>NC_072892.1:115523791-116773791 GCF_027943255.1 Anastrepha obliqua
AATTGTAGGATCATCCCTTGATTTTCCAATTCAATAACAAGAACTGTATGTATCTTAAGAACTTTTTACTAAGATTTTCACAAAACTTTTTTCATAAATTTAAACGACAACAAACAACATTTTCTTCACTAACAATATCACATTAAAAATTCAGTTGTTTAGTGATTGAGAATATTTTATAAAATAGCAAATGTTAAAGCAATCATTTGAGCAACTTTGCTTCATAATCTGGATTTCAGTTGAGATTCAGGTGTTTCTAAGTTTGGTAATGAGCATGCGAATTTTCCAGATCCAGCGCTCTCTATTGGTTTCATATTTTGCATTCATATATTTTGGGTTCATATTTTTAAGTATCTACTAAATATGAATAAATTTGGTAATTTTCGAGTTAATGTTATAGGGCTTTCCAATAACAGGTGTTACAGGTGAATGGATTGCGCTATCGAGAGATGATTAACGATTTTTTATGGCCGGAATTGGATGGTATTGTTCTGGACAACGTTTATTTTCAACCAGACAGCGCTACGCGCCACACAAGCAACGGAACCATTGATCTTTTACGGGAAAAGTTTTCGGACCGTGTTATTTCTCGAAGAGGTGATCACAATTGGCCACCGAGAGCTTGTGATTTAACACCTTGTGACTTTTTTCTTTGGGACCACGTGAAAGAGAAGGTCTACGCCAACAGCCCAGGGTCGATTCAAGATCTCAAAGATGGAATTCGTGAGGCTATCGAGGACATAGGGCAGCCACTTTGCAATTCGTAGCAAATAGCATTTTTCTTAGAATAACAAAATAAGGCCTCTTATTGGAAAACCCTTTACTTGTTAAATTTATATTCTAAATAAGCCAAATAGGAATATAATGAAAAATTCGAAGCACCTCGACGCAGGGCCACCTAACTGGCCCAATCACATTCTGGAACCTTTGTAGACAAGCAACAACTATTCCTCAAGGCTTCCCGCGACTTTACCAGACACATAAATTTTAATTTAAATTGTAGGTGATGCTTTCCATTTCAATTCAACCGGGCTATTCGGGTCATGTTCTTCTATTTCGATGTAACTCAAATATGTTGCTCTCTGGTCAAAATAATGAGACACGTATTTTTTTTTCGCCCGAAAAAAATTTTTTTCAAAAGTTATCGGCAATTTTGTTTTTCGGCTCAAAATCGATTTTTTTTAATTATATAAGAAAAAAAATTTTTTAAATGCCCATAACTTAGTCAAACATGAACCGATTTTAATAATTCTGGGCTCAAAATGATCTTCATTACTTACATGAGCGACTTAATGTACAAAAATTGCAATAAAGTAGTTGAAAATTTTTTATTTAGCAAAAAAGACAAAAAATTGAAATTTTTTTTGAAATTCAATATTTCAAAAAGTGTATTTTTTTTTTTATAACTTTTTCCAAATCAAGAGAACACCTCAAACTTCAATTGAGCTGAATGCCCAGTAGCTAAAATGAGTTGTTTTTGAGTAATGAATTTTTGAGTAAAAAACTTGTTTCGCACTTTTTGTTTTTTGGAAAATAAAAAATTTTCAACAAATTGTTTGTAATTGTTTCTACATGAAGTCGCTCGTGTAAGTAATGACGATCATTTCGCTTCGAGAATCATTAAAATCGGTTCATTTTTGACTAAGTTATGAGCGTTTAAAAAGGAAAAAAATTCTTATATAATGAAAAAAAATCGATTTTGAGCCGAAGTATAAAATTCCCGATAACTCTTGAAAAAAATTTTTTTCGGGCGAACAAAAAAATACGTGTCTCATTATTTTGACTAGAGAGCAACATATTTGAGTTACATCGAAATCGAAGAACATGACCCGAATAGCCCGGTTGAATTGAAATGGAAAGCATCAGGTATAATTAATAATGATTTACAAACCTTTGTAGAATTGTTAACTGAGTCACCATTTGATTGAGTTATCAACTCGCAGATAGTTAATGTTCTCCCATCTGCATTTGAGCTAACTCTGTTTTGAATTTCTGAAAACCAAAGAGCCATGCCGGTAGAGCTGAAAAAATATAATTATACTTAATTAGCTTAAATCAAATAGATTCTCATTGGGTTTAAATACTTAAATACTAGGGATACCAATCCTAATATTCCAGAATCTAAAAGTTTTTATGTAAGCAAAATTTCGGTATTGATTGATATGAATCCCGTGAAAATTTATAATTTTTTTTTAATTTAAGTGTAAGAAAGATTTGTCATAGAAGGTAATAAGCCGCAAGGTTATAATTTTGTATACCGTGACGAAAAATTAAAAAATAAATTAGAGACAATTTTCCGTATGACTTTTTGGCCATAAATGATTTATTCTGTTTGTTCTGCGGAGTTTATTCTTTATTCTTTTCTGAAATTAGGCAAGTTTCGTTACTAATACTCATTGAGTACTACCAAATAAATGTTATTTTTGGTAGATATTTCCAGTGCTGCCAATGTATGTTTATTTATGCCAGTTACTTTATTTATTCGCCACTCGCTAATGCATGGCGAACGGAACACGACTATTACAACATATTTATGTTATTCAAAACAAAATTGTATCCCAGACCCAATTCTGGAATCCCAAGAGATTCCATAATCAGCTATTCCTTGTATAATGGCATCCCTAGTACCCACACATCTTCAGAAGATAAAATTACCTGAAAAACATGCCGCTCATACACGTGCAGCATATCATGAAATTTAAAACATATGGACGACGCAGTAACGGACGAGTTTCCAGCCAAATATGCTTAATTGTATCATAGCTTTAATAATAAAAAAGTTAAAGTTAATTTAAAAGATACATTTTTCTTGTTTTAATGTGTATAGAACTGGCTTTAATATGTATAATTATATATTATATTATATAAATGGCACTTGCACCCGTTATTGAGTATTTTGCCGAGCTTGTCCTCCTATTTGTTATTTGTTTTTGGTTTTATTTTTCTACAAATGGAGGAACCTACAATGATATGCCGCCTCCGAACGCAGGTGGTTCTTTATGAGGGGCTTTTTCATGGCACAATGGCACAAATATTCTCGGAGGTTTGCTATTGCCTGTTTCCCCCATCATTTGGTGTTTTATGCCCGGGGCTTTAATTCCATGCACTTGCGAATGGTAGTCATACACCAACCCATTGGGCTTCGGTGGTCGCTGACTTTAATAAGCTACTACTACAAAACCCACGGACAACACTTTTATCGTTCAATCACCTTGCACCGCATTTTCGAGACGTCAATTCCCTAAGGTGGGTTGATTTCAACCAAAACCAAATAACCAATTTTTTTTAATTTTCGTCTTACCCTTAGCCCAGGAAAGAGAAAGCTTCGATGAGCCGGCACCAAAACGGGAAAGGTGTTAAATAAGTAAATTTAAGCGGAGATGCTAAGATGGGAATTATATCATGCACAATGCCTTCACATGCCGGACATATATTGGCTATGTCGGCCGTCTGAATGCCTTAAATGTTCTAAGAAATGTTTAATATCGGACGTCAATAACAAACAATCATCAATGTGGGAAATGAGTGAACCTTCTTCTGCAGGAACCAATAACACCACATTGTTTACTTTTCAAAAACCATGTTTATGCGACCGCCGTAGCCGAATGGGTGGGTGCGTGACTACCATCCGGAAGTGCGAAGGTTCGAATTTCCGTGACTGAACATCAAATAATAGAAAACTTTTGTCTAATAGCGGCCGCCACTCGGCAGGCAATGGCAAACCTCCGAGTATATTTCTGTCATGAAAAAGATCCTCAAAAATTCATTTGCCATTCGGAGTCGGTTTAGACTCTGGAATAACACCAAGACGTATATCAAAATAAGATAATAATGGGAGGTAGCACAAGTCACCATTTTGTGCTATTAGTCAGGCCAGTGTTAGCAGTTGTTAATTTTGTTAAAATGTTTTCTTCGATAATACGACATTACACGGTGCGTTGTGTTTTAAAGGCTTGGTATTGGTTTTGAAGAAGGTTGGGGGGAACGAAAAGGTGTGTTGACCGTGGAGATCCCATGTTGCGTGCTTTTGGTAAGAATTCCTATTTAAACCAATAACATTTTTTTTTTGCCGCCAGTTACAAAAACTGGCAGACAGAGGCTTCAAATCCCATAATTTTGGACGCCAATGAACAGATCAGCTTGTGGAGGTGGCAATATTATTACCGAACCCAACAGTCAATAAAAAATAAATAAAAAAATATCCTACTGAAAGCAGAGTTCTTTCGGACAATCTCAGGCACCAGTGGGTCTTGATGGCAACACTTCGATTGTTATCATTTTTGCAAAAGTATAACCTAATTGTCCTTGATCCAAGAGCTCTTTACATATACATTTCTGAGATATGGATTTCGGAACAATACTGAATAAAAATTCGATATGGCTTCTTCAATAATTATCGCACCCATTGCAGTACCATTAAGTCTACTATATAGCAGTTTAAATTTCCTCACAGAATTTTTCACGAATTGCAAAAAAAAAACAGAAAAAGGGTAGGCTTTTCTCCTACTCTCATAAAATCTGCCATTGGAGACTTTCGAGGATCGTGCTCTGTCACTTGTGAGGTTGAGGTAATGAATTCATAGTGAAAGATGATAGAAGAAAATAAATAAGCACTGAAGAAAGCGAGTAAAGTACGTTTTAATTGGCACCGGCTTTGCCACCTTGATCAAAAAGTTCCCGGAACAACCGCCTGGTGACGCTCTAAGCCAACTTATTTTAGTTTTTTTTTATTAGGTTACCACGTCTGTGACCTACATTTCTACCATTTATCGTCATTGCTTAATATTTATAAAAGTTACGCCGTTTTGAGTAAATCTATACCTGCACGTCTTTTCGATTTTTTACAGTTTTAAAAATGGATTTGAATTCGTAACAACGATTTTGTATTAAATTTTGCGTAAAAATGTTGGAAAACTGTTTCGACAATGTTACTCTAAAGAAAACAGCCGCTTACAAGTGGCATGAAGATCGTGAGTCCATCGAGGATGCTCACGGTTTTTATGGATTACAACGATATTGTTCCCCACGAGAAGATCATATAGTTAATAAGGACTATAATTTGGGTGCTACAAGACGTTTACGTGAAGTATGACGTTGGTGTGAAAACAACTCGTGGATTTAGCACCACGAAAACACACCGTCGTACCGTGGCATCATTATCCGAGAATTTTTGACCAAGAACGAAACGAATTCCTTCCAACAGAAAACAGTTGCTCTTAATTTATTTGGATTTTGAGTTACGAGTAAGATTGAAAGTATATTATTTTTTTTCATTTCGTCAACCCAAAGACACAAGCCAAGAAAATATATTGCAATAGGAAATACTTTTCGAAAGTCTCTATAATAAAGGTGAAATTTCAAAAGGTATCTTAAATTTGGTAAGATATCAAATATGCAATATGTGTGTAGGAATTTGAATACATATATATTTATATACTTTTTTTCTTACCACGACTTGCTTCTTAAAAACTTTTTGTCTACTTCCATTGTTTCTTCGGCCCTTAATTTTTCCACACCTAACTGCTTCAAATCTTTACCAGTATTACGCCTACAAATCCAATTAACAGCTGTCAGTGCTTCTTCATCTTTACCCAATGATAAAAGTAATTTGGGACTCTCTGGTAGTGCTGTTAATACCACAGTTGCTATGAGACCCGGTAATAAATAAAAAGGCGTTAAAACACGCCATGGCCGAAAAGTGAAATTTTCACTTATATGAAGGGACCAATCCATAGTCAGTACCAACCAAGCAATGGCTGTTAATGTAAGAATAAAATACTTTTCATACAAACATATCTACAAATGTTATTATTGAATTATCAAACGAATTCAAACCTACCCGGTACGTACACCATTCCTATGCCTACAAACAGACTGGCATAATTGAGAACTACCGCACAATGACGCGTTGTGTAAAATTCTCCCAAATATGCATAAGTTGTACTGGAAGGGCCTGCAATGCTTTTAAGAGAAAGACTCAACATTATTGAAAAAAAAAATTAGATATGCCTTTATGAAATGAATAACATTATATTTTATTATAGGTACACCTTGCATACTTACAAAAGGCCAACAACGAATCGCATAAATACGTAAACCCAGTAGTTGGGTATGAACATGGATATGGTCGAGAAGAGCGTTGCTCCAACTGTTGAATAAAGCAATACTGTCCGCCGTCCTGTTGTGTCGCTGAGATAGCCCCAAACGTATGAACACAATCCAATACCTGAGAAAAATTAAAAACGTCATATAAGTATGTATATTATAGTAAGAGATATTAACACTGATATAAATATGTATAAATGTATATGGGTATGTGCATTAGATTGGCCTAAAAAGAAAATTTGTTTTCTTGATGATACCTCTTAAATTTGTTCTATGGCCAAGAAAATGAGACACTTATATTTTCAGTAATATGATATTTACCCTGAACGTCAACGCTTTGAAAATTAAGAATGAATTCCTATAGGAAAAAAGGGATTTTCCCGCAAATTTGGTATTTGATCCCTTCTTTTAATTTCCTTTCATAAATGGCCAAAAAATTTTACCCTATGCTACATTAAAAAAAGTTATTTAAATAAATTTTTATAGGGCCCTCTGAACAACGCAGTGAGAGAAAAACTCTCTACTAAAAAGTTAATGTATAATACAGAAGTTGGCAGCAAACAAGTTCAGAAACCGACAAAAATATAATATTTATGTTGCCGCTAAAAAATAAGCAAATAAAGCAGTCCCACAATCGAAAGAAAGTACCACAGATGAGCACCTTGCTGCCGCAAAGAATGGCAAAGAAATCTTTAGTGTTGCAAAATTTAGGCATGGATACACCGTGGCCATAAAAACGACCAAATTTATTAAAAATCTAAATGGTGAGCTGTTAATATTTGACATTGAAACTTGCAACATACGGAAGAAATATTTCAATGAATTTCTCAACGAAGAATACTCAAGTAAACCAATCTTAAAACTACCATAAGTCGGCGGCCCCATTCCGAAATTAACATCAGAAAAGATTTAACAAGCGCTAGCTAAAAGCAACGCTAGCTAAAGCAACAGCGCCTAATAACATACCAACCGAGGTTGAGTCCAACGAGCATCAGCTTCCCAAAATCCTTATTTAATGACATACTATAGGGAAAACCCCAAAGAGCTGGCACTACAGCTAGATCGTACCATTCTATAAGAACAAAGGTGACGTGGGAGGCTGTGGTAACTTCAGAAGCATTAAGTTTATAAGTCATTTTTTTTTGTAAGATTTGGGAACGAGTCATAAATGATAGGCTATGTGAGTTGATACAAATCCGTAAGAAACACTGTGGCTTCAAAGCAGGCAAGTCTACAACAGATGCTATCCACACAATAAGAATACTAATGGAAAAGTACAGAGAAAATAAAAAAAAAACTCTATTTATTTTTATTGATCTGGAAAAAGCGTTCGATAGAGTAACCCGCAAACTTATATGGCAGGCTCTTAGAGCGCGGAAAGTACTTGAATAGTACGTCAAAGCAATATACGTCAGGCAACACAACCACAAAGGTTAGAGCAACAGCTTGCGATAGCGATGAGTTAGCCGGAAAAGTGGGTGCACACAAGAGTAACGCATTGAACCCTCTTCTATTCAACTTCGTCATTGACTACATAACCGCCAGCATTCAACGCTATGTCCCGTGGTTCATACTGTACGCTGACGACATTGTGCTAGTGAGAGAAGATGTGAATGATATCCAAGCCCCACTCAATCAGTGGACTAAAAATAAGCAGTGCTAAGTGTAAAAAGAATTTCATTTCCTCCAAAAGGCAAAATATATTATATAAAACCGCCGTGCGTCCCACTCTTTTATATGGAGCCGAATGCTGGCCTATAAAAAAGTTACACGAAAGAATACTTCAAATGGTAGAAATGAAAATGTTGAACAAACGATATTTTCTTTTAGTGCTGAGATGGTCCCTGGGTTTGCTTCATAGGCTTTACTTTTGAGGTATCCCATAGAAAAAATTCCACATAAACGGAATCTGGCTACCTGCGTGGCCAGGATATGTCCCCGAAATGGATTCTAAGTGTGCTCAGGTTAATCCACAAATAGAAAACCAAGTATGATAATATTTTCCTTAGCATTTGGTTAAATTGTATCTTATTTACTTAGCTTCCTCAGCTGCGAAAAAAAGGACTAATCTAGTATTTTCTTGACCACAATATGGCAAAACTATTCAATATATTTATGTACATACATATGAATAAGTTCCTCTGTTGATTAGATGAACTTTATAGCGGGAGAACTGAATCAGATAACATTTTATTGACAAGCTTAACTTAACTTAAACGCATAATCTTCCTTTAATGTGTTACATATTGAATCCTTGGAAATTCCGAGGCCCAAAACTTAGCATTGGACTTATTAGTTGAGAGCTATATCTTAATAAAATGATCTGCCACGTTAGTAATTAAAACCGGTCGCATTATTACCTCAATATTTTCTATACCGACGCTATAATATGTATTTATCGAGAATTGCCTACTATTTGCCAGCTATTTAACAAAATAATAAAAAAACGAGAAACTTTTACCAAGAGCTCTAACTACTTTCTCACAAGCGATCGACCACATCTGTTTCAATTTATGAGTAAAAGAACATTCGATGCTACTTGATTACATTATTACATACTTAATTTGGGAGCGTAGACGTTGTGCATATGGGATGCCGGCTGGAAGCGTACTATGTAAACAAAAACACAAACTGATAAGAAGATCTTGGCAATAATAAACAGCTGTTCCGTTCATGCGACAGTTGCTATTTATATTTCTGACCTTGGGCAGTTCTAGTATTGCGTGTCATTTGACGTTTCTGGAGAAGTTTGATGCATTTTACAGAATATGTGAGCCATATTAGTATTGTATGTTCTACAGAGGCTTTCAAAGTTCGTCTCGACAAAAAAATAGAGCTAAACCGTGAACACAATTTTCACAATTTTCGACGTAATTTAACAATATAAAAATACGTAAAATCATTATATGGTGAGCAAGCACCATTCTTTAGCACATAAATGAACTTTCTCGTGGTTGCTGTTCGCAACGAATTCCGGGGAAAGTTGTCCAAAATCAGTTGTTGTGCCAGAAAATATCAATGTTGTGCGCGAAGGGATTGAAAAATATCGTCATGTCACATACCGCGCGATTGAAGCTTTCTTGGGCATTGGTATGACGAACATCAATAAGAATTTGCATGGACACCTTGGGTTAAAAAGGTGTGTTCGCGTTTAACAATTTAAAAAACGCCCTGAAAACGCCACTGGACAAAATACATACTTCGAAGATTCGTTCGAATGAACCCAAATACTTTACAAAAATATGTAATAGCTGACCAAGACACACTAAGATCCAATAATATGGTAATTTGGCTGAGTATGTAATAAGACATGACGGCAATAAGCAGGGGGATCACCTAGCAAAATTTGACACTACATCAGAATAAATTTTTTGTGAGGGACTCACCCAAAATAGTTGGTAAATTCATGATTGTCATATGTAGCAAAAGTAAGAATTTACCTGAAACGAAATCTAAGAGTGCAATTTTATTTCGAAGGGCGTAAGCGCCAATTAAATATATATATGCTTTCTTTTAATATGATGCAAATCCCACAGCAAAGGTATGAAGTGAACTTAAATCGAGTCTCGCGCTTGCATGAAATACCTTTGCTTACTGACTCATTCATGGCTAACGTCCTGATATTCGATTTAGCAAGTTCGTCATCGTTTGCATGGTTTGCGCCGTAGTTCATCAACTCAATTAGCAACATCAACTCGTCGTTTATGTGAGTTGAATGGAGAAATATGGTATGTAATATCAAACAGGTGGTTACTACAATACGAATATGTCGCATGACGGTCAATTCATCATGTCAATTCATCATGCGTCAATTCATGTTCCAGGCCATGGATCCATTACATTTTGTAAGCTGCACTGATTAATTCACACAAATTATGCATATATATGTATGTATTTACATACATATGTATGTAATTTGATAATTGATCTTTAACAACAATAAGGTAATGAAACTTTTACGAATTTTAATCAGTCATTGTACTCGTATTCATACGGTATTTGCAGACACGCGGGTATTTCAGAATGAGGGAATGTTGCGTGGGTTGCCTTCTATATTTTGCACCTTTGCAACATTACGCTGAAATTTGATGATAAACTGTAATTTTATGAGCTGTGTTTTGATGTTCTTATCGAAAAGTTTGGTATTTTTTAGCATAAACTTGCATATAGCGCTTTCACTTACGAGCTTCATTTGTTCTGTTTTCAGTGAATTGAAAAATTCAGCTCGCCCAAAAGATGGACTTAACTCGTGAAATTTTTTGTAAGATGTTTTATTACAGTGATCAACTTACTTCGACTTTTGGTGTTGAAGCACCACACTCAGTCACTGTGAAACACTGGTACAACGAATTCCAGCTTGGGTGTCGATCCTTGCAGGATATATTTTGTGAAGATCATCAATTGGTAACGCAAAATCGGCATGTGACATATCGCGAGATAAAAACATCCTTGAGCAAGGGCACCAGCACACATTCAATATTTTTTCATCGTAAATAAGAATGGATACCACATAATTTGACAATATCCCAAAAACTAACTCGTATCGATTGGTGTAAAGAAATCTTGAAGAATCTCAGCTGCGGTAATTCAAAGCACGTCTGTTATATTGTAAGAGGTGATGAGCCTTGGATTTATGTTGTAAGCCAGAGACAGCATTCCAAAACAGAGTTCCCAAACGAACTTAATTCAACAAAAGTTGTTCGCCGGAAGAAGCACCTCAAACAAATTTTTTTTTTTATTGACCCCATTATTTATTGCTTCTATAAATTAACATTTACAGTGTTTGAAACCTTATTTTAAAAGCAAATGATAGCCTGTTTTTTTTCAGAAACACTGGTTATTTCGTAATTGTATCAGCAGAGAAGCTTAAAACAGTCATTTCTGAATGGTACAACACCACTTGTTTGCTAGAAGTTTTCGCAAAATCCTTCAGCAAGACAATGCGAGCTCGCACGTATCGAGTTTTTGAGTACTCAAATTAATGGATCATCCGCCTTATAGCTCTGCTTTTGCACCTAATGTTAATCGTATTATAGTAAACGTTTTTCAACGCCTGAAGAAACTGTTGAAGCCTTTAAACAGCTCGTTTTGGTGATATCCCCTTCTGAGTAGCAAAAGTGCTTTGAAAATTGTTTCAAGCGACTGCAAAATTGTATTAACCTCCATAGAGAATATCTTGAAAAAAAAACAATGAATCCATTTTCATTATTACTTTATTGTGCTTTCATTATTGGGTGCAAAATATGAAAGGCAACCCTCGTATATTCATTTCACATAAATATATCGTTTCTTTTCGTTTCGGCGGTAGCGACTACAGGTAAGTCTTAAACTCCAACAAAAGCACTAACTGAAGCAAACCATTTAAGTACCATTTATTTAAGTATGTAAGATTTACTAGTATATGTGGATGTATGTGCATGTATATGTGAAAAAAAATTTTCAGTTTACAATAATTAGTTGCTTCGCCACGGTACAGTTATTATGAATTTGATTAGGGGATGCGCATAATTTCATTCATTCAATTTAAGACAGCACTCAAATATATTAATGTCAAATAATGCAGGTTTTAAGAACAATCTTCTTTATTACATATACATACATTACGTTAAATAACTGAAGGGCTTATTGACAATTTATTTGTTTCTTATTTAATTTTAATGGCTTTTTATGAAAATATATTTCATGCCCTTACAAAAGGTATCTAAAATCAAGTTCCAAGCTTTGTGCAAATCTAAAAAAAAATTACAAATTTTCATTAAAATCATAATTTTTAGAAAAATTTCAAGTATACAGTTTTATAGAAAATGTTCCAAAATTTTGTTATAAAGTGAAAGTTTGAAGTGCCTCAAAAATAGCCTTGATTTTTTACATTTATTTTACTGAAGGAGTTGACTGTTATCTTCCATACAAAAAAGTGAATCATTCGTTATATGGAAAAGTTCTGATTAAAAGGTTTAAAGCTTTGATGACAATTCGTCGAATTTGCAGGACTCTTGCACAAAGTTTGGACTTGGATTTATAAAAAAATTTCGAGTATGCGTTAAATGAAGAAAATCAAAGGACCACTAAACTAAAACATTTTAAAAAATCACGTGATTTTTGAGCCACTTCCCATTTAAACTTTTTTGTACCAAAATGGAATGGGCTGTAAAACTATGATATCTGCTGGAAATTTTTCTAGAAACTCTAATTAAAAATTTCGATGGAAATTTGTTGATTTTTTTCTTAATTTACACAAAGCTTGGAAATTGGATTTCTTTGGTTATTGTAAGAGAATAAACGATTTATGCAAGATGGCGTAAAATTAGTCATCCAATTTTATTTTTGAATAGCCTTTTTATTAAATAAAAACAAAGTGATTTTATGTGATGTGCTACTTGCTGATTGTTTGTCTGCTTGTATTCTGCAGCTGTCTAGTTGGGAGATGTCAAATATGACGTCATTTGCAAAAAAATTTAAATCTTCCGATAGGGTAATTAATTTTGCGCCACCTAGTATGCACATACACATTGGTGTGCTCGTTTTCTATGCACTCACAATTTTCTGAGTTGGTGTGTGTACTCTTACAAGCTTTTTCAATTAGTTAAGTGTCGTCGATAGGTGTTGTTCTTTCAAAAAATAGAAGTTACACGTATGTAGATGAAAATTTATGTTTTTGAGGTATTAAATATTAAATTGAATGTACTGATTTTGCGATATATGCATACGCAATTCCGAGCAGTGTCGAGCCCATTTTCCAAAAATGTTATGTAAATGTGTTTTTAGCTTTTAGATCGTACTGATGGGAGATCTAAATTTCAGTTCTGGTGACACACGTCTGGAAATATTTTAAATTTACTATGCAATTAAATACCAGTTCGTCAAACTTTGAAAAAAAGAACTTCGTGAATATGATCTCAAGTCTAGATCCTGCCAAAAACGAGCCGCCAATGAAGTATTAAAGGACTATATTATTCGCATTTTTAGTCAGATAAGATCACAAATATAGAAGAGAGGCACCGAAGGTTTGAACAATTTTAGTTATATAATTCTTGTCAATCATAATTTTCGTCACATCTACCTTCCATATAATATTTATCGTTTTTAAATTGCAAAAACAACCATTTATTATGAACTAATGAAAAAAGTTACTCAAATTTAAGAAAGAACAGAAAGCACACATTTTAGGGTTTATGTGGCTTCACCAAGAAAATATATTGAAATATGCCAAATCTGCATGCTATACCAAATTCTTCTTCTTAATTGGCGCAATAACCGCTTCCGCGATTTTGGCCGAGTTTAACAAAGCGCGCCAGTCGTTTCTTTCTCGTGCTAACCAGCGCCAATTGGACACACCAAGGGAAGCCAAGTCCTTCTCCACCTGATCTTTCCAAAGCAGAGGAGGCCTTCCTCTTCCTCTGCTACCACCAGCTGGTACCGCATCGAATACTTTCAAAGCCGGAGCATTTGAATCCATTCGGACGACATGACTCAGCCAACGTAGCCGCTGCGCTATGTCTATGTCGTCGTAAAGCTCATACAGCTCATCGTTCCATCGCCTTGGATATTCGCCATTGGCAACGGCAAAGGTCCAAAAATCTTACGCAGAATCTAGGAGAATGGTTCCATGTGTAGAAGTCCTCGCAAGTGGGGAAAGTTACTGATCGCCATTCACTTGAGAGTGGCCAGGACGATTCTTCTGCATATGGTTTAAGGGGGGAGCCTGGTTTATAAGGTCAAAAAACTCAATTTTTTTTTTCGTTTTAAGCGATTCCTAATATGTTTCAGAATATTCACACAAAGTTACAGAGCCTAATTCTCAATATTTCCGTAGATACAAAGCCAAAGGTAGACGATCGTTAGGTAGTTACGCTGTGACCGGGCAGCTATAGTACAAACTTTATCTTCTTTTCTCGACTTTTCATTTTTATGATTTCTTTAAATTGGCGTACAAGAATGAAAAAAAAAACTAATGAACCTTTTGATATGAATCATAGCTTGTTCCCTTCAATATTAAATTCTCTTCTATTTGAACTAACAAAGTAGATAAAAAAAATTTTTGAAGATTTTTATACCAAGTTGAAGTGAATTTTTTTTTTATAGAAAGGCATTTTTTTCTTTAAAACCTCCAAAAAGTTGAAATTTTGGAATTTTTCTCAGTTTTCTTAGTTCATCTAGAATAGAAAATCATGATAATTAGAAATCCATTTGAATTTTTTGCTTTAGATAATAATTACGAGCTGTATCTTGTACGCCAGTTGGAAACTCCAGCGTTGCAGCGCTTTACTAATTTCTATGTTAAACATTTTTTTCAACTTATTTTACCCAGTACAAAATTTTTTTATACTTTTTAAATGTTCATTAAAAGATAAAAAAAAACTTTGCAGTGCTAAATTAATTTTTTCCTTAAAAAACAAAATCCCGAAGAGATGCAATTTTTAGACCTCATAAACCAGGTTCCCCCCTTAAGCAGTTCACAACGTCCGGGATTAGCCCATGTATCCTCTGGATAGCTGCCGAACACCCGTTCGGGAGCGAGCTAAGGTGAGAAGGTGAAGCATTCCAGGATAGCTGGTTGTGCGCTGGGTTTGGGACCCGCCACTTAAAAATCTCCCCCCAATGAAAAGCATTACAAAGCTATACCAGATTACATGTTATTAAAATCTGACAAAAACCACTTATATAACATATAATATAATAAATTTTAATTTGTACTTACAAAGTATAGTTTGAGAATAAATTGAATATCAATTAGGCACCGATTTTGTTACTGGCATAATTTAGGTTGTATTAGAAGTAAGTAGTAGATACATTCATTTATAACAGTGTGCAACAAAAACAATTTTAATTCAGACTTCCCCAGATTGGTATGTGTTGTAGACTTAGTCATATAGAAAAAAATGCACACTCGGAGATTTGAGTTGGCATTCAAAGCTGAACTTACAGTTAATTTGCCTACAAACGGCATATAAATCGAAGTTTTCAGTCTCTGTGCAAATTAAAAAAAAATTTTAACAAATTTCCATCAAAATTACAAACTTTATAATCGCAAATTTTAGAAAATTTGAAGTAACAAAGTGGCTCAAAATTTGCGTTGATCTTGGCGTTTTCTTCATATACCAATTACATGGATGCTTTCCATTACAATTCAACCGGGCTATTCGAGTCATGTTCTTCGATTTCGATGTAACTCAAATATGTTGCTCTCTGGTCAAAATAATGAGACACGTATTTTTTTTGTTCGCCCGAAAAAAATTTTTTTCAAGATTTATCGGCAATTTTGTTTTTCGGCTCAAAATGGATTTTTTTTAATTATATAAGAAACATTTTTTTAAATGCTCATAACGTAGTCAAAAATGAACCGATTTTAATGATTCTGGGTTCAAAATGATCGTCATTACTTGCACGAGCGACTTCATGTAGAATCAATTGCAAAAAAGTTGTTGAACATTTTTTATTTTGCAAAAAACAAAAAGTGCGAAACAGGTTTTTACTCAAAAATTCATTACTCAAAAAGAACTCGTCTTAGATACATACAGAATCATTAAAATCGGTTGATTTTGGACTAAGTCTTAAAAAAAAAATTTCTTATATTGTATAATTAAAAAAAATCCATTTTGAGCCGAAAAACAAAATTGCCGATAAATCTTGAAAGAAAATTTTTAAGGGCGAACAAAAAAATACGTGTCTCATTATTTTGACCAGAGAGCAACATATTTGAGTTACATCGAAATCGAAGAACATGACTCGAATAGCCCGGTTGAATTGAATTTAAAGAATGCAAGAGACTAAAACCTAAAAAATTATTTGGGTCCGTCGTTTGTCTATGAAAATAATACTTCCATGAGCAATTTTTATATATTTGTCCGTAAAATATGAAAATATATACTATACTATACTATATACTACAATAGTATAAACGAAAATTGATAGTTTGGAGTAATTTAAACAAAATTTGACAATTTAGAGACCAAATAAAAGAAAAAACTCAAATCAGCTGCTCTGCTCTAAAAATTAAAAAAAAGCTAGTAGTCACTCACTTTTGATACGAAAACTTTATGTACGTATGTATTTTGGTATCGATGAATTCGAAAAATTATCTTTATTTTTTCTCCACTTTCAACTGCTGTGTTAATTCTCGCGTTTATACACTGAATTATTTTTCACAGTAATTAAATATTGAAAGTAAAAGTAAAAATTTACTATTACATACCTACGAAACTAGCCGCATTCATGACAGCCTTATCAACTGAGGATGTAGCAAAATCACATTGTGAAGCAATCGTTATAATGCTCATGCCCATTGTTTCATTAATTAGCACCATCAACAGCATGCCGCATACCAGTAACATTATCCATTGCGTACGACCGAAACCTTATAGATAAGAAAATAATAATAATTTAATATACAGGACGCGTTCCTCCACCTGCTCGATATCACACCTATCATATCAAGCACAGCCTCATAGTCATGTTGCAGCATTGGCGTATCCTGTGGAGAGTTTACGGAGCAACATTTTGTCCTCTGTTGAGTACTCTCCTCATTCACTATAGAGCTTTCACTTAAATTCAATTCCATAGGTAATTTTGTATCAGAAGAACCGTTATTTGGTAACATTATTGCGTTAAAATTTAATTTTACAGAGGCAGGAGTTGCCAAAATTGTTTCACTTAGTATCACTTTGTATTAATATGCAATTGTCACTCACACACATAAAACATAAGACACATATGTATGTATAGAATCAATTCAATATTCATTACCGTTATCGTTGCCGCAGCCGATGACTGCCAATTTATAACTAAACTGTCGGCTGTATATCTACTTTTACACCTGGTTGGGCTGCCTGTAGTAGAACCCGCACATACAACTGTGCATTTCTTATCGAATACTAAATAGTTTGCTCCAACTGCGCAAATATATAGTCACACACAAATGCTTCGAATGTACAAATTTCTGCTCTTACACGCTGTAATGATACATTTTCTGTATGAATCTGTATTCACTATTACTCAATTATAAATTGGCGCCAAAGCTGTTTGATAACCTTATCAAAAATATTAAAAGGGCAATTAAAAAGGCCACAAATTTAGTTTGGCAAATTACTTTTATTCAGTTCAAAGTAAAAAAGTGTGAAAATATGGCAAAATTAAGAATCAATTTACTTTTGCTCGATATAACCAATTTTTGCCTTGACTATGGCCTTGAGACGAGAAACTAATCGAAAGTTGCCCGTATGTGAAATGTTGAAAAGGTCGAGAAAAGGGGCACCAGGAGACTTGATAGCTCCTAAACACTCAGGCTAAAAAGCCCATTGCATTTAGAGCTCTGTAAAGAGGGTAGACAGTCAAGGAGGGAAGGACAAAAGTATCAGAGAAAGGGATAGGAAAGAATAGAGACAGAGATAGAGATAGTTAGTCCTGTGAGAATTTTCCAGATTTTTTGGAAAAACTTGTAAATATCCTCCAGTTCTAGAGAACGAATATTACTCATTTTCACGACATCAGAACCCGAAACTCGTAGGCGTGCTCTAGCAAAGGCAGGACACTCACAGAGAAAATGCTCAGTGCTATCCGCCTCCTCCAAGCACGACAGGCACATTGGGTTCTCAATGATTCCAATGGTGGTCATATGCTGGCGCCATGGGTTGTGTCCTGTAATAATACCGACCATCAACCGAACGTCTTTCCTTCCAAGTTTTAGTAGAAAGTTTGACAGTTTTCTGTTCGGACTTGTAACAAAACACTTTACAGTTTTGCAGCGTTCTAGACCGGACCATCGCTCTTTATGTAGATTGCATACATAATCGCTGATCCAATTCATGATTCCTGCAGAACTGATTTCGATTATTGGCTCTGGCCCTTGTGGGGGAACCGCTGATCCACGGTTGGTCAATTCATCGGAAATTTCGTTTCCTTGAACACTGAAGTGACCTGGAATCCATATACGTACAAGCCTATTCTGTCTTGCAACAGAATTAAGCTTTTTCTTACATTCTTGAACAATCTTTGAGGTTTGCTCGCGTTCTCCAGGGCCTTCAGTGCAGCCTGACTGTCACTGAAAACTCCAATCTGTTTACCGCTCCATCTCCTCTCGATTATCCATTCGGCTACTTTCAGGATGGCAAAAACTTCTGTTTGGAAAACAGTTGCAATTCCCCCCATAGCATAGGGGGTGAAACACCAAATTAAGAAAAACATTTTTCTAATAGCGGTCGCCTCTCGGCAGGCAATGGCAAATCTCCGAGTGTATTTCTGCCATGAAAACGCTCCTCATAAAAATATCTGCCGTTCGGAGTCGGCTTGAAACTGTAGCTCCCTCCATTTGTGAAACAACATCAAGACGCACACCACAAAAAGGAGAAAGAGCTCGTCCAAACACCCAAAAAGGGTGTACGCACCAATTATATATATAGTGATACTTATTACTATAATTTAAGTACCATCCGACTTCAGACCATATTTCGTTCTTGGACTCACCGATAAAGAAAATATCCGTCAAACCTCCCTGCATTCTGGATTGCTGACATCAGAATCTGACATCAAATTTCCTTCCAAATGAAACTGTGGGTATCAGGTCGTCTTTAGGTGCCAAAAACAGTGGATACTGCTCAGATAGGAACTTAAAGAAGTTCCGTCTTCGTGCCAGAAACCATATTTATGGAGTCTACACATTGCTTTTATTGCTTCCTGTTGTATCTTAAGATCCAAGGGTAGCAAATCAAGCATAGCATTTAGGGCATCCCCAGAGGTTGTACTCATGGCACTCGTAATGCATAAACATACGCTTCTTTGCAGCCTGTATAGTTCCCGGATTGTGGACTTAACCATGCTCCAGCGCCACCAGACTACAGAGACGTAAGTGATGATTGGTCTGATTAGTGCTGTGTATATCCATAGGACCACAGCAGGTTTCAGACCCCAAGTTTTACCAAAAGCTCTGCGGCATTGCTGAAAAATCCTTAATGCGCGATTCACCTTCAGCGAACCGGGTGTCTCCCAAATCAGCTTCTTATCCAAGATTACACCTAGATATTTAACTTCATCGGAGAGACCAAGTGTCACACTTTTCAGTGTTGGAAGACTGAGTCCATCCAATTTCCGTTTTCTCGTAAACAAGACTATAGTGGTTTTGTTCGGATTGACGGAAAGACCTTGTCTCATGCACCAGTCATCGATTTTGTTCATAATCCTCTGCACTTTCGTGCGAAGCCTCCTTAGAAATTTATCCGATGTTAGCGCACAGACATTGTCCGCATATGCTTGGACATGAAAACCGAGTTCCTGCATCTCCGCTAGTAGAGAGTCTACGACCAATCACCACAACAGCGGAGGAAGAACACCGCTTTGGGGACATCCTTGCTTGGCCCTGACGGTGGTTAGTTCGTCACTGTTCTCTCCAGCGGTTAACAGCCTCTCAGAGTGCATGGAATATATCCATTTTACAATGGTTTGATTTGAGTTTTTTCAGGTTTGGTAATTGCTCTATTACAAGCTCCCCATACCTGTCCCAGTCCACATTTCGAGGATTCCTACCGGAAGGCATTGATATTGTATGAATTCCCAGTTGGAATTCGATAAGACGATGATCAGAAAGAGAGTCCACTTTCAAAACTCGCCATCGGTTGATTTGAGTTCCAACTGACTTATTGGTAAGTGTTAAATCAATCACCTCTTGTCTCCTTTTGGTCACAAAAAAGTTGGAATGACCAAATCAGATGGCAGGATAAAATCCAGTAACTTGAAACCTCTGGGGTTGCATTTGCTGCTTCCAAATACAATGTTCTGTGAATTTGCATCCCAGCCCACTATTAGCCCCAGATTATTGGATTCTGCATACTTGACTAGCTCCCTCGAAGAAGGTGGCTGTAAAGAGTAGTAGGGTAGGTAGGCCAAAACTATGATAGCTTCGACACTGTTCCCACTCTTTATTTTTGCAACAACGATATCTCTGGAGTATAGCTCTTTTAACATCGTGTGTTCGATCAACCTTGGCATGATAATACATGCTCGCGGTCTCACACTCCCTTCACAATGAAGTATTTATCCCCACGACATAGCACCTAGACCACAGATACACTTGTGACAAACCAATTGCTCTTGTATTAGTATTATGTGTGGGTTTGTTTGCAGTTTTGCATGCCTACGGCACAGCATGCCTTGCTATGCTGCAGATTGATCTGCGTAAATATTACTTCAGTCATGAGACTGAGTATATTTACACTTTGTCCTCCACCTTATCCTGGACACGGAAATGGATTCGCCCCCATACCTAGTACCAGGTGGGAACCCGCCTCCGTAATGGGAGCGGATTTCTGCCTAGTACACGAGTATACTCTCCAGAGAGTCGTGTCACGATCTTTGTTTTGAACACGGATGCGTGTGAGGAGTTCTGCTGAACTACAGGAAGGACTCGTCCGTACCAGCCTTTCTTTGCTATTCTCAGCAAGAAAGAACTTGCTGTTATCGCAGGCTTGAATTTTTACTATCTCTTTTTCCAGCCATTCTCAGGAAAAAGCATTGGAACAGTGCGCCGTTTTACGATGCCGTCCACCACGCTTTTACCCTCGAAAGTCGGCGCGTCTTTCGCGTCACCGATAGCTTTCTAAAGATAGTATGTATCTCTACCGTCATTGCCTTTGCTGCGATTCTCGCGAATGATTCGCTAGACGTTGACGGAAGAATATCATTCGACATTTGTCAGGCAAAGATTTGTCTGCCTTGGATTGGGTCGAGGAAGCAGGCATTTCCGACTTCCGTCTCTCGACTTTCCTCTTTTTTGCCTTTCTTCTCTTCCCGGTCGTTGGCACAGACCGCGTTTCGTTTCCGGAAGAGCGCAACGTTGCAGAGGAATCCTCTGTTCTGCGGCACTTTCCCGTTTCCATTCCAAGTGTCGAAATTGACGGAGCTTGAGTATTTGCCTTAGCTAATGCTTCGGCTTTCTTCACCTTCTGTTTTCTTCGTTTGATCTGCCTTGAGGATAGACCAGCACCTGCGTTCGAATCTCCAATAACCTCAGTCTTTTTACCGGTACTTACCTGATTCGCACCAGGTTTGACTGTTGTCAAAGACTTACTCGGCACCAGAGATCCATCTGAGTCTACTGAGGGATTGTCCGCCATCTCTACACCCTCCACAACTTGTTCAGTTGCTTCGGAACGTTTCAACGACGGTGTATCGCTCACACTCACTCGGCTCTCCATTGACATAGCCAATTTGCCATGTTTCACCACTAGTAGTGCGCTTCCTGCGGAACCCTGGGTGTCAGTTCCGGTCATAAGGAAGTGTGGGGTTCGAGCCTGCACATCCGATACCCGAGCCGTCGTTTGCTCGACGGGAGAATTTCCCAAAAGTGGGTTACCTCGTGCAGAAACATCCTTCCTTAGCCTCCACATGAAGAAAAAGAAATGCATTTTATCCCTCCTGCCAGGTTGTCGGTACGGTAATCTCTTGGATGGCCACCAATTCCGCCGTTCCTCGGATAGGTGGATACCCAATTCCTATACGGAGCTGCCCTCTTCGTTCATGGTTAGTTAATCTCCATAACATGGGGTTAAATCACCACTTAAGCCTCATCCCCGCTTCAAGGAGACCGACCGAATGTGACTTGCAGGTATTTTGGCCCACTCGCGGACAATGGCTTTTTTTCAGCGCCTCGAAACCAGTGAATCTCTTAGGTCAGACCTTGCTCTCCAAAATAGGCCAAAGAGAATAATCCATCAGATTTGCGTCTAGCGAATTTGAGAGCTATTGTGTGGACGTTATGAAGCTCGGAAAGTTGTTTTTTAGCCATTTTTGGTTCAGTCGACCTTTGTGAGACGGTGCCGAGTCCTGTTGAAACGTAAATGGTCTACCACCGAAATGTTTGTCTGCCCACGGCTTCAAAACAACCTCCAGATAACTTTTCCGTTAATATTTCGCATTTACCTTGACGCCAGGCTCGATGGAAACGATTGGAGAGCGCCCATCAGCGGTTACAGTGGCCCAAACCATTACCTGTGGCGGGTGCTGCCCCCTTGTGGCCAATCGATGATCCAAATTCTCGTATGAACGGTTGACTTACCTTATCCTAAACCTTATCGTTTTGAGAGTTTACGAATTTTTCAATTTGAAAAATTTTCCGTCAGATAACACAATGTTCGGAAATAAACCACTTTCGGCCAAGCTAAGCAACTCCTTCGCCCTCTGAAGTCTGACTTGTTGCTGCTTTGGTGTGAGATCATGCACTTCGCGACTACCAGTATCATTGTAACGACTAATGGTGCGATAAACAAAAACTTTATTTACTTTAAGGTGCTCGAGCTCACGAGCAATCGCTGGTTGTGATTTTCCAGCCAAATACTGATTGCATTCACACTATTGCGTTTGAAATGTATTACTGATTTTCTTTTTTCGCATTTACTCTCGGCGAAATAGTTCAGCGCTCTGGACTGTCATTTAGCCAACTAACAGACAGCTGATGTCCGTGCATCAGCTGCGTGAGCGGTCTGAGGTTGGTTACACTTCGAGTGCCGGACCTTGTACAACTAATCAAAAACTTACGTGAAATAAACATGGCATGAGGTACCAACCTGCTTGGAATTTGTTTTTTTTTTATATAGAGAAAATACGCTACACCGTCAATGAAAAAAAAATATCAAAAATTAACGAGAATTTTGAGGCACTGCAAATTTGAACTTTGTCATATCAAAATTTCAAACCCTAATTTCTTTTTTAAATTCTGGTGTTTGTGAAAATTTGTCGAATTTTTATAAAACCTCCATAAAGTTTGAAACTTGGATTAATACGGGTTTTATTATAGAAAGAACTATGTTTTATAAAATATAAAACATTTAAATTAAAAAATAAACATATAGTCGAAATTTGACAAAATATTGAGGTTGCTGCTATATGTATGTATGTATGTCCTTTTTTTGTGCTTGATGTTTATTTTTCCTGAGTAAGAGATAAATATGTTATGTTACAAAAACTAACTCACAATAACATTTAATTTTAAAATTTTAATAGAAATGCTAACAGGAATCTGGGCATTCTTAGTGCTTTATATTGACCTTGGTAGTCCAGTCCTTATCACACTGCAACTTAGACGCTGAAGTGGAAATAAAACTTTTGCCAAAAGCGTACGAGTTTAAATGGATACCCCAATTGACATAATTTAACATATAATTATCAGATTTCCAAGCCAAACCGAGTTTAAAAAATGATAAGTTTTTAAATGAATTCCTTTCGATGGCAAAAAGTAAAGAAATAACACATTTTTTTAAAACTAAATTTTTTAAGCAAATATTATAAAAAAAAAATTTTTTTATACATAATAGCTTTTATTGGGTGGAAGGAGGAGGGGGTTGAGAATTTTTGGATTACGAACGGTGACTAAGTTGTGGTTGTGTTAGCCACTTTATGCTGCTGATGAAGCTCATCAGATTTTTGATATCAAGACCTGCTACTGATATAGCATAGAAAATAAGTGAGAAACAAGATGCTTAAATATAAGGAGAATGTGCTGAGATGAGTCCACCTCATTCTCCATACAGCTGACGCAAAAAGGACTCGAAGTAATTCCGAGTCTCGCGGCATATATAAAGGGTGATTTTTTAGCTATTATCTTTTTCAACAGTTGGTTTAAATAGCTGACGCACGTTTCGTGTTTTATTTCACTGTCAAACAACTTCAGTTTTCATAATTTAACCATGAATCGTCTTACAAACGAACAACGCTTGCAAATCATTGAATTTTATTATAAAAATGAGTGTTCTGTTAAGAAAGTTTAAGATCCCCTTTTTTATCGAAAGATTGTGTTCAGCGACGAAGCTCATTTTTGGATCAAGGGGTACATAAATAAGCAGAATTGTCGATTTTGGAGTGAAGATCAGCCAGAAGTATTGCAAGAGCTACCAATGTATCCAGAAAGGGTCACAGTTTGGTGCGGTTTATGGGCTGGACCATACTTCTTCAAAGATGCTGCAAATCGTAACGTAACTGTGAATGGTGAGCGCTACCGTGAAACGATATCCAACTTTTTTTTGCCCAAAATGCAAGAGCTTGACTTGCATGGCATGTGGTTTCAGCAAGACGGTGCCACATGTCACACAGCACGCGTAACAATGGACTTGTTGAGAGGCGAGTTCGGTGAACATTTCATTTCACGTTCGGGACCTGTCAATTGGCCACCCAGATCGTGCGATTTAACGCCTTTAGATTATTTTTTGTTGGGCTATGTTAAAGCTGGTCAGAAGGATTTCGCGACCTAACAAGTGTGTGTACTTTGTGTACTTGCCCAGCGCTAGCTGAGTTAACGCAAATTCCATCTTTCTAGGAGTAGATCGCAGGTTGTCAAAGGGATCCCGATTCACTCCTTTCGCGGGGGCACTACCTCATAGGTCCCTTGGTCAGGTACCCAGATTAGCCTTATGTCAAAGAATTCGGATGTAATCGAAAGTGAAACCATGCATTCCCTGACCAGTTTCGAGTGCACCATAATTGAGCCCAGGGCCCTAATTGCCGCTTGGCTAGCGGAGTATATATTTGCCTTCTCAACAGTTAGTACGCAAGTGAATAGCCAATCAGCTCCTTCTTTGATTGTGGCTACCTCTGCTTAGAACACACTGCAGTGATCCGGTAATCTGAATTTGAGTCTGATGGAGAGCTCTTTGCAGAATACACCTCCTACAACCCTACCGCTCAACTTCGAGCTATCCATGAATAGGTTCACCAAGCCCTGTCGGCAAGTATTGCACCCAGTCCACTCCTCCCTTGATGGAATATGGGTGCAGAAAATTCCTCTTGGACTAAGCAAGGGTACACTCTAATCCGTTGTCGGGGGGATGAACCGAAAGTTTTTAAAGGTAGTTGAGTGTTCGTAAGTGAGGTCGAGCCTGAAGCCCTAACGTCTCAGCCTGATTGCACTACGTGCAGCGGCAGTTTTGCTCGCGATGTCTACAGGTACCACATTTAACATTACACTAAGCGTTACAGTAGGAGAAGTTCAAAGCATCACACTGATTCCGATGAATGCAGACCTTTGAACTCTCTCCAACTTCTTTAACGATGTTATCCTCTCCAATGAGTTCCACCAGACAATGACTCCATATAACAAAATTGGCTTTATTATGGTATTAAAGAGCCAAAACACACTCTAGGTGAGAGGGCCCCATCTTTTGCTAATGGCGCCCTTGCATCCATACAAGGCTATTGTTGCCTTCCTTACTCTCTTCTCAATGTTAGAGCTCCGTCTTAAGCGGATTCACCGACAAGCTACAATGCGCTGCCCATCGACAACTACGTTCAGATATCCATGCATCAAATCGTACAGGGTATCTATGACTTTCCTCTAACAATTAGTGCCACGTCGTCCATGTAGGCAATCACCCTGCTGTCCCTTCTCTCCAGCTTCTTCAGCAAGTTATTGATAATAATAACCCAGAGAAATGGTGTGAGAACACCGCCTTGCGTAGTGCCCCTACTCATTCGCCGGTAGAAAGAGACGCCGCCCCACCATTAAAAGACCCCTCAATGTCGAGGAAGACGCCAACTGCAAGCTCTTTCTGATATAAAGACTCCTTAATATCTTTAACAATTGTGCGCAGGGCAGATTCCACTGATCTGCCTTTACAGTAAGATTGGTGGGTATGCGACAAACGCCCCCAAGGAATTTCGTTTCTTATGTGCAGGTCAATCAGTCCCTCAAGGGTTTTCAACAAGAAAAATGAGAGGCTGATTGGCTTGAAATCCTTAGGGGAGACATGTAAACTCTTGCGTGCCTTGAGTATGAACATACCCAGCCCTCAAAGATCCCGGTATATAGCCCCTGGTTATGCAGCTCGCATAGATTGGGCTCAACCAACGGCATGAGCGGTTGACGGGTTGAATTGATAAACAAATCCTAAATAAATCGTTGAAAGTAAACTTCACTGAACGTTTCTTTTAAGATAAGTAAAATATAAATTGAAGATGAAAAGCCAAAGAGTTAGAGAAGTGAGATTTATTTTAATCGTTCTATAGCTTCCTTTATATTATTGTAAAAAAATATTGTGCATTCGTTATATGGAAGGGAACACGCAACACCGTCCGCAAAAAAAAAATGTCAAAAATCAGCGCGATATTTAAGCCAATTGAAATTTGCACTTTATTGTATTGAAATTCAATTGACTAGAAAACTGCAAACTCGAGATTTTTTCAGAAAAACCAATTAAAAAGTCTGAATTTTGATGAAAATTAGCCGAGTTTTTTTAAATTTTCTGGAATATTTGAAACTTTGCGTTATATGATTTTTATTGTCACATGAACTATATTTATAAAACAAATAATAATTGAAATTAAAAAATAATTGATGAATAGTGAAAACTTGTCAATATGTGGTATATACTTTCTTTTGGCGCTGACTGTAATATAAATTATATAACCTAACTTAATCTAGCTTCCGTGAAACCTTCTAATATTCGTATCAAAATATTGTTTATTTTAAAAGTATGGTGAATACGTTTCGTACGAAGTAGGAATCAAACCATGGCTTCACAAATATGACTTCCAATATTCCACACAGAAGAAAACTAGATGGAGAATGAATGAAGTATATAGGTATTTCATAAGCTTACTGACTAGTACAGGGGTTTTCAGTGGGGGCATACGTAACTTTTGCAGTTCACAATGGAAAAGAGTTCGCGCTTCAAATGATTTACAGGCTTGAATTTATCAGTTCAAATGAACTTATAAAGGAGTAAGCAGATTTTTATGAAAAATTCTCTACAATGTGAGCTGATATAATCCGAATTCCTGAGAGGCTGTACCTCATATTTTGGCACTTAGACTGCTGCTTTGTCTCACTGAGTCAGATTCCATAGTAAATATATTGACTTCATTTGATACACTTGTCTGGTGAGACGATTGTTATAATAGAGTTGAACGGCATCAAGTTATGGCTACCAAAAGAAGAAGAAAACACGCAACATCGTATGCGAAAGAAGGGTTAATAATCAGCCCAGTTTTTAAGCGACTCCGAGTTTTCACTTTATTATACTAAAATTATTTAGTTAAAATTAAATAAAAAAAAATCCAGAAGTATTTTAATAATTTTGATTAAAAGATTTGAAAATTTTGTGGTAATTTTGTTTAGACTTTGTTAAATTTTTGTGAACAAAGTTAAGAACTTTAATTTATAAAGTTTTCATTATACTATGATGTATTTTTATAAAAAATATATTTTTATAAAAAAAATTGACGAAACAAAAAATTTCCATGAAAAATATTGCAAATATTTTAAAAAGATGAAATGACTTATTTACATGACCACGAGTGTATATGTGTTTCTTAAGAGCACAAGTATTCTTCCCATCTTACTAGCATCAAGATTTGTCAGAGAATGTTTAGATGTATGTATGAATATTTTTTTGCTACTTGTACCAAGTAATTTATTAATGACCTTATTTGATTATCCACAATATTTACTTCGTATTATTTGTTTACCCAAGAGCACAAATAGCGGTAATGAGTATCTTTTGAAACTTTAAATCATTAAAATGGGGATAAAAATATTTACTTTGACACTAGATGTAAGAGAGAGCTTATCTTAATGAAATGGATTCAAATCTTTTTAAAAGTCGAGAAGTAATACAATTTATTAACATTATAAAGTTCACGAACTAATTTACAAGCAGTTTTTATGGTTTCTTTTCCTTAGCTAATTTTTTGCAGTGATACATCTACGCTGGTATAGCCAGCAGATTAGCCATTGAAAAGAAAAAAAAATCATCTCTTCAATAACCATGTAAATGGGGCTACATAAACAGGCTCGAAAAGTTATTCGAATTAATTTAAAGGTGACGGCGTACAGTGTGACGTCACCATATAAACGGCGGCCAAGAATAATGAACATGCTCCGATTTTAATGAAATTTTGTAGATGGAAAGAAAAAATAGAAAATATGGTTAAGATTGGCTCTCTGCCACACGTAACATATGTCCCGCTCTCCTGTGTATGGTACGTCTTTTTCCTATAAAAGCATAAATCTGAAATATAGAGAAAATTAGTTCACAGAATATTAATATTCTTCCGATGTGGAATGAGTATGAAATTGATATTGCTAATTCTTATAACTTACATGAACATCTGCATTTGGTATCGCCAAAAATGTCGCGGAAAAGTAACCATCAGCCAATTGGTATGCTTTTTATTATTTATTCGTTTATAAAACACACAACCAAATGTTATTTTACAGGTTTGAATTTAAAATACTATTCTTAATAATAACATAGAGTAAGTAAGCCGCCGTAGCCGAGGTGACCGCTGTAGTCGAATGGGTTGGTGCGTGAGTACCATTCGGAATTCGGAGTACGTACGTTCGAATCTCCATGAAACACTAAAATGAAGAAAAAGTTTTTTGTAATAGCGGTCGCCCCTCGGCAGCCAATGGCAAACCTCCAAGTGTATTTCTGCTATAAAAAAGCTCCTTATAAAAATATTTGCCGTTCGGAATCGACTTAAAATTGTATACTCATTCCGGAGGAGGAGCTCGACCAAAGCGCCAATTATATTTATATATGTATATACCTACCTATAAAGTTAATGTATATGGATTTTTAGCAGAGGGACTCAGTAGAATATAAAATATAAAGAATGTGGAAATTGTGTAGGCATAAAAATAGCAGAAAAGAAAAAAGAGAAAAGGGAAAAAGAAAGATACACGAGTACGTACATACATATATATTAGCAATTATTGGCAAAACAGCAGCTCACTTCTAAAGCGCGGTGTGCTTATCATTTTAATTTTTTGTGGTAGGAGGTTCCAAAGAAGGACAGCGGGGACGAAGAACTAACGTTCTGTTCTAGGCAACTGTATTTTATACTAAGTAAGTTAAGATATCGAGACGATTTAGTAAATTGAAGTCGGTCCATAAGATAGTTGGGCTCCGGGAAGTAATCCGACTTTGTGAAGAAGTGTTAAACATTTTTACTTTAGGAAGTCATTAAATCGTATGGAAAATATTAGGACGTTTATTAAGAATTTGTTTGCTAAAAACAGTTCAATTTATAGGCAAATAGTTGTATAAACTGTGACTGTCACATACAATTTACCTACGATCGCTGAGGTGTGATTTATTAAACTTAATGCTGGCGATGAGAAGTTGAATATTTTAAATTTCAAGCCAAGTAGTCCGCAATCAACAGTGACAATCTTGGCCGATTTATGTACACGAACTCGTTTCGGAGCCGAAGAACCAGGTTCACACACTCTTTAACCTCTTATCTGGATATAGGATCATGGCGATAGACCCAAACCTCATCCATAGTGATGAATCAACAAACAAAATCCCAAACTAAATCTCTTTCAGTCACTTTTCCAATATTTTATTCCAATATCCTGTAATTTTTCTACGATTTCTGGTGTTGTTACTATTTTTAGACTTCCTTGAAAATCCTTGACATGGATCGTCTTCAATGATTGTACGACCATGTTTAAATTCAGCAACCCATCTTTCCATTTTACTAATTGATGGCAAAAGTCCCTTATAAAGGGTGGTTAAGTTTCAAGGGTCGGTGTTGATTTTGAATAAAATACATTTTTTTTTAAGTAATTATTGTCATTTCTCTTTATTATGATAATATTGGTATGGCTCAATTGCGTATGCAACAAAATATCGGCCAAATGGCCACCGCAGCCTTGGCGGCACACCTCCATCCGATGGTCCAAATTTTCGATGACGCTGAGGCATAATTGAGGTTCTATGCCGTTAATGTGCCGAATTATCTCATCCTTTAGCTCTTGAATTCTTGCTGGCTTATCGACGTACACCTTTTCTTTCAAATAACCCCAAAGAAAGAAATCCAACAGTGTCAAATCACATGATCTTGGCGGCCAATTGACATCGCCGCGACGTGAGATTATTCGGCCATCAAATTTTTCGCGCAAAAGAGCCATTGTTTAGTTAGCTGTGGGACAAGTGGCACTGTCCTGTTGCAACCACATATCGTCCGCATCCATATCTTCCAATTCAGGCCATAAAGAGTTCGTTATCATCTCACGATAGCGAACACTATTCACAGTAACTGCCTGACCGGCCTCATTTTGGAAAAAATACGACCCAATGATGCCGCCGGCCCATAAACCGCACCAAACAGTCACTCTTTGTGGGTGCATTGGTTTTTCGGCAATCACTCTTGGATTATTATTCGCCCAAATGCGGCAATTCTGCTTATTGACGAATCCACTGAGGTGAAAATGTGCCTCATCACTGAATCACGAAGTGCGCGATATGCATTTTGATTTGAACGCCCGTTTTCATAATAAACCTGAATAACTTGAACGCGTTGCTCCATGTTTCAAATTGAATTAGTCTGAAATTGAAAAATGTCAAATGAAATGCAGAAAAGAATTTGACGTTTAGGTGTGTTTTACATTCAACATCGGCCCTTGAAATTTAACCACCCTTTATATTCAACAATCGTTCATAAATTTCCGTGGGTTTTACACAAATGAAAGTTCAATAGCTGCACGATAATTGATTTTTTCGATTGTAGAAAATACCGTGACACGTCGACACTAAATGGCTTGGAAACAAAAAATAAATTGACAGATAGAAATGAAACTTCGCTTACGTTCGTATGAAGAGTGAACTAACATAACAAACAAAAAAACATGGGCGCAATCTCTTATTAAACGTCAAAACACTGTTTTTTGGATTTTATTTTATTTTCTAAAAAATCTCAGCAACTTTTTACGTTTAAAATACACAGTTGTTCAAAAAAACTTCTGTAGTACTACTCCGAAAGTTAGCATTAGTTTCACTTTTAAAATTTTCTCTTGAATAAAACTAAAACATCCACTACCTCGAAATATTGTAATACTGGTTAGGGCTTCCTTCGAATTTTTCAAATCAATGAGGCGGTTGTTTAATTCTTGTGCTCAACTCGAATACATAGTTTTTTTTAAATAGCTACTGTAACGGAACAACGAAACAAATTATTCGATATATATAATGCTTTCCGCAGATACGTACTTTCTTTTAAAAGCTTTTAAAATATATGTGCATCCAAGGGCAGGAAATATCCAAACATCGCACAAACTATGAAAATTGTAGAGATTGGCAAAATCATATTTTTGCTTGCATTTTCATACATACTGAATGGAAAAAATGAGAATATGATAAAGGCTTCATAGCAAGATTTGTTAATCAACATTCCCATAGTAGTTATGCCAACAACAGCTCCCGAGCGTCCGAACATCATACAAATGCACATAGCTTTACCTCTAAATTACAAAAAAAAAAAGATTACAAGCTTTGCAGTAAAAATGTGTTTAATTAACATTCATAAATAAAACTATAAATCACCTTAAATAGGTGGGTATAAACTCCAGGACCGCACTGCTCATTAAATTAATTATCACCGCCGGTATTGAAAGGAAGATTATAAAAGTGCATACTGTTAAATGCGGATGGCTCATAAATGACAAACATAAGCCACTTAGTCCAGAAATAGTTAACGATGTGCAGAAGACTGGCTTGCGCGGCAAACATAACAGCATGAGGCCGAAGATGAGGTACTGAGCAAGAAAGGAAGCTCCCAATAAAATTGAGTCCCAAAACGCCAGAATTCTGTCATGGCATTCCTTTAATATTATTAAAAAAAAACACAATTAAGTGATTAGTAGAAACAGGTAAAACAGATTTCCCATAAAGAACAACTATTTTGAATTTAACGCCATTTTGCTATAGTCAGTGGCTCAGATAAAAGCGCAAAACATCAAGAAACTGAGGTCACGGCTCATTCTGCTAAGAGAACACGAGTAGGAAATTTCAATTGGTGCTTATTAGAAACTATTTTGAGTTAACCTATTTTGAGGGCACCCAGGACGACTTTGGACGTGAATTGAACATATTTCTGTTATAGCTAACGCCAGAGCTTTCAGGAGGCTTCCTAAAATTTAATATTCTTATGGATATAACCTTTTCAAAAGATCCTCGAACAGGATGATAAAAAGGATTTAAAAAGTTACACTTTAGGTTGTCCACCTACGTCCGTGCAATCGACGATAGCTTTGTGTACATTATAATAAATACAAAACAACCAGATGAAAAAGAGCAATTCTTGTCAAGTGCTTTCGTCATTGTTACGAATAGAGTGGTTAATTTACTTTCCACCGTTAATTATGCCAAAGATTGTGAAGAAGAAGCAAAAAAAACCATCGCGCATCATTTATTATAATGCACAAAAAGCTGCGTCGATTGCATGGATCAAATGGTCACACATTTTACATCAAAATGGTCAACAAGTCGACGGGCCTTTGCTTTCTTTTGCAATATATTGGATTTCATAGCATTGGCAATGTTTTGTATTTGCAAGGAAGTTGATAGGCTCAGAAAAAGAGATGCGAGATGAAATTTTTTAACGCTTTTATCGAACACATTGGTCCATGATTGAATTATTAAAGGTTTGCTCACTTGTGACATTAGAATTCTGACACTCCCTTACAAAAGGTTGCATTTAAGAAGGGCGAAGAAATTGGAAAAATAAAATACTTTTGACGTGATAACGTCTTATAATTCGATTTAACAGGCTGCACGAACGAAAAAATGTGTCGCTACCTTGCTCATTTGTGTTACCTTGCTCATTGCCGTTACCTTGCTCATATGTCGTTACCTTGCTCATTGCCGTTACCTTGAATGAACTGCAAGCGAAAGCGCGGAACGAACGACAAAGCAAACGAACGGCAACGTTCGACATCTTGCTCTCTCCTACTTAAGTGAGCGTATATGTGTATGTATATGCGCATATGTACATATATAAATTCACTTATTTGTATTTGCATATGCCTTCTTATTGATTATTATTAATTTGATTTACTTGAAGAATTTAAAATAAAACCAAGTTTGTTAATAATACCTGTTGTTTTAATGTTATTATTGTATTATTTTTTGACGTGATAACGTCTTATAATTCTATGTAGCCAGCTGCACGCACCAAAAAATGCGTCGTTATCTTGTTCATGCGTCGTTACCTTGCTTGAACAGCAAGTTATGTTATGTTTTAATATGTTAGGTTATGTTATGTTATGTTATGATATGTTATGTTATGTTATGTTATGTTATGTTATGTTATGTTATGTTATGTTATGTTATGTTATGTTATGTTATGTTATGTTATGTTATGTTATGTTATGTTATGTTATGTTATGTTATGTTATGTTATGTTATGTTATGTTATGTTATGTTATGTTATGTTATGTTATGTTATGTTATGTTATGTTATGTTATGTTATGTTATGTTATGTTATGTTATGTTATGTTATGTTATGTTATGTTATGTTATGTTATGTTATGTTATGTTATGTTATGTTATGTTATGTTATGTTATGTTATGTTATGTTATGTTATGTTATGTTATGTTATGTTATATTATGTTATGTTAACTCATTCTCTATATCCATACAAAATATCTATCAAACAAATAAAATTAAAATTTTCTTTTGAAAAATGCAACCATTCAATTAGTATTCTCTTATGACGTTATCACGTTAAACTATCGTCAGTAAACCGACTTTACAGACAACCTCTTTTTTGGTAAAAATGATTGCAAGAAATGTTTTGTTTTTTTTTTAAATTATAAATGACACAAATAGAAATTGCCAGGAATGATATTAAAAAATAATTATTAAGTTAAACCCAGGTTGATAGTTTGTGAATTAATTTTTAAATTGAAAACTGAGCACGCCAATATAACGCTATTATATTACTTAAGTGTTATGGTCCTAATGAAAGCCTTTCAGAGGAGAAGCGAACTCATCATAAATTTAGTTGACTAACAACAAGCTGTGAACATACTCACGCCTTGCTTTACTATGCTATGCCCATGTAAGTTTGGAGTTTTGACACCCAAGTCACGATTATTCTTACATTCCTAACTACTTGACAAACTACCCCGGGTATGAAACACAAAATGATAGAAAATGTTGTTTGTAATACACCTCCGAGAGTATTTCTGCCATGAAAAAAATCCTCATAAAAAACTATCTGCCATCAGGAGGCTGTGATTAGTCACATATTGCTAAATGAGCTCTTGTTGGTAACTTATGTATCTTTAAGGTAACCTAGTAAGGTTGGGGGAGTACCTGTATTTGAAAGCCATCGGATTCAAATTGTCAAAACGTCCATCTTTCACATTTATTGTCCCAAAAATATGTTCTATGATATCCTGATTTAAGCTGTGTGTCAGGATGTTTTCCATATCGTTTTGGTTATGGACACACCGAGCACGTCCTTATACACTCTTTTGAAAACGAAATGTTTTTCCTAGAAATTTTACTTTTCTTCCACTTTTACTAAAAATTTCTAGAGTCAGCAACCCAGTGTCTTGCTAAGGGAGCCGATTTGTCAAGAGGGAATGAGTAAGCTGCTTACTGAGCAAACCTTTTATTATTGAATCATGACATTGGTCCTTGCAAACATCGAAAATCGTATAAATAATCCAGCCGTCTCAATTCACTACTCGTTTGGCTATGGAACCGATGCAGTCACAGCAAAAAGAGATTGTCGGTTTTGTCTACAAGGAGGCGAAAAGCTTCGTCTAAAAACTCGTTCCACTTGATTTGTATGCAGGAATCCAGTATTTCAACAGCTTTACGTGCCTTCCACCGAATCCATAAATTAATATATTTCATATTTTACCATAAACTTTGTCGTAATCAACTTTTTCTCTTGAACCTTCTCCGAAATGAGTCAAAATAAAGAACAAAACAAAAACAAAACTTTTTTTCACAAACCAAAATATTTTCAGCGATTATTTTCACTTCTGTAGGTAACACAATGTAAGCCAAAACCAATGAGAAAGTAAGAAATTAAAAATATATACCTGCGATACTTAAAAATGAATTATAAATGTGGAATATTTGCCACATATTCCCATACAAATGCATATAAATACTTGGGGATCGGGCCAGACCCGAGTGCCCAACCGAAGGTTTTAAAAAAGGTGTATAACGGAAAATTAATACGTTTTTTTTTTGAGTGGAATTTCTTTCCCAAGACTGAAAGCCTAGCCAAGTCCTGGACTCGCTATCGAAACAAATTGCCTAAAATCAAGGCGATTTTTGAGCCACTGGAAACTTGCACTTTATTACATATACCAAAATTCCTTGGGCTATAAAGCTGCATGCACGAAACTTTTCCAAAACTTCTGATTAAAGAGTCTGAATTTTTTGTGAAAATTTGTAAAATTACCACAAAGCATAAACCTTGGATTTATGTATATGGTTTGTGTTGGCGAATGAACCACATCTAAATAAAAAGTTATTAATATTAAATAAGAACAAATGAATAATCAAAACTTGTCAATAAGTTCTTGGGATATAGTTATTCCACACATTGTATATGTATAAGGAATGGAATGGAACTGTAGATGGCCGGAAAATTTCCAAGCACTTACTTAATATTGTTAAATTTAAAACTTAGAGAGATGATTTAAAAGATGGGATGGTTATTACTCCTCTGCATATCACCCAGATTTTTGTATGAATCTTAACAATTTGTCGAGGGACAGAGAATGTAGCTCATCCATTCCCAGTACATTTGACCCAAAAAAGCGCTATCGTACTATCCTCGCAGTCTGCTGAAAAACAGTCTAGCTAGAAGAAGAGCCCGCAATTTTATATCGCCTCTGAACGGTAAACGGTTTTTTATGAGAGGCTTTTTCATGGCAGAAATTCACTTGAAGTTTTAATATTGCCTGTCATAGAGCTACCGCTATTAGGAAAGTGCTTTCCTATAATTTAATGTTTCATGCCTGAGCCCTACCGAATGGCAGTCACACTCAAACCTATTCATTTACGAAGGAGCTCGATATTCACCATGCTAAAAATCAATTGGTTCAAAGAGTAAAAAAATTGCATCAGGCAAGAACTCGAATAAAGTTCTATTCTTAATAACTCGCAATGTATATACACACATACGAGGTGTGCTCAAAAAGTATCGCGAATTTCGATTTTTTGTGACGATATGTTGGTACTCATAACTCTCACTCATGCCGACGAGTTCATCCATTTTTAATGTTCAGTTAATTGTTGACAGCTGCTTGGCTTGCACATGTTTCGCCTCGTCTTCGAATTTTACCTATTCCAAAAGATGGATCAAAGAACCTGTTTAAAATTTTGTGTGAAAAACGAAAGTAAGTGCGCGGCTGCATTCCGAATGTTGACTGTGTCATACGGAGAAGCTACTTTGAACCAAAGCAACGTTTATCGGTGGTACAAAATGTTCGCAGAAGGCCGAGAAGATGTGAATGACGGAAAGCGTGCCGGACGCCCGAGCACTTTAACAACAGACGAAAAAATTGATGAAGTGCAGAAAATGGTATTTGCCAATCGTCGAATTACCGTTAGAGAAGTTGCTGAGGACCTAGACATATCGATTGGAACGTGCCATTCGATTTTTTTTCCAATGATTTGGACATGAGACGGGTCGCCGCAAAATTCGTACCAAAACTGCTCAACTTCGACCAAAAGCAGCATCGCATGAACATTGCTAATGAGATGTTGGACTCTGTCCGCGACGACCCAAATTTGCTCCAAAGGGTCATATCTGGTGACGAATCGTGGGTTTATGGTTATGACGTGGAAACCAAAGTTCAATCATCCCAATAGAAGCTACCGCACGAACCAAAACCGAAAAGAGAGCACCAAGTTCGGTCGAATGTAAAAGTTTTGCTTACCGTTTTCTTCGATTGCAAGGGCGTTGTGCATCATGAGTTCTTGCCACAGGGTAAAACGGTCAATAAGGAATATTACCTGCAAGTCATGCACAATTTGCGCTAAGCAATCTGCCAGAAACGCCAGGATTTGTGGAGGAACAAAAATTGGCTCTTGCATCACGTTAACGTCCCTGCTCACATATCGTTGCTTGTACGCGACTTTTTGGCCAAAAACAACACACTAATGATGCCACTAAGCCACCGTATTCCCCAAATCTGGCCCCCTGTGACTTTTTCTTGTTCCCGAATATGAAGAGGACCATGAAAGAACGACGCTACGCTACGAGATAAAGACGGCATTGAAAGAGGAACTGAACAAGATAAAAAAAATGATTGAAATGCTTCGAAGATTGGAAAAAACGTTGGCACAACTGCATAATATCTCATGTGGACAAAATAGATATTAATGAATAAATAAATAATTTTTGAAAAAACACAAAATTCACGATACTTTTTGAACACACCTCGTATATGAGAATCGTACCTTTTGCTCTTCGGCTTCTTTTCTGTTATTGCTGATTGTCTCACAAATAGTGAGCGCAGCGCTTTCGTTGTTGTATTTATTTTTTTCCTCCCTTACTAGAGAATGATTTCTTATATCGGTGAACCAAATTGCTACACCGTTAGCGCTAAAAAAAAAATAATAAACATACTTTAAATAACCACGAAATGCCATTATCTATACTAACACAAGGATAAGTCCGAACATAACAACGCAACTAGTGAGAAATTTCTTCCTGTATGGATTTTGAAATAGTGGTACCACTTCCCCGGTCATCGCTCGAAATAGGCTAAAATTATGATCAGGTGTACAAAAAACATATAGGAATTTAAAAATTTATATTTCAAACTCAAACAGGATATAGTTAAGTACTTAGGGGCTGTGGGTATATCTGATTTTAATAACGGCGCTATACCCTTGATACCAAACGCTTCTAAGTCCTTTCCCTTGTTAAGTTGACATAACCAATTCAGCATTTCCCAACATTCTTCGAATCGATGTACCATAAGTAGAAATTTCGGACTCTCTGGCAATTGTAAAAGTGATAAGAAGCTTATCCAACCGGGAACTGAAAACAAAAGTCCAAGAACACGCCATGAACGTATTGCCAGATTACCAATAACGGGTATGTATAGTTTCCAGTGTACCAACATCTGTCCAAGTCCTTTAAAAAAAGAGATCAAAAACACTGGCGTACACTAAAAAATAAGTGGAGTAATAACGGATATTTTGTACCTATCGCATAAGGGAATGTAAAACAGTACACATTGACAAAAAGCGTTTAGGTAAAGGGTTTTTCAATTGGCGCGAGTCGATTTTGGCGCCCTGTGGCAGCCATTTTGTTTTGGTGACATCTGTCAAATCTTTTGTTTATTTTGTCGGTTGTTTATGCCAAATCATCATGGCAAGTTACACGATTGAACAGCACATTCAAATGATAAAACTTTATTATCAAAATGAGTGTTCATTAACGCAAACGTTGCGCGCATTGCGCCCATTTTTCGGTAGACGTGGTGGCCCTTCCAATTTCTTATGGCCCATATTGGACCATATGGACCTAGACGACATGTGGTTCCAGCAGGACGGCGCTACGTGTCACACAGCAAACGCCATTTTATTCCATTTCAACATCTACCCGCCCTTATTGAAAAACCCTTTATAACAAAGTGTAGTGACGACTAGTTTTGCCATCTAAGCTATGGCGAAAAAAAAATAACTTTAGACTTAAAATAGAAGAGCAATCCGAAGCCATTGCATTCATTGAAAACAATCATTTGGTGCAGCCTATGGGCTGGAGGAATCATCGACACATGGAGCCAGTGGATTGGCCACCAAGATCACGTGATATCACACAATTGGACTTTTATTTGAGGAAGTATATAAAGTCTAAATACTTTGTGGATAAACCAGCGTCGATTGACAACATTAACTAAAGTTACTCTCGAGATACCGACCGAAGTCCTCCAGCGGCACAGTTGCGTTGTTTTGTTGTTTTATTTCAGTTTAATTAATTTTCAATTGATCACACTTTATTTACTACATCTGTTCCATCTGACCCGCTTTTTTGTCCTTAAGTAGTGATAGTTTTTATCCACTAACAAAGGGCACATGAGACTAACACGAGGGTCACTATTTGTTTTCTTTACTTTTGTTGCTTTTATTTGAAAGTGGTTTGTCAACAAAAACAAGCAAAATGGATTTAAGTAGTGAAAAGTTGGTGTAATGAGTTATTACGATTTTCTATGCGTATCGATACCATAGGTGGGCACTTTGCAGTAACAGTAAAAATGCAGTAAATATAATATTTTACTGATATTGCAATTTAATTTTCATTACCAGTAAACTTTTACTGATTACTGAAAAAATTTGCAGTAAAAATATTTTTTTACTGATTACTGAAAAAAATTGCAGTAAAAATATTTTTTTACTGATTACTGAAAAAAAATTGCAGTAAAAATATTTTTTTACTGATTACTGAAAAAAAATTTCAGTAAAAATATTTTTTTACTGATTACTGAAAAAAATTGCAGTAAAAATATTTTTTTACTGATTGCTGAAAAAAATTGCAGTAAAAATATTTTTTTACTGATTACTGAAAAAAATTGCAGTAAAAATACTGTTAATATAATTTGATTTGCTATTAGCTATTAGCCTTTCTTAACACAAGCATTTCAAAATTTGCATCGCTGAGTTTTTGCCTTCTGGACCGATTTACAATTCCAGCGAATGAAAACAACCGTTCTACAGGTGGAGATGACGGTAATGGGGTATTATATTTTAAAAATACGTTTTTAATAGCCTGATATTTATTTAGGCAACTTGTTGTTTCTTCTCGTTCGGCCAGGTATAAGAGCGTTTCTTGAAGATAATTTTCCGAGTCAGTGGAACCACATTGTATGCTAATATCTATTTAAGTAAATATATGCGTAAAACAAATATTTAATTGAAAACCAAGTGTAAAAAGTTTACCATTACTCGAAGTCAAACAATGTTTTTTGAGGGGGTTGAGGTAGAATACGAGTTTTGGCACAGGCTACTTTTCCATACTTGACCACATAAGTGTTCAACATTTTTTTAACTTCCTGTTTGCGTTTTAGCTGTTTCTAAAAGAGCTTTCACAAATCGCAACTTAATGTCAGGGACAGAAATAGCGGCATTAACAGCATCCCAAGCGTCAGGCTGAATCAGGAAGTACTTTTCAAATCTTTTAAGCAAAGCTTCATGCATTTTTTTGCTACTTTCGGTTAAATAATTAAAACTGTTAGGCTCCAAACGACGCATTTTTATTCTTAAGGACACTATAGTGGGTATGAAATAACCAAAATACATGGTCTTTTCACCCTGAAGGAAGTCGATTGCTTCTGCAATAGGTTTCATAAGCTTTACGTATTCCTCTAAGTACTCAAGCTCACCACTGAGAATGGTAGGAATTTTTAAACGGAAACACAATTCCGCTAAATTGGTTTTGTGCTCCAGGAACTTATTTACGGAATCATAAAGCGAGTTCCACCTTGTTATGCATGGAGTTATTAAATTCGCATTTATCACCCCATTAACTACTTCTGCAGATTTCGGTCTATTGCATTTACTCCAAAGTTGTGTGCATCTGTGCAGTAAGAAAATATGTAAACATAAAAAATTTCAATTAAATTGAAGGATTTTTTACTTTTGGAAAGAAAGAAAATAAGAGAAACCAAAAAAAAGAAAGAATTATTGAGTACATAAATTACACAGTGCGACATCAAAAATCAAACCGCACCGGACCTTTTTCTTCTGAAAATATACCTATTCAATAGCAAAATCCTCGCTGGGTTTTTAAAAGTTAGCTCGATTTTTTTTTTTATTGCGTTTTGAAGTTTTCTATTTTCATGAGATTTTGGAGTTTTACCTGTACGCTAAATTTGACTTATAAATCGACCTTTGTTTGATTTAATCGATTTATTTTGTCATAGCTTGATGCAGAAATTTCGTACATGTACAAATAAACTTATTTTGAGAAGAACCTATATCTCAATACGCAATTTTGAATACCAAAATTTCGAAAAATTGTATGTTTTTACCATTTTTTACTGTAATTATGAAAATAATTAAAATTTCTCACTATTTCTTCTAGCAAAAATGTTTCAAAATGTACTAAAAAAGTCATTTATAAGATAAAAACATAAAACTGAACTTTAAGTTTGTTATTTTCTAAAAAATTAAATTTTTAACAAGATTTTTCTTCATAAAAATAGTTTTTTTATACTCTGCTTTAAATTTTTTTTTAAATATCTAAAAAACTGTAGGTAAAAATATTAAATAGATTAAGTAAAAAGATTATAGACTTGAATTCTTATAATTTTTTTTTTTTATTAAAATAAAGAATTTTTACGTACTAAAACCTTATGAAAATAATTTTATACGTAACCACCCGTTATACGCATTTTCAGATTTTTCTATTTTTGCTAGTATTTTTTCCAGATACGGTTTTCCAATGAATATTGGATGTAACAAAATGTGATCGTGAGTAGTGAAAAGCAAGATTGGTCTCACAAGACTTTTAGCCTGTTAAGTACATAGAAAAGTGGCTAGCACACATTCCAAAATAAAAAGTATAAAGAAGGTTGTAGTCTGTCTTATCAGGAAATGTTTGTTTTAGAGATTCCAAAATTTGTTCCCAACGATTTCACCTGTTCTAAGATCGCAGCAGTCTTGCGAGATCAGGTTCGTGCATAACAACTCCTAAAACACATTTGACGCGCTAAATATTTTGTGAACAATACGGTTTTTGTTAACATATTTGAATTTATTAATTTCATTTACGTGAATTTTTTATGAATTAAGAAAATAAAAAATGTACAATTGTCCTGCAAATATTAACGTTTTCTGCTATTGTTGTGGATGTTTCACACCAGCGAGTGAAAAGCATGTATCAATCAGTGATGATTTTACTGTGGCATACATACATTATTTTGATGGTGAAGTTATTTTGAATGTACCAATTGTCGACAGAATCAGATGAGCAAGGAGAGCGCTACCATCAAACTGCGATGCCATTTGAGTCAAGATACCGAGGAAAACGAGCTCCAGGTGCCATACTAGCCGAAATATGTTGGTGGAGTAAACATATTTTTCAATACGACCAGGAAGAAAATGAAGGAAAATGGAGTAACCAAGAGGAAAAAGAATATGAGGTAGAAGAAGAAGAGACAGGCATGGAATTCTTTACTGATGAATCTGATTACTCTGATAATGATGATGTTGAAATTCAATCATTGTCGAAAAGAGCTCATCTCTAAGGTTTTAGTACGTAAAAATTCTTTATTTTAATAAAAAAAAAAAATTATAAGAATTCAAGTCTATATTCTTTTTACTTAATCTATTTAATATTTTTACCTACAGAGTTTTTAGATATTTAAAAAAAAATTTAAAGCAGAGTATAAAAAAATTATTTTTATGAAGAAAAATCTTGTTAAAAATTTAATTTTTTAGAAAATAACAAACTTAAAGTTCAGTTTTATGTTTTTATCTTATAAATGACTTTTTTAGTACATTTTGCAACATTTTTGCTAGAAGAAATAGTGAGAAATTTTAATTATTTTCATAATTACAGTAAAAAATGGTAAAAACATACAATTTTTCGAAATTTTGGTATTCAAAATTGCGTATTGAGATATAGGTTCTTCTCAAAATAAGTTTATTTGTACATGTACGAAATTTCTGCATCAAGCTATGACAAAATAAATCGATTAAATCAAACAAAGGTCGATTTATAAGTCAAATTTAGCGTACAGGTAAAACTCCAAAATCTCATGAAAATAGAAAACTTCAAAACGCAATAAAAAAAAAAATCGAGCTAACTTTTAAAAACCCAGCGAGGATTTTGCTATTGAATAGGTATATTTTCAGAAGAAAAAGGTCCGGTGCGGTTTGATTTTGATGACCCCAAAATTGTCGCACAGTGTTATTGAATTTCGTGATGAGAGTGTATTGCATTTTGACTTCCCATAAACAGTAAATATTATACTGATAATGCAAATCAAATTATATTATCAGTAAGTTTACTGCAATTTTTTTCAGTAATCAGTAAAAAAAAATATTTTTACTGCTTTTTTTCAGTAATCAGTAAAAAAATAGTTTTACTGCAATTTTTTTCAGTAATCAGTAAAAAAATATTTTTACTGCAATTTTTCAGTAATCAGTAAAAAAATATTTTTACTGCAATTTTTTTCAGTAATCAGTAAAAAAATATTTTTACTGCAAATTTTTTTCAGTAATCAGTAAAAAAATATTTTTACTGCAATTTTTTTCAGTAATCAGTAAAAGTTTACTGGTAATGCAAATTAAACTTCATTATCAGTAAAATTTTACTGATTACTGCTATTTGTAATGCAGTAAGTTTATAATGCAGTGTGCCCACCTATGATCGATACACATGAAGTTTTAAAGAGGCCCTAACCAGGTGAAACGGATTTAAACGCAGTCATCTATTACTCAAAGGCTAACTAATTTTGTCAAAATCATGCGGAATAAGTTTCTGTACAGGCAACATTGATTTATGGTAAACCAACATAATACAAAATAATTATCTTTCCCACGACAGTCGGTTCTACGTTAACGCAACGACCCGGTTTTATCTCCGGCCAAAGACTGCTACCTCAGCACATGTATGGGGAATGTTTATGCTGCTACAACAACAACAAGAAAATACGTGATATGTGTAAATATGTAAGATAATCATAAATCATCAAGTTCACAACAGAGTTAGTGTCCCTCGTATACAATATTTTGGAAAATTCCTTAAAAATTTTTATTATGGTTTATCGAACACGAGAATCGGGTGAGAATTGTGAATTGATAGTTTCTGGCTGTGATGTATTCATGTTTGGCACGAATTGTTGTGGATTATGCGCATAACAACGATCTCTAACGATATGTTACAAAAAGTCTCCCAGAGGATGGGATCACAGTGAAACTGGCGATTCATGAAGAGCTTCAGCTACCCCAAGAGACCCGCGTAACTTTGGCCCAATCGCGTTCTGGATACTGTAGCATATGACCAGCATGTGAAGGCACACCGCACACATACTAACCACCTTCTCACATACCCCATCAAACCCCTTTATCTCCCTCTGGACCCAACCTGTCAAACAGCAAGTTTCCTGGGCCTACCGTTAGATGAGCTAGACGAAGACGACCGGTAACTACATCACTCCGATCGTCCCGCTTCATATCTTCGATTTCAACTTTATAACCAAAAACGCGTTTCCATTCCCTTATGCAATTAGCACACTTTTATCTTGATCACTTTTCACCAATCTCATTCTTTTGCATAGAAAACAAATATAATAACAGAAACCTGGACAGTAAACCATGGCGACACCGTTGAACATACACATGTAGTTAATGATAGGAGCACGGTTTTTCGCTGTACAAAATTCGCCAAGATAGGTGAGCGACGCAAATCCAGGTCCAGCCACACTTAAAACAGAAACAAAATTTAAATTAATACACAAATAATTTCCAAATATCTCACCAAAGACCAGTCATAAAACGCAATGTTAGAAATACCCAAAAATTCGTAATCAACATGGAGGAAAAGGAGCAAACGATGGCCATTGCCGTGCTGCGCAAGAGCACTGCTCGCCTTCCGATTTTGTCGCAGCAATAACCCCATATGTATGACGATAAGATCATGCCTACCAAAATAAGCGCGCAATCATACATACATATGTACATATATTAGTCAACCACTTAGTTAAGTGAAGAGAAGCTACAAGATAACACTACCAATGAAAGCCGCTGATTGAATAACTGATTTGGTTTTATCCGTAATGCCGAATTCGCATGCACTTGCTGGTGCAATGATAGCCATGCCCATTGTTTCAGTTACTGTAAACATAAGCAACAGCCCGCAAGTAGCCAAAAGTCGTAAATGTATTTTACCAAAACCTGATGCACAAAAACAAAAAGCAGTTGCCTTTTTAATCCTCCAATTTAAAATAATAATAGATTTACCTATAATAACCATCACATCGTTGTAATGCATGCTCTCCATTTCCAGACAAAAATGCAACAATTTTGAAGATGCCGATTAAAAATGAAGGTTTTCAAAAGTAAAAATACATAAGTATATGCGTACATATGTGTGTATAAACAAAAATGTATCAATCTTTAATAAAATAATTGAAATATTTTTGACAAAAAAATTCGGTACTTTTATTTTTAACACCTGAAGTCTAAAACAAAAAGTTTAATACGCACTCAGTACGTGTTAAGTTTTATTTTCCTTCGGACCTAAAGTAAAGCTTTTTATTTATTTATTAATTTATTAATGAATTTACTTATTTAGTTATTTATTTATTAATTAATGAATTTATTTATTTATTTGCTCGAAATATAATTATAAATAATCATATTACAAAATCAAGGCATCTATCAGCTGAAGATATCAGCCTGCCAAACGTTTATTATATACGTCGGTTTAGGCAGACATGTAAAGAGGTATTCCACATTCACACATACATATGTCATATTTTCTGTACTTGACAGTTCTATTCTGGATATGTAAGAGTTAAACCTACTACAGTATCCGGGGTGGGATTGTGCCAGTATCACGCGGTTAAATATCATGATATTCAGGGGGCGTGAAAGTGTTCACTTCGAGAATGCCGTTTAATGTTAACTAAGATGTGATGCTAAAACAGGATTATTGAATCACGAAGACCGATTCTCGAACTCGGTTAGCTCTTAGATCTTGCTCTGAAGTCAGTTATAGTTAAATATTAATAGTTTCGTTCATCTCGTGAGTCTATTCGAAGTATGAGAGATAGATGCACTCGTACCAGCGCGTTCAACCACTATTTATAAATACATGTATCATATATGTATGTATATAAGACGTACATTGAGCTTCAGATATTCAGAAAAAAATTAGTATCGATTCTTTTGATGTTCAGGTATTTTTTTTAATCACAAATGGGACTCAACATTTTGTTCGAATTTTTTTTCTTTTTCATTTCTATTTAATAGTTTTCTTATACTTGTAGAAACTTATTTAATAGGTATTCATTAAGCAGCGACTTGCTTACTAACATTTATTTATTTATCGATTGATACATAAGGGCTTCTAAGCCAACTGAATATTTTCAACTTCTTTGATTAAATCCATATGCTTAAACTCATTTGGCTTCCTGTTAAAAGTTTCCAATAATTTTAATTTACTCTCATCACCCTTGAAATAAAACATTTGCAATTCGTTGGTTAAGCATTGTGCTTCTTGCCCATTTAAAACTTTGCTATCATATTCACCACGCATCAGCACAAGTCCTTTGTCCTTCATCTCTGTGTAGTGCACCAAAGTTAAACATTCTGGGGCATTTTCAGCATGAACCTAAAAGGTAATTAGTTATACAATAGAAATTACTACAACCAATGCGCACCGACCTGGTAAGCCAGCAAAGGAGTGAAGTGCACCGTATTTGCCGAAAACTGTAGCATTATAAATTCAAAACCTTCACTACGTGGGAGTGGAAGCAAAAAAATAGGATATTGTTTTGCGCGTTCCATAAGTGTATCAAACTGTTTGACAGTTAATGTCGCAGCAAGCACGTCTTTGGTTTTGTGGTATTCGTACCAAATCTTCGATATTTCTTCAGCGGTCTTATCTTCGAGTAATTCAAGCTTCATAATATCTGCCAGCTTTTTATGTGGTATTTCGCCGGTTTCCTGATCTTTTCGCGGTTGTTTAGGATTAAGAATCTCCGCGTAGGTTCTGTGACAATAGCTCGTTAATACTTTTATTTTATACTTTTTTTATATATGTGCACAAGATTTGATCATTCTTACCGCGTTTGACTCTTTCCTTCCTTTATGGGGTTCAGAACTTTGTCCACACGATCAATAAACTCTTCTGGGGATGTTTGTTGAAGCTTTGCAATTTTATTAGCATATTTTTCAAAATACGGATTCTTCACCTTCATTTTTTCCAATTCCTCTTGAGCTCGTCTCATTGCAGTCATGCTTATGGTTCTGGTTACTATGCTATTGACAGGTAGAAAGAGTAGACAGTTACGGACGCAAGCCATAACAACCGCTGGGCACAGGAAAATATCAAATACTCTAAAAAGCTTCTTATCTAAGCGCATGCAAAATGAAATGTCAAATTACACAACACAAAACAGCTGTTTGGCATATTTATCCAAAAATCACCTTAAAGTCTGTTTGCTTACCAAGCAGAATACACTTGTGGTGACTTCGCCATAGCAGCAAACTATTTTTCTTGCGATTTACTGATTGAAATGTCAAACTGACATGCTTTTTTGGGTAATTATCATGTTTACAGTCCGAACGCCAAAATGTTTCAAAAATAATGTATACAGGTGTACATCGACGCGTTCTGTAGTGCGATTCACTAACTCTTATCGATTCGACAATTGTTATTTTTCTCTTCAGTATTTGTCGATTGCACTGTCGATTGTGCTATTCACCAACTTATGTTAACTAACACTGAACAGCTGTTTTCTTCTATTTATTCAAACTGATAGAGAGTGGTATCTTTGTCAAATTAAATGTCAGAATGAGCGAATAATATGAAGAAGAGAAACAAAAAACATAGTAGCCAAACTGTTAAATGCAATTGTGAGTGTTTTTTACCAATAATATATGTATAAAGTAAGTACAATAAAATAACTGTTCATTTCAATTTATTGTTTTATTAATAATTTTTGTATATTGCTTTAGGATGACATCGACAGCTACTAAAAGAAGCCGTGCCACACCCGAGCAGCTAAATCGCCTGCTTGACTACCTAATGGAAGTCCCGGGTCTAGCAGGATCTAGGTTCCACAGCCTCCATGGGAAGTTCGAGTGCGACAAAAAGTGGAGCGAGCTAGCAACAAAATTAAATAGTCTGGGTGGAGCAGTGAAGACAGTGAATCAATGGCAAACGGTAAGAAAATATTGTGTTATTACTTAAAAGTAGAGAGATGTTAATCATTTCCCTAAAAAGGTATGGCGGGACTTAAAAAGGCGCACCAGCATTAAAGCAAGAAATCGGCGAAGGCAACAAGCTTTAATTGGAAACAGGCCTATGAGTGAGGAGCCCCTAACGGAATTCGAGAGGCGGGTGTCTGCTCTTATAGGGGAGGAATACATGAAGGGGCACGATTCAACCCCTGAAAATATTCCACTGGAGGAGGTAAATTGCATGAAGTGTATGTTTTAAAGTGTAACTTAATGGTGTGTAAATTTTTAGGTAATCCAAATGGGTATAGAAGTGGAAGATGAAAGGGTGATTTCGGAAGCCCCGTCGCCTTTACGGACGCCACTGGCAGAAAATTTCACGCTGAGGTCAGGTAATTCGCACATCCCAGACAGGAGAACACCACGGGCGAGCTTGAAAACAAAGCGCATGGAAGAAGACGGTAATGCTCGGAAGAAATTTTTGGAAATTGCAGAAAAACAGGCAGATGCACTAAAGGTAATTTCTTTTGAACTTAATGTAAAATAATTTTATTATGTTTGTCCATTGGTGATTGTTTTTTAATAGATGCTAGCCCAGTCGAGTGTAGAAACCGTAGAAGTCGCGAAACAACAAGCAGATGCTTTAAAGGTAATTTATTTTCAACACATAAAAGTGGCATTTTATTAATTGTTCTTGCTATTTTTTAATAGATCCTAGCCGAAAGCAGCTCTGCAAGTGCCCAGGCGAATAAAATGATGGCGGAGGCAATAGCCGTATTGGGGAATGGTTTAAGCGCTACCGCGGAAGCATTCAACAATCTAACGCCAATCATAAGCCAAATACTCAAAGGACATACTCGCGCTTTTTAAATAAGTTTTTGGTCATATAATTTCACAGTTTTGATTAAAATCACTAATTCTTCTTTATCGTTTGATTTAACAACACCAAAATTATTGTCGTTTAGATTGCGATAATCGACATCGTAACCAAACAGCTGATTTTGTCTTATCGATTTTCGTAATGAAATGGTTTACTGAATAGCAAAATCGTAAAAATTGTGGTTAAGGAAAGATAACAAAGCGAATATCGATAAAATGTGTTAGTGAACCGCACCACTGGTCCCAACATTAGTATTCCAAAAACCGAACGTTGCTTTGTAACTGGCATAAACAGGCATACATTAACTTAAAATGTAATTATTTTAATAACCAATCAGTAGGCATCTTCTTCTCGCCAAGAGTTAGCAAGTGGCGAATAGATGAAGAAACTGTTTTAACTGACCATATCTTGGCAACTCTGGAATAGCGCTGCCTTAAATTACATGTGTTCGTAAAGTAGTGAATTATACCAGTTGGATGAGGTATAACCATGCAAAATTTTCGGCAAGATAGTCGAGCAGAGAAGTGGCGAGTAGAAGAGGTCTAATATTAGGTATCTTTCAACATGCTTAAGCCACAAAACAAAATTAAAAAACGTAATGCTGTACTGTACATGTACATAACTTGTTTTGGTTTTTTTTTCCTAACAGTTTTTAGTAGTTTTTCCCCCTTAATTTACGGACAATATTTCTCATTACTTGACCAAATCTTAGCATTATTTAAGAATTAAGGTAGCATGCACCATATTTTCTAAGATGAGTTTAGCAAAATTTAATGTTATAACGTTTTTACTACTTAATAAATACATAAAAATAAAACAATTTATCTTTATATATAGCAACTCATGCCACTCTCCTTTCATCATATCCCCTACCATAAGTTACGATCCTATATGACTGCCGTTTAATAAAACTTGCCTAATATAGTGAGTGTATTGAATATAGTGAATTGGAGGTATAATCATACTCGCCAGTGGCGAATCTTACTTAATGCTCTTGCTGGTTTCATAGGCAAATTTTTGGTCAAGCGAGCGAAGTCCAAGCATAGCTGGCAGAGAAGTGTTGAATCCAAAATGGCTTTTAACACTAACATTCAATACCACCAAGTGTTTTTTTGGATTTTCTCAGAATCCAGATGGTGTGTTGTAAAGAGGAGAACACAGCTGATCCTTGGGAAGTGACGCATAACATACATTAACATTAATATAACATAAATATTTATACTAATAAGTGAGCATTAATCTGTCACATAACTTGATTCTCTGCTAATTGGTTATGTTCAGTTATACTCCATTATTAAGGGGACGGCAACTCTAAGCCATCGAATTTCGATATACCAAATTTTGACATTTCGAATAGCGACTCATCGAAATCGTTTGTGGTTTTGTCCAAAGAGGTGGGGAGATTCTTATTGGCACGAGATTTGGAAACATTTGTTAAGATTTTAGCGTTTTAAAGGATTATTTATAAATCAGAAACAATTTAAAACATGTCAGCGAGTAGCAGCAATGATAAAACCGAGCAAATTGATTTGGCGAAGCTGAGTCTTGAGCAATTGATGCAAATCAGACAAGAAATGGAGAAGGTGCAGCGGGTGTATGAAAATAGCGTGTATTAATTAATCACCAAAAAAATTAATTTTTTACAGGAAATCAACAGCATTCAGGAATCTCTCCAAACACTATATAGTTGTAAAGCGAAATATGCCAGCTCAAAGGAAGCTCTGGAATCATTCCAACCTGAATGGCAGAATCGCCAAGTTTTGGTGCCACTAACAAGTAGCATGTACGTACCAGGTCGCATTAAGGATCTCGACAACTTTGTAATCGATGTTGGTACAGGTTATTATGTAGAAAAGGTATGTAGTTTTTATTCTAAAAATGCTTAAATCATAACCTTCCTGACTATTTTTGAGCACAGAATTTGGAAGGATCCAAGGACTACTTCATGCGCCGTGTAGATTATGTGCAAGAACAAATTGAAAAAATCGAAAAAATTCAAATACAGAAGAGTAGGTTCCTAAACGCTGTTGCTGGAGTGATGGAGATGAAACAGCTTGCACTCGCGAAGCAGATGCAACAACAACAAACCGCATAAGGACCCACAACGAATAAATTACAGCTACATAAGGAAAACAGTTTTCCTATCAGATTAAATTCTGATGCATTTCAGCTTAATTTTTGGCACATTTTGTGAAAGGGTAAAAGTTTCAAATCAAGAAACTTGGCTTGGAATGGGAAAATTCAATTCAAAATAAATTAAAATTAAAATTCGAACACCAATTACACACAAATTGATCTATGTATTTAATATTATATGTTGTGATTTTTTTTGTTATGGGGAGGGGGGGAATAATTATGTAGAACTCTAATGATGTACACTTGTAATTGAAGTTTATTACTAAAGTAACTATTTTTTCTTAGCCTCCTCCAATGCTGCGCTAAGCACCTGTATTTTTTGCTCATAAACTTCTTTCAAGTCCTGAAAAACACTCAATTTCTAAATAATGTATCGTAAATTGTCGTGTTGTTGAATTTACCTTAAATATTTTTGATTGTATATCATATTCGGCTCGTAGTTTATCGTATACTCCTTTTGAAATATCCAATTTCTTCTCAGTTATGGTACACTTATCTTTCTCCGCCTTAATCCATTGTTGCGATTTCTCCAAGCGCACTTGCATGTGATCGCATTCGGCATTTTTCAAATTCAACATGTCTTTAGTCACCTGTACCACATCCTTCATTGCATCCACCTGCGTCTTTAGCACTTCTATTTGTTGTTCCTGCTGTTTGCACACTTTCGTCTTTTCAAAGAGCAAAGTTTTCGCTTTCAACAATAATTCTTCCTGCTCTTGTCGCGATTTGGGTGCGTCCACGCCACCCAACATAACCGATTGTTTCAGTGATTGTTCTAACTGCGTATTCTTACGTTTGAGTTGCTCATTTTCATTAAGACTTTGCTGCAAATAGAAAAAAATGTATACCGTAAATAATTTCTAAAATTCTTACTAACCTCCAATTCCTTACGAATCGCAGATATTCGTTTTCGTGACTCCTCTATAAGTGCCTGTTTTTCACTCTCTAAAGTAAAAACTATGTCCAAGAGTTCATTACTTTGTTGTTGCTGTGTTACTTGTCCATCTTCTTGCTGTAGAGGTTCCACTGCATTGGCTACATTATTGTTGACATCGTCTACAGGAGCTGGAGAATTTTCAGACATATTCGTGCTTTGATTTAATTTTCCAAAACTCTGAATAATATTTGCTTCTGCTAATTCAGTAATTTTCTACTACTAATTTCAATATTTTTCTTGTTCTTTCTGTATTTATAGATACCACTGCATGTGCTATTTATAGGCAGTACGCATAGTGCGCGCGTCGCCGAATAAACACATGCCACTGAAAAATTCAGCATGTTTCTGAACGATTTTCCATTTCGGTTCCACCCTACTAAATTCGTTCTTTGCGTTTTTGAGAATTTTTTTTAAATAAAATTAAAAATTTAGTGTTTTGTAGTCGAAAATTTATTCAATTAAATTATTGTAAATATAACAGAACTGAATGACTGTTGTTAATGTGTAGTATTAAAAGCGGCGTTGGTCACCATCGATACAGGTCTTAGCCCTTATTATTAAAGTGTAGACAATAAGTATATAGAAGAAATACCAGTGTTCAAATACAATCTCATTGAGTGAAATCTAGCCATCAAGTTCGCCAGCGGCGCAGGCATCAGCATAATTTTTTCCACCTTTTTCCTCCGGATTTAGTTTAATCATATCATCGATACGCAGAATGGTAATAGCGGCTTCGGTAGCAAATTTAAGTGACTTTATTTTCGACATTGCCGGTTCCAATACACCAGCTTTCTTGTTATCGCGCACAACACCTTCGATCAAATCCAGACCTGTCCACTTGAGTTGCACGTGTTCCGTTTTTGTCTGGCTGGAATTGTGGTAAGCACGCAATTTAGCCACCAAATCGGTAGCGTCTTTAGCGGCATTTACCGCTAAAGTTTTCGGAATGACCAGCAGAGATTTTGCAAACTCAGCAATCGCTAGTTGTTCGCGGGAGCTCTATAGAAAGATATTTGTATATTCACATGCTTTGTAATAGTCTATGCTTGCGCCTTAACTTACCAATGATGTTGCAAAATTTTCCAAATAAATTGAAAGTGCAGCTTCAACACAACCACCCCCGGCTACGACCTTTTTGCTTTCTAATACACGCTTGACCACGCACAGCGCATCATGGATAGAACGTTCCATCTCGTCACAATAGAAATCATTAGGCCCACGCAAAATAATTGATGCAGCAGCTCTTTGAGTAGAAAATAATTACTCCATGTAGTTATAACATAAATATAATATATACCTAGCTTTGGTGCCCTTAATCAAAATCAGTTCATCGTCGCAAATGCGCTCTTGTGCAACTTCAGCTGCTTCTCCCACCATAGATGGTTCGAAGCTTTCTTCTCCTTCCATATTGGTAAGTGAGGTAAGAAAAGCGGCGCCAGTTGCTTTTGCAATAATTTTCAAGTCACCCTTTTTAACACGACGCACAGCCATGGCACCAGCTTCAACAAAGTACTTCATGCACAGGTCATCGACACCACCGGAGCAAAGCACAACATTCACACCCGTCGACAATATCTTATTAATGCGTTCCTTTGTAATATCCATCTCGCGATTCCGAATACCTTCCAATTTGTCTGGATCATTAATAAGCACTTGCACACCCATTTTCATTTTAGTCTTTTGCAGGGAGAAGTCCAGACATGCGATTTTTGCGTTGACAATTTTCTTCGGCATTTGCTGTGAGGCAATTGTACAGTTAAGAGCATAACCAGGTATTAACACTGATTCGCGCGCTGACTTGCCATGAGCCTTCAATACATTCACGGCTTTAATGGAATATAATGGATTGCCTTTTGGATCAGTGATCTAGAAAAAAATATATCGTTAATTAAAAAATGTATTTGTAATTATAATAAGAATATTACCTTTACGGCCTGTGCTGCGTCTACTACCATTGTGGCGAATAAATCTGCATCAGCACCGATGATCTTTGAACTCATTGAAGTTTTTGCAATGTTAATAAGGGAATCCCGACCCAAATCATCAACAGGTGCTGTCAAATGCTCAGAAATGTATTTGCAAGCTTCTTTACATGCCAAACGGTATCCAGCAATAATTGAAGTGGGATGAATTTTTTGTTTCACCAGCTCATCGGCATTCTATAATAAATATGTTAATATTTTCCTGTTTACATATGAATAGTTAAAAAGGAAAATACCTTCAGCAGCTCTGCAGCCAAAATAACTACGGAGGTAGTACCATCACCAACTTCTTCATCTTGCAGTTGCGCCAACTCAACAAGTACCCTTTGAAATGATAGATTTATATATAACTGGTTATTTATTTAGTTTTTTTCAATCCAGCTTACTTGGCTGCGGGGTGTTCGACCTCTAATAGTTTAAGTATTGTTGCTCCATCGTTCGTAACTGTGACATCTCCAATATCATCAACCAGCATTTTATCCAAGCCAACGGGCCCCAAAGAGCTTTTGACAATGTTTGCAATTGAACTTGCAGCCATAACTGAAAATATTTTTCATAGACGTTTATTAAGTCACTAAACAGAAACCACACCTTGTAACTATTCCCCCTGCATATATTCCGACTGAAACAAATTGTAACCTCACTTTTTTAAATTTATTTACATTAGGATTACTTGATGGAGCCGAGAAACACGGATAACAAGGGGGTTTCTGGCGATTTAATTAGTTTTTACGCTATCTTGCGTTTTACTGACTATTTTAGTCATTCTCGAATAGTCTGAAAGCATCTCACATGTTGTCTATCCGGCTATACGGCTATGCAATAGCAGATGTTTTAAACACTTAATATTACTTACCATTCTGTGTGCGCACAGAAGCTCCAGACTGTCTAGTGCCCGCAATGGACAAAGGGCTAACAATCGTTGACATTATTTTAGTGATCCTTTGAGATTTTTTGTTTGAAAACTAATATTTTCTTAAGATGCGGATTGGAAAACGATGTGCGCCTGACTCACTGTGCCGCTGCTGAGGAAAATGTGTGCTTGTTCGAATTTCGATGTCTATGCGTAGTTGCCAACTTGGTGCTTTAAATTAAAAGAAAATTACGACAAGAGTTTAGCGCGTAATGCCCATTTTCGTGTTTTTTTCTGAACTCAAATGCAATCTTTGTGCATTTCTCATAGATAGTTAAAAACATGAAATATTAAAAGCTATGCCACCACTGAATTTACTACTTTAAATGAACTATAATCGGGCTAAGCTAAGACGAATAAAGGCTCAGCTCCATTTGAAAATGTGTAAAATTTGATTATTCGGCTTTTGATGAACTTAAGCAAGTTTCTGTGCAATGAATACTTTTAGCGTAATCGTTTATCCCTTTCTTCAACCATATATTAAAAAAACTTGTTAAATAGAGGAAATTTTTCCAATGACAATTATAATACGGGTATACCAGATAATTTAAAATGTCAAATCGATATTAAACACGCTTAACAAAATTCATCATTTTATATCTTGAGGTCAATTGACCACTAGTTAAAAATGATGAGATATAGCTTGATATAATTTCTACGTGTCAAATGAATAAGGGATATTTTTTTGACAGAATCTTTATGAATAAATAAATGTTGTGTTATTGAATTATATTTATGACACTTAACATGTTTTTTTTTACTTTTGTTAAATTCAAACTATCAGAAAAATAAGTATTCTTTAATTTAGAAAAAAGTTAGCGTAACGGTGTTTGGATGGCGTAATCTTCTGTAGTCTCTACATCTTGGCTTTGTATCAAACCATATAATATTAATTTATTATTGGGAACGCACAATCCTGTATTCTATCATTCTTGGTATAAAGCAAGCCTATACAAGGTGGGGTTGTTTCATCAGCTAATTTAAGCCTGATTGCCACAGTGATAGTACTGGTATCTTCTTTCCCTCTTCTTCAAGCAGCTAAATCTTGTTAATAGCCTCTCAAATCAGTCGCATGCATTCTTGCCCACAAATGGTGTTTTTTGTAGAATTGAGTATCTAGAAATGCAGGGAAAAATTAGAAATCAACATAAACATGTCCCATAACTATTTTAAATTATACCTACTTTACTAGCAAAAATAATCGTGCATTTCCCAAGCAGCGTTCGGATGTTTGTCATCGTTGTTATCTTCCGTTTGATTGAAAACCAACACGTAACTTAGAACATTCTTCCACAAAAGAAGAAAACAAATAAGCAACTGTCAAAAATTGCTTAAGATAAGAAATACGAATAAGAAGAGCAAAGCGTGTCGCCGAGTACGGGAGACAAAATCCCTTCCCTCTTCCCCGACCGTCCTTCACCACCGAACAAAATGTTTCCCTTCCAGATGTCTCCTCGTGTAAATCGGGTCATTAAATTACTTAAAAACTATAAGCCTCCGGCAGGTTCTGTCTTCAGTTTTAAGATTGGGATACACTCCTCTATCACCCCCTTTTTACCGTTTTTTTCAAAGCGATATACATTATACTAAAGTTTTTCCAAATTTTCTACGGATATCAAATGCTCAATTTCATTACTTGCTATCGCTAATTTCAGATGATATTCAATGTTCTGATACTTCAATGAGAAACGCGATTCCCGCAGCAGAAAAATTGGCAATGACGCTGCGGTTTCTCAGCACTGGTGAGTTAAAGAGATGGTGATATATGGAGTATTGTTATAAGCAGTTATTTATTTTCAGGGGAGTCTTACGTCTGTTTGGATTACCAGACGCGATTATCCAAATCCTCAATTTGTAAGATAGTTCCCGAGGTATGCAGTGCTTTGTTTAACAAATTAAAATCGTCATATTTAAAGGTATGGATACATTTTATAATATAATAAATATTTCGCAATTAATAACAAATTGTTTCGCAGTTTCCGAGCAGCAAATCCGAATGGGAGGCTATATCAACAGAATTCGCGGTTAAGTGGTAATTCCCCAATTACATTGGCGCATTAGATGGAAAGCATATAACGTTCCGTCCCTCACGAACTGACGGAGCTTTTTACTATAATTACAAAAGCACTAACAGCATAATTTTATTAGCCCTGGTGGATGCTAATTGTAAATTTATTTTCGTTGACGTGGGTTGCAACGGTCGCAGTAATGATGCTGGAGTTTTTCTACAAAGCAAGTTGAGTACTGTTCTTCAAGATGAGAAAGAAATACCAAAAGCAGCTTTAATTGGAAACAATCTAAGCGTTCCGTATGTTGTAGTCGGAGACGATGCATATCCTCTGCAGGTGCATTTAATGAAGCCATATCCCTACCACACGCAATACTTTCATGTATAATGTGTGACTCTCGTACACATACATGAGTACTTACCTATGTTCGCCAATTTAAGAAAACACTTGTAAAGTTTTGTTAAAATTTGTTCATTTAATTATGTTAATTAATAATTCTTTTACCACTTCTTACAAATAAACATATATGTATATTACGTTAAACCACAAGTTATTTAGACGTTTAGCTTTTAAACGATATAACCGTTCCGCACAGTTCAAGAATAAAGCAGTATTTGATTTATGCTTAGTTGGTAATTAGTGTAAGAGTTGAAATTATAGATTCAAAATGAGGAGATAATATAAGAACTAAGTTGAAAAGGAGTTTATAGAAAGAGTATGAAGAGCGGATAACGGTTATATTAGAAGAAATAAATGAGCAATATTTATATTGAGAAATTTAGGATTTTAACCGTGATAAATACAAATTACGTAAATAAGTAAATAGGGTGTTACTAACATAAATATATACAGGGTTGTCGGTGTGGGTACATTTATGTAACTCAATGCCAAGAAAAACAAATTTTCAATCGAAGACTTTCCCGGGCAAGGCATATAGTGGAACATGCATTTGGAATTTTGTCGTTTTTCTTGCTCCTATAAATCTAGATGTGGAGAGAAAATTGTATTAACGTGCTGTACTTTATATAATTATCTAATTGAAAATGGCGAAACATACACTGATGGTAGCGGAAATGTAGAAACTGTAAACAATAACTGCCCAAATGGTTCGAATATATTATATAATCCGAGAAAAGGTGAAGCGGAGAATGTTCGTAAAAAATTTCTTAAATGTTTCAATAAACAAGGCAAACTGGATTGGTTAAATAATAAATAATTTATTTTTATTAACGCAAATGTATATATGTATATAAGCTTTTGTACTTCAATAAAAAAAGTTAAATTAAATATACTTCATGTATAAATACTTAACTTAAAATACATAAAAATTATGACTTAAATAGGTCTCATATTCTTATATCTTCGACTTAACCTAAATATTATAGAAAACGCAGTCTTATATTTCGAAGGCGCTTTAGTTTTCAGATTTGGTGACTTTACACGCAGTATCACTTTTTTGGCGCTTAAGTATCTAGAAACGGAAAAAGTGGAAGTCAACATAAACATGTCTCATAGGTTTTATGAATTATACCTACTTTACTAGGAAAATCATCCTTGTAAAAAACTTCATCCATGGACAGCTGCAGTAAGTCCTTGTCTGATGATGATGATGTTGCTAATAATGCAGGAGTGCGATGATTGGATTCATCAATATATCTTTTTATAACCGTCTGTATTTCCCAAGCAGCGCTCTGTTGTTTGTTATGGTCTATTTCCTCCATTTGATTGGCAACCAAAGTTCCCAACCAGGCGTATTTTCGGGAGTTTTTCTTTTTTTGAATCATTGCTTTAAATAAAGAGAATTCCTGCTGCATTGCACCAAACTGGTTACTTTTCTATATAAAAAAACAAATTATATGATATATTTTTTTATTAATTTTTTATTTATCGTAATGTTATGTACCTTTTTTCGTATTTTCGATGGCTCGTCGTTAACGCTCGAGTTACTATTTTCAGCACCCATAAAGCTGCTATTTTCAGTATTTGTATAAGTTGAGCTACTCGAAGAAGAAGGCATCTGAAAAACAAATTTGTGACGTACAAAATTTCTTTCATATCAGTTATACAGTATACGTCTGACGATACCACAATTTGTATTTTCTTAAAATTTGTAACATATTGCATTTTAATATTACCTCAGTATTGTCTTGGCTCTGTCTGGTGGCTAACGAATGAAGCAACTGTCAAAAATTGTTTTGCAGCCAACTTCACAATTGGAAATACGAATAAGAAGCACAAAGCGTATGTTCAAGAATGCATTATAATGCGCAACATACCATTTCAGAGTGAGCAGTGCGTTCAAAAATGCAAATATGGCAGTACTGCAAATGCAACGCGTTCTTAAACGTCATTTTTGTATCAAAAGTCGTGCATTATTTGCAGCAAAAATTTTCCAACTGCCAATAAATACGCTAGTACAATGTCTGATGAAAAGTGGGTATTTAATTATTTATTTTAGCTTTTAATACAAAAATGGATGAAAAATACGATATTTAAACTTTATTTTATTATACTTTTCTTGGTTTTAGTGATTACTTCAGTACATCGGAGATAAAATTACTGCTCAGAGTCCGACTGAGCATGGAGAACGAGTTCACATCGGGAAGGAGGAAAAAGAGCGTGCTCTGGGCTAAGGTTGTAGATGAAGTAAAAAAAGTTAATAAAGATTTAAGAATAGATAGAAACATCGCCCAGCGAAAATTTTCTAATTTACTCATCACATATAAGCGAATAAAAAAAAGATATTAAACTTTTGATATTAAACTTTTGACAAGATATGTCCTTCTTTTAAGCTTTAAACGGTTTTTTTTTCTTCTTAAATTTAATAAAAGACTATCGGTATTTTCCTCACATACATCGTCCATGACCAAACTTAGTAACAATTCCATTTTACTGCACAGCGCGTTCATAAATGCAACAAATCTATTTGCAATTTTTCAACAAATCTATCAGTTGCATGAATTGTCACATTGACAGTGCTGCCAGCGCTGCAAGTACTTCGCATTATAATGCGTTTCTGAACATAGCCAGCGTGTCGCCAGTACAGGAGACAAATTCCCTTCTCTCTTCCGCGGCCGTCCTTCTCCCTCGAACAAAATGTTTCCCTTCCAAATGTTTCCGTATGTAAATGGGCACTAAAAAGTCGAGCCCTTAACCAAACTAACTCTGTTCCCTCACTGCCTTAGTAACTTTAGACTTGATTTTTGATATCGTCATCTATTAGAAAACATTGGAAGCTCCATTCATCCACTGAAACTCGAAAGGTGATTGTCCATCATATGCCATATTTCACGATCAAACAGCTAAACAGATGAGAATGAAGCAGTGATTTAAACTGGATGGTGCTCTATTCCCCCTACTGATCAGCTTCTATACTTCGGAACTTCCGCAATCACCAGAGGAAGTTTCATTGATGTATGGCGGTTATGATTACTCAAAATTTGCGTCCAACAATGGTATTGATGGTTTGTGTTAGAAGGTTAACAGTTCTCTCCCGCTTCAGTTCAAGGAGTCTAACCGTCTCCTCTCACGGTTATAATACATTCACATATAAGTAGATGATCTACTTTTTCGAGATTTCCCATACAAAATTTCTCTGCCAAAATCTGAGATTATAAAATAATTCTAGATAATAACCATACTTTTTGATACAACGCTGTGTTTTCTGTGTTATCGATAATTATTTTTACGCGTCAAAGTAAAAACTAAATAAAATGGATGCCGGCAAAGAAAACAGGTTTATAGACATAATTATAATAATATTTTTGTTAAGTATTATCAATTATGCATTCATATAACAGAAAAAAGCGTGTGCTTACATACGCTTTGGCCTTTCTTGCTTATTATAAAATGTAATATCGAATTTCGAATGCAAATTTTTTGAAACCTCGTAAAAGTCGTTTACGGATTTCCTTCAACTGTTTATTATTAGCAGCCAATTGCACAATTAAATTAGCTATTCCTTCTACTTCTAAATTAGCTATCGGTAATAATATCAAAAACACCGAAATATTCCACCAAAATAATTTCTATGAAGAATAACCTTTCACAACAGTATTGACAGTTGATTGTCAATTTTGCATGTAATCTGCCACATGTGAACGGATAGATTAATTTTGTGGATTTATTATTAATGCATATGTGAACGTACTCTTAACCTATGTACTACATGGAGGAAGGTAGCTAAGCACCAACAAATCGATGACAAGTTACTGAGAGTCACCTTCGACAGGTTGCTACCTTCTCAGCGCATGCAAATGCGATCATCTCAAAATAATAACAAAGTACTCGATTATAGCCGATACCACCTGATAAAAATACAAAGAAGCATTGCTAGCGACATTTAAGACGATCGGCCGACTAGTTTCAAACTACACAGTGTCCATCCTGTCAGAACAATGTACTCAGGACTAAGGTAGGATGTTTGATACTCTGATGCACCAACTACACAGTGAGGCGAAAAGAAGCATACATTCAGCAAGCATTAAAGCACTGAAATAACAAACGGAATCAAGAAAATTGATTAGTTTTTATATAAAGAAGGTCAACTTCAACTAACGACAACTTGTCTTTATACGTTGTTGATATAACCCGATATAAATTTCTTTAAATATAAGGATTATCATTTTGATGTCGCGATCGAATCGAATCTTATGCTTCATCGAATCTTACTATCATTGAAGACCAAATGATAGAAAAAGATTTTTCTAATAGCGGTCGCCCCTCGGCAGGCAATGGCAAACCTCTGAGTGTGTATCTGTTAAGGGGAAAGCTCCTAATAAAAACCACCAGCCACCTGGATTCGACTTCAAACTAGTTTGTTGTAGCAGTACATTTAACACTACACTGTAAATCACCGGTCGTCTTCGTCTAGCTCATCTAACGGTAGGCCCTGGAAACTTGCTGTTTCGACAGAATGAGTTTACAGGAAGAGGGGTGTTTGATGGGGCATGTGAGAAGGTGGTTAGTGTCGTGCGGGTCGCCTTCACATGCTGAACATATGTTTGGTGCGTCGGGGTCAATTCGGGATAAGTAGGAGTTTAACCTGTAACTGTATCCAGAACGTAATTGTGTCAAGGTTACGCGGGACTCTCGGGGAAGCTGGAGCTCTTCGTCTTCGTCTGCAATGGGTGGTGGTTGGACTCCTATTACGGCATTCGGCAGTCGGGAATGCCAATGAATGTCGTTTATTGACAGTCTGTACACCGTCTAGTCCAGTAATTGTCGATCAGATTTGTCCTGAAACTCGTCGGCGTAATTGAGGAGGTGCCTCCTGACGTGTCTGGGAGGCGGCTCGGGCTCAAGCAGGTGTCTGCATGGGTGGGGCCTACGGTAGCACCCTAACAGAAAAGGCCTGCTGAGCAGTTTGTGGTGCTCCTTCACAGGAAGTATCTGAAGCTCGTCGTGTAGGTGTTAAAGTGGGAACATCAGAATACATCCCGTCGCAGTCCGAATGGCATTGTTTTGACAAGTCTGAAGCTTCGTCCACAGTAAATCCCTAGTTCCAGGCGACCAGACAGGCGCAGCATAATTTAGAACGACCAGTCAATTGCCTTAAAAGTCGATAGCAACATTTCTTTGTCTTTCCCCCAAGAGCTGCCGGCAAGCGTGGCAATAGCGGTTGTATGCGCAGAGAAGGAGAGCAAACAGTCGAAGGTAACTCCCAAGATTTTGGGGTGGTTAACAATCGGTATTGGAGTGTCGTCAACTTTTACCTTTAGTTACTGTTGGATTTCGAGGGGGAAAGTTGTAGATTCCTCGCAGTGAAGAATCGAGAAAGGCAGACGAGGTAGTCGTGCACTTAGGTGCACACGCCTAAGCGCAGGCCACAGCACAAACGGGAGGAAAGCTCTGCCAAACATCCACAAAGGGTGTAAGCGCTAATTACATATATGTATAATTCAGCAATAACCTAACAATTTTCAGAGAATGTTTTACGTTACAAAAGCCTGAATAGGGTATCCTACATCCCGATATTTAAAGCCCCTTGAGAACGGCACCGAGTACATTACAGGGGCAGCCAAGATAACGCATTGCCAAAACATAGCAGTGTAAACATATTATAATCATCATTTTAATATATATACTATTTATTTTAGTTCATTGGCAACATCGTTTATAACATCGATTGTCATTCTTGTTTCGTATTGTGTTATTTTCCTACGCATTCCGTCGCTTAAATTTTGTAGTTTTTAGTTTAAATTAAATATTTACATTCCTTTTTAAAAACATATATTTAAGTCTAACGCAAAAACCGAATGTTCAATTAAAAATGAGACTTTATAAAATCGTTTGCTTTTTTGGCGCTTTAAGCATAGGTAAATTTAACCGCATTAGCCACACCCTGCTTGCATTAGCAACTGCCCAACAATGTCTCTGACAACTGTGACTCAAGCTCTGCTTAATTGAAATTACATTTTTTTGATATATATAGTATCGGCGCAGTACTACCAGTTGGAACAAAACAAATGTATTATACCGAAGATTCTTCAAGGAAGTTGGTTCTCCTGGGAGACTGGTTACCCCACCCAAACGGTCATCGATGCGACTTCCATGTCGCGCCGTGGTGTTTGTATAACTATGTCTGGACACGGTGATGAGTTCTCATTCGTATTTAAAGAACGTTCAGCAAATTGTTATCATTGCGTTCGAACAGTTATAAGAACACTGAATGTGTTTGAGAAAGTAGAAGGTATTTACAATTTTGCATCTAATCCAATATTTTTAAATGATTTGTCGTGGTGTTTTTTTTTAGGACCATGCGTTTCTATACCGACAGGGGCAGAGCCAAGTGTAGAAAATGTATGTAAAGGAATTAGGGAAGATCAACAGTTGGTAACATTATTCAATGAAAATTTTGTGCCGATAAATTGCCGTTCATCGCTGGAAGGGGTGTGGCATTTCACTTATCAGGTAAATCACAGTTTGAAATATATCTTCGTTTAAAATAAACAAAACTGTTTTTCCGTTCATATTAGAATCGCTTCCGGTTTACTGGCGTCTGTAACAAGCCTGATGCCCGTATTCAATCATGTCAGACAGCAGGTACACAGTTCTTGATACAAAATCAGAAATTCAACGTGACGTACCAACAGTGTGAGGGTATGGAAGGTACCTTTACTGGTACAGTAGAATACAGTTGCTTAGGTGATTGGTTTGTTGGGAAAAATCATTACTTTGCTGTAGCTAATACGAAAGAATCGCGCAAAGATGAAAAGTATCGATGTTTTCTTAAGAATCGAGATGATGATTTGTACATTGGCGTTTCTATCACTGCTGAATGTAATACATTGAAAACGCCAGAAAACTCTCCAGAACGTTTAAAACTGACCCCCGTGAAAGCGGAATATGTTGAACCGGGCTGCACGCTACCCCAAAACTTTTCGGGCGAATGGGTTAATACAGCAAATATTGATGCCGATGTGTCCATTAGTGAAACTCACATTAATGAGACTTACTATCCTGATAGAGCGCGTTATCGGCGTACAATCTATGTGTGTCGTGAACGGCGTGATAATCGAATTATGATGGCTCGCCTTACGGTTGATGGTTGCCAAAAGGATTACGTATGTTTCGATTTTCAACCACGTCATCACAATATCATACGTTATCGCAAGGGTTTAGCTGTTATTAAAGATGATTTCAGTACAGTTTGTTCGTGGGTGCAGTTTAAGAATGCTGAGTCGTGGAAGTATGATTTGTTCTTAGCAAAGAATCCGGTACCAGTACGCTGCCCAGTGGCAGGAAAGTTCAACTTTACACAACGTGGAGAGCATCCTTTTAGAACGAGAATTCTTGGAGGTGTTACGCTAAGTCCTCGACCGAACATTCATTGCAAGCAAAATATATCGGATTTGTCGGTATGTGATACGGATCAAAAAGAATTGGCCATTGATGAAAATTACTGCCTGTCAGTGGACCATTTGGGAAGGCCTGTGGATATATACAGTATGTCATATAAAAAATATCAATTTTAAGTAAAATGATTTTATGTATAAATTAAAAATTTCAGGTGATCCAGATTATCGGATGAAGTGTATTGGCTTTTGGAAAGAGAATCTCAAATCTTATCTTATCACGTATGATGACTTGGATCCACTCTCAAAATATCGCTGCTGGGTATATCAACGCGCTGACTTGAATCGTGTGCTCATGTCTCAGGGTTCGTAATATATTTAGGTAAACATCTAATTGCTATTGTAAACTAAGTATTTTTCCAATATTGCAGCGGTAGGAGCTTTTTGTAAATTGAACCAAGATGTAACCTCATGGAATCACACCGAAGGTGCTGCAGTTGCCATTGACGCCATGGAGTACGAACGAGAGCGTGATGATTGTCCTATGTACTTCGATGACGGCGCCTATCCATGGAAAGACTCGGATGCATCTAATATCATATTCGACTGGGATTTTTATAAGGCCGCAGCTAGTCCTTTAATGGCATATGGAAGTGTAGCTTCTATATGCATTATTGCGAGTATTCTCTTTTAGGTCACAAATCGTGTTCAAATTTAACATTAACAATTCTTTAGCTTAAGGAAAGTTTATACATTTATCGATTCAACGAAATTAGTATATTCAGGAATCTAAAAATAGTACGAAAGTTAACCAACTCGAATGTGTCTTATTAGCCCGTAAGTAAAAGAAATATTGACATATATAATACATACATACATATCAGCTGTGTACATTCCGTCCATTGTAGAATTTCATTGAAAAGTGCAAACCGTATTAGTTTTAAGTGGAAAACTGTTTATAAATACCTGTATTATTTAAATAATTCATTTTACAAACCCCCATTTTTAAATGCTAAATCTTAAATAAAGTTTTGAAACGCTACTATGAATACCGTAATTTATTTACAGTTTAATGAATTAAGTGGGTGTACACAAGTAACGGCCGCTTTACTAAACGAGTCTATAAAGCTTTCCTTAACTCTAAAGTATCTTTTACTTTAACGATTCGCTTTTTGAACATTTTACGCAAATAAATCCGGTAGCTCCGAGAAAACGGTGCCACTGGATTAAGAACCCTAAATCGTATTGAACTATTTTAAAGCTTGCAATATTAGTGAACTAACCAACACTTTTTATTTACATCGCTGTATCGAAGTGAGTAATGAGTGATTCCCTTTGGTGGCTCCGGTTCAAATACCATGTGGTATGGAAACACCAAATTCTAGAAAGCAAAAGTAACGAGAAGAGGTGTGAATAATAATAATAATACATACAAAATAATAATCATAGCCTATTGTACATATCAAAAGAAAAATAAATTTTAAACTCCTAGATATATACAAATGTATGTTAAGATAATGCTAAACAATCTAATTTTATCATAACTTTATAAACTCCTATGTTAAACTGATTTTGGGCAATAAATGAAATGAAATGAAATGAAATGAATAATACTATTAAAATCTTAATGTCGTTACAACTATAATTCAGCATTCAGGAATATTTTCCATTAATTTAAAATTTTTTTATTCCCCAAATACCGAATAAACTCATACCGAGTTATCGTTGTGGTAAGCCGGATTAGGTTGCAGGCCAATTCGATATTGTTCAGCTATTTTGTATTGATATTCTTTGCATCTCTTATATGTGAAACTGCGAGAAATATTAATAAAATTGAGTATATTTCAACATATTTAAATACCAATTGATTTTGGGTGGTGAATTTCTTAGCCGATTTGGTTTTAGCGGAGCGTGCTAGGAACTATATATTCTGTCTTTATATGTTCTTTGTTTCAGACCTAAGATGTTTACAGAGGTACTGAGTACCGAATAACGCACTGCAGTATTATCGAAATCTATGTGAAGATTCTACGGTTTTCTCTCTGTATGTTCAACCTACGCGGTTACTAAGTGGCTGCATCAATATTTAAATCGATAACACCACAATTCGAATTGGCAACGCGATAGTTATTAACATTTTGACGGCTGCTTTTTATGAACTGTCTCTAAAAAATTATAAAAAAGACGGTCCAATAACAGAAAGGAACGAGAGGAAAATTTACAAATATTTTAAATTCACGATCCTTAACCCAATTCGATCACTAATATATTAAAAAAAAACAGTTATCCTAGTTATATTTGAAAATGGCACTTTCACTTATGCTGCGTAATGCCGGCAAATTCAATGGTAAAAGTTTTGTATACAATAATTTAAATTATATAATCACGTAAATTATTTCTTGTTATTTTCATGCTATTATCAAGTTATTGGACTGGCGAAAACCACTGCCCAGCTGTCTTTGCCATTTAGGTCGTTGACCACAAAGGGTGTTGTTTCTGCTGAAAATTTAAAGACTTTGGCATTGATTAAGAACTCACAGGTAAGTGTATGAATCTGTAAGTATGTATATGCAAACGATCTTATATATCATTATTTCATAGGCAATATCAAGGAGTTTTTCTTTAAGTTCTGTTAAAATGGCAGCAGCCAAGGGAAATCACACACCATTGTGGACAGCGGAACGTTTACTCTCCCTTTCTCTTCTGGGTGTAGTGCCGGCTGCCTTTATTTATCCCTCGCAAACACTTGATGCCCTTCTTGCAGTATCCGTAGTGCTTCACTCTCATTGGTAGGACGCATACTTTAATGTTATTGAGTAAAATCTTTTGTAAATATTTTTCTCTTTTGATATTAAAAGGGGTGTGGAAGCCATGATTACTGACTACGCACGGCCACAAGTTGTTGGACCTTTGGTATCAAAGGCTGCTCATGGTGCTCTAATTTTGTTATCTATAGCTACGCTTGGTGGACTTTTCTACATCATTCAAAATGATGTGGGAATTGCAAATTCTATTAAGCAGTTGTGGAAAATTAATGGTTCTGGATCTAAACCAATTGCGGAAGATGCAAGTAATAAGTAATTGTTGACGTATTTTTTAATTAATTTATGTCAAAATAATGGCAGGCTTTAGAAGATTGCACCAATCAATGAAAAGCATTTCTGCGAAAGAATAAAGCGTTTTATTTGCAATAAACATAATTATTAATGAAAAGGGGAATTCTCAATTGGTTTGTAAAAATTTGTTATTCTTCGAAAGATATCGATCTTAAACTTTAAATACCATGTAATATTATTTGTTAAAATAATATAATATTGGACAATTCTAATTTAGTCAATTGTGTTTTGCATGCATAAACATTAATCATTTCCATATACAGCATCGGCTCCAGTAAGAAATCTAGGAGTCAAATCCATCCATAAATACCATCCGTTGAGCATTCCCTTCGAGGTTAGATACTCCCCTTCCATCTAATGCTGGCTCATCATTTTGGTACAATTCTATATTTCCTACCATACTTAAACACATTTACTTTTGTGTGGCTTGCCGAGTATAACCGCTTCGCTTGCCTTTTTAAAACACATCTCGTCGGCCTATTAGACGACTTCGATGAAGATCTGCATTGCAAAGATTTATACACACTGCTGCATTAACGTCGAAATTTAATACTTATGGAGGTTTGTGTAATATATTTTATTATGTTATAGAAATTGACAATGTTAGAAAAACGAGCTAAAATGTAAATTTTAGGATTTACGAATGAATAAGGCCCATAAAAGCTTGATCTATGAACCTAACGATTGGAAGCATCAATGTCACGTAGTTTCAACGTTTCTTTTGTGGAATATTCTTAGGGCATCCCATTGCATTGTGTGTAATAAAATATGCGGACGGCGGGCACGCATGTGGGTTACTGCTTGTTCTGGTGTCCAACCGTTTTTCTAAAATAGATACAATATGAATAATATATACACAAGTCAACAAAAATTATGCAAAGTGACTGAAGATATGCAGAAATATGAGATAAGCTACAGGAAGCTATACTTTTTTCGAACTGTATTGTATTCAGTAGAATAGGGACCGAAATAAGCAATTTTTAATAATACTTTCATATGCATTTGCTGGTTGTGAATGCAAATAATCAGAATATAAAACTTAAAAGATGTAAGTATAATTATTGGAAAAGCCTTTGATATATATGATGTATATAAAATTTATATATATATTACATATATATTTGATACCTCTATTTACATTTCTATATCGCTTTGCATATAAATTAATGTTGACTCACCATCATTAAATAACAACCAACAAGTGTTGCGCTACGCGTGCGCCCCGCCTTGCAGTGCACATACACAGTCCCAATATTTTCTGGTTCAGAGGATGTACTTAAACCTTTTATACGCTTATCGATAGGCAAAAATTTGTTTATGAATTCTACTCCACTGTAAAGTCTATCTTGATTCGGAGATTCAAAAATATCTGTTGTGGGTAGTTGAAGAAATTCCACTCCAAGCAATTTCCATTTAGGTGAATCATTAGAGAACATGGACAGTTCGTAGTCTTCATTCATAGATACGACAGCTTTCATATTTTCATTGGTGATCAACTAAAGAAGAGTTAAAAGTAAAAATTGCCTCAAGTGTGCCTAAATGAAAGTGTACTTACTTCATTTGCCTGAGAACGGAAGGGTAAGGCACCCAGTATAACATTATCGTCAATGCGATCGTACCAATTTCTCGAAGTGGCCTTTTCCATTAAAACATTATAAAGCAATGTTGGGTAGAAGGAAACACGGGCAAGCATTGCAGCCTGTTTGGAAAGAACAGTTTTTAGATAATACTTATAAAAACGAAAGTTTTATTATTAGACGTGTAAGTACACCTCGTCGTACAATAAACAATTAGCAAATGCTTCCTAAACTATGTGTTATATACAAGAGAGCACAACTTTCGCCAGACTCTCTGTTTGGACTCTTCAAGCGCAACATGTGTTTCTCAACTAGTTTTCAATTGAGAAGTGCTTGCATACCCACAGTAGTATACAAGGCGCATTCATTAAGATTCGCCTTTGTGGTTAACAATAACGATACGCATCGTGAGTGGTACATATATTCGGACATGTGCCCCTACTGCGGCACTTTACTTACACTCATTTCCATGCCGTACTTTTTTGAAGTCGAGTTTCAAACAAAGCAAAGCCGAACACACAGAGCTGTCTGTTTTTCTTATCTCTGAGTCACAAACTTCGATATATTGTTGCGTAGCAAAATTCTTAATAATTTACATAATCACTTGGAACATTTATTCAATTCTTTATGAAATACGCGCTTCCTATTTTTGTGAATTCTGTTTTTGTTTTTGTTTTTAATATACGCGTATTCAGTTGGAATATGCAGAGTTTTCCCGCAGTTGCTTCAGACTTAAAAATAAAAATTTATACTGTCCCGAAACTACAGAGTTGCCACTACGACACTGAAGCAGTAGTAAACTACTGACGTTTTAGACGGCTTTATACATTTTAAACACAATTTATTTAGAATGATATATCTATTTTATCTACTCAGTTTTCGTTCAAATTTACTTCGCTAGGTGTTGAAGTGAAATTCTTAATGTTTTTCGGCTTCTTGTACGATTCGATTAAATAATCCCCCATTTCAATTGCTTGTTATCGAATATAGAGAAAATCAAAGAACTCCAAATCAAAAGCCATCGGAGGACAAATGTCAAAATAAACACAAAACAAAAATTTACAAGTCATCGAAAAATAAGTAAGCTAGCATCATATCGGCGAGATTTTGAAGATATTTTCATTGTAAAATTAAATTGCAAATAACTTTTAGTTGAAAATGGCTACCACCCTTGAAGATAAATCTATTTGGGATGATGGTGAGGAAACATTAGGAGAAGAGGTTCTTCGTATGTCAACCGATGAAATAGTCAGCAGGACGCGTCTGATGGACAATGAAATCAAAATCATGAAGAGTGAGGTTATGCGTATAACTCACGAAATTCAGGCCCAAAACGAAAAAATTAAAGATAATACTGAAAAAATAAAGGTAAATGTTTGGTTCAACATTAAATTCTGGGATAAATTAAATACAATGTACTAACTAGGTCAACAAAACTTTACCGTATTTGGTGTCAAATGTAATTGAACTCCTAGACGTGGATCCTCAAGAAGAAGAGGATGACGGTGCTGTTTTGGTGTTGGACAACCAGCGTAAAGGTAAATGTGCCGTCATTAAAACTTCTACCCGTCAGGCTTATTTTTTGCCTGTTATTGGATTGGTTGACGCTGAGAAACTTAAACCAGGCGACTTAGTTGGTGTAAACAAAGACTCGTATTTGATCTTGGAAACATTGCCTGCGGAGTATGATGCGCGTGTCAAAGCAATGGAAGTGGATGAAAGACCGACTGAGCAATACTCAGATATTGGTGGTTTGGATAAACAAATACAAGAGTTGATTGAGGCCGTTGTACTACCAATGACGCACAAAGACAAATTCAAAACATTGGGTATTCATCCACCAAAAGGTAGTATCTATAAACTGATTTTCAAATTGTTTCGCTTTTATTAAAGTCTTGAATTTTTGTTTACTCCAAAGGCGTTCTATTATATGGTCCACCTGGTACTGGTAAAACGCTATTAGCCCGTGCCTGTGCTGCCCAAACGAAATCTACTTTCCTCAAGTTGGCTGGACCACAGTTGGTGCAAATGTTTATTGGCGATGGTGCAAAATTAGTACGTGATGCCTTTGCATTAGCTAAAGAGAAAGCACCAGCCATTATTTTTATCGACGAGTTGGATGCCATTGGTACAAAACGTTTCGATTCGGAGAAAGCCGGCGATCGTGAAGTACAGCGTACTATGTTAGAATTGTTAAATCAGTTAGATGGGTTTAGTTCCACCGCCGATATAAAAGTCATTGCAGCTACAAATCGAGTGGATATTTTAGATCCAGCTTTGTTGCGTTCAGGGCGACTTGATCGTAAAATTGAATTCCCACATCCCAACGAGGAAGCAAGAGCACGAATTATGCAGATTCATTCACGTAAAATGAATGTTAGCAGCGATGTAAATTTCGAAGAGTTGTCACGTTCCACCGATGATTTCAACGGCGCGCAATGTAAAGCTGTGTGCGTAGAAGCTGGTATGATAGCTTTGCGTCGCAATGCCACTTGCGTTACTCATGAAGACTTTATGGATGCTATCATGGAAGTACAAGCGAAGAAGAAGGCCAATCTTAACTATTACGCTTAAACACGAATTAAAAATAATTCGCTTCTCTCTTTTACTATGAACTTTTTAGTTGTCTTACTAATATTATTTGTAATTAAATGAAAACGACCCATTGGAAATAAAAATAATTAAGCCCAAACCGTTTTCAAGAACTGGTATGACCGAAACGTATTACATACATAAATAAAACCAACAAAAATATTTGAATATATGTGCACAATTTCCAAAGCTATTCCGTTTAAAAAGGAAGTTGTTTAGCATTATTTGGTTTAAGGGGTTAGGGGTAGTTAGAGGCCCGAAAAAATGATGATTTTCAATAAATTTTTTGCTAGAACAGCATTAATACATCATGTTTAGACTTGACTTTAACAAAATTTCAAAAACAAAATTAATAAATGTAAAAGTCATCACTGTTTGTGTGGAGCCCGTTTACCAGAAGTCCCTTGCGCTGATCATCACAAGTCCTTGGAGATTCATCTTTTTATTAATAGAAATACTTTATTAATAGATAATCTTGTGCCTTTCTTTATTTGTTTTCAAAATTAACAATATAGCGGCGTCAGGAAATATTTTTTCAGATTTTCGAAAGAAACTGACAATTAATTGTTTGAAAAATTTGAAAAAAAAATCCTTCGATCAGGCACGAGTTTTTTATGTTTTTCAAAAGCAGTATAAATTTTATTGAAATCTGTTTTTAAGTTACAGTGATCCCCAGTTCAAAAAACATAGTTTTGAGTAAAACGTATTTAATGCATTCACTTCAAATTTTCACACAATATTTTTAAGATATTATATCATACTTTAAGAAAATGCAAAAAAAATAAAATTTTTTGAAAATTCTGATAACCACTAACCCCTTAAATGGGAATAGCATTTACATTGAGTTCCTGTTAAGCCTGTTTAAATATACGTATTATCGACATACGCGATAACAGTATTCCCATGACAGTTGGTCCTATGTACGTTACTGAAACGGCCCGGATTTATAGCCGGCCAAGTTCTACCACTCCAACAGTTGCTAGAGCACGTATGGGAATGTTTAAGCTGCTACATCCTTTGAATTCTTCCTATAAAAGATACGACCTTTTTTATGTAGAATCTTGACGAAAGCTTTTTTTATATGAAGTTTTTTGAAATGCGTTCGGAGATTTGCCACTTACACTTATAACCCTTAGTCTTACGATTATGTATATTTACACCGTATCTCAACATTGCATCCGTAAAATGTTGATACTTTGTAATGTTATGCCTTGCAACCCTGTCGAAATTTTGGAACATTTTATTTACTTTGAATATTAAAAATTAAATAAAATTGTCTTATAATGATAAAACAATTTCATTGAAAGTTTTAATTAAGTTTTCTTCGTTTTCCGCCATTTTTTCCTTTGTACATGTACACATATTGCATCAGATTTTTTAATAATACCTTCGTTGCTTTTTGTTGCGTATCGAGAACATCAGTGATACTTTTACGAATACGATACATCGTCAAACATTTCCGGGTTGCGTTTAGGAACATGATACTTTGTGCAAACACAAAGCAACAGGCGTTTTGGAAAACGCGAATATAAGCGAAAAATTTCATAGTATAGAGATACTCCAACGATCACACGAGATGCTTTCGATAGAAGGGTAAAATGTGATTTCTACCATCTGGAAACATAAAATTCTAGTTACGGTTAGAAGGATAAGCGGTAGTTAAATTGCTTTACAAAATAAAAAAAGTTTGTATTTAGAATGGATTTTCAAGTCTTTTATGGAGTTAATTTCTAAGTAACCAGTTTTATCCTTAATATAATTAAAGAATAAACTTATGGTATAAAATAATTTATTTAAGCAACTTTTAAATAATAAAGGGGTGTATTCTCGTATGCACATACAAATCGAAATATCGATTCAGAAAGTTCCATTATTACAATAGATTTCATTATTGTTTTAACTTTTTAAATTTCTAAAATGTGCTCATTCAATCCGCCTCTGTATGGAAACGACAAGTTATTATAGTTGCATGCCACAGGACTAAGTTTCATCGTGGATTTGGTAGGTAGTAGCGGCGGTGTTAACGGTAATGCAACGAACAACATTAAATTATTAACTGTTATTTACATATATCAACTAATTACGCCTATAAAAGTATTACTATTTAGTAGGTTTTTCTTTTTATGCTTATTTCAACATGTCAACATCCCTTCATACACATATAAACGCTATTCTGGTTGTTGATGTGGATCCAATTGTTCTTCTTCAGGTTGTGCCTGCTCCTGTTGCGGCTGATCAGCTGGTTGTTGCTGTTGATATGGGCGTCTTGTATACATAATAAATCCCAAAAGTAATGTTAAAATAGTGATCATATATAAATCCCAATTAGCGGCAATATTTTCATCCATGTAGAAGATAAATTTGTAAGGCGACTAAAAAGAATTATATTCACAATTATTTCCAAAAAAACAAAAAAAAAGCGAAATCGCTGCATTTCTATTTAGAATTCTTACCTCCTTTACGGCTTCAATCTTTGCAAGCATTTGTAGTTTAAGTAATGCTATTGCTACCGGCACCTTAGCATCGGCATTTGTTTCAGCCGCAAGATCGTAGAGACGCTTTGCGAGGTGCCAGTCTTTCTTCATGCCCAGACCTTGCTCGTGCATATAACCAAGATTGAACATTGCTTGAGCATTATACTGTTGCTCGGATGCTTTCCTATAAAATTCGAAAACATTTAATTCAGTTAATTTGTTTACCAAACGGCGAGCCACTGCGCTGTAGCTTACGGACTCGTCCGTTGCAGCACCACCGACTAATATTTAAAACATCTGCAATATCTACTACGGCTAGTGCACTTCATTCAAACTGACCATGGAATATCGAGCTATTCTAAAGGAACTGGCTAAGCGGTGCACACGAATGTTGTCTGGGTTTCTGGATACAGAGAATTTCCTAGAAGTTGCATTGCGGATAAGCTGATTAGGAAGGTAACTGATCTTAATTTGTTTTCTTTAATTCTTTAATTTTCTTAATGGTGAATTTTGCCTAGTATGTGGGCATCCCTTTATCCACAAGCAAGCTTGGGACCACGTCGGTCTACATCGCACAAGCCAATGGAGGCCTTTGTGAGGTAACTAGACAGGTCTAGCGAAGAAGTAATATGTACAGAACTATGTCCCTCATCAATCTACACCGGCCTTCCATTAGACTAGTGGTTGGTAATCACCAGATTGTCTTCTGGCGCAGCTGCAGGAACGAGCTGTTAAAACAACAACAAAGGAGGAGGTGGACACTGTTGAACACTTCTTCTTCCACTGTTTTTGACATAATAGGACATCATTGTTTAGGCTCTTACTTTTTGGATATATGCCATACTTATCGTAGAACCCATAGATTTTCATAATACCAAATTATATTGTTTTTCCGTGAAACGGAATATTTTCACCTCATTGAGAAATAGAGGCGCACATGAGCCTAAAGTAGTGGTATCACAACGGGCCTCCAAATCAGAGTGGGCCCCTTTACCAATCCTACCAATTTGCAGAGATGCGGGAAAAATCAAACTTACTTCGTACTAGCAAGCTTCGAAGGTCCTATATTTACTATAATAAATAAATTTCTAAGTCAAACTGTTCGGAACTAATAACTTGAACTTAAACTTGTTTAGTTGAGACAAAAATGTCATTATGAACTCCTTAGTTGCAACAGGTTAAACATTTCTTAATTCAACATTCGTAAAATCTTATGTCAAGTCCGATTGAATTTCAATGCAGTTGGCAGAAAATATCAGTGAATTACAAAAACTGCCCGAATGTTTACCTTTATATGACATATACGCAAAATTAATTTTTTTAGAAATAATTACTGCTTTTAATAGTAATGTAATGTAATTGGTAAAGAAAAAGCCTAATAAAATTTATTGAAAATACATTACTCGTTAAAAAATTTAAGCTTGTTGTACTGAAAAGAATCTTCTTTTCTAATTGTGGTAAAATTACGGTAATAAATAATAATAAAAATAAATCAAAACTGACACTAAATTCGTAATGGGATTTGTTTGTTGTACTCACCTATATAGTGAAGCTGCCGTCTCAAAATCTACAATCGTCCCCCAGCCATAATAGTAGTAATCGCCCAATTTTACTTGTGCCGCCGAGTAACCTTGTCCTGCCGCTCTTTTCCAATAGTAGAAGGCGCGAATAAGTTCTTCATGTCGATCGTGGAATATACTTACATCGCCGCGGTCTAAAAGAAAAGCGGCATTGCTTTGAGCTACTTCGTAGCCTAATTCGGCTAATAGAGCATATTGCATGTACGCTCCGTCGATACGATTCCTTTTATAATCACTGTAGGCGTGCATCATATTTGTACTCCAGCGTCCACGTTCAGCAACATTCTTAAAGAATTCTACAGCGGCGGGGCAAGAACGTAACATGCCCATGCCGTATGTGTGCATTATACCCAAGTTATAGTACGCCAACACGTGGCCTGACTGTGAAGCCAAGTTGAAATATTTAAGTGCTAATTTATAGTCGGTTTTTACACCATTCCCCGCTACAAAGGCAAGCTATTATTGATATCCTCAAGTTCATTTCACTTAACTGTATCGAATACTTACTGAAGTACATGTTTCCCAATTGCAATTGGCCGTCAACCCAGCCCTGATCAGCTGCTTGAGTGAAGTAATTTAAGGCCTTGAGGGAATCTTTTGGCACACCGAGTCCTTTAAGGTACATTAATCCCAGTCCACTCTGTCCAACTGGATCACCCAATTCGGCAGCTTTTTTGAAATACTTCAATCACACAATAAATAAATGTTCATGGAAGTAAGTGTGCATATTTGCAGTCCTTAAATTTACCTTAAATGCGGTCTCGTTGTCAGCTATAATGAATTCACTTCCCTCCAGATATAGCTTGCCCAAAAAGGCGAACCCGATTGCATTTCCTGCATTTGCAGCTTTGGTGAAATATTCCAACGCCTTTTGGTGATCTTGCTGTATAGCTTTTCCGCCTTGGTAGTACAACTGACCAAGACCAACTTGTGATTGGACATCTCCCTTATCGGCCAGCAACTGATAATAGTCAACTATTTCTGTTTCTTGGCTGCCAGGATTTTCAGATTCATCTAGTAAGCGTACACGATGTACGACAGGACCGTTAGAAAACGTGACTTTTGCTGCTACTTTTTTTGCCACTTTTTTGTAGTACATAAGTGCCTTTTCACAATTAGTTGGTACGTTGATGCCATATAAATAGCGATAGCCCAGAGCCATCTGGGCAAATGTATGCTCACCTAATGCGGCAAGTGTTAGATGAATTAACGCAAGTGGTTGGCTTACATTTTTACCACCAACACCCACCGAGTATAGGAATGCCAGACCCTAAAGTTTATTAAGTTAGTGATTAAAAAAACACTATTTTTATATAAAAATATAGAAAAGTAACACTATTACAGTTTTCTGTAGTGTTGATTTTTAGTAAATATTATTTCAAAATATTATCTTTTAATTACCATATTGGCCTCCGGCACTCCTTTTTTAGCTAGTTCATCGAACTCTGTAGCAGCCAACTCGAAATTTAGCTCGGCATAATGACCTAGCAGATGTGTCCAAGCCAGTTCTGCACGCGCTTTAAGATGTTTCATTTCCGCAGCACGTATTATGAGCTTATAAGCTAGATCTTTATCACTGCGTGGTTTTGAGAGCATATCCATTGCTTTTTCGTAAAGAGTTTGAGCTGTAAAACAAACCGTTAGCATATATTTTTAACATTTGTTGAAAAATATCAAGACGCACACCAAAAATTCGAAGATGAAATAGGCCAAACACCAAATAAAGGGTGGAAACGCCAATACATATATAGATTTTTATAAACTCATGTGCGTACCTTCAATTTCTTTCGGCGTCGGATCTACAGCCTCTGGTGCTTCACGATTTGCTTCAATCGCCTCTATTTGCTCTTTTAATTTAAAACGTTCCATATTTTCGTTCCAGAGACGCTCGACTAGGGCTTGCTGTAAGAGTTTAGAACGTTGTCCAATCTCCTCTTCAAAAGCTGATAAAGGCGCTACTGTAGTGGTAGAATCTGTGGGCAACGCGTTCTCTGAAACGTATTTGTTCGCTTTGCGTTCATTGCTTGATGTGCTGCTTTCCGTTAAATCTGCTGTTCCTTCATCACTTTTCGTCACTGCTTCTGAATTTGAAGCAGTTGGTGCAGTCGTTGTCTCTTTGTGTGTTGAATCTTGAGTAGCGACATCTTTCGGTGTGGGCAACGGCCCCTGCAATTCAGCAGTTGCAATATGGAAAATTAGAAGCGGCGGGAGCAGCAGCACAATAAGTGGCTTGAACCGAATTTTCATAATTTCTTGTAGACAGGTGGTTAACGTTATGTACGGCGTGGCGTTTGATAAAAGCTACGGTTGTTTTTTATGTTTCCTTTGAATATTCCTTATGATTGTTGTAATGTTCTTTTATGTTTCGGCCGTGGTGTGGACAACGGAGAAACATTACGAATAGAATTGGCACAAGTCAAGAACTATTTTGGATGATGTCGTGTGCAATGATAAATTTTCTTAATGTTATTAGTTCAATTGCACCTGAATATTAAAATTGTGATAAAACTGTATGGCCGATTCACACGTAAGAAAAAATTTTTTCTTACTTTAACTGAAATGTCAATATAAACTGATTGGAGGGTTGCCGCGTAGTTAAAAAACATTAAAATAGTAATACGAATGTGTTTGGATGAGCTCGGAGGAAATTTGCGTTAAACTACATTCACATTTGCTTTAATTACCAATAAATCCAGAAAATTAATCTACTTGTTCACATATGGCAGATTACCAACAAAATTGACAATCAACAGTCAATACTGTTGTGAAAGGTTTAATTTGGAATGAAAATGAATAGTGAATTTATTTTGGAGGAATATTTCGGTGTTTTTGGTTTATTTTATTATTATTAACGATATGAAGAGAAGAAAAGAAGAAGGATTAGATAATTTAATTGCGCAATTGGCTGCTTATAATAAACAGTTGGAGGAAATCCGTAAACGACGTTTACTGAGGTTTGAAAGAATTATGGCAGCAATACGCATGCGAAATTCTATATTACATTTTATAATAAGTAGTAAGAGGACACAGGTTTATGGACACCCGCTTTTTTCTGTTATATGAATGCATATTTAATAATACCTAACAAACATTTTATTGGAACTAGTATATCTGCAAATTTGTTTACTTTGCCGGAATCCATTTTAGATTTTACTTTGACGTTTTTCTTTACACTCGTAAAAGTAATGATCTGTTAGTGCCCATTTACACGAGGAGACATCTGGAAGGGAAACATTTTGTTCGGTGGTGAAGGACGGCCGCGGAAGAGAGAAGGGAATTTGTCTCCTGTACTGGCGACACGCTTTGCTCTTCTTATTCGTATTTCTAATCTTAAAGCAATTTTTGACAGTTGCTTCATTTGTTTTCTTCTTTTGTGGGAGAAGGTTCTGAGTTATGTGTTGGTTTTCAAGCAAACGGAAGATAACAAAGATGACAAATAACCGAACACTGCTTGGGAAATGCACGATTATTTTTGCTAGTAAAGTAGGTATAATTTAAAATATATTATGGGGCATGTTTATGTTGAATTCTAATTTTCACCGCATTTCTAGATACTCAAGTTAATTTTAAGTTAATTATTTATGTATGAAGTATTTTTAATTTAATTTTTTTTATTCAAGTACTACAATTTATAAATAGTATATATTTAAATAAAAACAACAACAAATTATTTATTATTTAACCAGTTTGCATTTTTCATTCATATATTTAAGAAATTGTTGACGAACGTTTTCCGCTTTACATGTAAGCGCGTGCGAGAATACATCCGAACCAGACGATGCTAAAACATTAAATGTCAAAATGTTGCCGAAAACAATTTTGCCCGTGTGGCCGCGAATGAGACATGAAAAGAGAATTTCCAGTGTCTCCCTTCCAGATGTCTCCTCGTGTAAATCGGGTCTTACACAGAAAACACAGGGTTGTATGTCAAAAAGTATGATTATTATATAGGATTATTTTTATAATCTCAGATTTTGGAGAGAAGTTTTGTATGGAAAATCTCGCTTTTTAATTACGGATTGGGAGTCAAGCACGAAAAAGTAGATCATCTACTTATGTGAATGTATTATTATTAAGAAAGAGAAGTAGAAATTGCTGTTCAATAGATACTTAACCATTTCAGGGACTATTTTCTATAAATTCTTCCGATATACCTATGTTTTAACTTCAAATCTGAAATAACATTATCAGTGTAGTCAAATAATACAATAAATATGAACTTGGCTTGATAAGAGAGTAATTTTAAAGTGAACTAACAAAAAACGTGGAAACGACACTTACGTCAAATAATTTATTATTATTTATTTTCCTATTTGGCGGCCGCCGTAGCCGAATGGATTGGTGCGTGACTACCATTCGGAATTCACAGAGAGAACGTAGGTTCGAATTTCGCTGAAACATCAAAATTAAGAAAGACATTTTTCTAATAGCGGTCGCCCCTCGGCAGGTAATGGCAATGGACTGTAGGTCCCTTCATTTGTGGAACAACATCAAGACGCACGCCACAAATAGGAGGAGAAGCTCAGCCAAACACCCAAAAATGGTCGCTTCGCAATTCAAAATTAACGAACAATACAAACAAAGGAGGAGAAATTACATGTTTGTGAAAATTAAGTGAATTTTTTGGTAATACTGTGATTTGTGAGATTTGAACTAATCAAACTTAGGAAAACGGAGTGCCGTGTGTTAAATTGTGAAAGTACAAATTAATATAAAGCCTCCAAATGGCTTTGTAAGTATGTATGTATGTGTGCGTATAATTTGTTGTGTTTGGTTGTTTCCATTCGCGAAAGAATCGAAGTCAGAGCAAGTAATTTATTCGAAACGACTCTTAACAGCCCTATTCTGTGCACTTGACAAATTGACAATATATTATTATCAGCTAAAAAGCTTTTCGTTAATCTGTGTATATATTGATAACACTTAAGGCCTTGCTACCCAGCGCTTTTCCCCACATCGTGGTGAACATTGTAATGTAAACATGGGTCATCTGTTTTCTGCAACGTACGCATAATCGTATATACATATACATATATCATATTTTACTTGAGATTTATTTTAAATTAACATACCAACCCAAAATTTCTGCGCAAGTTGTGGAGGCAATCGGATCCAAATCAGCCGAATTTGTCTTGATAATTGTTTGATCGCCCATATTTGTTTTCCTTCGAGTTTTAATTAACTATTGCCAAAACATTATCTTAAGGTTTCGTATTAGGCGTATTATGAAATTTGAGGTCTGATACACATCTTCAGATTCGTGTCTTTGGATATACATATGTATTTCCGGAGCTTTCCTGAACAAACTGACAATATACATATATTTACATATGTATATATATAACAATAAACATTCATATAAATGTGTGAAACAAATATCTTTTTTTAATAGTAACAAATTATTTGAGCAACAAAACCGTAAGTCTCTATGTTAATCCCTCCGCTTAAAACTACAATAAGAAAATTAAATCGTCCGCCAGAGCAGTGCTCGCTGAAAATAAATTGTCTTTCAAGGGGTTAAAACTTTTTCAGCTTCACGTAATGATAAGTTCGATTTCGTCACAAACAAATCAATGATCTTCTGATGTTGGTTTGGAGAGGTATTTTTACTTTGGCCTCGTCCGAGGAAGTCGTTAACATTTTTAACTCCGATATACCATTGTACGAATTTATTTATGCACGTCTTCGATTTCTTCAAATATTTTATTGCAGATGAACCTAACATTTTTGGATCTTTAGGGACAGAACACTAGAACACTGCTTCAAGTCGTTTTTCATATGTGGAGCTCTATTGTAAAAATCGTACGTTCTCCAAATTTCTCATAAAACTAAAAAATTGTACGAGTACAACGCATATTGCGAAAAGAATACTTATTTAGCTGCATTTGCATAACGAAACACAAAGTAAGTTTGAATTTCGCCGGTCACGCTTCTATTAGACAGACTGTACATTCGTGGTGGCAAAATGTTGGGAACATACATATTGGCATTTCAAAGCCTTTCCCCAATCATTCTCCATGTCTGTAGCCATTTTTGCCTGACGAAAGAAAGCGTTGAGAAATTTAAGACCTGTATATCGGCTTTCTTGCACTTTTATCTCGTATTTTTGTAGCTTGGAAATGCGCAAATTTCTTCTTTTTTTCATTTTATTATTTTATAAATTTGAGTTTGTTCTTATTAGAAGCTTCTTCATGGCAGAAATACACTCGAAGGTTTACCATCACCTACCGAGGGGCGACGGCTATTAGAAAAAACTATTTCTATCATTTTGGTGTTTCATGCATGAAGACTCAAACCTACGCAACTTGGAATGATAGGCACGCAATAGCCCATTTGGCTACGACAGTCGCCGCATTGTGTATACTTACTATATTTAAACCATAGATGTTAAATAATGATTAGATAATGCTAATGATTGCTAATTAGCCTTCTTTTGTGAAATTCTCTAATTCATTAAACAATTAGAATTAGTTCAACTAATTCCCATTAGATAATTGAAATTTTTATTCCAATGGTAAAACTAATTGCAATTAGTTGCCATTAGCAAAAAAAAATTGGTTGACCTTTCAATTAGAAATCTAATTGACTTCTGCTAATGCAATTAGATATTCAATTAGTTAATTCTAATTCGAGCTAATTAAATATCTAATTGCATTAGCAGAAGTCAATTAGATTTCTAATTGTAAAGGTAAACCAATTTTTTTTGCTAATGGCAACTAATTGCAATTAGTTTTACCATTAGAATAAAAATTTCAATTATCTAATGGGAATTAGTTGAACTCATTCTAATTGTTTGATGAATTAGAGAATATAAACCAATTGCATCAATTGCTAATTCTAATTGGAATTTAACATGTCTGATTTAAACAAACGATTTTTTTGTTCAGTTATATATTTATTTTGGTCCTTGCAGTTAGATGTTTATGGGGATTGTACTGAACTCGTGAATAAAATCAAGTTAACAAAAAAATTCGCTTAAATTTTGAATAACTTTCAATTAATTTTTTTGACAAACATTTTTTCTAAATTGTGAAATAGTATAAAATCTAAAGAAAGCAAGTAATCGCTTCTTGGTAATAAATGCTATGTTGCATAGTGAAATTATTTCGTATTAAAAAATTGAATAATTTTATATTTTAATGCAAAAAGAATAATTCATAGAAGATTAGGCCGAGCAAGCGGCATATTACTTGAAATTGGCTTGATCAATTCCTAGTAGTTTTTTGACAGAATGTACATATCCTTAAAAAAATTAGATAGTATAGAATTAAAAAATTATAATTAAAAAATATAAATAAGTAAATTTAATTCATTCTAAAACTTGCGCAATTCTCCGATAAAACGGGACGGCTAGTCTGTTCTCAGTGAATTTTACATAAGCAGCCGTTGAGTTGGCATAATAAATAAAATGTTGTCTTCTTATTAACTTTTCCTCATTAACAAAAAGGGTTGGCTGCAGTTATCTAATAGAGGGCAGCGTGGGTGGAGGTGTGTATTCCGAGCATCTGGGGATCTCCTTCAGTTTCCTTCGGCTTCCCGACTACTGTAGTGTCTTTCGGGCTGAACTGATGGCAATAATGAAAGCCGTGACACTGGTACAGTGTGATGCGATAGTTGGAAATGATATTTATGTACATTTTCACTGATGGGCAGGCGGCCCTCACAAAACAGTGGGCAACCTCCAATGTAGCCATGAAATACCGCGCATCTCTTAACGAGATGGTTGAGTCATTTCCCCCAATGATAACTTAGGTTCCTGGCCATTGTGACATTGAGGGAAACTGCAGAGCCGATGAACTAGCGAAAATCGGTACCAAATTGACTGATGAGTACATAGAAAATGATTTAGGCATACCCTTGCAAACATGTAAACTACGTATCCGCGAAGAAATTGTAAGAGTAGCGAATGAAAGATGGCGTATTGAAGCCACTTGCAAAATCGCCCGAGAGATGTGGCCGACTCTCAATGCTAAACGCATTTAATTCTACTAAGAAGAGATAAGCACAGTCTTAACACACTGATTTCAATTATTACGGGGCACTGCCTGAGCGGTAGGCACGCCCAGAGAATGGGTGTGCAAACACATGACTTCTGCAGAAGTTCTCTAGACGAAGAAGAGACGATCCCGCACCTTCTGTGTCACTGTTCTGATCTATCCAGACGTAGACTCGCCATTTCGGGTGGACAACTCTTTAATGAATTAGAAGATCTCGCTCTGCTGAAATTAAGAATCTTACAAAATTTTTGAAAAGTACACATTTGTTTCCAATTGGAGCTGCATGAAAAATACTCTGTACTAAAGCATTCACGAACAGCTTCAATTTGATATCCATATTGTACAAACACATTCTAGGGTCCACGTTTTGGTCTCTATCTCGAGACATTCTAGGGTCCACGTTTTGGTCTCTATCTCGAGACCGAAGGTTACCCAGCTCCACGTTTTGACCTATATCTCGAGCCCTATCCACCAATAGGTATCCAAACTATACGGAAACCATCTTCAATACCTTCTTAACAATGTGTGTAAGTTTGGTTTAATTCGGTGCAAAGACACGGCCGGTTAGCGAACACACACAAAAAGTTGACTTTATTTTATATATAAGATATATAAAAAAAATCGAGGTGGAAATTTTCTATTTATGATGATGAACACTGTATTATTATTACTACTTATTAAGAATTTATATAAAAAATGACAATATTATATTTAACTACAAACTATCAGAGCTTACGATGAAGTCGGCTATCACTTTTGGTTTTGATACAACATCTTGAATAAGAAAAGAAAACCATACATAAAAGTTCACAGGGTGTAATCGTTTATTGATTGTTTGGCCGAGCTATTCCTTGTATTTGTAGGGTTCGTCTTGATACTTTTCCACAAATCTAGAGGCCTACAGTTTTATGCCGCCTCCGAACAGCGGATGGTTTATGTTTTATGAAGAGCTTTTTTATTATTTGGTGCTTCGTGTCCGGGGTTTCGAACCCGTACACTGCCGAATGCACTTCTCTCGTAATAAGAAAAAACCAATCCATATGAATGGGAGGTGGATGGTGATGTCGGGCCTTCTGTTTGGTCGGACCGTATTTCTTGAGAAATGAGGAAGGGGACACTATTACTGTGAATGAATTTCCACAAAGAGCAATATTAACCGACTTTCTGTAGCCGGAACTAGATATAACCGTTACATCTGAACAATTGACTCAATGCTCGAAATTTTGGCCGAGCTCCTCCTCCTGCTTGTTTCGTGCGTCTTGATGTTTTTCCACAAGTAGAGGGACCTATAGTTTTACACCGACTCCGAATGGCAAATGGTTTTTTATGAGGAGCTTTTTCGTGACAGAAATACAATTGGAGGTTTGCCATTGCCTGCTGAGGTGCAACCGCTTTTGGAAAAAAACTTGTTCTATCATTTTGCTGTTTCATGCGCAGAGATTCGAACCTACGCATTCCCGAATGGTAGTCATGCACCAACCCATTCGGTACATATTTGATAATGCCAACACACATTGGAGCGACTACTTGGAGCCAGCAACCGAAGTCGAATGGGGTTGCACAGGATCGAAAATGCGTAGGTTCGAAATTTATTAAGTTTAAATTTAAAAGTTTTGAAAAATCCTTAATAATATTTTCCATGCCTTATTTTTTTTTTCTCCACCTTATAAAATTGAAATTCGTGGCCTAATCCGATTTGATTCCATAATTATCACACCCGCTTGTTTCTATGTAAGATACCAACCTTTATAAACTTTGATCACCTACTTGTACTAATACTAATCTACCTTAATTTTTTCAGTTTAAGATATGCTTTTAAAAATACTATTACGTACAGCAGTATTAACAAGAGCAATTGCTTACATCGCCGGTGTAACAAAGAGCGCATGCCAATAATCCTTTTTTCCTTTAAAAACAAAGAGAATATGAATTTTCTCTTTTATTAGTTGTTACAAGGAGTATCTTTCAACGCGCACAACCATATGCGCTACATATACATATGCATGTATGGATACCGTTATTCATACATTCAAAGAGTATTTCTGCAGAACAAACTCAATGTAGAAGTCTTGTGAGCAACGGTAAGGCCTTGGACCACATACGCAACCCATCGTGATACAGACAATCAGCTTCCACCATCTTCCTTCTTCCATTTGTTGGTTACTAACAGCCATCCATCTGCTTGTACGACCCTTCGAGCTGCTGGTTAAGGCGATGTCTCGGACTACATCAGCTATTTAGTGTGGCGCTCGAGAGCAACGGTGAAGGTTTGTTTTTCGCATTGGAATTGATTTACTATGTGGATTTTTGTGATTTCAACACTTTGGCTGTGGCATTGTGTATTGGGTGTGATATATAAGTAAAAAAACGGGAAAGAAATTTTCCAAAAATACTTTGTGAGAGGAGCAATTTAATTATTTTATTGTGAAACGTTTTAATCAATATATTGTGTGCTCCATTAAAAGCGTTTACAAAATGTGGCTTTAAAATTATGTGGAATTATGGCTGTGCCAAGTGGAGCGAAATTGTATTGCACATAACACCAACAAATTTTTACGGTCATCTCCAGTCACAGGCCACATTAATCAGACGAGTAAAGGAACCAACCAATCGAAAATTCACTTTTCTGACTAGCCATTTAAATCATTACCTATGGACGGCAGAACGGATGGACAAATTGCAAAAGAAAAAACAAGCATTTCATATATATTTGAAAAAAAAAAGAAGAAATGAAACAAAGGAGAATGAAAAGAAACACACCCATTCCCACACATACCCCCCTACCCGCAATTTTTACACTTTTTCATGCTTTTTTATTTACATTTTTGTGCGAGAAAAAAAATTTGTTATAAAGGAGTTGTTCTCAATATATTGAAGCTACTTTATAATAAAAGCAACAACTTTTAATGAAGATCGTTTAACCTGCAAAAATGTGTATGAAATCTGTAGGATAGTTATAAACGTAACTGTTATTCGGACCTAACTACCTACCGATTTTTTGTTCGCTTGCGGAGCCGCTCCCAAATCGCGAAAACACGAACAACAATAAAAAGCAATGACAATAAACGAATAGCAACGACGGTGAAAAACGGATGCTGTGCAGAGCAATGCTTACAGCAACAACAAACAGCGGCAGGATATAAAATGTTACGAAAATACGAGTAACTACAACAATTGAGAATATAGAAATCAAAAGAATGCCGATGAAAGTTACAACAAAAAAGGCAAAAAGTGTGCTATAATAAGTAAAGGGAATAGGACAATACATACATACAATACATAGTACAAAGTATACACAGTGTAACGTAACATACACATAAGTATGTATATAAAAATTAAAGAGGAAATCAGGTAGTAAAAGAAAAGGCCATCGAGTTAAATGATTTATAAAGTAAACCAAATTATTACAAATTATTTTGTAAATCCATTACGTCCATTACGTTTGCAGAAAGCACTCCACCGCTTTCATTGGCCAATTACAATTTGTCTATTGTTTTTGTTGCTGTCACTGCAATACTGCCCGTATCCGTATGCTGTAGCAGCTCAAAATCAGTTGGTGTGCGGAATAGTTGGACAGGATGTCAAGGCCTTCGCTGCACCGCATCACCAGTGCTGCAGCGGCACACTTTCGCACGCACGTGCTATAGCTTTCATCATTGCCCATTCATATGCAAAAAAGTGTGTTTTATATACATACATACCATACATATATGTATGTATATATATATATGTACCTAATTACACATGTATGCAGTTATGTGTAAAAGCACACTGGAGTTATTACTAAACACCATTTTGTTTTTTGAAATAAATGTTTTAAGTTGTGTGAGGTTCCTTGCAAAATAAATTAAAAAAAATGCATGTGCGAAAGCTTATAACTGTATAGGTTCTGTACGCTATTATTTGTGATACACCAACTGAAGCAAGTGAGTTATGGGCTTTAAATATGATAGCTCGTAGAACTTAACATCTAATTTTGTTTTTTTAGTAAATAAATAAATAAAAAATATTCCGAGTGTTGCAAAACTTTATTTTGACCTGTACGCGCTGCATAGCTTGTATGGTTGTACACTGCAGCTGTGTAGTTCCCAGGTGTGAAATATGACTGGTGTACGACGGTATTTGCAAAACTGATAAAACTTCCGATAGGGTGATTCATTTTGCGCCACCTTTTATATACAAAACTTTTCAGAATATATATTTATATAATTGGCGCTTTTTGGTTGTTTGGCCGAGCTCCTTTCCTATTGGTTGTGTGCGCCTTGGTGTTGGCCGACTCCGAATAGCAGATATTTTTTATGAGGAGCTTTTTCATGGTAGAAAGACACTCGGAGGTTTGTCATTGCCTGTCGATCGGTGACCGTAAATAGGAAAGTCTCTTCTATCATTGGATGTTTCATAGACGGAGACTCGAACCTACGTACTTCCGAATGGTAATTCCCCACTAACACATTCAGCTATGGCGGCTGCCAATAACTGAAGGAATAACTCGAGTGGAAATTGAGTTGTTTTAATGCACCTTATTACATATTCTCGCACTTACTCCTCTTAGTTCTAGTTCATGTTAAAAACATTGTCCAATAACCACGTACACATTTTATTTAACAGTCTTTTTAATTCAATGCGATATTTCACTAACTACACCGAGAAATTCAATGTTGCATGGAAACGTTTTTCTTTTTTAAAAAACATTTCTACCCAAAATGTTGCATGTTAAATATTTATTTTTATTTATAAAAACGTTTTCACAAAGTATTCTAATCCATTCGTGTTTTATATGAAAATGGGTAATTCTAATTGAAACTGCAAAACTGTTTTTCTTTACTTTGTTTTCACCATATCCGATTCCAATTAAGCTTTCAAAATTTTTATTTTTGTAGTCAATACGAATAAAAGGATGGCCTTTTATTGTACATTTTGCGCCTAATAATGAAAACGCAACAAAATAATAATCAAAATGGCTTTGCCTCGCATTGCTTTGGTGAAGGATGATTTTTCTTCAGCGATTGGTTTTCCTTAATTTTCCGAAAATTTTTGGCAAAAAAATGGTTTTGTATTACTTAGAATTGACTGTTTAAAGTCTCTCTGGTTGTACAGTTACGACATGATCAGCTTTTGCGAAAACTTTTCCGCTGCTGAATTTCCTTAACATTTTTTTACAAAATCGGCACGAGTTCGTTTTTGGGCAATTGTCAATTTATGCGGTATCCAACAAGAACAAATCTTATTTACGACCAAAGAATAACGAATCCAGCATACACTTCCATTAATGCTCAATGATGCCTTTATCTCGCGATATGTCACATGACGATTTTGCTTTATCAATTGACGGGCTTCACGAAATTCGTCCTGTCAAGATCGACGACCAAAATACAACGAGTTCCACCAGCATTTCATAGTGGCAACGTATGATGTTGCAACGCCAAAAGTTAAAGTAAGCTGATAAATGCACTTTTGTATCGATAATCCACGTCGAAAATCGTAATAAATCATCACAAGAAAAAGTTCACGAGTTAATGATGAATTATATGAAATCTTCAACTCACTGTAATAAAAACAAATAAAGTTATGCCTAATTTTCCAAAAAAATATGAAATTACCGCTTATCACACGTAGAGTTGCAAAGGAGCAAAATATAAAAGGTCACCCTCGTAGTTTTATAAAGTCTTCTAATACGTTCGTATGTGAACAAATTGATCTCATTTTGTTTCGCGGTAGTCAGATTCTGGAATTTTAAATAAAACAATTTTAAAGTATTATTAAAAAATATAAAAGTCCATTTCGCAGTCCAGTCCCTTAATTCAAAGAGTTCCACACGGAACTCGGCTTTGTTTCCAATTACGTTTATAGCGTCGACAATGCTACTTATATTGAATTATCCTAAAATCTAAAAATAGAATTAACTTGTTAATTTATCAAATAATTTGTCTCGATTAATTAAAAAAGTGTTCCAACTCAAATTCTTGCAACAATTTCTACACAACTGGGCAAAAGCAAAAGTTTAACGTGACTGCGCAACGTAACGGGAATATGAAATAACTTTTTATGCGTTTTTTCTAATCCTCGAAGCAGTTCTGATATGCTCTTTTTAGTATGTCCTTGAGCTCTCTCAGCTATTTGGTTTTTATCTCCTCAATCGTCACAAAACGCCGTCCTTTCATGGGTATCTTCAATTTTGGGAATAGGAAAAAAGTCGCAGGGGGGCAAATCTAGTGAATACGGCGGCTGAAGTATGATAACGGTGTTGTTTTTGGCCAAATAATCTCTCGCAAGCAAGGAAGAGTGGCCACGCTCACTCTCATGATGCAAAAGCCATACATTTTTTTCCACAATTCCGGGCGTTTTTTTCGTATTGCTTCATGCAAACAGCGCATAACTTCAAAGTAATACTCTTTATTTGTCGTACGACCATAAGAACTCCCGATGCACTATGTCATGGGGTAATCGAAGAAAACAGTAAGCAAAACCTTGACATTTGATTGAACTTGGCGTGCTTTTTTTGGTCTTGGCTCTCCTTGACTCTTCCATTGGGACGGTTGGGCTTTGGTTTCGATGTCATAACGATATACCCATGATTTGTCACCAGCTTTGACCCTTTTAGGCAAATCTGGATAATCGTTGTCGTCATTTCACGCGACGTTGTTTTTGGTAAAAATTCAGCAATTTTGGAACGAATTTCGCTGCCGCACGTTTCATGCCCAAAATTTCCGAAAAGATTGAGTCAACCGATATGCCGACATCTTCAGCAATTTCTCTAATTGTGATTCGACGATTCTCGATAACAATTTTCTTTATTTTCTTAACATTTTCATCGGTTGTTGATGTGCTAGGGCGTCCAGAGCGAGCGTCGACATTCACATCTTCTCGACCTTCTGTGAAAAGCTTTTACCACTTGTAAAAATTCCTTTGACTCAGAGCACTCTCACCGTATGCTACTGTCAACATTTCCAGTATTTTTGAGCACTTAATTCCATTTTTTACACAAAATTTGAGCCACTTCTTTGATCCATGTTTTTCGATAGCAGAAAATCGCCGACACGCAAAACATTCGTCTTATTTATGCCTCTCACAATCAAACTAAACGTCCTAATACCGTGAACATAAAAACAAAAAAAAAAAAAAAAAAATATCGTAGTCGAAAGTCGAATGCACGTACCTCACGAAATTTTAAAATTCACCTTATTTCTTAAATACAACTTGTACTCGTACACACTTATAGTGAAAGTAAGTATTATTAGCCCATATTCCTTAAGTTCTCTTGCCTAAAACGGACCAGTCAGTCAGTCCAATTTGGGTTTTTGGGCTTAAGCATGAGGTGCAGTTATAATTTTTTAATATGAAAACTCATTTACTATTTTTACAACCTATTTCCGTAGCTTTAGTTTTCTATTATTACTTCATGATAGTTAGATATGTAGCAAAATCCTTGTAATGTGCCCTCACCCTGGCTAAGAAGTGATCTTCAGCCTCCCTAATGAGCGGTAAAATTTCATTGGCAGACGAATTCTTAACACTACCAGGAGTTCAAGTTATTATTGCTCGGACGTCTTATTAGGGTCCAGACATAAGCCGGCGATTGCCGCAGAATACAGACTACTGTGAAAAGGCAGTTGATCGTGAACAGCTGGGTAACCAGTGAGTAATGAAATATCCTCCTCCTCATATTTGTGACGTGCGTCTAGATGTTCTTCCACAACATAAGTCGACTCTGAACGGCAAATATTTTTTATGAGGAGCTTTTTCATGGCAGAAATACACTAACAGGTTTGCCATTGCCTGCCGAGGGGCGACCGCTATTAGAAAAAACTTTTTCTTAATTTTGCTATTTCACCGAGATTCGAACCTACGTTCTATAAATGGTAGTCACGCGGGTTGGTGCGTGTCGGCTACGGCGGTCGCTAACTTAGTAATTACAAATTTGTAATTTCCAGAGGATGGTTCCAGTCCTGTAAAGAAGTTTGTTGATCCCGCGCTTTCCAGCTTGTCAGTGGAATCACTTGATTTTCATCTATGCAATAGCCACATACCCAACACATAATTACTATATTTTCCAGAAGCTAAATGGTAGCTTAAGACGTAAATGTCCGCTTAAAGAGAGCTCCAATGGGCGGTTGACTAACTGAAAGAATAAATACATATAACACTTCAGCCTGAAGTGTATCAGTGTATAATCGGTACGTTGGGATGAAAATTTTGTTTCAAGTGCATATAAAAGATAAGACCCCGTTCACTCATCCAGCTTTGACCTGCCTCTGTATGAATGTACATATCTGGAATCAATACGGTTATTCCAACTTCTTAATCGACAAGTTTTGCTACGAATTTTCGTCCGACTTAAGCTTTCCTAGTCATGTGATTGGGAAACAGGCCAAGGCTTGCAGTTAAATTACACTTGGCACTTTTTTGTCCAGTGAGAGTAAATATCTAGCTAGATTTTCTTGGATTGAAGGCTTATGAGCTTAGAGCTAAATATGATGCATTGATACATCCTAGACATGGTTTTGATGACTGAAGAGGCGAGTTCTTTAACTGGTTGCTGGGCAAAGAAAGCATGGAGAGATCTCCCTATAGCCAAACATCTTATTTATAACCTTGTTTGAATTTTGGGGTCAAAAGCTAAATGATAATAAACAAGGTAGAAAAGTGACTTCTATTGACATATACCCCAGGTACTAAGTCTATTTAGAAGGCATCAGTAAGGATTTTATAATACATAAGCCAAGACTTCGTATGGGGTTTAATCCAAAATAAGTGCCTGGCGATATCCGTTTGTGGTGTTTGAAGTTCATCCACGTAGTTGTATCAATGATTAAAGAACACTACTAGTCGTTGTGGAGAAAGTTACCGTACACCACATGCTGATCCTACTATTAAGATTGACAAACAGAGTTTCGTTTCCAATACAATACCTGTAGATAAGCACTTGCTAAGTGTATATATAAGTGATACCCCTATCCTCCTTCCAATCTTCTCTGTATAGAGGAGAGAGCAACATTTCATTTGTTGTGCTTAGTGGATGATGCATTTCCACTACAGCAAGTGTTGGTGGCCGCCGTATCCGAATGGGTTGATTAACATTCGGAATCAAGAGAGAACGTAAGTTCAAATCTCGGTGAAACACAAAAATTAAGAAAAAGTTTTTTCTAATAGCGGTCGCCCCTCGGCAGGCAATCACAAACCTCCGTGTGTATTTCGGTCATGAATAAGCTCCTCATAAAAACAAATATCTGCCGTTCGGAGTCGGCTTGAAACTGTAGGTCCCCCATTTGCGGAACAACATCAAGACGTACCCCACAAATATGTAGAAGGAGGAGCTCGGCCAAACACCCAAAAAGGGTGTACGCGCCAATTATATATTTTTGGACCTTTGCACTTTGGCAACGGCGAATATCGCTGGCGATGGAATGATGAGCTGTATGAACTTTACGACGACATAGACATAGCGCAGCGAATAAAGATCCAGCGGCTACGCTGGTTGGGTCATGTCGTCCAAATGGATACAAACGTTCCGGCTCTGAAAGTATTCGATGCGGTATCAGCTGGTGGTAGCAGAGGAAGGGGACCTGCATTATCCTTATCCATAGTTAGCAATTACATTTAGTCCGCCAATTGTAACAGAAGTAGTGCACTTCGATGAAAAATATTTAGTTGAGAAAATATATGCACAGACATACAAAAGTCCATACATATATGCCAGTTTTAGATTAAATAATCATTTGTATCTATTTGTAAGCATAACGAGATTTATATTTGCTTACGCTTTGAGCTACGTAAAGCAGCATTCCAAAATTTACATAAATAATCCCAGAATGAAAGAATTTGATTTAAACTACGAGTACAATAAAACCGTACACAAATACATACATACGCGTGCCACTTCAAGAACAGCTGTAATAATAGTTAAATTATTATTGTTAATCTTTTCAATTTATTTACTTGATGGTTCTGATTTAATCAACTCAATTTGAATGCAGACCCTCATAAGTATGTAGATATGCACGGATTGAAGTCATGGCAAAAATAAATCAAGAAATTTAAGTTTGGGTGCACCCGCACTTTTTACACCCACTGCATCTATTTATATTCCTTTCTAAATGTGATCAATATGGATTGAAGAAATCACATTATTATGATTTGTTATCTAATTACAAATTTTAAACGATTCGGAACAGGCTAAGTCATATATGGCCGTTCTGCATGTTGTAATAAACGTGATTTTTAATTTGTATATTTGTCCTCACCACTATTAATTCATATACCTACGATTTCTTTTTATACATAATATATTTCAAACACTTTTTAAGAACCTTCTTTATAAATATATTCCACAGAATATATAGGAGTGCTTGTTTTAAAGGTGTTTCAATTTACATCATGAAAAAATGGATTCGATCATAAAGTTCTTAGCTTATTGTTTTTTATTATTAATTTTTATATAAATATTAAAGTAAAAACACGACAAAAAATGGAATACAAAAAGTGTTAAAAATTAACAACTCAGTCATGCTATGAACTTTCTTCTGGCCATTCGGCGATAATACTTGACTTCTTCTTCGTGATTCGCGCGATAACCGTTTACGCGATTTTGGTCGAGCTTAAGAAAGCGCGCCAGTCTTTCTAAATATCTTGCCATACGTTAGGACAGGCGCGATGAGAGCCTTGTAGAGTGTTACCATGGTTCATCGAGAGATGACTTTACTACTCAATTCACTTTTTGGCAAGAGAGATTCTCCAATAATACTTGACTACTTAAGTGATATTAAACCTGTAAATACACCACCTCGTGTATTTAATGACAGAACCAACTGGAAAGAGTTCCACTATTATATTGATGATTAACAAATATTGATGATAAATCAAAATCAAAATCACAAATCTGATGTTAAAAGCGCAATTTGACATTCAAGTTCCACTTTCCACTTCAACGACGTAGTCCTTGAAGCAGCAATTAGATCGGCACCAAAGCAAGAAAATGGATCAAATAAAGCAGCAACTGACATTTCTATTAAGAAGCAAATTACGAAAAAGAGAAAGTTAAGAAAAAGATGGCAAAAAAATTGATCACTTGACAATAAGCGAAAACTTAACTTAGCTACAAAAATTCTAAAGGATACTTTAATTAAAAGAAATAGCCTAGAAATCGAAAATTATTTGAAGAGCTTGACTCCTGATCAAGATACAAACTTCTCTTTATGGAAATGCACTAAAAAATTAACCATTAAGCCATAGGTCGTTAAAAAAGAGGAAAGGGCGAAATCTTTGGCAAATTTCATCGAAAAAGTTCTGTCAAATGACGAAGAAAAGAAAATCCACAACCAGAATAACTATTCTTTTCTATTCAATTCTAATTTTATGAATATAAAAAGGAGGGATATACACGAAATAATAACTTACATATTTCAAAAAAGAAATCTATATATTAATACGGAGAGCAAAATTTTGTCGCACCTTTTTTTAGTATTTATAGTCAGAGAAAAAAAAGTAAAACATAAAAAAGCACCCGGATATGACATTATAACAGAGAAAGCATTAGCGGAGCTACCAATAAAGGCATATACATTTTTGCGAAACCTTTCTAATGTAATATTTCGTTTACTATATTTTCCGAAACTCTGGAAAGTTGCAGAGATTATTGCATTGTCCAAACCGGGTAAGGATCCAACTACCGTATCATATCAAAAACCGTAAAATATGAAAACCTGCTCGGAAATTACTGCATGATCGACTATGTGAAATTCTGTACAAAAAAATTATAATACAGGATCATCTATTTGGGTTTAAAAATTAAACATTCGACTATCGAACAGATGCATAGTTACACATAAAATTCCATCCGACCTTGAAACCGTCCTTATGTGTGGCAGTATTTTTGGAAATTGCTGAAGCGTTTGACAAGTGTGACACAAAGGCTTACATCACAAAATAAAAACAATACTACCTATTGACTAAATATCTCATCATAAAAAAACCGACCGAAGTTTCTATATTAAATATGACAATAATTTTATATTTCGGGATTTGGCAACCCTGGTGTTGCAATGTGGCAATTGACAGCTGTATCGCAAAGTTCGACATTTTTTGGCTTTTACGTACTCAGAACGTTTTGAAATACCAGCGCTATTTGTGTTGTTTACAGTAACTTAAAAGATTCATCTCGGTCAAAAATGGAATTAAATCGTGAACATTTTCGTGCGTGTATTTCTTACAACTTTCGACGTAGATTAACTTAGCAAGATTGCATGGATGAACTTAATTGATTTTTTGGCGATGAAGCTCCATCAAGGACCAGTGTTTATCGATGGTATGGTGAATTCAATCGTAGTCGTAGTTCACTCCAAGACGAATTTCGTGAAAGTCGTCCAAAATCAGTTGTTGTTCCGAAAACCATTGATGCTGTGCGCGAACTGATATTGCAAAATCGTCATGTGACCTATTGTGAGATTGAGACAATCTTAGGCATTAGTGGGACCAGCATACATTCAATATTGCATAAACATTTGACTGACAAAAAAATTTGTCAATTTGTCAATCGCTCAAAAAAAGGCTCGTGTCGATTGGTCGAAGGAAATGCTCAAAAAATACGATCGCGGGGCTTCGAAACACGTCTATGACATCATGACAAGTGATGAATCATAGATTTACGCGTATGAGTCCGAAAGTGAACAGCAGTCGACTGTATGGGTGTTTCAAGATGAGCCAAAGATGAGTGCGCATGAAGCACTTCCAAGCAACTGGTCGTCTGTTTTTTCGGAAAAACTGGCCATGTCGCAACCGTACCACTAGAACAACGCAGAACAGTAAATTCTGAGTGGTACACAACCATTTGTTTGCCAGTTGTCTTCCAAGAAATTAGGAAAACCAATCGCCAAAGACGGATCACTCTTCACCGGGACAATGCGAGCTCTCACACATCGGCTCAAGCAACTGCATTTTTGAGCACCCAAAACAGCGAATTAATAGGTCGTCCGCCGTATAGTCCTGACTTGGCATCGAATGACTTCTTTTTATTCCCGTACGTAAAAAACAAACTGAGAGGTCAACGTTTTTCGACACCTGAAGAAGCGGTTGCGGGATTCAGAATGCATGTTTTGGAGGTACCTCATTCAGAGTGGCAAAAGTGCTTCGACAATTGGTTCAAACGCATGCAAAAGTGTATAGATCTTCATGGAGAATATTTTGAAAAACAATAAAGTGATTTTCGATGATTAAAATTTGTTTTTGTTCTCTAATCCCGAAATATAAAAGGCACCCCTCGTATTGCCATCGGACAAAAGCTTAATTATCGCTACTGAAAATTGCAGCGATACACAAACGGAATGGTTTGATAACTGGTGCCGAAAAATAAATGAGGACAAAACCGTACAGATTATATTTACTACCAAAAAAAAAATGTACTGCAGCTCCAATTACAATAAATGGCAAGCCACTTACAATAGAACCAGTCCTTAAATACCTGGGAATTCACTTGGATTTGAAACGAAATTGGAATTACCACATGAAGCAAAAAGTCAAAGAAAGAAGAACTTCGATAATTTCATTGGTTAGTCTGCACAAAATCTAAACTTAAAATACAGATTAAGCTTTTGCTATACAAAACAATAATTAAACCAATCTGGTTATATGGGCTACAGGTGTGGGGAATGGCTAAGAAGACTGATATAGCAAAAATCCAACGACAATAATCGAAGATTCTTCGAGTTTTGACCCTGTACACGAGATATTAAGAGATGTAAGCAATGTTTTTTTTTCATTTTCTTGTTTTTTATTTTTTTAATTTTTATTTCTTATTAAGTATCTTAAGTGCAAAAAAACATGCCAAATAAGGTAGATTTGCTACCATTATTAGATATGCCAGATACTGTGTTAGATATGTCCATCTCATCTGTCGGGTCATCTTCAAATTTTTAACGGGTTCTGTTGGTTTTTTCCTTGTAACAAAGTCTATTATTATTAATGACTGTTGCTTTTTCAAGTTGTATATACAAGGTGGCGCACAGTTAATCACCCTATAGAAAAACTTATAATTTTTGCAAATGGCGACGGATGTCAGTCATATTTGTGGGCTAGACAACTGCAGTATACAAACAGACAATGAATGGAGTGTGTAAAGGTCAAATAAAGAATTCCTCAAAATTAATTTTTTTTATTTACAATAGTAAAAAAGTTATTCAAAAGTTTTAATGCATAGTTGGACTTTGTGAGTTCTAAAATGTACTTCTTGCATAATTTTTGAAGGAACATATGTATGGATGTATGTATGTATAGTATCGTTACTTAACCTTATTTAATGAGACATTCTTTTAGGAATTATGTATTGCATTTTTGTATTTTTCCTTTTGAGATTCCCGCAAGAACGAAAAAATCATGTAAAAATTTATTAGTGAACCGTGTTAATTCAAAAACGTTACAAAAAGACTGTGTTTAAGAGAGTAGGGTGTATTTCTAAAATTATTGTGATCTTTAATTCTGTGACATAACATAAAAATAGCAAACTTGACTTAAAAACCAAATATTTGGTTTCTCTATCACTGAGGCTGGTAATACCGGTGGGGGAAATCTGTTGATCTTTATTTAGATCATCTTAACTAATTTCGCACCACTGTATATATATATATTTGTTTTCCCCCGTGGTTTTTAAACCATTATAACTCACTTTAAACTTTACTTCAAATTTTAGAATAGACATTAACTAACTTTTTAATGAATGAAAATGTGTTCATTTGCATAAAAATGTAAGCCTTAATTCTAGAAAATGGCCTTTAGGCACTTAAGCGTTGGGTATAAAGGCAAGAATCTTAATGTAATTGAATATATTTAAGCAAACAATTGCTTGAATTGATGTGAAAAGCAAAGCACTGCAACAAAGATAGTTCGTAGTAGTGCCATTAAGAAGTGGTGCCATGAGGCGCAAGTCTTTTTCCAATGCTTTTGAATATTATGTATGGGTGCATAGTCGTATGAGTAATTGGATCTTGTTGCCGATCTCGAATCGCTATTTGTTGATTGCTACGTTGCGATATTTGCTGGATAATATCGCATATTTAGTATGAAAATTACACGACAAGCGTAATGTAGGCTTTACCGGAGAGCTTTCATAATGACAGCGCGTTGATAAAAAGAACTTCAGAGGAACCTAAAACAAAATACATTGGAAGTTTGCGCAAAGAAGTGATGTAAAGGTATAATCAACGCAGTGCAGTGAAGTGTGAAAAAAAGGGTGAGGTTTGGAGCTTTTATTCTGCATTTACCCACGCTTGTGGCTAGTGTGGTAGTTGCTAAATGTGCGTGGTAAAAGTGACTAAATGGAATTGCGGTACAAAAAAAAACAAAAACAAAAAGTAGGAAGTGTAAATTAATAATTGCATTAAAATGAAGTAACGGGAAGTGCATGTAACAGAGTTTTTTAATTAATAAAAAACAATTCTTAATTATATTTATTTGCATTATTATCCAGTAGCAGCTGCAAGGATTTCCGTTGAGTGATGTAGAAATCAGTTTTGACTATGTGCAAGTGTAGTGAAGAAAATTATGGATGAAATCAACTGTAAAAAGTCTATATGCATATGTAATACAAGTATAGTCAAGCAAACATATGAAGAATTGAGAAAATAATAAGCGAAATATGTGTTTGAATTATGTGAAATGTATCGACTTATGCACCTATAATATGTATGTATGTATAAATATCCGAGTGCTTAGTTTCTTGCAAAATTTTGAATTGAAAGTGCGAGCCGTTATTATGCGCGCCACATCGAGCAAAGAGAAATAAACGAAAATAATTATGAGCATTGGCGCATTCACAAAAACCAAATCAACTATAGCCTGCAGAACTGAAGTAATAATTATGAACGTAACGTTGTGAAGTCGTCTTCTGTTTTTATGTAAGTACATAACTAGTGTATTTTACTAAAACTGGCCACCATTGTGCACATTTACAAATAATTAAAGGTGAAAGGAAATGGAATAGAGATACTCGTAAAAAAACAGCACACAAAACACAAAAAGAAAATAGTTATGCACATACATACATTCATTAAAAAATAGCGAACAGCACAACCACAAGAGCCACCAAGTGCCAGCAACTCAAACACCAGTACAGCTCAAGTGCCCTGAGGCACACATACACACATGCACGAGCGCATAGGTATGATTAAATGTGGGTTACAAGCGAATGCATATCCTTACATGAATCTATATATTTATGTATATATGTATGAATGTATGTATAAGCATACATACGTACATTTGTGTGCGCATAGGTTGGAAAATGTCCAAAAGGGCGTGTGTTGCCTTTGCAAATGACGAAAATAGGCGTTTTGCTATTGTTTTTGTGAGGTTGTTTTTTGTGTGTCTTTTTGCTCTTTGAGAGCTGTTTCTTTCCTTCTTGTAAAGTGTACATTAACACATATGCATTTGGCCACAAGTTTATGTATGTATATAGCTACATACATATGCCTATAGCTTCTATCACCAAGTTTAAGTATTCTTCAGCACCTACAATTACATATACATATGTATGTGTAGACACGCAAATGAAAAAATTATAAAAGATATAAAATGGATAATGAGCGATTTACTTCTCTTCACGAGTGTGCTAACTAAAACAACAAAATAATGCAAAAAAACAAAACGTATTTATACACTCAAGCAGAGAGACAAAGTAAGTGCATACGTCAGTGCAAAAAATCCAACAACTGTGATAACAACAACGAGCATTAGGAACAGCTGCTAAGCTGCCAACAAAAGCAGTGAGGACACAGCCACAAAACAGAAATTTAGACAACATTATGTATACAGATACTCCCCTAAGAAGTGAAAAAGAGTCAAATAGCAGTTATCTATGTGCACTGTATATATATAAATACATGTATTTATGTAAGTTGATGGTTACATGGGCGCTTATGTGTCAGTTTGCTGCTGAAATCTAAATTATCATAGATTTTATTCACAAATTCATAGAAGCAACTGTCAAGCCAGTCGGCTAGCCACAATTAAGTGTCATTGGCAACGGTTTTATATAAATACATTTATGCTTATACTCTCATACATATACGCACAAAGAGTTTACAGGGAGCAAAGAGAATATTTACTAGGAGGATATGTGCAGATGAGAATGCCAGTAGACAGACAATAGTTCCCTTAAAGTATTAACTATGAGACTCAGCTGGAAAAGCTAACAGTATTTAGTACATGTAGATTTAGGTATTTACACATGTACCGTGTTAAGTTCAGTGTTGCCGGTGTGATAATTTATCTTTAATTTCCGGGTTTGTTGTGTTATCAAAATTTTCACAATTATAAGAAGTAAAGAAAAATAATGTTAACCTGGCAAGCAAAATATTTTTGTAAAAATCTCAATATAAAAATTCATATAATTAGTTTTCAAAAATTAAATATTCGAAAACATAATTGATTGTGTTAATGAACGTTTTGATTGTAATACATTTGAATTTTCGCTTCACTACCTCACCTTTGTTTTTTTCTAATATAAAGATTATGGCTACTGCATATTTGTTTGCATTTATTTATTTATTGTACAGGTTAATTAAATAAGCCTAAACAATGCGATTTGAGCACTAGCGAAAAAGCTTATAGGTTTTGTAATATTTATCAAATACCTACTTATCTAAAAGTGCATAAGACAGTATCAGATTTAAAAATAGATATTTAGCTTACATAGAAATTTTATAATGTTTTTATGTTAGTGGTATAAACATTTCTTAGTGTTTGTTTTAAATCGTTTTTGCGTACTTCTTGGCGAATATATTCAAGTTCTGTACAATTATTTAATATATAGATTATGGGAAGTTCATAGGTATTGTGGTAGGAGCAAGTGGATAGCTGAGATTTGTCGTAAACTGCCCTTTTAATGTCTTTCTTTAGTTAGTACATTGGTTGTTGTTATTGTTGTTGTTGTAGCAGCATGAACAATCCCCATACATATACTGGGAATGCTGCTGAAGTGACAGTCCTTGGCCGTATATAATCCGGGTCGTTCCGGTTACGTAGAACCGACTGTCGTGGGAACGACACATTAGTCAATTCCAGTGGTGTTCTAACTAGTTGCCATTTCTACTGCATTATCCGCAAAAGTGTTGCCCGGTATCAATGCATACCGCGAAAACAAATTCTGGAACAATCTTTGGTTCGAGCAGCGACGTCAATATCCGTGGAAACCGTGTTTGCTGCAATAGCTGAATGACCTAATCGTTTGAAGGCTTGTGTAAAAGTAAATGGTGACCATTTCGTATGAAAATTAAAATTTTTTGTTAATATTTAAATGATAAAATAAAACTAATTTTATTAAAAAAAAGTATTATAATTTCATATCTATAACGGATCTAACTTGTAACAGAACATATGGTAGGATTAAGTACATAGTAAGGGAAATAAAGAGGTATGACTTGTATATTTGCCATATTAGCACCTTCTACAAATGGGCTAAATAAAAAATTTTCAATTACTTTTTTGCAATTGTTTCTACATGAAGTCGCTCGTGTAAGTAATTACGATCATTTTGAACCCAGAATTATTAAAATCGGTTCAAGTTATGGGCGTTTAAAAAAAAAATTTTCTTATATAATTAAAAAAAATCGAGTTTGAGCCGAAAAACAAAATTGCCGATAACTCTTGAAAAAAATTTTTTTCGGGCGAAGAAAAAAATACGTGTCTCATTATTTTGACCAGAGAGCAACATATTTGAGTTACATCGAAATCGAAGAACATGACCCGAATAGCCCGGTTGAATTGAAATGGAAAGCATCAATATAATATTTTGAACAATATTATTTTTCTGTTTTTTTTTTTTTAATTTCATCCAATTGGAAACAAAAGCTAGCAATAACTAACAAGACCACTGATAAACAACTTCAATTATATAATACTTATGTAAAATTAAAAAGTTATCGTTTTTAGTGTAGGCGGCTTTCGCATCGCATCAAACTCCGCAGACAATGGCAAATAAAATGGACAGTCGGGATTAGATTACCAGAATGACCAAAATTTATATACGACCAGGAACTGCCACTTTACCCGCATTCCGGAAAAAAGCATATTTGGAATATTTTCTGTTATTGTAAATAATTTATGTTGTCCTATAAAATTGCGTTAACCAAAGCTCTAAGCCCCTCTATGAAAATAGTTTTTAAGAGACTTTTTTTTATAGTAGAAATGCGCTCGTAGCCGAAGAGTAACCGTTATACGATATTTTGAAAAATTGAAAGGTGGTCATTCTAAAACTACTAGCTTAAAAGATATTTCATTGAATTATCACGTATACGCCATGTTGTACATTAAGCATATTCATCATCATTTCCTCTGTCTGCTATCGGAGCGTAGGGCCATTAAGCATAGTAATATTACATTGCGACTGCAAAGATATACAAATTTATGTCACTGCTTATTAAGGCTATATTTATCCTTAAGACATTAGGTTTTAAGCTAATTCATTAGTGTAAAGTGTTAACTTGATGGCTGCGACTTTCGTCTCAATGAGCCTCTAACCCAAGTGAAAAACAATTCTTGCTCCATCTGCAGTCAAACCAAACCAGTAAAATTTTATTTGCTGTAACTTTGATATATTCTACGTTTATATATTTTTTTGCTATGAAGAACTCCTTAGAGGCAGCTTGTGCTAGACATTGCTTTAAGTACAATACTTTCCTTTTCTTATAGTTTGCGCATTGGAAATTCGTACTACCATAATCAATTTCGCCAAATAAATCATTTATTTTATTATATAACAATCGTAAATATTTTCTGTTTGAATCCCCTTACCCCCAACTTATGTGAGGAAAACTCATGTAGCTTAAATATGAAGATAATGTAAGATAAGTTTAATGTAACAAACGATGTATGTTTCCATAGATGTCGACATAAAGGGAGTTGAAAAAGGGACCTTAAGTATTCAGTTTTATATTTCAATATACATAATATTTTATTTAATAAGGCGCCTGCAGTATCCAAACTATTAAGTTCTAGTGCTAATAAATTTTGGTCTCGGATAAAAGCATGTTTACTTGAGAACAATGATTAATTTTAATGGAAATCATATACTCGTTATTTTGGGGCAACAATATTTCGAATCCCATTAAATTTTTTATTCGCGATTTTACGTGATATTTTATGTGGCAACACTACTCATTTTCTCTTTGTTCGAGTTGTCGTGTTTAAAACAAAAACAGCGACTTTTAAGAAGAGTATGTACATCTCTCTTAAAGAGTAGCGACCCTTCACCTCTCGAATTTATTTAAAAAATGAATGAATTACAAGAAATTATAAGCAGAGTGAAAGCGTAAAAGAGTAAAAGAAAATTTTATATCTATATAGTAGGTGTGTATGCACTTAAATTACTCTCTTTAGAAGAAATGTGCGCTCATACATATACATAAATGTGCTAGGCTTTTATTGAGAAAATGTGCATTTTGTGTAGCAGAGAGATTTGGCAACTTAAGTAGAATCAAATAGAAAACGAGCATACCATAGGCATACATACATATTTAACAATTTTGTTTATATTTAGTAGAAGACAAAATAAAAATAAAAAATACAATAAAAGTTGAGAAAATATTAAAATATCTTTTACTAGGTTACATGACACGAACTACTAAACAAGCATCAAAATATATAGACTCGTCATGGCTGAAGGCTTTAACGTAAAACATACATGAATATTTTGGCCACCTATGTAGGTTACTTGCAATTAAAGGTAGACCGATTTTAAGTGCAGTTACGTCGATCGGATGGGGAAAGATCAGGGGACTAAGAAAATTGATGTGGTTTTTTAAATATATGATACTTTTTGTGTTGTAGTACTGCTAACCTTCTTATAGTGGCTCATATATCCATCATTTTTTAAAAACCGTGGCTAACGTTTTATCCACGTTTTATCTTTTTTGATATTGAGAGTTCATAAATTCGAAGTTGATCATGATACAGTTATTACGTATATACAGTTATAAACGTACACCACAAAGAAGAGGAGGAGCTCCGCCAAATATCCAAAAGGGATGTAAGGCCGATTACTTATTTCTTTTTATAATTTTACTGTACGATTTCAAACTGCGTAGAAGAAAACTATGTGGAGTGCTTGGACTGGGTTCTGCTTGCTCAAAAATGGCTCTAAAGTGATTTCAGATCTTTTCAGTCGGCGCTTCTTTACCACCTACAGCTTTTCCCTGTATAGGGAGAATCAATTTATCTTTTTCTTATAACTGAATATTTCCTACTCTCATTTCATTTTATTTTCAATAAGAGTACTTAGAAAATTTCGAAAAATAAAAATCCTCTTTTAATATTTTTGAGAAAATAACCTAAAAAAAATTGCCGGAAAATATTTCGATTTACAATTCAACGAAGGCTGGTGTCTAACGAGAAATAGTCGCAATGAATGCCTACATCTTCTTCCTTGAAGAGTGCTTTGATTGGATTCCAAAGAAAATGATGTCGGCAAAAAAATATTTTCTACATGAATTGGGTATTAACTTAGCCAAAAATTAAATTACCAATGGGTAGGTAAAAATAGAAATTACCCATCGCGTTCAATAAAGACCCGATGAGTCAAGTGGCTTGGGATAATATCCACCAAAGTCGGAAAACAATCGTAGACGATATGTAGTGTGTCATGCAGCAAGCGGGAGTAAAAAAGTTATAACCACGAAATGAATGTTTGTCTGTATGTCATCGATGAACTCAAAAACTACTGGACCGGTTATTACAAAAATTGGTATATATATGTATTTTTCCACGGGCAAGGTTTGTAGAATATGCTCATTGATGCCACTCGTGCACGTTAGCAGACATCTTTGCTAACAAGACAATCGAAATTAAGCAGTGGTTGGGTAAAAAAAAAATGGCATTGTGATGAGTTGGCTCATTGCTTGTCCATTGTAAAAATGTAAGTTTTCCCAAATTTAAACAACATTTGTATTGCAAAATTAAATTATTAGTACAGCAAAACCCCTATATAACGAACATTGATAAAATGAAGTACTCAAATTAAGAAAATTTTTACGGATCACCGAAAAATGCTCTTACAAAAATGTTGCATGGGTATAAGGAAAAAATGTTGAGTATGAAAAGCTTCGGAATATGTTGATGGTTAACCGCTTAATGATTTTGAACGAATAGTGCTCGCGAGTGGTAGACATACTCTAACGCACCAACTCGAGTGCTGTTCGCATGTTTCGACATGTTTGTATTACCTAAGATACATGATACGTGCTTGACAATCGCTAATTGTAATTTTTTTAATTTTTAAAACTTTATACAATTTTTGTAAGTGTTTTTTTAAAGCGTATGAAAAATTCAACTTATTAATTTTTAGAAGTTTTTTTTTATATTTTATTACATATATAATATTGAAATTATAAAACTATTCAATATAAACCCTTTATAAGCGGGAACAAATAAAATAACAGAATTTTTTTTCACCAATTCAAAGCTTTTACTAAAGTATTCACTGTATGTTTTTCTTTATTTCATCTGAAAACAAAAACAAACCAAAAAGTAAAAACTAAACTTATAACAAATTAAAAAAAAAATTAAATTATTCGTTATATCTAGGTTTTGATCATAATTCAATTAATACAGGTTTGCTCACCTGCCAGGGAGTGTTGGTTGAAAAAACTGGAAAAATATATTTCATACAAGCCCACATTTATGTCCATAAAAATTCAAGATTATGTTTTGTGAATTAATTTTTAAATTTAAAACTGATGGCGAAATTGCGAAGTTTCGCCAGTATGAAGCAAAATAGGGCTATAATGAATTCTGTCATAGAAGAAATTAATTAATCGTAAATTGAATTGACTAAAAACTTATTGAACATATTTACACCATACTTTACTAGGTTTTGCTCACCAAATCGCGATTATTCTTACATTACTAACTACATTCCTACATTCCTGTTTTGAAAAAATCTTCTTGTCGTCGGTACTGACATTCACGTGCTCTGGAAACGTGTCAAAAAATAACCCTTTCCCAGTATCTGCCGCATGCCGAATGGACTTTTGAATACTAGTACTGTACTTTGCCAAGCTTCCTCTGGACATTTCATCCACTCATATTAAGGAAACAAGTTCCGTCAATCCCAACTTTTTTATAATGAAGCCTGCAATGTTATCGGTCGCGTCGGAACTACCCAATTATTTTCCTTGTTGTAACTCTTTGGGAAATTCTAGCTCTTTGCAAACCATTAATTCTTTCAAAGTCACCACAATAACTAATCAGAGAAATCACCAGTAATAAAGCGTTTTGAAATCTCCATTAATGTATCGGGTTGCCTCAATTACTCTATCATGTCCTGACTTAGCGATATATCAGGAAGTATTCCATGTCATACTAGCCTGCATATACCAATACAAACTCTTGAGCGAGGTGCTGCTCGTAAACAGAACATTTTGAAAATGAAATGTTTTTTCTACCAATTTTACTTTCCCTCCACTTTTACTCAAAATTTTTAGAGCGATCAATTCAGTGTTTTGCTAAGGGAGCCAATTAGTCAAGGGAGAACGAGAAAGCTGAGCAAACCTTTTATAGGTGATTCATGGTTTTGATATTCTTTAAATATGGCGAAACTAAATATAAAAAAAAAATTGTTGCTCTTTTCGTTTATTCCTTCCTGCTCTGTTACTTTGTTATATCGAGGTTTCACTGTGTGCAGCATCTACTGTTGCTATTAAATAATAATAATAGATCTATAACATTTTCGTTTCTTTGCTACTCTGTTACAAACATATTAGTTGAAATTCAATTTGTAGTTATGATAGTTAATAAGCATGATAAAATATATATGCACAATATCCATATTTCCTTTATCTTTGCTTATACTAAGCAAATCATTAATTTTCTTCGGTAATAATTTATTTCACTCTAATTTTGTGCCGTTTTCGTGCACAAAATGAAACAAATTCCTCAAAGTGTGTGAATTTTCGTTTGCTCATCGTTGGGATGATAAGCATTTTAATTTCCTTCTTTCGACTTCGCTATTGTTCCATTTTATTCACTACGTTTGTACAATTGTTGTTATATGGAATTTTTTGTTTGTCGCCTTTCTAAGTGAGTTGATTTTTTGCTGCTTAAGTTTGCTTTTCTTTCAGCTTCATGATTTTTGCTGTCTTCTCTAGTTATTTGTCGTGATATCAGTTGATTATGCACGTGAGCCGGTTGGTGATTGAGGGTGTTAGGGGAAGTAATATACATTTTCCTGTAGCCCAGGAAATTGCCTGTTATATGAGCGTCTTGAGTTAGCGACATTTACTGCTGTCATTTTATACTACCTTTTTACATCCACCCAACCCATTTTACGGAAGTACTTAACGCTCATTACGCACATAAGCGCATAAATATCAGCTAAATGCTAACAAGCAACTGGCCAAGAGCAACACGAACATAATGTGGATGGTGGTAAAAGTAGTAAGGGCTTTAATAATTTGGCAAATTTCGTAGCAAAACCAAAACAACAATAACACAACAATAATAAAAACACTAAACAGTTTCGGTAGTGCAAACACTAGCGCCAGCGGGGAGATTCTGTGCTCTTCAACCATTCTGAAATTTTAATCATTGTAATGTACGGCAGATAGGCGTATTTGCCGTAGGGCGTTGCCTGAGGTAGTTCAAATTCTTGTTTGAGGCAGTCGCATGATTGAGTAGTCCGTCCAGCGTACTCTTTAATATTCAGTTTATATTTTGATGCTGAATTTACATCGGTAAATTACTACTGTGGGCAAAAAGTAAGGTGAATTTATTTGTCAAAGTTCGCGGGATTAAAATTTCGCTCTAGTTATTTTTTTCATGAGTTGGCAGCACTGTTAATAACATCTGGGCCAACTTTCATGTGAATGTCATTATCAGTAATACATTTACGCTTGTGTTTACCAAACGACCAAGAGTACATTTTTCGATTTTTACAATGTCTGATCTGATTGAGCAGAGAAGTGCCATCAAATTTTGTTTGCGGAATGAAATTTTGGCTGCGAAAACGTTTAGCATGTTGCAGAAGGCATTTGGTGATTCGACCATGTCGCAGAAAAATTTTTATAAGTGGTACAAAGACTTCAAAGAGGGTCGAGAACGTGTTGATGATTTGGAGCGCTCCGGACGACCATCGACGTCAACAGATGACCAACACGTCAATAAAGTGAAGGAGTTAGTGCTCAAAAATCGTCGGTTGACTGTTAAAGACGTTACTGATATGATCGGAATATCAGAAGAATCTGTGAAAACCATTTTGACCATTTAGGCCTACGAAAAGTCAAATCTCGTTTGGTATCGAAAACTCTCAATTTCTTGGAAAAAAGTCGTCGCGTTGATGTGTGTGAAACAATGCTTTCAGACTATCAAGACAAGCTCAAATGCATCATTATGGGAAATGAGACTTGGATTTATGTTTACGACCCTGAAACAATCGACCAATCAAGCGAATATCGTGCTAAAGGCGAGGCCAGAAAGATAAGAGCACGTCCAAGTCGTTCAAAAATAAAGGTCATGATGACAGTTTTTTCGATTTTCGTGGTGTGGTGCACTATGAATTCCTTCCACCTGGCCAAACTGTTAATAAGGAATATTATTTGAGCGTTATGCGTCGTTTACGTGAAGCATTTGGTCATTTCGTGACCATTTCTCCAAAAATTTCACGCATATCGTTCCGCAACCACAGTATTCGCCTGATTTGGTTCCGTGTGACTTCTGGCTATTCCCAAAACTCAAGAGACCACTCCGGGGAACGCGTTTCGAGTCGATTGAGGAGATAAGAGCTGAATCGAAGAAGGTGCTGAGGGCTATACCGGAAATGGACTATTTGGCATGTTTCGGGGATTGGAAAAATCGTTGGCATAAGTGTATTTCATCGAGAGGGGATTATTTTGAAGGGGATAAAATTGATTTACAAGAATAAATAAAGATTTTTCATTTTACAACCAAATTCACCTTACTTTTTGCCCACAGTAGTACATTTAATTACTATTTCAATTTGTATTGACTCTCCTTTTAGGTTAATCACGTAACATTGCTATTATTTTTGCTTTAAGGTATTGTTTTAACAAGGTAAAATCATTTCCTGGTTGGCCTTTAAAATATTTTAACAGAACTCGAATTAATTTATGAATTAATTTTTTTTATCAGTTTAGAATTTTCCGACTCGCATATCGACAAATTTCTATATACTGGCCTTAATTGTTCGCATTTTTATACCATAACACCACCTTTCGATAAGCAGAAAGCCAAAAAAAAAAAACTCGAGGTGGTGGAGACATTAAGACTAAATTTGCGAGTAATGCACCTATTGCTCATGCGCTTCGGGAATTTAATGCTTGATCTAATTCGAACATGCTTGATTTTAATAATATCTATGTACCTCCGATTTTGTAAAAATTAGCATTTAATTGCTTAGCATGGTAATTATATTAATTGATAATATTTTAATTGTCCAATTCGGTCTGCTGGTTATATTTTTGCTAATCTATAATAATGTGTTTCCACCAAACTTATCAGAATATGAGCGAAATGCTAGGACATCCATAAATATCGATTTTGCTTTTAACACTTAGTAGGTCCACATTCCGCAAAAATATTTTTTCTTATAGCTTAACATTAAATCTCAATGCCTACATTAGCTTCTATTTCTCGTTTTTTATATGTAGAAGCGCTGATTTGGTATATTGAAAGTTTACCATAAAACAATATTCACGTATTATATATTAAAAAATTTAACTTTATTGAAAAAAAAATTCTCATTTTTTGCTTTTTAATAATTCATTGTCAACCCCATACGGCTTGATGCCGTTTCTAGCCAGTCCATTGCACATATCGCTTTTATATGCTTTATTTATTCATATTTTAATTTATTGATGCTGAGTATGGTACATACATCTGTGATGAGAATAATAGCAGCCCGACATATAGCAAAGTTTTAACTGGTTACGTATTTTAATTATTTTTTTTTTATAAAAATAGAGTTCAAATCATGAGTTGGACAGCCTTATAAAGTGTTTCACCAAAGAGGATACAAAATACATGTAAAAAACTATCAAATATAAATACAGAGTATTTAAAACGACGCGCCTAGATGTTGTTAAAAAAACATGTACAAATTTTGATTTAGATTTAAGGTTTCACTATTTCTATTCAAAGTACGGCTCTTAACAATTTTATATGAAAAATCACATAATTAAATGTCCATCATGAGAACATCTAAAGGTAAAATCTTCCAAACACTCGATTTCGATTTATGAATCGTTGAGAATGTCGAGAAATCGATGTTGAAGGTTGTTCAGCAACATTTCGCTACAGCAGCTATATTCTCCACAGAACGTCCAGTTTTTGCTCTGCCAGTTTTTTTTTTATCCACAAAACCAGTTTCTTGAAAATGTTCATAAACTTTTGAATTGTCGACTTCTTATTTCTATCAAAAAAATCACGAATTTTCCAATACGTTCTAATTAAGGATCCATCGTTTTCATAATAAGTTACAATAATTTTAACCCGTTATTCTATCGCGTGAAAGTGTAGATCTGTCTACTTACCAAATGTCAAAGATGACTCAAAAAAGGTATCGTCTAGGAACTATTTACCAATGCTATCAAATGTAAAATTTTTGCATCAGATTGAAATTTTCAAAGAAGTAGTTTTTAATTAACACGAAATTAATATGGAGATTAATACTTATTAAAGTAATACGAAGAATAAAGTGTACCGAGAATTCATTTTTGATACCTAATTTTTATTACAAAAAACCAAAACACGTGATGAGGCTCCAAGGCGAATTTTATTTAATTTCATAGCAATGTAATAGGAAAAGTGACTATAGATATATAATTTTTTTATGTGTAAATCCAACTAAAACATGTAAACAACAAATAATTTTATAATATGATATTTAAAAAATTTATTTTTCGTTTTTTTTTTTAAATCGAACTTTTTTTTATAATTTATAAGCATTTACATTCATTTTTAATTTCAACGAGGTGTTTTTTTGTACACTTTATCTTCATAGCCATCACATCCTCTCTATTTTCCTCAATCCTCAATAATATATATATATTTAATTGGCGCGTACACCCTTTTTGGGTGTTTGGAAGAGCTCCTCCTCCTATTTGTGGTGTGCGTCTTGATGTTGTCTCACAAATGGAGACGGCAGATATTTTTTATGAGGAGCTTTTTCATGGCAGAAATACACTCGGAGGTTTGCCATTGCCTGCCGAGAGGCGACCGCTATTAGAAAAAACGTTTTCTTACTTTTTTGGTCTTTCACCGAGATTCAAACCTACGTTCTCTCTGTGAATTCCAAATAGTAGTCACGCACCAACCCATTCTTCTACGGTGGCAAATCCTCAATAATAGCTTTTTTTAAAGTTTGGTGGGCTTGAAATTGTCTTTAGAGCTATGCCCTCATATACATAATTTTTTTATTTAAGAAATGGCGAGTGGGCGTTAATACACTTCATACTCGTGTAGGTTCCTTTAACTCCTATTTAGAGACTAGGGTGTCAACTACTCCTCTTCGCACACGAACACGGCTGTGTGCTAGGAATCTCAATTCGTTCCATGTTAGGTCAAGAGCTTTCATTTATTATATGTATCTGTACAGCGTCGCCAGGTAGTGCGCGGCCTGTCAATTCTTCAATCGGCTTGCAGAAAAGAATTCCAGCGCACCTCTTATTTAGCAACGTTTTCGTCGCTCTTTCTCAGCGTGTGACCGGTCCACTGCAATTTCCTTTTCCGTATTTCGGTTGCTATATTCACCTGTGAGGCTTTCCTCAACAAATCGACATCGATCATTGTTCGCGGCCCGAAGAAAGTTTTAAATTTAATTCACACATAAAAAAATTGCATGCAGTCACTTTTCCTATTACCATAATAAAGAATTACATATAGTTTTCTATGTAGCGAGATTTTGAGATTCTTTAAATAGAAAATAAATATTAAAAATAATTTTTTTTGTGTACGATGTTGAGCAATGCGGAGCATATGCTTTGTACGAATTATGGAAAATTTATTTGATATGGAGAAAATGCATAAGACCGCAAACAAAAGAAAATTGTGAAAAATCTATTCGATTGACTTGCACTTTATTACACCAGAATTGAATAATCTAACATTTAAATTTCTAAGAGTTCTAATTATAAAAGTCCGAACTTTTATAAATTTTTACTAATTTTGAAATGTGAAGTCATACGGTTTTTTTGTTTAATATAAATTCTATTTTTATAAAAAAATTAATTAAAACAAATAAGTAGTCAAAACTTTGCAATATGTCGCGATGCTATTATTGTGCACACAGGTGTAAATAATTTTAGTATTTTTTAAGCGTAAAATACTTTATGCTTGCTTTGTTTCGCCCTACAATCCATTTATGCATGCTTTTAGTTCTCGAAGCTACGAAAGCAATGCCGCAGAAGAATCTCAAGAACTCGAGGACAACCCTTTGTCATTATGTCAGTTGCATGGACATTATCGCCATGACCATCACTTCAGTGCCGCTTTACCGTTTAGCTATGGCAACCCAAACACATACCAGCACTTACGGATACTTATAGAAACAAAGAACTCTTTAAGTCGAGCAACCATCACCATTTGGACGCATGCAGCTGCAACTCGTTCGCCTATTACACCAAGATTTTTACTTTCTTGTTGCATTTTTTGTTTTGTTTCTTTTTGAACTCTTCGTACTACATCGCTATTGATATTGTTTGTTAGCTACTTGTTGTTGTTTGCTTTCTTAGTGTCATCATAATTGTGGTAGTTTATTGTTGTCTTTTCTTCAGTCATCGTTGTTCTAAGAAGTGATGCTCTTAAGTAGTCCAGTAAGTCTCGGTCGTTAGGTATAAATAAAAAATATTTATTTGTGAAAACGTTTAGCATTGCGTGCGTTCATCTCCAGCTCAGCTACGCCCACCTTAGTACCTCAGCTCCTTCGGCTATGTGAAGCTCACTTCTAAACAAAGCAGCTGTGTTCATTTGGGCGATGATACTTAAGAGAATCGCGCATTGTAGTCGAGTTCGTTTCTTTTTTAGCGCCTTTTGCGTTTGACAAACAACGGTTGAGTGCACGTACATACATATCTATGTATACAATGTACAGTACGAGTATGTAAAGGGTGGTGCAAATACGTATTTTATGGATTAAATGGAGGGCCCTATGTTATTTGTATTTATACTCTTATAACAGCCTCGGCTGCGCATGGTTGCTTGCGCATTGAATTCAATTTTTTCTATTAAATATCACAAAAAGTTAGTTCTGTACCGTTGGCCGATATTGCCAATTCGACAGTTGGTTCTATGTTATCGGAACAACTTGAGTTAAAATCTGTCCAGCGACTTTCATTTCGGTAAACTGAATGGGGGAAATTTTTTCTGATGTTAAAACAACAACCGGTATAGCGTTTTCAGGAGCATTTTCGAAAATAATGGGGCACCACTCATAATCTGATGATGGCATCGCAACATTCACATTCGTGTTTTAAATTTGGTAATCCTTAGCTGTTAGCTGTGGAAAAAACTAAAATACAAATTGTTTTGATAGTTTATATAAATTTGATGTTATAACGATTTTCACCCGAAAATTATTTTTCGTGTCCCTTCTTTAAGGAGTCCCGGTGGTCAAAAGCTCGAAAATTTAAGATATTTTCTAGAATTTTGTTTATAATAAAATAATGCAAAACGATATTTAATTTTTTTAGGTTTTTTATTTAACTTTTTTTACATACAAGAATGAATAAAATTTAATTTAATAATAATTTTAAGAATGGCGCTGAAGTTGAAACACAATTTATCTGAAACATAAAAGCCAAAAATTTATTAATTAATAATTTAGTATGACTAGCTATTTCCCGCTGCTAGAATTAAAAAAAAAAATTTTACAAAGTAGTGCTGTTTTCAATTCGACACTCTAAAAATTTGGGGGTTTTTTCAGGTTTTTAATCAAAAAAAAAAAAAAAAGAGAAATAATTTAAATAATGATATGATTCTAATATAGGTGACGGCCATTGATGTTGTGAATAACATATTAAAATTTCAGACGATTCGGTTGAATAGTTTTTAGACAACACCAGCCCGAAAAAAGTCGTTTCGAGGTAAATGAGTTTAAAGTTTTGAGGTACAGGAGCGGACGGGCCGCTCTCTACATAGGTAATGGGCTGTAGAAGCTATAATATTGGGAATTTCCGTATGAAAATTGCACAGTATATTCTTAAGGTACTATACTTCCGAAATATCGAAAAAAACAAGAAATCAAAAACCAAAGAATTATTTGAAACTTCTGGACCTCTGCGTGCGAAAATTTTTTTTGTAGCACTTTTTAGCAAACACTGCTTCCAAAAGCTTAATTTTTCTTACAAAATCAGCGCTCAATCAATGTCCCCTTGGAAACCGTGTCGACTTCTGTAAACGAAGGCTCCTTGGACACATATTCCCTTAAGTTGAGTTTCCAGATGATATAGCCGGCAGTATTTGGACACAGTGGACCCGCTCGGTAAGGAAAAACTTGCGCTTTATACGCCTTAGGTCCGTAAGTAATATCGTCTCTTGTACATTGATACCTTTTCACATCATTCTCTAATTTTCTGACTTGCCCTTCTGTGAAAATTGAGCTAACTTTGTATTTAAATTTCTCCAATTCCACGACTCGAGCATGGCACCTGGCCAACTCTTTTTCAAGAGCTGCAATCGGACAATCAAAGTTCATTCTAAGTTTTTTACCCACGGTTTTTAATGGGTACAATTTTTTGTGGAAGTAAGAAACTGCTTGATTACAGAACCTTTTTTGTTGAATCATGCATTTTTCCTTCAGTATTTAGGCGAGTTTGATTTTATATGTAAAAATCCCGAAAGATCACATAAGCGATGACTATTTCGAGTTTCCTCGTAGATACTCCAGATCAGATGAAATCTCTCCTCCGGATTTTTTTTTATCATGATGCACGGACTTTGGCTGATCATTTACCTACATATTACGGCGGCCACCGTAGCCGTATGGGTTAGTGCGTGACTACTATTCGGAATTCAGAGAGAATGTAGGTTCAAGTCTCGGTGAAACATCAAAAGAAGAAAAAGTTTTTCTAATAGCGGTCGCCCCTCGCCAGGTAATGGCAAACCTGCGAGTGTATTTCTGCCATGAAAAAGCTACTCATCAAAAATATCTGCCGTTCGGAGTCGACTTGAAACTGTAGGTCTCTCCATTTGTAGAACAACAACAATACGCACGCCACAATCAGCAGGAGGAGCTCGGCCAAACACCCAAAGAAGGTGTATGCGCCAATTATATATATATATATATATAGATGACTAAATTTTGGTGCCGAGCAACAAATATTCGATTCCATGAAAAGGATTTTCAAATGATGCACTAACTTTTAAAATATGAAACGTTGACGTCCATACATTGTTCAACGCTTTAATCCACTACGACGCTTTGCCGTATGCCACTAATCAATTCAAAACCAATTTTGTATGGATGTTCCTTTAACTTAAACCACTTAAGTTTAAGAAATTTTGCGTGCCCCCTTTGACCCATTCTTTTTATATATGAAGATCGCAAAAATCTTTGAAAATAATTTCCTGATCCAGTAATTTATGTTACGTATACGCAATGTATTCACATTTTAAACCAAGGCTTCGTGGAAGCGCAAAAACATTAAGATAAAGAATCAAATGTCTCCGCTCAATTACTGTTCTAAAAACAAACAAAAACCGAAATACGTACACAGACCAGCCACAAAACAGCTCCCTTGAGTGCCATAGATCTATAAAGGAAACAATGCTCTGCCACGACAATCAGACTAACTTGGCTGGACGGCTGCCTATTGCGCTGTCATGCCTGAGACGCCTGATTGCTTTTGAAATTAGTGTGGTATGCAGAAAGTGGTATTCTAGTTGTTAAGCCATTAATGTCCTATTGTATACACATATATGTGCACTTGTGTGTACTTGCAAGCTTATGTACAAGTAATTAAGATGGCCGGTGAAAAGCGTCAGACACAAATAAATGCATAGTATAAACAAAGCACACATAAGTTTGTATATGTTTTTTGTAGATATCCTTATAGTCGAATATAATTAAATATGCATGGATGTGCATTTGGTACAAAACAATTATGAAAAGAATGCACTATAAAAGACAAAAAGGAAACTGTATATGCAGGCAGTTGGTCAAATACAATGTAAATCTACGTGCTCGTATCGTATATGTGGCATAAATATTATATTATATAAGATGAGCAGAGGAAACAAGTGAATTTTTCAACGAAAATGAAGAAGTAAGCGATAAAGAAATGATGAACTGATTTTGTATGGTATGGTACTGACTACAAAATGTCCTGAACTAGATTTTATTTTATTTTTCGTTAAGGTGAATAAGCGTGCTGTATATACGGCTCTCAAGTTACAATGCTTACAAATCTTTCGAAAATGGAGAAGTTAAGTACCATACACCTCGTGTTATACATTGGATATAGGTATACTTGTGTAGTTAGCCCCATCTTAATATATAGAATATTTGTATGGTGCCCATCTGCTCAAAAGCCGAGTTACGCCAAAAGCAAGAGTAAGGTCCAAAGAACAGCTTTTTATGCATCTCTGGCACTTTAAGGACTACCCTAAACAAAGCGCTGGAAGTGCTAATCAACTTGCTTGCACTAAATCTTGTAGGGAAGCACGTGGCCGCGCCTCGGCACTTAGACTTTTAAGTCTAGCGCTATGGAAATACCGGTTGTTTGACCACGCCCCTATTTTGCACACTATAAATACTCACAAACAAGAAATAAACTTTTTTATTCCTAGACTCACCTTCGATAAACTTTTCAAGACGAGCATACCGTCAAGAAGAGAGTGGCAAAGACCAAGGGCATGGAGAAGGGGGCGAATTATATTTCTATGCAGATGGTTCCAAGCTAGACGATAAGGATGGCTACCGAGTATTTTCGAAGGAATTAGGACTTCAACTATCTGTTGGACAGACAGCAGCGTCTATCGGGCAGAAGTTCTAAGTTCGAAGTCCTAGTGAGGAATGAGTTTGTATGCGACTGTCATTTGGTTCAATGCTTACAGGGGACATGAAGCAGCAAATGATAAAGAAACATTTTGTTAACCCTTTAGCAGCTCAATTTCATTTTTGAGCTCATACAAAGTGAGATTACAAAATTAAAAGAGGCGAAGATTTTTATGCTTACTTCTTATTAGCAAAAGTTTATTTTTGAGGTTATTTTGGTGCTAGAACACTAAAAATGTGATCTAATTTTAATTGAATATAATTGTTTTTTTTCCACAAGTTTTTGGTTGAATATTTTTAAGCTTTTTAGTTTTGAGCCTTTAATTTCTGATATGGGTTGTTTTGGTGCTGGAAACCCAAAAATGAGGTCCAATTTTAGTAGCCGTAATTAGTTTTTTCACTATTCCTTAATCAAAAACTTTTATTTCTTACCTTTCTGGTAGCACAAATTCCTTTTCGAACCTTAACGCTTTGGTAGCTCAAATATATTTTTGAGCTGATAACTTCTGGTATAGGTAATTGGTGCTGGAAACTCAAATTTAATTGCTGTAATTGAATTTTTCAAATTTCAATAATTTTTTTTCGAGGTTATTTTGGTGCTATCGATCGTACATCGAAGTAGCACATGCAGCTTTGGAGACAAGTATAGAAAGTACGTTTGAGATAACTGATATGATAGAGTGAAGCAATTAAAATACCGTAATATAGGAATCTAAGAAGAATAGGTATAAAATATTTTTCTATATCTTTTCTCTATGAGATAATTTTGTTGTACGTTTTAATTGCTCCGCCTTTGCGTTTGTTTTCCACATTTAATTGAGGACGAATTCAAATATTTTAGTTCTCTCCAATTTGAGATAAACGGGGTTGGTACATGGTACATTAATACGAATACTCTTAAAAGACTGATGAACAAATGGTTCTCTTGCATGTTGCACAAATACAAGAGTACTTGAAAGTTAGCAAGAGCGCTTGTTCTCTTTTTGTAGCGGCACATGCGCTCTTAACAGCCACACACATGTGAAGTGTCAGAGTTATTTACACCGTTCATAACATGCCTGGTTTTCATTCACTTTTTACTCGCTATTACCATTGCGCTCTATCCTTTTTCGATGGTTTCCTTTCGCCTCATGCAAAGTTGTTATTTATCTACTTTATTAGGGCTATTGTGTGTGTGTGTGCTTTTAGCTGGTAGTGTATGCACATCTCCCCTTGCTAGCGGCCTCCTCTTCACCCGTAATTGCTTAAAAGTATGGAACTGATTTTTGGCAGCCTGCTGTGCGTATACGAGTGTGTGTGTACGCGTGGATAAAGCGCGATTGGAAAATTGTGGTACTTTGTGTTATTCCTTGATTCAAATCGCTCTGATAAGAAATGAACAGAACTGCTTCAACCTCTTCTTCATACATACTTACATATATGCATACATACATATACAAATATGAATACACAACAATCACTTTGAGAAGTTAGGAATTATGCCGATTACTGTGGGGAACGATACGATGCACGTGTGTGAGTAACAAGGAGGTTTGTTTTGCCGATGTGATAGTCCGATTTAGTGCCCTTTAGAGCTGTTCAAATTTGCTTCCTCTTCAGTTCATCGGGCTGCCATCATAGAGTTGCTGTTGTCATAGCTCGCCCATCTTCGGCATATCCGCGCTTGACATGCTAACACAACCAACCCAAGTGCTATCGAAAGTGGCATCGCAAGTGGTGGCAAATGACAGCCATGTCACAGTATAAGTGGTGACCGAGGCCAAAACATACGCAGCTTAGAGGTTGCACAACAGATGAGGAGGCATGACTTTACAATTGGCTTGTAACGATAATTTGCGATATTTTATGTACATATGTGTGTGTGCGTGAGCAAATATTGCGACGCGATTTTATGCGCTGTTATCATTTATGGTTGCATCCCCTCGGAGGTGTTAGGAATTTTTGGATGGTTGTGTGTTAGCGTTGGTACCAGCTGCTTTCACTGCTACATGTTTCATTAAAGTTATTGGCTGTTGTTTTTTTTTTGTTGGTTGCTAACAATTTGTGCCGATTGTTGTTATACTGCCTTTTTCTACGGTGTGATTTTAACTTTGGGCTCTTATTCTTACATATCGTTGATAATAAAAATAGGGTATTTGTATGAATACCATACAGAGTTTTTAGTTGATGGAATACTGTTCACACACTACTGATGCAAGGTCTTTCAAGCGCGAGTTGCGTTTTGACGTGATAACGTCTTATAATTCGATTTAACAGGCTGCACGCACGGAAAAATGTGTCGTTACCTTGCTCATTAGTGTTACCTTGCTCATTTGTCGTTACCTTGCTCATTGCCGTCACCTTAAATGAACTGCAAGCGAAAGCGCGGAACAAACGACAAAGCAAACGAACGGCAACGTTCGACATCTTGCTGTCTCCTACTTAAGTGAGCGTATATATGTATGTATATGCGCATATGTACATATATAAATTCACGTATTTGTATTTGCATATGTTCTTATTGATTAATATTAATTTGATTTACTTGAAGAATTTAAAATAAAACCAAGTTTGTTAATAATACCTGTTGTTTTAATGTTATTATATTATTATTTTTTGACGTGATAACGTCTTATAATTCTATGTAGCCGGCTGCACGCACCAAAAAATGAGTCGTTATCTTGCTTATGCGTCGTTACCTTGCTTGAACAGCATGTTATGTTATGTTATGTTATGTTATGTTATGTTATGTTATGTTATGTTATGTTATGTTATGTTATGTTATGTTATGTTATGTTATGTTATGTTATGTTATGTTATGTTATGTTATGTTATGTTATGTTATGTTATGTTATGTTATGTTAAAGTATATTATGTTATGTTAATGTTAACTCATTCTCTATATCCATACAAAATATCTATCAAACAAATAAAATTAAAATTTTCTTTTGAAAAATGCAACCATTCAATCAGTATTTTCTTATGACGTTATCACGTTAAACTATCGTCAGTAAACCGACTTTACAGACAACCTCTTTTTTAACAGTAATTTGTTTTCACGGACGTTAAGCAAAAAATCTACAGTTTTCTGAAATGAGTTCGAAAAACAATTTGAATTCGGTGCACTAATGGTGGATCTGTCAAAATTTGACATTTTGGTGAGATTGTGAATATATGCGGACGTTATAAGCATCCAGCAAAGCACGACATAAAAAGCTAATAAAAAAATTTAAATCAGCTGACTCTTTGTAAGACCCAGTGCGTGTTCGTTTTGACCACACAACTGAAAATATCATTGCTACAAGGGGGAAGCATGGATCGTTTGCTCGTCCAATGTTTGCATTCTGCCACTAAATCAAACTTATCGGCTTGCAATTGAGTGAAACCAATTGCAAGTGATAGTTTTAAGTGCCCACAGAACCAGGCTAATGATTTTTTCATGTTTAGCTCAAATAATGAAGATATCGTTAATTTAAGCCTTCTTCTTCTTTCGATCCCCAATACGGTTTTAGGTTTACTTTTTTATTAGTTCTACGTTAGGTGACGTTGTAGACCAATTTTGATGAATTTTATTACATTTCCCAACCCAGCTCCATCTTACTAACCAGAAATGAAAATATATATTTGACAGTCATATTAAATTTATGTATGTAAGTATTGGGTTGGCAACTAAGTAAGTGCGGATTTTTTTTAGAAAATCAAAGACAATTTTTTCATGGAACTAAATAACTTTATTCTGTAATGTAAATACTACCCTTTTACCATCTTTCAGGCAGCCTTATAATCCCAAGTTCATAAAACTTCTGGTTTTTATTAGCAAAAAACTAAATCAAGTACGGTTTGACATCCTCATCATTATTGAAATTTTTACCATTCAAGGAGCTTTGTAAAGAACCAAACAAAAAGTAATAATAATTTTCGCCGAGTGGCCAAACATGTGTGTGGTCTTGCATTGTCATGATGGAATACAATACTTTTTCAATTTGTCGATCCGGGCCGCTTTTCTTCTACTGCATTGTTTAATTTCGTTCGTTGTTAAATATGGGCATCAGAACTCATCGTTCGGTTGGGTGGTAAGAGTTCAAAGTAGACAATTTCTTTGTAATCCCACCAAACTGATAACAAAACCTTCTTTTGATGAATATCAGCTTTTGTTTTGAGTTGGTTCACCTGACTTGCTCCACGATCTTTTCCGCTTGATATTATTGTAAACAACCCATTTTTCATCGCTAGTTTCAGTCGTTTTAAAAATGGATCATTTTCATTACGATTCTTTAACAAATCGCAGCTGCGTTAAATGCGTTTCTTCCAGTTCGTGAGGAACCCATGCATCGAATTTTGGAACATAGCCAAGTTGTTTTAAGTGATTTTCAATGTATGTGTGTGATATTGCTTTGATTAGCGCGTCATCAACTTCAACTGGACGACCAGAGCGTTTTTCATCTTTGAGTGAAAAATCAACAGAACGAAATTTGGCAAACCAATTTTGACACTGCCGTTCTTTTAAGGTTTCGTCACCATAAACAGCACATAACTTTTTATGAGCTTGCGATGCAGTTTCCCTTTGGGGAAATAAAAAAGCAAAATATGGCGAAAATGTTCTATTTGATTTTCGATCAAACAACTTTTTTTGATGATTGACAGCTGAAATGCCAACTATCAAATAACAAAATGTGTTTTACATTTGTAGTACGTCTGCAAACTTAAAAATTCAACTGAAGCCATCTATGAGTGAAATCCGTAATTACTTAGTTGCCAACCCAATAGATAAATTTTTCATACATATTTGTGTTTTATTTTCTTTCAGACAAAATAAAAAATGTTTGCAAACAAGGTGCTGACTTTTCTCGAGCTATAAAGGAAATGGATAAAAACTAAACGAATTACTAAACAAGTAAGTGCATATGCATGTATTATTGTAAAGGGTGTTTTTTTGCACGCGGAGAACTTAGAGAAGTTGGCTACACTGTTTTCTTGTTTCGAGATTTTTATTATTTTTATGAGGGAATTTAGCACTGCACCAGAAAGATATATGTGCCCCCTTCGTGGGTTCTGAGTATTTCTCTGAGACCAACTTCCTTAATAAATTTTAGTATTACACCTATTTTGTTGAGTTTCAGTTCCTGCTCAGGGAAAATATTTTTACCCAGCTGTTTATGTCACTAATGCATTAGTGCTGGCCAAGATGCCAGCACTTACTCGGCACTTGCATCTCCTCTCTATAGAACCTGCAATTTCGACTGAAGTATATTCCTAGGTTAGTAGAATAAGGATTCAATCTACAAGGGTCTGTTAAAATTACTGCGATGATTCTTAAATTATTCCCATTTAATTCCTTTGAATCGGTTTAGGTTAAAACTTCTTCTTCTTGATTGGCGCGATAACAGCTTATGCGATTTTGGCTCAAAATCATAAGTGATTGGCGCGAGTGCGCCCACTGTTTGTTTGATGATAGGAGGTACTTCGTTTCCAGGAGGTACTCGTTCACCACCAGACTCGTTCGCTTTGCTTCTTTATCCAGTTTTGAAAAGGCAGAACTAGCGGTACGGTTGTTACGGCCGATGATGCCAATATCATCGGCATACGCCAACAATTGTACGCTCTTATAAAAAAATTTTCCTGAGCGATTAAGTTCTGCGGCTCGTACGATCCTTTCCAACATCAGGTTAAAGAAGTCACACGACAGCGAGTCACTCTGCTCGGAGAGGTCTTTCCCTTAGTTTTGCAGGGGTACCAAATTCAGACATCGTGGCGTATTGGTATCTCCTTGCTCTTGTGCTGTCGAATGCAGCTTTAAAATCGACAAAAAGACGAAGTGTGTGTTGATTCTCCTTTTATGGGTCTTGTCCAAGACTAGGCGTATTGTGTAGATTTTCCAGGTCTAAAACGACACTAATAAGATCCAATCAGTTGATTGATGGTGGTCTTTGACCTTTCACCTAATACGCTCGCTAGAATCTTATCAGACAATCATCGGCAGGCTTGCTTTCCTCCGAGAATATTTTTCAAACGAGCTGATGCATGCACCTTACCAGCTCCTTGCCACCATGTTTGAATAATTCAACTGGCAGTCCGTCGGCTGTTGCGGCTTTGTTATTATTTAGCCTCGTTAGCGGTTTCTCACCCTATCATGGTCACGCAGCGGAACGAAAGGCCCATCGTCAACGATTGGGGTATAGGGATTTTCACATGCTCGCAGTTGTAGAACTTTCGGGCGTTTTTCTTTTTGGCCATCATCATAAGCTTTTCACGCTCATGTATTTCGGCCTATTGTTTCTTCCTTCTGATAATACGCCTCTCTTCCTTTTCCAGCTCCCACATGGTTCACGTTGTGCCCAATCGCAGCGTGGCCCTATAGGTAGCATCCTTTCTTTGCGTGGGAGCACCACCTTCCTCCACCTCCACCTGCTTCCTCGGGCTCTCCGAAATCCAATTTCTACTTCGGCGTCGGTAAAGTTACAACTACCTATCTATAGTTTAATGGCGATGAACCCTCACTATTGGCCCAGTGTGATTTTCTCTCCCTTTACCCTATTTCCTGAATAAGGAAGGAGACGTAACCCTTTCCTAGGCGCTTTCCTGGCTAATTCATCTGCCATTTGGTTCCCAATAGTTCTTATAAGATATTCAGCTTGTAGTTGCGTTCAAGATCAAAATGAGCGCAACTTTCTATTGCTAGAGCAACGGTTGCAAATTGCTTGAATTTTTTTTTGAAAAAAAAAAACATGGCTGAATCCGCATTGATAATCCACGAGCCCTTATTGAAACACCATTACTTTCAGAAAAAGTGCCTGATCGGTGGAAGCACTGGCCACTTGGTTCGTGTGATTCGATTTCTTTAGATTACTTTCTCTGGGTATATGTAAAGTAGCATGCCTTGGCGTACAAAACAGAAGTAATTGAGAATTTAAAGACTAACATTTGATACCCTAATTGGGTAATATAACCGGATTTACTGCAAAGATTGTATGAAAATTGGACCTAGAAAATACGCCATGTATGCACCGGTGGCATGCTCGAGGTCACATTGAAACATTAATACAATAAAATTATTTATCAAATGAAGCCGAATTTAAAAATATTGAAATAATTTGTCTGTGCTTTATTCCAACTTGCTTTTTCCTCTCTAAAAAAAAATACCCCTTATATGATAGTAAGAAATAAGCAAATTATATGCTCCTATTACAATCTACCATCGATTTCAGCACATGAGCACATTGAAATATTCCTCAATACACTATTTCCTTTTCAATGCAGTGCCGTTCATTAAGGCCCAATATACTTTGCTCTAACACACCAGCTAACGATATTATTGACAATGAACTGCATATCCTTTGTATGATGGCAATGATGTCAGGCAACACAATTTGCTTTGAAATTTAACTATACGTATATTTTTCACGCTCGGCTATACTTTCGATGTTGCACAACCATGTTAATTTGAAAAGAAGATAGGTATGGAAAAAAACAAAAAATAGACGAAATTCCAAAAAGCAAGTCAGCATTCTGCGATGCGCTTTGACTTTCGTTACGCTTTAAGTTCGAGAAGTTGAAGTAGTCGATAATTCAATTTTTCCTATTATTTTGAAATGAAAGGAGGAAAGTATGTAGATTGTATCGTTTAAAAAATTTTGCAGTGCGAATGGAAATAATTTTAACCGTTTTTTTTAAAGACTAATAATATTTTTTTAACGGCATAACCTAAAATAACAAGTGAGGGACTGTTGCTGCTTATGGATCTAATACAAAGTTGCATGCCGCACTAAAGCGGTAATTCCAATATTTTTAATCTGGTAATATGGACGTCGAAAATGAGGTATGCCCTGATAGGCCAATCATCGTATATGCCAATAAAATTAATGAAATTGTGGACTTGGACCATCAGGTATGCATTTAATTTATTGCGCAAGAACTGATGATTGTATGAAAACTATTTGAAACTATTCGTAAAGGCAGGTCCGAAGAAAAATTTAATTGTATTGGCGTCTCACAAATTGAAGAAACATACAGGGTTGCCCCTTATTCGACGGACCCATGTGTTTTTTGAGCCCATTCCAATCGACGAGGCTTGTCCGCAGGCAACAATCTTTGCGTCAATTGAATCTTATACGGAAATAAATGCAAATCAATGCGGATAATTCGTTGTAAAGTGGTCCGAGCAATGCCCAACTGCTGAGAACGATGATTTTGGGATGCCCTTGGCGACGTCTCAACACTGGCCCGTACAAGAGCAATATTCTCATCCGATCACCTTGGTCGCAACACCAGCCGAAAACCTTTCGTACAAACGTTTAATGGTGTTCTTAGAAGGCGCACTTTTCACATTATTTAATTTTGTATACGCACGTGGAGTTCTCACAATTGACTTCTTTTGTTGAATATAAATTTCAATAATTTGGGAGCGCTCGCGTGGCGTGTACTGTTCCATGGTAAAAATTTGTTTGGACTGACGTTTCCAACGCGGTATGTCATTAAGCGATCTGACGTCTCTGTCAAAAGATACAGGGTTGCCAGATGGGTCCGACGAATATTAACAACCCTGTAATTTTTTCGTCCGAGTTAACGACGCATGCAATTCTTTGCTGAAACGTAATGAAGGCGATCCATTTTTGTAGCGCATGGTAACTGGCGATTATATTCACATATAATAAATAAAATAAAAAAATAATTGGCGCATGCACTTATGTTAGGTGTTTGGCCGAGCTCCTCCTATTTGTAGTGTGCGTCTTGATGTTGTGCCACAAATGGAGGGACCTACAGTTTTATGCCGACTCCGAACGGCAAATGGTTTCCTATAAGGAGCTCATGGCAGAAATACACTCGGAGGTTTGCCATTGCCTGCCGAGTGGTGACCGCTATTAGAAAAAAATGTTTCATTTTGGTGCTTCCCGCACGGAGACTTGAGCCTCGCGAATGTTAGTTACGCACCAACCCATTCAGCTACGGCGGCCGAACCGTTTTTTTACTTTTATCTGAATTTATAAAGTAAGCATATCCTTTTTTTAAGCACAACTGTATATATGCATATCCTCTCTAAGCAATTACAAGAGTCTAAGTCTAAAAATTCAAAATATTCAGCTTCAAACCGCAGTTTTTTGGTTTCTGTCTTAACGGTTTATGATTCGTCTTAACGGTTTAAGGGTTCGTACCCATTTTACCACCAATAAATTCCTTCTCATCTAAATTCGCAGAGGACGGAATTAAAGACTGAATTCGTTAGGCTGCAGTGACCTTAGGTTGTCGAATACTTTTCCAGACTTGTCAGCACAGAATTTTCGTGGAATAAGTTTAGTTACGTCAATTGGGCATGACTAGTATGTAATGTAATAAATGTTTTGCCACTACTCACTCAGTGTTAAGACACTGAATGAGAGTAATATTTACGCTTTCTTATACGTTTCTTATGCCATCGGAGTGTAGAATATCGGGTATATAAAAATATGATTTATATTGAGTCATATTTACCATTTCGTGGATGTATTGTTTGTGTAAAAACTAGTCGTAAAAAGCTTAACTCAATTTCAATCAGACTTGGTTTTCAACCTTTTAATAAAAATATTGGAGACCATCTAATAGTATTTTATACGCCCTTTTTGGAACGTGTTGCTGTCATTCGATAGATAATGGTGTCTCTTCCAGGATCCATATTATGGAGAGCCAAAATAACAGCAAATAAAGTAAAGGCAAAGCAAACCGTAAACCAAAATATTATATTGAAAATTGCTGCATAGTTCTCATCATATAATGGCGCAACATTATGCCGTCTCTGCAAATGTAAATAAAATACTGAGCCATTCAAATCCATACAGGAAGCATAAAACATAACTTACAAATTCAATTGGATCAATAGTTAATGCATAACTAGCATTCTGACTGCTTAGAGTTTCAGTGTCGCCACCGTATGTTACTATGCCGAAAAAAATACTCGTATTATTCAAAATGTCTTTGAATTTATTAATTGGGTCAATAAGTTTTCCAAAATCCAAAGCATCTTTTTTGTTAAACAAATGAATGCCTACGAAATTTTTTGTCCTAATATCCACCGTTATTTTCTCTACAGCATCTGATGCTAAGAGTGTTTGGACCTCATCCATAACCGGCTCAGCTTCGGTAAATTTAACTCCATGCAATTTGTTTTCTAAATTGATATACTATTCAAAAACTTTAAATTATACGCCGAAATATCGCATATCGTATTTAAAAATAACTTACGTCAATGTTCGTAGAATTTTTAGTAAGTGTTTTCGTTACGTAAAATTTTTCGAAATTGATTACATGTCGGAAAGTTTCACTTGGACGTCGACCCTTGATTGAATATTTTACCAAAGTACCCAGTGCTGAATAGTCGGCTGATTTATCAAGATGGAGGGTCATTATAAATCCTCGTTTTGGGATTGCGAAGATGTTATTAATTTTTAATGGCGAAAATTGACCATTAGATGATGCATCCTCCCCAACTATGGCCCTTAGTACATACTTTATTTGTTTCAGGGGTAATGGCGTTTCAGAAGGTTCCAATATTACACCGTCCGGATAGTTTATCGCTATGAAATCATCGGTCAACACTTTTTGAAAAGAAAATAGTTCCATCTTATCTTTGCATCTCCTTTTGAATTGCGTATCCCATGTATTTATACATACCTATAGTGAATAGCATAGTAAAAAACGCCGAAAATATCCACAGATTGAGCATATGTATGTATTTTATTTTCGATATTTTGAAAAATTCATAAATAACTGAACTGACTTGACAAACTGAAACGATTTCTAGATTCAACATAAAATAAAAAATAAAAAAATGTACCACTGGTACATTGGTATTATTTTTCTGCAAATAGTTTTGTGCGAATAGTTGCATATGCCAGTCCTGTTGTACTGGTGATAATCGAAAACTTGAACGAACTGTTAAGTATCCAATGAATGACCGTGTTTACCGCCAATTTGGATGCAGTTTTGATGAATAAAATTTACCAAAAACCAGTCGTCTGATGCCAACCCTATTGAAAATATTTTGGCAGTAGTTAAGCAAAACTCAAAGGAAACCCAATATGGAGGATCAAATAGCTATCAAAGCAAATTCGTATGATTTGGACCCCACAACTTGCGCAGAAATGAATACAAATTATGATTCAAGGGACGCCTGGAGACTCACGGCAGCCAAGAAAAAGAAAAAAAGAATTACATTTCTTCTGTGAATGCTCTGATCTATGGAAGGATAGAATCCCGGGCAAACCGCTGTTCGAGAGACTCGTACAACTCTCTGGGTTAGATGCCAATAACCAAACAAGGTTCTTGAAACGCACAGACTGGATACAGTCATACTGTAAATATCCGTTAAAGAAGTTGGTAACAAAATGGTGCGGAAGCGCTAGTTGGATTCTGGCTGAAACACCAATTCAACCAACCAACTATGACTCAAACATGTGAAGCTTTTATAGTTAATGGGATTGACTATCCCTTTTATTGAATATATTGCACATAATAAATATTGTAAGCAAATAGTTTCTAATTATGGTGTTCACGCTTTTATTAAACAAACATGCATGACATGCCTTTCACTAAGAAAACCAAAATAAAAAAAATAAACAAATATAAATAAACGCCATGTTTTGAAAAAATTTTGAATTCGATATCCTAGGCAGCGCACCAAATACTTCAAAAATCCCGTATAGGAATTTTCGACTGGCATAAGTGATTTCAGTCGGGTAGAGAAAACTTACTGACATTGACACAATGACCAAGTCGTCCTGGGTAAATTATCCGCAGAAATTGTATACATTTTATTAAAGCCTTGAAAAGTGGATTAGTACTAAAGGAGAATATATGGTAAGGGACAAATAAATTTATATTTAATTTCAGGCCCTTTTTTCGTTCTCTCGTTTGCTGTTGAAAAACCTTATTGTTCAAAACGGGAATATTTGTCTAAGATATGGGAAAAGTTTTCATATTTTGCCAAGCAATTAAGCGGCTCTGCGAAACCATGCGACAAAAATCTATTTTATTTGCTGTCACGGAAAAATTGTCCATGTACGGGAAAATATTGTCCAAAATATGTAAAAAGTATCGCGAATTTTGTATCTTTCAAAAATTATTTATTTATTCATTAATATCTATTTGCCCCCTTTAACGTAATTCCCATGAGATATTATGCACTTATGCCAAAGTTTTTTCCAATCTTCGAAGCACTTCAAAAAATCATTTTTTTATCTTGCTCAACTCCTTCTTCGATGCCGTCTTTATCTCGTCAATCGTAGCGTAGCGTCGTCCTTTCATGGGCCTCTTCAGTTTCGGGAACAAGAAAAAGTCACAGGGGGCCAGATCTGGAGAATACGGTGGCTGTGGCATCATTAGTGTGTTGTGTTTGGACAAAAAGTCGCGCCTAAGTAACGATGTGTGAGCAGGGGTTTTACCGTGATGGAAGAGCCAATTTTTATTCCTCCACAAATCCTGGCGTTCTGGCGGATTGCTAAGTGCAAATTGCGCATAACTTGCAGGTAATATTCCTTATTGACCGTTTTACCTTGTGGTAAGAACTCATGATGCACAAAGCCCTTGCAATCGAAGAAAACGGTAAGCAAATCCTTTACATTCGACCGAACTTGCCGCGCTTTTTTCGGTTTTGGTTCGTGCGGCAGCTTCCATTGAGATGATTGAGCTTTGGTTTACACGTCATAACCATAAGCCCACGATTCGTCACCAGTTATGATCCTCTGGAGCAAATTTGGGTCGTCGCGGACAGAGTTCAGATACCAACATCTCATTAGTAATGTTCATGCGATGCTGCTTTTGGTCGAAATTGAACAGTTTTGGTACGAATTTTGCGGCGACCCGTCTCATGCCGAAATCATTCAAAAAAAAATCGAATGGCACAGCCAATCGATATGTCTAGGTCCTCAGCAACTTCTCTAACGGTGATTCGACCATTGGCCAATACCATTTTCTTCACTTCATCAATTTTTTCGTCTGTTGTTGAAGTGCGTCCGGCACGCTTTTCGTCGTTCAGATCTTCTCGGCCTTCTCAGAACATTTTGTATCACCGATAAACATTGCTTTGGTCCAAAGTAGATTCTCCGTATGACACAGTCAACATTCGGAATGCATCTGAAGTAGGCTACGAATTGGCTGAACACCCTACCTATTCTCCAGATTTATCTTCCATTATCTCTTTCATAGCTTCAAGGGACATCTCAGAGGTAGAGGAAATTAAGCGACCTTAGCTGCCGCAAAATCATTTAGAGGAATAGAAATATTTGGTAAAGGTGTAGAAGCTTTAGATAAACAATGGGAAGAAGTTGTAGTCAATAAATTTAATGTTAAGAAATAAATAATTTATAATAAAGTGAATGTATATACGTATGTGATTAAACTTTATTGTTATATACCTATCATACATTATTGTTATATACATTACATACATAAGTGGCAACCACGAAAACAGCTGACATGAAGTTTATTTATTCAATTATTTCTTTATTTCAAAAAATCTAATAAACTCCAAATGTTCTTGCTGACTAAAACGTTTACGTTTTAGCCCTAAATTGCAAAAAGCACTAAAATAAAATTGAATTCAATAATTTAGAAAATACATTCTTGGGCAAAGAAGACTCAAGCAAAATATAATTTGAAATCGCGTTGAATTCTCGACGTGAACGCACTAATGGGGCATTTCTTGCGTAATTCGTTCTGAGGGTCTTGAGGTAAGAAGGAAAATTAAAACGAAGTTCATTTAGAAATTGAATAGTTAGAGGTAATATGGATCAATCGATTATACCATTTACCAAGCCATACACAAAAGGCGAGGAAAGAATAGTTCTTCTGCTTTCAAAGGACTTAAAGTTAATCAAAATAAGGCGAGAATTGTACGGCGGGATGAGAGTGGAGAGATTTAGGGAAGGAAGGGCATATTTGAGGAAACCCTTTTGAATACGCTCAATTCTATTAATAGCAAATTTGGGATGAGATCGCCAGATGATTGTAGCATATTCAAGCTTTGGATGAACAAAAGATGTGTAGAGTAATTTCATAGTGCAGGGATCTGTGAAATTAGAACTACATATTTCGACGAACAAGCTCCAATGCAGCATTGATAAAATTTATATATAATATATAATTGTTATATACTCGTAATTATAATTGATATATAATATTGATATTACTGAATTAAAAAAGAGGCATCGAAGATTTAACCAAAGCCTTTGATCTCTTTAACTGAAGGGGAGTACGAGAGATACTATACGACGTTCGCTACGTAATTAAGAGAACGTAACATGATAACACTTATTGATATTAAATTGTAAAGGAGACTGAGAATACCATAAGTACAACCTACTGATCTCCAAATGAACCCTTGAAGCATCTTCAGAATTCTCAGTCGAAGAGAAAACTTTTAGGTTGTTAGCGTAATCTAAGAATCTAGAAAACGACAAGCAGTTGCCTATATCATTAAAAAAAAAGAGGTTGTCTGTAAAGTCGGTTTACTGACGATAGTTTAAAGTGACAACGTCATAAGAAAATATTGATGGAATGGTTGCAATTTTCAAAACAAAATTTTAATTTTATTTGTTTGATAGATATTTTGTATGGATATAGAGGAGGAGGTAAATGGAATTGCAATGGAATAGGTCAAGTTACATTTCCACAAACGTGAAAAATGACGAAACATTTATCAAATTCATGAAATATATCTTCAATTTCGATTATGCATAAGACGTTAATAAGTCAACAACACTAAGAGGCACCATCATAGATTTGCCTTTTTCAAGACACTTTACACTCGAAACACTCCCTTTCATTTCCTACTTTTTCTATCATCGTCCTATTCTCAACAGAGAAATGGTTCATTACCATGCACACAGCAAGAAGACATATTCAAATACAAGTATGTGAATTTATATACCTACATATGCGCATATACATACATATACTCCTACTTGAGGACAGAGCCAGATGTCGAACGTTGCCGAACGCGTGGGCCGATTGTGCTCTTTGTCGTTCGTTCCGCGCTCTCGCTTACAGTTCAAGCACATTAGCTTACATTTGCTTGCGTACGGAATAGATTCGTATATTTGATATGTCCATATGACTTGTATGCATCTTTACATATAGATTTGTTCTTTTTGAAAATTACGCGAAATTGAATATGTACATGCATGTTTATATACATATATTAGTATACAACATATCTTATAAGGTATATGGTAAATATTACCATACATTTTTTCCTTCATATATAATAAAAAAATTAATAATAATATAATAACATTAAAAGAACAGGTATTATTAACAAACTTGGTTTTATTTTAAATTCTTCAAGTAAATCAAATTAATAATAATCAATAAGAAGGCATATGCAAATACAAATACGTGAATTTATATATGTACATATGCGCATATACATACATATATACGCTCACTTAAGTAGGAGAGAGCAAGATGTCGAACGTTGCCGTTCGTTTGCTTTGTTTGCTTTGTCGTTCGTTCCGCGCTTTCGCTTGCAGTTCATTCAAGGTAACGACAATGAGCAAGGTAACGGCAAATGAGCAAGGTAACGACAAATGAGCAAGGTAACGACACATTTTTCCGTACGTGCAGCCGGCTAAATCGAATTATAAGACGTTATCACGTCAAAAGAACAAATAGTAAAACGCCTGAGATACATCCCTCAGCTGTGCTAAATTATGCAGTAAAGGGAATAGAAGAAACCATCTTGATTGAGACCACGCAGCATCTATTACTTAAAAGGAATTCAGCTACCTTAGCAATAGGGTATCCTACTGTCGAATGCTTTCGAAAAATTAGTGTAAATACAATCAATTTGGAGCCCAGATAAAAAAGTGTCAAAGTAGTATTCGCTAAAGACCGCTATGTTGGTAAGCTTAGACCGTCCAGCTACAAAGTCATGCTCGTGAGGTGAGATTAACCTCTTAATGGCAAAATACATCTTCTCTTCCACCATACTCTCGAACAGTTTAGAAACTGTTGGTGTAATCGATGCTAATTATCGGGTATCTAAAAATACTTCTATACTTAGTGATGTGTTGAAAATAAATTTGAGCGGTGATATTAGCGCTGGGCATTTTTTAAACGGGCGCGCCAAAGTTCATAAATCACAAACTGTGCAGAGAGCTTTAAAATAATAATGCGCCGAATTGTACCATCAGAGGTAAGACTCAAAGAGCTAAAGTTTAGTTGGTTGTTTTAGAAGGTTGGTTATTGTGAAAAGAAGAAGACGGGTGTCTAACATCGTCGTGCTGCGTTGGTGCAGTACAACATATAAATCTCACCAAAAGTAAAAGCTAACCTCTCTCTCGATTTTTTTAAGTCGACACGAGGTCGCAGAAACTTTTATAATTTTTGTCAGAATTTCGCAGCTATACGTATTTAGGTATATTTAATAACCAAATGAAGCTGATTTCCACATTTACACTTGTTTAATTATTTTATTAAAGAATACAAGTAGAAACTCGAAATAAGTTCGATATTAACTCTTAAAATCGTTCTCCATTTATCTACTTTTATTTGGAAATGTGGTGAAATTTTATGACAAACCTACCTATTTTGTTGCTTTTAAAGAAGGAAAAGGGAGCATGAAAAAATATTGATAATTTTTTAGAAAACTATATCTGAAAGAAATTGTAAAATTCTTCCAACTTTGTTGAACATATTTGGTGTCCTCCTAAGAAGGGACCTCATAGCAGTGTTCACCGGTTACTTTGGCTTGGTGGCTAGGCGCTTGAGGTTCCCTAGTGTGCCTTTGGGGATAGCCTGGTGCAATTCTCCAGCCTAGCTCCCTTTTCTCTCCTCCACTACATCAATACTCCAATTTTACTTGTAGTGTAATCGTGGTACTCTTGCCATCTAACCTATCTACCTACTTTCTACCGCTGCCAAATGCCAATAGACAAGACAAATTCCAACCAAGAAGACCCTCAAACAAGCACGCTCCCTGTATACATATGTTAAGCATTCATACATTCATATATGTATGCCCATATTAATACTTATTTAACTTTATTTTTATCCGCTTGGTACGTGCACTTGTTTGCGAGCTTAGTTGTTACTTCGCTTGAGCGATTGATTCGATACTTTGGACAGAATCTTTTCACATTTTTCACATTTACACATAGTGATTCCAAGCATAAGTTAGCTGCAATCGATACTACTCATTGTGAATTCTTGCTGCGTTTACAATTTTCGTTGGAATTGAGTACTTTTGGATTTGCCATAGTTTTTCGCTAAGTTGAAGTTAGTGAAGGAGTAGTAATGTGCAAATATGGAACAAAAACACTGAATAAATAGCAATTTCGCTAAAATTTGCTGTTGATCTGCAGTTCTGAGAAGATGCTTACACACGAATGTAAATATGAGTATGTATATTAGGGTGCCTCATCTAAAAAAGTAGCGAAATTGTAAAACGTATAAAATCTTAAGACTTCCATCGAAATTTTTTCGGAAAATTTTAAGATTTACGCGAGGTGGACAAAGTTTTTCATATAAATTTTTTTTAATATTTAAATATTAAATAATAGAAAAGTAATCTAAGTTTTTTAAAGTAGGCATAAAATATCTTAAAATTGTGTCAGCAGAATAATGAGATGTTTATGCTGTTTTTGCTTGTTTTCGAAGAAAGCTTTAAGAAAGACTAGAATAAATCAGCCAAATCTGGAAAGATATTTTGTTACTCTTTTTATTTTATAGAATATTTTGCCAGCAATAATGATAACACAGTAAAATAATAATGAAAATATTGGAGGTTGAATTAGTTTTAAAGGTTTTTTTCGAAGATTTGGGGCTTTATTGTGAAAAAACGGTACAAAATATTTTATTCGAAGTATTGGCCATCGCTAGCTACAACTTCCGCCCATCTTTCGGGCAATTTCCGGATGCCGTTTCTCCAAAATTCTGGCCGCTGCTTGGCTATCCATGACTCAACCCATATTTTGGTAGCCTCGTACGAGGAGAACCGCTGGTCCGCCAAATCGAGACTCATATGCCGGAACAAATGATAATCGGAGGGAGCTATGTCTGGACTATACGGCGGGTGGGGTAACACTTCCCAGCCAAGCGTTCCAAGGTATTTTTTGACAGGTTGAGCAACATGCGGCCGAGCGTTGTCATGTTGCAAAAGAACCTTGTCGTGCCTTTTTACCGTTTCCGGCCGTTTTTCTTTCAATGCCCGGCTTAAACGCATCAATTGCAGTCGGTAACGATCCCCCGTGATTGTTTCGCCCGATTGGAGCAGCTCAAAATATACGACGCCGACCTGATCCCACCAAATGCAGAGCATGAAATTCTTGCCGTGAATATTCTGCTTGGCCGTCGACGTTGATGCGTGGCCGGGCAAACCCCATGATTTTTTGCGTTTTGGGTTATCGTAGTGGATCCATTTTTCGTCGCCAGTCACCACCCGGTGCAAAAAACCCTTCCGATTTTGTCGCTCGATCAGCAATTCGCACGTAAAAAATCGCCGTTCGACGTCGCGCAGCTTCAACTCGTACGGGACCCAATGTCCTTGCTTTTGGATCATTCTCATCGCTTTTAGACGCTTGCAAACGGTTGATTTATCAACGCCCAATGATTCAGCAAGCTCTTCTTGGGTTTGGCACGAGTCCTCGTTTACCAATTCCCCCAATTCCGCGTCCTCGAACTTTTTGGGCTGGCCAAGACGCTCCTTGTCTTCGGTGTGAAAATCACCACTTTTGAATCGTCAAAACCAGTACTCACATGTTGAAATCGACGGAGTATGGTCTGGGTAGGCCTCCTGCAGCAATTCACGGGCTTGGGCTGTATTTTTTTTCAAATTGAAGCAGAAAAGCAAAGCTTCCCGCAAATTGCGTTTCGACGGCACGAAAGTTGACATACTCGGAGCACGAAAACACTGCGTTGTTTATACTTCAGCGAAATGTCAGATACTGATAAACAAAGCCTAGGGATGAGGCTTTGTCATGAATATATATTCAGTATTGCCAACGCGATAAAGTGATAAATAGCGCCATCTGTGTGTCACCTTTAAAACTAATTCAACCTCCTACATTAATTCGATCTTTTGAGTGCTCCAAAACTCTCTTGTGTGAGCCGATACGAAAGAACTCGCATTGTATTGGTGAAGGATGATTCGTCTTTGGTGGTTGGGTTTCCTTAATATTCCGAAAACTTCTGGCAAAAAAATGATTGTGTACCTCTCAGAATTGAAAGTTTTAAGTTTCTCTCGTGGTACAGTTCTGACATGACTAGATTTTTCGAAAGAACAGGCGACCATTTGCTTTGAGGTGCTTCTTCCGTGAACAACTTTTCTTGGTCAAGCTCGCCCCATAATGTGGATGGCTGTTTTTCTCATATGCATGGATTCGTCACCTGTTACAATCTTCTAGACATGCTTTGAACAACCTTTTTCTCTATTGCGGCTGAATTTCCTCAAAATTTTTTTACAGTAATTGACACGAGTTCTTTTTCGGGCAATTGTCAAGTTATACGGTATTCAACGAGAACAAAGCTTCTTTACTATCAAATTTTCCCACTAATGCCCAAAAATGCCACAATGGCGTGATTTGTTATATGATGCACATCATCGAATTTTTTTGATACAACAACCGTTTTTGGACGGCGTTTCAGCGTTTCACAGTGGCTAAGTGCAACACCACAAGTTGAAGTAAGTTGATCAATGCACTCCTGTCTAGATAATCGATGTCGAAAATCGTAATACATCATCGCACGAAAAGGTTCACGAGTTAATTTCAGCTTTTGGGTGAGATCAATTTTTCAACTCACTAAAAAAGGACAAATAAAGCTCGTAAGCAAAAACGTTATATGTAAATTTATAATAATATCGAATTATTAAAACACAAAGTAGAGTCCATCATAGTATTGTAAAATATTAAGGCAATCCAATTTTGTTGTAGAAACATCACTATTTTGAGTATGTTGTTAAAATTTTACCTTTATGCAAACCTTTCAAGCGTAAACTTTTCTTTATATTATAGATAATTGTTTCAAAATAATGTTTTTATAAATCAATTTTTTTCATAAAAAACTCAATTTTTGCAGGTACTTCCAAATTCGACGGGCAAACAGTATCGATTTTATTTTGCATGGCGAGTGATGCACACCCTATTGTACTTATAAGTACATATTATATATACCTATTTATATACTCATATTCATGTATGGGCGAACATTTGTATCTGGTGTGGTTTTAATTGCCAATCGGGCCGTCTATCATCAACCTGAGCTCGAAAACAAAAACTGTGTGACACTAAGAAGAATCTTTCGAAGAACTAAGATATTTTTAAGTAATAGGAGTGAGTTCATGCGAAGCTTGGAAAGCTCAGGAAAAAAACGATTGTTGAAGAAAATTTTATAAAGCATCATTTCCAAGTAAATCACCTAGTAATGTGGTTAATCCAATATGGAGTTGTCTAGTGGAGTGCATGATATTTCAAACCCCAATTTCGTTCTTTGCGATACCCTTACTCCATCTTACAAATAAATCCATAACATTCGTTTAAATATTTCCTTAACTATACTACTTAGTAGTCTGAAGCAGTTCGTTTAAGTTATATATCTTCGAAAGTTTTTGTTTGAGTCCCTTGGAATTTTGACATAGTACTTAGGACATAGGTATTATGTTTTAAATGAATGTTAAAACCTAAGACTCGATATTTTCAAAATAATTCCATAAAACTCGTTTAAAGTTTGCTTTGCGTAAAGTTTCCCTAACCAGACTACTTGGTTTAAAGTCATATATCTCCGTAAATTTTTGTTTGAGTCCCTTGGAATTTTCACATAGTATTATGGAAGTATTATGCTTTAAAGAAAAGTTAAAAACCAGATTTCGGTGTTTTAAAAATAAATCCACGAAACTCGTTTAAAGTTTCCCAAAGTGAGCATAAAGTTTCCCTAACTAGACTACTTCGATTAAAGTCATATATCTCCGTAAGTTTTTGTCTGACTCCCTTGGAATTTTGGCATAGTATTTAGGAAGTATTTTGCTTTCAAAGAATGCTAAAATACAAAATTCAATTGCATGTAAGGCTAGTTGCTTTGCCATTTTTATGCTTCGAATGTAATTGCAGTTGACTAAAAAATTGGTAATTTTTATCGTTAGATTGATCGTATATAAACTATTTACTACTACTTTTTTATGTTATACTCTCGAATACTAGCTTATATTGAAAGACATTCGCATACACACTCGTATGTGAAAACACAGAATGTGTAGTGCAATTTATTTTTATGTATTATGTTAATCACGTAAATGCATATGTTTTATACACATATGTACATATCCGCCACTTATTTAGGTATGAAAGTTGATTCAAAGTTAAGCCATAAATCAATTTCACCATATGCAAATCACACTTGAGGGACGCACTCGAAAGGATAGCAACAGATACAATGCCAGAGACAATATGTCAAATGCAAAGCATTGGTGTACTTGCATAGCTGCCTTCGCCTTTTGTAAGGTCTTAATGCCATTCTCTGAGTGTGTGAGGGAGAAAGTACCCGCTGTTGCTATCGATTCCCCAATGCAAATCGATGCATTGCCAGCGAGAAGGCCAGGCCACAGCAGGCAGTAAATAACAAGCAGCATGCATTATTGAACGCTGTCACGGCTGCTGCTGCTGCTGCAACACAATGCCAATTGTGCGCCAACAAGTTGTTTCTCTAGCTGTTGTTATTTAGTTGAGAGGCATGTCGCATGCATATATGTGCATACATATGTTTGCATACATTCACATATATATATATAAATGCCATAAGTAAGTGCATTGATGTCTTAGGAATGACTGCCGGTTGCCCGCAGTCATACAGCTGGTCATATATCTTTTATTATGGTGATCGATGGTGCGAAGTTTTTGGTAGGTATATGGCGATAGCGGCATGTGTATGGCGGTATCTGTATGAGATGAAGATCAAATCAACATTCGGGGCATGGAAATTAAGTTTCGGGAATTTGTCAATAAATTTGCAAACATAAAAAAAAAAAATCGAAAAGCAATACTACGTAGCCTGTAAATGCCCGAATTAAAAGTTCGCTAGTAGGGGAGCACCTTACATTAATTGACTCCCTGCCGATCACAATAAATACTCTAGCAAAACATTCTTAGTCGTCGATCCAAGTTTGGTCACCGCTTCCGCCGACTCACCCGTTTTCGGGTTTCGGGACTTCGACTATTTTCGCTTGACGTTGTCACAAGTGACCGACTTTTCATCAACAGTTACCATCTCTTTCAGAAATGGGATGATTTGGATGAGATTCGCAGATGAAACTCGGGACATGAGGTTTTTTTCGTGTCAACTCGTATGGCATCCATACATTGAACTTATTTTTATATCCAGTCGTATTCAAGTGATGGTTAGACTCGATGATTTTCATTATTTTTTCGATATTTGCGACATTGATGAAGGATGATCGATCATGATTCGCTGTTGCAGTCTGAGCACCATATATGTATACTCCACCCTGCTAGCCTTTCCGCCTTTAGAAAGAAAAATTGTAAAATACAGAATAGTTTTTCTTTGCTGGTTGGCGCGCTCAAACCATGCCGAGTCAACCGATCGCAAAACTTTTTACTACGGAAATCTAATCCGATTGCACTTATGCAACCCGAGATATGGATTACGATAATACCTATAAATGGATAAATGGATTTACAATTTACCTTTTATTATTAATTTTCTAAAAGTCATTGGCTAATTTGAACTTTAGAAGCAACTGATCAATAAACACATGAAAACTTCCTTTTTTGATGAAAATAGCGTTTTAAGTTTAAGGCCGAATTGTATTTATTTACTAACGAATAATTACTTATCACAAAATACAACTTAAAAAATCCAAATAACATCAAATTTCTTTGAAAAAATCACGCTCCTCAGTTGCGAGTACATGCATGTACGTACGTATGTATACATACATATAAGCCATTTTAAGTGCTTTGCTTTATTAAACGTAAGCCAGTTGTATTACCACTACTGCAGTTTCCACATGTCGCCTAACTCACAATACACTTCACGTAATCTAGAGATGTTACCGATACATCGCTTTTTATTCAGCGTTGATATATCGGACAAATTGTACTTAGGTGCGCAAATGGTTACTGAAACGAGGCTCGAATTTATGTCCTAGAAGAATCCAACTGGACCGAAAGCCAAAAACGTCAGGAATGAATATATTAGAATTCAAAGAAATGATGAAAATCTTATTCGATATTTATGGGATAGCTAAACTCTAACTAAATATAACTAGATTCTAACTAAAAATAACTAAATTCCTAAATAACTAAATTCCTGAAGGCCAAACAGGTCTATGACAGTCAGAATTATTACCCTCACGTGGCTGCTGAACGCTGTGAAATAATGAGAATAATTCAATTCGAATTTGGAAGCACAAGCGCGAAGAAAATGCCTTGGCTTATTTTACATTGTCTAACAAAAGCTATCTTGCTAAGTACAGTGTGGATCTGGCACCGTATTATGTCTATCTGATTCCGTTTCAGCCTTGGCATTTAACGGATATGCCTCGTTTTGTTACACTAAGGCTAAGGCCTATTACATAAACAACCAAAAAAAATAATGCCTCTCTCATAAAAGCGATATGACTTCGAGGCACTTCTTTCAAAATTTTATTAGGTAAAGAAAGGAGTATTAATTTTCTCCAAAGTACAAAGTGGTTCTTATTATTATTATACATAGTTTGCTTAAGCGCCGATTGTGCCAAAGATATTGATTTCCACTTATTTCTATCATTTGCGTATTGCCTCAATTGAGTCCTGGTAAGATAATTGCGGGTTATTTCGGCGGAGTCGCCAGGATCCTCTTGGTCTACCCCTGCGCCTATACCTTTGTGGTTTGCACTCCAAAACCACTTGGGCTGGTTTTCTGAGGGTGTGTCCAATCCATGCCCACTTCCTCTTACGATTTTCGACATCTGAAGATAAGAGTTTATTAAGTAGAAAAACGTTACAATACTTATGTTATCGCACAATTTACAGAATATGATTTAAATCTTAATTCTACATCATTATATTTGTATATTTATCACAGGTTTGGTTTTTTAAATGATTTTTTCTTTTTTTCGAAGGAAAAAACTACTATGAAAAACCTCCGCTATACATCTTACAAGCTAGGGTTAATCTATACGCATTTAAGTACCAGGGCCTAATTGAACATTAAGAAAGTTCAGTTATTAGTAGATTGTCCGAAAAACTGGAACGAATTTTGAATCTTTTAGTCAAATTTTGTATTTGATCTGACAAAATCTTAGTTTTTGATTCATCATGAAGCTTTCTGGTGGAGAAATGCCATGGGAGTCGTAGCATCATTTTGAGTACCTTATTTTGGCAGATTTGCAGTTCCTTAACATGTGACTTTGCGATATTACTCCAGGCTGGACAGGCATATAATATTATTGGCTGAAATATAGACTTATAAATTATCAGCTTATTTTCATCACATAAGCCTGAGCGTCTATTTATTAGGGGATATAACATTTTAATCACCAAATTTACTTTCTCCTGTATGTACTTTACATGATCGCAAAAAGATACTTTTTTATCAAAAATCACCCCCAGATATCGTACGGTATTGGCCCACGGGATATCATAACTACCTAATTTCAAACCTGTACTTGGTATAAAGCAATGACTTCTTTTTCTAGTGAAAAAGATAGCTTGCGTCTTACCAATGTTTAATTTTATTTTCCAAGTACACAAGTAGTCTGCCATGTTTTGTAGTGCATCTTGAAGTTTGGTTACGATTTGGTTACCAAACGCATGCGAATAAAATATACCAATGTCGTCTGCGTACATGGCATATGAACAGTTGGCTAATTTAGGAAAATCAGAGCAATAAATAATGTACAGTAAAGGACCAAGTACCGATCCCTGGGGAACTCCAGCGGGTAATTCGATCATGTCAGAGTATTCGTCATTCAGAGACACGCAAAAGTAACGATTTTTTAAAAAGCAATTTATGATTTTTACTAGTGGTAACGGAAATTTTAAATTTATTAATTTGTAAATAAGACCATCATGCCATATCGAATCAAAAGCTTTCTCAACGTCAAGAAGCATTAAACCGGTTGATTTCTTGTGATCGAAGTTAGATTTGACGTGATTATAAATTCGTTTAATCTGATGAGTCGTACTATGATGTTGTCTAAATCCAAATTGCTCGTTTGGTATAATCTTATGGGTGTCTAGGAACAGGGATATTTTATTTTTGATAATTTTTTCAAAAACCTTGCTTAAGCTGCTTAGAAGACTAATAGGGCGGTAGCTATCAGCTGCGTTTGCTGGCTTGCCTGGCTTGCGAATTGGAATTATTTTAGCAGTTTTCCACGCATTAGGGAATTTTCGACATCTATTGTAACTTGATTGCACCTTCTATGAAATTCAGCGTTCGCTATCCAGTTTTCTGGCCACCAAGCGAGTGGAGTGCGGAGGCAGCCATTTGCAATTGTTTATAATTTAAAAACATTCTCCATTGATGTTGGCCAGGATTCATAACCATACAATACGAGCGATTTGATGTTAAAATTAAAAATACGCATTTTCGGTTTATTCGTAAGTCGCTGGGAGCACCACAATTTTTTGAGCACCGCAAAGGGTGCTTTTGCTTTGTTTAATCTTGCTGTTATATTAGCGAAAGCGCCACCGTTTGCAGCAATTTGGCTACCAAAATACCTGAACCCTCCAACTTCTTCAATCTGTTGGCCAGCAAGAGATAATAATAGATTGGGTAGCATTTATATTAATTGATTTCGATTTCTTAATTTTTACCGTGCCTTAAATATTTGGTGGCCCAAATCATTTAGTTTGGACTTCAGATGAGACTGTTTACTTGAGAAAAGAACGATGTCGTCAGCATAATTTAAATCGCTTAGATGCTCAACGGCTAGGAGATTTCATACAATACCTCTTCGGGGATTTTCGTCAATTATAATACATTGTGTAAAATTTCGGCAATTACAATCAGGAACAGTAAAGTAGAAATAATACATCTGTGTCTGACGCCTGCAGCTACTTTGAAAGAGTCTGACAGCATTGCTTCATGCATTAATTTACATTTGAAGTTGGAATAATGCGCTTTTATCAGATTACATAGTTTCTCGGGTATGCCTTTTCGTTCCAGTGCTTTGAATATGCTTTCGTATTTAACATAATCGAATGCCTCGTCAAAACCTACTGCCATGTAGAAAGGTTGTAGCATTTAATTAATTTGTTCAATAGAGCTTTTGCGGAAAACAATAAGTCAATAAATGAATGCGTGGTACGAAACCAATTTGTTCCTTACGGAGTGTCTTTGCAACCTCCAGTTATTGTCCTTTTTGTGGTATTTTGATTAGTATGTCCTGTAAGAATTCATATAGATACTTCTCGGTCTCACAAATAGCTTTGAAGGTTCCTGATGCGTCAGCTATTTCTGTATCACGGACGATTGAATTGGTCCACTCGCGTTTATTACGCCTACACAGTCGTTTTACTGATGTGTTAAGCACGGCATTTTGTTTTTGAGCTCTTATTAGTTTGCGAATTGTTCTAGCTCCTTAGCAGTCCTTCTTTCTTCGATTCAATTCTTCTTACTCCAAGATTCTTCGCTAATCCATTCCTTCTCATTTCGCTTACGTTTGCCTAACACTGTTTAGCCGGCATTGAAAAATATGGTTTTGGTTTCGTTCCTGATAGTTTCAGAAAAATAGTTGAAGTTATACGACAAAGATTTCTCACTGCTGGATATCGATAAAAATATCGATATATCGATGTGAAATTGTACAATTTTGCATCCATAACTTAAGCTCTTTACGCTGAGCGGCGCCTATAAAGTGCACCAAGTGCATCATATGCCACATGACACAACTAGACATCCCCGTTGACATGGCCTCTTTAAGAAATAAGGTCAAACAATTCCATCTCTTGAGACATGAAACGCTTATTCCTTTTTTTATTTCTTCCACAGCAATGAACATCACACAAGACAGCCAAGTGGTGCAAAGTTATTCGTATGAAATGGCAAATGGGGGAGTGGATCCATGCAGAGGGATATGAATTGTATACACCGTTTGATTGGACCCGCTGTAGGCGAGCATTTCGCCCATGCATACGCAAAAATAAGCTCTTCATATACTTATAATGTAAACGCTTAATAGCAATTCTGGCTGCTCCGTCGGCGCTCCGTAGCATGCGGCCGTTTTCCGCTTATGCGCTGCACTCATTAATGAATGCAAAGTGCAGAGATCTGTAATGCATTTATTATGTTTGTGATTTCGCCTTTTAATAATTTTTTGATTGATGCGTTTCCGATCAAATAATGGTGAATAGCACTTGTGCTTCTGAGAAATTACAAATGCATTCATGTTCAGTTAATTTCTGTGTAAATGGAAAGTTACAGCACTTCATTAGAAAACAATAAGCTTTGAAAATGCATGATAAGTATGCATGTATGCATGTGTGTATGTAAGTGTGTATAAAATTAGTGAAATAATGCCTAATTAGGAGAATTACGTATATTAAATACAGCAAAAGAGTTTTCTGGCCGTGATCACTTCACGGTAGATAATGACAAAACTTCGAGCGTATTTGTGACAAGAAAAAGATTCTCTTGCGTTCCAAGGTGGTACAAATAGCAGAAGAATCTTAACTTAGGCACCTTTCAAGAATGTATAAAATAAATAAATAATTGGCGCGTACACTTCTGTTAGGTGTTTGGCCGAGCTCCTCCTCCTATTTGTGGTGTGCGTCTTGATATTGTTCCACAAATGGAGGGACCTACAGTTTCAAGCCGACTCCGAACGGCAGATATTTTTATGAGGAGCTTTTTCATGGCAAAAATACACTCGGAGGTTTGCCATTGCCTGTCGAGGGGCGACCGCTATTAGAAAAATGTTTTTATTAATTTTGCTTTCACCGAGATTCGAACCAACGACCTCTCTGTGAATTCCGAATGGTAATCACGCACCAACCCATTCGGCTACGGCGGCCGCCTTCAAGAATGTATGCGCTTACTATTAAATGTTTTAATTTTATAAGTATTAGGTTGGGGAATGAATTCGTAGCGTTTTTACCGATGACTTTTATTTAAACAAAAAACAATAATTATATCCATAAGTTAATCAATTATATTATATATTCGTCGTAGCTGTTTACAACCTCTTCCCACCACTCGACCAATTTGTCGATGCCGTTTCGCCAAAAAACGCCGTGTCTGGTGTCAAAGAAGTTGTTGATCCACTTTTTAAGGACCTGTTTGTTATTGAAGGTAACGCCCTTAATATGGTTTGACAAGGAGCGAGAAAGATGGTAATCAGTCGGTGCAAGGCTCGGAGAATACGGCGGACCTTGAAGGACGTCCCATTCGAGCTCTTGGAGTACGGCTTTGAGGACTTGTGCAACATGGAGCCTGGCGTTATCGTGAAGGAATATAGTTTGACCATGTCCATAAGGTATTTTCAGTCGAATAGCCTCATTCACGTGGTGTAGCTGAGCAATGTAGAGCTCCTTGTTGCCCGTGGTATTCTTTTCGAGCATTTGCCAGTGCATCATGCCCTCCCAGTCCCATCAAACCTATATTATGATCTTCTTTGGATGAAGATCCGGCTTGACTCTTGACTTTGGCATATGGAGCCTCGTATTGATGTATAGACGACTCGTTACAAAAAGCGATGTTTACGACCGCTTGTTGCTCGATGTCGAGCGAGATCATCAGAAATAATTTTAAGACGATGTTCTTTACTTCATTCGTTGAACTCGTCAGGCACATAGGCTACCAATTTTTCGATAAATTCCATGGAATGGAAGTGATTGAGAATCGTTTTATGATTGCAGTTTATTTTTTTCCGCCAATTCACGACTGTTCTCCTTCAAAAGTGATTTGGGACGTTCTTCATCGAATTCAGAAGGCCTTCTGCTGCGGGATGTTATCGACGGATGTATAGGCTCACCTATACAGGTCGCAAATCTAATCTGAATCTCATCTTAAAGAATAAATTTGAAGTTGGTCTAGGAAAGTTTTAACTATTCCGAACGGAGGAACTAAGTAGTCAACAGCAGAGAGTTTTTTAATATTTTTGTTTCGTTTTACAACAAATTCCTTGCATTCAGATCTATTCTGCACCAGGCTCTTAGTTTCATTCCAGGTTGAATTCATCGCGTGCGTTTTCAAATGCAACAATCGTTCTTCAAGTGAAGAAAGGAGCACCCAGCGATCTTAATCGTTTAGCTGTCAAGCCTGGATATTTACAGAGGATATGCTCAATAGTCTCCTTCTCTGAAAGGTCCTTCCAGCTGCTACAATGGGGATTAAATGGTAAATCTAACTTTTCTGCATGTTTGCCGATCGTCGAATGGCCGGTAAATACAGACGTGGAGGGGACTTTCTGAGTCCGGCGTCTATTGTTGTGGGGCCAGAAGGTTTTCGAAATAGCGCTTTCCTAAGAAATAAGTTGCCTTGGTATCACCAATCAGTAGCGGCTATTTTAAGACCATTGTCTACAAAAGACGTGGTCAGTTAAATTTTTTGCAAATCTCAAGGAATATTGGGGTTTGCTGAGTTATTCTACAGAGATCAGCATTCGATATTGTGTTTGGCCAGAAGATTTTTTCAGGGGCTTGCGAAGACATCGATTTGTGAAAATTTGCAGTGGGTTTATATTGACATATCTTGATCCATGGAAAGTTTTCAAAAGACAAGGAATGGCATTAGACGATTAAAATTCATGACAAAAATTATTAGTAGAATCAGTGTAGTAAACCAACCGTAATAAATAGTTTAAAGACTTTGGAAATTATTAGAAAGTTATGAAGTAGAACGTGAAATCGATTAATATCAAGAGGTTTTAATGCATTTCCAAAAAACTATTCCCAGGCCGACAACAATATTTTTAGCTCTAATTACCTCCGCCGTTGAAACTTGGTACATTATGGACCCAAAAGCGAGTCCATAAATTTAGAAAAAGTTGCAAAGGCCAGAACAAAACCAAATATCTATGAATAAAATTTAGACTGCGCGAAAAATTTGCAAATCCGCTTGTAACCAGATTAAGAGCAGTACTGCCTCAACACGACAATGCTCCGACCTATCTCATATTGCAAAGTAGCGAAGACATTCTTCAAAGTATTCTGCATGTAATTCTTCTTTTTATATCCACTATTTTCGTTCGATTTCGCATGATTTGGCTTAGCAGCGCTATTCTTTCTACAGAAAAGCCCAAAATTGTGTTTCTCATGGAGTGCTCAGAAAAGTGTATTTTTTTCGAAGTGGTTACAAGTCGGGCAAGTGATTACTGCTAAAAAACATATACAGTATAATTCCTCTTAACCGGCTTCGCATTAACCGGTCGACGGATTAACCGGCCTGTTTACAACAGCCGAGCGCAATGCAACATTTTCCAAGAAATTCACCGGCGAGGCGATGCGGCTGGGATTCTCCCGATATTACGGAGAGATCCCGGCGAAGTAAACTATAAACGATGTTAGATAGGATTTTGTCGTTTGTCGTTTTGATCAATTTGGTTTGTTTTTTCTTGGGTTTGGGTACGGACATAACATAGTTCTTTCCTTAACAATGAGTGCAAAGCGCAAACGAATTGTGGTTTCGATGGATACACGTTTAAAAGTGCTAAAGTGGATTGATAATGGTGAATCCGTAGCGAAAATATGTGCAGAATTTAATGTTGGAAAAAGCACTGTAAATGACTGGCGAAGAGATAGGCGTTCCATTGAGGAGTTTTGCTCGAAAATGGAATCTGATAGAAATCTGGGTAGCCGTTGTACGAGAAAAAAACCCGATTTGGGAGGTCGTCGATGAAGCTTTGTGGATCTGGTTTCTTCAGGAACGTCGAAGAGGTACACCGATTGGCGGCCCAATTTTGAAAGAAAAAGCTTTGAATATCCACCAAAAGATTAATATTGGAGGTGACTTTGTGGCAAGTGATGGTTGGCTTAATCGATGGAAGAAGCGACACGGAAGTCATTTCGCACATGTAAGTGGAGAAAAAATGTCTGCTGATACTTCTGGTGCGACAGAATTCAAGACTAAGTTTGGTGACATGGTTAAAACAGAGGAATTATCTCCAGAACAAGTCTATAATATGGACGAGACCGGGCTAAACATTAAAATGTTACCAGAAACAACTTTTCGAGGCAGTCATGAACAGTCTGCCTCTGGCTTCAAAAAGAACAAAGAACGTATTACAGTGGCCGTTTGTTCGAATGCAGCAGGGACTCATAAATTTCCTCTTTTCGTTATTGGCAAGCTGCTAAACCACGGGCATTCAAAAACTTGAATCCATCTTCCCTTCCGGTTTATTATAAGTCACGAAAATCAGCGTGGATGAATTCAGACTTGTTTAAAGAGTGGTTTAATTTGGAGTTTGTTCCAAAAGTTAAAAAACATTTAAAAAGTGTAAACTTGCCTATTAAAGCAATTCTTGTGTTAGATAATGCTCCAACCCATCCTCATGACTGCGCTGTAGATGACATAAAATTAGTTTATCTTCCTCCTAATGTGACAAGCTTAGTGCAACCAATGGACCAAGGAGTGATCGAAAGCTTAAAAAGACGATACAGGCGTAAACTTGTTTCTGAAATTCTGCAACATTCGGAGAGTGAAGACAAAGGTCTTTTAGAAGTCATCAAAAAGATCAATATCAAGGACGTTATCTATATGTTAGCTACAGCATTTCAAGAAATGCCCTCTTCAACGTTTGTTAAGTCTTGGAGAAAACTTTGGCCAGATGTTGAGAATCTAATTGTGATCTCGAATATTGCAGGGACTGAAGAAGAAGAAAACAAATCTACTTTACAAGACTTCAAAAGTTATCGGGTAACGAATCATTACAGGCAGAAGATGTGGAAAATTCGATGATAAACTGTGACGAACACCTTGAAAATGAATTTTTGAATGATGACGAAATCATAGATTTAGCAAACAAAGAACAAGAGGAAGATGAAAAGAGTAGTGACGTTGAAGAGAAGAAAACAGTTTCTCATGAAGAAGCCAAAAATGTGATGGAAATTGCATTGAAATACATTGAGCAGCAATATGAGTCAACAGCATTAGACGTTTTGGTGATTAGAAAATGGAGGGATGTCGCATTCATAAATTCAATGAAGGTTAAAAAATAGAAGAAAATCACAGACTTTCAAAAAATAATTATTACATTTATATTTTACTGATGTAACACATTAACATATGTAAATATGAAATACATAAATATGTAAAACATGTTTCTCCATTTTTTTATATGTATGTATACAATATATTATACAAGTACACTTCGGATTAACCGGCCAAAACGGCAACCGGACAGGTATGCAGTCCCGAGGTGACCGGTTAAGAGGAATTGTACTGTATACATATATAAAGTATTATGTAGATTAAACGCACTTTCTTCGCTCCTCAACTGCTTACCACCCAAGATCACCAGGGCCCAAACCAACTCCTAGTAATTTTTTCAAACCCATTTCATTTTAGGTTATTTGGTTAAGTTCCGTTTGTAGCTCCAATACGCCCATAAAATTATTTATTTTTGTAATACAGGGTGGGCCATACAGCGTTTGCTTTTTGAACCAACTATTTTTTTGAGAATGGTAACACAAATGACATGTCAAATGTGTTCATAATTTACTTAAAGGTCTGACATTTACGAAATGGGACGCTATACGCTTGAACAAAATTGGGAAATATTGAAAACCTATTTCCAAAGTGGTGAGTCTTCTTCTTCTTCCGCGGTTAGAGTAAATGGCGAGCGTTACCGTGACATGCTCAACGAGTTTTTGTTTCCAAAAATTGAAGAGGATGACATGAACGACATTTGGTTTCAACAGGATGGTGCAACTTGTCACACTGCCAAAGTTAAACTCGAACTTTTGGCTACTGTTTTTGAAAACCGAATAATCAACCAAAATTCCGATATCAATTGGCCGGCTGTGACCATTTTTTGTGGGGAGCCATTAAGGACAAATGCTATGCGAACCATCCAGAGGCGATTGATGCTTTAAAACACGAAATGGAATTTGCCATTCATGAAATTGGAGCCCAAACAATCGAAAATGTGCTTAAAAATTGGGTTGATCGAATGGCCTACTGTAAAGCCAGTCATGGCAGCCATTTGAACGATATTATTTTTCATTCATAAATGCGAATGTTCAATCTTCAAAATAAAAAAAAAGTTAGAAAAAATATTCATTAGTTTTTTTTTATAGCCGATTCAAAAATCAAATTTTACATGGCCCACCCTATATTAGGTGCGCAACTAAGTTCTCGTTGTTTTTTTTGATGAAAATACAACTTTATTCTGAAAAAATGTTTACAAGTGAATCATTGAAAGTATTGCCCATCGCTGGCTACTACTTTTTCCCATCTTTCTGGTCTCGTATACCGTCGCGGTAAAACTGTTCATCTTTTAGGCTATCCACGGATCAAGCCATTTTTTGATGTCTTCATATGAATGGAACTGCTGGTCAGCTAGACCATGTGCCATCGATCGGAACAGGTGATAATCGGACGGAGCAATATCTGGAGAATATGGCGGGTGGGGTAGGATTTCCTATTTCAGTGTTTCCAGGTAGGTTTTAACGGGTTTGGCAACGTGAGGCCGAGCGTTGTCATGCTGTAGAATCACTTTTTCATCCCTCTCCACGTATTCCGGCCGCTTCTCGCGCAGTGCTCGGCTCAATCGCATTAATTGAAGTCGATACCGATTTAACAGTTCATAATAAATAACACCAACTTTGTCCCACCAAATACATAGCATGACCTTCGCAGCATGAATATTAGTCCGAGGCGACGACGTAGAAGCATGACCGGGCAGTCCCCATGACTTTCTTTTCTTTGGATTTCTGTAATGATCCATTTTTCATCACCCGTCACGATGCGATGAAGAAAACCCTTCCTTTTTTGCCGCTACAGCAGTTGTTCACAGGCGAAAAAACGACGTTCAACATCCCTTGATTTTAACTCATAAGGAACCCAAGTCGCCTAAAATTTGTTTGAACTCGAATGTACGACTTAGGAGAGTATAAATTACAAGCAAATAAGCCATTAACTTAACTAAAATTTAATAACTAAAATTGGAACACTAGCAGCAATAATTCATAGCAAAAAAAATTTAGCAGCTATTGGTTTGAATGCCTGCGGAACTGGGGCACAAGCAACGGCAGTAAAAATGAAATAACACAGCTCCTTTTTTAGTTGAACTGCAGGTATAAAGGCGTTTGCCAAAAGACTAAAATCTGCACGAATTATTTCAACAAACTATTTAATGCCAGAAAATACAAAAAAAATACTAAAAAAAAAACAGTGTGCTTATTTGATAAAGGACAAAAACCAATTGAAACAAAGTACGCCATTTGCAAGCTCTGCTGGTCATCTGGAAAACCTAAAATGGCGTGTGCCACATCCTGCCATTGCACTACCACTATTACCACCATTTGAACCACCAGCTGCTGCATGCCATAAAACACAATAAGTCTTTAGCACAACCCTAGACAAGTATACACATATAAGCACACATTTATGCACAGTTACAATGTATGCATGAGCTTTCCCGTGCCTCTCGTGAACACACAGAGTGGATGAGTGAAAAGCAATTTACTGCATTGCATCAAAAATTGTGCACGAGTGTCAGCAAAACACAACAGCACCAGCGGGAGGTGCAATGAAAGTGATGAACTGAAAATCTGAAACTAAATGAAAATGAAAAGATGACTGCAGTAGTGGTAACAACAACAACACCAATAAATTGCGGCTATAGAGTTTCATGATTACTCTGGCATGCGTTCAAACGATAATAATAAGTAAAAGTAAAAAAATGTTTGTTGCAATGCGAAAAATGTTCGAAGCAAAATGTTGGTAACCCAATTCTAGGGATTTGTTCTTGTTGGATTCAGCGCCCGCTGGTATGTAGACAACCCATCACCGAGTACAACGCCAGCGCCTAAACCAGCAAATCAGTCAACAAACATCAGGGACGCTATCATTGTCGAGTGGCTAATAGTTGAACTACAATTACACTGGGCCAGTGAATAGAAAAACATAATTCAGAAAGCGCATTTCAAGTGTCAGTTTACACTGGCATATATTTTGATGCATTGTGTACCGCCTTGATTAAAAAGTTCCGGAAATATATTCAGAGAATTTAAAACGCAAGTTTATTCCTCAAAAGTCATATTATCGCTTTCAAAGTACTCCCGATTAACTGACACGCACTTATACAGTGCTTGATTCAACTCTAGAAACATTTATGTAACTCTACTTTCGGTATAGCCATCAGAGCCGTCTTCGATTTTTCCATTACTACATTTCGGCTATTAAAACGAGTTCTCCGTAGTGATTTTTTGACTCAATCAAACCAAAAAAGATCGCCGTCATATCAGATGAATTCAAAAACTCGCGAATAATGATAGCACTGTACGACAGTGCGTCATCATGGTGCAAAATCCACAAGTTGTTTTTCCATATTTTCCTTGACGAATTGCTTCATGTGAACGTCTGACCTTCTGGCAAAAATTCTTACACCGTCGTAATCCATTAAAACCGTGATTGAAAATTACGTTGTTGTTTTGCTCTTGGTTTATTCGTAGCTCTCCACTCACTTTCTGATGTCTGGATTGTGTGTCGTACTCATAAACCCACGTCTCGTCTGCAGTAATGATGGGCATGATAAATGTTGGACTGGATTCAGCTTTAGAAATCTTGTCTGTGGCGATAACAAAGCGGTCTTTTCTTTGCATGAAATTCAGGACTTTTGTGACCAACTTTGCAGCAACACGGCGTTATTAACTAACGGGTGATTTTTTAGCTATTATCTTTTTAAACAGTTGGTTTAAACAGCTGACGCACGTTTCGTGTTTTATTTCAATGTCAAACATCTTCAGTTTGGTCTATAATTTAACCATGAATCAATCGTCTTACAAACGAACAACGCTTGCAAATCATTGAATTTTATTATAAAAATGCGTGTTCTGTTAAGAAAGTTTATCGCGCGCTTCTTCCATTTTATGGTCAGTTTAATCGACCCACTGAAGCGGCTGTTCGAGCTATTCTGACTAAATTTAGAAACAAATTTACAATATTGGACATCAAACCACCAACACGCTTACGTAGAGTGCGAACTGAAGGAAATATCGCAGCTGTATCGGCCAGTGTTAATGAGGACCATCAATTATCGATTCGTCGCCGTTCGCCGTTCGCAGCAATTGGGCCTCTGCTACTCAACAACGTGGAAAATTTTGCGAAAGGATTTAGGTGTGAAGTCTTTCAAAATACAGCTGGTGCAAGAATTGAAGCCGAACGACCTACCGCAACGCAGAATTTTTGGTAAATGGGCTCTTGGAAAGTTGGCCGAAGATCCACTTTTTCGAAGTTCATTTTTGGATCAATGGGTACGTAAATAAGCAGAATTGTCGATTTTGAAGTGAAGATCAGCCAGAAGAATTGCAAGAGCTACCAATGTATCCAGAAAAGGTCACAATTTAGGGCGGATTATGAGCTGAAGGTATCATTGGACCGTACTTCTTCAAAGATGCTGCGAATCGTAACGTAACTGTGAATGGTGAGCGCTACCGTGAAATGATATCCAACTTTGTTTTACCCAAAATGCAAGAGCTTGACTTGCCTGACACACATGTGGCTTCAGCAAGACGGTGCCTCATGCCACACAGCACGCGTAACAATGGACTTGTTGAGAGGCGAGTTCGGTGAACATTTTATTTCACGTTCGGGACGTGACAATTGGCCCCCCAGATCGTGCGATATAACGCCTTTAGATTATTTTTTGTGGGGCTATGTTAAAGCTCATATCTATTCAGACAAGCCTGCTTCAATTAACGCATTGGAAGACAACATTAAAGCATCTTGTAATATGTCTGCGTCTTTTGCGAATCTAAGTAAACTTTGCAGCTCTATCCCGGAGAGGTATTCTAACTTCTCATATTATAAAGCTCCTAAGCATATTAAGCTGGTTCTAGCTAATGCAGGGCAAGAACATAGAAGGTGTTCTAGCGTTTCCCCAAGAATGATAGAAACAAGATTGCGCCCATCAGAGCGTACGTGACGTCACGTTTGCTGAGTTGTGCAGTATTGCCAACCATTTGCTCTTCGCAATAAATTTAGTGCTTTTTTATACCGAAAATGCGATAATTTTTAAGTTTGGTGTTTGTTTCTTTTTGTTTTTAATTTAAGGCTAGCGAAACTTTAGGTTAAAAAAAAACTGTATTATTATACAAAAGAAGTTTAAAAAAGGCCACTCTGAGAAGATTTTAGTGCTAATGAAAATTTTTTTACTCCTATAAAATAATATAATTTTGAAGTGCAAATTTAATTTTTGGCTCCATTTAAGGCTATGCAAAAATATTAAATGCCCCTGTCTCAACTCTTCTTAAGATTGAAAACCTTTTTACACATTTTAAAAAGCCTTTGAATTTATTGAATGCGAATTAAAACCATAGAGGTGTAATCGTTTCTTCCGGTCATCAATCCTTAGTGAGACATAGAGCATCAAGAGGTGTATTCATAGTAAAAATAAGCAACAAAATACCAGAAAATACTAAGGAAACCATACTGACATTTTTACAAAAAGAGCATGTGATATACTGGTCGAAACATTGGAAAGATTTGCATGAAATAATCTTCAAACATTAAATTATGTATATGGACTGTACTATCGGTTTGAATAAAAATTTAATGCATTTTTCTGAACTTAACGTGTGTTTTTTTGAAAAACTTTCCTAAAGCTCTTAAAAAATCACCCTATATGTACCCGTGCTGCCACTGCATTTAAAATTGCAATTGAATTCCCATTGGAAAATGCATGTGTGCATATCGATATTACATATTTAATTTCCTCGCTTAATTTCTTTTCACAAGTGTTCCAGTGTCTATAAAAAAAATGTGTCTATGAGTTTTTATTCCGTCATTTTTCTCGAATCCATGACGTGGTGGGCACTTTTCATCGGAAATCAGTTCATATAAAAAAGTAAATTTCGCAGACCTGTGGTATGTTAAACCATTTTTGACATTTTTATATTTTATGTTTATACCCGCGCACTTGTGCCCAAGGTTATTATAATTTTATTCACATAACTGTTGGTTGCAAAAGCATAAAAGAACCAATATAGATATGCTTGTAGAATTTGTGTACCAAAATGCTCAAAAAGCTGTCACGTCTGGCGCAGACAGTTCGGATTACCTTTGGAGCCAACGAAGTGTGGAGTTTCTTGAAAGAATTTCATAATGGAATTTTAGTGGCAAGTCTAACATAACAAGTCTGACTTTCAGTGAATTTGGCTCTTATCATTGAAATAGCAAACACAATCACATCATTTTTAAATAACGGTCTCCAGTGATTGTTAAAATTACACGTTTTTCTTCACAAAAAATATCATCCCACAATGCGGTGCTGATAAAACTACACACCACTCTATGACATTACCTTAGTTCAACTTCGTCTCATGGAGAATTCCGGCGTTAGAGACAATTTCTATTCGAAAATTTTACATATTGTTGTTTTATTGAAATGGACTTTGTTTGACATAAAATTTGTGCTTGGCATTCGAAAAATCTTCTAACAAAATTCCAAGCAGTTCGTCTAACTTGCGCAGTTTAGTTTGTTTACAAAATGACTCTTTTAAGAAATAAATTCCATATCTTTGAGCAGAATTATTTGTAAATACCTATTTGAGCAGATAAATTTCTGGTCGAAATGTTGGATGTGACATGTGGATGTTTGCAGCAGCTACAGTAACAATAATTTCGAACGTTAGCACTTTGCGATATCAGTGGTAAGTCAAGCTCTCGATGAAAGGCAACTATCGGCAAAGAGTTTACTAGCTTCGTTATAGTGCTTATGCTCGTAAGTGTGGAACTAATTCATTCGACAGATATAGTATACAAAATGGTCATATTTTATTAAATTGAAATGACAATTTCACCATACTACAGGCGCTAAACTTAATTTCTTCCCACTAAACCGGTTTTCGCCAAAAACATTCAACAATAGAACAGATACAAATAAAATATTGGCAGAAATTGATAAAAGGAATATACCTGTGTTGCTGTGTACCTTGATGTAGCGAAAGTTTTTGACAGCGTGTGACACCAGGACTCGTAGTCAAACTTAAGCAGTATCTTCCACTGCACTAATATCTGATAATGAGAAACTTTTTAGCAAGCAGATACTTTTATGTAAAATATGGAGACAAGTGCTCTAATGTTCAACTCATGGACCTGTACTGTGTACGTGCGAGCAACATTCGCAGATGATACCATTTTATTCCTAACTCATAAAACCTTAGAAGCAGCAACAAACAAGTTACAGCCGATTTCGGACAAATCTTTAGAATGCTTTAATGCTTGGGTTTTACAAATCAGTGGTGGCAAAACAAGTCATGTGGCTTACTCTAACACGAAAATTGAACATAACAATCTTACAATAAACAATTCACAAATCCAGATAAACACCAAAGCGAGATATCTTGGAATGACTATTGGCTCCAAACTTTTCTTGAAAGCACATAATAAAATGAGGTAAAAAACAGATTCAACAACTGCATTGGCTACTTGTCAGGCAGTCGAAACTGTCATTGCTGAATAAAATATTTATATATATTACTTATACAAAACTGTGATCGTGCCAATGTATGCATATGGCATAGAAAGCTGGGGAATGCAAGTAAAACTAACATCAACATTATTCAACGACTACAATCGAAAATACTCAGAACATTAACCAATGCTCTTTAGCACGTCCAAAATGAAGATATTCCACGCGAACTCAAATCGATACAGTAGTAGATATCATGCGCAAATGTAGCATACGAATACTGCCATGCGACAACTCCCATCAACAGAAAACGTGAACTCCAGGCTGACAACCAGAAAAATTTATATTTATTTACAAACATACATTGCAAACTTCGTTTCTTTTGTTTATTATACGTCTAAAACATAGTTATTGTTTTTACAGACCACTTAAATCTAATATGAGCTTAAATAACTACTATAGGTATTACTATAATTACACAGTCCTGCGAGGGTGAGTTTCTAGAATGGCTGTACTTGTTTCTTGTAGTTTTTTATGCGCTGAAAACGAATCTGACCTTCAAAATGCTCCATCACGTCAGGATTTTTGGTAAATGAAGCCTAAAAGGTAAAAAAATGGCCATTTGAGCCATTTTTGATATTTTTTTTTGGGATAGAAATTTTTTTTTTCAATTTTCGACGAAAAGGTCGCATAGTACAACTCTTTAGCTTTAAAACCCATTTTTTAAAATTATTGTACGATTTTTTAAAAAAAAGTTATGACATTTTGAAATTAACAGTTTCAGTTACGTATACGTTGGGTATAACGTCTATTGAAAAAGTTAATGTGACTGTTGAAAGAAAAATGTGAGTCAAAGATCACCCCTAGATCTTTGAATTCATGAACAGATTGAAGTAAAGTATTATTAATGCTGTAGGATTTCTGGAAAACATTTTGAGTTTTGGCGAAGGTGACATGAAAACATTTCTTAATATTTAGAGAGATGCCAGAGTTACTGCACCAGCGAACGAGCGCATTAATTTCCGTTTGCAACATAGGAACATCCTCATTTTTTCTAATGGCCGAAAATATTTTCAAATCATCAGCATACAAAAGAAAGTTGGCAAATGAAAAACAGGTACAAATACTATATCATTAATAAATAGAACGAAGAGAAGAGGCAATATAATACTGCCTTGTGGCACGCCTGAAGATACAATGAAAGGTTCCGAACATTCACCCTCAATCGTTACCCACATCGTCTATCGGATAAATAAGATTTCAATCATTGAAAGAAAATAGAATGGAAACCAAGCGAGGCTAATTTGCGTAATAGAATTGTATGAGAAACTTTATCAAAAGTCCGTCACCAAAAGTTCCAGTTCGGGTGGACCTATCCGAGATAAATCCATGCTGATTGGGCGAGATTAGGCTGTTAGTTGTAAATTATATTTTTTCTTTTAGAATTCCTTCGAAAAGTTTAGAAATAATAGAAAGCTTCGAGATTTTTGAAAGTAGGGGTGATAGTTGTGATTTTCCAATCATTGATAAAAACTCCCGAAGATAGAGATTTATTAAAAACGAATTTGAAAGGAAATACAATAGCCGGGCAGTTTTTAAGAAAAATTACGGACAGCCCATTCTAATCAGTCTGCGAAGAAGGTTTTAAACCCAAAATCCCATTCTCAATGTCCAGAGAAACAAGGTTTAAATAGCCAAAATTCAAAGATGAAAGTGGATTATCATGACAAGGAGAAAACGAGTACGCGTCATCACTAGTGAAATTAGATTTGAAAAAATCGGCAAACAAATTGGCTACGTCATGATTTGTCACTAAAACGAACCGCAGAAAAGACTCCAGCGCTTGACTTTTTAGATTTAACAAAAGGCCTTAGGATTAGACTTAATATTCTTTTCAATCCGAAGAATATAGTTTCTGCATAAACAGTTGAATTTTTTTAAGCAATGCTTGTAATTTATCAAGTAGTATGCTTTCTAACATGAGATTAAATAAATTATGCGAAAGTGTGTCGCCTGGTTTAAAGACACAGAAGTGATTTCATGTCAAGTGATCCAAGTTTTATGGGCATTGCTGTAAATGTTTCTGAAAATTCGTTTATTTGTAGACTTCAGTACAATAAATAGTACACTGAAAACACTACAAAAATAAAAATGTTGAGATTCATTGAATATTGAAATTTTTTTCATTGGGGTTTTAAAAGCGAAATATTCTCCGTTTCTTTTCAATCATGTTATACACAATTTTAAAATTTGTTTTAGGATATCTTTCTTCTCCCAATCAACGTTTTACTTAAAATTAAACTATATATAAAATTATGTCTGAAATCTGATTTCCGAAGAGTCCCTATTTTCTTCTATTCACTTAGCAAATGTAGAGTATTTGGGATGGTTACAGGAAACTAATTTAAATTTTGTCAATATGAATGGCTATTTACTTGTATTCTTCCAAATTACTTGTGAAATTTACTAATACCAGAGTAAAAGTTAGGTAAATAAATTCAGAATGCGCTTTTTTTATTTTTTGGTAGAACTTGTGTTAAAATAAGTTACCTTAAGGCGGCCAAACGTAGACGATTGTGCGGAATTGTATATAGCTGCTACAAGCCCGTGCTATAATACTAGTTTTTCAAATTGATCCGCATTCCACATTCTAAAATCGGTGATAGAACCAGTTTGAATTAACGTGTTGACTTTTCACTATTCATTATTCATTATTTCATTTAATTATGTTTTGTATTTTTCTCAGCGAATGTGAGTGAGAAAAATCCACTTTCATGAATTACATAATGGATTGCACGCGTTTAGTTTTTTCAAATATAACTTTCTAGGGCTTAAAATTGCTGGAATATTTTCCACAGCAATGCTTTTGTCTTTGCTTTGGCTTTGAAGAGAAAAGCAGCAACAGTACAAGTATTGCTATGCAGTACGAACAGGAGGCTGTTATGTGCTGTCGGATCAAAACAAATACCAGAAGCGACAGCATATGTCAAGGCTGCAGTACTCATTGGTTGTTGTAGCTGCCATTTCGAAAAGAAAAAAAACAAAACAGAGTAACGTAGCAAGTAGCAACATGTGTTGCAGACCAAGTAAAAGTAAGTGATTTTTAGAAATAAAATCAAACGAATATTCCGCCAATTTATATACGATTATAAAGTATATTTCAATTTTATCTGTTAGCTCCTACACTCTATTTTGAATACGACTAAGCGTTGTAATATTTTAAAGTTCTAAAAAATGCATACGTCATTTAAAAAAAAATTAATACATATCTCGAATTCTCCTTAAAAGTGGAAAGATGAAATAAATTTAATCTGGGAAGCTCTGATAAATTTTACGATATACTTTAGAAAAATCCTGATCTTGTCAAAAAGTGTCATAAAAGTGACAAATATGATTTTAAAAATAAGTTATCTTACTATGTACCTTTGAATTATATATATGTACATATAATTGGCCCTTACACTTTTTTTGGGTGTTTGTCCGAGCTCCTCCTCCGATTTGTGGCGTGCGTCTTGATGTTTTCCCACAACTGTACTTTTATATTATTTGCTATTTTATTGACGGTATTCTAAAACTGTCCTGAGTCCGAGTACTGTTCCGCATTGATGTTTCTAAAAGTTCACCGCCTTAAACGGAAAATCAACGAGTCCAAAAATTTAAACGTAAAAACAAAAAAAAACTTTTAAATTACAACCTAAATTTCAATTTTGTTTAATATCTGGTAAATTTGCTAATTTTTTTTAATAAAATAACTTAATAAAACAAATCATTATTTATTAAAATTTAAAGCTTTTAAATAAATAAAAGTATCAAATTAGGATTTTATTTCATTTCCTCATTTCTGAGGAAACATCTTCCAAGGACTTAAGAAAATCTTTAAAACTTTTTCATTGACCACATCAACTTTCCATTTATTTCTTTTGGAATTTTATTTTATATATTTGTTTAAAAAAAATTGGCTATATCTGTAAGGCTTTAAAGCCTATTATAATACATCGCTGTTGGAAGTTTTAAAATTGGTAATCAATTATTTATATACAGTGCAAGCTTAAAACTATTTTTTTTTTTTATTTTTTATTTTATTTTTTATTTCAAACAAAATAAGTAAATTACAATGTTTAATTACACTACAACTAGTTCAGAAACTAACGAGCAGTTTGATTCGAAAATAAATTACAATTGATAAAAAGAAATTACAAACAGTATTTCTTATTTTCTGTTAATAGCCAGCAAGTTCATGTGGTTTTTTCCTCTTTAATCTTCGAACTGGGCACGGGTTACTAAGGATGCTCCTAGCTTCTTCGTTTACATGCCCTTGAAGTCGAATTTGGTGTGCTTCTGCTATTTTCTAAATTTCTTCAGTTACAGTGTTAACTTTAAGGTCCCGATGAATATCAGCATTTCTGACGTACCAGGGTGCTTTAACGATGATTCTCAGCACTTTGTTTTGAAAGCGTTGTATTACATTGATATTTTCTTCACTGGCGCAACCCCAAAGTTGTGCACCATAGGCCCATAATGGTTTTAATGTTTGTTTATAGAGAAATAATTTGTTATATATGGATAAATGCGATTTCCATCCAATTAGCCAGTTCATTTTGTTTAGCATGATGATAAGCTCATTTCGTTTTATTTTTATATGCTCTTTCCATCGCAACTTCGCATCTAGGGTAATACCTAGGTATTTTGCAGTATTAGCGAATGGGACTTTTTAATTAGAAATCATTATTGGTTGGTATTTTGTAATTTTATTTGTAAAATTCACGTGAATGGATTTACTGTTATTGAGTTTGATTCCCCATTTTCTCGTCCATGATACCATAGAGTCGATTGCAGTTTGAAGGTTCCTTGCAGCTTTTTCTTCTGTCTTTTCAACACATAAAATTGCAGTGTCGTCAGCGAAGGTGGCAGTTAAACAATTTGCCATTAGTGGTAAATCTCGGGTATAAAGAATATACAGGATTGGACCCAGGATGCTACCTTGTGGTACGCCGGCTTTTATTTCAACCAGTTCAGAATATTCCTTTCCCTGTTTAATTCTTAAATATCTTGAAGTAATATATGACTCCAGCAGACTACAATATTGGTATGGGAGGCAAGTCTTTAATTTGTAAATCAAGCCTTCATGCCATACTTTATCGAACGCCTGTGCGACGTCGAGGAAAACTGCTGAACATACCTTCTTTTCCTCTAATGCTTTTTCGATTTCTGATATTATTCTATGGACTTGTTCCAAAGTGGAGTGTTTACTTCGGAAACCAAATTGGTGAGAAGGTATTAGATCTTTTAATTCAATAATTGGTTTCAACCTGAGGAATATTAGTTTTTCAAACAACTTGGATATTTGTGATAACAGAGAAATCGGACGGCATGAAGACACTAATAATTTAGAAAATCTCACTTACATTTAACTGTAAATGAAATGTAATGTAAATTTATTTAGAAAAAAGGAATAAAGCCACAATTCCTCGCCATTTTGAAAAGAAGGAAATAAAATTAGGTGTGAAATGGAAAATGTTTCAATCAGTCCGTCGAGCTGTTAAAGGTTATGCAACTGTATGAACTGTATGAATATGAAGCCTCCTAATAAAAAGTGTTTTAAAAAGAAATATTTTCAGGGCTAAGGTTTTAAATAAAATAGGATTGGCTTACAATTTGAAATGGGACGAAATGGTATTAGAAAAAAGAAAGTTTTCAGAAAGAAGCGAAATATAATAATACAGACAAAAAAACTTTGTTCTGATAACTTCGAGTTTATTTATTCAAAACAGTCCTCTCTGGCCTCGATACACTGTTTTGCGTGATCTAAAAGCTTTTGGAAAAAGTGTTTCAGGCCATTGACCGGAATGTGTTTCAGGATCTCGGTACAAGCCTTTTGGATGACCACTACAGACGCAAAACGTTTTCTTTTCATGACCAAATGTAATTTTCCGAATAGGTAGAAATCACAGGGAGCCATATCAGTACGGTGAGTGATTGATAGTTGCGATGCGATGCAACAAACGCTTCAAAACACCAAGATAGAAAGTTGCATTGACGGTTTGGCCCATTGGCACGACATCCTTGTGAACAATTCACTTGGAATCGTAAAAACAAGTGAGCATCGACTTGATTTTTGACTTCTCCATCGCGATTTTTTGGGGGGTGGCTCGTCTGGGGTCTTCCATTACAATGTTTTAAAGGAAGTTAGGGATGTAACTTCCAACGCACTAACTCATTAAAAAGATGATTTATCAAAAACATGTTTATGACGCCAGTCCTGTTTATTTTGGACTTCACCTTATATATTAAGAACTGGACAGAATATATAACAAGTGTATGTCAAAGTTATTTTAAAAATGACATAGACAAATTTAAAATTACATATAATAGATTTTTAAAGCCAGAAGTAATTGCATTATGCTTAGTCGTCATTACAATAAAAAGAGGTTGTCTGTAAAGTCGGCTTACTGACGATAGTTTAACGTGATAACGTCATAAGAAAATACTAATTGAATGGTTGCATTTTTCAAAAGAAAATTTTAATTTTATTTGTTTGATAGATATTTTGTATGGATATAGAGAATGAGTTAACATTAACATAACATAGCATAACATAACATAACATAACATAACATAACATAACATAACATAACATAACATAACATAACATAACATAACATAACATAACATAACATAACATAACATAACATAACATAACATAACATAACATAACATAACATAACATAACATAACATAACATAACATAACATAACATAACATAACATAACATAACATAACATAACATAACATAACATAACATAACATAACATAACATAACATAACATAACATAACATAACATAACATAACATAACATAACATAACATAACATAACATAACATAACATAACATAACATAACATAACATAACATAACATAACATAACATAACATAACATAACATAACATAACATAACATAACATAACATAACATAACATAACATAACATAACATAACATAACATAACATAACATAACATAACATAACATAACATAACATAACATAACATAACATAACATAACATAACATAACATAACATAACATAACATAACATAACATAACATAACATAACATAACATAACATAACATAACATAACATAACATAACATAACATAACATAACGTAACGTAACGTAACGTAACATAACATAACATAACATAGAGCAAGATGTCGAACGTTGCCGTTCGTTTGCTTTGTTTGCTTTGTCGTTCGTTCCGCGCTTTCGCTTGCAGTTCATTCAAGGTAACGGCAATGAGCAAGGTAACACTAATGAGCAAGGTAACACTAATGAGCAAGGTAACGACACATTTTTTCGTGCGTGCAGCCTGTTAAATCGAATTATAAGACGTTATCACGTCAAAAACGCTCTTTATGTAACTTAATTGAGAAGTAAACAATCCAAAATTCTCTTGGACGATGCCCAATATTAAAACAATGCCTCTGTACTTTCTTTGAAAATACCATCTATAATGATACCGAAATAGTTTATGTTGTAAATGGTCCGGACATTTTTCCCGTAAAAGATCAATGGTTTCGTTGCTTGTGTGGCACGTAGCGGCGTCTTGTTGAAAATAAATGTTGTCCAGATCAATACCATCCAATTCCGGCCATAAAAAATCGTTAATCATCTCTCGATAGCGTAATCTATTCACCCCAACACCTGCTATTGGAAAACCTTTTATATACTCGCATACCTAATAGTTTTGTAAATAAATATCTAACTGATTTTTCCGGCAGACGACTTTTAAAGTAATTGCCGTATTTTCATTTAAACGAAGTAAGAAATATTGTAAATAGTTTTGTAAGATATTTTGTGGAAAATAAATGTATCTATCCTGATAAACCTAGGATGCATCTTGGCTATTGCTTCATTAATATGCCACCAAAATTAACACTGCGTTACATAAACGAACTTTTTTTTCTGTCCTATGAACCAAATATACTTTTTCGGAAAGGGGAGAAAAAATAAAAATACACGTGTATCGGCGATTTTCATGGACACGTCAGAATTTTTTTTATGTATAAAATATAGAGCTCGTAGTCCGCCTGTGTGAAAAACTTTGGATCAATTTTAACCCTTTTTCCGTGATCCAATCGCGCTGAATTTCTGCAGGCAGACTTGTGGAAATGTTTTTATTATGTAAAATTAAAAAAAAACAATTTTATCAATTCCCAGATTTTTTTGAATTTTTTTTTCTAAACTTTCGGCATAACTTGAAGGGACTCCAAATTTTTAAACAACTTATTAACCTTTAATTTATTGTTTCATATAACACACTCTGTGCCGTTTGTGTGTTTGTTACAGTTCCGGAAGTTTCGATCATCTGACAGTTGCGCTACTAGGAGACGTATACTTTGACAATTGTTTTAAGTTCTGTTGCGCGAAAACGTCTTTCTGTATATTTCATCTTACGAAAAATGCAGTGCCCGACTCGAAATAACTTTTGTTACGTTTGTGGCTTATTCGCACCAAGTAAAAATTTGAAAAATATTACGAAAACAGTGGTTAATCAATTATTCCATAAAAAAAAAATCTCTTTTCTCGACAAATGCCAATCTGGAGAACCTGTGCTTAATGTTTACATCTGCCAATAAACTGCTTTTTAATAAAAAAATAGTAGGAGTAGTAATGACATTACCTACTCTTTGTGTTATGTCATAGAGGCGTGCTATTGAAAAACACCCAGTACATATAAGAAGCAATGCATTTAAGAAGATACCTGAAAAGTTATTACCTAGTTCTTGCCAAGCAAAAAATTTCAAACTCACATTTGCTCCATTGAAATCTTTCCAGAAGATTGACTCAAACTTGTTTAAGCTTGCTCCTTGATACTGTTGAGAACAAATTTATCCTCTGCACTTTTTGTTATTATTCATATAACTTTTAGGCTGTCATCTTGCGGTAGAAGTATTTTTTTTATCAATATAATAAATATATCAACAAACCATCCTCTCCAATATCAGACTAAGTACGTACATATGTAGATTGCGAACAAATGCTTGCGTGCAAGCGTGCACTTTTACATAAGCTTTTGATACATTTATGCACTTGCAATGTTCGTAAACCACTAAGAGATTTGAATGCAAATAAAGCAAAGCCTTCGTATATTGGATTTCGGAAATTGATAAATTGCGATGGGATTAAGTTTTGGGTTTGCGATAGTGTTGCCATTACTAAAGTAATCCCTGCAGTAGTCTATCACTGGTTTGAGAAAGTTGCAACACCTTGACCGCATGGTGTTAAGAGTTGGATGTGAAGATATGCTTTTGCAGCGGATACATTTTCCTACTGGTAGCTAGAGAATTGATGATGGAAATGAAAATGGCTGAATATGTTTTTTGATAGAGAAAAATGTTATGTGCATGAAACAGAAAAATTCCTATAAATTTATGTTTGCATTGGGGCATTCCATATCCAAAAGTAAAAAATTCAAAATGCCGTTTTATTATTTTTATGGTTATTTCATTGGAAACACTTTAAAGCTAATAATAATTATTTATACACAGTAGGGTCGATTAATTCATAACGGAAAAAATCGTTCCTACCGTCTTATTGGTCCAAAATACGCGCTAGGGCTTATTTTTAGGGAAGGGAAAAAATAAAAGAATATTTATATACAGGGTGGCTGATGAAAGCCGCTACCAAAAAAAATTGAATAACTTTTTTTCTTTTTAAGTTATCTGTTCCATTTTTGTTTTAATTTGCAGATTGATCTTTAAAATTTATTAAAATGGATAACTGGGACACGCAAACAGGAATTTGGATAGTCCGCCGCTATCACGCACTGGAGTCCGTAGTTTTGGTACAGAGAGAGTACAGGCGGATGTTTGGCGGCGATCCCCCGAGCAGATGGACCATAATGAGACTGGTGAATAATTTTGCTGAGCAAGGAACAGTCGCAAGAAGGCCTTATCATCGAAACCCACCAGTTCGGACGGAGGAAACGATCGCTGCTGTAGCTGCAGCTATACAAAGCAATCCAAGGGTTTCAACAAGAAGCTTATCTGCTCAACTTGGTGTCAGCCGACAGTCTTTGCAAACAATAATGCACAAAGATTTAGACTTATTTCCCTACAAAATTCAAATGGTTAACAAACTGAATGCAGCAGACTTGCCGATTCGCTTGGAATTTTGCCAGAAGATCCTGCAAATGGTGGAAGAAGACCAAAACATGTTAAACTGCCTTTTCATGTCTGATGAGGCCCATTTCGATTTAAACGGCAATGTGAACAAACAAAATTGTCGAATATGGAGTACTTCTAACCCACAGATACTCCACGAGACGGAATTGCATCCTCTTCGCGTGACAGTGTGGTGTGCGGAGAATTCCTTTCAACTCTGTGTGGTTTCAACAAGATGGGGCAACGTCTCACATAGCCCAGACTGTTATGACAGAGTTGCGACGAAAATTTCCCAATAAACTGATTTCAAGAAACTCCGAATTTCGTTGGGCCCCCAGGTCGCCTGACTTACTGCACCTGACTTTTTCTTGTGGGGTTTATGTAAACAACAAGTTTATAAAACAAAGCCAACAAATTTGGATGAACTAAAACAATCCATTCGGGCAACAATTGCGGCTATTCCTGTCGCAACTCTCAAAGCAGTAATGAATAACTTTTTACTAAGATGCCGCACTTGTGTCAACGAGCATGGGGGGCATTTAAATTCAATTATTTTTAAAACTAGTTAAGCTACATTTAATAAAATTTAATGACCTTCAACTTGAAAAAAAATAAATGAATTCCATACACTAAAAAAAAAGTTATTTGAGTTTCTTAATGTAGCAAAATTCATCAGCCACCCTGCATTTTTATATAATATTTATTTTACACAGAATATTGAAGTTTAAATTTATTCAATTAGAGTCATGCCATCTTCTTCGGGAACATTGTCATAAATAAAATTCTGAATTACATTCAGATTTTCTTCCAAATCCATTTCCCGTTGAATCATCGGTCCGAATCACTCATGTCTTGCGATATAGCTATTGTTAAATGAATACTTCTTGTCTAAGTAGCCTATTCGTAGTGCATTGGAAACATTTCAATTTTTTACTTACACAATTCACAACTTCTTGTAAGGCTGGTTTTACAAACTTACCTCGATGATTTATCACCATTCTGTTTTCAATATATTCATTGATTTCCATCCGCAAATGATCCTTGAATGGCTTGTTTATTGCAAGGTCAAGTGTCTGGAGGCAACCAGTCATTCCTACCGGAATTATTATTTGATTAGTCTTCCTCTCAGCAACCAAAAGTTTTTCATGTTTTTAGCGCTGTGAGAACTGGCTGAATACCAAACTAGTAAACCTCTATTCTGACCCCTCAACAGTGGTGGCAGCATAAAATCAACTCACTTTCTTATAACTGCTTGGGTCCACCAGGCTGCTTCACTTTCAATGACATAAATTCCTGAAACACTTTGAATCTGGTCTTTTTTACCTTTAGTGATTAAAAATAGCGATACTTTCTTGCCGTCTAGGCGATTCTTTAAAATAGAGTTAGCACGTGCATTATCGTAACCGGTAGAAGAAACGTTAATTGAATTGAAGAAGCCTTGTGGTGAACTGTCGTTTGAGCTCCTTGGCCTAGGAATACCGCAATCATTTTGGAGAGTTGGTATTTAAAAAAATCGATGCCATCAACAAAAAGCTTAAACGCAAATGCACGCTTAACAATTGCATTGTCTTTCACCTTAAACAATGTTGTTGATCTGTTACAGACAATTTATATTGTTTAAGGAGGTTGCTTAACCAGTATGACGATGCTTTAAATTCTTCTGTGGATATATCAAATTCAATTGCTGTTTCAAGGGCAAATTTTTGAATATCAGCCCTGCACACAACCAAAGCCATTGCTCTGCTGCCTGCAATCTATTCTCAGGTGCAATCTTCTAACTCAGAAAATAATGGCCTGATCCAACTGCGTTTTTTATCATTTCCTTGGTCCACCAGTTGACCCTTTACGAACCATACGTAGATTCAGCATCTTCTCTTTACAGAATACTACATGATTTACACCCATGGAGTCTTCCACGATTCCCTTTTTGTGCTCGACGGAATAGCTCCTTCGTTTTGTACTCATTTTTAATGCATTTTTTAGGTCACATTATTTTAACTCGGGCTTATTTTCGGGGGATGTCTTATTTTCGGAAAAAACGGTAGTAGATTCGAATTCTTCATAGAATTCTAGAAAAAAGTATATTAGGCAAAGTTCGAAAGTCAATTTTGAGTTTGCCAAATTTTGAAATATTTTACTTAATAAGAAGGAGAGTAGGAAAAAGACACCTTGTGTTGAAAGTAAACCCGATTTAAAGCGAAAATAATTGTGAATAAGTAGCTAAAAAAATTTTAAAATACATTTTTTAAATATGATAAAATGTAATTGCCTTTGCTTTCTTTGCAAGTTTTAGTTTGATTTACATTTTACAGTCACTTTTCCTATTGCAATATTAAAAAATTACAATTATTTGCTTTGTAGTGCCGTATTGGAGTTCTTTAAATGAAAAAGCATTTCAAAAATAATTTGGACGGAAGAGTTGGAGGGGAAGTAACTGCGAGGAGCTTCCCATCAAGCTTAAATTTAGTCTTTCGGACCACTGTAGTTACTTCTGTAATTACTGTAAAAGATGTAAATATCTACTCCGACAGCTAAGAGGTAATTAGAGCTTTGGGCTCATTCTTTGTGCGTTCGAAATTAATCGGGGAATGCCTGACTTCCCTCTCGATTGCATCGGAATACTTCGATATTAGGCTCATTTGAAGATTGGGTTTCCCTTGAAAACTTGTGGTTTGCTCTTGAGAAGGTGGGCTTTGCCTCAATTTAGCGAGCGGTCGGTTAGTGCGCAAACGTGCAAAGTTGCAAAATCCTTCTGGCCTCGGGTAGATCGGTGACGCTCGAGGGAATTTCCAAGGCTAACAAAGTCGCAGTTCTCGAATTCGGTAGGTATCCTTATCGGACATTGTCCTTTAGGTGTCCATGCGGAGAGGCTTGAGATTACTTCAATTCCTTTCAAGGTGGAATCATCTCAGCACCTCCTTCTCAGCTGCCCTGGATATTATGGGGTTAAATATCAACAACAACTAGTGAAATTCATTAGTAGCTTGAAGCGGTTACTACGAATGTAAATCGGCTCCATTGATAATCATTCTCTAATCCAAAGCCCCCATCTTCCTGCCTGATTCCTTCTCTTTTCCTTTCTCCTCCCCTACCCCTGTATCGTACCTCAACACACAAATTTTGAATACAGCTTTCAGCCAATTTGGAAAGTAGACAAATTTCACAGAAAATTGAAATAAGAATATTTAACGCATGTGAAAAATCTACACTCCTATATGGCAGTGAAACGTGGCTGGTGTCGAGAAGCACTACGTGGAAATTACAGGGTCCGGTACTCGAAGTGTAACCAACTTCAGACCGCTCGCGCAGCTGATGCACGGGCATAAGCTGCCTGTTAGCTGGCGAAATGGTAGTCCAGAGTATTGTTTATAAGCGCGCGGAAGCATTTTGCCGAGAGTAAACGAAAAAAAGGAAATCAGTAATGGATTTCAAACGTAATTGTGTGATTGCATTATATTTGGATGGAAAATCACAACCAGCGATTGCCCGTGAGCTTGAGCACCTTAAAGTAAATAAAGTTTTTATTTATCGCACCACTATTCGTTACAATGATACTAGTGGCATCGCGAAACGTCATGGAGGTGGTCATCAAAAGACTGTAACGTCTCGTGAAATGGGTGAAAAAGTGAAGAAACGACTTGAGCGAAATCCCCGACGAAGTGCCAATCAAATGGCGAAAGAACTGAAAATATATTACCGTTGCATCCGCCTCATACTGAAAAATGATCTCAAAGTGAAGCCTTACAAAATCCAGAAGGTGCATGATCACACCACACCAAAGCAGCAACCAGTCAGACTTGAGAGAGCGAAGGCGTTGCTTCGCTTGGCCAAAAGCGGTCAATTTCCGAACATTGTTTTTTCTGACGACAAATTTTTCCAATGGAGCAACTCGTAAACTCCCAAAACAATAGGGTTTATTTGACCGACTGTTCATACAAGAATTTGAGTCATCGATTGGCCACCGGGAGCCAGCACCCGCCACAGGTAATGGTTTGGGCAGCTGTAACAGCCGATGGGCGCTCTCCAATCGTTTTCATCGAGCCTGGCGTCAAGGTAAATGCGAAATATTATCGGGAAAGTATTCTTGGCACCGTCTCACAAAACTCGAGTAAACCAAGAATGGCTAAAAAACAGCGTTTCGAACTTCATAACGGCCACACAATGGCACTCAAATTCACCAGGCCCGAATCCGATGGACTATTCTCTTTGGATCATTTTGGAGAGCAGAGTCCGAACTAAAAGATTCACCAGTCTCGAGGCGCTGAAAAAAAGCCATTGTACGCAAGTGGGCCAAATTACCTGCAAGTAACATTCGGGCAGTTGGCGATTCGTTTCTGGACCGTCTCAAGGCCATAGTCAAGGCAAAAGGTGGTCATATCGAACAAAAGTAAATTGATTCTTAATTTGAATGAAAGTAATTTTCCAAACTAAATTTATGGCGTTTTTATTTCGAGTGCCGGACCCTGTACAAAGCTTTAAAAACAAATGCCTTCGGATTATATTTCAAATTGCGTTTTTTTTCAAAAAGCGATATGTTTGAAATTTCGCTGAGAGAACACACAAGCAAATTAAAATATGAAACGCGTACTTCACACGCTGTGGACAAATGTATGCTCAAGTTTGCATTAATAGTCATGGAAGTGTTATGATATATAACCCTTAACCATATTTAATAAGCAGGTAGTCTATCTTTGTACTTGGATACTATAAACCTTTTTTATCGGAGATTTCTCTTCATAAATTACTTTTTTTTTTGAGTCCTACAGGAGCCTAAAAAATGACTTCAAAAATACTCCAAATTAGATGCGTTTTATGACACATTTTCAGTGAATTTTGGAGCTCTTTTGGGGTCTCATTTAAATTTTTCTAGATGATTTTTTTAAGTCAGATTTGAGCATGTGTACTACGATTTTCAATTTTTTTTTTATTGAGTTTAATTTCTTTCTTTTTCATTGATATTTAATTTATTTTTCTTATATACATATATATTTTTTTAATATTCAACATAAAAAGTATTCTACTCAAAAAGTAAAAACTATATTAATACACAAACTATATACAGGGTGACCCAAAATTAATTACCTTAACGGAATATTTTTAATTTACGCAAATAGGGTCGTACTTCAATCATATTTGACACTTGTAAACTAGACAGCTGCAGTATAAAAGCAGACAAACAATCAGCAAACAGCACATCACTCAAAATTATTTTGCTTTTATTTAATTAGTAAAAAAGTTATTCAAACAAAAAATTGGATGATCACTTTTAAAAAAAATAGATAAATTCATTTATTCATTTAGTAAATCTAGAAGTACAAGGTTTCTTACAGACTACATAGAACTAAGAGTATTTGTAAGAGTTATATATTGGTTCGAATCTCGGTGAAAGATCAAAATAAAGAAAAAGTTTTTTCTAATAGCGGTCGCCCCTCGGCAAACAATGGCCAACCTCCGAGTGTATTTCTGCCATGAAAAAGCTCCTCATTAAAGAAAATATTTGCTACTCGGAGTCGGCTTCAAACTGTAGGTCCCTCCATTTGTGGAATAACATCAAGGCGCACGCCAATATATACAATATCTATGTTTCGATATTATTTAAAAAAATCATTAAGTGATAATTTGAACTCAAATTTAAATAGCGCTAAATCAAAAGCCAAAGAACTTGAAATATGGTTAAACTCCTTCAATGTTCCTGTCAGAGGTGCATTCGAAGCATAAACAGTTCTAACACGCTCTAGGAAGAGTAAATCATTAATCCGAAGATTTTTTCGAGGTATGTGAAAATTAAGGCACTCTAAGAGTAAAGGCGAGTCAAATATCCCATTTATAATATCAAAAACAAAGCAGAGTGACAGTATACTTCTTCTACTTTGTAACGATTTTATGTTTAGTGATGCACATCTTGCATGATATGAAGGAATCGGATCAGTGGAGTTCAAAGATCTGAGTGCAAAATGAAGAAATTTCTTTTGAATGCGTTCAAGTCCATTGATATGGCACTGATGATAAGGCCTCTAAATAAAGACCAGCTTGGATCATACAAATGAAGTAAATAGTGTCGTCAAGGTGTGAGGATCCGTAAAATCGGCAGTAAAATGCCGAATGAAGGCAACTGTAGAATACAATTTGGCGATGACGAAATTTAAATGACTAAGAAACTGAAAGGTGGAGGCAAAGATTATTTTCAAATCAATAATTTCATTAAGAGTATTTAGGCGTGAGTTCTTAAGACTATGCTATAAGACCATTTCCACAGAAAAATATCACAAATTTGCTTAAGAAGAATCAGTGACGACTTCACAATTGGAAAATAAAAATGAATGCTAAAGAAATTCTGTAAAATGCTCCAATAAATGATCATTAATGTGCAAAACTTTAAAATTTTTTGAAGTTTATGAGAAAAACCCCAAAACGGCAAAAAAAATATAGGTATATATGTATATATTACTCCTTTTGGATTATTTTTCAAAACACTCTGTTTGGTTGGTCGGGATGTGTCTACAACTAGAACGCATTCTTGGGCTGAGCGATTTAAATCTTTCTTAGAGTTTCTTTTTGTTCGGTAACCCAGAGTAGAGTTTTGCGAAACGCGCATCGTGCGATCAAAATGAAGTCAACACAATAATCCATTTCATCACTTCTATAATATTCGTACAACTATATTTTTTTATTATCGTTGATTAAAAATACTAAAGCAATAATATTATATTACCTCAACTGGCACACACATACTAGTGGACTTTTGATGAAGCAATTTAAATCGATTTAGCACTCTCCATTTGTCCAAACCACTAAGTTGCTAGGTTCTATTAATATCAACAGTTTAACATTCCACGAAAATTGGATAAAAAAAATTCTTTTATGAATTTTTAGGATTTATTGACATAAAGAATGGCCTTCTAAATTCAAACAAGTTTTCTTTTTATCAAAAGTCTACAGATGTGAGAGTGTGTGTGTTTAATGCTTTGAACATTTTGCTTAGAATCCATTAAACTTGAGGCTAAAAATTTGCTAAAACACCTACAAAGCTTACAACTCAAACAAAAGTTGTTAATTCGATCGAAGCACAGATTGTATGCATTGCCTAGTTGCCTTTTAATTTCAATAGCCTACTTGGGCAAATGTAAGGCAGCAAGGGACATGAATAATTCACACTGAATAGGTCGCGGGAAGAATGCAAACAAAATATCGACTTTGCACAAATTTATCGATACGCCATTGGTGTTGAATATCGTTATTAAGCATTTCTCCATACAATAGTCGTCTAAAACTCATCACGTTTCTCTTTCTTGCCAGTCGTAGAAAAATACTACGAATAATATTTTAAGTTAAACTACTCGCATGGCAAATTGTTAGCCTTTTTTACGGAAGATAACCTTTGCCCCTTTTTTTAAAACCATATAAAAAAAGTTACGATCTTAATGAATATTTCGCTCTTTATGGTAAGATTTTAAATCCGCATTCCAGCAATTTTGACTCGATTATCAACGAGGTTCACGCCGTTAGTTCTAACTAACTATTAATTTAATCTTCAGCAACCCATAATCCTGTGAATATCGGAGAAGGCAATCATCGTTACTTAGAATTTTGCTTTTTCAAGGCACGAATTGGCGCTTTTCATTCGTCTTATTTGATTTACCTTTCCAATAAATTGTGATAATTTTCAATAAGATTCAATGTGTCAGAACAAAAATATTTTAGGGGCTTTCGTGTTGACTCTGATGCGAGAGTGATTCTGATGATAATAACGCTATTAACAGCCACTTATTGAAATTTCTCGTTTTCATCTTACTACTGCCATTTATTTTTCTTGATTGGCGTCATAACCCTGACTTGGGCGAGTTTAGCAAAGAGCGCCAGTTTTTTCTTTCTCGTGATAACCGGTGCTAGTTGGACACACAAAGTGAATCCGAATCCTGCTCTTCCCAGCCCAAAGGAGGCCTTTCTCCGCCTATGCTACCACCAGCAGGCACCACATCGAATACTTTCAAAGCTGTAACATTTGTATCCATTTGGAGCATGACTTAGCCTGCAAAGCCTCTGGATCTTTATTCGTTCTCACCGTAAAGCTCAGACAGCTCTTTATTCTATCTCTCTGCGATATTTGCTACCACCAACGTGTAAAGATCCAAAAATCTCCCACAGAATCTTATTCTTGTGAATCCAAGAGCTACCTCATTGGACCTTCGAGCTTTTCCGCCATACGATGGGATGGATATGATGAGAGACTGATAAAATAAAATTTTTGTTCGCCGAGAGAGATCTTTACTACTCAAATATCTATTTAGTCTGCCGCCGCAAACACCAAAATTAAGAAAAACATTTTTCTAATAGCGGTCGCCCCTCGGCAGGCAATGGCAAACCTTTGAGTTTATTTCTGTCATGAAAAAGCTCTTCATAAAATTATCTGCCGTTCGGAGTCGGCTTGAAACTGTAGGTCCCTCCATTTGTGGAACAACATCAAGACGCACACCACAAATAGGAGGAAGAGCTCGGCCAAACACACAAAAAGGGTGTACGCGCCAATTATATATATATATCGATTTAGTCTAAAGTGACACTTGTGGGCAAGAGAAATTCTCCGTTTGATTGACATTATTATTATTGGTGTTAATTATCATAGCTGTCAACAGTGATGCGGTGCCGAGCGTTTGATGACAGGCGGTACTTCGACTTGTCCTAGTTGCCCACCAAACCCAGTCACTTCGCTTCTTTATCCAACTTAGAAAATTCTGAACTAACAGGTATAATAATGGTATAATATCAATCTCATTGGCATACGCCATCATTTTGTATGCTCTTATAAAAAATTGTGCCTGTGCGATTAAGTTCTGCAGCTCACACGATCTTTTCCAGAATTTCCATTTGGGTCAAAGGGATCGAAGAGGTCCTTCTCAATTCTGATGGGGCTGCTAGTATTGTCCAGCGTCCCTTTTCGTGCTGTTTAATGCGGCTGAGGAGCCACGTTCACTAAAGTAGGCAGCGTCTGCTCTCCATAAGGTACGGTTGAGGGCGGGCGACTCTCTTGGAGCAAGCGGCGCGCTACAGAAATATACATGGAATGGTCAAAAATTCTTTTCTAATGTAAACACTAAGAAAATGAGAAAGCTAGAAAATGTTTGTGTTCAACGGTTCGGTACTAAAAACCTGATAGTTTTATATGATTTTGTTCTTTAATTTCCAACCAGTTAAAAATATCAAAGAAAATCGGTGCACTTCGTCTAACATTTTCCGATACATTGAATTATCGATACTTCGTTATTGAGCTGTAAAAGCTGCATCTCTATGCTGACTTGGCCTAAAGTTGCAGCCGAATGCAAAAGTGTACAACTCTTGAAAGCATGGATTTTGCAACTGATGGCGACCGGAAGGAGGCCGCATATCAAATGCATGAACTGCTTTTAGTTAGTTGTATGTATTTACATAATAAGAACTTATTGGGTGCCCCATTAAGAACAACTCATTTAAATTTAGTGCGATATTTTGTGGCATAGTTGTTGCATTAATAAATGCACCCCATAAATATTTGCGGTCATTCCGGTTACGTAGAATCCATTGTCGCAGGAACGTACATGGCATGTCGCTCATACTGCGCTATTGCCTGACAGCTGTCAAATGTCAACGCTGAAATTTTTCATGGGAACTGAAGGGATAGTGTATACCATTAGCAGTAGAGCATATTCTGAACTAAAAGGCTTTAATCGATGCGCCATTATTATGAAAAATGATGATGAAATTATTTATCGGTTATTTACGGCACCTACCTTCCATTTCGACACTTTTTTGATAAAATAAAAATATTAGCACTTAAAAAAATACTTATAATAATATTAGAATTTATAAACGCTAACGTTTTTTTCGTTAAAATGTCACAATAAGTGAACTTAATAAGTCACCCTATACATAAAGATCCCATTACTAAAATAGCTGTGGCACTGAGTTGCTCACGCTGGGAATAAAAGACAAAATGCCACTTGCCTATCTTTCTTACAGATTTCTCCACAAGCTGCCCCAAATTGCATACATTCGTACTTACTCACTGTGAGGACGAGCCCTTTTTTCCTCTTCTCATTCCATTTGCGGCTCGCTTTTACTGCCTGTTCTTACACATTATTCACACACACTTAAACATATAAACACATTACCTCCTTGGGTAATAAATGCAGCAACTGCAGCCGAACTTTTTGTGAAAAGTTTTCAGCAAAGCAACTTAGCGGTACTTTTTTACCATTTTGTTATTGTAAGAAGCGCTTGGTAAAAGCATAATGGCTGTTTAATATCCTTTCTAGCGTACGCTCTCCAAAAACTAAACAAAATGCAGGTAAAATAGGAGATTTTGGGGTTTGTGGTCTTGTGGGCTTGTGGGGTTGCCATGTTGGTGGAAACTTATATATTACATGGTTGGCTAACAACGTTTGATGGCGACTCTGTGTCGACAATTTTGCTGGTGCAACGAAAACTGGCATAGCAAAGCCAACAACAAGAGCAATCAACTTTTGTGAAATGCACTTCCTTTAATAGTGAAAGTGTTACTTGTGGCCTTGTTGTGGCGGATGGATGGAGTAAAAGCACTTTTGAAAGCTCAAATTGGAATTTTAATTTAAATCAATTATGCGCATAGCAAGCAAGAACAGTTAAATTACCTCTATAATTTACACTATGAGCTTAAGTGATATTTACACCAACCAACATAGGTATACCAGTGATTTTGGATGTTTCTAAAATGAATATTTAATTACGCGAAGAAAAGTTTATAATTCTACAATTTAAATGTGAAAATTTAAACCACTTTTTGATTCAAATTAAATTATTATTATTATTATTTGATTAAATTCTCTTTCTAACTAAACATAAATTTCAATTAATTTTTCAGATTTTTTAAGAACTGTGTTTAGGAAGTGTTGTACCCACACGCACTAATGCAGACGATATGGTAAGTTTACATTAATTTGTTTATATTCTTTTATATGTATTTGTACTATAGCTTCCATAGTGCTTGAGTTACTTGGATATCAATAAGTAATTTTGTCATATCTTAAATGAAATTGAGCTATTTTTCGGCTAATTCTTCCTTCCCAAGTTTTGGTTTAATTCTACGACGATATTGACGATATGACAGATCTGTGGTGGTGTGCAATTGCCTACCTTCCGCCACCTCACCGATTAAGTGCATTTGGCTGAGCCCAACAAAGCCTGCCAGTCGTTTCTTTCTGGTGCTAACCGGCGCCACTCGGACACGTCAAGTGAAGCCAAATCCTTCTCCACCTGATCATTCGGCTTCTTCTGCTACCACCAGCTACGTTATTATCGGTGTTAATGCTGGTTCGTAAATAAAAAAAGGTCTCTTACAACTAAAGAATCATAGCAAACGCGAGCTTAACAGTAACAAACGCGAATGTGCCGAATGTTTGATTAATTACAGAAACGCCAGAAATAACAGTACGGTTGTTAAGACCGATAATGCAAAATCATCGACATCCGCTAGTAATTTTACGGGGCGGGGGAAAAAATAAAAAGAGAAATACGTGAAATAAGTCTTCTTAAAACATGAAATTATGTTCTAAAAATGAAAATTATGCTGCTTCTTTCTAGATACGGAAAATCATGCATTTATGTATAGCAAAATATGCCGAAATATGCTTTAATAAATGAGACTTATAATATCTTAGCCTCAAGACTGAAATGGAAAGAAAAGGAAGACTTTTCATGGCAGAAACTTGGTATCACACGATCTTGGAAGCCAATTCACTGGTCCGAGACGAGAGATAAATTGCTCACCGAAACGATGATGCAGTAAATCTATTATATATTTCACGGGCTGTATGGCAAGTAGCAACTGTTGTAGAGATCACGGGCTCCAATTTCCGACATCAAAGAGTCGTTTATGATGGCGCGATAGCGTTCGCCTCTCTCTGAGACTTTGGCGTTAACCTCGTCTTTTGAAGAAGGTCGTTGATTCCTTCAGAACATTGGTCGCATCAAATGGTTGTTTTCAATGGCTGGTCTTGAATGGCTTCAGGTTGCTCTTCAGCCCAAATGTGGAAAGTTTGCTTATTGACGTAGCTATTAAACCAAAAATGAGCCTCATCACGGAACACCATAAGTTGGCCTGAGCGCGCGATGAACTCTTTTCACAGCGCGTAGAATTTCGTAATGCAATTGCACAAGTTGCAAACGTTGTTGAGGGCTATGGCATTCCATGATGAAATGTCAATGAATACTGAAAAGAATGGTGTATTTAGTTTGACTGTAGTCATGGCTGATCTGTCAAAAAAATCCTATTGGAAAAAGAACCTCCAATGGGGCTAATAATGCTAATTTTAAGATAACAAATAATTCTCAAGTACATTAGATGACATTAAATAACATTAGGTTATTCTAAAATTCATGAGATATTTTTTCAAATCGAGTTAACGCTTCAATTAATTTTATATTTTCGAAAGTGACTTTAGAAAATACTTTTAATTAACTAACGGATGGATATCTGATGACAAACTCAACTATTCTCCTGTTACTGCGATTCCAACGTTTTAAAACACTGCCCAAACTTCTCCACACGTAGAAAACAAATTTTTGGCAATTGCGACCCCATGCCATACCTTTCCATCCCCTCCACTAATTACATTTCCCTAGTTATGAAATTTCTTAAAATATAATGTAGCCTAAATTATTATATTAGTTCAGAAAAAACGAAATCCATTATTTTCTCAGTAGATTGCTGTAGTGATCGATATCTCGTAGAATACAATTTAAAGTTTATGCTTGTCGTCAAGGTGACATTTCATACTAAAAAAAATCGTTTTTTTTTTTAATCCGCTCAGTTGTGAATTACAGGGTCTTAACAATGGAAGTCAACAAAAAGAAAATTCGGTACATTTTACAGTTTTTCTTTGATAAAGGCGAAAATGCAATCCAGGCCACTGAAATTGTGAATGGTATTTATAGCAAGGCGTATAGAGTATCTCAGATGGCGCCATTAAAAACCAGTTACTTTATTTTTCGCGATTTTGACAAGTCTGACGTCAGCTCAGTTCGCAATACAAAACAAACGAAGAAAACAAATAAAAGTAGGAAAAATTACATGTTTGTGAAAATTCAGTGAATTAATATTGTGAGGTTTAAACTAATCAAACTAATGAAAGTGGCTAGAAAGTATGTGGGTGTGCGAACAATTTCTTATGTTTGGTTGCCTCAATTGCTTTCGCCTACTCTTCTTCTTCACAAACAAGTAAGTGCCCTTCCTTTTGCTTGTTTATTTATCCGCTCTTACGACACGGCGAATTCGAAAATCGCAATCTGTTTCTCTATCATTCTTGGTGCCGATACTGTAACAGCAAATTACGTGCAATTTTGGTTTTATCGATTCTATTCAGGTATTTTTGATGTTTAAGAAAGTGTTGATACATATAATCACAGAAATACACAAAGTTGACCGGCATGTTAATAGTCGTAACATCGCTCAAGAGATAAAGATCGAACATAAAACAGTTTTAAAACATTTGTGCAAATTTTTATGCGAATATAAGGAATTCTTTTACCCCAAACTATAACCATTGTTTTCGGTTCCTGAAAAACTATATAGAAGCACTAGAAACAGCGGCATAATAGTGCATATGAGTTCATAGGCCTTCATTTCCTTCTGCAATTAAAAGCAAGTACCATACCGAGTATTTTTCAGTGCTGAAAAAATGGCATCCTTTCGTACAATATTATCTAGCTCGTGGAGGAGGTACTAAATATTTATTCGCTGCATTGTGTATATTTTACTGCAAAGCTCTTACAGCTTGCCTACCAATATTGTCGTTAACACCAAAAACATTTTTCGCTCGAATGCTTCAAGGTACTTCTCATTAGACTTTGCTATCGCTCGTTTTGTTTATCAGTTAACCATGCTAATGCAGGTTTCCAAATAAAGAAGTACTCTAATAGTTTAAAATATAACTGCACTGTGACGCGAGTGCCGAGAACGACGTACTTTGTAATGATGAAAATGGCCTTGTTGAGATTGGGCCAGTAGTTTTTCAACCAGATTACCACTTTAGTTTGGCCTCACAGTTGAGATAATTATAATTACCATTTTTCTGTTTCTAACAACAGTTAATTGCTAAAGAATTATTTAATTACTACTAAATAAGAGTGAGAAGTATTTATGTAGAGAAAAAAGCTTGCACTGTACTTGAGTATAATTTTGTGGGAATTTTCAAAAGTCTGCTCACAATTATACGCTTTTAAGTGTTGGATAAAAATTGAGACGCCAAGAAAATTGCATGAAAGCGTGAGAATGTGACTTGGAAAAGTGAAGTAGATATACAGATATACTTATATGATATATAAATATATGTGGGTATATATACAGCTGTTGTCAGCTAATTAGAAACGCTCCCTTTTGATAAACGCTTGATGAGCATAATATTAAACTGTTTAAATTTACCGTTATTTTTTCTCTTAAAATCATTTGCATTGCTTTTGTTACTCTATTTACTACCAAATGCGCCTAGTTTTGTAGTTGTGAAATTGAAGTACCGTTAATATTATCCAACGCAGTGCATGGGTTACTTAGTTCAAGGTAAATAAACTGAGACGAGTAATTAGAAACAGTTGTTCAATGGAAGCATATTCGGCAAGTTGTGTTATTTTAATAGTAATATAATCGGCTTTTTGGTATGTATATATTTTAAATTGGTTGTTTAAAAGCAACTAAAATATTCGTCTTCAAGATGTGTAATGGGAAAAAGCAGCAGCTGTACACCTGCCCTGCGGAGCTCCATTTTTGACCTTCGTAAAGCTGGAAAGTCGTACAGTGAAATTTCTAAGCAAGTCAAATGCTAAAAAAAAAATGGTTTTTAACGCCTTAAAGCATATCTAACTTTTTAAGACTGTTGACAATGTTCCACGTAAGAAAAGGCCCCGGAAAACTGCAGCAGAAATTGACCGCAAGATAGCAATAATCTCCAAAAGAGACCCAAAAAAGACTTCCACTGACATCCAATGGGAAATTCAGGATCAATATAATTTCGAAATATCCAAAAGGGCAATTGCTCGGCGTCTGGTCGAATCTGGACTGCATGGCAGAGCAGCACGCTAGAAGCCCCTTCTAACCAAGATACAAAGGAGACGACGGGTAGTCTTTGCGAGATCCCATTGGTCATGGACTCCAAATCAATGGAAATATATCATTTGGAGCGATGAAACCAAGATAAATCGCATAGGCCCAGATGGTAAAAGGTATGTTCGATGGCCAATAAACCAAGAATTCAATCTTCGCTACGTTTCACGGGTAGTGAAGCCTTGTGGAGGATCAATCATGGTGTGGGGATGTTTCTGGTGGAATAGTGTTGGCCCAATCCATAGGATTGATGGAATTTTAAATAAGGAGAAATACGTCGATATACTAAAAAATGTAATGTTGCCGTGGGCTGAGGAAAATTTGCCTGTTATATGGAAGTTTCAACAGGATAATGATCCAAAGCACACGTCAAAGTTGACGAAACAGTTTTTCGACGAAAATTCCATCAATGTTTTGGGATGACCACCATCCAGTCCGGACTTAAACCCAATAGAGCATCTCTGGGGAAACGTTAAAAAAGCCAAAAATATCCCAAATATGGATGTCCTTTTTGCCGAAGTAAAAATGGCATGGCAAGCAATACCTGTGGCGCGCTGTTAGAATCTCATTACATCAATGCGCAATCGATGTGAGGCAGTGTTGAAGCAAAAGGGTTATGGAACCAAATACTATTGTAACATAATCTTTATGTTGATCTGATAATACATTACTGTTTCTAATTAGTTGCCCTATCCAAATCGTGCATTTCACATGCTTTAAAAAAATATATATATATTTAATAAAGAATTGCGATTAAATTGTTTTCCACTAGTTTTTAAGTTTATCATATGTTTAAATAAAATTGGCAAAAAGTTATGAAAATACGTGTTTAAAAGGAAAATGGAAAATTTATTTTGAAATAAGTGTCGTTTCTAATTAGCTGTCAACAGCTGTATATAAATATAAGACGTATTGCACTTTAGTGAGCCAATTATAAATGGAAAATTATTTTCCTTCAACAAAATGAAAAGTACGCAGGACAAAAGTTACGTAATAGTCATAAAAGTGCTATTACGAGTAACAGCAGTTTGTCAAGAAAATATCTTATGAGAGGACTTTTCACTTTTTCTTTCTTTCTTAAATAATTTGCAGATTTATTTAGAATTATTATTGCATCACACCAGCAAGGCTTTATAACAGGTAGGTTTATAATTTCTAATCTAGCTGTTCATTTTTTCTAAATGCAGTGCATCATATCTGTTTTATCTACACAGCCATACCAAATTGACTCTTACACACCTCTGCAATATGGAGTTCGATTTCGTTCAAATTTTGCACATGGGCTAAATCCATGCTCATTCTAACGGAAATGGGGTGAAAAAATGATTGATGTTTTTTTTCATAGAAGTTATGAAGGTGTCAAAAATCAGAAAATCCCAAGCAGATAATTCAGAAGCAGTGTGCTTTAGTTTTTGCATGCAGTTGATACCCCGAAAGGGGCTATGATTTACATACAGCCTGTTTTTTTAGAAACTGCGAAACACTTACCACTAACTTTAATCTTCAACAAATTTCTTGAAGTCTTCAACAAATTTCCTCACTTTAATAGAAATCAGGTTTGAGAAATCGAGTACAAAACTGCAGGCCAATCGTAAAACTCTCAATAATACCGAAATTATGGGATAAATCAGTTAATGATTACATATAATCTGCAAAAAAGTACACATTTTCACACAGGCACATAGCTTTTATCCTAGATCTACTTGTACGAATCTCACGATTCTCTCTTTGCACTATACACAATAGAGAATTGGTTTCATGTGAATGCGCAGTGTATGATTTCGTCGATGCTTTTGATAGCATAAAATGCTCTTCGCCAAGTTAAGAAGAGTTGAAGTTCACTCTTTTGCTCTTAACCGGCTTGAATCATATCTGAAGAACAGAAAGCTGGTTATTAAGAATTTGTTAACACATTGACACTAAACGTATCTATTCATGCCTAGTAAGATATACGAGATGTGTTCAAAAAGTATCGTGAATTTTGTGTTTTTTCAAAAATTATTTATTTATTCATTAGTATTTATTTTGCCCCCTTCAAAGTAATCCCCATGAGATTTTATGCACTTGTGCCAACGTTTTTTCCAATCTTCGAAGCCCTTCAAAAAATCATTTTTTTTTATCTTGTTCAGCTCCTCCTTCGATGCCGTCTTTATCTCGTCAATCGTAGCGTAGCGTCCTTTCGGGAACAAGAAAAAGTTAGAGGAGGCCAGATCTGGAGAATACGGTGGCTGTGGCATCATTAGTGTGTTGTTTTTGGCAAAAAAATTGCGCATAAGCAACGGTGTGTTAGCAGGGGCGTTATCGTGATGCAAGAGCCAATTTTTGTTTTTCCACAAATCCGGGCGTTTCTGCGGATTGCTTCGCGCGATTTGCGCATAACTTGCAGGTAATATTCTTTATTGACCGTTTTACCCTGTGACAAGACTTTATGGTGCACAACGCCCTTGCAATCGAAGAAAACTGTAAGCAAAACTTTTACGTTCGACCGAACTTGGCGCGCTTATTTCGGTTTTGGTTCGTGCGGTAGCTTCCATTGAGATGATTGAGTTTTGGTTTCCACGTCATAACCATGAACTCACGATTCGCCAGCAGTTATGACCCTCTGGAGCAAATTTGGGTCGTCGCGGACAGAGTCCAACATCTCATTAGCAATGTTCATACGATGCTGCTTTTGGTCGAAATTGAACAGTTTTGGTACGAATTCCAATACCATTTTCTTCACTTCATCAATTTTTTGATCTGTTGTTGAAGTGAGAACATTTTGTACCACCGATAAACGTTGCTTTGGTCCAAAGTAGCTTCTCCGTATGACACAGTCAACATTCGGAATGCATCCGCGCACTTAATTTCGTTTTTTACACAAAATTTGATACGCTGTTTTTGATCCATCTTTTTGAATAAGTAAAAATCGAAGAGAGCCGAAACACGTGCAAGCGAGGCAGCTGTCAACAATTAACGGAACATTCAAAATGGCTGAACTCGTCGGCATGAGTGAGAGTTATGAGTACCAACATATCGCCACAAAAAAAATCGAAATTCGAATATACCTAACCTGCGAAAATTCAAAATTCGCGATACTTTTTGAACATACCTCGTATTCTTGGCTATGCAGGCTCTATTTGGGACCCAGGACCCACTGTACATTCCGATCAATTGAATAGCGTTCAAAGAAAATTCACTAAATTCGCTTTTGGCTAAACGTTTTTTCTTGATTCTATAATATTCGTTATCCAATTTTCAACTTACTGAGCCTTTCAAATAGAAGAGAAATTCATGGCATTACTTTTGTAGAGGACATTGTTGATAATAGAGTAGATTCGCCTGAGCTATGGGGTTGGGAAAAAATGCATAGCTGTTTTTATATTTTCTTTCAGTTTACAACGATTTTTTTGCTGTTTGGCAAAGGGCAAGTAGGGAGGCTAAAATCAACATTTTCGACACCTGCTCTTCTTTGCTTTCCACTGAGGTCAAAAAGCGGCCAAAGCAGTCCGGGAGATTTGCGACGTTCATGGAGAAGGTGTCATAGGCGGGTCTACAGCAAGGACATGGTTTCCAAGGTTCAAGAATGGCGACTTTGGTCTCGATGACACGCCCCGCATCGGATGGCCTTCTGAATTCGATGAAGAACGTCTGAAATCCCTTTGGAAGGAGAACAACCGCCAAACCAGTCGTGGCATCAACAAATTGGTCGAGAGTTGGAAATAGGTTATAAAAAGCAAAAGCGAATATATAATTGATTAACTTATTGATATAATTATTGTTTTTTGTTTAAACAAAAGTCTTCGGTAAAAATGCTACGAACTTATTCCCCAACCCAATACAATCAACTTAGAGCCCAGATAAAAACGTGTCAATGCAGTATTCGCTAAAGATCGATAGGGCGGTAGGCGTAAACCGTCTAGCGACAAAGTAATGCTGACCTCTTTCATTATGCTCTCGAACAGTTTGGAAACTGTGGACAGATTGGAAATTGAGCCATAGTTAGTAACATCATATTTTTGGTCACTTTTGAAAATTGGGGTAATTAGTGTTAATTTCCAGGTATCCAGAAATACTCCTACATTTAGTGATGTGTTGAATATAAATTTTAGCGCTGATATTAGCGCTGGGCATTTTTTAGATGGGTGGGACAAAGTCCATAAATCTCAGACAGATTAAAGAATTAATGCAACGAACTATTTCATCAGAGGTAAGACTTAAGGATCCAAAGTTTAGTGATGAAAGTTGGTTATTGAGCAAAGAAGAGCCATTAGAAAACTTCTATTTGAAAAAATCGGCAAATAAAATGGTCGCTTCTAAAGATGCCTAGCAAGTTTTTCCCCAAGACAAACTGCCGAAGGAACATCCACTCTGGGCTTGGTTGATTTAATGCATTGTCAGAAAGTTTTTCGACTTGATTTTTTGTTTGATTCTGCACTGAATATGTAGTTTCTATAAAGTAAGCAGTTGAATTTTTTCAACAGTGGCAGATACTTAATAATTTAGGGTATCTACGTAAGTATATCTACTATGCCACTTTTGTGTGAGTATGTATGTCTGCACTAGATACTATACTTACCTTATCATTATTAGAAACCATAGCAGTTGATGAAGAAGTATGTGTCCGATCATAACTTTCAAAGTTTTGAAAAAGCTACTCAGTTTTCTACCTCTAAATCGATTCCTAGTATTTCAACTTGTTTACTTCCACAGTAGGCTAGCAGAAGAAACCTTTCAATAGTAGAAAGTATGTTATTCCTGATCAAAATTACTGGAAAATTTAAAAAATAGTTTGCTGCAGTAAAATCGTAGTTATAAGATGGTTCTAACAGGTTCTGTTACTTCTCTACCAGTGAACGTGCAGATGACGGTGGTGTCGATTAGGGTGAATATCTAATCGAAAGTTATTGATTTCCTAATCCAAGACACTGCAAGTTGTAGTTAGAGAATCCCTAGTTTAGAGACAGAACCCTTCAAAAAAGTCAGCTATGCAAAATATGTATATGTACATGTATGTAGAGAAAAATAGGACGAAATGTGAGCACAGCCAGAATCCTTACAAGCGATTTGAAGCAAGGCCATGTTTACTATGAAACAGCAATAAATCTTCTCAAAATAAATTAGTGCACATTACGAATTGCCCGTAACCAACTGCTGCTTTCAGCGAGAAATATGGAAGGGCGGTTATCGTTGGCCGGAATGTAGAAAGATAAACCACTCGCTTATAGAAGTGATGATCTACTGCACAAATGTACAGCGAAGGTCAAAAGAAAGTGTACACCATATATTGACAAATTTTGACTATTTATTTATTTAATTTTTAATTTCAATTTCTTATTCATAAAAATACAGTTCATACTACAACAAAAACCATATAGGTAAATTAAAGTCTCGAATTTTGTATAAAATTTGTAAGAATTTTTATAAAAATTTCGGGAATGTAGTTTTGTAGACATATAAATTTGATATAATAAAGAGCAAGTTTCAAGTGGTTAAAATATGACGTAAATTTTTTGAAATTTTTTCTTCTGACGGTGTTTCATGTTTTATTGCATATAAAGAAAATGTGGATTAGGCGTTAAGTGGAGAAAATGCACAAGACCGCGACCAAACAAATTCTCAAAAATCAGTGCGATTTCGCGCTACTTAAGCTTGCACTTTGCTGACGTAAAATTTAATGAGCTATAAAATGCATACTTGATTTTTTTCAGAAATTCTGACTGAAAAGTTTGAAAATTTGAAGAAAATTTGCCGAATTCTTACAAATGTTCTACAGAAATTTTGCTTGAAATGGTTTTTGTTCTAGTATGAACTGTGTTTTTATAAATATAAGTAAATAAGTAGTCAAAACTTGTCAATTTAAGGTGTACACTTTCTTTTGACGTTGGCTGTAGAACTATAGATAGAAGCGATTTTCGGCAGTATGCTTGTGGAAAAATTTTGTTGATATACTTCTGTAATGGTGTGTGTAAAATTTCGTTATAATTTTGTACCAATTTTTCACAAAACTGCGTCTTGTTTTTTTCTAGTACAAACACGCACACACTAACATTCTATATACGCAAATTTAATTTGAGTAGCATTTTATGTTTTTGTCCAAAAAAGTAGCGCCAAATAGAAAAAATAAGTAAATAGACTTTAAGCTTGGGCTGTGCTTCAGACTGAGTTTCAGCGTAGGCACTAAAATAGGCTAAAAGCCAAAAGCAGTACAATGTAACGTTGGCGGAGCCAGCTGGCAACATCAGCGAAAATTCTGGCTATTCATTCGTTGTGCGCTCGCCCACACACACACACACTGTTACGGTTTGGCAACACTTTCAAGCAGTCCCATTTGCTTACCATTATCTAGCCACCTTATATGCCCCACTTCTGCTCTTTTCCTGCTCTGCTATTATGTCACGATGTTGCGGTTGATTTATGCAGTGCAAACGCCAGTGCAATGGTCTATATTACTGCTGCTGTTGGCAACAGCGCTAAAAGTGTGGAAGCTCTCCACACTCATATGAATATACAAGCATAAAGGACTGAAAGTGCCACTGTGAACGCTGTTGACCGCCCGCTAGTCAAGGCATGACATATATTCGCATTTTACAGAAAAGCAATATATGTATGTATATTATGTAGATCAAAAGAAAGCAAGTGAGAGGAGGGGGAAGTCGTGGCAAAGGAAGCGCATGTTGGCGCGATGCAAAGCGCCGATACACAGCGATGTTGTTGGCCTCTTTCAATGGGCTTAATTTTTTTTCTTTTTGGTTTCTGTGTGTGTGATTAAGTTACAAATATTCTTCCCTTGCATAAAAAAGGCGTTCTAGCATTTTTCGGTTCTTTTATTTCAGGAAATATTTTTTTTATGCCTTGGTATACAATTAAGCCTTGAGGAAATTTTATGGCCATAAAAAGGAAATGTGTGGTGGAAAATTGAATATAAATAATTTTGTGAAAGAAGTTCGTGGCTTGGTGTTTTCTTCATTTGCGCAATATCAGTTATTATTTACTTAAAATTTCATTTTATGAATTTAGCATTGCATAGGGTGGCTCATCTAGTGCTTCGAGTTTGATTCGGTTATAAATAAAATACATATTAACATTTTTCCGAGATTAGAAATAATAAACCTTGCCACTAAATATGGAACGAAAATTCATTTAACTGAATTCCATGGCTAGCTTTATAGTAGCCTATTTTTTAAATACAATTTTTCGTACGATTTTGGGAGTTTTGGATATTCCAAATTTTTAATTGCTCAAGCCGAAAAATGGGTTGGAAAGGGCGAAGTAAAAAATTTCATAGCTGAAATAAAGGTAGTTTTATAAATATGAATTGAAAATGCTTTTATTTGTTTAGGCTTATAGGTATTATGGTGGCTGCTGGGCGGCTCACAGGTTGGGAATAGTTATATGATGTGCAGATATGAAGGGTAGCTGTTAATAAGTATTTATTTACAAATAAGAAGTCGCGCACAGGCAGCGGGTAGGAATAATGGATTTGGGTGGTCTTCCTTTGTGGGATATGGCAAGTCTTTCAAAAAATCCACAGTGGTAGATAATTGCTACTGAATCCATATCGCAGCGTCTGTCTGCATATGAGAAACGGCTCAAACAACGACTGCCTCGTAGCGAGCGGTTGTCTCTTGGAAATGCTATTCCTCGCAAGCTATACTAAGGTGGCAGCCCCACCACAATGGTAGGGATGCTAGGCTATAACCTATTACTCCGTTATCACATTGTTGCTGAAAGCAGGAAAGTGCCACAGTGATTTGGCGCGACGGCAATTAATTATCACCATCATCATAGCACATACAGTTTGAGCCATGATACAGACAAGAAGGCAATTCTACTCAATGACATTAGCAGCCACGTTAGCCATTTGAATTTCGCTGGTACTGTGCCGTCTTCTTTGAAATATAACTAGCAGATTGTAAATTGTAAATAATTTTTTTTAACTGCTTCCATTTCAATTCTAATTAAATTGTATCAAATATTAACAAAACAAGCTGTAGAAATAAAAAAAACTGGTAAAATAAATTTTCAATTACCATTTTGAAATTTTTTTAGCTAATAATATTGTGGGAACGCTGTTAATAATTAAAAAATTCTTGTTTGGCTTGAATTTTATATTACCTTTCCATTTCCACCCTAGCTTGCCGCCAATGCGATAAGAAATTAAACTTTTGTAATAGCCCACTAATTTGCGCTTAGCTTGCCATTGATAACATTAATTATTTATGGAAACTTGAGAAGTTAAGAAGTGAAAAGGGCTCTTTTAAATTTGAAAGGGCTGAAAAAGTGCGAGGGGCTGAAGCAAATTTTTCGAGATATTTAAAAAAAGAAGAGCTAAATTTAGCCTCGAAAGTACCAAAATACTGGTCGGCAAGTAACCTAACAACGCAACATAGCGTTGGATTATCCAGCTCGATTCCCACTGCAACGACCCGGCTCATTTGTACATATGCGTGTTGGTAGCACTGATATAAAACTAACTATACTATATTTAAAAAAAAAAAAAAACAAAAAAAAAAAAAATACATTCTTCTATCAGACTTTGAAGGGAAATACAAACTTCGACTCAATCTTAAAATATTTACATTCTGTCGAAAGAGTACCGTGAGTTGTTCAATAAAACGCAAAATAATTATTTAATCATTAAAATTTATTTTGTCGCCTTCAAAATAGGCTCCATTCGAAGCAATATACATATGCCAACGATTAGTCCAGTCGTCAAAGCACCTTTTAAACGCGTTTGAAGAGATCTTCTTCTACACCTTCAGCGATTTCTCCTTAATGATCTCTATCGACTCAAAGCGGCATCCGCGGAGTGGCAATTTATGTTTTGGGGGAAAAAAGTCATATTGGCTTATATCCGGTGGCTGTTCGATGATATTTGTCGAGTGTTTGTTCAAAAAAGAGTTCTTAATATGAGCCTTGTGAGACGAAGCGTTAGCATGGTGCAAGATCCATGAGTTTCCTTTCCACAAATTGGGTCGTTTCCTATGCACATTCTCTCTCAAACTTCCAAACTTCTTTATTTACCATAGAACCATTTGGAACGAATTCCGAGTACACAACACCATGATAATCAAAGAAAACGGCTCATGTGGAGAGCGCCATTCAGCCCGCTGTTGACTGGTTTGCATGTCAAGCTCATATACCCACGTCTTATATCCTGTTATGATGCGCTGGATAAACATTGGGTCCGAATTCATTTGCTCAAGCATGTCTTCAGCCACCTTCTTCCGATGAATTTTTTGAAAGAAATTCAACTCTCTTGAAACGAGTCGAGCAGCCACGCGTCTCATGCTTAATTGATGGTGTAAAATGTTGCAAATTGATTCGTGAGACACGCTAACATCACGAGCTACCTCTCTCAAACTTAAATAATGGCTTTCTAGCATCATTTCCTTTACTTTGTGGACGTTTTCATCCGTTGAAGACGTTGATAGGCGACGAAATCGGGGAAAATCTTCCACGTCTTCTCGGTCCTCTGCAAAAGTCGTATACCACTCGGGGACTCCTGTTTTTGATAAAGCACACTCGTCTTAGACTTTCTGCAACATTTTCAACGATTCGGCACACGAAATGGCGTTCAAAACACAAAACTTAAGACAAATTCTTTGTTCGATATTTTTATCATTAGTGAAAATCGCTGACCACACCTGCGGTTACCTGATATAATGAAATGTTAAAAACAATTAATTGACAGATCACGCTCAAACTGATAGACACTATATAGTAAAGTTTTACCAAGATTTAAACGGCCAAGACTCCAGCACATTTAGTTTTTTATAGTAATTACATCCACAGAATGAAAGTTACAAAATTTAAAAACCAAATTCTAATACAATAGAGTGTGAACTTATAACTAAAATTTAACAGTCCGCCAGGGCTCACCATCTATCGTTACGGATTTGAACTAGGTATTATTTGAAGAATGGTAACACTTAGCTGTCATCTGATTTGACAGAAAATTAGTTTTATTCTTCCGCTGAACGAAAATGGTTGTGTAAACGGTCAAAGAACGCTGGCAATTATTGCGACATTACTTTGAAAATCATGGTAATGTTGCAGAATGTGTACGAAAATTACGTACGGCAATGGGAAGAAGAAAAGCACCGAATGAAGCGTATGCGCGTTACTTTGCGAAAAAAGTAAGAGAAACTGGGTTGCTTATTGACAAACCAACGAGTGACCGATCAAAAACCGTGCGTACATCCGAAAATATTGCTGCTGTGGCCGAGAGTGTTCGTGAATCACCCGGAACATCAGTTCACCGTCGTTCTCAACAATTGGACATTTCGGAGACATCATTGAGACGAATTTTGCGTAAAAACCTTGGTATGACGCCGTGCAAAGTCCAAATTGGCCCAGTTGTGTTTCATCATTAACCGGAAGGATTGTACTTTAAATTAAAAAAAAAAACAGTTTGGAAAAATATTGAGTAGTTTCTTTTTTATAGCATTTTTAATTCCGTAAAGTTATATGGCGGACCCTTTATAAAGGTAGTCAGTCTAAATATAGTTTATTATAAATCTATTTAAGGAGAGTACGGCTCTTAAAGATAAATAAATAGATCGAGGAAGCAAAACAGCTGAAAAGCAATCGCATTCAATTTACAGAATTAAAAAAATTGTGGAGTTTTCTCTATTCTTCTGTCTTTTTATATATTAGTTATCTCTATTCATAGTAGGCTTGGCAGTTTCTGTAATGGAACACTAGAGCTTTAAAGCATTAATGAAGAAAATACTTGATGAAGGAAATAATATTTAGGAATAGTCAGACTTTGATGCCTTCCTTTCGAACCTCGTTAGTTTAAATTTCGCATATAGATATTTTATAGTTTTACTTTATATAAGTTTGTGCATGAATACACAATGTCTCAGGATTTCTCCCGATCAGTAGCCATTGGAGCTTGACTAAAAATTACAGAAGGGCATGAAATCGCTTTCAAATCATTTTTAACACTAACTATCACCAAAGGTGCGTCATGGTAAACCTACAAGTGCATATTTTTGCTAAGTGAAAAATGATTGATCAAAAATGACAATTAATATTTAATTTGTATATTTCCGCTGATGAATAACGATTCCGTCTGGATTTTAATGCTTTTGATCGAGGGTAATTATTATGATTCGATTTTTATCTTTTTACGCACAAATTTTGAATTCTATAGCGTGACGAAAATATCAAATATGATAGATTACCAGGTTTGGTCATCAGCTATGGCGAAAAACGTAATTTTGCGAGTAACTTTGGCTGCCACGCCTCCGGAGTCTCTGCAGCAGAATTATATCCGCTCATTTCAAACGTATACACACACTCGCCTAATCAGTCGTTGTTCAGATGGGAACGAAGCAGCATAGTCAAAAACTGCGTTGAGTTTTTTTGTATATCACCAACACAATATCAGTGTTTTCGTAAACAAACTGCTGCCATGACCTCGGTTGCGTGAGTTAATCAAATTCGCTGAGAGCCGGTTAGCGGTCTGATATTGGTCACACCCTCCGAATTTGTTTCACCATGGATTGGACTGCTGAGAGACAGTTTTATCGTTCCACTCAGTCTCACACTCTCATTTCGATAGTTTGTTTTAATTTAATGCCGTAAAAGAGTGCAAAATTCCGATAAAAACATCATAGTACAGTGCACTCGCGATAACTCGAACTAATTAAAACAGGCGCTGTTCGATTTATCGAATTTGTTCGACTTATCAATTGAGTGTGCTATGTTAAAAAAACAGTCATCGATATCGATTTTTCGATCGATTGTTGAAAATGGAAGCCAGTAGAAAATTTTTGTAGTATAGTTTCGTTATACGAATTACATTTTGGTCCATTGGCTGGATCAATGGTGTCGCATTCGGCGGCATAAACATAGTTAAAATTAAACCATCCTCGGACTTTAATTCGATTTCGTTGAGATGTGATGGGGCATTATCAATTAGAAGAAGAGCCTTCTCAGGTAGTCCCCCATCTTTCAAATATTTTTTTACCTAAATATTAAAGTCATTTAACTTGGTTAAAAAAATTGTTTTAATGAATCTGGATTTTACCTGCGGCACGAACGAATTATGAAACCAGTCTTTGAAAATCGCCGAAGTCATCCAGGCTAATTTGGAATTTTTGTACTCCACCGGACAGTTAAAATTTTTGAAAACACGAGGATTTCTTGCTTTGTCAATAACGAGAAGTTTAAGCTTATGGTTGCCGGTAGCGTTAGTGCAAGCCATAAATTGCCTTATCTTTCTTTTTTATAAGACTTATGGTGGACTTGGCTACCCCATATTCCTTCGCTAGAGAAGTAACACTACGTCCACGTTTAATTTTGTTAAGGACTTCAGCCCTCTCTTTTAATGTTAAACACTTCAACCTTTTACGATCCATTACTCACGTGCACTGATACACTACAAATGACAAATTTAAAGCAATTTGGTCAATGCAAGATGTTGTTCCCAGAAAACTAACGGGATATTAACGCCGAAATATTCATATGGACAATACACTAGTATACATATAATTTATATATATTACATATACTATTACATATGTATCTATGTACAAAATGTACATGTTTGAAAAGAATGTGTGTACAAATAAATTTGTTTTTTTGTTCGAGTTATAGCGCTTTTTTATTGTTCGAGTTACTAAGAAGTCAATAGGGGAAAAAATGTGTTCGAGTTAGCACGTCGTTCGACTTAGCGGCTATTCGAGTTACCGCGAGTGCACTGTATTTAGAATTTGGAAGTTAGTTCAAATATTTGAAGGACCAGTCTGGTACTCCCCAAGTAGCACTAAAACGCCTTTTTGATACCATTTTGAGATCTCCAACGGGCAGTTGTCTACAGTCAACCAGAGCAGTTGATGTAATGGAGAAGATTGATGGGATTTAGGCTGGCGTAGTGCCCCAAGTTGTCGCAGAAAAGAGCACAAACCCGGACATTTGCAGAGAAAGTACTCAGAGTCTCCTTCTCTGAAAGACCCTACAACTTCTGCAATGGGGATAGATTTTGTTACTTAAATTTTAATTTTATGTAAACGGGTATTTATGTGTAATTGTGCAAATAATTGAAAGTTGAACGCAAGCATCGTCGAATTCTTGTTTGCCATATCTTTACTCCAAAGAATGGATGCTTTAATGCTCATCGCTACAAGGAACCTAACCAATCCCGAATAAGGCCAGTGGATTATTGCAATATTGTGTCTCTAATTTGACCAGCTTAGCTTTTCATAGCTCAGATTGCAAACTTATTAAACATACTTAGACATTAAATTCTATAAACTATTGGTCTCGTTGGAAGCTCTTTAATTTTCTCAACAAAACTGCAATGCGAATTAAACATGAAAATGGAACTGTAATGACCGAGTTACTAAGCGCAACTACTTAAGTCAGTGTTAACATATGCCGAGATCTCCGTTTCAATATCTACTTGTTAGTTGTGACTTTGTTTATCTATGTAATCATTAGGGCAATCAAAAAAGTCCAAGGTAAAAAGATAAATCGTTTTAACCATATTTGCAAGGCATATTTTGGGATATTTAAAAAAAAAAATTTTTTTGCATGTTTTAGAAATATTTATGTGCTAATTAGTGTACATTCAGTGTTTGATTTTTTCGTAATTATAACAAATATTTTAAAATAGTTAATTATTGGGAGCCGATGAGGTACCATACATGCAGCATGTATACGTTATTTGAGGACACGGCGAAGCGCCTGGGATATTACGGTTATTCTCTGACGAAAAAATTTTGACCAAAATCTGCTGTTTATAATATATTGAGGTTCTAGGGGCAGTAGTGAAACCCTGGATTGATAGTATTCGCGGTGACAGCCCATACATCTTTCAGCAAGACTCTGTTCGTTTACACAAAGCGATGGCGGCACAAGGTTTGTTGGCAGACAATTTCCATGACCAAATAACTTCGAACTTATTGCCGCCTAACTCCGCGGACCTTAATCCCCTCGATTACTACGTATGGGGCGTAGTTGAACGCAAAATCAATCATCATCCTCATAACACCTCCTCTGAAGACTGCAATTTATACCGATATGATAAATATAAATAAGAAGCATTTGATTCGGGCATGCAATCGTTTCCGGGCCCGTATCGAGGAGATTATTGCAGCTAATGCAAATTTTATTGAACAATTTTATAGATATTTAATAAGTTAGGTAGGTAGGTAGGTAAGATGGCAAGAGTACCCCAGGTACGCTACAAGTAGCACTTACGTGCCGTTTTGATACCATAGAGTGGACCACTACCTGTGAAAGGATTAAGGGAGGAGATAAGACCGTCTACAGCCATCCAGTGCTGTTGATGTAGCGGAGGAGAGAAAAGGGATCTAGGCTGGAGAATTTCGTCCCCAAAGGGAACGCTGAGGAATCTCAAGCGCCTAGCCGCCAAAGCCGGACATCTGCAGAGAAAGTGTACCACAGTCTCTTTCTCTGTAGGATCCCCACAGCTTCTGCAATGGGGGTTGTACGGAATTCCAAGCTTCTCCGCGTGAGTGCCGATCACCCAGTGGCCAGTGATCACCGCGATGAGTTTGGAAATTGAATGGCGGGGGTTCCCATCACCTTAAGCGTTTGTTTATGTCGTATTGAGGCCATAGTGCTTTTGAAATGGCACACGATGAGACAGACTTCCATCTGTCTTGCGCCTTTCTTAGAAAGAAGTTGTGTAGTTTCCCTTTAACGACGGCCAAGGGGATACCGATGTCTGAGAAGAGGGCAGCTGGACTCCGTTTAATAAGTTAATATTGTGCGAAAAATTCGCGGAGTTTTATCTTTTCATTATTTTCTTCGATATAAAAGTTTTACTCTCAAACTGTTTTCAAATACCGCACCCCCTTAAATAAGGCAATTGAGAATTTGTGAGAAAATACGAGGTCAGCATTCCTGGCAGGCCGTTTTATTTCAAATGCGAATAAAAGCTTTTTTGAAATCCCTGAACCTCATAAGAATATTTTAGGAGTTCCCTCCAGATACGCCACTCCTCCCTCGCCAATAATAATATGGTGGTTAACGCCAGCTTTTAGGTCCATAACTTTGAGAATACCAATCCAATCATTCACTCTCTTAATTGTGAAGATTCATAGGCGATTAAAGTAGCACAGGATTTATTGCTCAATCATGAATTTCGTAGTCGAATTGTATTTATTTATATTTATTTTAATAATAAATATAATCTGTTGCCAGAATCAATTTTGAAACTAGAGCAATAGCATTCACTTTATCGGCATAAATAGAAATTGCTACGAGAGCTGGAGAAAACACAAATGCTGTGAATTTTTCATCTGTGACAAACTAGTTAAAATCCATAAAAAGGGCTTTGGTTATTAAAAAATATTATTAGTCAAATCGATTGAAGTACAGGGTGATCCAAATAAGACCTATTACTACTACGCAGCAGGTCCATAGTTTGCCTAGCAGTATGCGTAGTTGCTCCATCTTGTTGAAACCACAAATTAGGATATTGCTCCGCCATTGGCCGCAACAAGTTTTCAATCAATGTTCTGTAAGAATCTCCTGAAATCGATTCCGGCGTTTCATCCTCATTTTCGAAGAAATAAGGACCGATAACTCTAGTGGCCATAACACCGCACCAAGCAGTACATTTAGATGGGTGCAACTGATGTTGGTGTGTTGCCCTTGAGCCCCACAATCTACAGTTTTGTTTGTTGGCATAACCATTTAAATGGAAATGCGCTTCATCCGACATATGCCGATATTTAGGCTGCGTTAAAACAATTGATCATTGACAAAAATAGAAAAACTCGATAATTTTAATGCGTTGTGTTGTACTGTAGTGTTCCATAATAAATTTTCAATAATTCAACTATAACCCACAAAAAGAGAAAAATAAATATGACAAAAAATAAAAAAGTTATTTGTGCCTAGGTCTTATTTGGTCCACCCTGTATATATAGTGACTGAAATTTTTGCCTAAAATTTCGCGCCTATCACCACCGTAGATGTAGAAGGCCCATTTCTATGTTTAATGTGAGTGATATTATACAAGATTGCGCCTGTTACAGGGGCGTGACGTCACACTGGTGCAGTTGCGTGAGAGAAATGTGTAAATGCGAACAAGAATGCAAGAAGAAGCATAAACTACACAAAAGATACACGAATACATTGCATGCATCAAATTCACTGAGAGCCGAATATTGGTATGAGATTGGCGCCAAATCTGAGTGCTGTACGTATACCCTGGATGCTTAAGAATTTATTTCGCTAATACAAGCACTAATTAATTTTTGAAAATTTATTCAAATATTTTGTAATTCATTTTAGCAAAAATATTTAAGCTAAATTTGCATTTTGACTTTTTTTTGTAATATTTTGTTTTAATTAGTGCTTTTGTATTTTTTTTAATAAAATCCAATAAGTTTTTGCAACGCTTAAAATCATGCTTTTTCGGCATATTTTTGGTTGCCCTAGTAATCATATTGCAGGTAACATATCTGTTCAACTGTCTTGCCACTATAATGGCAATTGCATGCCGGCACGCAAATTAACTAAGCGAATAAGCACACTAACAACGAGAAAATAGTCCACTGCTGCAAAAGGTTGTAAATGCAATGAAACAACTGCGTGAATGTAAACAGTCGGCCAAATGCTGTAATGTATAGCCTTCAGAGCATATGTACATATGTATGAGTGGAAATATATACTGTTCATGTTTGCTTATTTGTGTGCTTTCGTGTGTGGCCAAGTTAAATAATTAAAAGCCCACCCTGATGAACGGATCTCATTTGCATGGTTGATGTGATTAACCGACGTTGTCGGGAAACATGTCGATGCTTTATGGGCACCGACAATATCGTATCTTATGGCACTAACCTATCTCTACTGTCTCCCTAGGAAAAGGGTATTTACACATTTACAAACATACATATTCTGCTTGTTGCCAGTAGCAATGCTTCGATTAAGGAAATGGAAATCATTATACTATATGACCTGTTATCTGATCAACAGTGTTGATGCATTCTACTAGTACAATAATATTCGCATGAGATTTCGAGGATAACATGAAAAATCTGTTATCGTACTAAAGGGTTTTTCAGTAAGAGCGCTTCAACGTTTGAACTTTTTTGAATAAAACATAAACGGTTTGACTTTTTTAACTAATTTTTTTTTCATTATCGAGTTTGAACATATATAATACATTTAACTATGAAATTCGATTTCTTTTGCATGACCACCGCGTGCACGTTTTACGAAGTCCAATCGTTGAACCCAATTTTCGACCACTCTTTTGCATAAATCGGCCGAAATTCCAGCAATTTCGCGTTCAATATTGGCTCTGAGCTCACAAATCGTCGCCGGCTTGTTACTGTAGACCAATGACTTCACATAACCCCAAAACGGGACGGCTTGTTAAATGGACCGTAAAATGGCCGTAATGCTCTTAAAGTAGCAGCAACAGAACGATTATTTTCATAAAAAATTTGGACGATTTGCAATTGTTGCTCAAGTGTGTAGGGTTCCATGATGAAATGTATACTAATGAAGTTTACAAATGACAAGCGAAAAATAAAAAATATTGCGTCGTTCGCCTTCCCTATCGGAAAAAAGTTGAAGCGCACCTATTGAACAACCCTATATAAGCATGGCCGGCCAGCTGGCATAGCTTAGCAGTATGTACGCCTTTACTCCCAACGCGCTTTAACCCTTTCGGTCCGAACGGGACTTATATGTCCCGGCAATGTTTGAAGATACCTACAATTTTGATGGGTCAAAAGACTTTTATTTCACCCATTGCAACTATTAAACATATAAAATAATTTGTATTTCCGTTAGCGGCTTTCCGTACCGAAAGGGTTAAGAAAATTAGACTCACCAGATACAGGTAACTTTTTCGGTGGCATGGGATGAGAAAATTTTTATTGCTCAAGAAGTTTTTAATAAACAAATTGACAAAATCTTTGTTAAAACTTTAAAGGGCGCAAACAATTTTGTTGTAAGGGTTAAGCGTGGCTACCATCCAGCCTCCGTAATGGCTTGGTGGGGAGTGTCTTGCACATCTCTTCATTTCTGCGAAAAAGAGGTATCAGGAGGATGTCTTAAAGGGCGTGGTAAAGCAATTGAGAGCGTTAGATATTCCAGAAAGATTCCACTCCAGCCCATAAGGCAAAAACCACCCAGCAGTGGCTAAAAAACAAAATTCCTTGGCTCATAACCGCAGAAGATTGTCCGTCTGAAAGTCCAGAAAATTTTTTTATATTATTTTAATGTATAAATAAACTGTATGCCAATTTTGAAAAAAATATATTGACTTCTTCATTTTAAATAATTTTAATGAAAATCAGGGAAAATATGGCCGTTTACAGGTATCTGCCCCCTTAAAAATGAGACTTCGTGAGCCGGCGCACAGTGCGGCCAATTCCCGAAAAGCTGGCCAAAACTCAAAAAATTAAGTAATTGATTAAAAATTTCTTACTCGGGGGTTGTTGGGGTCGCTGAGTTAGAATTTGATCTTAAAATTTTGAAAATCCACCCCCTTCCACCCCTATTGGCCACCCCCTCACGTGAAATACCGTATATTCTAGAACATAATCAAGATGCATGTTAATTTATATGTTTTCGGGGTCGCTGATTACGAATTTGGTAGCAAGTGGTAGCAGCTGAATCTTGTTTTATTCAGTAACCATTACTTTTTTGAGTAACCTTTAATAGGTTTCAAAGCAGCATATGACCGCGTTGTATTACTATACAGTTTGAAAACTCAAATTTTATAAAAAAAATTGCAAAAAATGTATCTACGTATTGCTGCAGCTAAAAATTTTGTGTCGGGGTATTGATATGTACTAAAGATTTCTCGTATTTTACTAACCTTCCGAAGATGATTCCATTTGGTTTTGTTCAATTTACTCCATTACAAAATCTTTCAAATGTGTACAACTTTCACTATTCATCGACAGTAATAAGATGCTCAAGCGAAGGCCACGTTGCGACTGAAAATACAGAGGATACTTAGAGTACAGGACGTTGCTATGAACGGTTTTCACTACGCAAGGCATTACTGTAGCCAACCCAAAGACAAAAAAACTCTATCTAGAAACTTTTTTTTCGACTTTTGGCCAGCTTTTTGGGAATCGGCCGCACTGTGCGGCGGGACAAAAAAAAACACCTAAACAGAAACCGAAAGTGATTTTTAAAATCCTCATCATGAGCATGCACAAAATGAGTCCCGTACCCATTTATAATCTAACCCATTTATTCAACAACACATCTCATTCAGTGAGTGGGATAATGCATTATTTTTATATTTAGAACAAACATATCTTTCGTTTGGCTTCTTCTTCCTTACGCTATTGACTAATCGAAGTAAGCTTTTCAATAAAGCTTGTAAATTATCACTCAATAAGTTATAAGCTTTCAAAATTTCACAGTAGTTAAAGCTTAGTCGCACTTTTAAGCTTACAAAATAGTTTGGCATACTGTAAAAACTTGCAACTTTACGTTTTCCTATGAAAAGCTTCAGAAAGCTATTAGCAATCCCTTTATAACTTTTTCGGAAGCTTATCACCTTTACCAAAGAACTTTTAAGCAGAAACTCGATAACAGAAGCTTTTTAAAAGACGGAAAATGTTAAATTGTATGTTGGCAAACATAAAGTTTTAAATTTAATGATTTGCTTTATTTATTTTATGAAAGTGTATTAAATAAAGATCAATAAAAACAGAAACTAAAAAAATGCAGAAACTGCAAAAAAAAAAATGTTATTCCTTGATTGACTTCAGATATCTTTTTCGAAGATAAAAAACAAAGACGAAATTGCAAAGAACCATATTTTTTCATTTCAAATTAGAACTTTAGATACTCAGGCATTGAGCGGTGTGTTCTGCATTTATATACAATTGGACCAATTCGAGTCACCATCACCATTCAGTCACCACTATTAGCTATAATGGCGCACGTTGTGAAGGTAAACGGCTCCAAATCAGACAAATTTACCTTGGTAACTATTTGAGTTTTTGCTTAACTATTGCCAAAATATTTTCAATAGGGTTGGTATCAGGCGAATGAGAAGGCTAATCAACATTGTAATTCCATTTGACTGGTTTTACTCTATACACTTTCGGTTTCGATGCTTGAGATGCATGATTCAATTATTAAAGATTTACTCACTTGTGAGTTTTGACAAGCCCTTAAAAAAGGTATGTATGTAAGAACAGTGAAGAAAGTGGAACAAATTAAGATCATTTGGTAAAAATTGTAGCAAAAAAGTGTTTTTTTACTTAAATGGAAAAAACTGCGTATGGCTTGCAAAATAACTTTAAATTTATGGGAAATGTAAATATGTATATTTCGTATGCAAATGGAAATTGCCAAGTGTGATATTGGAATAAAAAATGGCTTAACTTATTCCAACAATTATTATATATTTTTTTAATTAATTTCTAAATTTATACCTATCGCGAAGTTGCGAAAATTCGCCAGTATGACGCTATTATGTAGGTATGTTACATTATGACCCTAACGAATTCTTTCATAAAATAATTTAGTTGACTAAAAACAAAAAATCTTCTTGGCTTCGGCATGGGCATTCATGTGCTTTGAACACTTTATCCACTCATGTTAAAATACTATCATTGGAAACATCTTCCGTTAATTCTAGTTTGCTTATAACGTAGCCTGCAATGTATTCCACCATGTCCTCGTGGAGACTACCCAACTCTTCTCTCTACTTTAGCTCTTTGTTCAATGCTAACAAAATGTGAATTTTTTCTTAATCACCTCATCGCCACATCTTGTTGTTAACTTACTTATTTGCATAGCAAACTGGTAGGCCCTTAAGCAACCTATAGTTGAAAGGTATTGGACTAGGATTATCGAAATGCTCATCTTTCACGCGCAGTGTCCCAAAAATATCCTCTATGCTATCCGGATTTCAGCGGTGAAGAGGATGTATTCCATATCGTACTGGTCCCATAATAAGTATGGTCTTTCTCATAAGCACATCCTTTTGAAAACGGAATTTCCTCCTGGAAATTTTTTGCTACAATTTTTTTTTTCTAAAAATTTAACTTTTCATCCACTTTTACTCAAAATTTATAGAATTAGCAACCCTAGTCTTGCTAAAAGAACTAATTTGTCAAGAGGGAACAATAAAGTTGCTTACTGAGTAAATTTTTAATGACCGAATCAGGTTTGGGATGGTTGTCTTCTTGCAAAATCACAATTTCGTTCATTGCTCAACTACTCAAATGTTTGTTTGAAATTTTTGAGCTTTTAAGCAATTCAAGCAGTTAAGCTAAGATTTTAAATTTTATTTGTCAGCATTTATTTAACTTACCAACGACGCCAGCACTATGTTTGCATCAAACATGCACGAAACAAGCATTTCTCGAGCTCACTCTACATACTGAGCATCGAACAAGTTGCTCATACGCCCGGGCTGTTCGAAAAAGTGCGGTCAAAGTTGAGAACGACTTGATCTACCTTTCTCTATATTAAAAAATGCATGAACTCAAACTCAACTAAATACAAAAAAAAAAATACAAAAATAATAATAAAAAGTAATAAAAATTTCAGGAGCCGCAAAAATCATATATACCTAAATATAAAAATTAATATATTTAAAATTTATTCAAATCTTGTATATTTTAGCTTTAAGTAATTTTTTTTTTTATAAAAATATTTATAATTTATGGTCATGCCAGTCTATTGTTGCGACAAGCTCAGTAAGCCTTGCAGAGGACTGACTATATCGTCTCGGCGGTTGCCACTCTCATTCCATCTCAGCAAGAATGGAGTAAGCCATTCTCACTAAAAATGGATTGTGGTATTGGAACAGCTATGTATTCCCATAGTATATGGGAAACAGAAAAATCTGTACGTCTTCCTAAGCTGCAATTCAGGGACTGGATTCAGTTACAGCAACTGCTAACTGGTGAAACAAAGCAGAAATAGTCTTACTATCTTGAGTGTAAGCCATAAAGTTACCATTATGGGTGCCGGGACATTGGAACATTGAACGAAACCAAATGACGGGGAAACAGGCAATACGGGGATCTGCTATAAATAACATTCTTGCTGATTCGGTATTCAAGTCAAGAATCAAGAATGCGATTTCCTTAAATATCTACAACCCGTGGAAAGCAGATGGAGGGGCCAGACAACATGCAAAGTTAGCAGAACATTATGGCCCACCTACAACCCCAAACAAACGTCATTACTGACAAATATGAAACGAAGGGTTGCCTGCAGATTCACGGCGGTGATAACTGGCTTCTGGTCTATCGGGGAGCAAGACATCCCTTATAACAAACACTGTCATAGTTGTAAGCATCCGGAGAAAAATGAAACGGTTTTCCGTTTCCTCTGTGAATGCCCTGCCCTATGGCAGGAGAGAATGTCAACCCTAGGCAAACGAATGTTCGAGTGTCTCGAACAACTATCTGGCTTAGACGTCAACAACCTATATCCGCACAGACTGGATATGGTCATGTTGTAAATAACCATTAAGGGGGTAGTATGGTTAATTCGGTGTAAAACAAGCATATTTTTCGAAATTTTTTTTGTCGACACAGTTGATTTATTCAAAATTTTAAAATTACTTCATTATAAAGTCATATTTAAAGAATATTGTGTGAAATTTTTATTGATTTTTATGAAGAAATGAGTTGGTGGCAGCGAATCTTCGCGGACGTCTCATAAAAAAGTTTTATTGCGGTGTCCCTCAGAACTCATTACTGGATCAACTAAAATCAAAAAACCAAATTGATTTCATCAGCTAATAAAGTTTCGCAGGTAACAACGTCGAATTTGTTTTTTTTTTTTTTTTTTTAATTTTTTAAAGCGCTTTGAAGTCAAAACACCGATTTTTCATAAAAAAAACTTGAAAACTTTGTTGTTTTAAAATATGAAAAAAATTAAAAAAAAAACTCGACGTCATTACCTCGTGAATAAAGTAAAGAAACAAAAAAACCAAATTTGAAAAGAATCGGTGCAGTAGATATGAATCTACAGTGGACACCGACCGTAAAAAAGGCAAGTGTGAGAAAAACACGTTTAAAGTTCGCCGACCGCTCAAACCAGTCCAGCTGTCGCGTCACTAAAATAGTTGTAGCTTCGAAAATAATTCGAATTTTGAAAAATTCTTTTAGGGAGATATTTTTGAATAGTTAAACTATCAAATTTTGAAAAAAAAAATTTTTCGATTTTTTCAAATTTCTAGACTAGAATACCCCCTTAAACAAGTTGGTAGCGAGAATGTGGCAATAAAATGGTGTGGATGTGCTAATTGGATTCTGGATGAATCATCACTTCAACTAACTAACCAATGAACACTCTAAAAATAAAATAGTTGCTGGTGGAAATTGGAATTGTGTTTGTAACAAAACATTTTTTTTAATCTATTTGGCGCAATGTCTTCCCATAAGAATTTATACTTTGTATGTTTTCATATTGCAAAATTCTAAAATTTGTCATTTAAATTTGCGCTGCATCAACTAAGAGCGAATTTTTCGACAGTCTTAAATAACGAGTTGTCCTGTTTTCGCTTAGGATATAATAAATAGTCGACAAAAAATTGAAAATTGACAGACCAGCTATTAAATAACTGTTAGGTAATGTAATAATTCACATATACCTACATCAATGAAAATAAAAGTAAAAGTCACTTTGCTTTATGTTACCCAAATTACACATGCATCCGCACGTATTGTATATGTAAGCTTATTTTCAGACAGAGACCTAGTGATACAAATGTATTTCATAGAAAGTCGTACAATGGCATGTACGATAAAGAAAAAAGGTAAAAAGTGTAAGGAAAAATATATAACGAAGTTAACAGAAGTGAGGAAAGCGGAATAAAAACTGTTGAACGTTCAAATTGAAAAGTTGGGTTTCAAAGAGCAATCTACAATATTAACTTCATCCTCTCATTGCCGTAAGCGAAGCCACAGTGGACAAGCATTTTTTATTGTTTGTTGCTTTTCGCCACTAAACTCACCTCCGTAAAGAACAGGTATGAAGATATTCTCGGCAGCCAGAAAGTTGCGTGACAATAAAATTGACAAATCAATCTTAATTTGCGATGGCAAAAATTAATGAAATATCAGTTCAATCATAATAAATCGTCAATTAGATAAAATTTGAGCTGAGTTTGATTGCATCAAAAATATTTATTATGAGTATTACTATTATTGCTATTATATTATTTAGATGCTGGTTTGAATACCTGTACTAAAAAATGTATTTGAGCATTGGCTACCGAGGTCATTAGGCTAGCTTTTTTAATTTTAAAGATATCGTTTAGTTGAAAACTCGACAGATGTTACTAAAAGTTGAAAACTTGTATTAGTATATATCTCGTCAAAAAAAAATTTAATTGAACCGTTAACAGTTTCGTACAATTATTTTCCGCAATTTTCGACGTGAATTAACAACAAAGGAAATTATTTATGAGCTAAAATCATTATATGGTGAGCACGCACTTTTAGTACCTTTTACGGTAGAATGAATTTTCTCGTGGCCGTTGTTCGCTCACCCACAAATTCCGGGAAGATACGCCAAAATCAGTTGTGCCAGAAAATATCGATTCTGGGCGCACACACAGCTTGAGAATAAGACATTCTTGGTCGCGTCAATTATCAATAAGATTTTTCATGCTCACCATATTTAAAAGACTCCCTGCAAATGTGACTAAACAAATTGCTTTGATTGACTGCAAAGTAAAACAAGAAATTCGTGGTCAACCACCAATGTTCATTTTTCAATTGTTAGGAAAGAAATATAAATAGCAACCCTTGTATTATATATATATAATTGGCGCGTACATCTCTTTTAGGTATTTGGCCGAGCTTATCATTTAAATTGTGGTATACGTCTTGTTGATGCTCCACAAATGGGGGGACCTACAGTTTTATGCCGATTTCTAACGGGTGATGGTTTTTTATTATGACCTTTTTTCATGCCAGAAATACACTCAAAAGTTTGTATTGCTACCCATGGTTTGACCGATATTAGCAAAAACCTTTTCAATCACTTTGGTATTTTATGCACACCGTGGATTTTGAACCCGGGCCCCACATTTTTGCCAAATATTAAATAATAACTCGTTAAATTGTAAACTTTTCTTCTTCTTTTTGAATGGCGCGATAAAGAATTAAGCGATTTTGGGCGAATTGAACAAAGTGTTGTTAGTTGTTTTAACATCATACTAACTGGTGCCGATTAAAAACAACACGTAAAGCCAAGTCTTTCACCACTTGCGTTTGTCAACTTAAAGGTGGTCTTCCCTTTCCTTGGCTACCACCAGCAGTCACGCATCGAATGCTTTCAGAGTGGGAGCATATCAATTATTCGGACGGCATGACCTAGCAGAGCAGCGGAGCTATATATGTATATGTTACCACAAAGCTCATAGGACTCATCAACTCATCGTCTGCGATATTTGCCGTCATTAGCTCGCTGAAGTTCTTAAATTTTCCACAGAATCTTTCCCCCAACCCTAAATATCTACTGCGATAGCCAATCGGCAATTAGGGCCTTGGGCTCGCTGTTTGTGCGCTCGAGATTGGTCGGGGAATGTCTGGCTTCTCTCTCGATTGCATCCGAATACTTCATCATCAGGGTCATTTGGGTTCCCGGGCACAGCGGCATAGAGGGAAACTGCTGGGCTGATGAGCTGGCTAGACAGGGAACTTTGGAGACGGTTTCGTCGCGAAATGAGAGAATTGGGGTTCCCCTGAGAACCTGTGGTCTGCTCCTGGAAAGATGGGCCTCGAGTCAACTCAGCGAGCGCTGGGCTACTGCGCAAACGTGCAAGGTCGCGAGATCCTTCTGGCCACGGGTAGATCGGGGACGCTGAAGGGAACTCCTAAGGCTAACAAAACCCCAGCTCTCAAATTTGGTGGGCATCCTTTCCGGACACTCTCCGTTAGGTGTTCACGCCGTAAGACTTGGGATTACCTTAAGTCCGTTCTGCAGAAACTGTCTGGAGGACGAGGTGGAATCATCTCAACACCTTCTTCTCAACTGCCCTGCTCTCGTCTGGCAAAGACTTAGATATCTGGGCTCTCACTTTTTCGCTACGCCTGCGGATATAGCCGGTGTAGATATCATAAATTTGGTGAAGTTCATTAGTAGCTTGTTACGGCTAACTACGAACGCAAATCAGCCCCCGTCGGCGCCGTCGTAAAAATGTATGGTCATCATCGTTTCTAATCCCAAGGCTCCTTATTCCTTCCCACTCCTTCCTCCTCTCTCATGTATGGCACCACAACGGACGAGTTTACTAACATTTGTCCAAGTGAGCCCTTTAGCTAGGGCAGCCATTTAACCTAACCTAACCTTCCCCCAACCCTCCAAAAGCCAACTCATCGATTGTTGCCATTGTCTAAGCTTCTCTGATCAGTTCATTCGCTGCATAGGATCTTGTATACGACATTCGGTAGAATAATTTCGCAAATATTAGAGTATATTGCAATACCACCCTTCTTATTGGTTGGGCAGAATAGACTTAAGTTCTGATTTACAGGCATGCACTCATCCGACTCTAATTTGCGTAGGAGTTGATGTATGAACCTTACCAGTTAATCGCCTCTTTACTTGAATAGCTCAGCTCCCACAACTTTGTTGTTCTTTAGGCGTACTTATGCCATTCTTACCTTGTCGTGGTTGGATAACAGAACGACAGTTCCATCGTCAATAATTGGAGGATCAACGTCTGGTCGTGGCTTCTCGCTGATGGCACCATTCAGCTGCCGTGATCTAAACATACTCTGGACGCCGTTTTTTAAAAGCCGCTGAATTTTTTAGTATAATTTTTCGGTTTTTTGCCTATCGGGCAGTATCTCAAGCTATTTGTGCTTACGTGTGTCGGCATCTCCTTTCTTACTGTTGGATAATATGTCTTTCTTTCTTGGTCTTGGGTATAACTTTAGCCAATAAGACCCGCTATAATAAGCAGACCCCTTGCAGCATCCTACTACGCCGGCATTTCTTTCGATATTGATGAGATATTTCATCATATTACAAGCTTGTATTTCTTTTAGCTCTTTTTCAAAAACGTCACCCGAAATGTAGATATGAATATGGATTTTTTTTTTCAGCAATCCATCTTTAAATAGTTTAATGCATACATAATTATGTGAAATTAACAAACTAAATCTTACACCATACGAAAACGCACATTGAATTCGTTAGTTTCCTTTTGCGCTTGCTGTTTTTCTTCAGCTGCCTAGATGTCTGCAACATATTTACAAATACACATAATAATAAGAGACGAAAACTTGGTTTGAAAAATTACCTTTCCTTGTTTACCCAATATCTCGAAGAGAATGAAGAATAATAGTAAGCTAAACTCCGCAGAATAATATTCGAACTGCATTTTTACATGAAAGTTCTGTCGAGTGGTAGCTTTTGGAGCTGTTGAATATTTTATTTACTTAGAAATTTGAGCTTCAGCAACATTTTTGAGGCTGAGTATTCCGTGAACGTGATTTTGTTTTATATCATCAACAAATGTGTAAAGTCAATTATATTTTTAAAGACTTTTTAATGCTAACTTCACAACAACTTGTACTATGGTGCCAGTTCATTCTCATTCTTAACATTACCAAAAACCTACCCCTTAAAGGAACCTCCCCTTTTTTATTGCCTATAGATTTATGTGTTGCATGGGATGTTTGATGTAAGCGAGGAAAAACTTGAAATGCCGATTTAGGGTACAGTTAAACGGGGATGAGAAATTATTGTGGTAAAGATCCGAAGCTGCCCTTGTCATTATTATTTGCTACTAAGTGGGGAAATCTACATGCATACACATTGGTGCGAAAAACATTTTTGTATGAGAATTAAAACTAAAATAGCAAAACTAAACGCAAATGTGTGCTTGTCATTTCACATGAAATTTCTTACCTTTAAAAAATAATGATGTAACTAATTAAATTGAAAATATATGTATAATAATTTCATATAATAGGACTATGAATAAGTTCGTGCGGGTTTTTTTCGAAATTTGAAACTTTATTGACGTAAAATGGTTACAAATTTAATATTCAAAGTATTGTCCATCGCTTACTACTACTTTTTCCCATCTTTCTGGCAATTCACGGATTCCCTTTGTGAAAAATTCGGTCGGTTTTGCCGCAATCCACGAATCGATCCATTTTTTGACTTCATCGTAATTACGGAAGTGCTGGTCAGCCAGGCCATGTTGCATCGATCGGAAGAGATAGTAATCGGATGGCGCAAGGTCTGGACTATACGGCGGGTGGGGTAGGACATCCCATTTGAGCGTTTCTAAGTATGTTTTGACCACTTGTGCAACATGTGGCCGAGCATTGTCATGTTGCAAAATAACTTTGTCGTGTCTATCGGCGTATTGCGGCCGTTTTTCTCGCAGTGCTCGGCTCAAACGCATCAATTGTCGTCGGTAGACATCCCCCGTAATCGTTTCATTCGGTTTCAGTAGCTCATAATACACAACACCCAGCTGGTCCCACCAGATACACAGCGTTGATTGATCAACTCCCAAAGTTTTTGCAACCTCTTCTTGCGTTTGAGCCGGATCTTGATCGAGTAATTCCTCCAATTCGGTATCCATGAACTTTGGCGGCGCACCCTCGCGTTCTTCGTCTTCCAAGCCAAAATCACCACTTTTAAAGCGTGCAAACCACTTCTGGCACGTTCGCTCAGCTAGAGCATGCTCACCATAAACTTCCACCAAGATACGATGACTTTCGGCTGCTTTTTTCTTCATATTAAAAAATTCCCCGCAAAAACACATTATTTGGCACGAAATTCGACATTTTCAAGTGTGGTAAAAATATTGTTGTTTACGCTTCAAATAAAAAACTTATACTGACGTTTGTGCCTTACGACAGTAGCTCTCCAATGAATGTTTGGAAATGTGGATCGATGGAATAATAATCAAGTTACGCCCTCTGTTGTAAAACCGCACGAACTTATTCATAGTCCTAACATGTAACATCCTTTTGTAGGCTTAAGTTGTTATTTTTACTTTTCAATTAAACTGACATATAATTGCAACAATGGAACTTTGACTTATTTTAGCAAACTCTTTCTTTTATTACCAATCAATCAAGTTAGTTCAGCCTTTGCTTTCAGCCTTGAAAGCAAAGGCTGAAATTTGAAAATAAAGGTTATTTATATTTATTTGGTAAACACAAAAAAAAAAAATGAGATGCCAGTTTTTGCTAAAATTAATGAATGATTTTCATTCAAATCAATTAACTTAAATTTAAGTTTATTTCTGATTTTATATTTTTAGTTATAATTTTTATAACAATTGATTGGTATAAGGTAGAGGTAATATAATGAACTGCAACTATACGACAGCCGCCGTAGTCGAATTGACTTGTGCATGACTTCCATTCGGAATCTCCGGGCCACAAATAGCAGGAGGAACTCGGCCAAAAACCCAAAGGGGTGTAAGCGCCAATTATTATTTTTTTTTGTGTTTATAAAGATCTTTCAAACGACGCGCCTAGATGTGGTTTTAAAATAAAACATACACAAAAGTAAATTCTTTAACGTTTCACTCTTTCAGCTGTGAACAATTATACATATGCGGAAAATGAAATCATTTAAATGTCCACAAGTTGTTGGCTTATTCACATCGACTTTATTTTTCCAAAAACCGCAGTCTAGTCTGCCGTTTATTTTTCTATTATCTAGAAAAGTGTATCACCAGCGTTTGAAATGCTGACTCATTCGTACGAGACCATTTACGCGACATTTTGTCTATAAAGATAGTTTATTTTTATAATAAGTTTTAATAAATTTAACGCGTTGTTTTATTATGTACGATTGTACTTACATATACATCTGTGGCATATACAAGGATGGCATAAAAAAGATGCCGTCTAGGAATTACTCACTACTAACATATCTAGGCGTAACTTTTGGAAAACTCTTTAAAATGTTTGTAGGTGCTGTAGTTCCGGAATAAGGGCACGTTTAATTTAAAAACATAAAACTAATTGATAAAATTCACTAAGCATCCCTCAGGACCATAATTAATTATAGGGAAATATTACTTATACTCCTCTTCGGAATATTTTTGCAAATTTTAGCCTTAATGTAAATAGAAAAAAAAATTTATTGATTGAAAATAATAAAATTAATTTTTCTCAAATATTTTCGCTAATTAAAAAATTTTTAATGCTAGAGGCATATTTAACGTATAATCAATATTTTTAAAGACATCTCTTTCTTGGTTAATTGTGTGCTATTACAATCCACGACTACTAAGACACTATGTCTTTTACATTTTTTCCATAAGAGTTACTTATCTATATACTATCTATATACATACAAACAAATGTATGTTTCATAAATAAAAATTTCTAGTTTGAATACCAAATTAAGAACGAATTCACATTAAACCTTAGTTTTCCAGATTGGAAGTTAGTTGTTCTTCGTAGATTGGAAATACATTCCGAATTTTTGAAAAAATTTCGGTTGGTGACGTATTTTAAAGTTTTGAGAATTTTGAGTTTTCTACTAATAGTGTAGTCAAGAATTATAGAAACAAGTTTGCGCCCATCAGAGAGTGCGTGACATCACATTAGTCTATTTTGCTATTACCAATAAATTTAGTGCTTTTTTATACTAAATGAGAAAATTTTTGAGTTTGGTGTTTTTTTTTTTTTTTTTTTTTTTTTTTTTTTTTTTTTTTTTTTTTTTTTTTTTTTAATTTGAAGCTACTAAAACTGTAAGTTAGAACAAAAAATTGTATGAGTGAAAGAAAAGATCTGAAAAAGGCCACTTGCATTTAAAACTCGTGTTGAGAAAATTTCAGTGCTATTGAAAATTTGTTGATTCTTATAAAATTTGGTGTTTTCAAAATGCAAATCTAATTTTTTGCTCCTTTAGGAGTTATGCAAGAATTTTGGATTTTCTTTCCTCAGGTCTTCTTAACATTTAAAAGCTTTTTATAAATTTTAAAAAGCCTTTGAATTTACTGAATACGAATTAAAGAGGTGTATTCACAATAAAAGTAAACAAAAAATAGCAGATATGCTAAAGAAACCATAACGAATCTTTTTCGGGCCTTTTCCGATTCTCTAAATTATGCCAGGAACTAAACAGGTGGTTTTTGGTATCAGTCTTATTTACATGGACTACCCGCTGAATCTATTCCATTACATTATTCTTAGAGTATTATATCTTTCGGCTAGCTAAAAAGACGTATTCGTTTTTAAAATAATTTCGAACATTTTTTTCATGCACAAATTCTTTTCAAATATTTGAAGTAGGTGAAAAATTATTGGTGAAAAATCTTTAGCAAGTCAGCCATTTTTAACTCTTCGGGCCTGGTGCAAATTTTATTTATGATTTTTATTAATGGACATACCATTTAACTAAAAATAAAAAAAAAAATTACCCTTGAACTAATATTAAAAAAGTGGACATAGAAAACTATTTTTCAAATAATCTTCGAAAATCTTGAAAAAATAACCAAATGAATCAAAATATACATAAAGGGTGGTTAAATTTCAAGGTCCGATGTTGAATGTGAACCACACCTTAACGTCAACGACATCGTTGGACTTCTTTCTTTGGAGTTATTTGAAAGAAAAGGTGTTCGATAAGCCAGCAACAATTCAAGAGCTAAAGGATGAGATAATTCGGCACATTAACAGCATAGAACCGCAATTATGCCTCAGCGTCATCGAAAATTTGGACCATCGGATGGAGGTGTGCGGCTGAGGCCGCGACGGCCATTTGGCCGATATTTTGTTCCATACGTAATTGAGCTATACCAATATTATCATAATAAAGAGAAATGAGAATAATTTCCTAAAAAAATTGTATTTTATTCAAAATCAACACCGGCCCGAAACTTAACCACCCTTTATAACAAAGGAGACTAAAATTATAATATCATTAAGTATGTATTTATGACGATTTTCTCGGCAACTCTGTATATATAATTCATACATGTGTAAATGACTTTTCAAGTTCGTTTGATCGAATGCAATTTTTCAATTTCTAACTTACATATGTATGTATGTACAATACATAGGTGTATATGTGTGTACGTAGACGGATTTTAAAGTTGTTCAAGTAAGTTTTGTCTTCATTACAATTTGACATCTTATAAAAATGGTATTCCGTGATGTTTTGATTTAAAAGCTTTTTCTGTTGATAATCTGAAGGAATTTTCTTAACACTTTTATAACCCTTCTCATTTTATTTCCCTCATTTGCTTTTCTTTTTCCGGTTTTGATGATGACAATGCTGCCATTATACAGGGCACAACATGGCCTCAGCACATATATTACAATACTACAACAACACAAGAACAAAAACTGCGGCAGCATCAACAACAACACAAACATTTTCAACAACACCAGCAGTTGCTCAACATTGTTTCGTTCGACACACTTCCGGCACATCGGAGGCATGCCTCTTCGCTAACGAGCGGAAACAATTTACCGACAAGCCGTCAGCAACAACAACAACTACAGCAAAAGCTACAGAAACAACAACCACATCGACATCAACAAAAGCCTCAACAGAAATATCGACATTATTGTCCGCAGTTGCAGCTGCCGAGTACGCTTGGGTTCAAAGTAAATCGACCACAAAACGGCAATTCACAGAAACAACGAAAGGTGTGCAACAGTCGCGGTGCGATCAGAAATTGCAGGAACTCCAACTACAAGCACCACCACAATTTCAAACATTGCAAACGTGTGAAAGGGAATACCGCTTTTTGTCCTCGCCATCAGTATGGAAACAAGCTTCTGCCACGAAGCGACCGAGCTCAAGTCAACCAAAGCCGACGCTTCCGCGAATTCAGAAGACTTACAAAGAAGAAGATGATGTCCAAACATTTCCCTTTGTGGAAAGTAGAAGAAGGGGCAGAAGTAAAAGTGAATGCCCTAGGTATTGCAGTGTGTTGGACGGGGAGCGGTATATGCGAAAACAACAACAACAAAGAAGTCATTCGGAAAATAGAGAAAGAGTGTGGTGTTTTAGTGAGAAAAAAATTAAATGTATTGCAAAAATGTCAAGCGCAGCAGCATCTAGTGCCGAGTTGCAAGAACAGCAACAAATGCAACAACAACAAGCATTTAATGCCACTGATGGGACTGTGGTTAGTGCTTCTGCAGGTCCAAACAAGATATTTACAGGGAATGGTGAACAACATGGGCTACAAGCAAGAAATTCCACGCACATTACACAAACACAGAAACACAACAACAAAAACAACAAGGACAACACAACCAAAAGCTGCCAACCAGAGGAAACAAAACAAAAGGGAAAACATGACGTGGCCGCTTGCTGTCAAGCAGCTAGTGGGCGTGGCTGTTGTTTCAATCCGTCTGACGTTGCGTCATGTTCACGTCAATCTTCCAAAAATGCTAACGAACAGCAACAACAACAACTACAACACTTTAATAAATCAAACGACTTTAAACTACAATTTCCGCAACCATTTACCGGCAGCCGTTGCACATTCGCTCTCAATATATCGTCTCCGCTGCCACAACAGCAAGCGCAGGCACCAACAGCAACAACAACAGCACTATTGCTATTACAGCCCGCATCAACTGCAAATGCAACAGCAACAATCAAACAACGAAATATATTTCAATACAAGAACTGCAATGGCAATTGCAACTGCAACAGGTGCTTTGGCTGTGGACGTTGTAATGGAAGTGCGGCTACTGTTACTAGCTTTGACAATGGTTGTGTTGCACCCACGAATATTCCAACACGTTCAAATCGTTTGGCTGCACTGTATTGCTCTGTACGTTCGACACTTCTGGCTACCGCGACCGATCTGCAAATATTCGCACGCGCTCTGTTCTCCCTCATCATCATCTTTAATATGCTGCCATTATTTTATGCAGGTGAGTGAAATTGTTTTTTAACTCTATTTATACATACCACAAACGGCATAAATATAAGTAGATATAAGAAGATTGCGTTTAATTAAATGCGGTTGGGAAATATGCCACAGTCGGTGGTGAAAGATTTATTGCACTTACCGCTAGTACCAACAGTTATAGACACTAACTGGTATAGCCCAAGTTATCCACGTGAGCGCCATAATAACCATATGCACAAAAGATTAACTCTCTGCAAGTCTAAAAAATTGTGTCATAATTGCAATCATACTTTTGAATGATCTACTGAGGAATTTACCACCAAGCACCCACCAAACTTTTTTAACCAGACATATTTATCTTATTTATCTTTATCTTTTATTTCTTTGCCTCTTATTTAGTATTAATATTCAATCTTATTAGGAGCGCTTGAAACTCGTTCTCCCCACTCTTTGAACAAAGTGTCAAAGGTCTATGTGCCAAATTTTATGAAAATTGCAGTGGGGCGTTCAAATTACTCCTCTCATAGAAATCTCAAATCTCTTAATTTGAAATTTAAACCCTCTTTCACGAAAAAGAATTTCATGCCAAGCGATTTCGTCAATTGTTCTATGACTTGCCTTATTGTAAGAGTAAACTGAAAATATTGCGAAAAAAATGTACACAACTGGGCTTTTAGTTTAAAGTAGCACTTGATGGCAAGAAAAATTCCTTACTGGATTTCAAGGTTATCAACATATATTTTTTGTACTAACTTAAGGGGTCCCGGTGGTCTAGAGCTCGAAAATTTAGGGTATTTTAGGGATTTTTTTTTAACAAAAAAAAAAATCAAAAACAATATTTAAACTTTTTAGGCTTTTTATTTAACTTCTTTTACATACAAAAATGAAAACAAAATGTTTTTTTTTTATTCTAATAATTTTAAAAATAGCGCTGAAGTTGACCTTCCCTAAAAATTAGACCATTGCCCATTTTGGCTCTTCTATTTATCTGAGACACAAAAACCACAAAAATTATTAATCCGTATGACTGCAGCTATTTCCCGTACTAGAATAAAAAAAAATTACAAAATGGCGCGGTTTTGAATTTGACACTCTAAAAATCGGGGTTTTTTCAGTTTTTTAATCAAAAAAAAAAACGAAATGATTGAAATAATAATATGATTATAGGACGGGGGATAGCCATTAATATTGTGAACAACATACTAAAAGTTCACACGATTCCGTAGAATCGTTTTTTATTGTTTTTTGACAACACCAGGCCGAAAAAAGTAGTTTTGAGATAATTGAGTTTAAAGTTTTGACCATTTAAAGGCGACCATTGATGTCGCCGCGTGACGAATCTGACTCTACCTGCTAAAACGGCTTTAGAATCAAAAATACTGAGAATATCCCTTCAAAAATTTTACAGTATGTTTTTAAAAGCCTATACTTTCCAAATATCAAAAAACAATCGATGTTTTGAAAATTCTAGATCACTGGGACCCCATAAATGAGTTAAAATTGTAACCACTGACTTAGAATTTCTACAAAAATAATGACGAATGCTAGCTCCAAACATCCCTTCTAGCCTACGCGCTTGAAAATTATATAGAATATTCTATATTTGTATAGACGGAGCCTTGTTTTAGTAACACTAGAATTACACGAATTGTTCTGCATATTAAGTTTAGATTTTGTGCAGATTAATAAAAAAATTTGTCGAAGCTTTTTCTAAATGCTTTGCCATTTATTTTAATAGGAGCTATAGTAAATTTGTTTTTGGTAGTACAATTTTGGTACAACGGTTTTGCACTCATTTATTTTTGGGCACCAAATAATAGAAAAAGTGTTTTCAAATAGCGATGGCCATCTGCCATTCAAAGGAGACATAAAACTGTAGATCGCTCCATTTGTGGAAAAACATCAGAAACTCACCACAAATTATAAGAGGAGCACGACCAAACACCTAACAAATGGATGTAAGCGCCAATTATGCATACATAAATACATACTTGGTATTGGTACCAAGGATGACAGATAACAGGTTTGCTCATTAGGTATGGTGAAAAAAAAGTTTTGAGGGGAACTAAATCATTCGTTTTGTGTTTCACAAAATTTAGTTTTAGCTTAGTGAAACACAAAACGAGTGACGTCGGCATATCTGTCAAATTCGCTCAGAACCGATTAACGGTCTGCTAGATACTCGGCTCTATCATAGAATCCGTCGTAGAAAACCTACGAATTCGAATGTCTATTACGAAAACGAGAAAACTGTGGTCGTGGGTTCCATGTGAACACGAAAAAAGTGCTCCCAAACTCAAATGTCAAATTTTAATATTTCGACAACAGCTCACTTCAACGTAAAGAAGACAATGTGGCAAATAATTTTTGTGAAGTTAGCTGAATTTTCATATTAAAATGTATTCGTTGGCATCTGCGGTTGTGCTAATGGAGGAAGAGAGAAGTAAGGTGAATATATGAGATGGCAAGAGTACCCCAGATACTGTTCAAGTAGCACTTACGTGCCGTTTTGATACCATAATGTGGACCACTACCTGTAAAAAGATTTAAAGAAGAGAACACTGTCTACAACCATCCAGTGCTGTTGATGTAGTGGAGGAGAGAAAAGGGATCTAGGCTGGAGAATTTCTTCAAAGTCATCCCCAAAGGGCACGCCAAGGAATCTCATGCGCCTAGCCCTCACCTCAAATGGGCAGCCCTGTAATGAACTATAACAACATACACGCAAAGGCTCGAAATATTGTAGAAAGAACAATTGTCATCATCTGTGATACAGCTTCAAATATTAGGCAATCTATATGTAGAGCACTAGTATAAAGTTTGTTCTTAGTGACAAATAAAATACATTTTTACACAAAACATTTGTAGTTTTCAAAAAATTATGTGTACTAATATTTTTTTTTTTTTAAAACGCTTCGAGGCTCTTATTTTCTACTTCTAACATTTCTTGGTTTATTTGATTTTTGGCCGCATTCAAGCACTCGATGTTTCTATGGTGGCTACACGTTTCTTCCAGGTCGGCTGGTTTCGGGTCGCACATTTTTTCAAGTGCCGAACACATTCGCCGCATAGTCGAAGCTTCATATCTTGCTGTTCAAAATGCTGCAGACTCTTTGCTTGGAAGTCCTTTTGAAGCGCTAGCTGCTCTTTAATAAGATCTGCAGTACTTGTATCGATTCGCTTTTGGACAGTTGGTGCACGTCTCGTGAAAGAAGGACTGCAGTTATCCGACAGCATGGATACGTCCGGATCGGGTCCACTATTCTCTGCTTCGACAGTAGCACACATCAAATAGCCAAATAGACACTTACTGTGCCTGTGATACCGTGCGTGCTGGTCTCTAAAGCCTTCAGTCTGATAACTTCTTCTTCCATTTTATTAAAGTGGTGCTGTTTATATCGGCCACCGCCAGTTGTTGTTTGCTCCCTCTTGTTTCGGACAATTTTCGCTTTATTAAGCCTTCCAACCAAACCACACCTGAAATAAAAATATGCTGTGCAAACGGATAATGTACTTATATGCAGCCTTACCTTTTTCCAGCTTGATACATCTTTGGTTGGTGGGCCTATACTGTTAAGCTGCTTCCCAACATTTTGTCAAAACTCGGCTACCTCTTCCTTTGAGTATTTGGAGAACCCCTGAGCAATCCCTGGCTTCTCCTTTATTAGCTCCAACAAAGTGGCATACTGCTGCCGTGTTGTTACAATTTTGTACCTAATAAATAAATAAAATTATATATACATACTTAAAAAATTCCTTTTCATTTATAGTTTAGTTAATATAGGACTTACATTTTACAGCTTTCTTACTTGTTTCTTTTTAAATTTTCTTTTTATTACTCGTTCTAATTTTGTCCGTTACCCTAACGTTGTCGTAAAAAAATTGTACGAAACTGTAAGATTTGACGTTACGAGTGTACTCGTATTCAGAGAATGCTACTCTACGAATTTCGAAAGTGCGCTCGGAGCTATTCGAATTGTATGATTACAATTTCTTAGTTTCTACGAAAAACAGTCTACGACGGATTCTATGATAGGGCTGACTACACCTTTAAAAATCTTTTCACCATATATTGGTACTGAGTTGAATTTCGTTTGCTGTTCTTTTTTTTGTGCACTCTTTAATATCAAGGTTGGTAAAACTCATTTTATGTTAGGTTAGATTAGTTGAACTTCTCTTTAAGGCATTTCACTCGGTTCGCACCTGCAAATTTTAATTTGACGCAGAAAAGTTTACTCATAAAAGTGGCGGGGTTATTTTAAAAATGTGAACTGGGACCATTTCTAATGTTTGCTCGATGTAAAAGTGTAGTTGCTATTGCGCAGCAGCCATGAAATGATTTTTCATAAATCTGATTATTTGATAAATTCACAAACTTTTTCATGCTCATTTACTCAAAGAACTTAAGGCGTTAGTATTCAATGTTTGCATTGTATGTAAGTATTAATCAAATATAATAATACAGCTCCACCTTCCAATTTGGCTATTTGATGTGTGTATTATTAACTCCACTTAATTTGTTTACTGCCTTCTTTTTGCTTTAGGCTTGCAACTTTTCTTTAGGCGACGTACGTGTAGACGCAATTTTTAAGCATATGGCCTAATTGATTTTAGTATATTTTAGTCACTACAATATACTTACAACTTTCAGCTGCCTTAAAATTCTTCCTTCATTACTTTTTTCTTGTGTTTCTTATCAGAATTCGTAGTTTCTCTTCATAGTAGTTATTCCATTATTTGTGCCAGATGGCTTTCACATTTGAACTTGAGCTCATAAATACTTGCCACAGTCTATGAGCTAGTCTACCTCATATGACCACCTCAACTCGAATAAGCGAACTTGAGTATGCACATATCAGCATGCATACCTTGAGGTGTGTGTATAAGTAATTACTTTTGTATACTTGTGTGGATGTGTAAATTCGTGTACTACAGTACAATGCTTAGTGGCGAGTTTGGTAACATCTGCTCATGTATGTTACATAAATCGTTCATTACACTCTATTGTAATTCACCTGTAAATTTACATTAAGAATTCATTCCACATGTAAGTAACTTACATATACAAATACATACTTCACGCAAACACAGTTTGAATGTACATAAATACCCCGCAAGGAAATCCATTAGTATTGAATTGGTTCGGTTCCTGTGAAACTAGGACCATGATTAGGTGCCGTTTCTCCTCTTTTATATGAAGGAAATTGCTGAATTTCATATGCATTCTCCGATACATCTGCTACCGAGTGAAAAATGCACAAATGATAGTGTAGCGAATTACAAAATGCATCTAAATAGACAACACAGATTCAGTAATAAATTTTAGTGGGCTGATATCTGATTTGATTTCATTTCCCATTTAAGTTAATATAATATTTTTGTCATCAATGAATCTATATGTTGTTGGTGAAATATGTTTTTTCTGAGGGATTTTGTTTTACTATTCATTTTCAAAATTCGTCAAATAAATCGTGGGTTTAACGAATAATATACATAGATAACACCGCGTTACACACATTCTGTCCTATGAACCAAACATACTTTTTCGGGAAGGGGATAAAAAATAAAAATACACGTGTATCGGCGATTTTCATGTACACGTCACAATTTTTGTTTTTTTTTTGTATTTTATAACTTTAAACGAGCAATTCTTGTATGCATATCTGTATAGCCATACGATCTCAGGATTAGCTTAACGGATTTGAATGAAATTGGGCACACAGATAGTGTATCACATTTCTAGACTTTTCATCTAGGTGTTGCCACTGACAATGTTTCACAGGGTTGCCACCTGTTCGAAATTAAAAAAAGAATTGCATGAGATATGCCGATGTGGGTATCAAAAGAAAGGTATTTCACTCCGTATTACAATAGAGATATAAAACCGCGAATTTTTTTATTAATTTTATTATATTAAAATTAAAAATTGTTACATTAAAAATTTTCTTTCAAGCTATGCCGAAAATTTATATTAGAAAAAAGAATTCTGACGTCTACATGAAAATCGCCGATACACGTGTATTTTTATTTTTTCTCCCCTTTCCGAAAAAGTATTGGGAGGTTGAATTAGTTTTAAAGGTTTTTTTCGAAGATTTGGGGCTTTATTGTGAAAAAACGGTACAAAATATTTTATTCGAAGTATTGGCCATCGCTAGCTACAACTTTCGCCATCTTTCGGGCAATTTCCGGATGCCGTTTCTCCAAAATTCTGGCCGCTGCTTGGCTATCCATGACTCAACCCATATTTTGGTAGCCTCGTACGAGGAGAACCGCTGGTCCGCCAAATCGAGACTCATATGCCGGAACAAATGATAATCGGAGGGAGCTATGTCTGGACTATACGGCGGGTGGGGTAACACTTCCCAGCCAAGCGTTCCAAGGTATTTTTTGACAGGTTGAGCAACATGCGGCCGAGCGTTGTCATGTTGCAAAATAACCTTGTCGTGCCTTTTTACCGTTTCCGGCCGTTTTTCTTTCAATGCCCGGCTTAAACGCATCAATTGCAGTCGGTAACGATCCCCCGTGATTGTTTCGCCCGGTTGGAGCAGCTCAAATTATACGACGCCGACCTGATCCCACCAAATGCAGAGCATGATTTTCTTGCCGTGAATATTCTGCTTGGCCGTCGACGCTGATGCGTGGCCGGGCAAACCCCATGATTTTTTGCGTTTTGGGTTATCGTAGTGGATCCATTTTTCGTCGCCAGTCACCACCCGATGCAAAAAACCCTTCCGATTTTGTCGCTCGATCAGCAATTCGCACGTAAAAAATCGCCGTTCGACGTCGCGCAGCTTCAACTCGTACGGGACCCAATGTCCTTGCTTTTGGATCATTCCCATCGCTTTTAGACGCTTGCAAACGGTTGATTTATCAACGCCCAATGATTCAGCAAGCTCTTCTTGGGTTTGGCACGAGTCCTCGTTTACCAATTCCCCCAATTCCGCGTCCTCGAACTTTTTGGGCTGGCCAAGACGCTCCTTGTCTTCGGTGTGAAAATCACCACTTTTGAATCGTCGAAACCAGTACACACATGTTGAAATCGACGGAGTATGGTCTGGGTAGGCCTCCTGCAGCAATTCACGGGCTTGGGCTGCATTTTTTTTCAAATTGAAGCAGAAAAGCAAAGCTTCCCGCAAATTGCGTTTCGACGGCACGAAAGTTGACATACTCGGAGCACGAAAACACTGCGTTGTTTATACTTCAGCGAAATGACAGATACTGATAAACAAAGCCTAGGGATGAGGCTTTGTCATGAATATATATTCAGTACTGCCAACGCGATAAAGTGATAAATAGCGCCATCTGTGTGTCACCTTTAAAACTAATTCAACTTCCTAATATATTTGGTTCATAGGACAGAAAAAAAGTTCGTTTTTCTAACGAAGTGTAATAACTACGATTCCCCGTAATACTCTGAGTACAGCGCCATCTGGAGTGTTGTTACTTTTATTAACAAAGTGCATATATTAATTGAATCTGCTTATAAATAAAGCCTAGGAATAAATTTTAAAATCTTAAGCCTGGTATATTAAGCTATGAGCCGTTTGTTTTTGTTGCATCCGGCGTTTAAAAGAACATTAGAAAATTTAGGGAATTACTTGAAGAGCAACAACGCAAACTATCCTACTTGAGCTGATATTACCGGTTTGAGTTGAAAGTACCATAAAATAAGCGGTTATCGTGCATGGGAAATTCCAACTAACGTCAAACTGCTGGTTTCATAGGTGATAAGAGTAGAATAGCTGATTTGCTTTTTTTCTTGCGATTTAGTGCTTTCAACGTTAATGTGCTTCGTTTATTTGTTTACATTTTGATTGAAATTTTGACATTAAAACCAACAAATCTCAAAAAAAGAAAAATAGGTGCGAAAAAACATAGTTTTGTTTCAGTGCCAACACCATCGCAAGAAACGCTCAACTGTTTGATATACAAATAAAACGAAACAAAATGGAGCTACTGTAAGTAAATATAAAATAAAATATGCAAAATTTAAATTCTTCAAGGTTCACTATTTACATTACATTATATAGATTTTCTGTGAAAAATCATATCATTTAAATGTCTATGTACAATACGCACATCTAATATTATTGGTGGGTCTCGGCATCGAAATCTGCTGTGTTCATGAATATAAATTGATGGAAACGTTTTTTCCTAATGGTGGTCGCACATCAAAAGGCCTGGCAAATTTTTAGAGTGTATTTCTGTCATGAAAAAGCTTCTCAGACAAAAATTCGGCAAATAACTGTTAGTTCCTCGATTTCCAAAACAAGATATGTAGACATTGTTGTTGTTGCTAAAGTAGGAGACACCCCGTTAGAATCAAGTGTTATTTTAATACCACAATTCTCTGTTTTTTGCTTGTTGAGATTCAAAGAGTGCTATCTCTTTTAGCCAATCTTGCAATTAATAAATCCATACAATTGCAAAGATAGTGAACAGACGTTAATTAAAATCATAGGTTTTGACCGACCCTTTATCACCAGTATGAGTCCACTCTACATAGTAGGTTTTTAACCCACAACACTACGAATAATTCCGAATACTGCAACTTAAAGCTTTTAAGTATTTTATTAGGAAAGCGAATTTTGAGAACAGCAGTACGACACCCACAAAAACGCATATAACTTCACGTGCATGCTACTCATTTCGGTAAACAATTTTTTAAGTGAAGCCAAATTTTCCCAGAATTGCAAATTAAAGCAATTCATAGAACTGCAAACAAGCACGAGTATGCGTATGTAGGCAGATTTTCCAAATTTAGTGTCAATAGATATTCATGAGCAGAGAAGTGGTATTGCCCGACCACACAAATTCTATTTGTACGCGAAGCAAATATTATACGATTTCATTGTATTTGTATAAATGTATTAGGCGTAGGTACATATGTAAACATGTATTTTTATACGTACAGAGGAGGGAAAAATTATACATTCAACAAAAAAAAATTCATTACATCAATTATTTTGAGCAACATTTTTTTTATTATTTATTAGCTTACACTTGGCATGCGTCACAATGCCATTCAGATAAAAAATTAAGTGTATTGTGTAAAGCTGATTGAAGGGCGTACAATATTTTTGGATCTGGTGTCTACGTAAACAACTTAGAACGACCCGTGACCGTTGGTAGGCCATATACAACCGAATATGGAGTACATTTTGCAACTACCCAATGTACAAGGGTGATCCATGCTCTGTTAATGGTCATGGCAAATGACATATTGAAATTTACAACGGCAGTAATCTTATCCCTTAGAGTGTTGAATTTTTTTTGCAATAACCACTGAACCCACAATGTACATTAAAGGTATAATTCTAAACACTTAAATGCCTCATAAATCATTTAAACTTCGTGAACTTAGGAGCTCGTAAAAAATCTTTTAAAGTTTGTTTGATTTTTTATAGTTAATTTATTTTTATTTTTTAAATTCGAAAAATTTAAACTTTCATTCGTACCAAAGACGTTCAAGTTCTAAAGTCTACCAAACTTTTTGATGGAAAGAAAAATTTATACTTTTGGTACCAAAGTAGCAGTATAACTGCGTAGTGTATTATTTCTTCTGACATGATAAGGTTTTAATAGCTTTACGTTTATGAATCCACTCGAACTGGTGATGTGCTAGTCGGCAAGAAAATTTTAGTGGTTCGCTTTTATTACACTTGCCCTAGTATTGAGCTATGTATTTATTTCACTAATTCAGGTTTTTCCTGCGAGGGTTTTTAATGACAAATATAAGTATGTATGTATGTGAAGATTGTCTTGCGTCTGCCACGTATAATATTAACATGCACAAGTTGCTGGTTCCATCAACGCGGTTAACACCGGCAGGGAACGTCAATGACACGGAATACGCTTCTGTTGGTGACAGGCCAACAGGGTGCTGATTTGTATATCGCCCATCGTGCGTGTAGTAGGTAAAACACCAATCAGGAAATTATTGGGGACATATTCTGCACCTTAATTGGGGATGAAAAAGGCTATATTTTGTCATCTTTATGTGCTTTGGCCGAAAAAGTGAGGTACTTATATATTCTCCTCGTGGAAATATTTATAGAAGTATAAAGCTCAGGTAGGCGCCGCATCATCAACACTATGTGAAAGATAATTGAGAAGAGTATTGAAAATAACACCATTCTATACATGACATACATTGACTATGAAAAAGCATTTGGGAAGCCTTAGAAAGGATGGGTATTCCGAGGAAAATCATAAATTGAATTAGAAATGGAAAGCTCAGTGACGTTTTTGTCTCTATTACTGCACAAGGATTTGGATCGGATTTTCCAAATATACAACTCCGTAAAACGTGAAATTACCTGGAGGGTGAACACCAGTCTTGAAGATCTGGATAATGCAGATTACGCTATTTTACCCTCACATTCCCATCCACATATGCACATAAAACTAAACTCACTTCAGCAATAGTCCGCAAAAGAAGGACTTAACATTAATATAGAAATACGGAATCTATGCATATTAAAACTAACAACGCCAACTTGTTTACAATTGGAGAAGAAACCATTGGTTACGTTGCTATTTAGGAAGTATCATCTCTATAGATAGTGGCACAATAAGTGGCAGGTTTAAAAATATAAGGCGCTTGATCAACATCAGAATTTGCAAAAAGCTTAAAGCTTTTTAAATCGTGCGTAGAGTCCATACTGTTGTACGGATCTCAAACTTTGCTTGTGACATCGACTACGAACGCAAAGCTGCAAGCGATTATAAACAGATGTCTGCGTAATATACTCAAGATGGGGTAACCAAAATCAATATCAAAAGAAGAGCTCTGGAGAATGACACGCCAAAAAGCATCAATAACGAAACAAAGAAGAGAAATTATGGATGGATAAGGCATACTCTGCGAAAGCCTTACGATGAAATACTGCCTGCCGCCTTGACTTGGAACCCGCACGGAACGAGAAGAAGAGGCAGGCCACTGATGACTAGGCAAAGGACTATTCGCAGTGAAACTGGAAAATCGTTTAATGAACTGAGAGCCATGGCTAGATATAGAAATGTTTGGAAAACTTTTGTTGAATCCCTAAGCTCCTAAAAGAGTATGAAATAAATAACAGTATGTATATACCTATATACAAATAGTAAATAAATAAAATCATATCTAAGGCCCTAGTAGCCAGTGTGCTAATTAAGTTAGGGTTATATTGTATATATCTCCTATAAATAATAATAATAATAAAATCATCTCTAGTCAGTAAGATTTCCAAATTATACGCGCAATAGAATAAACTCAAACACAAATGAAAACTTCCGATAAGTCGAACAACAGAACACCAAATTCGCTAAACAATCAGCCTCGCACATATTTAGTTGCCGATAAATCAAAATCTATAGAAGGACAGAATGCGATTATGCAATTATGATCAGATTCAAATCCGATTCCAGTATAAATTTGATTGCAGAACACCTCGATTGAGTTAGGTTGTATGACTGTCAAATACTAATATAATTGAACAGTACACAAATTAAACCGCGTAACAGATTCTCTATACAATTGAATGACCTTTGATTTGTGCTCAAGATAGTATGTTAAAACGTGTAGTGAACCCAAGAGTAGAACTTCCTAAAATGAAATTCCAAGATGTAGATGCCTCACTTGCCTATATCTGACAAAATTCTTGAGCCCAAATTGCTTGCAAGATGCAAAAATATTGAAATCTAGAAATCGGTGATTAAGGTCACATTGTGAAGCCCAAGTAATCACTTTTACTTTTCTGTTTTCTTTTAAATTAACATTTTTCAAATGCTCTAATGAAGCATTTGTTAGTGAAATTTCAAGGGAGTGAATTCGAGCATGAATTGCCACAATGGAGTCGTATGCGAGCCTGAAAACTAATTTAAGCTACTTTCTACAACAACAACGAATCGTTCCGCAAATATGCTTGCCAGCGCAAACGACCGCCAGATAATTCTGTGATACGAAGCAATCCAATTTTGGCAATAGTTATTTGCAAATTGAAATTGGTGCGCCTCCTCTTATGTAGTAGTTGTTTATTTGTAAGCGAAATTGTGCAGAAATAAGATACGGTTTTTTTACGGTTTCGCTTAAGCGCCTAAGGCAAATTCTAAATGAGTGGTTCTGAATGTGTGCAAGGCACAATTTTTTTCCTGGAGACATACATGTACTATGTATATGTGTAAGTATGTATGCTTAATGGAAATCATATGAAAATCTTAAGCTACATTAATTTAGGGCATAAGATTGACAGTGAATCAGGATTTTCATTAAAACGAAGTCATGAAATGGTATGTGTGTATTTATGCACAACAATTTAAAGCGCTTGTTATTTCTACTTTTCTCCATTATGAGTGCTCAAGTTTAAGCGACACTTGTCAACAGCGATGTGACACTGACTATGGCGTGTTGTATGATTGTGGAGCTGTCAGTCAGCTTGTCATAATGTCAAGCAATCTCATAAGTATTTTTGTGAGCCCTACATAAGCAATACATAGATATGTGTATAGTATATAGTTTATAGTACATGCGAACGTTTATTTAATGCCAACAACATACGTCGCTTTGAAGTTTAGTAAGAAAAAACTTGTATGTTATTGTATGTTTGTAGAAAAGAAGAAGAATGTGAAGGCGAAGGAAAGCACCTAACGTAAATTCTCTACTCATGGATAATCCCGTTCATAAAATTTAGCGAAGTCACCCTCCTGTTACTTTGTGTATGTATGTAGTGCGTGCTAATGCATGCCATATACTTGCCGTTTCCCCTATTTGGCGCAAGCTTAAGTTTTTCTTTTGAGAATTTTTCTGTTAACTCGCGTAAATTAGTGAATACGTACATAGCTTAAGCTGTAAAGCGGAACAATGCCATGAAGCCGGAGACAATGACGAAATTATACCAACCGTCAAACATTGAGATTATAACAACGCTACATAAATTTTTGAGTGTGTGAGTATTCTATGAATGCTTATCTACATGCACAGTATATATATATGTATGTAGTTTTCTTCAATAAAACTTAAATGCGGTATTGTATTTTAGGAATTAGAAGGAAATTCTCAAATTTTGCACAATGGATAGTGGCAGGCGAAAATGTTTAGAATGAGTTTAGTTAAACAGATTAGAAAGATTCTATGTAAGTTTGGGTGGTACCGAGCTTTATGTACATACATATGTATAATATATCTACATATATCCGGCAGATGCTTCTAATGAAATGTTAGTATTTAACTGAAATACTAAGATGAAACTATATGAGAATAATATAACAAACTTATAGCCTATTATATATGGTATACACAATTGGTGACCATAAACATGTACTTTTTTACATATGTACATACACATATAATTATGTGGGATTTAGTCAGGGTCGTGATTCTGGTTAAGTGAACACAAATGTCCTACGAACAGGCAATAATTTAGATCTTGAAATAAAGTTTTTTTTAAGAAACATGCAAAATCTATAGTCTTCTTTGTTGGCACTAATATGATACTACCATTTTCAACAGCTTTTAAATATTCCGTTATTTTGTTTAAAAATATCCTTTCAGCCCAGTTTGAGCTATTTTTAATTGCCTGTTTTTTTTTTCAAAATTATCGTTTAACGTAAAATAGGTGTGGCTAATGGATGATTTTGTTTACATCAATCTTGTTTAACATGCGCCACGAGTTTCGTTAAGACCCCGTCTACGGCAAATGATAGTACAAAAATATTATGGCAAATGTTCATTTTTTTTTGTTGTATTAGTTTTTATGAAAATAAAGCTCATTTTCTAGCGAAAATTATATAAATCGGAGTTTAAAGCTCTGTATAAAAAGGAAGAAAATTCCACAAACTTTTCATTTTAATTCCAAGATTTTTGGTTAGAAATTCTAGAAAATTTTTTTGTTTACAGTTTTATAGGTTATTAAATTGAAGTATATTCAAGTGCGTAAGTTCGAATCTCCGTGCATGAAACAGCCAAATGGTAGAAACGGTTTTTTCTAATATCAATCGCCCCCCATTTGCCGTTTGAAGTTGGCTTAAAACTGTAGGTCCCTCCATTTGTGGAACAATATCAAGAAGCACATCACAAATAGGAAGAGTACCCAAACACCTAACAGAGGTGTATGCGCTAATTATAATGCGCTAATTTTTACATTTTGCGCATTTGTAATGCGAAGGAAATGCACAACGCCATCGAAGAAAAAAATTAAGTATATAAAATCAATGGCATTTTTTAGTAATTTCGAGCTTGAACTTTATTATAGTAAAATTTAATTATAAAATATAATCTTTCAAAAAATTGTAATTAAAAGCTAAAAAATTCGTGTGAAAATTTTGCAGATGTCTTTTTTTTAATTTTTTTAATATAATAATCTCTACTTTTATAACAAAACAACTAGAATGGATGCAAGATAACTAATTTTTATACATGGGAAATGGGCTTAGTTACAGTCTGATCAAATTAATTTTCAAATCCATGCTTGGAGATACCAAACGCGAAATTATAAATGGTGGGGTCTAGATGTCAGTGGTGAATAATTCCTAGACGATACTTTTTAATGTCATCTTTAACATTTGTTAAGTAGACAGATATGAAATTTTACCCAACAATGCGTTAAAATGATTGAAACTCATGATGAAAATGGTCGAAACTCGCGAATTTTTTGTGAAAATAATCGCCCGAGTGAGTAAAAATTCCAAGGTTGGTGAAAAAATTTCAAAAAACTGGTTCTGTCGAGGATAGAAAAAGGACTGGCAGACCAAAAACTGGGCGTTATGTTGAGAATATTGCCGCTGTAGCGCAAAGTGTTGCTGAAGAATCTTCAACATCGATATTTTCGAACATCAACGTTCTCAACAATTAGGCATTCATGAATTGACTATTTGGCGCATTTTACCTCTAGACGAGCTCATGGTGAAAATTTAAATGGTGCAATTTTTCACACAAAATGTTTAAGTGAATAAAAATAGTGAAACCTCAAAGATCTAAATTTTTACATACCTTATTTTAAATGACCATCTAGGCGCGTCTTTTGAAAGTCCCTTTATATACAAGGTGAAATTTATAATAAACAAGACTGAGCTAATATAGAAATGAAAGGAGCTTTGTTCTGATCCCTTCGAGTTTATTTATTCAAAATAGTATCCTCTGGCCTCGACACACTGTTTTCCGCGATCTAGAAGCTTTTCGAAAGAGTATTTCAGGTCATTGACCGGAATGTTCTTCAGGATGTCGGTATAAGTCTTTTGGGTGTCCTCTACGGACGTAAAACGTTTTCCTTTCATGGCCAAATGCAATTTTCCGAATAGGTAGAAGTCACAGGGAGCAATACCAGCCGAATATGGTGAGTGATTGATGGTTAAAATGCGATTTCTAGTCAAAAAATCAGTCAGAAGAGTGGATCGATGAGATGGTGAAGTATCATGCAATAAACGCCAGCTTCCTCCTTCGCGGTATTCAGGGCGAATTCGACGAGTGCGATGCAACAAACGCTTCAAAACGTCAAGATAGAAAATTGCATTGACGATTTGGCCCGCTGTATAAGTATAAGTATAAGTACCATGATGGAGAGAATAATAAGGTAGAACCCATCCTGGTGCCGCTACTTTGCTCTTAGCGAATTTGACAATATCAGTTGATTTTCGTGATGTCACACTGGTGCTACTGATGATCATTTTCATTTATCATTTTCTTACTTTTATTTAGCCTTCTTTTGGCCTCTATATATATATATATATATATATGGGGCATTCTTTCTGAACGTGAGACCCCCTGCCCCCAGAATAGATTTTGACGAAAAGAGGTCTATGAGGGCTTAAAATGTAGGTAATTATGTTTACTTTCGAAAGCAAAGAGGCACTTCTTGAAATTCAAGATGGCGGATCCAATATGGCGGATTCAATATGGCGCAATTTTGCAGTTCGTCCATCAGATTTATGCTATGAACTGATGATAAAAAATGTGATGAATAATCAGTGACCAATAAAAATAAATAATTAACTTGGAAATATGTAAAATTAAATCCAATGCAACAATTTTACTTAAAAATAAATAAAGAAAACACGAAATAGCATAAATCTGATGCACGAACTGCAAAATTGCGCCATATTGAATCCGCCATATTGGATCCGCCATCTTGAATTTCAAGAAGTGCCACTTTGCTTTCGAAAGTAAACATAATTACCTACATTTTAAGCCCTCATAGACCTCTTTTCGTCAAAATCTATTCTGGGGGCAGGGGGTCTCACGTTCAGAAAGAATGCCCCATATATATATAATTGGCGCGTACACCCTTTTTGGGTATTTGGCCGAGCTCCTCCTCCTATTTGTGGTGTGCGTCCTGATGTTGTTCCACAAATGAAGGGGCCTACAGTTTTAAGCCGACTCCGAACTGCAGATATTTTTATGAGGAGCTTTTTCATGGCAGTAATACACAGAAATACACATACAAAGTTTGCCATTGCCTGCCGAGGGGCGACCGCTACTAAAAAAATGTTTTTCTTAATTTTGGTGTTTCACCGAGATTCGAACCTACGTTCTCTCTGTGAATTCCGTATGGTAGTCACGCACCGACCCATCCGGCTCGGCGGCCTCTAGTATCGGAATTTTAGTTCTTTCTGACATTTTTCTAGCCTATTTTAATTGAAATGTGATGTTTATAATTATGTAAAATATACATTTTTTTTAATTAATTCACTCAGTTGTATTTAGCTTTACTTTTTTTCCATCTTCCATCTTCTTTATTATTATTGGTGTTGGTGATTATTCGTGTGTGATTTGTGCGTGCGTTATTTTTGTGTGACATTTCTCAGCTTTACTCAAATTTTTTTTAAGTTTGTTCTTCCTCTTCTTCCTAGGTTGGGTTATAAAAACGCATTTAAATGCTCATTTAATAAAAATAAAGTTTCAAAAATCCATTCCTGTATTTAAAGCTATGTTAAGAGAGTTCCTTTAAAAAAGGCCGCGAAACACTTATTTGATATATTTGAGGTTATGTAACAACATAAGGTACTCCTGTTTCAAAAAGGTCGTCATGATTTCTTCAGTATTAGCTGGTATTATTATTGTTTGTTGTTTTGTGCTATGTATGCACTTCTATGGCTTTAATTAGTATTCAGCAAATTCAAAGGTTCTTTTTAAATTTAAAAAAAGTTTTTAATTGATAAGAAGAAAATCCAAAATTTTTGTAGAACCTCAAAAGCAGAAATAAATTAGGTTTGCACTTTCAAAACTGCAAATTTTATAAGAATGAACAAATGTTTAATAGCACTGAAAACTTCTCAGCATAAGCTTTAAATGCAAGAGTGGCCTGTTTTAGCCTGTTTTTTTAATTATAAAAAAATTTTAATTATACAATTTTTTTTAACTTACAATTTTTGCACTTTTAGGTTAAAATATCTCAGAAATTTCGGCCAGCATAGCAATTATGATACCGAATTTGGATTCTGCATGACAAAAACTTTTGCAAAAGTATACTCTGATTTCTGGCGAAATTCCTAGTCCGCCTGTGCCTATTTGTAGGTTTATCTGTCTATCTACCACTCTCTCTCCACAAGCATATATGCAGATATTTTTCATTTCACTTTATTAAATTAATTAAAATAAGATTTAAACCGCAAAATATCATTTTGATCTCAAGCACTCTTTCTACCTCTTTTAGCCATCCATATTAAATGTTGATAGCAGATGGTGGGCAAAAATGCACTAAGAGCTGAGTATGAGTTTCTAAGTCTTCATTCCCTCTCTCTTTAACTAAAGCCACGTGTTAAAAATTTAAAGTAAACTGTAACCACAGTATAAGCGATAGACGCATTGTAAAATCCTGCCCATATCAAATTCGATACACGTGCTTTTTGGTTTTTACTTCTTTGCAAAGTCCATTCGCTTTGAACAAATCAATATTCTGCCAAGCACTCATGTACATAGGTTCTTCCAACAGGATTAGGTCGTGCACTAAATATGCGAGAGTCTTTAGGAAGCAATAAATAACAAGTGTGCAAATTTTAGCAATATCAGCCGAGCTAGGGGGAACCACCCTCTTTTTATTCTTTTTAATTTACGATACGTACTGCATTAAAAAGTTATTGCCCAGGCCTTATTCACGGTTTCTAAAAATTTATTTCTTATTATTTAATTTTATAATTTTTCCAATAAAAACCATATTACTCAAAACTCGAACTTTGCTCAGAATGTAAAATGTTAAAACGTAACGAATTTTCATAAAAATTTCAACCTTTTTTATAATAATTTTTTTAATTTTGGTATAATAAAGTGCCAGTTTTTGACACTTTTTTTTTACTGACGGTTGGAAGAAAATGAAAGAGCGGATGATTGTGCAAGGAAAAACTTTGAGTTTAACCTTCAGCGAGTGGTATTGGACATAAGCATTCCTCTAAACGAACTGTACGCTGCGATTGACCTCAGGGTAATCGCGAAAACCAATAGAAGGTGGCCTCTGACTACTATCTGCGGCGTCACCACAGCGCTCTGGCCAAAACTGAATCTTAAAAGGCAAAAAATGTCTGCTTGAATTCAACAGACAAATACCAGCGTCCTCACAGTTGTTAACGGGTCACTGCACTTTTGGTACCTTAGCCAGTAGAATAGGTTTACATCACAATGACTTTTACAGGAGTTATGGAGATGAAGAAGAAATTGAGTCGGTACAACACCTCCTCTGTGAATGTCCTGCACTCTAAAGAAGCCGTGTCAAATATCTTGTCGATTATTTCTTTGAAGACCTTTGCAAAATGTCTCACTGGAGTTTAAGAAACTTAGTTAGGGGATGGGATTCAAATGCAGGTATCACAATAGGTCTTAGGGCCAACGAGTGCTTTGTCTTAGACAGGCAACCTGGCTAACCTAACCTAACCTACTGCCGGTTTTGGGCATTTTCTGCATATAACGAATGCTCGAAATTATTTCATATGGATTTTTATGGACATACGGCAGAAATTTTCCCAAAACTGTGATTAAATAGTGTTTGTCACCTTATTTGTTTTTTTTTTTTGATTTTTCTTTTTCACAAATTCTGCTACTTTGATCTATGTGGTTTTGTAGGAGAATGAAAAATATTTTCATAAAATTAATTATTAAAATTAAATAAGAAACTAAAAAGTTGTCATAACTTGTCAATAAGTCCTTGTGCTGCAGTTTGACTACATTCTGTAAATAAAAAAGATTGCAGAAAACTGTAGTACCACATGAAATACTGTTTATGGTATACGAGACGATTTTACTCAACTAAAAGTTAAACGGCATAAATGGTATTTCAAGAAATCGCTTTCAACAAAAGAGGTCATCAGCTAACCTTTAAACATTCAATGTTTTTTTTCATGCAACCCCGAGTTTGCTAACTTTCTCAACGTGCCTACAAAACCATTTTGGATTTGAAATTGCAGTGGCTTCGGTTGTGATGGCTTCTAATTTAAAATATGTATGATAAAATGAATAAAATGCGCATTGCAAAGCATCAGCATTATATCAAATGCCTTTACGCTGCCATTTAACTGCCTTTCACTTACCAAACTTCAAACTCCTGTTCAACTAAAAATCACATCGTGTAAACAGGGTAGGCAACTTTTTCATATTTAACTTTTCATTCAACTTCTTATTGAACAATTCTATGAATAGCTCTTAGAATGCACACCATAAATATTAAGAGATATTTGGTCTATTTAACTTTCAAAAATTAAGCCCTGTGAACTTTATGGCATTATGCCTAAGTACCGGTTAAGTGGTTGGTAGGCTGGTAATTGGATTGAGAAGAATGTAAGTACTGACAAAATATAACTGTGTGGAATTTGAGGTGATTCAGCACCAGTTATGTAAACTGGACGGAAATAACCCTTTTGTATGCCGTTTGACGTATTCCTTTGCGGCAAGATTTGTAATTTAATATTTTTCAGGAGGGTTTCCTTTTAAAAAATAGTGCCGGTTGCAATAGTATTAGATTAAAAATTAAGAGTAATTATGAGATAATTTGATTTACAAAACTCTTGGGACTAAAGTCTGAAAATTTGTCAGTAGTGAAATTTCTCAACTGTACATAGATATCACGCCACGTGTGCGTCAATCTTAAACTAATTAAATTTGTTATTGGCTTAGCTTTACCGCTTTTTTATTATGCAAAATTTTAATGCTTTGAATTTAGAAGCGGGCATTGGTCTCAAAGAATGCGATGACTGCGGAAATGTTGGAAGAAACTAGACTTTTTTTTATATAATTTTTTGATATTACATTTTGAATTAAAATATGGGGTTGGCAACTAAGTAATTTCGGATTTCACTCATAGATGGCTTCAGCTGAATTTTTAGGTTTGCACACGTAGTACAAATGTAAAAGACATTTTGTTATTTGATAGTTGACAATTCAGCTGTCAATCAGTAAAAAAAGTTTTTTGATCGGTTTCGTAGTTTTTGTTTGGCTTTCGTTGAAAATTGGAAAATCAAATACAACATTTTCGACACATTTTGCTTTTTCATTTCCCCAAAGGGAGAACCACATCACAAGTCCATAACTGCTGTTTATGGTGACGAAGCCTAAAACATAAAACATCGCATAAAACAACTTGGCTATGTTTCAAAATTCGATACATTGGTTCCTCTCGAACTGGAAGAAACGCATTTAACGCAGCTGCGATTTGCTAAAAGAAACCTAATGAAAATGATCCATTTTTAAAACGACTGATAACTGGCGATGAAAAATGGGTTGTTTACAAGAATATCAGGCGGAAAAGATCGTGGAGCAGTTCAGGTGAACCAACTCAAACAACATCAAAAGCTGATATTAATCAAAAGAAGGTTTTGTTTTCAGTTTGGTGGGATTACAAAGGAATTGTCTGCTTTGAACTCTGCCCATACAACCGAACGATCAATTCTGATGTCTACATTGAACAATGGACGAAATCAAACAATGCAGTTGAAGAAAAGCGGCCCGAATTGACGAATCGAAAAAGTATTGTATTCCATCATGACACCCGGCAAAAATAATTGGGGCTTGGTTGGGATATTTTGCCATATCCACCACAGAATCTTGAAATTTCACCATTTGATTATTTTTGTTTCGATCTTTACAAAACTCCTTGAATTGTAAAAATTTCAATAATGATGATGATGTAAAACCGTACCTGATTCAGTTTTTTGCTAATAAAAGACAGGAGTCTTATGAACGTGGGATTATGATGCTGCCTGAAAGATGGCAAAAAGTCGTTGATCAAAATGGGCAATACATTACAGAATAAAGTTATTTAGTTCCATGAAAAAATTGCCTTTGACTTAAAAAAAAAAAATTTTTATTCGAAAGCTCAACAGGTTTTCAAAACCGAGAAAATTGTCAGCCACGAATGGGTTAGTGCGTGACTACTATTCGAGAGCACGTAAGTCCGAATTCTGAAAACATACAAAAAAGTTTTTTCTAATAGCGATCGCCCCTCGGCAGGCAATGGCAAACCTTCGAGTGCATTTCTGCCATAAAAAAGCTCCTCATAAAAAAAATATCTGCCGTTCGGAGTCGTCTTAAAATCAAGACGCACGCTATAAATGGGACGAGTAGCTCGGCTTAAGAGAAGTGTACACGCCAATTAATTGTTTTTTTTATTATTATTTTTTTTAAATAATATACGTCAAAAAGTTGTAACAAAACGTAAGAATTTTTCTATGTTTCAAAATATATTTTGTACTCGTATTTTGTTAATTTCATTTATTTCTTATTTATTTTTTTGTTTTTAAAACTCACAATAGTCCCGCACACTACTCTTTTAGAAATACCAGAATCTTATTTTAATCTGTTATTTTAATTAACAAATTGTGATGAAATACCGATAGTCAAGTTTCCCTTAAAGTATTCCGCTAAAATTTTATGAAAAAAAGATAATATATAGTTTTTCTTTCGTGGAATATTTTTACTTTGAAAACTATCACTTAAAGACTTCTAGGTCATTCCATTTGTAGCACGTCACTAAGGCGCACACAATAAATTGTAGGAGATGTTTGACCAGCCTAACATCTAACAAATGAATCCGTACCATTACCTACATACATAAAATATATATACTATATGTATATTTAAGGGAAACGTATTAAGTATACATTGGGTATAAACAATCTGATTTAGTCCGCACTTACATATTTCCATACCTTTTTTAGCATACAAAACTCTTAATTAAAGAGAGAAATGATGGACGCCATCGAATATTCAACCCATACAAGGCTATGAGTGTAGGGAAATTAATAACCCAAATACTTTTCACTTTCACTTTTGCTCCAAGTTTATTATTTTTTAACATTTCACCGTTTCGCTGTTTCCGCGAAAATCATAAAGTGATAAAAACACCGCATAAGCGCAGGAAAGTACGCAAAACGTAAATTAAAAAAAGAAAAAATCTAAAAAATATTTGCTACCAACGTGAATCCATTTTTCCAGCGCCATTGTTTTTATTATTATTATTCATTTTTTGTTCTTAATGTTATTGTGTGTTTTATTTCTTTTCATTTTTTTTTTTAATTTCTCTTTCCATTTCCCGGCTTAGGTTTCGAAATTACTTCCGTTTGACTTGCACTGCCACGGACAAAGTAAACTTTTGTTAATTTCTACATATTTTTTTGTACAGTAAAATGAAATACTATGATTGTGTGTATTGGAAGTATGAACTCTGGCAGAATGCGTTTATTAGCTGAGCATTCATAAACACCTTTCTTTGTTTAAGTTTTCCACCCTTAAAGTGAATTTTCTATGCCCTTATTTGTTATACTATTGATTAGTAAAACGATAAGTTCTCTATCGCCATAATCTTGTTTAGTCAACTTGTGAGGAAACGCAATTGCAAATTTTCATATAAGAAATATTAGTCGGCTGGTAATAAACCTGTAGATCCCGCAATTCATATGTGGTTGCAGTAGTAAGCGCTAATTTAATTAGACAGATTTAAAACACTGCACAGCAAGCTTGGAACACAGAGAAGGCATGGACATCGATCCAACGATTCTCTCCATGCCCCTTGACTCCATGCCATCAAGGGTCGTACTTGAAAAGAGATACAGTGTAGTGTTACCAGAGACTCAGTTGTGGGGAGACTCAGAAAATGAGCCCGGCAAACACTGTTTTCGCATTTTTACGGATGGCTCCAGAACCGAGCATGGCTCCGGCTCTGGGGCTACGTGGAATCCAACGGGACAAAACTGCACTTTGCTCTTGGAATGCATGCATCTGTGTTTCAAGCGGAGGTGTATGCAGTTCAAGAAGCGATGAACTTTGTTGTGGAAAAACGATGGAGAGGCAGATCTATATGTGTCTGCAGCGACAGCCAAGCTGCGCTTATGGCCTTAGACAGCCCTCCAACCACATCAGGGGTAGTGAAGTCCTGTAAATCCATGTCGGTAGACATAATAGCCTGATGCTAACCTGGGTCCCGGGACACGTGGGTATCGCGGGTAACGAGACCTCTGACTCCTTTGCCACTCCCCTCTGCGGCCATCACAGCCACGGTTAGCAAATGGGTAACTACCACCCACAAGCGAGCTTGGCAGGCTGAGAGAGGCTGCAGATGGACAAAACTGATGTTACCTGTCATGTCCGATCGACTGTCGCAAACCCTTCTGTCATTAGGTAGAGGGGAGTGTATACGGCTGGTTGGACTGATGACGGGCCACTTTCTGTGGGCAAAGCACATGGAAAGTTTGGGCATCTCAGACAGTGTACTCTGCCCAGCCTGAGAAGAGGGGGATGAGACGGCGGACCACTTCCTGTGTGTCTGCCCCGCCTTCGCTCGAATCAGGTTTGAGGTCTTTGGCACTGATGTGTTAAGAAGCGGCCATCTTGGCTCCTTGGCACCACAAGATCTACTCAGATTTCTTTGGAGATCGGGTAGATTTAAAGAAAATTAAAAGGGAATCCAAGTGTAGTACAATGGACTCAATTAATGTCTGAGTGCTGCACTTGCTAGTTGTCCCGACAAAAAAAAAAGCTTGGAAAATTGTCAATATAATTCTCGTCGTTTGCTGGCAGTTTTGATTATTTGTTTTGATTTCAAGAAAACTGCGGTTAAGCCACGACGAATGCTTTAAAATACTTACGGCGAGACTATGTATAATCGTTAGAAGAACAAGCAATAAATGATTCAAGTGCCCTATAAAGTGAAACCAACACGGTGTGATATACATACAATATTATATTAGGAGCTACGAAAATCGAGTGAAACCATCACAAAGGAACAAATATTGAATGCAATTAATGCAAATAATTACTCTCCTGTAATGTAGGAAAAGCATCCATAGTATCAAAAGAAATACCTCGTGAGTTATCCATCAGCATGATAACGCACGACCTCAGGCCGGAAAAGTGGAGGAAAAACCGTAGAAACTCTAAAATGGGAGGTTTTTCCTCACCTGACGAGCTTTCCAAACTCCTTCTGACTTTCATTTGCTTAGCTATATTGAAAATTGACAGGCATTTTTACTATTATGAAGCAGTTAAAAAATAGATCGTTTCATGGATTGTCCCAAAAGACTAGAAGTTCTTTTGGTACGAAATTCGTGGGCTACGAAAAAGTTGGAAAAAAGTAGTGATGCCTCCAGCGCTCTATGAACTTCGCAAACAGATTTATTTAGTTTTTTGTCTTAAGTAAATTTCCAGAATTTGGAAGCGTTGGTCTGGCGTTAAACGATTTACGATGACTTGCCCAGCTTCAGTGAACAAAAAAGTCTACGCAGTTTGCCATTCTCAGCTATCAAACCATAGTTATCGATATCGATGCATGAGAACTGCAGCTAAAAACAACCCCGATATATAGTGCAACTCTTATCATCTTTTATCAGAAAATAGCTTTAGCTAATTTAATTTAGTTATGTTTAATAAGTAATTAGTTACAAAAATTAAACATAACTAAATTAAATTAGCTGAAGCTAGCTTCCGCAGCTTCCCCCTTGATGGAGATAGTTACTTACAAATTTGCATTGCGCCAGTCACTTGGTGAAAAGATATCGTAATCATTTAGTAAGTTTCAAGTTCGTTGGTTTTTACTTTATTTACACTGAAGAGTTATCATAGATAAATTAAGAAAAGACGAAATACATGACACGATCCTTCCATGATAGGTACATCAGAATAGAAAATGATAGGGATTTAGTACTCGCAAAGTACTCAGCATAAATAAGGATTAGTCCTTATCAATACAAGCCCGTATCCAGGCAGCTAGCAGAGCATACTTTGGCATATCAAACTTATGAAGTCTTCATTGATAGCAAAGGAACAAAAGCTCCAGATGTACAAAACTATAATAAGACCATTTTTCATCTACGGCATGGGTCCTTAAAGTTAATGACGTGAATTGAAAGGAAAATTCTCTAAAAAATATTTGGCCCTCCCTATACGATTAGAAAACGGTACATATCGTATACGGTATAACCACGATCTCAGTATTTTAATTGCGGTTTATAAAGAGTCAACGATTACGGCGCTCACATCTGAAGAATAAGCAGCGAAAGAGCGAGCAAACAAGTTTTTGAACAAATCCTGAAGGAGCATGAAGGTGAAGGCGACGATAGTTGCAAGATGTAGAAGACGATATACGAAAGATGAGAATCTCACAACATAGAACAAAAGCGGGCTGCCGAGAAGAATGGAAGCGTATTGCAGAGGAGGAATGATGGAGTTTGATATTAGTCGTTTGCTCAGCTTTCTTATGCCATTTCTGTGTTTTTTATGACAATATTTTTTATCTTCCTCTCCGTACTTTCTTCTTTTATCTGTTTAGTGGTACTAATACAGAATGCAGGTATTGTATGCCTACCCTGTCTAAGTGTTCTCACTTGCCTAAACCATACCCAGACACATTACATAAAGCAAACACGAAAGATAAGGCAAGGAGGCAACCAAACATTTATATTGTGCTTGACTTGTCAGTATGCGCCGATTCACAGGCCAAGGCTTGCACAAAAATAGTAGAGTAGGAATAGAAGGAAGTAAGAGGAGCTCGGCCAAACACACAAAAAGGTAAAGGCGCCAATTACATATAAAAGTAAAATAAATTTTGGTATTGCATAAAAAATTTAAAATTATATTAGTTAAAATTTGACCTAATTTTATTGCTTTGGTAAATTACACACATATTTGCGATTGCGCTGATGAACAATTTTGTTTAATTAATCCCCTAAATTATGTGCTTCACCTTTCGATTAATTTATTATATTCTTATAATGAGTGAAAAGAGCTAAATAATCATTCATAAGATTATTTGAAAAATATTCGAGCCTATGAAATATTTCAGTTAGAACATCTGAAAATACATTTCTCATTCTGTTCATGGAAATTCCTTTGAAATACCTTTCGTAGAAAAGTGAACTAATCGGAGACACTGACGCCCTTATCATTTCCTTTTTTCCTTGTTGTATGTAGTATAAAGTTTTCTTAGCATTCATTAGAACGTAAATTTTAGGTATTTTGACAAAAAATAATGAGTTTTGGGCTAGAAGTAGGCTTCTCCCAACAAAAAAATTCAATTAGTGAGTAGTAGTAGAAAAGCAGACATTCCTTTAGAAATATTTGGCCCGTCAACTTAAACCTTTTTTCATTAACAGAGTGATTACGTGCATATTAAGAGGGTTGTGTTTCAAGCTGTTTACTCTTTTATAATTTACATCTTTTGCCTTGTTGCCTTTTTTTTTTTTGGCCGCATATTAAAAGTTCTTCTAAGTCGCTTATTGTCTGGTTGAATTAAAATTTTCGCACAATTCTAACTGTGAGGAAAGATTTAACAAGAAAGCCGTTTCATGTTAGTAATCATATTGATTTAATTAAGCAAACTTTTCTTGCTTAGCGAAATATACCCAAGCTCATGTTTCATTCGTAAAATCATTAAAGGTTTTTATAAAACGCGCCTAGATGTGGGTGTAAAGTAAAACATGTAAGAATTTAGATTCTTTCAGGTTTCGCTATTTTTATTCCAAATACGGCTTTTAACAATTATATTTCAAAAATCGCATGAATTAAATGCCTGCCATGAGCACGTCTACAAGTAAAATACACTAAGCAGTCGCCGTCGATTCATGAATGTCTAATTGTTGAGAACGTCGTGATATCGAAGTTGAAGGTTGTTCAGTAGCACTTTGCGCTACCGCAGCAATATTCTCAACAGAACGTTCAGTTTTAAGTCTGCCAGTCCATTTTTTATCTTCGGCAGAACCTGTTTCTTAAAATTTTTTTTACCAACTTTTTAATTATCGACTCATTTAGATGATTATTTCCACCAATAAAATATTACGAATTTTGCATTATGTTGTACTAAAAGATCGACCATTTCATAATAATTTTCCATAACTTTATAAATGTCAAAAATGACATACAAAAGGTACCATCTAAGAATTATTCACTGTATTGGAAGACTCCTTATAAACCAAGGTACCAATTTGGACTTAGAAGGCTTTATCGAAAACTTATGCTTTTTATGGAAGCAGTGCACCAACAGCACAACATATCACTAAAGTTTCAGCTGCACCCTTTGAAACGAAGTGGTTGGAATCTTATTTTCACTGATAGCACCAAGCAAGTCAATGCCATCGCATTTGCAGTTATAAGTGAAGCTCGACAAACCCTATCTCAGGGACTATACCGCAGGACGACAGCATCTTTGAAGCTAAATTACAAGGCACAATTTCAGCATTAAATCTTGTAAAAAGTAAACAAAATGTTCTAATATGCACCGATAGCCAATCAGCGTTCAATGCTGCAAGCAACATTCGAATGGATGTACGCCCAATACCTATAATACATGAAAGCAATAATTGTTAATTAAATCATCACCAGCATGAACCTAATGTGGCAATCAACAAGCTGACTTGCCTTAAAATTGTGTCGGCACTTTTATAACTTGCTTAGTACAGCATCAATTAAGACCACAGAAGTACATATATGGTCTCACAGTCACTTTTCGCGTTAAAGTCTCAGCTGGGCACCAACTGATATCTCTACCAACACCAATACAAAAAAGTAAACTGTACGATTACGGCTGAGCCATACCCCTTTAACACATTAATTTGACAAGGAGTCCGCAGCTAATGTGTAACTTTTGCAACGCAAGCCGCTTACCAATACGTCATATCGTACTATATTGTCCATCTCTCTCCGCTTTACGGCCTGCAACATTTGAGAACGCAGATCCAATCTATATTCTCTCCATCCCTTCTGAAGCAAAATTATAAAAATGTCTAATTTTCTTAAAGCTATAAATATCTTTCAACTTATGTGGTCTGAAAATTTATATTTACTACCATTTGACTAAGCCGTTAGTCCTGGTAGCTAGTGCGATTACATTAGAGAGTAATCCATATCTTTAAATATATTTTAGCAAATAATAATAAAGTACCGTCTAAGAATTATTTAGTGCATTTAAATACCCTTTATAAACCAGCAACCATTTAACATAAATGAAAATTTAAGAAAAATTCTAGGATCTTTTGTGCTCTTAGTTAATTGATATTTTTAAAAATTTGTTGTTCAAATATATATACTTATATGTATGTGTTCATAATCTTAGTCCTCCCATAAATTTTCATTCGTGATGGTCACTATTTGCTTTTACTCAAGCCTTGAAACGATTAAGCCATTTTGCTATTGCAGCATGCACGTTTTCCATGGATATTGACGCCGCCGCTCGAACCAAAAACCAGTCACTGCGGGGTGAAGAGTTGTAGCGCGTTCACAAGACACTCCTTACCAAACCATTACGGAGGGTGGATGGTGGCCATGCTGGACCCTTAGAACAAATTTTTTTTGCGTCTTTAGAAGTTTTAAGATAGATTTTGTGGTTTTGCTTATTAAAAACTTCTTCAACAGTGAACATTTTTTCTCATCTGTGAAAGGAATATTTTTGTGGCCGTTGACCGCGTGCCACCGAAGAAGCGGCTTGAATCTGTCGAGTCGAATTTTCTTCAAGCTAGTTGTCAACTGGTGATCAGTTGAGTGATGGAAGGCTTTAATGTGGAGCTCATCTCTAATTAGTCTTGACATGGATCTGGTCGATACATTCATTTCACTGGACATGATTTCCTGCTTTCTTAGGAGATTTCTGCGAATTCTTTCTCGAATGGCTTTTATGGCTGCACATTCTCGAAATATTAAGATTTATCAGTAATTCGTAAATCTCACTTGCACTTTTACCACGCTTAAGAACTGCAGTCACTGGAGTGCGAGTTTCCTTAGTTCCCCAATCCTTTGTTAACAAGCGACATTTGCCACGAAACTGAATATAATTTATGAGTAGACAATGCATACGAACAAAAGTAAGCCGGAACTTTTTGTGCTAATTTTTCTCGCCGTATGCGTTGTAAAATTTGTCACAGAATTTATGGCAAGACCAAGACTTTTATAGGTCTTACAGAAATACAGGAAAGTATTTAAGGGGTTACATACGTCCAGCAGCGTCAAAAATACGCTAAAAGAAAACATATTTTTAGAAGGGATGACAATAGAAATAAATATAGAAAAATTCTATATTTTTATTTACTAGTACTTAAACTTTATATAAAAAATTTATTTTAATTTTTCTTTACAAAAATTAGTAGGTATGTAAAAAATCACGTGAACCAAAGTACAATGAAAAAAAGTTGCTCCACGGTCTGCAATATTTCTCCTTGAAATGTTGATGGATCTGTAAAAAGTAAAAAATTCTTGTGAAAAAAAGTTGCAGTTATAGTCCGCCCAGCCGGATTTTTTAATTTCGAAAAATTTTGCAATTACGCCATTAAAAAAAAAGGGTATGCGTTTTACGTCATAAACGTCGCACTCTAATTATGTTTATAAAATTTTTTAATAAAAATATATAGACTATAGAGAAAACACTTTCGAATAATAAAAAAAAAAACACCAAAAAATATTAATAACTGTATGAGTTATCATGCAGAAAAATTAGTTTCGAGGAAAATGAATTTAAACTTTCAAGTGTATTTCGCTACCTCAAACGAAGTACAGCTACCTGTGCGCATCAAACTCTCGTCGGGCAATTATATTTTCTACCATAACTTTGTATATATGGGAATTTTTTTGGATTGCTGAGATCTCATTTATTACAAGATTTTATTGCTGAGATCTCATTATACAATACACTCATGTTAGGTGTTTGGCTGAACAACTCCCCCAATTCTTCCGGCAAATGGAGGGACTTCTAGTTTTATGTTGCCTTCGTATGGCAGATGATTTTCTGCATACATAACATATAACTAATTTTATAATACCCGAAGTGATTGAGAAAATAATAAAATACGGCATAAATGCCAGTTAATTGAAATAAAAAAGTATAATAAGGAAATTTATGTATTCATAATTGCTTACATGATTTGCAAAATGTTGTACTAAATTGTAAATACAGTAATAGCCATGGCTCATTTTACGAGTCGTTCTGCGGGCATTCTTTAAATCTGTTTGTTCTATTCTTACCGTCGTTTTCTACTCCATTTGGTTACGTCCTCAATTTTATATATGCGTCTTATATTAAGTCTGGAGTAGCCCACTAATACGCTGCGTTGTAAACGTATCTGTTCGGGTCTCCACATCCTACGTCATAATGGGTAGATACTGGTACTCATATCCTTATGTTTCCACACTACATCGCGTAAATAGCCAGTAGTTTGCATTATAACTTCTCTTGCTACAATAGATCTTTGGATGTTGTATTGTAAGTGCCTAAGTATTTAAACTCCATGATCTACTTCATACTTTTACCATAAATAGCAATCTTACATCTGAAAGGGTTTCTTGAAATTCTCAAGGACTTTATTACCAATATTTTCATATTATATTTTGCTGCAGATTTCTCAAAGCTGAAAAGCATTCGTTGTAAGTTATCTTTATTTTCAGTAAGCAACACAGCATCGTCTGTGAAGCAAATTATTTTAAATATTGTGTTTAATTCGCTCTTGTGCTATTTTATTTTTTTGTTTTAGTTTTATTAGTCTAAAATATAACAGCTCACTTTTCCTTTAAGTTAGGTTAGGCTAAGATAGCTGGTCCAGAAAATAATGGGCTTATCCGAGGCAATTTAGTTTCTTCAATGCTGGAGAAATTTTGTAAACTTATTTCACAAATGGTGGGCTATGTCTTGGCCAAACGATGTTTTAACAATATTAACAAAAACAAAAAAAAAGGTTTTCCTTTTTTTCGCAAGATTGTTATGGAGAACATGGGTTTTAATGAATATTTATTTTAGCTGAATAGCGCCAAACTGTCAATAGTTCGGTAAACACATTTACAAGAATCTTGGCGATGTCAGTGGACCGCTTTGGGGCAGACAGCCGACATCTTTTGATTTTGTGGTTTTTATGAGTAACTAGAAATGTATTTATTTATTGTTATACACAAGTAAGCCATAGTCCTTTTGACTTATTAAACCAAAATTCATTAAATTCATTAATTCATTCTAAATGTTTATTAATTTAAAAAAAAAAATTTAATAGTTTATATAATTAATTTTAAAAATTGATACAACTCTTTGTAAGAACCTGAGACGAAAGGAGCAAAAAAGGAAGTTGTGTCCTATATTTGATTCCAAATTTAATTAGTTAGACGAAAAGTACCGCAGAGAATTCATTTTTCAGGTTTTCATTAATTCTTAAAACGAAGTCAACTAAAGGGGATAAATGGGCTGAGTGGAATTTCTCATTTATATATAAACCAAAGGAGACCTGACCAAGAATAGAGCCTTGTGGTTAGTCCACTCTTTATCGGCATTAGGCCAGACGATTTACCATTTCATACAATGTTTCGTGCCCTATCTTTCATATAACTCTTTATTAATTAATTTACTGGATCCGATAGATGTACATATATATCAATATAGTCACATTTTATTTGCATTTCGACAATTCGTTGGATATTGAAGGAATCACCTAAAGAGCCGCTTTAACTTGAGTCCATTGACCTAATTTTTGTTTTATTCATTGAATAGACTTACAGGTGTTATTGGCCTGAAGTAGTGAAACGCTCTTTTATTTATTGCATTTATTTTATCCTCATGCTAAATTATCAACGAAACTTAGCATAACTCTTCAATTTTCTTTCAGTATTAAAGGCTATCCGAAGTTTGCAATGCCCGTCACGGCTAATGTTGCCGAGCTGGCTTACGATAAAATCACAAAGGGGGAAAATATGGGCATAAGGTTGACTAGTACGAATGCACGTTTTGACCATTTGCAAGTTTTCAATGCTTTACTTCCAAAAAAAAGTGAAATATAATATAAAAAATAATCTAACATTCAACAATACCATCAAAAATAACGAAAACAAAAGCTGCGTTATGCATATAGTGATTTACTCGCCTTTTATTGCCATACATTGGTTCAATAATAAAAGTGAACATCCAAAAGTGGTTCACAAAGGAATTGTAAATTGTATTTTTGAGGGTCTTTTGTTAATATTTTCTTTCTGTGAAGAGGTTAAGGTGTATGCAGTCAAATTTCACGGGAAATATTGCTCTTGAACATTTTAGCCCATTATCTTCCACCGAAAAAGGTCCAAGAAAATCCTCAAAAAAAAAAAAAAAAAATTGGAAAGCCGTTACAGTATTAAAGTGTTCTAGGAAATTATTCTTCGGACAATTTTACTAATGGCCTTCTCAGATTCAAGCACAGGCTAGGTTACTTTAATATGGCTGATACCTTACTTGTGTGCCCAGTGGAGTACATGTTTTTTTAATTTTTGTAAAAATTTGACCACTGAACATGCTTTATGAAGCTTAAAAAGCTGTGAATATTCGCTTAAGCCTTCTTGGTGGCGGATGTAGTGTACAAAACAAGTGTACCTCCTGTTCATCTCTGCAGTTGACTATGAAGCAGATAAGCAAATTATCAAGACGTTCCTGTTTGCTGCTTGGTTATATTTTCATCGACTGTAGGCAAAATGTATCCCGTTATCTGATTGAATAAACCATCTATTATCTGTATCTTTAATGAAAAGCCGGTATTTAAAAAAGACATGTATAAAATAAAATGTTAAAATAAAATGCTTAAAAAAGAATGTTTACGATAAGAGGTCTAGATACAAATCTTAAAATATTTGAAATCGTATTTGAAAAAGTATCTCTGTTTCTGGCTAACTTCAAAAGATGATCCATAAATTTAAACTCCAATTCATCGACGACGTATATTCCGCAGCCATGATAGCTTCGTATTCCTTCTATCTTTCCTTGTATTGTAGTTAGTTTAAGTTAAGTTAAAGATTCGGAGCTCGCCAAAAATAATTTTGTTACCTTCCGTGTTTCTGGGAGTAAAGTTCTGCGAAAGATTAATGAATTTTTGTGCATTGACGACGGCAAATACTGAATTGTATGAGCTTTATAGGGGCATCGACGTAGTGCAATGAATAAAGATTTACTCTTTAAAAAATAAAAATAAAATAAATTAAGCTATCTTAGAGAAACGGTGCTGGTTGACCAATATCGCGCTTGAGCCACTGTATGCACATCCGCATATGTGGATGTAGGTTGAATAGGCAATCAAAATCTCTTTTCGGGTAATTTTCTAAACTCACCTTTTCCTGTGTATTCAAACATATGCTCACACATATACACCGACAAATATATTTATGCTTTTATGGCCATCGCTCGTTGTTATCAACGTGACGCTCCTGGAAGGCTGCACATTGGACTGGATATACATGAGTTTCTAAGCTCTCTCCGTCTCTCTCTCTTTCCTACTTAGCAATTTATTGCTGAGAGATAAAGGTTTGCTTAGTACTTCTCATAAAATGTATAAGAAAGAAATTTATGGCAGTAAAGCAATGAATAAAAGAATATATTCTCGCTTTCATGCAAAAAGCCTTTAACACTTCGTTTTGGTTTTATTAAATAAATACTGACTTCGATAAAAAAAGCTGTGCTCGGCTACTATCACTGATACATCAGAATTAATGCTATTTTGATAAATGTTATAATGCAGGCCTACAATCAGCAATACAATTCGAGCATAGCAGCGCATTAACAATTGGATAAACTTGCAGTTAATCTTAGAGGAGAGTGTGAATATTCTAAGCTATTAACAACCACTTTACAGCTCATGCATACAAGTGTACGAGTATATAAAAGTGTTGGCATTTAAATACTGCATCATTCCCAAGTTTAGTAATTGCCTCCAGCTTCTCATCAAGTAGCTTTCTTCAACAGATGCAATGATTGTTTGAAAGTCTTTTCATAGTTTTGTACCATATGTATGTATATATGTATGTACTTTTTTGCTATATGGGAGTATATTTTTTAATGCGCTTATTTGCATGGAAAGCTTTAATCTTTGGAATAACAAAATACTTGTTTGTTCTTGTTATATTAGAATGTGTGCCTAGCCGCAAAATGCAGTTGTTCCCAGCTAGTCAGTACTTAACTACTAATTACTCTCACAAAAAATGTTTACCAAGTCATTTTCGTACTGTTCAAAATCGAAATGGTTGTAAGAACATCGGGGTTTTCTGTAGTAGTTCGTGATGATGAAAATATTATGAAATTTCATTTTTATAAAAATTAGTTTTAATTTAAACTGTTTAATACAACACATAAACAATAACAAAGTTCCATAAATGCACTTGACTGCATAACGGGAGATGAGCGGAAAAAAAATGTACGTGTATCGGCGATTTGTAAGTTTGTGTGAGATTTTTATTTTAAAGTGGCCAAACTTTGTACACTTTTGCACATTTTTTTGGTAAATCGGTAAATGTGCATACTATAACTTCGATGAAGTAAAAAAATAATATATACAATACCCTCTAATGAAATTAAACCATACACATTTTACGTTTTGATTTTTTTCTGGCATTTAAGTTGACTTTTGAGCTTTGTGGTATTGAGAGAATTGTAGTAGACTTTTTTGCAGACGTTTGATAGAGGTGGTGTGTTTTTGGCTAGCGCATCCCAGAATTGTATACCGTAAGTCCAAAAGGTCTTAATGATTTGTAAATAAGTATGTAATATGTTGAGGACTGATAATCGTGAGCGTCTTCTAATAGCTTATATCAAGCTCTTCTCTTTTTTTCTTTACATGAGCTTTTTAGCGCAGATTTAACATAAAAAGGTATCCTCTAGGAATTATTCACTAGTGACATCTTCGAAAAACCCTTTATTAGCGAAGCGTCCCAAGAGTTGATTGATATTCTTTCCACTTTGGAAGCCATACTGATTAGTTCTTATTGTTTTGAACTTCTATAAAATTTGACCATATAAAAACAACTATCAATTTCATAGTTACTGATGATAGAGTTCCCTTATCTATTAAGGATAGTAAAAAAATTAATAGGCATCGTTATTCGTTGGGCGGACTAAGATCACGAAAGCTAAGAGAAAGCGATGCAAAATGGAGTATCAAAATAAAGATAACGGATCAGAATATAATTTGTGCATTAAAATTATAATCTCAGTCCGCTATGAATGGTCGAACGGTTCACAGACGGTTCGCAAAAACAAATACTGGAGTCTGCGCGGGAATTTATTGTCGAAACACGAACATTTTCGAACCAATGGGCCAATGCCCTGATGTTTCAGGTTGAAATTCAAGCAATTTCAATAAGTGTGAGAAGAAATCATATGAGGGACAACAAGGGTACGCACATTGCTTTATACTCGGAGCTGCATTAAAAGCACTAGTTTCACATTCTATGCAATCAAAACCAGTGTACGAATGCCTTAACAACCTAAACCAACTTAGTGCAACAAATAAAATTGTACTAAGCTGGGTGTCCATTCACTCTGGAATAAAAGGTAATGAAATTGCTGATGAACTCGCTAGAGCGGGGTCGCGAGCAGATTTTCACGGTGCACATCCATATTGTGGTGTCAACTGGGCAGAAGCTAAATACAGGGTAAATATTTTGGAAAATGCTCAAGGAATTACTCATTGGGAAGTCACGCAAGAACTCTGTCAAGTCAAAATGCTTATAGGATCTTCTACCTACAATAGGGAACTGAGTAGTAAGCGTAAAGTAAACATAAGGAAAATAATTGATTTTTTCAAAATTTCATATTGGGAATGAGACAGACGGTGCAGGTATTCTGAAATTTGTTCGCAACGCGGAAAATTTACTGAAAGAATTTGCCCGCAAACCAATTCAAAACCTGAGGCAGAGAACATATAGTTTAAATAGAACCCGATGTAAAATATTTAAAGTAGCAGTGCTAGTCAATAGGACTACTATTAAGTACTTCTCAAACATGTAGTAGGACCCAAAAGGTCTTTTACGGAGATCCTTTAGGTCGAAGTGTCGGCCATAGGGCACGCTATAGATATAAAATTATTAATAAGTCATTAATCGTTCGGCTTAAGCGCTTGTACAATTTAAATTTTGAAAGGGTTAAATCTAATATCCTTCCTTAAAAATTTCTGCACAATAGTTTTGTTTTCAATTTAAAACCTTATTCTGCCACCAGAAAAATGAGAACAGTTGTATGTAATAAATGCAGGCAAGGCTGGCAAATTAGTTTAATATAATTTAGATGCGTGGTGAAACTCAATGAAACCGATCAAAACGCACTGCTGAATCTTTAATTTCTTTAAGCTCAGTAAAGCTTTTCCTTGGCCATGAAAAAGCTAATAGTGAAAATTCCACAAAATTCCTTGTATTAAATTTAAACTATTAAAAATAATTTAGATGCCAAATAAACAAGTAATCGAATGCAATCAAAGAATTTTCCGAATGGGCTGTTGCACTTATATGCAAATTGCTTGCGTTAAGATTGCTAAAAAATAATAGAAACGGTAACTATTTGGTATTACAATTTCGATATTCTCCTGTTCATTATTTTCTTTACTGTCATTTTCAAGATTTGTTATCAACCTCATTCTTTTTCGTCTCCTGCTGCATCCAAAATATCTTCCTCATCCTCTTCAGTGTTCGAAGACTCATTTTCATATTCGCTTTCATACCCACTTTCGAGAAATTCAGACAAATAATCACTTCATCAATCTGCGAACATTCTTCACTTATACTATATATTTTTTTGGAATATATAAGTTAGAATAATTAGAACAAATAATAAGCTGTGCGTCTCCCTAATACCAGCAGTGTCTTCCAGGCGGAAGTACTGGCTATTGGGGAAGCTTGTAGGCTACTAATCACGGATTTCTCTTTTAAGGGCAATATCGCCATTCTTTCGAATAGCCAATTTGCAATACAGGCACTGGACGCGGCTATAACAACCTCTAAAGTGATGGAGCAAAGTAGAAATAGCCTCACCACCTTGAGTGAAAACTATAAAGTAACCTTAATTAGGGTCCCGAGACACCGGAACATAGAACATAACGAAAAAGCCGATGAACTGGCAAGAGGGAGATCTGCCATGAATAGCGTTCTTGCGGTACTGGTATTCACCAGACGAAATGCAAAATCAGCAGGACGTTATGGCCCACCTACAACCTCAAGCAATCGTCGACATTGATAAACATGAAACGACGGGACGCTTGTAGACTAACGGCAGTAATAACTGGCTTCTGGTCTGTCCGAGAACAGGCCGCAAAATGGGCATCCCTCACAACACATACTGTCTTCCATTTCCTCTGTGAATGCCCTGCCCTATGGAAGGACAGAATGTTAACCCTGGGTAAACCTCTGTTCGAAAGTCTCGAGCAACTGTCTGCTTTAGACGTCAACAACCTAATAAGGTTCCTAAACCGCACAGACTGGATATAGTCTTGTTGTAAATAACTGTTAAACAAGTTGGTAACGAGGATGTGGCAACAAAATGGTGCGGAAGCGCTAGTTGGATTCTGGCTGAATCACCACTCTAACCAACCAACCAACCAGAAGAAATAAATGTATATATGCATATATACCTATATCTATATATATTTTCCTGTAGTACCTAGGTGGAACATAGGTCCTCAAACTCCTATTTAAATGCCTGGAATTATAATTTCAAGTAATGTTGCAATATATCTGAGCCGAGGTTACTACGAAAATAAAGGCAAAACTCAGGAACTAATTGTACAAAATTATTTCTAGAACTTATCATCTCAACGATCTGCAATAAAAGGCAATATTGCAAACAACAACCGAATATAAAAATTATAACGAAAATTCTTTGATTTTCTATAGTTACAACGGGCATCACTCTATTTTCCTAAAATTAAAATTTTTTTTATTTGCTTCCTTAAAATATTATACCTGTCATTAGACAATAAGTAATTTAATTTACGCCGAGATGGAACGAGAGCGATATTGAAGGTCCAATGCCCTCAAGCTCATATACATAGCATTTAAAACGAGTGACTAACAAATAGTGGCAAATGCGATTAGTTGACAATTAACTACATAGATTTTATTTATTTATTTATTTAAGTCGGTTACGCCGACTTTGGGTAGATTTCTCTTTATTTGGGAGCCTTCTCATCACAGAATTTGTGTGCATCAATAGTCTGCTTATGTGTCTTCTGCTAGCGTTTCGTATTCTCTCGTCAATAGAATCGACGTCAAGTTCCCGATGAATATCTGCATTAGGTATGTACCAAGGAGCATCAGTCATGTTCCTAAGTATTTTAGACTGGACTCGTTGTAGTTTGCTTAGATTACGTTTTGCATCAGTGCCCCAAGCCACAATTTCATATTTCCAGATCGGTGCAAATATCGTGCGATATATAAGTACTTTTTTGCAATGATAATTTGGACTGAGGTCCAGGCAGCCAGTACAATTTCTTAAAATGATTTTGAACATCATTTCGTTTTTTCTTTATATGCTGCTGCCAGTTCACTTTTGAGTCGATCGTAATGCCCAGATATTTCGCTTTTGTGACAATATGCACGTAAGAATTGCCAACCTTAATTAGTTCAGTGGTTGTCCTTCGGTTTGTGTAGTTTACTTGTTTTGTTTTATCTGTGTAAATTTTGATGTTCCATTTTTTGAACCAGTTTAGTGTCACATTTAACTCGTTTTTATATTTATGAGATACCATTAGAACTGTGTCATCCACAAATGTTGCAATTCTGCTGTTTTCTGACTTCGGCACCGTTTGATCTGTCGTATATAATGGTTGGATGTCTGAATATGCGTCATTGTATTTAACATGGAATTTCCGGTCTTGGATGTAACTCTTAAGCATCAGGTAAAAGTTGTTAGGTAACCGTGATTTTATTTTTTGGAGCAACCCAGAGTTCCATACGTTGACAAAAGATTTAGCTACGTTGAGGTATATGAACATGCACACTCTTTTTTAATCAAATTATCATTAATTTTATGAACCACTCTATGAACTTGCTGGATTGTTGAATGATTTCGTCTAAATCCAAATTGATGTTGGTCAAATAGTAGTTTTTCGCAAATTTTTTTACACCTATTGTCGGTAGCAAGCGGATCAGTTGATGTGATGTATGTGGTGTAGCGTTTTTGTTAGAATTATAACGCAAATTTGTTTAGCTAGAATTGAAATCGTTATTTAAAAATTTAAGGTTGCCTACCCAAGGGTAGGCCGCCGTAGCCGAATGCGTTGGTGCGTGACTACCATTCGGAATTCACAGAGCGAACGTTGGTTCGAATCTCGGCGAAACACCAAAATTAAGAAAAACATTTTTCTAATAGCGGTCGCCCCTCGGCAGGCAATGGCAAACCTCCGAGTGTATTTCTACCATGAAAAAGCTCCTCGTAAAAATATCTGCCATTCGGAGTCGGCTTGAAACTGTAGGTCCCTCCATTTGTGAAACAACATCAAGACGCACACCACAAATAGGAGGAGGAGCTCGGCCAAACACCCAAAATGGGTATACGCGCCAATTATAAATATATATATATATATATATATATATATATACCCAATGGTAGAAATAGGTGCACCAGGCAAGAATATTCAAATAAATTGAAAAGTTCTTATGTAAAAAAAAGTCAAAACATGAATTGAGGGAATGTGATTACAGTCAGAAAATAATATTAAAATAAAATTTGAAAGGTGTATTTTAGACTCCGTTGGTAGGAAAAGTGCTAAAGGTAAAATTAATTAACTAAATTTTAAGTATAGGTTACAAAGTGTTGAATAAAATAAGCAAAATGGGCCGCGCTAAGCAAGTAGAAAGTCAGATTAATTAACACTAACCGTACCGCGCCCGGTCAAATGATCGGTTACAAAATTGAATTTAAAAATATAAACTGACTTTTGTTCCCTGGGTAATTTGACTTTATATAAATTCATATATTATGAAATTTAGCAATTTGCCTTTTTTGTGTTTGATTTATGTATAAGAAAAAATTAAAAATTTGTTTTGAAAAAACAATTATTTCATAACCGGTTAAACGACCGGTTGCGGTAAGAATAGGTATACGTTATGCACCGGTACGGTTAGGGTTGAAAATGTAAAAAAGAAGAAAAACGATGGATCAAATAGGATAATTAAGCAAATGTGCAAAGAAAAAGTGTTTATGCTATTCATAACGTATCAAAAGCTTGGGGCCTTAAGCCGGCCTAGGGACCGAAAGTTTAGGGGTTTTTTTCTACAATAAAAAAAAAATTAAAATCGATATTTAAATTTTTTGAAAAAAAAAAAATTTGCTTATATTAATAATTTTAGAAATGGCGCTGAATTTTACCCTCCCGAAAAATTGGACCTGGACGGTGTTGTCCATTTTGGTTCTTCTATTTATCTGAAACACAAAAACCAACAAAATTATTAATCAGTATGACTGTAGCTATGTCCCGTACTAGAATAAAAAAAATTGACAAAATGGCCCGGTTTTGAATTTGACACTCTAAAAATCGGGGTTTTTCAATTTTTTAACAAAAAACATGCGAAATAATTGAAATAATAATATGATTCTAGTATGGGCGATAGTCATTGATGTTGTAAACAACATATTAAAGTTTCAGACGATTCGGTAGAATAGGTTTTGTTTTTTGCCAACACCAGGCCGAAAAAAGCCGTTTCAAAATAAATGAGTGTAAAGTTTGAGGTACAGGAGCGCGCGGACCGCTCTCTACCTAGTTAGTGGGCTGTAGAAGCTATAATATTGGAAATTTCCGCATGAAAATTTCACAGGATATTCTTAAAATACTATACTTCCGAAATATCGAAAAAACACAAAATCGATTCTTGAAACTTCTAGACGGCCGGGTCCTCTTAAACTCGATTTAGAAAACGTAAAATTCTCATAAGAGAAAAAAAAATCACACGTTATAGCCAAATTAAACCTGTTTTGCCATCAAACGAGTTTAAAACTGAGTCGAAGTTGCAAACTGCAATCGGACAGTTCAATAAAGGTTGGTGAAAACCGAATTAATATAATAGCAGAAATATCCAGAAAACAAAAATTCCTGTTTGAATGTAACGGAAAATAATATGTTTGACGCCAAGTATTAGGTGCGCACCTAAGTTGCCGTTGTTTGTCAATAGATGCCGCCAGCAGTGTACGCTAATCGATTCTAACATAACCTAAATGTCATAAACCAAGCTTAGAAATATGGTAAACAAACTGCTTCGTGAAAATGTCTGATTTAGTTTTGGTATCGTATACTTTTGGTTTTGCGAAAATGTCTGATTTTGTGCCGAATAATTGTCATTTACGGGAAGTGTTGATTTTCCTCTTTCATTCGGAAAAAAACGGCGCCTGAAGCGCATCGAGAGCTGCAAAAAGTTTATGGAGATGCTGCTTTAAGTGAAACAACGAGTCGAGATTGGGTACGTCGCTTCAAAGACGGTGATTTCAATGTTGACAACCATCCGCGTGAAGGAAGGCTAAAAACCTTCGGAGACGCTGAATTGGACGCACTGCTCAATGAGGAACCGTGTCAAACGCAAGAACAGCTTGCTTCAGTATTAGGAGTTACCCGCCAATCCATTTCCAAGCGATTGCATGCTTTGGAAATGATTCATAAACAGGGGACTTGGGCTCCTTATGAGTTAAAACCAAGGGATGTTGAGCGTCGTTTTTTCGCTTGTGAACAACTGCTGCAGCGGCAAAAAAGGAAGGGATTTCTTCATTGCATCGTGAGGGGCGTTGAAAAATGGATTCATTACAGCAATCCAAAGAAAAGAAAATCATGGGGACTGCCCGGTCATGCTTTTACGTCGTCGCCTCGGCCGAATATTCACGCTCGAAATGTATTTGGTAGGACCAAGTTGGTGTTATTTATTATGAACTCTTAAAACCAAGCGAAACTATCACTGCGGGTCGGCATCGACTTCAATTGATGCGATTGAATAGAGCACTGCGCGAGAAGCGGCCGCAATACACGGAGAGACATGAACAAGTGATTCTACAGTATGACAACGCTTGGCCTCACGTTGCCAAACCCGTTAAACCTACCTGGAAACACTGAAATAGGAAATCCTACCCCACCCGCCATATTCTCCAGATATTGCTCCGTCCGATTATCACCTGTTCCGATCGATGGCACATGGTCTAGCTGACCAGCAATTCCATTCATATGAAGACATCAAAAAATGCGTTGATACGTGGGTAGCCTAAAAGATGAACAGTTTTACCGCGACGGTATACGAGATCTACCAGAAAGATGGGAAAAAGTAGTAGCCAGCGATCAATGACTCACTTGTAACCATTTTTTCAGAATAAAGTTGTATTTTCATAAAAAAACAGCGAAAACTTAGCTGCACACCTCATGCAGCATTTGATCCCAGATATACGAAAAATAAGTAAAGCATGAAGCCAATACTCTTCGGAGGAAGAGTTGGTCCAATATTTTGGATAAAAGATAAAGTGTGTGCGGTGGACTATGTGAGAATATGGGATGCGGGTATACTTTCCAATGCAAGAGAAAAAATACCTCTAAGACGGAAGTTTTGCAGGATAACAATTCTAAGTGTTCATCAAAATTATCAAATGATTGGGTTAAAAAAGGAAAGTGGTGTTTTAGAATGACCGTCGCAGTCTCCTGACTTAAACTCAATTCAGCATCTTTGTACAGAACCGAAAAAGATAATCGGGCCTTTTAAAGCAGCAAATAAAAAATAAATGTGGAACCAAATTGAAAACTCTGGGTACTCTATTTCTTCGGGTAAATGTGAAAATTTAGTAAATTAGATGCATTAAAGATGCGAAAGATCCTAAAACAAGTAGACAAAAAATTTCAAAATTACATACATGAAAATATTTCTTTCTATTTTATTTTCCGAGAGTGTGTGATTTGTATTTATGCTCCGGTGTGCCATTGTAATTTCCTTCATGAGTCGAGCCAGCAAAGGCATTTAGCCATTTTAATAAAAGGTATCAGAAGATTAATGCCACGAAATCGCATTCATTGTACGAGTATATCGCTTAGCACTGATAACAGCGTGTAAACTCCAAATGTATAGCGAAGTGGCACCTCAGGGTATCTTCAGTGGGGGCGGCTCAATGAAATAAGCCAAAATTTAATTAATCGCGTTATTTTGTACGAGCTGATGGATTCTGTTATTAAGTAGTCACTTGAATCACTAACAGTTGGACTCTTGGATAGCTCAAGGTAAAGCTAACCCCAGTATTTCATGTCTCATTTCGTGCTTTCAAAGTGGTTGAGTTCGTTGGTGTGAACAAATATCCACTTACTTTCATCTACGAAGAAAGAAATATAGCAAATTAAATAAAAAAATTCTTAAATACTCAAAATAAATGCAACAACAAAAACTCATACAGTCAAAATAAATGAAAATTCTATCCGATATAAATGCCAAAGGAAGGCGAGAATAAAAACGATAACTGTCTCACAAATTGCCTTTTGGTCGCATAAAAATCAAATTTTCAAGAGTAATGGGACGCATATAAAATATTTGATGTTGTTGTTGACGTTATTATTTGCCATAGCCAGCGATTTGTGTACTTGCCAAATATATATTTATTGAGTCTTTTGCTTTACAGGCAGTCACTGCAAACCATAGCAGCGTTTCAGGCGCATCAGCCGCAAAGAGCAAAGCTGGTAAAGCAAATCGAAATGTGTATATGCGTGAGAATGTTAAAGGCCCGGCATATTTAGGCGCACATAAATGAGTATTGCATACATAAATACATCTATATGTATTGTACATATACATATATCGCGGAGAAACGCAGAAGTATGGAACGAGAGTGGTGTAGTGAATTTTCGCTTAAGCAACTGGTGAATTCGACCCTGTGATTTTCTGGAAAATGTTAATTCCGCTCTTGTTTATTACTAATAGTTCAGAGCTAGTACTAAATTTATTTATAATTATTAGTCTAATACTTATTTTAAAAATTGAAATTATTAATTTGACCGGTGTCATCTATTCTCTTGGGATAGTCCTGAAGCAGTGTTCAATCCAACATAGATGTAAAACTATGTTCAGGCTGTCGTTCTACTGTTGCGATACTAAATATGGTAGTAAGCCAGAAGCTCCAGTTTTGATGTTGGTATTCCCCAGCTTCAGATTTTACTTCAATTTATAAAGTTGATAATTTGGGACGTATTAACAAAAATTTGGAGTAATTATTATGACTTTTAGTATTTACGCAGTTTGATGTAGTAGAAAACTTATTCCAGAATTTGCTGTGTTCTAAGGCTACCAAGTGCTTAGACTCCTATGAATAAAAGACATGCATCTAAGTAATTGCTGGGAGGATTATGGCTCTGATATCTAGCTAACTTAGAGCATGCAGCTCATGCCGTATATTTGCTTACTGACGAAATATATGAGCACATTCGCTATCTTGCATTGATTTTTCAATATGTATATATGTTTATGTATACGCAATATGTTTGCTTTGCGTATTTGAATATACATATATGAACATCGATCTATTTGAAGCCTTTTTTACTATTTTTTGACACGCCCGCCAATTCGTTACACCAACGGCTTTCTGATGATGACGAACGCCAATACTGGCAAATAAACCAACCTAAACAGCTATTTGTCTCAGGGGAGAATGTTTCCAAGTCAAGTGATCTAAGTATTTTTGTTATTGCCGTACATTTTTGTGAGACTTGGTTTATAGTAGTCTTGAGTATAATAAGAAGTATATAAGAAGAAAAAATTTTATAGCTTTGGATTTATTTAATGTTGAAAATTTTGGTATAGTGTTTTTAAAGTAAAATATTTTCGGCTCTTTTTAACATTTTAATACATTCTTTTGTAATTTTTTAATGGTCTATGAATAAGTTCGTGCGGTTTTTTTTTCGAAATTTGAATTTCGGATCATTCCCATGGCTTTTAAACGTTTGGAAATGGTTGATTGATCAACTCCCAAAGTTTTTGCAACCTCTTCTTGCGTTTGAGCCGGATCTTGATCGAGCAATTCCTCCAATTCGGTATCCATGAACTTTGGCGGCGCGGCCAAAATCACCACTTTTAAAGCGTGCAAACCACTTCTGGCACGTTCGCTCAGCTAGAGCATGCTCACCATAAACTTCCACCAAGATACGATGACTTTCGGTTGCTTTTTTCTTCATATTAAAAAATTCCCCGCAAAAACACATTATTTGGCACGAAATTCGACATTTTCAAGTGTGGTAAAAATATTGTTGTTTACGCTTCAAATAAAAAACTTATACTGACGTTTGTGCCTTACGACAGTAGCTCTCCAATGAATGTTTGGAAATGTGGATCGATGGAATAATAATCAAGTTACGCCATCTGTTGTAAAACCGCACGAACTTATCCATAGACCAAATTTCTATGTTTTGTTCACAAAATGTTTTATTTTGTTAGGAAAAAATTAAACTGTTAGACCCATTTCATTAGAGAAAATTTCTACTCTTTCGCAAAATTTTGTTGTAATTTTTTTAGAAAAATGTATCGATATTAAAACAAATTTTGTTTGAGAATATATTTATTAATTTTTTCCAAATTGTATATTAAGCAAACAAAGCGTTTAAAAGTTTTGTTTAGAAATTTTATATTCTTTTGTTCCAAATTTTAAACAAATTCTTTTTTTTATGTCATTTTTTTTTATTTTTTTCAATAATACCTGAACGTTTCATATTGAGATTCCCATAACATTTCGAGTTACATATATAACAAAAAAGAAAATTGATACACTCTTTTTGGATGTTTGGACGAGCTCCTCTTCTTATTTGAGGTCTGCGGATATTTTTCATAAATGGAGGGACTCATAGCTTCTGAACGACAGCTGCTTCTTTATGAGGAACTTTTTCATGACAGAAATAGCGACTATAACGGCCGATATCTTTCAACAAATACTTTTCGTTAATTTCATTCATTGTTTTTTTGGTTTAATTAGATTTTTACATTTTTCGAGGTATTATATAACGCATTAAAAAATTTGAGGAAAAATGTTAATGAACCAGTGATTTAAAAAGTAAAGCAAATACTCACTTTGCTTAATGTTCAGTTTTACGAATTTATAGGAAATACGTAATGCTTTTATTTTGCTCGAAGATTTTACTCGAGAAATTTGCTTGTTTTTTTAATATGACCCACTTGCATTTATAGAACCCGAAAAAGCTACCGAGCTGACGAGAAGGCCAACTGTTTGCATCTTGCACCAAAATGGTTGACTATTGACGAATTTGTTGTATTATATATACGTGTTTTTGAATCAGAAATTTGTGCCACTTATTAAAGTTTTCCCTGCAGGGGTTAGCTTGCTTGTCTGCTTAAACGCATTATTAGAAAAGTAACAATAAAATTCTTCTGTAAGCTGACTGTAACCAAGCAAGGTTTTTGTGTGGCTGCAGCCCACATTATTAAGCCAAAGAAAATTCATGCCTAAAGCAAAGATTCAGCCTTAATCTATGATATATCGCCTTATATGTATGAATCCCAGAAGAACTTTTAAGTGAGAGGCTCAAACTGGAATTCGTCTTTAACTTTGTCCATTTAAATGGTATGTGCTTGACTTAACTAAATGAAATTATAAAAATTTAAAATACAATAAATAAAAAACTTCAACTTTCTTTCTTTCACAAATATCGAACGCATAAATATACGAAAACGTACACTTATAATCATAGCCACTCGTGCAATTAAAGTTCTTACATAGTTGAGAGAGAATAAAGCCCTAACTTTTACTTTCTGCAACAAAATCAAGTCAACAGACGATTTGTCTTGCGCCTGCTGCCTTAATAGCTCAGCATGGCTTCAAGCATTAGCACAGTTTACTTATACAAATACCCGCGAATAGCAATAACAATATGCATATATGTAGTTATAAAAAGGATCTGTATGTAATACTTTAAAACGGCGACGCAGCAGGTGGTGGTGCGAAGTGGTGTAGCTGATGGTTTCCAACCCGCAGAGATTCATATAGAGCAGCACAGCAGTTCGGTATCTACACAGGATAACCAAACATATTCCTCCTCTATGTATGTAAGATTGAGTATATATACATTTCTGTGTTCCATTGCTCAGCACTACTCAATAAGCACTTATAAATTGCTAGAGAATTTCAGAGAGCTTTTTAGCGCAAGGTTGCGTGAGCGCATGAAAAGCACAAATGAGAGAGAATGAGAAAACTTTAAAAATATATGTAGCTATGTACTTCCATACAAGCATGAGTGGATTTACCACGAAAAAAGTGAGTTGGTAGTGATTTTAGGCTTTACTGAGCAAATCTGCAAGGATTGCCATTGTGATATATTTTTCAATTATGAGTAAGAAACTAGAAAACAGAATTTAACAAGACGAATTGAGGCAATGTGATGGCATTAGTAAATAAAAAAATTTGCATGCATTTTGTTGTTGTAATTTGAGGGGCTGAATGCTACAATTTCATTCAGATTGTAAAAAAAAAAATAGTAAGGCTGTCTAAAATAGGTCAGGACATCCACGCACATTTTAGTTAAATTTAATTTGGGCTGGCTGTTAATTTTTGGAATCAAGCAAACTCATCGATAATCGAAGTTATAGTTTGTGTCATCAGACGAACGGAAGTTTAATCTTAGCCTGTAAAATTGAATGTGGTTTTTATTTGATGTGAATAATATTCAAATCTAATCTAAATGAAGTGGTAAGCAATACGTGTGCTAAGTTTAGGCGAGCATTATTAAGTTGTTTTCGAAATACACACATTTACACAAATATTCGAAAATTTTTCTATCATCGTATTTTTTGTTTGCTTTTAGGTCCATCATTTGTATCAAATTTGAGTAATAGTTTATAACAAAGATGTCACATTCTTTTTTTTTTTGTAGAAAATTACCGTTGTTATGAAAGATTGGAGTAGTTAGTGACCAATTTCGCCCATTTTCAATAACACGCTGGCTCACTAATTAGTTTAGAGTTTCTCCATTCTTTTTTTATCAAAATGAGTGAAGGGCCAAACTTAATTAGACTTGTAGCACAAAGTCTTTGAGAAACACACAGCTTATTAACCTAGTTAGAACTCTGGGAAGCAGTTGGTTGAGATAACAGTTCGATTATCTCAATAGGCAGCACAAAGTGCAAATGTTTCCTATTAATGTTCGTATGAAGATTTTTCTATAATTGAAGGTAATACATAAATGAAGTAATGAAGGACACTGAGTCGTAAATATGCACAGCCAAAATATTGAAAAGTGCCGATAATTATTGAAGTGCCGTAAGCTGTAACAATTCACGAAATAGTTACATTTCATACATATCTTACAGTGCTCTTGTCGTACTTTCTAAATAAAAGCTTTGGTTAAGGGATAAAGATTATGACAACCACCAGAAGTTTGAAAATTTTGCCGAATAGTGGCCAAGACCGTAGAGTGAACACTTTTAACCTTCGCCATTTCACGTGGCATAAATACCAGGAGCTCTTCCTGCAAGTTCATTAAGTGACATTTTATTGAAACATTGTTTTTTAACTTTTATTTAAATGGCAGCATTAAAACCCACATAACGCCAGGGTATGCACTCATTTGTGAGCTCACTGGTGTGTAAGACAATGCTTATATTCAATGTTAGCTTCTTTAATAAACGAAAGCAAGTTTGCTGTGTACTTTTCATTTGTATGTGATAGCAGTGATTTAAGGTCAAAACTATTTTTTTTATAAATTTAATAACAAATAAAATATTCGTTTTTAATAAAAATTAAAGTTATATTATTATTATTAATTAGTATAAAAAATATAATTTATATATATTTCTCCAATTGATATTTACGAAGCAGCATAATGCAAAAAATTACAAATCATTATGAAGAATTTCTCGTATTCAACTTTCCACTGGGTAGTATTCAATTAAGAGTTTTTCTCTCAAAGAAGCTGGAAGCTGTACTGATAACAGACACACCGCACACATGCATGCTCTCTAACAAGAAAACTGCATCGGTTTGCGCTTCTGCTCACTTTTCTTCAAAAAAATTTCTCCCTTCAAATCACATTTGCTTTTTCTCTCGCATTGACTGTTCGTGAGCGACTGGAAAATGCCAACATTTCGTTAAAATCACCTACACTAATTGTTGCTAGTGCTTTGTGCTCTGTTAGCCTAAAGGCCATATGGTGGTTCCTTGCCGCTTTTCCGTTCGACATGTCAGTCGATTCGTGTCGGCCGTGCACAAAAGTTGCTTTCAAGCCAATACGAGAAATTGGTCACAAGAATTCGCCAGAACTAATATCGTCTAAACGAATTGTACGCGCGCGCATCTGATTAACCAATAAAGAAGCAGTTATTGCCACCGCCGTCGCCGCTAACGCTTTTACAGCTACGCATTGTTATTAGAGTGAAGTTGTCGTGCATCGAGAAAACGCTTTTCTTCAGCTGAATTGCCCACAATACTAAGCTTGGTGGATTCTTCATCCACTTGCAAATCTTCTAGTCTACTTGCTTCACTTTTTTTCTTTTCTGCTCTGCTTTCGCTTTGTTTTGGAACCGCGACTACTTTTGGCTGCCTAACTGGTGAATGAAATTAAACGAACTCTTTCGCTGCTGTCGCCTTCGCCTTCGCCGTCGCCGCCGCCATTGCATTTGCCGCTTCTTTCTTCAAACACGTTGATTTTGTTGCATTGCATTGCGTTACTTGGGTATTCGATTCGTTTTGATTTGCTGATATTTTGTTCGCGCAACTACGAGTAGCTTTGTGTCTCTTAATCAACGCCTGTCGGTTTGTTCAACGCATCTTTAATTGTATTAACAAAGCAAAAAAGAAAGGAAAACAAAAAAAGGCCATAAAGGCCATAAAAGTCGCCGCGAATAAGAAAATCGTTTGAATTGCTCCACGTTTAGCGATCATGCAAAGTATGTGTTCTATTGTTTATTTACATATGCACACACACACATATGTACATACTTAAATGTATATGTACTTTAACATTGAGTGTTCAGTGCATTTAAGATTGTGTTTACATTCAAATTATATTGACTGAACTTGTAAACAGGCATCCATGTGTATACCATCTTTGTAGTTGTAAAATATTCAAATGGTATTGGAAAAATTCAGAAATTAAATTTTTAATAAAAATAAAATTTTTGTTTCCATAGCAAATTGCACGGCATTGGTCAAACACTTACAAATATTAATGCGAATGCAGAGTACGAAAGGATTTTGTACGAAAAAAGTATCATTATTTATACATACATACGTATGTATGTCTGGCAGTTCTTAAATTTTAAATTAAATGTGTGCAAAATACATTACAAAATAAATACAAATTCGAGTAAACATTTTAAATTTCTACGTTTATTGGTTGCTGAATGGGCGAGATTGTTCTTTTCTACATTTTTTTATTTCATAACTCCACTAAGTTTAATAAAACTTGTTGCACTTCTGGTTAATTATCGCCATATATGTAACTATGTGTGACAATTTAAAAATAGAAGAACATATCGTTCAGTTATTCTTATCTGTGTGCTGTGTAAAAATACACCCATATCGTCAATACCTACAGAGTATACTTTAATTGGTTACATTATTGATATTACTTATATAAAATTGGTCTGAGACCATCATCTACCGATTCTGTGAAATGAATACTGAAAACTCAGAATCCATGTTTTGGGCATATCCTGCTCCAAGCAGAAAAATGCTACACCACCTTGGCGGTATTGCCATGCATCCATATAAATTGTAGAATAATAATAATAATTTGGTTGCAGTTCTCAGTAGCCTAATAATAATACCTACACACGCACATATATATATATATATATATATATGAATATATATGTATTGTATATAGGGTTGTTCAATAGGTGCGCTTTAACTTTTTTCCGATAGGGAGGGCGAACGACGCAATATTTTTTATTTTTCGCTTGTCATTTGTAAACTTCATTAGTATAGATTTCATCATGAAACGCTACACACTTGAGCAACGATTGCAAATCGTGCAAATTTTTTATGAAAATAATCGTTCTGTTGCTGCTACTTTAAGAGCATTACGGCCATTTTACGGTCCATTTAACAAGCCGTCCCGTTTTGGGGTTATGTGAAGTCATTGGTCCATAGTAACAAGCCGGCGACGATTTGTGAGCTCAGAGCCAATATTGAACGCGAAATTGCTGGAATTTCGGCCGATTTATGCAAAAGAGTGGTCGAAAATTGGGTTCAACGATTGGACTTCGTAAAACGTGCACGCGGTGGTCATACAAAAGAAATCGAATTTCATACTTAAATGTATATGTTCAAACTCGAAATTAAACTAATAAAAAAAAAATTAGTTAAAAAAGTCAAACCGTTTGTGTTTTGTTCAAAAAAGTTCAAAAGTTGAAGCGCTCTTACTGAAAAACCCTTTACATATATGTACATGTGTGATGAAAAAGTAAAATGACTTTTTAATTTTCTTGAAAAATGTTTATTTGTTTACTAATATTTATTTTACCCTTAAAAGTAATATATATATAATTGGCGCGTACACCCTTTTTGGGTGTTTGGCCGAGCTCTTCCTCCTGTTTGTGGCGTGCATCTTGATGTTGTTCCACAAATGGAGGGACCTACAGTTTCAAGCCGACTCCGAACGGCAGATATTTTTATGAGAAGCTTTTTCATGCCAGAAATACACTCGGAGGTTTGCCATTGCCTGCCGAGGGGCGACCGCTATTAGAAAAATGTTTTTCTTAATTTTGGTGTTTTTGCCGATATTCGAACCGACGTTCTCTCTGTGAATTCCGAATGGTAGTCGCGCACCAACCCATTCGGCTACGGCTTCCGCTCCTTCAAAGCAATGCTTCTCAGATATAATTCACTTATGCCACCAGCGTTATTTTTCAATCCTCGACGCACTTCTGATAAGAACTTTTTGGTATTGCCTTGACTATTTCTACATCGTTGCAAATCTTCGTCTCTTCATAGGTATCTTCAGTTTAGGAATAGGGAGGCTAATTGGGTGAATATGGAGGCTGAGGCAAGATTGTGATGCTGTCTTTGGCTAAAATACCATCATCACATCCAGTTTCAGAAAAAACTTCGCTGGCAAACGTCTCGTGCGCAAACCATACGAAAAAATTGCATGGCACGAGTCAACCGATAAGCCAATATCTTCAAAAATTCTTTGATAACCATTCGAAGCTTTTCCTAAATGATGTTTTTCACTGCTCAAAGACTTTCATCTGTAGTTGCTACTTGGAAGGAGCTTGCACCTATTATATAATAATAACTTATTTTTTACTCAAAACATACTCACTATATCCCACTGTCAAAATGTCACGTGTTTTACAGCGCTAGATTCCATTTTTATACAAAACTTTATGTAAATTCTTTGATCCTGTTTTTCGATCGCTTTCCAGCAGCGCCGCACAGCAATTAGAAGTGTGTATTTAAATCTCTTTGAATGCCCGATTTACTTGCCGCTCATATCTATAAGAGCTCTAGATACCCGAGTATTGAACAGTGCGATTAGATCTATATTTCCTCGAATTTCGAATTTCATTGATCAACTGGTCAAATATTTGTTGGAAATTTTCGAGCAATTGAACATTTTGAGTAGCTAAATAAAAATTGCCAATTTTGTTTGCTAGCCTATCGGCACTTAAAAAAGTACGAACCAAAAAGTCAAAATAGCCGATGCTTGTCGCTAAAAGTCGTCGATAAAAGTCGAAGTACACGAGCTCACGCTCGAAAACTTCGAGTAATTATCATCGAACAGATATGTGGGTACGCGTCACTCATACGCCCCGGGTTGTTCGCAAATGTGTCAACAGAATACAGAGCTCTGCAGCAATTATAGCAAACAGTGGCGTTTTGTCACGTAATGAGGGTGCGAATAAATATGACATTTTTCTCACATACCCGAGCTTTCATTGTTTATAGTAGGTTTTTTAGTTTTTTTTTTCAATTGGAATGAGTTGTAAATTCATCAGAAGTATTCAAAACTCGTTGAGTATCTGCTATTCCTAGCGTTCGTAACTACATGTATACACTTTTTCACTGCATTATCTTATAGTATTTTATTGATTCAAAAACATACACTTTTATTTTCTTATACTGCAAAATACAGAATTTACACCAAAAATGCGTTGTTTTGCTATCTTTCTTTTGTAAGGTACAGAAATAGTACAAATTTATCAGTTATTGATATCAGATGACTTGAGTTACCAGCGAAGAGTGCGCAGAAAATCTTGCAAAGATGCATACTTGCACCTATATATGTATGTAGATATGTTTCCACGTTTCTTCTTCTTTCGCTTATCTTGACTTTGAAAAATTTAATAGACAATCAATCCGTTCCATTTTACTAAAATAAAGCATGCAATGTAAAGACTTCAATGTTTTGATCGTAAATATTATCGATTGTGAATACAAATAAATGGCTTCGATTCTGAATTATTTTATGATTTTTAGATACAACACTAGCAGTTGAATGAGTGCCTTCTGTTATAAATAAACCTTGGACTTCAAATAAAATCAGTTTAAATGTGGAAACACTAAAAGTGATTCTTACTTTAAAATGTAACCTTAAATACTTATGCGCTCAAGTAATAGAACACCACAAAGTAGTTAAACCGAAGCTGGTTAGGTAAATTGTTGTAAGCAAAAAAGTTCTGCAAAGCTATGACTGAAGTAGGAGATACAGATGAAGGAGATTCAACAATATTTAGTGCGGTTGGAAATTAATGGTTCACGCAACTATTTACTATGCATCCGGTATGGTGCCACAATCTTTGCTTTCACGAATAAATTTTTTCAAATCTGAGCTGTAAAAATAATTTTCCTTTCCTTTCTTGGCAATGGAAATTCTGTTAAATTGCAACTTTTTGTGGAGTAAATTGCTTTCTGTCAGAAAATAGATACGAGCGATAATTACAGAATAAAAATAATAATAATAATTGACACGCCTTCGTTGGGTGTTTGGCCGACTTCCTCCAGCTATTTGTGGTGTGCGCTGCGATGCTTTTACACAAATGGAGGGGCCTACAGGTGTTTGCCGCCTCCGAACAGCAGTTGAGTTTCTTTATGAGAAGCTTTTTCGGGAGAAGAACAATCACCGAATGTTCTGTTTAATATTTAATAGAGAGCCGGACTTGCATCCTTAGCTTGACCGTGAGACTGTACTTAAAACAATTTGTAATGAAAGAATATTTATTGAAGTTAAATATGTTTATTTGTTTATCGTTCCAAGCTAGGCATCCAGCTTGGCGAACGATTATTTTCTTTATTGTGTCTTACATACTAATTACAAGCGTTTTTATAGTAACTTTTATCAATGCAAGCCAACAACAATTTTTCGGTGTTTACTTGTGTAATATGATTCTAGCATTCACGCGCCGCGCATATAATAATTACGTTAGCTATATTTGCGTTTACTTTCAAGAGTAATGAACCTTTTAAGAAATATGATACTTTATGTAAACGGCACAGCACAGTGAATGCATAAGTGGACAATAAAATAAAAACCAAAACAAAATGTTTATGAATATTAATGTTAAGGCATATCCGACTTATAATCATACTACACCTCCCTTCTTCGGAAGAATGCTCATACAACTTTTTTTTGTATGAACATTCTTTTACATTGAATTGTTAAAATAAAAATGTACATAAGAGTAATCTTAATTTTATTTATATGTATATATTGTATTAATTTTCTAAGTTTAGACCGGTCTTTAAAACTACTTATTGTTGATAAATCTTAAGCCTATTTTTGTGAACTATTTGTTCTTTTAAAGATAACTTATCGACTATAGTAACATTATTTTTATCATCTATTGCTTTAATGGTATAAGGCCCACAATATTGGGGTTCCAGTTTATGGGCCACTTCATTTCTAAGTAAAACTAAATTGCCTATGCTAAAATTGTGATCTAAACTATTTTTATCATAAAATGTTTTTTGCTTAATTTTAGCTATGTCTATCATATTGCGAGCTCTTTTATGTGCTACTTCTAGCCTAAATCTTACTTCTCTAGCGTAGTTATCTATGTTATATAATGGAGTAATTTGGTCTACATTTTTGAACTGCTGAAACATGTTTGGTGTTTTTCCAAAAACTAATTCATACGGACAATAGTCATGTACTGTAGAAGGAGTGGTGTTAAAACAGTATGTGAAGTATTGTAGCCACTCATCCCAGTCGTTTTTGTCAATCGATATGTAAGATCTTATGTATTGATTGAAAGTTTTATGTGATCTTTCTATTACTCCTAATGTTTGGTGGTGGTAAGCAGTTGAATTAATTTTCTCTATTTTTAGCAATTCACATAGCTCTGTTAGTATTGAATTTTTGTATTCTGTACCCATGTCCGAAATGAACGTCTTCATTGGACCGTAGGTAAGAATAAACTTTTCAAATATTGCTTTCGCCACTGTCTTGGCGTTTTTGTCTTGGATGGGTATCGTGACTAAATATTTTGTCATGTCGCATATTATTGTGACTGCATAAGTATTGCCATTAATTGTTGTAGGTAGTGGGCCTATTGTGTCTACCATAACTGTATCAAATGTACCTGTAGGTGTTGGTGTTATAGTCATGGGGCTTTTTAAATGCTTTGTTATTTTGGTTTTTTGGCATTTTTCGCAAGTTTTTACGTACTTAGCAACATCTTTTGACATTTTATTCCAGAAGTAATGTCTTTTAATTTTCATAAGTGTTCTGAAAATTCCGCAATGACCGCCTTCTATAGGGTCATCGTGGTATCTTTTTAGAATGTCCATTACAGTTTTAGCATCATTAATCTGGGTCACCTCATTCAGTAGCGCTACTTTTACTTTATTTAATATCATATTGCCCTTATTTTTAAAATCATTTATCGAGACAAATTCGAAAATTTTCTCGCTAGGTGCCACTTGTAAATTATTAATGCCATATTTGTCGGCCACTTCGTCGAGCCTAGAGAAGAATTGTCCTAAGTCAATTTTCCCATTAACAAATAAGTCATCAATTTTTATATATGCCATTATAGATTTTCCTCGTTTGATGTAACATCGCGTGGGTGTAATCTTTAATTTATTGTATTTCCTGACGTCAGTGTTATTAATTGGGACATATATTTTGGGCTTATCATATGTTTTAATGTGCTGCTGTGTAGTTGGACTGTTGTTATTTTTCGACATTGATCTAGTCACTATTTTGTATAAATTTTGATTCTTTTCATTTATTTCCTTTAAGTCATTGATTGTAATGCGAGACAAAGCGTCCGCGACGTGATTATCTTTTAAGTCATTTATTGTAATGCGAGACAAAGCGTCCGCGACGTGATTATCTTTTAAGTCATTTATTGTAATGCGAGACAAAGCGTCCGCGACGTGATTATCTTTTCCTCTAAGATATTCTACTACGAAATCATACTCTTCTAAATCAAGTCTCATTCGTGTTAGTTTTGAACTTGGATTCTTCATTGAGAACAGGTAAGACAGGGGTCTGTGATCGGTTCTAACTAAAAACTTTGTACCATAGACATAAGGTCTGAAATGGGTTATTGCCCAGTGTATGGCAGCTAACTCTTGTTCAATTGTCGACTTGTTGCTTTCTCCTTTTGTGAAACTTTTGGAGGCATATGCTACTGGTAGATGTTTTCCTTCATATTCCTGAGTAAGTACTGCACCGCACGCGTATTTGCTTGCGTCTGTTGTTAAGCAAAATGGTTTCTTAAAGTCGGGATATTGTAACAATGTAGGACTCATTAATGCTCTTTTGAGGTACACAAATGCATCATTGCATTCTTTTGTCCATTCGAAAGCAACTCCCTTTTTAGATAACCTTGTTAGGTGTCTTGAATATTCAGCGAAGTTTTTAATAAACCTGCGGTAGTAGTTGCAAAAGGCGACGAACCTTTTTGCACTATCTCCGTCTGTGGGTGTAGGATAATTTTTTATTACCGAGTACTTATTGTCGTCTGGAAGTATCCCCTTGTTTGTACATTTATGCCCGAGGTAGGTTACCTCATGCATAAAAAATGAACATTTTTCAGGATGTAATTTTAGATTATGTGTTCTACATAAATCGAAAACATTTTTCAAGTTTGAAAGCATATGTTTTTCAGAGCAACCAAGGACTACTAAGTCGTCCATATATAAGAAAGCTTGCTCTGGTTTTAAACCACTGAAAGCAATTGTCATCATTCTTTGGAATGAATTAGGTGCTACCTTTAAGCCATATGGTAGTCTAGTAAATCTGTATGAACCGTTGTTGGTTGAAAAGGATGTGAAATTTCTTGAATTTTTATCAAGTTCTATTTGATGAAATCCAGTCATTAGATCGAGACATGAAAAATACTTTGCCCTTCCGAGTTGGTCTAAAATGTCATCTATTCTCGGCAACGGGAATTTATCTGCAATTAATTTTTTGTTGATTTGTCTGTAGTCGATTACTAATCTCCATCTTTTTTCTACTGTGTTCGGTAGAGACTTTTTTGGTACCAATAGTATTGGACTATTGTATTCTGAAAATGATGGTTCGACTATTTTGTCTTCTATAAGTTTGTTTACTTGTCTCTCAATTTCATCCTTATGTGTGTGGGGTATACGGTAGTTCTTTATGTATACCGGCTGTTTGTCTTTAACCATTAACTTTTGCTTATAAAAATTATTTGTTGTTATTGTTTCTGTTTCTAACCCAAATATGTCACTGTATTCGGAACATAGGTTTGTCAATTGTTTTTCATATGTTTTAGGAAAATTTTTTCTCAATTTGTTGAGAATGTCCGTTTTTCTTTGTGCATTTCCCGTGTTATTGTTTATTATGTCGTAATCAGAAACATTTTCAGTTAAAATGTTGCTTTGCTTTAAAGATACTGTATTATAATTTGTATTTAAAATGCGGATATAGGCGTTGTCAGGTTTTACCAAGGTATTGGCTATAAATATTCCAGGGTGTGGTTCTTGATTTGGAATCAGTGCTTCATCCAAGGTATTAGGTAAGTTTATTTTTCGTATAACTTCTGACCTTGCGGGAATGATTATTTCGTCGTTACATGTTGTTGTTATTGGTATTTCTATAATTTGTGTTAAATTGTCTGGTCTCAGAATTAGAGCATCGTAATTTTGAGTAAAGTCTAATACACAATTGAATTTTTTCATGAAATCCATGCCTATTATACCATCACATGGAATTGGAAAGTTATCCGGGATAACGTGAAATTTATGTGGAATTAAAAATTTCGTAAATTTTAAATCAAAAAATATTGTACCAATAGAACTGATTTTGCCTTGCCCTATACCGCTTAATGCTGTAATGTGTTTTGTGTTTATTTTTTGAAAAGTGGATTTATTGAATTTTAAGAGTGATATATCTGCGCCAGTATCTACAAGTAGTGTAATGTTTGTATTTAAATCTGCTATTTTAAGTTGTACAAAAATGCTAAAGTTAAGGTTAAGCGTATGTATCTTAGAGGAATAGATTAGTTTTCCGAGTTGTTTTCGTCCGATTGGGCAACTCGTACATTGTGTGTCATGTTCCGGTTGAAATTTGGTCTGCCTTGTCGGTAACGATATCTATTTTGATTATTATTTCCTAAATTATCAAAATTTGAACGATTTTGATTTCTAGGGAAGTTGTTTCTTCTTTGAAACCTTCCATTTCTGGCAAATCGTCCATTAAATGGTCGTTGACCAAAATGTAGTATTGTGTTTTGTTGTCCTGTAGCTTCAGTACAGCTACCAATGAATTTGCTTATCGCATCGTTCATATTGTTAAAATGGCCGGCTTCCATTATTAATTTGACTTTTTCAATGCTGCAGTTTTTGGTCAATGCTTTTACTGCAGTTTGTGTCGAGTATTTACTTGCGAGTTCTGCCGACAACCCATCTGTGATATAGGCATTTTCTAAGTTTTTTGTAAGAGCTTCTATCTCATTACAATAACTATTAGCTGGTTTGTTGTTCTGTCTGATACTCATTATTTTTGCAGCTAATACTTCTACCGATTCTCCTTTAACTGACCTGTTAAGTTTTGTGATTATTTCAGAGATTGTTGTTTCTGTGTCTATGAGATTTCTGGCATTCCCTTTTAATTTTGTTTTTATGAGTGAAACAGCAACAGTTTCGTGCTCACCCTTGATCACTTCAACTAATTTTAAGGAATCTAAGAATGACCGTAGATTTTCTGGTTTACCATCGAATTCAGTCACTAGCTTTGCAGCCGTGCTGAGAAATTCCACAACTGTTTGTGTCATTTCGCCTTCTTCTTCTGACTATATTTCTGAATTAGTAATTGGACAATCTGTTTCTGAGGAAACTGCTTCAAGCTTTGTTAGTAGATTAGCTGGTGGGTTTTCAATAATATTTATTGAAATTTTCTCATTAATTGAATGAGATACTTCCTGTTGGATGTTGTATTTGGCTAAAACTTTTACTAATTGATCTCGTAGTTGCCAAAATATGTCAAGAGCTTCTTTTTGATGATCCTTTGTGAGTCGCTCGAAATTTATATAAGTTAAATTTCTAATTGATTCTAATGCTAATACTAAATTTTCTAAATGTTTTTTAACTGTTTCCTGTTTTATTTGTATATTTTTATTTATACATTTAAACGATTTTTTGAAATTTTCCTTTTCTATCAGTAAAGTTTTATGAATTTCGGACCATTTGTTCATATTTTGTCTAACTCATTAGATCTACTCATATACTTTTTCTTTAGTTTTTTATTATGCATAGCATATAATTTTAATGCTAATATCAATAAGGTTACGACTGTGATTACAATTAAGCAAATTTCTACTAAATTTAAGCCAGTGTTAACGACTACTTCGTTTACTACATTGGCATTGGGTTTATCAACTTTTGATAAGGTTTTTCCCATTTCTGAAAGATTATCTATTGGGGACCTTATACCGTAAATCAAATAATTTATGCAATGTAATAATGTATAATGTATATATGTATATAATGTATGTATAAATTTTTTTTTTTTTTTTTTTTTTTACATTGGATTTAAAATTTTTTGTTTTTCAAGTTAATTCATTTATTAAGTAAGCATATTAGAAAGTATATTAGAGAAAGTTTATTATATTTAACATATTCATAAAATGATCTTTAACATATTCAACATATTCATAAAATGACCTTCTGAGTAATTTTTACAGTCAAAAATTTTTTTTTTTTTTTGTTTTTATAAGGCAAACAGAAGCCAAAGTTGTTTAACTTTAAAAAAGAAAATTATTTTTGTCTCGAGCGGTTAACGCTTACAGACTCTAACTGTCTGCGTGAAACACGCACAGTTTTTTTTTGTTTTTATTTATTTAATTTGCTTACGCTGCTGCAGCAGGAATTCCAATTTTGAGATGCGTTCCCAAATGGAGCAAGCCTTTTTCCAAGGTGGTGGTGGCTGAGTGTTGACTTCTCGGAGGAGATATCCAATCTCTCGCTTAATGCGCTGGGTATAGCCGCCTCTGCGCTTTGGCTTCTTTATGATTGGGATGACTGGTTCTTGATCGGCTGGTTTCTTTAATAAATGGTTTCTTCTCCTGTACTCCTCAATGGAGATAGCTTTCGGCCCTTCTGTGGTCATCTATCTTCTGGTCTATTGGCCAGACCAGGAACTTCACGCAACTGGTAGATCTTATTGGCTGATCAATACCAGGACTTTGTTATTAGTATTAGTATATTATATTATATGCTTTCCGCCACTTGTGCAAAAATCTTAGCACCAAGCTGGACTTTGGAATAAGCATTTGAGCTTTCCGCCACTTGTGCAAAAAAATCTTAGCACCTCCTGGCAGGATCGCCATGTAATGAAAGAATATTTATTGAAGTTAAATATGTTTATTTGTTTATCGTTCCAAGCTAGGCATCCAGCTTGGCGAACGATTATTTTCTTTATTGTGTCTTACATACTAATTACAAGCGTTTTTATAGTAACTTTTATCAATGCAAGCCAACAACAATTTTTCGGTGTTTACTTGTGTAATATGATTCTAGCATTCACGCGCCGCGCATATAATAATTACGTTAGCTATATTTGCGTTTACTTTCAAGAGTAATGAACCTTTTAAGAAATATGATACTTTATTTAAACGGCACAGCACAGTGAATGCATAAGTGGACAATAAAATAAAAACCAAAACAAAATGTTTATGAATATTAATGTTAAGGCATATCCGACTTATAATCATACTACAAATTCGTTGGAGACAGCATTAGTTTGATACCGTCAACTGCATGCCACTGTGTCATCTGTATGGTTCTACACCTCCGAACCTTGCACTGAGAGGCTGGAATTGTGCTTATGTTGATATACAGGTTTGGTAAATATCTTCGTGAGTCTCGAATTTACATCTTCGGTTTACTTAGATCGACAGTTAGTAGATTGATGGCTGGATTCTACTCTGCGTTTGGGCGATGTTATTCGCATTTGAATTCTCAATTTGGGAATATTGCTTATGACAATGAAAGAAAAGTTCTTTGAAAGCTTGCGCACATATTACAATTAATACAATCAGATTCGTACTTTTTTTGACACAACAAATAAATAGTGGCATTCGAGGCAATAGCAGCTCATTTTTTCATTGACGGTGTAGAAATGCATTTTCTTCTATGTAACGACCCTTTTTTATACATCGAAATAATATAGATTTGACCATCCTACACAAAAATTGAATGTGGGAAATACAGTTGTTGTCTTTAAAATGTGCAATGATCACATTAACGAAGACATTTAGTGAGATATATGAGCAAATTTCTATATTTTATAAACCAGTCGCATAATGAAATTAATAATCATAAGAAGAAGTAAAACGTTCTCAACGTTCAAAGTTCAAAAGTTCGCTCCATTTTGATGATGAAATTAATACAGATTCTAGGCCCACCAGCACTGAATTTTTGGAATCACCGCTTGGCTATTGCATTTGATACTTCTGTGAGTCCATACACAGCGCCCACTTTTTTGGCCCCTGCTCTGACTTTTCAAATTCGTTGAAGTGATACTGAATAATGCATCGATTTTCCCTCCTTTACCTATATTTTCGATCTCTGCAGTACACAACTGGTTTCATCAAACACAAATTTGTTAAGGAGTTGTTTGAAGGCATAATGTCGTCCTTAAAGCGCAGTACAGTATAACCCGATGCAATGTGTATCAAGAGATATGGCTCACTAAAGGCCTTTAATTCAGACTCAGCAACAACACAAATCCATATATCAATTTTTTAAATTTTCGCGGTGCATATTCTATGTTTGGTCTTGAACTGACTTTCAATTTGACCCGGTAAAGGCAAATAAGCAATGAATTCGGATTCAGCAACCTCAAAAACCTATTTACGAAAACCATTTACGAACATTGAAAAAAACTATTAAAATTTATTGAAAATGGGATTTTGTAGCCATTCTTACTTCGAGATCTCCACTGTGCGGTAGAGGAGACCCGAAATTTTTTTTTTCTGTAAAGTAAACTCATATTTTCTTGGGAACTGAGTAGAGTGAACGAATATTAAGAATTTAATGCAAAATATGTTAATATACAAAATATATAAGAAGCTGCTAAGTCCTTTGACATACACGAATTCTCTTGATTATATACTTGCCTTTTAAAATTTTACATATGCAACTGTAAACGAGTATCTTAAACAAAAAAGAAAAAAAGGACTAACCAATATAAACGGGATTTTTGGAAAAAAATAATTGTATGATTCTGCTGATAATTTAAATAGATAATTAATTTTATTTTAAATATTATTTATTTATTTAACGAATGAGTTTATTTCCTGACCCTTTCCCTTGCTTTAAGTTCTTGATTTGAGTTCTATGAGAAATCTTGCTTGAATGCGCAGGTCTTGCACGATTTAGTTCACACTACATACTTTATTTGACAGGCAAGCTGAGTTGGAATGACAAAACATGCTTTGTGAGCAACATCGAAAGCGTGAGAAACAAATCCAATTGAATCTAAACTATTTCTCGCACAAGTTACTATCACGACATCGCCCATGTAATGTTTTGACTATTTCATTTTATTAAATTTCATATTAAGGGGTTAGTCTACTTTGTCACTTTAAAATTTTTCAATTTTTTTTTTTTGCATAATTTGAAAGTATATATATCCAGAAATATTGTGTAAAAATTTTAAGAAAATCCGAGCACTCTAACTATTTTTTTTTTACCTGAACATCATTTCGTCTACCTGCGCGTATAGCGTGCATTAAAAACTTTAAACGCGTTTTTCTCAAAACAACGTTTTCAAAATCTAGCTCCACTGTATCTCAAAAACTAATCAACCGATTTTCATAAAATTTGGATCACCTATTCTAGACATAATTTGCACCAAATTGACGCTCGGGGGTTTTGAAATTTTAAATTTTTACTATATATTTTTTTTAAATATGCGAAAAAAAAGACCGTTCTATCAAAAATTTTCCATTTTTATCAGCCATTTTTTTTGTCTTCATTAAAACCTAATATCCGAGGGTCATTTTGTAGCCAGTATCTTACTGAATCTGAAACATTTTGATTTTTTTGTTTCAGACAAGCCGTTCTTGAGTTCTGATGGAGCTGCCTCACCAACCCATGTTTGAGACGTTACGCTTCACTGCTATTTTTTTACTAAAAATACTATAAAATTGAATAAAAAAAAATTTATTTCTGAATTTTAAGACTTTGTTTAATAAATCAAATAAATTTTATATTACTATCATTTATAGTTTTCTCAAAAAAAAAATCACGAATATAGCCTTTTTTTCGAGTCTCCAAAGTAGACTGACCCCTTAAGCTATTTTCGTATATAAAAATCGTGCAGAATTGGTAAAAGAGATACTTGATAAGTAACTAAGAGGCTAAAGAGGTCCATAAAGGCTTTAGCATGTCACCGGGAGAAAGCTAGGTTACATATGCCCTCAGAAGCAAATGGTAATCAATCTTAAAGTGGATACTCCCAAATTGGTTAGCCATGAGACATACATATGTAGGAACATGGAGGAAAAATATTAGATGGGGGAAAAATAAATCCATTATTTTCTCGGTAAATGGCTGTAGTGATCGATATCTCATCAAGTATCGATCAAACAATTTAAAGTTTATGCTTCTTGCCAAGATAACATTTTACACTAAAAAATGTCTTTTGTTTGTTCCATTCAGTTGTGAGTTACAGAGTATTAGCAATGGAAGACAACAAAGAGAAAATTCGGTACATTTTACAGTTTTCCTTTGATAATCGCGTTAAGGCGAAAGCACAAGCCAGGCCACTGAAATTGTGAATGGTGTTTACGGTGTTTATGGTGTCGTTACTGTAACAGATAATTAAGTGCAATTTTGGTTTCGCCGATTCCGTTCAGGCTTTTTTGCTATTAAAGATGCACCACACACAGGCAGGCCAGTCGTCACAAAGGTGGATAAAATTACAGAAATGATCGAAATTGACCGGTACGTTAGTAATCGTAGCATAGCCCAGTCATTAAAGATCGACCATAAAATAGCTTTAAACCACTTGCGCAAGCATTTTACGCAAAAATGAGGGATTTCTTTCTCTCCAAACTAATAATATTTTTCAAAAGTTAACGAGTAGGCTGAATTATGGCAACTGTAATCTATTCAAATTTTCGTTCTACGTTTACGAGGATTTTGAACCAAATGGATTAAAAAGTGTTAGAATAATATTTTGAGTATTTAATATTCATAATTTTTTCATTTTTGTTTTACTTACCCATCCATTATTCACGCACTATTTTAGCACTGAATTACACACCAATTCACTCACTCGAAAGTTAAATATCTGCTACTCAATTATTTTTGCCGGTCTCATGGGCATCTATAAAGAGCTTCAAATTGGATGCAATCAATTTTTAACGTTTCTATTTTACCTCGATCTTTCTAACAAATCCACCTAGCAATTACACAAGTGGGCAGGTGCTGCTAATGTGCTTGCCTTTGTATGCTTATACGTCTGCATGTGTAAGTTGGTGTATGTACATAAGCACACTTCACATTGCTGTCAATTTAATTTAATGCATTTATGACATCCGACACTTATGCAGCATCTCATATTGGTATTTGAAAGCTTTGCCATTCTCTTGCACATAAGCCAAGAATGTGTTGCTGGTGGATCGACTGTTAGAAATATAATGCATTGCATGAATATGTTGGGGTGTTAATGTAAAACTATCTACTATATGTAGTACACATTTACTTATAAAGCATGCACTTACAAGTATGTAATTCTGTTTGATTTTCCCTAAGACATTGAATTATTTAATAGAAATTGAATGTTTGCACAGTCACGACTGAATAGAAAACACATTGACAGCGAGAGCACATATGCTTATATAGGGTCGTATATAATATACATTTACTCATACATGCATGGCTGTAGATGGAAGTGTTTACTTGTGTCTGTGGCATTCATTTGCTATTCAAGTATTTACACAAAACACTTATTGTAACAGCTTAGAGGTTTTTCGATGTTGATTGCCACTGAGCGAACGACTGGGCGTGCTGAGCTACTGTGGCTCACAACCACTAATACATTCAACATGCCAGTATTTGGCTTGTGGGCGTTTATGTACTGTGGCGCGTGCTTGCGCTAAGCTGCCTTGAAGGTAATTTTATACTTTCGCAGCCATTCGATATGTCTTTTATTTCAGTTTGACGCAGCTGAGTTCTATCATAATATATTGCATATGTATGCTTGCCATTCCAAGAGGAAAATGTTAGTTTCAATTGTGGCAGTGGCATCACAAGACATCTAGCGGAGACGAGTGAAAAATTGTTAACTGACTGTGAAAAATTGTCTTGCGATGCGTACAGCGTATTTGCTTCATTTCATTGCATTTTAATTTCAATTCAGACAATTCGTAAGTATGTATGTGAACATGGTTGGAACTGTGTCAGTGATTGCCTTGTATGTATATACATATATATGAACATATAGATGTATGCATTTGTATAAATGTGCATATATGTTTGCCTTCACTGGTTTGCCATTTGCGTGAAATGCAAATTTTATGTGTTCCTTATTTTAATATATTTATACAATCACTTGCATACGCACACATAAAGCAAATGTAATATTTTATATTTACACATGTCTGCACATGGATTACAATTTTATATTATTTCCCTCTATACTGCAAGGGTCAGCTGGGATTTAGTTTTGAGTGGCTTCAAGTAGTAAAAGTCAATAGGACTTGAATCTCGAAATCTAGCGAAACTGCTTAGTTTGCATATTGCTTGCTTGGCATTTTTCATGCTGACTATTTTTCTGATAACTGCTCGTATAGTGTCTGCCACTTACTTAGAGTGAGGGTACATATTTTTTTATCTATTTCTAAAAAATAGCGAGAGCAATCTGAATTGTATTTTGTAACTTTGACCTGTGGAAAACCAAAGCTCAATGACTTCGGAAGAGCTCAATGTCTATAAAAGATTCATTGAAAAGAATTTGTGGCAAAAGCAGAGCAATTCCAATGAACCTTCATTATAGTTAAAATAAAAAAAGAATGACTTACATTCGTAAGTAAGATGCCTAGAACTAAACTTTCAAGAAACCTAAACCTTCTAAACTAAAGAAGATCTACGCCTTATTTTAAATGTTCATCTTTAGTCCTCCCGGGTTGTCAGATGGCAGTTCCCAGGTTTGAAAAAAAAAATCTCAGTGGGAGCGGGAATCATAGAGCCTTCGTATATTAGGTATTATTGAGGCCCTATGTTTCATCTAGGACCTAGGGGGAAATATATATATACGAGGTATTAAAAACTGAAAGTAGGGAAGTAAGAACCGAAATAGGCAAACTCAAAATAGTATTAAAAAACATAGGCTTACAAACTAACGTTCTTCTCGTAACACCCAGTATACTGACATTGTTTGGTTTTCTGCCGAGAAGCCCTCATCGCTGCACTCTAATTTCATCCCGTTAGGGTAATTTAGAAAAAAAAACTCATTCAAGACATAGTAAAACGGCAGTTATCTCAATTATCACAAAAAATTGTTTTTTAGTTAGACCGTACATTAGTGAGAATGGTATTGCCCTACATATGACTGAATCGTGAACTAATTCCAAACGTACTTTGCGCCCAATAAGCAAAACATAGTAAAATGATCATGAAAATGGCTTTATTATTTTTCCAAATGCAGCCCAATGGATTCCATTAACTTTTTGCATTCGCTTTCATTTTCAAAGCACTTTTCCACTGTTGAACTCGCTTACATTTTTGATGCCAGGGAACAAAATGAAATTATTAAGTACCAACTCAAGATTGTAAGGAAGCTCACATATTTTTTCTATCTTTTGAGTGCTCAAAAGCTTTCTTGTGTGAGCCGGTAAGTGAATGCTCGTATTATCTTGGTGAAGGATGATTCACCTTCGGCAGTTAGTTTTAATTCTCCGAAAACTTCTGGCAAAAAAAAGTTATGCGGTGTTCAACGAGATCTAGATAGTCAATGTTCATGCAATATTGCATGTATGGAAACACAGCATTGATGCATTTTTCATCTCATTGAAAAAAGAACAAATAAAGCTCGTAAGTGAAAACCTTATATGCAAATTTTGACTTGAAAATACCAAACTTTTTGATAAAAAAATTGGTTGCAGTTCATCAGTTTGAAAAGGCAACCTAATATGAACATGCCAATATTTTATCAGACCTATTTCACCAATCACCAGCCGCGTGACTGCCTAGATTCGGAAATTCGAGCGTGCTACACCAAATTATAGAGAAAGTTTTTTTAATACCAGTCGCCGGCCATAGTAAATCTGCTAGTATATTTCTGCTTTGAAAATTCTCCTCAGAAAAATTTCCTGCCATTCGGAGGTGCCCCTTTCTAAGGTCACTTCAACTTAAGTAGAATTGTCATGCTCCGTTTTGTAATCTTTTAATAATAAATAAAAGCCAACCAGTCATAAGCTAATTAATAAGTTCAAATTAATAAATCGATGAATGCCCGAGCTTGCAAATATTTCAAAAGAGTGAAAGTAAATTCAACATTTTAGCTACCTACAACACTGCCATATAGACGCTTTAAAAGTAGAGGTCTTGAAAAGCTTGAATCGACGTAGCCATTTCTGTTCATTTTTAAGTTTTACTTGCTTCGCGGTATGGCTCTGGTAACTCATTTGGACTTAAGCTGGTTTGCTTTGATGCTAACAATTTGTCTTAAGTTCAGGGAATTGGGCTTGGATGAGGTATTGTGATGAGTCGAGGGCACGAAAGACAATGAGGTCGAAGTGCGAGCCCCAAATCAAACGAGCCTATCTAGCAAATAGAAAAATAGATTTTACGAAATGGGTATATACATATGTATAGTACATAGTACAGATTTAATCATAACATACACTCCAATTATTTTCCACTTCTAAAATATCGAATAATAAGAAATTTAGACGGTATATCAATCAATGAGGAAAGAAAACTAAGTCAAATTTTTTTATTAAAAATTAAATTCTTTTATGAAATTCCCTTGCCTCATTTGAAAAATGTCTGTTAGTGTATCGCTCTAAACATCCATTCACCCAGTAAATATAAACGTACGAATATGAATTACCCACAATATTTTGATTAAAATAGAAAATGATCGGATAAGCAAAATGAGAAAAGTATTATTTGCGTTTTATGGTGGATTTGAGAAGGCAAATCACAATGGGAATGTGTATTTACTCGTGGAGTGGCTTTTTTCAGTTATGAAAAGTTACTCATACGCCCTGTCCGAGATGTGGGGCATTTATGTAGCAGATATAGTATGTATTCATGTGCATAATAGCGGATAAATAATGTAGGACAAAAAAGTTTTAAATTCTCTCTATATTATGTATATTTTTTTTGCCTATAATTATATTTATATTTATATTTATATTTATATTTATATTTATATTTATATTTATATTTATATTTATATTTATATTTATATTTATATTTATATTTATATTTATATTTATATTTATATTTATATTTATATTTATATTTATATTTATATTTATATTTATATTTATATTTATATTTATATTTATATTTATATTTATATTTATATTTATATTTATATTTATATTTATATTTATATTTATATTTATATTTATATTTATATTTATATTTATATTTATATTTATATTTATATTTATATTTATATTTATATTTATATTTATATTTATATTTATATTTATATTTATATTTATATTTATATTTATATTTATATTTATATTTATATTTATATTTATATTTATATTTATATTTATATTTATATTTATATTTATATTTATATTTATATTTATATTTATATTTATATTTATATTTATTAGGGTGGTCCAAAAATGCATGGGAAAAAATTTATATTAAAATTTTTATGCTGCCGCCCCCCATAATGGTAAAGAATGAAAAATAAAAAGACCCGTATTTTTTTTTTTTTTAATCAGACCATATTTAATGGTGCCGCCGGGGCTTTGAAATATCCCATGTATTTTGCATGGGAAAAAAATACTTTTTCGTAGATTTCATGTAAAAACCTGGAAAATGAATATATTTTAACCGGATAACTCAGTTTCTCTTCATAATTGGTCAGGGAATAACAACCAATTATGAAATAATTAATTTTTTTGTATTAACTATGTTTTATAGAACCCCAAAAAGCCCCCATAAAACGAAAATCTAAGAAAAAATCGAAAAACAATATTTTATATTACTTTTATGAAAATAGTTAATACAAAAAAAATTAATTATTTCATAATTGGTTGTTATTCCCTGACCAATTATGAAGAGAAACTGAGTTATCCGGTTAAAATATATTCATTTTCCAGGTTTTTACATGAAATCTACGAAAAAGTATTTTTTCCCCATGCAAAATACATGGGATATTTCAAAGCCCTGGCGGCACCATTAAATATGGTCTGATTAAAAAAAAAAAAAATACGGGTCTTTTTATTTTTCATTCTTTACTATTTTGGGGGGCGGCAGCATACAAATTTTTTTTGGACCAGCCTAATATTTATATTTATATTTATATTTATATTTATATTTATGTTTATATTTATATTTATCTTTATCTTTATATTTATATTTATATTTATTTTTATATTTATAATTATTTTTATTTCTCCGTAGTAGCACGCGAACCCGCTATACCTAAATTGTAGGCCCACATACATGTATTGGTCAATTGGCGCTTACTCAAAATTCTTATTAGAAAATATTTTCTTTTTCTAATTGTAAAGACTTCCGTGATACTCGCTAAAACTTAGTAGTCTTTAATGTTTCCATACCTATTTAAAGAATATAATTTTTTTTTTATTTTCGAGGCTTTTAATATTTCCATCCTCTTATTAAAACATTTAAAAGTCTGTTTTAGCTGTGTTAGCACTCATGACTGAGAGAAAATTATATGCATTAATGACTACTTGGGTGGGGCGAAAGCATTTATATCCTATTCGAAACAAAAATTCAAGGCATGACCACTCAAAAATTTTTACTTACAAAGCGTATGAGTGCTTACAAAGTAGCGTTGCAATATAATATATTTTTCTTTTATTCTTCTTGTATTTTGTCATTCATTATAGTTTTTTCTACCAAGAATACTAAAATAGGCATAATTAAGTACTCAAAGATAAATAGCACACACTTACACTAAAAGTGCTAGAATTGCACTAAAACAGATTCATTTGTGTTTGAAGAGTTACAAAAGATTTTTTAATTGCCTTTTGTGCAACTTTCTATCTAAAGGTACTTTTTTTTTTAATTATAAAACAGGAAAAACCAGATAGCCAGGTAAGCAACTGTAGGATTTCTATTTAATATACTTTTGAAAATCATCGTACGTATTTTGCTTGACTCTTTCAAAAAATCGGTGTTTACAAAAAAATGTTACAGTGACTTCAGGCTTAATGATTTTAGGAATATGCAAAATAGTCGGATTGGCAGCGACACCATTCTACTTATACAGGTAAATAATCTACTAAGGATGCACAATGAAAAATGCACTTTAGTTTGAATGCCAGAGGCATCAGTGCTATATATTTTTCAAAATTGGAAAGATATCCAATTTCATCGTTTTTGATTGACGCTACAAAAAAATGGGTACTACATGCTTCCGCTATTAGAACACATTTTTTTATATTCGGTGTTTCATACGCCTGGTTTTGCACCTGGGCACTACCGACTGATCGTAACGTACCAATCAATTCGGCTACGGTGACCGTCTTTAAATTTACAAACACAAAGTATCGACTATTTCACGAATTATTTATATTTTATTTGAAGCAAAGAATCTGAATTCCCACTCCTTATATATATTATCAATTCATATACATTGAAGTTTTTTCTAATAGCGCTCGACCCTCGGCAATGGCAATGACAAATCTCCGATTGTATTTCTACAATGAAAAATCTCGTCATAAAAACATCTGCGGTTCGGAGTCAGCAAAATTTATGCAAAAATATCAAGATGCACACAATTGGAGGAGGAGCTCGGTCAAACACCCAAAAAGGGTGTAGGCGCATTGGGAGTGAAGATTCACTAAAATTATGGAAAATATAGGTTGGCAACAGTTAATTGATTGGTATTAGGGTTTTAAAACTTCAACTCGAATCCAAAACAAAACATTTACGGATCTATAATTATGCTTCGACGGAGGCAATACTATTTACATTATATGGTATGTAATGGTAGGCTTAGCAAAAATGTCGTTTCTACGTGTTGAGTACAGAGGTTGGGTGGGTGAGTTTAAGACCGCATGTGAATAGGTGGTTAGTATCGTGAGGGATACCTTCATATGCCCGATATATATTAAGCATATCGGAGTCGATCCTGGATAAGTAGGAGTTTGACATACTGCAATATCCAGAACTTAATGGAATAAAAATTATGCGGTTCTCACGAGGTAGCTGAAATACTTCGTCTGCAGCAGGTGGTGGTTAGATTCCGATAACGACTTTCAGAGGTCACGAGTTTAGGAAGGTGGTAAGAGACTCTCGATGAATGTCGCTTAATGTATGTCTGTACACTGTCCGATTTAGTAGTTGTAGTCATATTTGGTTTTGGATCTCGCCAGTATAGTCGAAGAAATATCTCCTGACTCGCCTGAGAGGCTCTAGCACGTGTCTGCAGGGGTGATGGACCAGGAAAGCCTCGTTATGAAGTTATTGCAGGGAAACATCAGGAGGCATCCCATATCTGCCCGGATAGCAGTCCATTTTGGGTAACCCGTGACTTTTCTCGCTGATCTGCTGCTGTTCGTATGTAGTAACTCGGCTGTTCGTTGCTTCGCCTTCTCTGCCTGCTTCGACTGCGTTTCGTTCAGCTGGATGTTCTGCCTTTGCGTTTTTTTCTGCTGCTTGCTGCTTATTGGAGGTTTTTGCTATGTTCTGCGTTTCTCTGCTGCTTGACGGCTTTCTGATTTCTTTGCCCGAGCGTAGCATTCCGATTTAAAATGCAAAAAATGTTATGCGATCGGTTGAGCCCCCATGTAAGCTTGAACAGTTTTTATTATTCCAAAATAGTAATTCAATATGAAGAAAAATGTATTTTCAAAGTTCATAAAAAAAATGATCGGAAAAAAAATGACTACTGCTACTGCTGAGGTTACGCTGACGACTCACACTTTCCTTCTTCGTACTGGGGTGTTACATACGATTCAGGGCTGGCTGCCATCTTACATATATATATATATATATATATATATATATATATATATATATATATCACCATATATATAATCATCGGCCGTCGGAGGCGCCATGAAAACGTCCAGACGCACATCATAAATGGGAGAAGGACTTCGGCCAAATACCCAGTAAAGGGTATTAGCGCCAATTATTTACTTATAAGTAAAAAGTTCAAGCAAATGATGAATATTGCTATCTTAAATGTAGAATTACAATTTACATTATATATTTCTATGTAAGTGATGCCACTTTTCGGCTAAGGCTCAGAATAATCCTAGAATAATCTAATTTTCGGTGAATACTCGTTATCAAATGATCCACACATATTTACTATGCTTTGTCGATGAGCTCCAAATATGTATTGCTTTCGACACAAATTTCTGTCCATTAAACGCTTTTTCAAGCTTGTTGCTAGATAATAACCACAAGAAACAAAATCTGGAGAAAAGATGGATTAGAACTAATTTGTGGTGAGATTCATACAATTTTGCCGTAACGAACCCGTTCATTTGTGTGTCCTGTGGATGTCGAATTGATTCAGGAACCGTATGGTACATTATTTTCATCATTAATATAGATAAATGAGTGAAGGGGAGTGTTTTTAAGAAGTGCGATGTCCCAAAAGCAGTTAAATGGCGTAGCTCATCTGCTTATGCATATAGACTCAAATTTCCATGGTGAAAGAAATTTTAGAGAGATTTGCTTAAAATAAGCAGCCAGTTGAAATCAACTTATAATATTTTTTCTATTTTCATGCGGCCAAATGTCTTTTTTTGGATATAATTTATTTTCATTATATGTTTTTTTTTGTTTTTTGTTTTTGCTTTATTATTAATTTTTCTTAGAGGATTATATAAAAAAGAACCGCCGGAAAAAATTGCTTTTATGTTTATAATATGCGCACCCACGTGTTCACAATTTTCAAAGTCATTGTTCTAAATACTTTATCGTCAATTTGTATGCTCTCACCTGCTAAAACTCAAAAGGAAACAAAATGGAAATTAAAGAATTCGGAAGTATGGTACTGCCACAAAAAATTGCAACATAAACCATTTCTGCACAACGAGCCTCCCCACTTTACTTTTCTCACTTTCGCAAATAAATATGTCAGTATGTATACATATAAAGCAAAGTATATAAAAATGATTGAATAGGGTAGTTGAGTGTTAGAATGACAAAATTTAACTGGGGTTGCCAGGGCGATCAATGGAGCACGCCGATGATTATTCATTTTTACAAAAAGCTTTATCTGACATAAATTGTACAGCACATAAATACACACACACTTTTAAGAATAGCGGTACGTGACGAGTGTGTATGGATGTGCGATGAGTTGCAGCCACATTTTTTACCAATTTCCTGCCATCAGCGACGAAGTGGAGACATGGAATCAAGGACGTGTTAAAAGTTTTAAATATAATAGAAGAAAGAGACATTAAAGGAATGCGAACAAAATTTAATAGCAATTTGAAGCGAACGCGTAGAAATAACACCATCCTACTCAGCTGTCAATCTGGGAAAGTTTAGCACCAAGAAATTTGTACTTTCATTTGACCATTTGTATGGCAATGGCTGTAGACCATTATTACCCATGCTATCAAAATCTAATATATTATGTATGACTCAAACGACAGCTTACAGTTACCCTACTCGTTGCGTGATTATGGTGATGATGGCATACAAGTTGAGGTTCATGAATTTTTTTCCTGGGGCATAGGCGTCACCACTCAAAACCTGCAATAAACCTGTCAACCAAGCTGCCACCACTGACACTGCGCTCGTGTCGACTTCACTACAAATGTGCTTTACGCAAGTATACGCACACACATTCAAGCCCGTGTATGTTTGTATGCCTATCCCTACCTTCCTGTAGGTATTTCTACCGTAAAATTTTAAAATTTCCAAAAACGAAAAAAAAACCGAAAATACATTCTTCTTGTTATTATAACATCACTTTGTTGCCGGTGTGTGAAAGCAGTTCTCTGGTTACATATTTGTGTTTGCTGGACGCTTTTTGATGTTTGGCAACAAAAAGCACCACATAGGTGCTTATGTTAACTCAAATATGATAATTTAATTTTTAGTTACTTTTTTGTTGTTTTGGTTTTTACGAATGAGTTTAGGGAAATCTTTTGGAAATACACTTGCACGCGTAAATGCTTAGGCGTGTGTATATGTGAATGTGCGAAAGTTAATCCGAGTATGCACACACATTTTTGTTTCTGTGTGTGTATGCATAAGTTCATGTGAATTTTGCGGCTTCGCTTTATGTGTAAATACTCGTATATGTTCCCTACCCTCTTTGACTCAATGCTAACCGCCCATTGTTTTCCCTTATTTATATGGTTCACTCTGCCCTTGAACCATTTGGGGGTAAGCATTAGCATTTGGTTTCGCATATTTTTCACGCCAAAGTGAATAAAAGGGGTTGATGAAAAAATTAAATATTTAAAAATTCTAAAATGAGAAAAATGTGAAGCTGTAGGTGTATTTAGTATTGTAGTTTGAATGCTTTATTATAGCGCCTACACAACACCCTCCGCGTATAAAATTTTGTTGGTAAAATCATTCATAAAGCGCTAAATGTGCCATGCAATTTTAATTCATTCTCATTTTCTTTAGTTATTCTACACAATCGTCACTATACAAGGTTAATTTTTTATACCGAGAGCCTAATAACAAAAAAAAATAAAAAATAAAAAAACAACGTTTTTATTTTCATTTATTCTCAAAGTAGACTATTCTTTTCAAAGTGGATTAAAACCGTAAAATAATATAAATTGTTGATAAATGTAATTTTGAAATTGCTTATAGGTTGTGCTAAAATCCGAAGATGGCGAGCTGCAGCTATACAAATACTCAAAGACTTTAATCGAAAATTATTGTGCACCAAAAATATATTGAACTTCGAATTATGTATCAAGCAGGATAAGGAGTTTCTCGAAGCAAGCTATAAAAAGCCTTTACATACTTTTTTGTTTATTTTGCCGAGCTCCTCTTCCAATTTTGGGTCTACATCTTGTTGTTTCACGCCGCTTCCGAATGACTAATGATTTTTTACGAGGAGTTTTTTTATGGCAGAAATATGTGTACCCTTAGATTGGCCATTGCCTGCTGAAAAATGACCGCAATTAGAAACAAACTTTCATTTTAACGTTCATTTCATTTAGTTTTAATCTTTCGAGCTTTAAGCGCGTTTTTAACCAAAATGGAACTGATACACCAACCCAGTCGCCTAAGGCAATCGCATTAATAAGTTAGGAAGTGCAAAATTTTGCTCATAACGAATTTTGTATACGCGCTCACATTTTATTAAAATTTAATTTGGACCGGCTGTTAATTTTTGGAGTCAAACAAACTAATATACAATTGAGAGTTAAGCTTGCATTATCATAGGACTTTAATCTTAATTTATAAAAGAATGCCTGATTTATAAACAATCTCAATAATACTTAACCCTCTATCCGGCAGACTATAAATAATCGTCAAAAAATCATGTAAAATTCATATAACGTTAATTTGGGTACGCTAAAAACGAATTTGAAGTCTATTTTACATTACCTGTGTTTGTTCCCTCGCCAGGTAACAAAAAAGGTAGACCGTCTACAGACGGTCTTTTTGGATTAAGCGTAAAAATTAAAGCAAAGTAATTTTAAATTCAAAACAATAGGAGGAAGTTTTTATTGTTCATTTCACGGTATAATAATAGGTAACATCTAAGATTGAATGTGAATGATTATTTCACTGTGATGAAGAAGCATACCTGTTTTGAATTTTTGAAGAAATTACTGCAATGTTTGGTCACTTTTTCACAAACGAAAAGATGAAATTTTTCAACTGTAATTTTTTCCACTGATTTCAACGGCGCCCATTACTAAACTGACAATAAACCTCAAATTGAAACAAATGAACACTGTAAATGATTTGGAATGGTGATTCGTTTCAAGGTAGCCATGCCGGCTCACACGAAAAAGAAAATTCCATATAAAACCAAGGAGAGTAGTGAATAGAGGGTTAATTTGGATCTAACTTGGGACGCAATAAATGTAATTTTGGACGATTTTATTAAGTCGTTATCGATGTACACGCTTTTAGGCAAAAATGTGTGAGGCGCCGGAGAAAATTTTTTCTTTCATTTCTTTTTTTTTTTTGGTTCATCATTTGTACTAAATTTAAGCTTCAGAGATACCGCTTTTTATTTTTTTATTATAGCAAATTAAGGTTATATGGTTGTTCAGCAACACTTTGCGTTACAGCTGCAATATTCCCAACAGATTGTCCAATTTTTTGTCATCCAGTCCTTTTTCTATTCCCGACAATGCCAGTTTGTTGAAATTTTTTTACTAACCTTTAAATTGTCGACTTATTCGGACGATTATATATTATATATGCATTAGGGTGGTCCAAAAATGCATGGCAAAAAATTTATATTAAAATTTTTATGCTGCCGCCCCCCATAATGGTAAAGAATGAAAAATAAAAAGACCCGTATTTTTTTTTTTTTAATCAGACCATATTTAATGGTGCCGCCGGGGCTTTGAAATATCCCATGTATTTTGCATGGGAAAAAAATACTTTTTCGTAGATTTCATGTAAAAACCTGGAAAATGAATATATTTTAACCGGATAACTCAGTTTCTCTTCATAATTGGTCAGGGAATAACAACCAATTATGAAATAATTAAATTTTTTGTATTAACTATTTTTTATAGAACCCCAAAAAGCCCCCATAAAACGAAAATCTAAGAAAAAATCGAAAAACAATATATCTATAAAAAATAGTTAATACAAAAAAAATTAATTATTTCATAATTGGTTGTTATTCCCTGACCAATTATGAAGAGAAACTGAGTTATCCGGTTAAAATATATTCATTTTCCAGGTTTTTACATGAAATCTACGAAAAAGTATTTTTTTCCCATGCAAAATACATGGGATATTTCAAAGCCCCGGCGGCACCATTAAATATGGTCTGATTAAAAAAAAAAAATACGGGTCTTTTTATTTTTCATTCTTTACTATTTTGGGGGGCGGCAGCATACACATTTTTTTTGGACCACCCTAATATGCATATATATATAATCGGCGCGTACACCGTTTTTGGGTGTTTGGCCGAGCTCCTCTTCCTATTTGTGGTGTGCGTCTTGATGTTGTTCCACAAATGGAGGGACCTACAGCTTCAAGCCGACTCCGAACGGCAGATATTTTTATGAGAAGCTTTTTCATCGCAAAAATACACTCGGAGGTTTGCCATTGCCTGTCGAGGGGTGACCGCTATTAGAAAAATGTTTTTCTTAATTTTTGTGTTTCACCGAGATTCGAACCTACGTTCTCTCTGTGAATTGCAAATGGTAGTCACGTACCAACCCATTCGGCTACGGCGGCCGCTTAGTTCGGGCAAAAAATAACGAATTTTGCGATATGTCGTTCTTCTTCGTTTCATTAGTTTCAACGCGTTATTCTATGGCGTAAAATTTTGTATTTGTCTACAAATGTCAAAGATGACATAATAAAAGGTATCGTCAAGGAATTATTCACTACAGGCATCTAGGCGTCACCTTTAAAACATAAGCATAACCTTAAAGCGTAACCTTTTTTGTTTTTTTGATAAACACTCATGAGTGAAACTAATTAATAACACTAATTCATTTAAGAGGACAGATACCTGTAAACGGCCATATTTTCAATGATTTTCATTAAAATTATTTAAAATGAAGAAGTCAATATATTTTTTTCAAAATTGGCATACAGTTTATTTATACATTAAAATAATACTTATAAAATTAATTTTTTTTTTTTTTAATCATTTAAAATGGCGGATGTACACTCAAATCTTCCAGGAAGGTCGCAGCGGTGCTTCTCAATCGGCGGGCATTGTAGCATCGGCGTCAGTGACCTGAATACAAAAAACCAAGCATTTTTTTGTTTATTAGTGTCATAATTTCTATATTAATTAACAACAAATTGAAAAAAACTCGCTGAATAAAATGCTTAAAAAATGAATTTTTCGGCGAATTTTCCTACTATTGTTGCTTCGAAAAAATTATTTTTTCGAAAAATTTTCGAAAACTTGAAACACATAGAACGTAATATCATAAAAAAGATGTGTGCAAAATTTCAGGGAGATCGGTCAATAACTTTTCGAGTTATCGTGTACGCCAATTCGAAAAATATAGTTTGAGAAAAACGCTTCTAAAGTCGGCAACGTAACTATACCTCTCCCAGCGCTCGAACGCAAGGAATATAGTCGTCGTGGTTGACGATCTATAATATTATATAAGAAATACTTAAATTTACGTTCTAAATTTTTTTGACATATTCTTAAAGGATTATATGTATTAACATTTTATGAAAAAAAAAGTTTTTTTTTCGAAAATTTACAGGTATCTATCACCTTAAAATTTTAAATGAAATAATTTCTATGAAGAAATGTGACATCAAGAGGAACATCTTTAATTAAGGGAGAAGCTAGACCAAAATACTTGACAATGGATATAAGCATCATTTATTTAATTTTTTCACGAAAATTTACCTGCATTTTCTCTATTAGACGCTTAAAACTCTAGTATACGCTCAGAAATATTACTTATTTATGAACAACATTCGCTATCAATCTCATCGCTAAAATATTGGAAAACATCTTGCTCTCAAACTCTATGGGATGGTTTCTTTAATAAATTTAACTCTCACTTGCTCACCTTTCGTTCTTCACATATTTCAATGCCATCAATAAAATGAAGTGGTTCTCTTCCCCTACTTATTTCCGATTTAGTATATTTTTTCGGAATTTTACAATATAATAAATAACATTGCAAAGTTTTAGGCGCAACACTTTTACAACCGGTGGGTGAAACTTAGCCAAGAGGCCAATTTAACTGTTTATATCTATAAGAAATTGCTAAACTTTTTGCCAATGAGAGCTCCTAACTGTGCACTGATGTCCGAAAAGCGAAACTACGTTGAAACAAAAATTTTAGCTATTATATATATATATTTATATATATAGATATACTTAGATATACATATTCTTACATATATACATATATATACATAGTATACCTGCATACATACCTGTTGGCAAGTGGAGGGTATAGAAGAAACAAATAGCAAAATCTCTAATTGAATCGGTGAATGGCGTGTTCGACAGTATTTGGAGCGTAGTTGGAAGGCGCCAAGAGCAAATTAAACGCAAAGTTTTTACTGTAATTATTCGCGCCATTTGGCAATTGTGAGAAAATTAGAATTGTTAAATTGAATTGTGGTAATGAATTTTTAGATGAAATTTTTTTATGTTGATGTTAAATGGTATGTATATTCGAAATAAATTTATTTTTATAGAAAGTTAATGAGTTTAAGTAAAAAGTATATAAGAGGTGTGCTTAAACTCCATCGACAATTTCATTTATTTTGCAGACACCTACATATATACAATAATAATCATCTTATCAGAAGGCTTTTAACTTTTGCATATGGCGTCGTTCGTGAATCACTTTTGACACTTATATATTAATCAGACAAACAATGGAGCGCGTTAAAGTCAGAATAAAGATTTCCATCACTCAAAAACTTTCTTTTTGGCATTTAGCAACAAAGTTATTCAAAAACAAAATTCGATGATTAATTTGGTGCCAGCTATGTACATTAATATATATATTTTTTTTTTTTTTTAAATTATATTCTTAACAGCCATTTGTATTTTGCATTTAAATCCTATATTTTTATAAGTATTTTCAACAGCCCTGGTTAAATAAAAATAATAATTTACAGCATCTCAACGTATAAGTAATTTCACCATCAACCATTCCATGTTAACGTTAGTGAATTTGTGCTTGATATCAACCTTAGCACATGCCGTTTCAATGATATTGAAAAATTTAAACGCTGCTCCTGCTTATTTTATGGCTTAGAGCCAAACGATTCGCCCGAAATTGCTTCATTACATCATCAGCTGCTGCAGCCGCCACATGGACGGGAGTGCATTAGCCACACCAGCATCATCAAACATCGTCATTCTCACGTAAAAGTAATTCAGAGGCGTCAGTCAATGACATGGATTTCCAGTAAACGATTGCTAGCAGATTTTATTAGCCAGCTTTATATTTAAAAATGATTTCTCTACAAAATTACTCACTGTACTATTTTAAAAATACGTTGTTCCATTTTTTCTTTTGTTAACTATAAATGATCCTTTGAATTGGCGATTGCGAATATAAACATTATGAGAAAAAAACACTTTTCGATTGTCTTTTCTACATTCCGCTGCAATGTTTACTTTGGGTATTCCATTGAAGTTGATGAGATATACATTTTAACACTGATTAGTTATTTGTTTTTGCATCATTTTTCGCAAGAAGTGATTGCTTGCAAAAGAAATTTAAATTTTACGATTTAATTTAATTAGTAGCCAAAATACATGCAAATGTATTCTACAGTCAGATGTGAAATCTGCTAGGCCCACAAATTGCACTATTAATTGCTCAGAAGGTGTTCAAGAGTTGTTTTCAACGAAGATGCTTTCCCACGTTACCGCTTCTGGAACATTTTACTAAAATACAATTTTCCCATTCGTTCCTGGATATTCTTCACCACTATTTCTAAGTCTCTTAATTTTTTTTTTTTTTAATTTTAAAAATAAACTTTACCTTTTTTGCCATTGCTGCACTTCTGCATTACTCTCAATGACTTCAAATTGGCTATGATCAACTGCACTTGAAACAGTGTTTTCCCTCACTACTAACTTTGGAGCGTAGGCCAGTGGCTGAAAACTTATGGAAAGTGAGAAATTTTGCAGTCAAAGGTTCAGAACTGAAACACTTCCAATGAAGTCAAATTTCTACTTTATATCAAGAGTTATATTACGCACGCTCAAAAAGTCTAAATCAAGTCGGAGAGCAAATTTGACTGGGTAAGAAGATTATTTGTTTAGAATTAATAAAGACTAAGCCAGTGATTTAACTTTTTTACATATTCGCTTTCTTGCATGTGATATAAAAATTATGGAATTCATTGCAATTTAGTTTGATTTCTGCGAAAACTATCTAGATGAAGAAGAAGAAGAGTTGATGTGATATCGTAATAGTACGTGTGCACCTAGCAAATAACTCCGATTTTCTTCTTCTACATGTAAGAAGGTGGTAACACTATCGATTTTTGAATAGTCAGCAGTCGTTTAATCATCCCAAGGAAGTAGTCAAGTTACCGAAAGTGAAAAAGGTCAAGTCGTCAAGTCGTTAAGTCGCCGAAGTTGTCGAAAGTCAAAAGAGTCAAGTTGTAAATTAGCCGTGGAAGTAAGAATTTGAATTTTTTTTTCTATCAATTTTTAAGCCGCTAAGAAGTCGAGTCATCTTATTTTGAATTTTAAAATCTTGAATCTTATTAAAACATTAATCTAGCACTTCCATATATATTTGATTATTCTTTGTACTTACTTACAGTTCAGGGTTTGATTGAAAAGTAATGAGCCTTATTTTTTTTAAGCAGTTTTATTAAACCTTTTGGCTTATAAAATTAATATTCTTCAAAATAGGACTCTTGAGCGTCTATACATCGCTGGTAGCGGTCCTTCTACTGCAGGAAACATTTTTTAAACTCATCCGCCGGAATCGCTTTCTTTTCAGGCGCGGGAACAAGAAGAAGTCCTGAGGGAACAGGTCTGTGCTGTAGGGAGGGTGGGGAAGCACCGCAACCCCCATCTTGGCCAATGCAGAGGTGCAGAGGAAGGTGGCGTGCGCCGACGCATTGGCGTGATGAAGGGTCCAATTGTTGACGAAGTCGGGCCGAACCCCGGCGACGCGGTTTTTCAGCCGAGGGAGCACTTCTTTCTAAAATGCCGCGTTTACAGTTCTTCCTGGCATGGTTTACAGTGCTTCCACCATAGTTTTGACCTTGGGTTTCGACATACTGGCTCGTGGGTCGTGGCTACTGGCTCGTGTGCCACTCTGCACTCCCTCTCTCTTGCCTTCAGGATCGTACTGAAAGCACCAGGTTTCATCTCCTGTGATACAATTGTCTAAAGTATTATCCTGTTCGTCACTTTCCAATACTTCACGACTCTTTTCCACACGCAAATGCTTTTGTTCATCAGTCAAAACCTTTGGAACCAATTTGGCACACACTTTGCGCATGTCAAGTTTTCCGGTCATGATTTCCCGCACATTGTAGTAAGTTAAATTTAACTCTGCACTGATCTCACGTAGGCTAGCACGACGGTGAATGTTCAAAAATTCACGGACCCGGTTCACATCTGCGTCTGTTTGCGTCGTCGAAGGCCTTCCAGATCGCTGTTCGTCTTCGAAGTCCTCCCGGCCTTGTGTCACCGTTTTACCTGAGCACTGGACAGAGATTGGTCCCCGTAAGCCTCCTTGATTTGATTTTGATTTGAGCGCCCGTTTTCGTAATAAGCCTGAATAACTTTAACGCGTTGCTCGATTGTGTATTTTTCCATGATTGAAATTGAATTAGTCTGAAATTGAGAAATGTCAAATGAAATGCAGAAAAAAGCTTGACGTTTAGGTATGTTCCACATTCAATATCGGCCCTTGAAATTTAACCACCCTTTAGAATATCCCATGCGCATTGCTGACATAATTTTTTGCAACCTCAGTAAACATCGCATACGGATTTCCTCCAACTGTTTATTATTAGCAGCCAATGAATTACACAATTAAATTAGCTATTCCTTCTCCTTTTCTTCATATAGTTAATAATAATTAAGGAAACCAAAAACACCGAAATATTCCACCAAAATAATTTCTATGAAGAAAAACCTCTCAAAGCAGTATTGACAGCAGGTAATCAGACTCTCAATTTTGCAGATAATCTGCCATATGTGAACGGGTAGATAAATTTGGTGGGTTTATAGGTGATTAATGCATATGTAAACGTATTATTAAATATTAATAATTTCAACCGACAATACATATTGTTATATGTATATGTATTTACAAATTCACGTTCTTGCTAAAGAGCAACATTAAAATCAAGGCGGTTTTTCCTCGATTTTGTGCTCCTCTAGAAAATATTTACCTTTCTGCATCTGGGCACGACCGAAAATCGTACACTACTCTGCTTTAAATCTAGTTTTCCTTTGATTTTTATTTTTAGGAGTGAAATAAAATGCCGCCTCCAAGCTGCATAGTTATGGTACTTAGGATACATAATTTCATGGTAGAAATGTACCAGAGAGTTAATCATTGCAGCCGAAATACTGCTCTCATTAGAAATATTTGAAAAGTTAACCATTCAAAACAAAATTTTGTATATATTAAGTTGTGTAGTTACATTTTCGTATAAAAATGTGCAAGAAAATTTTCAAGTTTTGAATTGGCATGTTACTATTAAAAATTAAAATTTATACATGTGTTAATTTCTATTTGTATACATAGACGTGTTGTTTATTTAAAATTTAAGTTTCGCCAACTACTTACGAATAACTTTCTGTGAATACAATGGCGTGCATATGCACCAATAACAACTTTCTAGGTTTGCTAATTTGCACAAAGATTGAATCCTTTATTTGTACGAGTTATACAAGAATGAACTATATTTTCATAAAAAACCATTAAAATTAAATGAAAAAGAAATAAATTGCCAAAACTTGTCAATGAATCTCTGTGCTAAAGTTACTTAACGCAGTATATGTACGAGGGGTGCCTTTTATATTTCGGGATTTTGCAACCCTGGTGTTGCAATCTGGCAACTGACAGCTGTATCGCAAAGTTTGACATTTTTTGGCTTTTACGTACTCAGAACGTTTTGAAATATCAGCGCTATTTGTGTTGTTTACAGTAACTTAAAAGATTCATCTCGGTCCAAAAATGGAATTAAATCGTGAACATTTTCGTGCGATTATTTTTTACAACTTTCGACGTGGATTAACTCAGCAACATTGCATGGATGAACTTAATTGATTTTTTGGCGATGAAGCTCCATCAAGGACCAGTGCTTATCAATGGTATGGTGAATTCAATCGCGGTCGTAGTTCACTCCAAGACGAATTTCGTGAATGTCGTCCAAAATCAGTTGTTGTTCCGAAAACCATTGATGCTGTGCGCGAACTGATACTGCAAGATCGTCATGTGACCTATCGTGAGATTGAGACAATCTTAGGCATTAGTGGGATCAGCATACATTCAATATTGTATAAATATTTGACTGTCAAAAAAATTTGTTCATGTTGGATCCCACACAATTTGTCAATCGCTCAAAAAAAGGCTCGTGTCGATTGGTCGAAGGAAATACTCAAAAAATACGATCGCGGGGCTTCGAAACACGTCCATGACATCGCGACAGGTGATGAATCATGGATTTACGCGTATGAGCCCGAAAGTAAACAGCAGTCGACTGTATGGGGGTTTCAAGATGAGCCAAATCCAACAAAAGTTGTTCGCGCACGAAGCACTTCCAAGCAAATGGTCGCCTGTTTTTTCGGAAAAACTGGACATATCGCAACCGTACCACTAGAACAACGCAGAACAGTAAATTCTGAGTGGTACACAACCATTTGTTTGCCAGTTGTCTTCCAAGAAATTAGGAAAACCAATCGCCAAAGACGGATCACTCTTCACCAGGACAATGCGAGCTCTCACACATCGGGTCAAACAACTGCATTTTTGAGCACCCAAAACATCGAATTAATGGGTAATCCGCATAGTCTTGACTTGGCACCGAATGACTTCTTTGTATTCCCGTACGTAAAAGACAAACTGAGAGGTCAACGTTTTTCGACACCTGAAGAAGCGGTTACGGCATTCAGAATGCATGTTTTGGAGGTACCTCATTCAGAGTGGCAAAAGTGCTTCGACAATTGGTTCAAACGCATGCAAAAGTGTATAGATCTTCATGGAGAATATTTTGAAAAACAATAAAGTGATTTTCGATGATTAAAATTTGTTTTTGTTCTCTAATCCCGACATATAAAAGGCACCCCTCGTATGATACCATCTTGATCAAAATGTTCCCAGAATATATTCAGAAAATTGAAAATACAAATTTACTCCTCAAAAGTAATATTATCGTCTTCAAAGTACTCACCATCAAATGCAACGACCTTATGCCAGTGTTTAATCCAGCTATTGAAACATTTCTGGAACTCTATTTTCGGTATAGGCATCAAAGCGTTCTTCTATTTTTCCATTACTTCCTTCCGGCACAGAAAAAAATCCGGAACAGAAAAAAATCGCAGGCAGCCATACCAGTTGACTCGCTGGCTGTTGGATGGTATTCGTTTTTTCAAAATTTCTGGGATAATTATGGCACTGTGCAACGGTGTCTTATCATGGTGCAAAACTCACGAGTTATTTTCCCACAAATCCCTGCTTTTTTCGCCTGATTAATAGTCCTTATTTGTATGACCTTCTGGCCAAAATATGGAGTGGACAATTTCGTTGTACTCCATAGAAACCGCATCGCGTTTTTTTTTAACCGAAAATGACGTGATTTTTTGGTCGTAGTCCATTCGCACCTCTCTAACGACTGGTGTTTGGACTGCGTGTCGAACTCGTAACTGAACGGTGGGTGGGAATCAGCCTTGGAAATAAGCTCTGTGGCGATATTAACTCGGTCCTTTTTTTTGGTTCGCTGGCACCAACCTTGCAGCAACACGCCGCAAGCACAAATCATTAACTGCAATGTCCTGAACAGATCTACAAGCGATGCTCAAATCCTCTGCCAGCTCACTGATGGTTAATTTGCGGTTATTGATCAATTTTTTTCTTGGTTTATTCATTTTTTCAACATATTTTTTTAGTTTTCGATGTCGACGGCATATTACTACGTTCATCATTCTCGATGGACTAACGATTCATTCTGAAGCGTTTATTCCAAAGATTTTCATCAGAGTATGCTTATCAAAACACCTTTCTAACATTTCTAGGGTTTTTGCTCCACTAAATTCATTTTCGGACAAAATTTAATATAAACTGGTTGTTTGAAATTCAAATTCGTTTTTCAAACTGTAAAAAATCGAAAGTACGTACGAGGTAGATTTACTCAAGGCGGCGAAACTTCGACAAATGTTAAGCAATGGCAATATAATTTATGTAGGAATGTAAATCACAGATGTGACTTAGAGAGTCACCTGGTGGTTGTTCCGGCAACTTTTTGACCAAGAAAGTATTTCATACTCAAACTATAGTACTCTGTGTAAACATAATGCGCTGAGTATACACAATTTCAATGAATTTAAGTGCTATAGTGAGGAATAAGTTGTGAAAAATTCAAATTCAAGTTCTTAAACGTTTCCACAATTGAACGCGCACTACAAATTGTCCAATCTTTATAAATAGAATTCCACTAAGTAGAACATGAAAAGTTGTACGATTTTTGTAATTTTTATATAAAGCATAAGGTCGGAAATTATATTCTTATAAATACTTATTTAAATATCCACAACAAAAGCTAAAAGTAGGATACGTGCAAGAAAAATATTTGAGCAAAGAACACTTGGCATTAAATAATCGCTGTAAGACCGAGCAAATAACAAAAACATACACGCTCTTACGAAACCTTGACAGTAACAGCAAAAACGACTGGTTGTCAGCAGCGCAAAAAACCCGCTATCGCATTTTTCATCTCTTTCACTCATTCGCTATTTACACCTTTTGATGTTGGAAAATTTCCCCTGCGCTTCAACTCACTTCTAAGTAACTAAAAATTTAAAAATATATTTCTGAAATGCAGCAAGGCGATAACAGCAGCTGCAGCTGTTACAACTGTCGTAGCCGTCATCTGTTGCCTTTGCCTTTGCCATTGAGCGCGCGCGTGCAAAATATTGCGTATACGCCATGACTTAAAATAAAATAAAAGGTCTGTTAGTTTGGTAGTGAACATCTCGGTGCTGCCTGTGACATTGCCGTACACTCACATACACCCAAATACACAAAAACCTTTCTGCAGCATGGATATTTGCACAGGATATTTTTTTTTTGCATTTCCCCGCCAACAACAATTTCATTCAAGGTGCGACTAAACAAGTGCAATTATTTTAATGCACATTTGACTTTTGACATTGTGCTTGGCAAGCGGAAAGTTGTTCGTTGCAAGTGGTGCTCTATGCAGTCTACTATTCTTTGGTAATTTCAGCAGAGAGAGCGGTGAGGCATGCAAGGAGTTCATAGCATTTAAATGATTCGAAAAGGGCAAAATTTTGTAAATTTTCTGTATAGAAGAACCTGTGAATTCATTGCTACTCTTGGTTTCCCAGTATTGTACGGCTTTTTACCAGTCATGTATTCCACAATGAAAAAGTACTTTGTTTCATTTCATTTTGTTAAATAAAGATTACTTTAAAGTTTTTGGGAAACAGAATTTTTCCATTTCTTTCATTCATTTCATTTTTTCAAAGCTCTTTATTGAAAAAGTGTATCACAAATTTAACTGATGCCGTCAACCGCATGTCTGCATGTACATAATATCATGTGTTAGCTTCGAAAAGCTTAACTTGGTTATTAGCAATTCCACTTTTCCCTTTTATTAACATATTAGACGATATGAGGTTGGTTCAAAAAACGATGACTTTTATTTTTTCTCGAAAAATATTTATTTATTCATTAATGTTTGAACTGTGTTATATAACTATAGCGACGGGATTCATTGTTAAGTTTCGACAATTTACTTGTTGCTCATTTAATTTTAATATCTATATTAAATTAAAAAAATACATCACTTTCCTATAAAAACTACATAAATCCAAACTGTGTGTAAATTAAAGAAAAAAATCAACAAATTTTCATCAAAATTTACACTTCAGAATTTTTAGACAAATTTCGTACATGTAGCTTTACGGCCCTTTGAAGTGGGTTTAACTATCTCACCTGTCTACCTAAGCTTCTCATAAAAAACCATCTGTGGATTCCTCAATTGGAAAAAAGTAAGACACCTAGGGCAAATGGAAGGAGGTGCTCGAATTTACATGAATGTATTTGAATATGACCGAAGAAAAGCTCAGTTCAAATATACTATAACATGTGACTGCACATCGTTATTTGGGGTTGCTTAGAATGGCAAATATCTAGCGAAACGCAGAAACAGCGATAGCAGTCAATAATATATAGCTTCCCGCATTCGTTGAAGTGCCATAATCCTTGTATGCGAATCATCCCTCATTCACTTGACCCCATTGAACGTCTTCCTCTAGATAAGCTGCTGAATTATGTTAGCCACCACTTGCAGTTTTTTGTTTGTTGAAAGATAATTTGAAATAAGTATATACTAAGGTCTATAAAACTATTATTCCTCCCCAACGAATACATGGTAAATTCAATTGTATACACAAGTTAAATTAACATAAATAGTAAATAAATAAAAACTAATTAATATTATTAGTAAAGTTAAGGGTAACGACTCTTTAATTAGAATGGGCCAACTACCTTGGCCGGGAGTCCATTCTGCCACTCCCTTCTGCAGCCATTAAAGCCACGGTTAGCAAACGGGTTACTCTAACCCACAAGCCAGCTTGGTAGGCCGAGAGAGGCCGCAGATGAAGAAAACTGATGTTACCTGTCAAGTCCAATCAAGTGTTGCAGTTCCTCCGGCCACTAAGCAGAGGGGACTGTAGGGAGCTGAATGGACTGATGACAGGTTACTTTCTATTGACAGGGCACATGGAAAAGCTGCGTATCTCAGATAGTGCACTCAACCCAGCTTGTGAAGAGGAGGATGAGACGGCGGACCACTTCCTGTGTGTCTGCCCCGCCTTCGCTCGAATCAGGTTTAAGATCTTTGGCACTGATGTGTTAAGAAGCGACCACCTTAGCTCCTTGCCGCCATAAGATCTACTCAAATTTCTTCGGAGGTCCAATGGTTAATGGTTAATGGTAGTAAAGGGTTAAGGTATGGCCCTTTAGCAGTGCGACCATATTAATCTATTGTGCACCCTGTCTGTCTATTGACTGTTAAGTATGCTTATGAATTGTACCAGCTCCTTCTGAGGGAGTGATTGAAGGTCTTCATCTGTAAGCATGAACTTGTTTAAAAACCTTTTCCTTCTATGCGTCAACCCCGGACATTCGATGATGAGATGTTCTATAAACTCCTCATCTTCGCAGCAAAATCTGCAGGTGCTAGTGTTAGTTATGCCTAATTTATGTAGGTGTTTGTTGCAGGTGAAGTGACCCGTGAGGGCGCCTGTGAGAGTGCGAATGCTCTTTTTGTTTAACGTGAGGGCCATGTAAGCTCTTTTAGCGTTGAAACTTAGGAACTTTTTGGAGTGTCTAAGACCCTCTACGTTGTTCCAATGCTGATTTGATAGAGTTTAGGCCCTTCGGAGGTCCAATAGATGTAAAGAAAATTAAAAACGGAACCCGAGTGCAGTACAATGGACTTAATTTTGTCTGAGTACTACTGTACTTGCTAGTTTGTGCTGACAAAAGAAAAGTTAGGACATGGATGAGAAAAATATATTCGAAATGATGTGTTTCCTGCACACTTCCTTTGACCTCTTTTGCATTTGCATAGTTTTTATACTATAAATATTGAATTATCTTCTTTTCTGTCCTGAATACTGCTGTAGCTTTCGCGATTTAGGCGGTGATGGCATTGATATATCATCTATTTCAAATTAATAGCCTGGGTATTAGAGAGAGTAAAACAAAATCAAATACCTTAAAGTTTGTGTTTGAAAATAATAATTATAGAATTGTCACGCTACTGAGATATTTAACAGCCTCAAATAGCATGGCTCCCACAAATGTGCTTTATGCAATATGCAGAGTTTATAAGCTCGTTTACTCTTAAATTTCTTTGCACACCATTGTTCGTTCTAAAACGGAATATTCATCTTTCATATCCTGCTTGTCGGATAACTCGAACCTTGAATGTATACAAACAGCTTTTATCGGTTTTGCAACTATATACATTCCCTTCATTTCCATGACCCCATACCCTCATAATTTTCTAGATGCTTGCTATCAATTTGAAATCATTGAAGTCTCTATAATCTATGTTGCCTTTATCTTTCGTCTTTGGTATTATTCAAGGTTTTGTGTGTTGCCCCTCCCTTTTTCAGCGAATCTACCTTAATACACCAACCCACAGCGCTTCGTAATTTAAATGTTTCCATGTTGGCTTTATAATAACTCTGTATGGACGGCTGATAGAATTTTATTCTACTTCCAAATCTTTTTTAGATGGACTTTGCATCCTCTGTTATTAAACCTTTTAATTATGCTTACAAATAGTTGATTCAATGTTTTGCTATATTTTCTTCTTTCTTATTCAGATTATCATTATATTCTGTAGAATTTATTTATTCCGCCGTAGCGGAATGGATTGGTGCGTGACTATAATTCGGAATCAAGAGAGAACGTAGGTTCGAATCTCGTTGAAACAGTAAGATGAAGAAAATTTTTTTTCTAATAACGGTTGTCCCTCGGCAGGTATTGGCAAAAAATATATCTGCGGTTCGGAGTCGGCTTGAAACCGTAGGTTCCTCCATTTGTGGAACAAAATCAAGAAGAACACCACAAATCGGAGGAGGAGCTTGGCCAAATACCCAAAAAGGGTGTACACTCCAATTATACATATATTTATATATATAAAGGGTTTTTCAATTGACGCGGGTCGATTTTGGCGCCCTATGGCAGCCATTTTGTTTTGGTGACATCTGTCAAATCTTTTGTTTATTATTCAGTTGTTTATGTCAAATCATCATGGCAAGTTACACGATTGAACAGCACGTTCAAATAATAAAACTTTATTATCAAAATGAGTGTTCATTAACGCAAACGTTGCGCGCATTGCGCCCATTTTTCGGTAGACGTGGTGGCCCTTCCAATTTCTTATGGCCCATATTGAACCATAGGACCTAGACGACATGTGCTTCCAGCAGGACGGCGCTACGTGCCACATAGCAAACGCCATTTTATTCCATTTCAAAATCAACCCGCCCTTATTGAAAAACCCTTTATATATATACATATATATACTATATATGGTATGATGAAATTGCAAATTATACTCAATGATTTGATTAAACCCCTTTGACAGTTGCAGAGAAATCTCTTGTACATATAAACTATCAAACTATCCGTTACTTAGATGAAAGCAAGCTTCTTATAAAGGGTGAGTTTTTAAGACCTACAGGAAATTTTTTCAAAAAAAACACACGTAAAATTCAGAAAAATGCATCAATTTTTATTTAAATCGATAGTACAGTCCATATAATTTAATGTTTGAAGATTATTTCATGCAAATGTTGACCGCGACTGAGCTTCAAATGGTCTATCCGCTTAGTCCAATTTTTTCATACTCTTTCCAATGCTTCGGTCGGTATCTCACATATAAATGCTTTAATGTTGTCTTCCAAAGCGTTTATTCAAACAGGCTTGTCCGAATAGACATGAGCTTTAACATAGCCGAGTTACGATTCGCAGCATCTTTGAAGAAGTGCGGTCCAATGATACCTCCAGCCCATAAACCGCACCAAACTGTGATTTTTTCTGGATACATTGGTAGCTCTTGCAATTCTTCTGGCTGATCTTCAGTCCAACATCGACAATTCTGCTTATTTGCGTACCCATTGATCCAAAAATGAGCTTCGTCGCTGAACACAATTTTTCGATAAAAAAGTGGATCTTCGGCCAACTTTGCAAGAGCCCATTCACCAAAAATTCTGCGTTGCGGTAGGTCGTTCGGCTTCAATTCTTGCACCAGCTGTATTTTGAAAGACTTCACACCTAAATCCTTTCGCAAAATTTTCCACGTTGTTTAGTAGCAGAGGCCCAATTGCTGCGAACGGCGAAAGGCGCCGAATCGATAATTGATGGTCATCATTAACACTGGCCGATACAGCTGCGATATTTTCTTCAGTTCGCACTCTACGTAAGCGTGTTGGTGGTTTGATGTGCAATAATGTAAATTTGGTTCTAAATTTAGTCACAATAGCTCGAATAGCCACTTCAGTAGATTAAACTGGCCATAAAATGGAAGAAGCGCGCGATAAACTTTCTTAACAGAACACGCATTTTTATAATAAAATTCAATGATTTGCAAGCGTTGTTCGTTTGTAAGACGATTCATGGTTAAATTATAGACCAAACTAAGATGTTTGACAGTGAAACAAAACACGAAACATGCGTCAGCTGTTTAAACCAACTGTTTAAAAAGATAATAGCTAAAAAATCACCCGTTAGTATCTTCTTTCAAAAAACTTCACTGAAACTATTTTCCACATCGATATTTACCCAGAGTCCTGAACAGAGCCGCCGTAGCCGAATGGGTTGGTACATGACTAACATTCGGAATGTGGAGAGAACGTACGTTCGAATCTCCGTGAAAGACCAAAAAGAAGAAAAAGTTTTTTCTAATAGCGGTCGCCCGTCGGCTGACAATGGCAAACCTCCGAGTGTATTTCTGCCATGAAAAAGCTTCTCATAAAAAATATCTGCCGTCTCCATTTGTGAGACAACATCAAGACGCACACCACAAATAGAAGGAGGAGCTCGACCAAACACACAAAATGGGTGTATGCGCCAATTATATATACATATATATATGAACAGTTTCATAATTTTTTGCATTAAATAATTGTAATAAATTAGTCAATTTAGTTACCTTTTTACATTGGAAGTCAAATAGGCCTAAAATGTACGAGGTACATAGTTCCAATGCATTTAATTTTTGATTTTTATTAATTATTTACAACTAGTACACAAATTTTTAATGAAAGCGGCGAAATTAAATTAATATTCTTATTTATTTATTTTTTCTATTTTGTTTATTTGTCCATTGTTGTAGTTGAAAAATTTAACAACGTTCTAGTAAATACTGTCTGTGGTGAATTGATCGGAAGCGGACCATCAGAAATCTGTATCAAGGCAATTTTTCGAGAAAGTCGATGTTAGCCATTTCTCAAATTTTTTCTCTATACAATGGCTTCACGCAATATTATTATATGGGCATCAAAGAAAAGAACAAAGGTCTTAAATTAAAATTTGCCAAAAAAAAATTACTGAAAGTTGAGTTCCTCAATTTATGCTTGAATATCCTTGAAGAAAACCCAAATATTTTCGCTGGCAAAAAAATGCATTTTGGTAGTTGCAAATTTTCCCTCTCTGATGCCAACATCTTCAATCTTCGCCCGATTACTAGTTAATGTTAAAAGCCATTCAAAATTTAAGTTTTAATAAAAATTATATATTTTTCCTACTGATGCCAAACATTAATATTCATCCGCCTTAATTCCAATGTTCAAAATTTGCAGCCAGCAGAATTTCATACCTACATAAAAAAATACCTACATAAATCGCATCACATTAAATCATAACCAGTTCATTTAACAGCATACCCAAGCCCCTCTCACCCCGACAACGTCCAATTGAGACCACAAATCAAGGCAATTGCTTAGCGCAGTATTTTGAAATGCCTGTGTGCGAGTTACTGATGCCTTTGCCTTTGACAATAAAATTACCATTGCTTACTGTAGAACTGAAAGGTCTTGTTATGCAAACTACTGAAATTTCTGGAGTAACAGAGAACGGCAATTAAATTGGTAGACTGACAGACGCTCGCATACGAAGTGTTATGGTCACATTAAAGCACATCCATACATACACAAGTAGTTAAGCTAAAAATATTCATATAGGTATATGTATACATCTTCATATTCTCATCTATATGTGTATACTCGCATATGTGTACGAGATGGACTGCTTTGCCACAATAAATCAATTATTCCTTGAATTATTTCTACGTCAGCATTGCCTAGCATCTATCACTTGAACACTTCTCATAATCAAAGCTACCTTCTCTGGAATGTCTACTGGCATTCACATCTAAAATAAATTTGTACTATTGGTGTTTGTTTATCGCTTTTGTATTTTATACGGTTTTTATGTGAGTTTTAAGGGTCAGAGTTTTTGTGACATACTTTCTACCAATACTCGCACTACTTATTTTCTTAACCCACAAACGGTTTCACATGCTTGGGCTGTCTAAAGTGTCAAAAACAAAATTTGAGCGTTAACGCAAGGCTATCCATCTACTGTCTGTGTTGATTTTGCTCTGAGTCATGTGCGTGCTGGATTAGTGACCGTTGGCGCAAATGGTGACTTTAGTAAACATAAAGAACGAAAACGACGTTGTAGCTGTTTTGACCATTTTTCACTGTTTTGTGTAAGTGGTATTCTGCCACACTCAACCTCAAAGCTAGCCGTCAAACATTTCCATCACCAAAATGTGTCACGCCATGTCGTCTGATTGTTTTTGTTGTTTAGAGCGTTTATAACAAATTGAGCTTATCGCCGTAACTTCAGTTATTTAAAGATTTCTGAAATGGGTTGATTGTAGTGAGTAAAGATTTTTCTTTTGTTATACACACAAAAATGTTTGACAGAATTTTAATAGATATTTGTGGTCAAAAAGATCAAAAAAATAAGAAATAGCAGAGATATAAAAAATTGTTTTCGTGAAAACAATCTAATTATCATACAATTTTACAGCATTATTTTCGAAAATATTGAAAATGCCTTCATATACAGTGCGTTAAATAACTATAGCAATGGAACTTATTGACAAGTTATGGTAATTTATTTGCTTTGTATTTTGTTATAATAATTTTTAATGCAAATATACTTCATTCTGATACAAAAACCATATAAATTCAAACTTTGTGCTAATTAAAAGAAAATTCAACGAATCTCCTTCAGAATTTCACATATTTAATAAGATTTTTTGAGTATGCAGTTTATAGCCCATTGAATTTTGGTCCAATAAGGCGCATGTTTTGAGTGATTCAGAAATCGGTTTGGCTTTTGTACAGATTTTTTTTTTTTTTTGCTGGTGCATTTCCTCCATACAGCGGGCCATTGGTTTTTGCACTATTTAAATTTAATAGTATTATACTACTACTACTAACTAATAGTTATAGACATACTAACTGTTTGGCCTTTTATGTTTTTATTATTACAAGGTGGCACGAAATTAGTCAGCCTATTCGAAGACTTATAATTTTGACACTTATAGAACTGAACTAGACAGCTGCAGTATCCAAACAGACAAGCAATGCAGTGCATTCAAGTCAAAATAAAGATTTACATCACCCAAAACTATTTTTTTCTTATTAGAAAATTATTAGAAAAACATTGGATGACTAATTTTGTGCGACCTTGTGTTATTATTAATGAGGATAAATTGTCAAAATTTCGGAGATTTAGTGAACTTCCAAGTGGAACTTTGGTATGAACTCCAAGCCTTGGATTCAGTCGATCCGTCCATGGTTAAGTAGAAAATCAACTTGTATTCAGTTTCGTTCTCAAGTCTACAGAATCTCTAAATTTCACACGAATAAATTCCCAGCTCCACCAGGTGAGGTTTCAGACTGCAATATCATGTCGCGCCGTTGTAGCCCAATGAGTTGGTGCGTGACTACCATTCGGGAGGGCATAGGTTCTAATATCTGTGCAAGAAACACCAAATGATATAAAAGCATTAGTAATATGGCCATACTTTTTTAATTTTTCTGCTAGTATGGCTAACAACATAAGCGGCACACAGAGACTTCTTACTTTCAGTTAGGTTCACTGGTATTTATTTCCTCAGCCAGTGCTGCTTTTAAATTTGCAATAACATTATAGGTTCGAGAGTTCGAGGTTCTTATAGTGCTTGTTCATCTAACAATATTTTGTCGCACTTTCGACAGAACTAAAGTATAGAGTGCTTCAAGCCTGATTGTTATTGTAGCAGCATAAACATTCCCCATACGTGTAGAGAGAATGCTATGGAGAGACAACGCTTGGCTGGATATAAATCCGGGTCATTCCTAATATTACGCTGAGTGGTAAAAAAAAAATATAAATAATTCGATGTATCACTATATTATAATGTATTAATACTCCAAGGGCGTAAGTTTTTATTGCAATTCATTAATTAAGAACTGGCAGGTCGGAAACTTCTTTGTATTAAATGAAGAAATGAGTAAGTTTGGTATTTTTCATTTTAACTTATGAATTATTTAACTCTAATTGTGTACTTTTACAATGGATATGATTATAAATGCCGCGATATTAAATAATGTGCCATGTAAGCTACTTCAAACTTGTACATTGTTGTATTAAAATTTGATGGCTCATTTTGTGAAGCTTGTACTTGTTGTTGTATAAATACAATTTTTACAAAAAATTATGTAAAACAAACCATCTCCATCTGGTATCGCTAGGGACCAAAAGGTCTACGCGTGGCTTATTGCCAACCAGGCTAACCTAACCTATGTAAAACAAAAAACTACTATTAGTATTATTATTATTAGCATACTGCGCACTGCGACCAACAGAGATCTATTGTGCAAGTTTGCTATTATGCTCTATATTTTAAAACCTTTCAAGAATTTTTTGCGCATTCTGGGGCTTATCATTCTAGAATATGTATGGATGCATGGCAATACTTTAGTGTAGCCTTTTTCTGCCTATTGCAGGACATTCACATTGAATATGTTCTGAATTTTCTGGGCACATTTCATAGAATCTCCAGATGATGATCTCAGAGAGACCAATTTTGTTGAAGTGATATCTCTGGCTGCAGCGGTCTGTAAAGTAACCAGTGAAAAGTCTTAAATCTACTCTTCTGAACGAAAGTAGCTTATCAAAAATGCCTTTGTTGGGCTTTAGGAATTGTTTCGCTGACTAATAGATTTTCTTTTCCTCTTTCTGAGAAATTCATTAGTGTGGTCTTTTGTAAGACCACAGAAAGGCTCAAAACCAATTAGGAGCATGTTTAGCTAGATGACCAGCCATTTCAGTTCCATCAATTGCCTAAAGTGTTAAGAAGAAAAAAAAGTTAGTAAAAACTGGTTAAAATATTGTGCTTCTATTATTTTCACCATGACTGCATATGGGCAAAAGAGTTCTGCTTATTCTACTTCGTTAAAATCCAACTAAGTTGTTCAACACACGAAAGTCATTTATTTTTCCAAATTACGTTCTACATATGTACAAATATGAAATTTATTTCTTAATTTTCTTTTAATTTCCTTCAACTGAAGCATTTTAGTTTGCCATTTTATTGTGCAGAAAAATAACTTGCTGACTTCCGGCATACCATTTGAATATTTTGCGCGAAAATTCATTTAAAAACTAATTACTTCTTACACGTTTGCGTGATAGGTGAAAACCATAGCGAAAATAACTATTAATTATCGCAAAGAAAATAATTCAAAGCTTGCTTAAGACGGTACTGTGCTTACGAGTCTGATATTGTATAAAGAGCAAAAATAACATTGAGTGCTTCGTATAAAAAATGGTAAAACAAAACCGTCTACTAAAAGCAAAAACAACAAAAAAGAACAGTTACTTCTAATGAAAACTCACACCAAATGAGATTTGCCTGATACGAGTACGACTGTTGCGTACACCTGCAGTAAACAAAAGAAAAACCAACAAACTCTATAAATATAACTACCAACAGTCCACACGCTTTCCTTATTGCTGCTAAAAATAGAAGCACAACACAACAAAAAGTCAACACGCAAACAAAATTTGTAATACTTTTGTTGAATAAACATTTTTGTCTTAATTTGACTATATACAACAATTTGCGCCTGAGTTTGAAGAACGAAATTTGTGATAAACCTCACAAGCGCATCCGTGCTTGATTAAACACCACCTCAAAAGCCTTTTTCGGTACTCTACAAAAGCGTTTTAGCGCTAACACGCCATAATTCTCTTTCACCAATAATTCTTCTACTGCGCAACAGTTTTATGAGTAATAGCGCCATGGTTGCAGTCGCCATTTGTTGCATACTGGTCCTGCTGGCCGTCTTCATTGTGATCATCATAGTCGTTGGTCAGACGATGGGTGAGCCTAAGTGAGATAAACTTCAACTGGGACCCGGAAACTTCCCAGATGGATAACAAAGGCCCTCGACGAATTGTTAGTTGTTACCGAATATCAAAATTGAATTATTGACCACAGCAAACGAGTTCACATCAATATTGTTAAACGACATAAAGATCGCCATCGTTGACCGACGAGTGCCATTGATGCCCCCATTTGTCAGACAGCGCCGTAAGCAACAACAAAAGCATCAACATCAAACTGGTTTGGAACATAATTTTGCACAAATTAATCATCAAACGCCATACGCACCAGTTGCAGCAAGCGAATCACTGTTGCCAGCAACATCATCCAGCAGCATCCACACGAACACCATTTATGCACAATCGGATCCATTGTCAGAACAAAAAATTGGCTGTGATGTGGAACTAAAGAGACATATGAAATTTTCTATAAGTAAATAAACAATTTGGAATCTAAAAATTAAAGAAGAAAAAAAATAAACAAACAAAATGTATATCACAAAAATTCAATCGGCAATTAAATTCAGTACACCAAAATCAATTTAATCAACAGCAACTACAACATGTTACAACATAAATTGCGTTAGCAACATTAAATAAGCTCTAACCTAGTATTCATTAAATATCAAATGTGCATATTTGTATTAGTAAAAGAAATTAAATGACTGTAGTGTTTTTGATAACAGTGTTAGAATTTCGATGTTTATACAAACAAAAAATTGACCACAAGGGTGTATAATATGCATGTATTTTTTAGAATGGTTGCATTTTTAGGCCTCGAAATGAAGCAGAAGCCAAAAGCTGTGCGGCAACTTTTTGTAGCAAAACCCTGCAAGCACTCATTGGCGCTAAAGCCAATATTGATGAGCAATAAGTAATTTCGCCTCCTCAGAGCAAAGTAATGTAAAAACAACATCAAAACAAATTTTTACTAAAAAGTAAAGAAATACGGTAGAAAATGTGCGTCAACACTAAAATTAATGGACTGACAGCTAATGGGCGGTTGTATCTGGGCAGCGTCTACTACAAAAGAAAACGCAAAAAAACTTCAAGAACGAGCGCGTTAAAAGCAATGATAACGCGCTGGGACCTACTTTCCACAAAGCTGAATGACTTCTTAGCTTTTCTCCCATAGAAACATGATCTTGCATGAATAAATCAACTTCTTAAATGTCACCAGCGAATGTCGCTTCCACTTCATTGAAAACCAAAATATAACAAATCTTTAATATGACAAAAACGCCGTTTTTGCGAACTTCAATAAGAAACTACCAAACAAAAATATTCATATTTCCAAATTCTAAACACAAAGCGAAAATAAATGCAAAGTGAAATTATTTCATTTGTAAAAATACGTTCCCAGCGTTTTTTAGAATTTCAATTATAAGCAATAAAGTGTTTTAAATTCTCAACTTCCTAAGCAAATTGAAGATGTAAACAAAGTCAAATCATATCAGTTGTAACGATGAATTTCCCAGCTCAGCAACAATAAAAGATATAAAGAGAAGTTTAAAAAAAGTATAGCAATCCAAACGTCAAAAAATCCAGAAATGATGAAAACTCAGTGCACAATTCACTTGTTAACAGAAGCAATTTTTCGGTTTTCAAAAAGGAACAAGACAAAACACACAGCAGTCTTAAAAGGAGCAAAATTCAAAGTAGTCAACAAAGTGTCTAAAAGAATTCAGTAGCTAAATGTGTGTATACTGATAAAATAAACTTTTTTATTTCGTTACGTTTTGAAAGTTGCATAAAATACAAAAATGTAAGCAAAAAATCCATCTTGAAAATTAAGGAAGAAAAACAAACTCTCAACACAATAAATAGTTAACTAAATTAAAGCAAATACAACTAACTAATAGAATATATACAGTGTAATGTACAAATGTAAAGCAGCAAATAGTTCCAGTTCCAGAAAAATTAATAAGCAGTTCAGTGTTTTTCATGTACATAAAGGTACAACCAATGTTCGTCGTTTAAACGTTGATTAAAACACCATAATTAGCCGATTCTATGTATGTCTTTATCCAGTTTTACTACTAATACAAAAGTGTAATTAACAAGCAAATAAGTGAATACGAATAAAAACAACTACATTACAAAATTCTGAAACAGTAACAATAAAATGAGGAAAATTGGCTAAGACATAACTACGAGGAAAAATTTAAATGGACAAGAAGAAAGAAAATATAACTAAATTATATGCAATTAAATATATTACAATATTTAGCTTAAGTGCTCAAAAAAGCAGAAAAATCATACATATACTCAATAAAACGCATATAATATACACAGGAACTAAAAACAAAAATTTTAAAATAAACTTTTACTGTTTTAAAAAAAATTTAAAATAAGGATAAAAAACGTTATAAAAACTAATCAAAAAGCTCAACAATTATTACTCCTGATCCCCAAGCGTATCTGAGACTTATACTTATATACTTGAATGTATTTTGTAAATGTTAAATGTGAATAAATTGATGAAAATGTAGCGAATTTAACACGACAAATGCCTACTAACGGCATATAAAATATAATAAATCCCTAACCAGAGTAACAAACATATAATAATATTCTAAATTAAAGCATATAGCAAAAATATCTAAATTTAATATGAAAAGATATAAAAAAAATAAATAAATAAAATAAATAAATAAAATAAAAAAAAATAAAACCAAAAATAAATATAAAAACGAAAATAAAATTAAAATGAGAACAGCAGTGAAGCAATAAGAAAAAAATCTCAAAAACTGTCTCAGTGAACTGAGAGATATTAAGAATTATAATAATACAATATGTACTCGTACCAATAATAAGACTAAAAACAAAAATAATGCAATAATATTGATGGAATTATTAACAGAAATAAAAATATTAAAACACAAACCAAAAAACAACAATAACAAATGTACTTTAGTTCGTATATATATATGCTCAAATATACTAGTATTTTATGTGTATTTGTATGTACGTAAATAAACAAAAGCAACAAAAAAACTACTAAAGTGTAAAATTTACTTGAATGTGGCGTTGAAAAATGTGTAGTTTGCATTGTATTCATGTAAATGTATAAGCCCAATTATATAATTAAGTTTTATCTATACATATAACAACAATGTGAAAACTAATACAAATTTTGTACGTGGCCAAAAATATTTATACAAACTATTATATCGGCGCAATAAACTTTCTACGGAATTAGCTGACAAAATTAATTTAAAGCGTATATGTGCAACGAAACCAATACTTTTCCATTGTTTGTTTCAACTACATGCAAGTCAACCAAACACGCGTAGTTTCCTAAGTCAATTTTTGTTATATCAGTTCTTACAAAAGTGTATGTATGTATTGTTGTAACATGTCAGTATTTTAACAAATTTCGCAAATGTATTATCAAAATCAAAAAAATTCGAATTCAAACTCAAATAACAATAAACGCGTTGAACGAATAGCCAGATGTCATATAATATTTCAAAAATTAAAAGGTAAGCTAACTGTATTCCATTCGACTTGTATTAGATATTATCAGTTAATTAATATTACTTTAGTGTCACAAACCCATGCCAGCAAGTTAACTGCAATTGCATTCCATTAACATCCCAATAACATTTTAGTTACATTCTCCAACAACTCTAATTTTCATCAGACCAAAGTTGAAATGAAAATGAATATTTTACAACAAAATAAATTTTTATGCTGTGTCTACATACACCCTAGTTTTCAAAATCCCGCTCTTTTTAAGAAACTCTATTTCGTGACAAATTTATTGTTTATTTAATGACATCACTTTAATTACGAAATATAGCTTCGGGCGTAGATGATACTCGCGCTAACCGCTATTAATTCATAGTTCTACTATTTCTTCCCAGCCACCGTAGCCGAATGAGTTGGTGCGCGACTACCATTCGGAAGTGGCCGATTTCGAATCCGCGGGCATGTAACATCAAATAAGAGCCAAAGTTTTTCCTAACAGCTGAAAAAGCTGCTAAAAAAATATCATCTAGGAATTCTATATATTACTACATAAACAGTCTTAGCCAAAAGTATTCGGCACCCCACTAAAATAAAAGTAATTTCAAATATAGCTAACAAAGTGACCACTGATTTTTGCACATGCGTCACTAGTGTATTTAACGTTTGATTACAACAATAAATGATATTATGAAAAGAGCCATGGCACACTTGATGCGTAAAGTCTAAAAAGTTGCATTTTTAAAGGTACACTCAATATATTTTGGCATTTTAAATAGGGTAATCAATGTGTGATTAATCTTCAGTGCAAAATTATTAAGCGGATATAAATAATTTATTTTTATCGAAATGCCTAAAAAGGTGAACACTGAGTGAGAATCAAACTTTCTAAGTGAGAAAGGGTAGCCTAAGGTTGAGATTCGTAATTCGGTGGGATGTTCGCGGTATGTAGTCCAATGTGCTATTAGGGATTTTCGGAGGAGGAAAATAATAAGTGGAGAAAAACGCCTTGTTAGTGTACGTGAAGACTGAAACTTATGCGCAAGTATCTTAAGGATCGTAAAAAATCCCCTTCTACCCTTACAGTTCCCCTGTCGGGTTGCGTGGACAGTTAGAAGTACATAAATGTGCATAGAACTGTGATTTCGTTAACGCGCGTTTTCGACAACACTAATTTAGATAGAGTTCAATTCCAACAAAACAATGCTCGTTTTCACAAATCAGCAACTACGATGCGTTGCTTGAGAGACAATAACATTGTTTTGTTACCATTGATTTGATCGACACGGTCTCCAAGTCATAAGCACTGGCAAATGTGCAACGCTTGTATATAAGTGTACTATATTTTCTGATAAACACCCCGTTGCAAAATACACCACTATTTTTTTTAATATGTGTAGTTCATATTACAACAAACACCATATAACACAAAGTCTCAAGCATTGTATAAAATTCCTGAAAATGTCATCAAACATTTCAACTTTTTAAGCAATGCCTAATGTCTAATTTTAGTCCAAATTTTAAGCTATTAAAAATACCGTTGATTTTTCAAAATTTTTTATGCAGAGGTTCCATACAAGGCACGTGATGAAACTTTTTTTATAAAGTACCTAGTAGAAAAAGCCGGCAGCACGTCAGCACACTATGCCAAACCAGGCGAATATGATAAAAGTCGTAATGAAACAAATTGACTTCTTCTTTCTCTCTCAACTGTCAACTCTCTGGATGGTATTACCAACTTTGGTGGCACAAATCTCCAATTGAGCGGACAAAGACTCGTTGAAAAAATGATACACAGTTGCATCAGAATCACCAATTCCATTCCAATGACGATTTTTATCTTATTTAATGAAATCACGCACTTTTTTTAAGTTTTCCTAGGGATAACCTACTAAGCGTTTCTCTTTCCGATTATTATTGCTATTGCTATTTCTAAATGTTGACGCGTCTTTATGTTGTTCCATTAAATACGTATATACATATGCATGATTATAGGCAAATAATAAGTAACTAATTGAATATCCTGTTTCAATGCAATACGAATTTCAATGTCAAAATTCTCATAAATATCGATGAAATTTAAGTGAAAAAAACAAGAAAATAAAACAACAGGAAACAAAAAAAAACACCAATAGACGAATAATGTTTTCAAGTAAAAAAGGGCAGTAGATCAGGGTTACGATGCTACTTTATATGCCAAGATATACAAATCTGTATGCTGGCTCTTTCATACGTGGCCACTTGAGCACAGACACGGACATAAGCCACTTCAAAATGACACTGACAGCGGCTGTAGTTAAACCCACCCAACTACCCATAACGGCACTGCCACAGCATGCCTATCAATTAATCAATAAAATGGTGTGTAGTCAACAATAGAACAGCAGCCAGCAACCTCCTACTCAAGCACGAATATTAAATTAACTGCATACGTAGACTGGCAGTTAGGCTGCCACACATATAAGAACAAACACACAAGTATTGCGGCAATTCATTCATTCGCTGGGGAAATCGGGGCTGTAGGGTGCGAGAAATTACAACTACACATGCCAGCTTCTGAGACATGCAATATATATACATATGTATACACTTTTGAGTATAATATGCACATACATCGGTATGGCCCATTAAATGCAGTTTAACAAAAGTGCGACGAGGCACAAATCAGTTCTGCATTATTTAGGCAACCCACGACTAGCTGGCACTCATGCCGCATACATGCAGACAACGCATCATTGTGGAAGATGCACATGATGATTTAAAGCCTCAATTATGTGCTGATGATGGAAGGATGATGAAATGGTGAAATCTTGAAACTTTGTAAAGATGAGAGCATCGAATGCGCTGAAAGGCATTTAAATGATTGAATGTCGCTCGACGTTGATGTGCCCTGCAAATGATATAATCGTGGAACAATGTTGGACATTGAAAAGGACAACTCATTATTGCTTGGCTCATGTATACTTAAGCACATATTACACACACATACGCAACAAGAGATCAGACGCATACATGAAAACTAGCAAATTACATAAATCGCATGTAACTTCTACACTTCTATGCTATATATACAGATATGCAGTGGTGGACAAAACAATAGGGTCACAAATTTCATTAAAATATACATCTATCTAAAGTTTTTGGTAATCTGGTAAGGGAACAAATGAGTACTACAGGCAAAACGTTAATGAATGTAATAACGCTGGAAAGCTCTTAGTTAGCAGATACGCGTGGACAAAAATATAGAGTCGGTAGCTTTGATAATTATGTCCTTATTTTCCTGATGAAAATAGATACAAAAAATATACAGTAGTTTGTTCAGGTATGAGGCGTAGATCATTCAAAAACTACTATGAAGGAAAGTTAACGGTTCCAAAAAACCGCAATCTAAAGAAGGTAAACTCCCTAAAACAGAAAAAGAAAACCTCAATCCGTAATTCTTTTAAGGGACTTGAAGCAATACCAACTGAGTTAAATTTGTAAGTGTCGTCTCCACTGTTAAAAGCAGATTAGTTAAAAGTGCCGATAATGAATTCTAATCTTTAAAGCTTGGTTCTAAAGTTAAAAATAGTCAAATAATTTTGTTAGTCATTTAACTAAAACATGTAAGCATGGTAGCATTATGATTTGGAGATATTTTTCATGCCGTGACATTCGATTAAGGAAAATATGGGCAAGCATCTTTACGTTCAAATACTTCAGAAATTAATACTGCAATTATTATTATCCAAGGAGACCTCAACGCTGGACGAGCACTACAACTCTGAAGGCGCGGAAAGATTTTGACCTTCATAAGAAACTTAAAGAAACTTCCGAAATTTAACGCAAAACTAAAACAAATTTTTTATCGAATGACAATAATAAAGTCGTTCTAGATCCTTGTGAAAATTTAACGAGACCAGCTATAACAAAAGACGAAATTAAAATTGCCATCAAAACATTCAAGGATAATAAAGCAGCAGGTCCGGTTGAACTTCCTTCCGAAATTTTAAAATTAATAAATAATAAAAACATTAAAGAAAGCGGCCACAAGACTGGATTAAATCTACTTTTATTAATGACGAAGAAGAAATGTGCACAGAAATCCTACGATTACAGACTTATAAGCTTAATTAGTCATTCATTGAACATATTTTTGAAAATTATATACAAAACAATTTACAATTCGGATTTAAAAAAGGCATGGGAAAACGTGAAGCACCATTCTGCATTCATGTACTAGTTGCAAATTGCAGAGACGTCCAAAGAGATATGTTTATGTTTTTCATAGATTACGAAAAACATTTCACACTGCTCAGCCTGATAAAGTCATTGAGATTCTACAAAACATGAATATCGATGCTAAAGAAAAGGATGACTCTTATTATTTAAAATCTACTCTGAAATAATCTACAAAGAAGCACTACAAGGGTTAGAAGCTGGCATTGAGGTAAACGGGCTAATGGGCTTTTTTAATTTTTTTAGGTGGCATTCAAAGTATAAAATTAAATACAACTTCGAATTGAATCAACAACATCTTCTCTTCTTGAGTCATATAAAATCCTTTTGGGTGACCCTATTGTTTTGTCCGCAACTGTATGCATATATATATATATATGTACATATAACTATATATGTCCCAGACAATCTCTTTTGAATCGAGCATCAAAGTTGCGAAACGTTTTCTCATTGCGTTTGAATAGATATGGAATTAAACGCCCGAGTGAGTTGCATAGGACAGAAGGGATGTTGGGACCGTGATTGCCTAGCCATCAAATAGCTGCTTATCTTTGAGTGGTTGTTTAGAAATTATATGTCAAAGATCAGATTTTTATGGCATGACAAAGGCAAGTTTGCGTTAATTATGTTATTGAAAAGATTTTCCAAGAAGGGCTCTGCTCTTAGAAAATGTGTAGTAGATACTTTGTTTGATAGTTTCTGTGAAAGAGAAATAAGGAAAACGCTACTTAAAGAAATCAATATTTAATTTGTTCTCAAAGATAAAGAAAGCAGCAGCTCATACTTTGGTTGTTTTTTTTTTTTACTCTTACTACTGCTATCGCTTTCGAGCGTCATATCGAATACTTTCAGGTCCGGTGCGTTTGTATTCGTATGACATGCTATAGCCGGCGGAGCAGCTGAATCTTAGTTCGCTGAGTTATTTCCATATCCGCGTCATATAGCACATCATTCCATATATACTCGCTGTCGCCAATGCGCAAAGATCCGTAAATCCTTCTCGGTATCTTTCCCTCAAACACTCCAAGGGCCGTCGCATCAGGTGTTGTGGCGTATGCGCCATACAATAGGACGGTCATAATGAAATGAGAGGCTTACATATAAAGCGTGATTTTGTTCCTCGGGAAAGAACTTTGCTGCCTAATTGCCTTCTGAGTTCAAAGTAACACTTGTTGGCAGCAGAGATTCTTCATTGGATTTCAAGGCTGACGTTATTATGGTTGTTGATGCTCTACTCGTCCAAATTTGTAACTGCCAAGAGGTACAGGGTTTCTGAGGGTCAGGGCATTTGACTTTTTGTGAGATGACACGAAATACTCGTTTCTTTATCTAGATTGAAAAAGTCAAGTCTCATAACATAATCAATCTATCGCCGTATTTGAGGGTAATCAAGCGGATATATATACATAGATATATGAATTTGTAGGCATACTACAAGAATCGTTCATAGAAAATTTTTTACAGCAACAACGAGAGTAATTGTAATTTTTGTTATTTTTTTTTATTTACTAATAATTAAACATTGCTAAAAAAATAAAATAAAGTTGGAATACCTATAAGCCTATAGTTAATTCATTTCTTACCAGTTTTAAAACAGAAGACACTTGAACCGTTCCAACAGTGTATATGAATCGGAAAACTTAGGGCATCTGTGGGTATTTCCCCTGCAAACACAATTTTTTCACTTTTTTATAATTTTGCAAAGGTGCGAAAAACGGGTTTTTATCTGCATCATGAGTGACCCCAGCGATACCATAGAGATCCAAAGGGGGAAATTTGACTTATAATTATTTCGAAAAATATAGCCAATCTGACAAAACGGAGGGTCATTAAATGTAATGTACAAGGTCTGAATACAGTAAAATGGTCTACCAAAACCTTTGCCCAAATCTTGAACTGGCACACTGTATTTAATGATATTTTAAGGAAGAAGCGAAGGGTTTTACTCGTTATTAGTACTAAAGCCGCTTCAGTAGTTTCAAATTTCACTTTATGGCCTTTCTTTTCAAGGAACGAGAATCCTTGGTGCGAATTTTTAAAACTGGGTAGTCAATAATTCATTTTTCTTTTTATATAAAATATACGTATTTATAGAAAATACCAAGAAAGTAGAGCAAATTCTTATTATATGTTACTATTAGATGTTTATTTAAAATTTTAACAACATTTTTCTCTTTTTTACAGGTATGTATGTTTTCAAAAAATCAACCAAATAACAATTATACATATCCTATATAGACACATTCTATATCACAACAAACAGGTATGTATGTACAACGACAAATTTCGTCAGACGAAAATTACAATTATAAATACGTGGAAAATTCAATTTCTGCCATACAGCCCTTTTGGTTATTTGGCATTACTAACTTTGAATTGATAACGGCCATGAAGCTCAGAAAACATAAAATACCAAATAATAAAACAAAGTTTTTTCGAACACAAAAACTTTTATCATAAAAAAAACTTCACATAAATACCATCTGCCGTTCGGAGGCGGCATAAAAATATATAAGCACACCATAAAAAGAAGAACTTACAATAATACATAAACACATGCATATCTACACTACTTAGAGAAAAGGCTTATATGGGAAAAGTTGTTTTACGTCGTGATTTAAAATATCTGAAAATGGTTTTAAAAATTTTAATAATTTAGTTAGCCTTTAAAAAGCGAATATGTCTACAAAGAATAATACGTTTATTTCGATCCGATTAAGATATTTTAAAAACATCATTAACGGTTACAATTGGCGTATAACCAAAGCAGAAATATGGAAATATATGTATAGAAATAGAAATATATTGGTATGGGAATAAGTCTCCGTCCTTTCTTAGCCAAAGTTACGAATTATTTGAACAATTAAATAATACATGATATTATGTGAAGTATGTGCCATTTGAAGCTACAACTTTACTCAATATTTCAGGCAGCATACGGATTCCTCTGATGAAAATTTCCATCCATCCATTGAACCAGTTTGCGATGCTCTCGTAAGGATGAACAGCTCTTCAATAAGGGTAGACAGACTGCATTGATCGGAACAGATGGTGATCCGAAGGTGCAATGTCTGGGGTATACAGCGGGTGGCGCAAGATTTACCAATTCAGTCACTGTAAATATTTCTAGACCAATTTAGCAACGTGTGGCCTGGCGTTGTCATGCATCAAAACCAGTTTGTCATGTCTACCGTTCCATTCCGGCCGCTTTTCTTTGAGAGCTCGATTCAAGCGCATTAGCTGCAGTCGGTAACCTTCGCCAGTGATGGTTTCAGAGGGTTTAGAAAGTTGATAATAGATGACACCCTTCTGATACCACCAGATGCACAATATAACCTTTCGATGGACCTGGTTCACCTGACAAACTTCAGTGACGATGTGTTGCAGAAAACCTTTTCTTTTCTGTCGTTCAAGAAGCATTTCACACATAACTAAACGTCTCCATATATCTCTCTCCTTCAATTTCTATGGCACCCAGTTACCTGCTTTGTGGACCATTCCCATCGCGTGCAAACGTTTATCCGCGGTTGATTTGTCAACATCCAACTCTTTAGATATATTATCAAGGGTTTGACATGCATCTTCATCTAATAGTTGTTGTAGTTGAGTATCTTCGAAATTTTTTCGGCGCCCCTTCGCGATCTTTATCACTCACGTAGAAATTGCCACTTTCGAAGCGTCGAAACCACTCTTTACAAGTTGTATTTAATGGAGCGTGATTACCGTAAATACTGATCAATGAAATGTGTCGTGACGTCTAATAAAAAAGGGTCTTTACGCCTCAAACGAATGTCAACTACTGCGATCGAGACCTAACATATGTATATACCTTCAAATCATCAGTATGTTATTAGAGTGAACTCAAAAATAGTATCAGCAGCGATGGGGGCCGAAACTTATTCCTACACCTAATATATAGTATATACATATATACATATGTATAGAATTTGGAGATTCTTTAAAAATTTAGAATAAGTAGGTTCCGAATACGCTTATCCTAGCAATGGTGATAGATCAAAAGTGTTTTAGGAATACAAATGTTGCCGGTTTTGGTCCGCGAGTGGTATTTCATTTCCCATCTACCCTGCATATCTGCCATTCGTTATATATATTATACATATATGTGTGTATTGATGTGCATGCAAATAAAAAACAAATATACTCGTATTACTTGACTATCTGCCATTAAAGCCATTTTGCAAATATCTATTTTCGGCTGAAAGTTATCTTCTTAAAAGTCTTTTTCATATTTTACACTAATGCTTGAATAGCGTAGTTGCAACTACGCTGTCATGCTGGCAACTATTTTGTGGTTTCTCTACCACAAACCACAGAATATTGGTTGCAAAGTGTAATTTTCATTTCCGCTTCACAGCAGGTAGTGCCAAAACTTTGCACTGAATAACAATTTGACCAAAATCACGTAGAACTTTCGCAACCATGTATAAGTAAATGAACCACAAAGATAAGCAAAGATATACCAAAAATTCTTGGTTAGTATTTTTTACAATTAAGTAAATTGTTTAATGTTTTTCGTTGGACTCTTTCACTAAAAAATTGTGCTTAAATTAATAAAATAAACACAAATAATGTTGCGTCAGTTACGGCCATTAATGAGTGGCAATTATGCACCGAATTTAATTTATTTATTTGTTTATAAAACACACAACCAAAAGTAATTTTACAGTGTTTGAACTTAATAATAACATAAAGTATGTATAAAATTAATGTATTTATGGGAGTTAGAAAGGGTTATAAAATATGAAGAAAGGTGAAATTGTGGAAGCATAAAAATAGCAGAGCTGAGACACGGAAAGAAGATATACGTACATATACGCCCAGGTGTTTATAAGTCAATAAAGAAAATAATTATACATTAAATTTGTATGCAACGGTAAGTCAAATGCTTGTATGTATGTTTCTCGATTTCGATTTTCCGTTGCCTGACTTACATTATTATGATATGTTTCGTATAAGTACGCATCCGCTTACGCTTCAGTTAAGAAATAATATACATGAAACGTGCCTAATTCAGTTTTCATGCTTGTACTTCGCTATCCTTCATGCATTTATTAAAATTGCAATCATGAACGAGTTAACGCTTCAAAAAAATTCAATTAAATATTAGGTTCATAGTGCATTATTTCTGAAATTTTATAAATAGTATCTGTATAACGATTCAAATTGTACACTAGGGTGGTCATAATTTTATCTAGGGAAAATTAGAAATATACACATTTTTCCCAGATACCCTCTAAAAATGTAAGGTTATCGAAAAAGCTACTAAATAAGAAATTTTATGTGAATCGACATGCCAAACTTTAAGGGTTCAGATTAGAAACTCAAATATGAAAAAATCAGTATTTCTCCAGAATTAATTTCAAATGACGTTAAATAAAAAGTATTTACATAATAATTTGGGGAAGAAGAAATGATGACTTGCTTTTTACTATTTTTAATGTTTTTCGGGATTAACATTATTTGTTATTTTTTTCCTTTTTTCTTACTTTTTCTATTCTTATATCAGTTTTGAACTTTTTAATCTGAATCTTTAGGAGAATTGCATGAACTAAAATATCCATTGGGCTTGGGTATTTCCACTTCATTTCATAAGAAATTTACTCATACATTTTCATGTGAAATAAAGTGCAAAAAGACATTAGAAAAAACAATCATTCAAAATCCAAGGCCGCTTAAAACTTGCGCTTATTTTATTACTGCTTACCCGAAAATTTTCAAAAACTTCAGATTAAAAATTCAATATTTAGAGGAAAATTTGTTCATGGAAAATACTTATATCCAAATACAAAATAGTATTTGCTGCCAGGCGTACGGCTCTATCAATAGAATAATAGCTGTTTGGGATAAATACAATTTTTTTTTTCTGTTTACATAATTCGAAATTAGATGAATTGTAATGGTCTGAAATGTTTCAGAAAATTATATATTGTGTTAGCATTTTCTGAACGGAATTTATCAAGTAGTGCGAACCGTACTCGTCTATTAAGTTATCTATTGTGGAAAATAAGACACGTCACGGGCATTTGTTTTTGTGCTTCCCTGTCAAGTGGTTTTCGTGAGTCAAGAGAGTGTGCTCAATGAGTAGCCATATAGAAATAGAAGTTTGGCTCTAAGTATTGCTAAACTGGTATTTGCAATTCGTGCACAATTAGATTTTTTTTTTTTTTTGTTATGAATATTTCTCTGGAAGTGTAGTTACCCGCTTAAAAAGATCTAAGTGGCTTATACAAGGTGTGTTCAAAAACTATCGCGAATTTTGTGTTTTTTTCAAAAACTATTTATTTATTCATTAATATCTATTTTGTCCCCTTTAAAGTAATCCCCATGAGATATTATGCACTTGTGTCAACGTTTTTTCCAATCTTTGAAGCACTTCAAAAAATTATTTTTTTTATCTTGTTCAGCTCCTCCTTCGATGCCGTCTTTATCTCGTCAATCGTAGCGTAGCGTCGTATTTTCATGGGCCTCTTCAGTTTCGGGAACAAGAAAAAGTCACAGGGGCCAGATCTGGAGAATACGGTGTCTGTGGCATCATTAGTGTGTTGTTTTTGGCCAAAAAGTCGCGCACAAGCAACGATGTGTGAGCAGGGGCGTTATCGTGATGGAAACGCCAATTTTTGTTCTTGCACGTCTCTGGCGGATTGATTCGCACAAACTGCCCATAATTTGCAGGTAATATTCCTTTTTAACCGTTTTACCATGTGGAAAGAATTCAAGGTGCTCAACGTTCCTGCAATCGAAGAAAACGGTAAGCAAATCTTTTACATTCGACCGAACCTTTAGCGATTTTTTCGGTCTTAGTTCGTGCGGCAGCTTCCATTGAGATGATTGAGCTTTGCTTTCCACGTCATAACCATAAACCCACGATTCGCCACCAGTTATGACCCTCTGGAGCAAATTTGGGTCGTCGCAGACAGAGTCCAACATCTCATTAGCAATGTTCATGCGATGCTGCTTTTGGTCGAAATTGAGCAGTTTTGGTACGAATTTTGCGGCGACCCGTCTCATGCCCAAATCATTCAAAAAAAAAAACGAATGGCACGAGCCAATCGATATGTCTAGGTCCTCAGCAACTTCTCTAACGGTGATTTGACGATTGGACAATACCATTTTCTTCACTTCATCAATTTTTTCGTCTCTTGTTGAAGTGCATCCGGCACGCTTTTCGTCGTTCAGTTCTTTTCGGCCTTCTCAGAACATTTTGTACCACCGATAAACGTTGCTTTGGTCCAAAGTACCTTCTCCGTATGACACAGTCAATATTCGGAATGCATCCGCGCACTTAATTTCGTTTTGCACACAAAATTTGAGACAGGTTCATTGATCCATCTTTTTGAATAGGTAAAATTCGAAGACGAGCCGAAACACAGCTGTCAACAATTAACTGAACAATCAAAACGGCCGAACTCGTCGGCATGAGTGAGAGACATGAGTACCAACATATCACCACAAAAAAATCGAATTTCGAATATACGTAACCTGCGAAAATTCAAAATTCGCGATACTTTTTGAACACACCTCGCACAACTTAGTTAGAGGATAGAAATCAAATATAGGCCTTAGGGTCACCGAGTGTCTTGTCTTTGACAAGCAATCTGGCTAACTTAATTTAACCTATGAATATTTAGTTCTGCTTTAATATTTGGATTAAAGTACTGTGATTGTTAGGCTTTGGAGTCCGTGCAAACACGATTAACCGCCTGTTGATACAACGCATTTCCCCTTGTGTTTTATTGTATGATCAAAAGATGTTTTAATTGCGAATACTTCGGCTGTGATTACTGAGAATCCGCCAAGACGCCGGAAGCTACACCAATTGTGGTTTGTTTTTTGAAATTTCTGTTTAGATAAAATTGCAGTTTTCTAGAGCTTCCATACTTTGTGAACTCTTCGCAAAATATGCCTCTGTATACTTCAGCACTAGCTAAAGAGTTTTTAAGCTGGTGAAGGCGCATGCAATAGACTGATTTATTAAAGGTCCACCAGGGATGAGGTGGTTTTTTCCCACATTTTTGTGCTTCAATGACTAATTTCTTGCAGAAAGCTTCACTGTGTCGGTAGCAATGTGCTTGTTAGTGATGAAATTTTCTTAAATCCACAATTCATTCACAGCTTATATTCCATGCACCCATCCCTCGTATATTCCACTACACCAGCAACATTACTAGCAATTTACTAGTAAGTTCTCAAACTAATTTTTAAATTTGAAATATTTGACAGCAGACTGTGTAGATTCAATATACAAGCAATTTCAACAGAGCTTATAAATATCCATAAAAGAAGAGTTTATTTAAATAGAAAACGCAATAGCCAATAGACACTAGAGAGTTGTACAAATCTTGATTTAACAAAGAGCACACAAATGCAGTTGAAGATGTAAAAATTCCTCTCCTTTAGTAAGAAGATAACTTGTAATGCCATCTGCACTGTAAATTTCTGCACCTAGTGTTTTTACCTTGTCCAACACTCAGACAGGCATCCATGTTGGTCTCTCTTTGGCTGTTGCCGCTTTTCCTTCCTTTTTGTGCGTGCATTTTTCACTTTCTGTTCTACTGTTACTTTCCCTCAAAGTGAGAATAAACAAATGCAATTATTTTAATGCACATTTGACTTTTGACATTGTGCTTGAGTGTAAAAAGTTGCAAGTTCAGGCAAACAGTCAAGCAGCCAACTTATCCGAGTAGCCAAGTATTTGTGATTGTCAGCACACCATAAAAGAGGAGGAGCTAAGGCAAATCAAAGTTGCAAAGCATGATGTGGACACCAACAAGAGAGCGATTCAGAAGCAGTTAGACAAAATGCTTAAATTGCACACTGACCTTTTTTTTTAGAAAACATATCTTTGGCTTACTTTTCAGTTTGACCGCTTTTTCTCCCGCTAACTGCAATTTTTTTTACTCTTCCATTTTTTATGATTGTACGAAAGTTCATGGTGAAAATTCTGTTCTTAATACGAGGTGTGTTAAAAAAATAAGGAGAATTTTCAAATTTTGCGGGCACGTACATTCGACTTTCGATTATTATTTTTTATGTTGGTACACTCGTCTCGAAAATATGTTCACGGTTTTAGCAATATGCCACGATTAGTTTGTTTGTAAGGGGCATAAATAAGATAAGTGTTTTGCGTATTCGGCGATTTTCTGCCATCGAAAAAATGGATCAAGGAAGTGGCATCAAATTTTGTGAAATTAAGTTCCCAAAAGACTTGAAGTGCTGACAGTGGCATACGGTGAGAGCAAACTGAGTCAAAAAAATGTTTACAAATGGTACAAGCTTTTCAGAGTAGGTCGAGAAGATGTAAATAACGACGTTCGCTATAGATGTCCCAAGAGATTGGCCCCCTTTTTCCTGTTCCTAAGATTGAAGAGCCCTATGAAAGGACGGCGTTTTGCGACGATTGAGGAGATAAAAACCGAATCGCTGAGAGAGCTCAAGGACATACGAAAAAGTGCATATCAGAACTGCTTCGACTATTGGAACAAACGCTGGCACAAGTTATTTCTATCTGATGGTGACTATTTTGAAAGAGATAAAATAGAAAATGATGAATAAATAAATATTTCTTGAAAAAAAATAAAAGTCTACAATTCCCACGACTACAGGTAACATATTTTCTTTTCCCTCAGAAACCACATTTTGAGTATGCCTATATGCCCGAAATACCTGTAAGTTCACCCACACTTGCTACCGAGGTAAAGTATCTCCATATTATTATATACCGTAAACGCAACTGGAACTGAAACATCGACGACAGGTCAAGAAAAGCGGTCACAACCCTATATGCATGCATAGGTAAAACATGGTGCTTAAAACTGCACATAGTGGCTGCGCTCTGCGGTTGTAGGACCTATCCTCTTCTACGGGCCACTGTTTGAAAATATGGTATTCAAGAGCAAAATGGAAAGGATACAAAGGGCAGCATCCATGCTTATCACAGGAGCACTCCCTTCTACCTTAAACAAGGATCGTGAGACTGTATTAGATCTTCAACTTCTAATTGCAACGCAACAGACTGAATGCGTGCCCACCCCAGAAAGACTTGGGCACTCGAAAATACTCGGAACTGTTCCGGGAATACATAGGGAGTAAGATTGCACTGCTGCTTAAATCAGTTTTGAAAATAACTTTTCCGCAGTAATCCCAGAAAGATGTGAAGTTAAGGAATTTGACTCAGGGGGGCTATCTTCACTGACGACTGAAGACTAAAGACTAACAAGGTCGAGTGTGGCATCCACTCAGAAGTTTTGCAGCTAAACCTAAGTATACAACTACCTGATTGCTGCAGCGTCTTGCAAGCTGAGTCAGGAACCCGTCATTTGCAGCACAGCCGATTACGACCTACTCTGACAATCAAGCTATCATTATATCTGCAGAGCGATGGTACAATTTCTACACCAGCAACTTAATGTAGAACTATTATGAATGAGTTAACGAAACGGTGCATCCCGAACGTGGCCTGGGTTTCTAGACACAGAGGCATTCCTGGAAATTTTATCGCGTATGAAACTGAAGAGAAACTAATCTTAGATCAGCCAATACTAACCAAAATGTGTGCACCCCTTTATCTTCAAACAAGCTCTGAATCAGGTATACCTACATCGCGGAAGCCAATAGTAGATGAACCACGGAGCCCTAGAAAACACAAAAGCTCTAATTCTCTCATCTATGTAGACCGGCATTCCGATAGCACGTTGGTTGATATCATAACCGGGCACTACCTACTGAGAACACATGGGAAATGTATGGGGCTTCTCTCAAATGACTTCTGTGGAGGAGGTGGAGAGCATTAAATATTTTCTGTGCCACTGCCCAGTTCTTGCTGGAACGTAATATCGTTGTCTAAAATCTTACTTCTTTGGATGCCTAACAAACTTGAAATCGGCAGCCAACCATAGTATTTTATCGTTTATTCGAGAGACGAAGTGGTTTCACCGCAATGAAAACTACAAGGGAACTTAAATCCAAACTAGTGGCATCGCAATGACATCCAGACTTAAATAGGTTCGCACTCTACAACCTTATAGAGAGTGGCAACCCCATTAAGCTGAATTAGCCAAGTGCCATTATCTCAACCAACGTCTAATATTATAATGAAAATGTGTTTACCATTTTTGAAAAACATTTTTCTAATAGCGGTCACCCCTCGGCAGGCAATGGCAAACCTCCGAGTGTATTTCTGCCATGAAAAAGCCCCTCATAAAAATATCTGCCGTAACGCACACCACAAATAAGAGGAGGAGCTTGGCCAAACACCCAAAAACACATTTTCGTTCTCACAAGCTCTTATTGAACTCCCGGACGGACATTTTTAGAGACCAGTAAATACCATTCTATTGCTATTTAAAATTATTTAAAATTGTGTAGCCAAATTTAAAGTATTTAAGTGCAAATTGTAATTTTCTAATAAATTAAGCTTGCGTAGCCGTCGTTTCGTATTGGCAATTATTGTTTGATGGATTGCTGAGAAAAGGAAAAGAGGCAAAAGGCCCTTTAAAGTGAGCAACAATATCTCGTCTCGGCAGTATATCAAACTCATCACCTAATCAAGGCTAATTAAGAAAACTTTGTTAGAGAACGGTTAATTTTGAAAAGAGATACCATGATACGTGAAATTTTCTGCCCCATTAAGCAGTTAATTAGTAGTAATAACGAGATTCTGCACAAAAAAATGAAACGAAAATAAAAAATTTCACTGTCATGGCGTGTGAGTAAAATGTGCTTAATTATTGATGCGTAAATCAACTCAAACTCATTTGAAGGCATGTGCCTACAGCTATTGAATTATTACGAAATTGTTCATTGAATACTATTTAACTTGCACCTTGGAGAATATTAATGAGCGCTAAGGTTTAAGGCCATTTAAAATGAATTTTTGATGCGAAGCATTCAAAATGAAGTGAAGTGTGAAGAAGTAACTTGAGGCACATTCAGTAAATAAATACTGTAGGCAAAGCTGTGAAAAGGTAGATAAGCAAATTATGTATATACATACCTACATGTGTGTAGTTCTACTGGTATTTTAAAATTAACTACATCTTATAATCTCACTTGTGTATATAATGGAAGCAATTTTTTTTTAAGACAATACTTTTATCTCAATACATGAAAGCTCAGAAATTGTACAAAAGTATTGAGAGGAGTAGAGCAGACTCTTCGAAATTGGCCAAAAAACCTTGCTGGTTTTTAAGCTTGTTTGGAAAACTTTTTTTTTTTTTGTCGGGACAACTAGCAAGTGCAGCACTCAGACATTAATTGAGTCCATTGTACTACACTTGGATTCCCTTTTAATTTTCTTTAAATCTACCCGATCTCCGAAGAAATCTGAGTAGATCTTGTGGTGCCAAGGAGCCAAGATGGTCGCTTCTTAACACATGGGTAAGACTCCGTCAGAAAATATGAGATTTGCAAGTGGTCTTTCGATTTATTTGAAACTTTGGGAAATATTAGTTCTAGGTAAGATACATTCGAGCCTAAAAGGATTTTGAAAAATTTTCAAAATTGAGTCATCTACGCCATGTTGAAAATCGGGACCGTGTTTTTTTCAAAAATCAATATTTCTTGAACCGTTGGATGGATTTCAATGCAATTTACAGACAATATAGAAACAAATAAGTAGTTTAAATAAGTATTATGTTAAAAAAAAAATTTCGAAATTTTGACCAAAAGTCAAAAAAAATTTTTGAATCAATTTTTAGTTGATTTGGCCAGTTTTTTAGATTTTCTGTTATACACGTAACGATTCCTTATGATTTAACCTTTATTTTGAAAAAAAAAATTTTATGGTGTCTATAATAGTTCTCGAGATATTGCGATTTTAGTGGAAGCGCGCACGCACGGTTCGCGCTGCGTTATGTGTTCCTGTATGAAGTGACTGGAGCAGACTGCTGCAGGTCTGTACGCGTTTTTCTACTCCCGCGCTGCGTAACCGAGAAATTACCTCGAACTAATATTTCCCAAAGTTTCAAAGAAATCGAAAGACCACTTGCAAATCTCATATTTTCTGACGGAGTCTTACCCACATCAGTGCCAAAGACCTCAAACCTGATTCGAGCGAAGGCGGGGCAGACACACAGGAAGTGGTCCGCCGTCTCATCCTCCTCTTCACAAGCTGGGCAGAGTTCACTGTCTGAGATGCCCAACCTTTCCATGTGCTTTGCCCACAGAAAGTGGCCCGTCATCAGTCCAACCAGCCGTCTGCACTCCCCTCTGCTTAATGACAGAAGGGTTTGCGACAGTCGATCGAACATGACAGGTAACATCAGCTTAGTCCATCTGTAGCCTCTCTCAGCCTGCCAAGCTCGCTTGTGGGTGGTAGTTACCCATTTGCTAACCGTGGCTGTGATGGCCGCAGAAGGGAGTGGCAAAACGGACTCTGGGCAAAAGAAGTTGACCTCAGAGCCCATCTTAGTCAGAGGTCTCGTTACCCGCGATACCCACGTGTCCCGGAACCCATGTTAGCATCAGGCTATTATGTCTACCGACATAGTTCAGCCTGAATTTACAGGACTTGACTACCCCTGATGTGGTTGGAGGGCTGTCTAAGGCTATAAGCGCAGCTTGGCTGTCGCTGCAGACACATATAGATCTGCCTCTCCATCGTTTTTCCACAACAAAGTTCATCGCTTCTTGAACTGCATACACCTCCGCTTGAAACACAGATGCATGCATTCCAAGAGCAAAGTGCAGTTTTGTCCCGCTGGATTCCACGTAGACCCCAGAGCCGGAGCCATGCTCGGTCTTGGAGCCATCCGTAAAAATGCGAAAACAGTGTTTGCCGGGCTCATTTTCTGAGTCTTCCCACAACTGAGCCTCTGGTAGCACTACACTGTATCTCTTTTCAAGTACGACTCTTGATGGCATGGAGTCAAGGGGCATTGAGAGCATCGTTGGATCGATGCCCATGCCTTCTCTGTGTTCCAATGCCGGACAAGGGCCGCACCAGTTCCCATTGTGTTTCAGTCTGCAGATGGCCTTCAAGGCCTCTCCTTGGATGAAAGCATCAAGTGGTGGTCGGGCCTGAAGTAGTCGGAAAAGCTCCGGCAGAGCCACATGAGGATTTCTCCCGCATGAGCCTTGTCCACCGCTTTCTTCTCGCCCTCCTTGCCACGCTCTTCGATTTCCCGGCTTCTTTGGGAGGTCGTGCAGCCACCGAAGAGACTCAGGCCCTCCGAAACAGGGAAACGTTTCTCAGACTCTGAAGGAGTTTGCGATAGCAACCCCCGTATCCTCCACGATGCGCGCTCGCTCATAGAGCAGAGAGACTTGGGTAATGGTTGGGGCCTCCAGAATCCATGCCCCTGCCGCCGAAGCGGGTGGATTGCCACTTTTGTGGATTCTACTTGGAGTAATAGATCCATTGTTTTCCATTACCTTTTTGGTTTTTTTTCGGGGCTCCTCCCTAGCCAGTTTGGTTCGCGGATGGCACCCTGATTCTATGCCAACTTTGAGTCATCACACGAGTGTTGAACCCACCCCATCAGGGAAGGCCACTCGTGTGATGCCAGGGCTTCCCTATCCACCATCTGGGACGCGCCCAATGGGAGATCAGGCAACTCCACACGGGTTGGAAAACTTACTTTTATAAATAAACTGTATATAATATCAATAATAATACGAATCAAAATAAAAAAGTGAGTTTATCAGAAAAAAAGTTAAAGGAAAAACCAGTTACAGAGGTAGAAAAAATGGTCCAAAGCGGTCAAGTATAAGTTTCTCAAAAAGTTTGGATAATGCTGGTAACAAACTAATCGCTCTGTATGAAGAACCTTCAGAGGTGTCTTTATTCGGTTTAGGTATTTCAATGATTTCATGCTTCATTCGTAATGCTGAGCTAAATATATTTCTTGGGATTTATTTACGTCAATTTGTGTCTCAATCGCTATGGGTATTTCTTCGAAGTTACTTTTTTAATTGGTGTATTTATGTTAAATGTGAGGTGAGCATGAAATTCAGAGTTATCAATGCCTTCGTTATTATGTTGATTTGTGTGTTTTTTTAATGGTCAGCGAGTATTTTTGCTTTCTCTGTTGGAGTTTTCACTCAAAGCTTTGTCCTTGGCTTAAAGGACGTTGGTGCATCACTACGTTTTCAATTTTTTGCATGCCTTCCGTAGTCTATAGTTTGTAGCTCTAGTAGTTCCGTATCAACTTTAACATATTTTCTTTTATTGCGGTATTCAGCCTTTTTTGTCCGTTGAAGGATTAGATTGCCAATGTTGCCTTAGTTTTCATTTGCCTCTGATTTCTTCCAAGATTAACTATAGATGTGGAGGTTGTTGTTGCATATACTATATTGTCATTGAAGTATACGATTAAGGAGCCTATTTCTTTTGCACTCTTTAGTCGGACTTAAATCGTAAGGCTTTGCACCATAACTTCATGAAAATAGTCGCACTTCGTATACTTATTGTAAAATTCATTTGTTTTGTAGTTAAGGATAGGACTAATTTCACAGTTCAATAATAATTGAAAATGGTCAATGTTTGGGGCTATTTCCATGTGGACAAGTTTAATATTTTTCATGATATAAAAGTCAATCACATCAAGTAATTTCAACATATCAGTTGGCCAATAAGTTGGTTCTATAGAGCTTTAAAGTTACTTTTGTTTTCAATTATTGCGTCATATTTTTTTTTTCCTTGCGTTGCCCCGGATCTTTTTCTTCTTTTTAATTGTCGCGATAACCGTTTGCGCGATTTTGACCGAGTTTAACAAAGCCTGCCGTTCCATTCTCCTGCTAACTGGCGCCAGTTGAACACACCAAGATAATCTTTCTCTCAAACACTCCAATTCTGTGTCCCGATAAGGTATTCTTCGCATTGAAATCTCCGACTGCGATAAAGCGGACTTCAAGAGCTTTGAGAAAGTCAAAATATACAATCTTAGAGTTTTTATGCTTAGGCGGGCAGAAACGGTTATATATCCATTAAGGTCCTCAATTTGTACAGATATTACTTACATGCATATACTTAAAAGCAGAGTCCAAAGTATACTGAGGAACCCCTGAAGTTGCAGGGTAAGAAAAATACCTCACACTGTTTATAACAACTCGGCTGACTCACGAATCGATAATTGATGGTCATTATTAATACTAGCCGATACAGCTGCGATATTTTCTTCAGTTCGCACTCTACGTAAGCGTGTTGGTGGGTGGTTTGATGTCCAATATTGTAAATTTGGTTCTAAATTTAGTCACAATAGCTCAAATAGCCGCTTCAGTGGATCGACTAAACTGACCATAAAATGGAAGAAGCGCGGGATAAACTTTCTTAACAGAACACGCATTTTTATAATAAAATTCAATGATTTGCAAGCGTTGTTCGTTTGTAAGACGATTGATTCATGGTTAAATTATAGACCAAACTGAAGATGTTTGACAGTGAAACAAAACACAAAACGTGCGTCAGCTGTTTAAGGGGTAACACCACTGTAGAAATTTCAAAAAATTGATTTTTTTTATAAGCTTAAAAAATTCTTTGAACCTTTTAAAATACAGAACAAAAAGTTTTATACGTTGCCGAAGTCTATTTCATAAATATTTTAAGCTTTTAACCAAGCGTTAGTGACTGCTACCTAACGACTTCTCCAAATTTCCAAACTTTAAACGCGTTTTTCTCAAAACACGTTTTCTGAAATTGGCACGCAGCATAACTCAAACAATTTTAAATATTTTTAATCAGGTTTTTCACTACGTTTGTATAATAACCTTCTTAAGAGAAGAGCGTAGGGGATTTTCGATAGATTAATTTAAACGATTGTTATAATTATTTAAGTGCCGTTTTTTTAGTCCAAAATAGAGTTTTTTCCTTCAAATGCTTGCTAATTCCACAAAAATAAATATTTTTTAAATCCCCTACGTGTTTCTCTAGCTATTCTTATCTAGATTAAGAAAAAAAATGTTTCTTTGTTCCAGATTAAAATTTGCACCCTCTGTGCTGCGTGCCGCGGAGCTCCTTCAAGAGAAACCACATTACAAAAATGTCTCCAATGCCGCCATTTTGTAAAATTTTTCGATCAAACTTTGTAGTTTTGTATTTTAGTATATAAGTAATAACTTCCCAAATCAGAGTGATTGTTTCCCCTTTCCTTCTATACAAAAAAATTCTTTAAAAATCGTGTTTATTTTACGCGTGTACAGTGGTGTTACCCCTTAAGCCAACGGTTTAAAAAGATAATAGCTAAAAAGTCACCCCTTACATTCTGTCCATACTGTATTGATTCTGTAGAAAATACAAATTTTTCTGACCGCCTACGTCAACTTTTCATTTCGCACGTAGTAATACCGAAGATGTTTTCAAATTTTATCTTTTGTCCTCCGATTTAAAATGCTGTTGTATACAACTGGCTTCAATAAACACAAAAGTATCAAATAATTTTCTTAAAACGTAATATAACCTTATGTTATAACTTCGTAAAATTCATGCATCGTAAGATATGACTCACGTATTTCAGGCTGAAAGACTAGCCATTGATGAGGTAGCTGTCTGGTTGGGCAAACATAGGGAAATCTTTATTTGTTCTGATAGCTAAACTGCGATTAAATCCCTTGGTGGGGCGGGATATTTCCGCATCCGTTTGATATGGTCACCAAGGCATAGTGATGTGCCAGGGAATTGTAAGGCAGACAAATTTGTGAGAGAGAGAGAGCACAACCGTTATATATGTATATGTATAATTGATGCGTACACCGTTTCTGGGTATTTGTCCGAGCTCCTCCTTCTATTTGTTGTGTGCGTCTTGATGTTGTTCCACAAATGGAGGGACCGACAGTTTCAAGCCGACTCCGAACGGCAGATATTTTTTATGAGGAGCTTTTTCATGGCAGAAATACACTCGGAGGATTGCCATTGCCTGCCAAGGGGCGACCGCTATTAGAAAAATGCTTTTCTTAATTTTGGTGTTTCACCAAGATTCAAACCTACGCTCTCTTGTGCATTCCGAATGGTAGTCACACACTAACCCAACCGTTGACCTCAGTCTTTGTAGGAGAATTTTAGGTTTACCCCTTTAAACTACAAACTGCATGGTACAAGTAGAATTGTCACTTCAGATAACAAAAGATGGGTTGATAGTCTGACAGGTACCGCTACAAAAAGAATTGGGCCAAAATGGGACGTCAGGCGCTCGAAGGCGCTATTTAATCGGATAAGTTAGTTGGTTTAAAGTACCAACAGAGATATATGGCTTTTTAAAGACATCTAGCAGTGAACACTTCACTTTACCCAATATAAAAGCAAACTTAGAAGTCAATTTAGCATTCATAAACAAAAATAGTTCCACTGCCTGATGATTTATTTACTATGAACTCGTTTTGCTTTACTTTGAACAATCATAACTACAATTGCACTAACAACGATATACTCGGTACAACAGCAGTCATATATAAAAATGCAAATTCATAAGTGATTTTCACTGACACACAAACTTCTGGTTTGTTCACGTCTCAACTAAGTATTTGCTTCAAATGCAGCAGTTATAATAGTACTTGATGTTAAAGTGTCCTCCGGCGCATAGTCTTTAGAGAGCACTGCAACAAGCAACCAAGCAGGCAGTCACCTGCAAATAACTTATTACATACTGCTGCAGAACGTATGTACAAGGAGAAATTTTTTACTGCAACGGTACACGTAAGAGTATTTGCGTAGTATGTTGGCTCGGAGCATGCATACAAATACTTGTTCACTGTGTTCAAAGAAATGTGGGCTACCAAGTGCCCCGCAGTGTCGGCTATTATGGTGACCCGACGGAGTGCCGCAAAGGTAGATACGAGGCTTTTGAGAATAATGCACCCTCCCATGCTCACTTAGTACAAGTATTTGCATCCTTGTCTTATTCATATATTTGTAAGTACCTAACTACTTTTAATAGTGTAAGATGTTGCATTTTCCACCAGCTGTCGTTACATTTCAGAGATATTTATGTTTCCACTCGTAATTTCGTTAAGGTATGGATATGGGTCTGCCGCTACCAAAAAAGACACACTGCATAAATATTAGAAAAGTGCGCCTGATATTTTTTTTTTTACTTTTGAAAATCACAAAATGACTTAAACTATTTTAGTGACTCAAAATAACTAGATTTCGTATTTTTATTTGGTTTAAAACCAATTATTTACTTGTTGTGTAACTGTAAGCAAACATTGAGCTCAAAAATTATAAATACGAAAGTAACAAAATTTTTAAATTTTGTTTATGCCTACTTCGAACTGCAGATGATAAGGAACTTTTTCATGGCAGAAATGTAAACTGAAGCCTTTATATAATTTGATGGTTATCGTATATATATTTACCAAATCTAATAAACACTTTTTGATAGAAAAGAAAATCGCTTAAACTGTGCAGGGATTTTTGTGTCCTTTGCGCAATATACAAGTAAAGCGTACGAGTACGTACAGACAATGCGCTATATATTTTGGATGAGTGTGTGTAGATGTAGTATAATAAACTCATTTCAATGCGAACTAGATCAGAAAGTCATCGGCAGGCAAAAAAAAACATATTTTTGAAAATATATGGTAAATTGCAACATATCCTGGTAGATTTAAGCTAATATTTCCCTCCAATATGCTATATATGCCTTGATTTATTCCCTCAAATATCTATGCCAAATTTCATGTTTGCTATTACGTATTCGAAATAAGGCTCGACAGCCGATATGCATACATACTAAAAAAAGTATTTCATTTACATAAATTATATGCATGTACGTATTCGGAGTAGCTTAAATATGAACACATAAAATATTTGCATACATATAAATATGCATTTGTACAGCCTAGGGCAAAGTCACAAGAGAACTGCAGTTGGAGTCAAATATATTCACTTTAGCACTACAAAGATTCCTATGTTTTGCATTTTTTAATGATTATATGTCTCTTTCACACCTATAGCTGAAGTTGAAAGTGGAGCAAAATTAATAATCGAATTTTGTATTTGAATACCTTTTTTATTAAATAAAAAATGATTTTTAGTAATGGAAATATTACGTGCTCCATTCCTTGTATGTTTGTATTCTGCAGCTGTCTAGTTTACAAGTGTCAAATATGATTGGCGTACGATGCCATTTGCAGAAATTATAAGTCTTCGGATAGAGTGGTTAATTTCACGTTGTAGATACGAAATGTTTAAAATTTTTGGTATATACAATTTTTTAAATGATCCTAAAACATAATTAAACTTTCAATTTGCACTGTCATATGCCCTTCATAATTTGAGAACCAATAAAATTTAAGCATTTTATAAAAATCCGTACCAAAATGAGCTTTTCTGTAAAATTAAAGTGTAATATTTTTTTAAATATATTACAATATTTTATTTTTTCCCCCTTTAACTCGTATTGGAACATAGGGCATCAACTGCCCCTCTTCGCCAACGGACACGTTTTTGAGCTATATATCCCAGTTCGTTCCACGTAAGGCTAAGAGAGTTTACTTCAGCTTCTGTTCAGTGTATCCAGGTGCGTGACTTACCCACTCCTCGGCCAGCTTGTTGGAAGCAGTTACTATAACCCAGTGCCTGCCTAGCAACATTGTCATAACTTTTTCTAAGCGTATGTTCTATCCACTGTTACTTTCTTTTTTCGAATTTTAGTTGCCACAAGCAAGCTGGTTAGCATTTATTAGCAGGTACCTTGAAGCTTTTACCGCATGGATTGAGTAAGCAATTTAGATCGTAAAATTTACTATATAAGCTAGTAAGCTGATATTATCCGCTTATGTAATGTATCCGAGGAATTGGTTGTTTATTTGATACTGAATGCCTTTAAGCTGATTTTCATTATTGAAAGCAACGCACATGACATCCTCGAAGACAGGAAGAAACAACATTGGGGACAATATGCATCCTTTTCGTATAGCTCTCAGCATCTGGAAAGGCTCATAAAGTAATCCTTTGGACAGAACGCAGCAGCTAGCGTCTCTGCAGATCTCCCTTATCAGAGCAATTAACATATCTGAGATACCTCTTCTCCGATGAGTAGACCAGATGGCATCCCAATTGATACTGCCAAAGGCTTTTTCAAAGTCAATAAAAAGCACATTCAGCTTAGACTTGTACTCAACACATTGCTCAATGACAATTCTAAGGGTGTTTATTTGGTCGCCACAAGAGGGTCCACTGCGAAAACCTGCCTTGCAGGAGCAGGAAGCATATATAAGGCTTCTAGAAAGTTTCTTAGCCGGTTGAGAATTATGCGTGCTATTATTTTAGCAACATTAACATTGTATATAAATATAGGATATAGCATATATTTACATTATCAAAATAACGTATTACAGATGTTAAGAGAAATAAACGCACATACTTTACATACAAACAAATATATAACAAATCCTATCAACATGCGCTGAATTTGCACTGATGAGGATCTAAAAAGGTTATATTTAACACCGTATGACAGTCCAAGTTATCCAAGAAAAAATCTGTGTGCTCATGAACTTAAAGCTCTTATATACTAATTTTGCGTACCCAAGTTTTTAGCTTTCTCATCAATTTAATTTTTGAAAGGACTTTAAACTTTCCAGGACTAAATTTTCTAAGAATTGATTTAAATATGTATACTGACTCCAAAATATTATTAGGAACATCAAAAGGCAAAGGATATATTCAGTTATTAAAAACTTGTTTGATTACTTTTAATCAAGGCTAATACTGTACAATCATATCCGTTTTAATTATCAAATTTATTCCTCAATATTTTTGAAATTTTCTAATAAATGATAATGAAAAAAAATAGGAGTTGAAGGTATATGTATATGTAGTAATCCATACCTCAACTACGTTGCTCTTGCTGTATTAGAAAAACCTAATAAAAGTAGTTGAGCTCTCCTCCTATGAAATAAAGTATACGCAGTGGATTCCTCTAGCTGCGTTTTGCCTTCTGAAACTTTCAAGTTATTTAAAAATTAAATTTATGAGAAATTGAAAAACTGAATACTCAGTATTACTAAATAAGTACTATAGTTTGACAGGTATATGCAACTTTTCCTTTATAACGAAAATATTAATTTTTGTCGCACGGTGCAACCTGACGAAATCAGAGTAGTTTATTTATTTATTGTAACTAGTGTTGAGCTAAAGTTAAACACTTGTATCCGGTGGATCTTTATTTGCTGTGATATGTCTATGTCGTCGTAAAGTTCACCATTCCATCGCCTGCGACATATGATATAAAATAACGAAACTATGGTGAATTTAAACGCATCCTTCAAACTTTAACCGTTAACTGAAATTTTTGTATACAATTTTTTTTCGAATTTGGAATAAAAAGGTATGAATATGAACTATGAGTAGATAATATAAGAAAATAGAGCACTTTTAAGTCTCATGCAGAAGTATTACATTTTGAATGTAAAAATTGTATGGCTTATTTTTTCTTTTTTTCCTTCTGTAATTGCCGTAGGTTATACGAACTGCAGTAGTCCTAATTTTCTGCGCGCTACTGTATATTCCCTTGTTTTAGATTATTTTTGTAGTTGTGTATACTACGAGTACATACTCTTCCTGAGCATTATATATGTTCAGTCAAGTGTACTACCTGCTGGCTAACACTTGACTGCTCTTTCAGTTCATGTTCATGCTCTGATATAGAATTTCTCGTTTTTTTTCATTTACGATAAAATAGTGGCCATAATGATATTGATATTGTTATTGCATATAAATTGAATTCATTTTGTGTCCTCAGTCCTCAAAAATCGTCATCAGGCTGGCATCATGCGCAGTCACAATGACGTGTCACGTTTATTTTTTATTTAGAGGCATTTCAATAATGTCGGAGGTATTGAAAATAACTAAAGGTATACAAAACTATGTATAAACTTGTATTGATAAGTGTACGAGTTTGCTTCATATGTACATGATAAAAATATACCTGAAAAGTCGTGCTAGATACGTAAGGGCGTTATTATTTAGGTCATTTCATTCATAACATGATGCCCAAAACTTGGCCGTTTCCGAGATATTTGATTTTAAATATTACCAAAAAAAATAAATAATTTTTGTACATAACATTTTTGTACAATATATATTTTTTTTTTTCTTTGCTCGAACTTTTTCAAAACTGTGTAAAAGGCAATGGTGAGCGCTACATGTAAATTATCCACGTCATTTGCTCTTCCCCTTAATATTATATACCTATACCAATCGTTTATATGTAGCGATGCTAATTATAATGAATCAAAGAACAGCTTACGTTATAATATAAATTTAGTTTATTTAATTAATGTTGTAATAATCATTAGCGCGAACGTCTGTGAGCCCATCGACATGTCATCTGAGAAGAAAGCTCATACGTTTGCTATAGCAGTGCTTGGCCCAACAATAGCTAAATGTCGAGACTCGATAGCGGGAGTTCTAGCGAAAGTTTATTGCTGGAAATACTGAGCGAAGCTTTGACTCACTATGTTATAAGATAGTGGCAGAGTTGCCACATACATACATAAATACTACATTTACAGCTCCAGGAATGTGCAAGCGCCAGCAGACCGACAACCACAGCTTATTTGGGACAAACTTGTTAAGTTATTAAAATATACATTATTAAAGAAGAATCTTTCAATTAGGTGCTAGCTCAAATGAAGTTTTTCCTTTAGAAATTTTTTTATGATAGTGCATCCACTCAATGGTGATAAGGTACATTATGCTGGAAAAGTGATACAACATGTAACATTACGGATGGTCTTCATAAGATACAGTCGAAGTAGCTATGAGCTTGAAATTATGTTAAGCACCGAATGAAGTAATACTTACAAAGGATCATTTCATTGATTTGTTGTTTTATTTGACAAAAAAAAATTATATGCCATTAAAAACATCCATTAGTTGGAAGGCATGAAAACATATATTTTGTCATAATATTATTTTTAAATATGATTCGGATTTTCATTACATGCAGAGTTTTTCGCTGTTGTAATTCTAATAATTCAAGAACAGCATGCACTCATGGGCATAAAAAATTGGTGTACAACATTTCGACCAATTTTCTGCTTTTGTTTATTTAGTATCCATTAATTTTTTGTAAAAATTTAACTCATTATAAGGGCCTTTCAAACATCATGTCTAGATGGGGTGAGTAATTCCTAAACAGTACCTTTCTTTATTTAATCTTGGACATTTGTCAAGTTGACAGATGAACAATTTTACACGAAAGAGCAGCGCGTTAAAACTATTGACACTTATTATGAAAATGGTTGATCTTTAAGCACAACATATCGCAAAACCATCTTTAGTGATGGAGCTCATTTCACACTGGATGGATTTATCAAAAAAAAAAATATTTGCTTGGGAAAAGAAAACCCACGAGTAATTGCAGAAAAATTATTATATCCAATGAAATGTTCTGTTTAGTTTGGTTTTTGGACTGGTGGAATAATTGGCCGGATTTTCTTTGAAGATGAAAATCAAAGAGCTGTTACTGTCAATGGGCATCGCTGTAGACAACGGATTGAATGTGGGATGTGCTTGAACGAATAGACATAGACAATTGAACTACTGCTATCTAAGTTTCCCGGCTGATTAATTTAAACCGGCCACGTAGATCATGCGAGCTAACTCCTAACTAGACTAATTTTTGTGGGGTTGAATATCCTGCAAATTTTCACCAAAACTTAAAATCATTTAATCAGATTTTTCGCATAATTTTTGGTATGTACTTTTATATTCTATTTACTTTCAAAACAATGAAGAGCAAGTTTCAAGTGACTCCAAATACGGCAAAAATTATTGTGTAACGAGTTAAACTTTTATATTTACATGAACAAGGGAACATACAATAGCCAAAACTCTTCAAAATTTCGCACACCTATTTTATTGTCCCTGAGTGTAGAACCACGTTTAAATTTTATGCACGTATCCCATCGTTTTTCTGAGGTATTTTTTTAGGTCAATATCTCCTTTTTTTCAGGCGGCCGCCGTAGCCGAATGGCTTAGCGCGTGACTACCATTTGGAATTCAGAGAGAACGTAGGTTCGAATCTCGGTGAAACACCAAAACGAAGAAAAAGTTTTTTTCCAAAGCGGTCGCCCTTCGGCAGGCAATGGCAAACCTCCGAGTGTATTTCTGCCATGAAAAAGCTCCTCATAAAAATATCTGCCGTTCGGAGTCAGCTTGAAACTGTCGGTGCCTCCATTTGTGGAACATCAAGACGCACGCCACAAATAGGAGGAGGAGCTCGGCCAAACAAACAGAAAGAGTGCACGCGCCAATTATATGTATATATATGTCCTTTTAATTTATGAAAATTCCATAAATATTTGACAGCAGCCAAAATTTTGAACAGCTAAGACAGAAAATAAATTTTATTTGTGGCTGGCTGAATGCTGACTTTTTCGTGTGGCTTGCACTTCGCTGCATATCGAATGCATGAAATATTTATGTGTTTATTAAAAGTTATACCACTGATGCTAAGTTTTTTATTTTTAGTTTTGTTAGAACAAAGTTGAAAATTCAAAATTCCACAACAGGCATCAAAACCAGGAATATTCCAAAACTTTTGAAAGCAGTGCAAGCCAGATTCGAGCTGCCAAAATAGAATTTCTCTTTTTGCACTTTTCATATTGAAAGTTATGAGTCCATCAAAAGCATATCAACGCTACTTTCTAGCTTTTTTTACATAAATTCATTCATCATTGTGTATGGTACTAAACGTGTGCTATGAATTGGAATTTACTGGTTGCAAACTGGTGAATTTAGAACTGTTAGGTTGTTAGCTGAACAAGGCGAAAGATTTCAGCAGGGTATCAAAATGTAATTTTGCCAAGTGAAACCTCAATCCATCAGAACATTCGCATCAAATGAAAGGAAAGGCGCTATTTCACAAATGAAAGGGAAGGCGCTTTATTTTTGGAAATTTTTTTAGTTCTATATACCAATTCAGCTTTACCAAGCTGTTAAATAAATTTAACATTTGAATTTGATAACTTTATTATATAACTTTAGTTACTGCATCAGCTATGTTAGCCTGTTTTGTACTGCGGCCGGAAAGTAAGTTCCTCACAAAGAACGCTAATTAACTTTTATCCTAAACTTCTACTCTTATTTTACCGAATTTCAGCAAATACTTCAAAAAGCCTATGATGATTATTATTTATGCCGTACGCAAATTTACAAGTGCCACAAGCGATTTCAGTCGAATAGGAAAACTCTTAGTGGAGACAGAGCAAATTATCCTCCGAAAACATAGAGAAAGTACATATAAAATAACGAAAAATCATGGCAATTTCAGTGACTCTGTCGGGTGTTTTTTAAGAGCTTGACAATTTAAAATAATAACACAAGACAGAAGTATTGTTGAAAATGGTTCTTTTTATTATAATCTATTAGATAATTTCATGGTATTTATTTATTTCTTATATATTATATTTTGATATCTGGCATATGTCTGTCGCAGCTACGAGCTACATGGTCCAATCAGTCCAATTTTTGACTATTTTTCCTAATAAATCGGAATATATACAAATATATATATAATTGGCGCGTACACCCTTTCTGGGTATTTGGCTGAGCTCCTCCTTCTATTTGTGGCGTGCGTTTTGATGATGTTCCACAAATGGAGGGATCTACAGTTTCAAGCCGACCCCGAAAGACAGATATATTTTTATTCTTATTTTTACTTTTATGAGGAGCTTTTTCATGGCAGATATACACTCGGAAGTTTACCATTACCTGCTGAGGGGCGACCGCTATTAGCCAAGATCCTTACTTAAAATTTTTCACGCAGTCGAAGGACAAAGGCCAGTAAGTTGAGAACGACGACAATTCGATAGTTAGGCGTCTTCTTATAAAAATATGCGCTATGAACTTCGCGAAAAAATTTATTTATTTTTATTATTTTAAGTAAATTTCCACAATTTGGAAACGTTGCTCTGACGTTAAGCAATTCATGATGACTTGCAAACCTTACTGAACCGAAATGTTAACAGAGTTTACCATTCAGCTATTAGCTATCAAACCATACTTATCGATATCGATAGCTTTCATGCAACTAAAAAACACACGATATTTTTTATCGATCCATTAAGTCAATTCATGATTTGTGCCACTTATCTCAGCGATCAAGAGTTCTGAGTAAATTTCTGACTAAAAGTCACTTTATTTCATTCACAGTTCTCTGAAAACTCAAAGTTCGGCAGGTAACGGTTACCTATTCAACATACCATAACTTTTTTGTGAGAAATTATTTAAATGGTTACACTTACAATATTATTTAAGCAATTTGCGCAGCTCTTGAGCAAAACTAATGGAAATTTTACAAACATATCTTTATAAACTTTCTTATCACTTCCTTTGTATATAAATACAAATACAAGGTGGCCAAAATTAATCACCCTATCGGAAGATTTCTAATTTTGGTAAATGGCGCCGAACGCAGCTACAGGCAGAAACGCAGTAAAGCGCGTAAAATAAAGATTTCCATTACTCAAAATCATTTTTTTTTATTTTGTAAAATAATTTCAATAATCTATTGAATTTCGAATTAGAACTATTACGCGTGTCGGCTTTTTCAATTTAAGCAACTTATTTGGCGTTGTCTATGAATCTTGCAGACAAGGAGCGCTTAAGAATATATGAGCGCATAATATTGCATAAAGTATTTGGCCCAATACGCGAAGAAGAAGGCGAGTACAGAATTAGGCACAATAAGGAGCTGTCTAGTCTCTGCGAAGATATTGTAAGATGTATCAAGCCGCAACGCATCACATGGGCAGGTCAAAACATCCGAACGGGTGACGGTAGGCGACAAAAACTTCTGCTGGATTACAAACCTTTACGCTCAAGACCCTTTGGCAGACAAAAACAACTTGGCTGTATCATGTCACCGAGGAGGACCTGAAAAAAATAGACGCAAAAACTGGAAATCATTAGCGCTCGATCCTATTGAATAGAGCGAGGTTGCTGAGGCAGCTAAAGCCCACCCCCGAACACTAATAGATGATGATGATGTTGTACCATAAAATTTAAATTATTTACGATTATAAAAATCAGGATTTTATGTATGTATTATGTATTTATTAAGCCAGCGAAGATAAGGCAACTGGAATAAAACATAAAACATATGTTGATAGCTTTGGAAAAGAGCTGCCGTATACACTTAATGAGTATTAGTAAGACTATGTTCATACAGGTAAACATTTGTTTCAACTCGTTACTGTTGATGCTAATACTCTGTGAACACCTTTTCTATCCTCGTTCTTCTCAGTGTTGTTGACTTGAGATCAGAGACTAACAATTGCAAGGTAATATGAACACGACCGACCGCGTCAGCTCCCTTCGCAATGCAAAACAAACGAGCAAAATAAGCAAAAGTAGGAGCAATTGCATGCTTGTGAAAATTCACTGAATGGCTTGGCAATATTGTGATTTGTGAGATTAAAACTAAGCAAATCCATGCAAACGAAGTGCCGCATGTTAAACTGTGAAAGCACAAATCAATATATGTAAAGCTTCCAAATGTAGTTCGTAAGCGTTTTTATAAGGAAGACGCCGTGGCTAGAAAGTATGTGTGTGTGCGTACAATTTCTTGTGTTTGGTTGTTTCCATTGCTTTCGCCTACTCTTCTTTTTCACAAACAAGTACTTCCTTTTGTTTGTTTATTGGTGGACTCTTACGACATGGCGAGTTCTTTTTCTCTATGATCCTTGGCTTTTGATTCTGTAATTTCGGGAAGTTTTTAAAGCAAGCCCGTGAAATAAAATCATAAAAAATTTCAGATAAAATGATTTTAGCAATTGCATATCGCTTATTTACTTCAATAGTGTCATAATCTAAAAAAGTTATTGTTTGAGTACTTAGTCCTGCCATAAGTTCTGTTACAAGTTAAGTTCATTATAGATATGAAAGTATAATACTTTTTTTTTAATGAATTAAGTATTATTTAAACAAGTACTAAATAATTAAAGACAAAATTTTACTTTTCATTCGAAATGGTCACCATTTCCTTTTACACAAGCCTTCAAACGATTAGGTCATTCAGCTATTGCAGCACGGTTTCCATGCATATTGACAGCGCTGCTCGAACCAAAGATTATTTGAGACTCTCCAAATTTTTCTGAGGTCTTCGACAGGCCATGTTTCCCAATTCTGGCCACAAACTGTGGTCCTATGGATTCAGATCTGGACTTTCAGACGACCAATCTTCTGCGTCTATGAGCCTAGGAATATTGTTTTTTAGCCACTGCTGGGTGGTTTTTGCTTTATGAGTTGAAGTGGAATCTTTCTGGAATATCTAACACTCTCAATTGCTTTACCACGCCCTTTAAGACATCCTCCTGGTACACTTTTGCCCCGATCTTAACTCCTCTCGCAGAAATGAAGAGATGTAACGTCTTTGCAAGACACTCCCCACCAAAACATTACGGAGACTCGATGGTGGCCACTCTGAACTCTTAGCACAAAATTTTTTCGTCGTTAGAAGTTTTAGCATAGATTTTGTTGTTTTGCTTATTAAAAACTTCTTCAACAGTGAAAATTGTCTCATCTGTGAAAAGAATATTTTCATGGCCGTTGACCGCGTGCCACCGAAGATGCTGCTAACATCTGTCGAGTCTAATTTTCTTCAAGCGCGTTATCAAAAGATGACCAGTTGAGCGACGGAAGGATTTCATGTGAAGATCATCTGTAATTACTGATGATACCTATGTATCCCTGGACATGATTTTCTACTTTCTAAGGGGATTTCTGCAAATTCTTTTTCGAACGGCTTTTATGGCTGCGCTCTTTTTCTCTCTTTTTCTGTCTGTCACTACAGACGTTTGGGAAATTCGATTGATCGTGCGGTAAACAATCATTCTCGAAATATAAAGTTTTTTCAGCAATAAATAACTAAACTTTTTCTGTGTATTTTTTCTCACCGTATGCATAGTAAAATTTGTCACAGAATTTCTGGCAAGACTAAGTAGATTGAAAGCCACAGGCTCTTCTTTTATGCCATGAATTAATATCTATTAACAGTGTCTCATTAGATGAAAAAATAATATGTAATGACTTTTATTTAGAGAGGCATACTAAATTAAAGACTTTCAAACCCTTTTTCTCGACATTTTGATTTTTTTAATTGTGCTACTATTGAGAGAAATGAGCGGATATGTATTTACTAATAGAGCCAAAACTTAAAGTAACACATTTTTCAAATAGTATTAAAACCCGTTTGATTCTGGAATGCATCACAAATAAGAAAGCAAATACAGGTTTCTTTTAAAAGTAAAAATTAATATAAAAATATAGTAAACAAATATTAATATTAATAATAAAAATATACAAAAACCGAACCCTAAGTACATTTATTCTACCCCATGAAACAAACATAAATAGTCGCATATAACTAAAGTCATATTTAAAGAACAAAAATTAATTATTATTATTCCACTTCGAATTTGTAAGTAAGAACAGCAAAGCACATGAAGCTGAATCTTTGACATGAACCTGTTGCATACCAATCCCAAGGATGATAGATTACCACGTTTGGCCTTCAGATATAGTGAAAAATGAAATTAAGGTCATAACTTTAGCTGCCACGTCACCGAGGTCGTATATCACCAACATACTGTCAGTTTTTCTTAAACAAACCGCGGTCATGTTGCCTATCAGCTGATTATTTCAAATTCGCTGAGAGCTCGTTCACGGTCTGAAATCCCGGGACTAGCATCCCTAGTGTTAATGTACTTACAAACTTATTTTGGCGACTCAGTGGGTCTAGCAGAGTTTGTATGAGATTTATAGGCTTTATAAACTTTCATAAAACAGTAACAAAAGCAAAAGTGCAAAAATACTATCAAATAGCATTAATCTTAAACTGTCTATGCGTCATCAGTTATTTATATTTCTATGTTCTTTTTATGGCCATATATGTAAACGTACTCAAACATAAATTTACTAGCATGCATATGCACACCATATAGTACTACATAAATACATACATATACATACATTCACATACTGATTATTAAATACACTTCGCGTTTGAGCAGTTTGTATGAACTCGACTAATTTCTGCCACACGTTGTAGATTCAGACACATACAAACTCGTATCAGCTCATGCGAAGCCAAATAAATCACACAAGTGTATACAGTCAGGCGTTATCCTCGTTGACATCATCAAGCCGATCGCTGTCAAAAGGCAACCATTCGTCCATGTTTCTTTTTCAATGAATACCAACAACGAAATTACTTAAATAAATTATTGTGAATAGAAGTTATGTACTTAGATAGTCTGTTGAGGCATTAAGCTTTCTTTCTCTATATTTAGTTGTTCACACGTGCGCCGCGCCTGCCGTTGTCCCTCATGTCGAAAATGCTCAATCACTCAGATTATTAATGGGATTAATAAACCTGTAAAGCGGCTGTTTACTTACATAGAAGTTACGTTCCAAAGAAAATTTGTTTGCTTCCTTCACATTTTTACAATGAATTTGTCTGCGCTAAGTAACTATGCTTTTCAATCAAATAATGGGCATTGTGTCAAAAGCGATAGGCTGAATAATATATTTCGTGAAATGGCTGTTGAGCTGCTTGCTTGCAACCCAAAGGCAGCAACAAAACTGGTGGAAAAGTAAAAGACAAAATAATTTAGAACCAAAATAAGAGGCAAGTTTTCTATTAAGATACATTTCAATCAGAAAATAAGTAGCTATTTACAATAAATAAATAAATTAAGAGGGCCATCACATCCTCCTTTATTATTATAAATCTTTCAACCAATTTGGGTTCATTAAAAATGTATTCCCTTGTGTATATATATAGTTCTATCAAAATATACTTTTGTGAATAGAGAACCTTCTGGTTGAAACTTCATTCGTATTTAACTGAATTCCAATTATCTTTTGATGTGCCATACAAAGTAAAAGCCGCGTGGGATTTATATTACGTACTAAATCTCTTCCATTTGTTACCAATATCATCACAATCAATTAATATAACATTCGAAGAACAGGGTTATGTGTTCTCATTTCAGCAACTGTTATCGTCTCACAGTTCTAATGAATTGCATATTTCTGATGTATAACCTTACTGGTACACTTGTAGTCTCTCCATCAAAGCGAGTTGAGGTTAATTTACCAACAACACAAAAACTAACAGACAGAAATGTAAAAAAAATACAAATGTTACAGCTTTGCACTCACTCTCCAAGCTGGTTTTTACCGCTATCTGTTGTTTATTTTGTAACTAGAAAGCATTTCTCTTAATTGTAATTTATTTAACAAGTCAGCATACTCAGCAAGCAAGATGGCCAGTCAGGAAACAAAATTTTCGACAAATAAATATATTGCGAAAAGGCGACTCGGTAAGAAAAGTGGCAAATATTTAAATTTAATGCTGAGCATATGACAGTGCAAAGGCTTAACCAAATATGAACGAACATGTTCCTGGCGGCTAAAGGTGTAAACGAAGAAGTATAACCGACCACGATGGCCGCCAGTTTATGAGTACGAAATTAGCAGACGCTGTAAAAATAATCTGCCCGATCACAAGCTGACTGGGAAGTTGTATTCTCGCAAATTTATTTTTATTTTCTCGAGTAGCAAATCCGAACATCGAAGCCGAAAAAAATTAAAACCATTAAACAATGCATAATAGAGTTCTCCAAATAGTAGCAGAGGAAGAAACTGCTGAGCTTGAACGTCAGACACAGGAAATAAAATGGCATATTCGCAATAAAAAAAACCCACTTGATATGCCGCAGTCATTGTGAGTACTGAAAATATCTTTTATTAAAGTTTCTATTAATTTTCCATCTTTTCATTTTTCAATACTTCCAGTTATCGTTCTTGAAAGTTAGTTTATGATAAGAGAAAAAGTAATAGAAAAAAATCTCTTGTGGAGTTTCTATTCAGAATCGGGCTGAATATTTTTTTACATAATATGTATATTTTCAAATGTTGGTTTTTTAGTCTGACGAGACTAAAATTAGCCGTTGCCAATCAGATAAGCAGGCTGGCTTGGACGTGGAACCCAAATGCAACCTTAACACATTCTGTGAAGCAAACTATGAAACATGAAGAGTATCAATAATGGTTTAAAGTTATAATTCTAAAAATGGAGCTGATCCGTTGACTCGCATTGCCAGTAGGGAGTAGTACCTGTCCATAACACAGCCAAATCGGACTGCTGCAATAAAAAATGTATTTTATGGGTAAAAAATTGCTTGCGGTGCGCACATGTTGTCAAATGTATATTGAAGGGCCCTGCGCAATCTCCGGACATGAATATAATGAAATGTTTTAGAGTTACATCAAATCACAACATGAGCTGTGGGAACGAACTAAGAATGAAGAACTCATTAAATACAATAGACCTTAAAGTCAAAATGTGCGTATCTCCAAACAAATTATGGTGGTATAGCATCTCATGAAAGATAAGAGTGAAGAATTTTAAGATGATCTTTTCAACGATAATTAAATCTTCTCTCTTATATCGACTTTTCCTTTAGGACATAATAACAGTATAACTGTTACGAAAAACAGGAAAAATATCTGTCAAAAAAGACTTCTATTTCTGGTACAAAAAAAAGTAATTATTATTATATATATAAATAAATAAATTAAAATAAAATTCTTAAAATAGCACTTTGGGCTGAGTTTAAATGTAGGAGTTAAATCATTATATATGTATTTATCTATATATATTTGTTTAATTTCAGGTTAAAAAATAAGATAATTTTATGGAAAAGCTTCATAACAGTTACAGTTCCTTTTAACTACTAAAACACCATTCCTTGAAAGAAAATGTGATCGATTTCCTTAATAAATTTCCAGCGATATCAAGCCGAATTTGCTTTTAATACGAAGAGGAAGAAACAATAGAACACTCCCCCTGTAATTGCCCAGCCTTAGCTGGGAGTAGAGTAAAGTTGTTAAGACAATATCATTTCGACTCTCTTACGGAACTGTCAGGTGTTGGGGTAAAACCTATCATAGGCTTCATAAAAGAGCCTAACTGGTTCCATGAACAATAAGCAGTAAGGTTTCCGTGTTACACAGTGGTACCACAACGGCCCTATTTGGTCTTAGTCTACTATCACAAAAACCTAACCTAACCTATCCAATGTTTTTTTGTTTCTCGAGTTGTTTACACAAGGGGGCGCAAAATTAATTACCCTATCGAAAAATTTGTAATATTGAAGTAGAGTGATGCAGTATACAAACAGACAAGCAATGGAGCGCATACCTAAAGGTCAAATATTGTACAAATTTCCATCACTCAAAATTATTTTTTTATTCATTAAAAAAGATTTGATGATTCATTTTGTACCACCATAGATGCGACCTAAAGATTATGTTGAAATTTTAATGCATGGTTCTTAAATGTACTTATTGCTCTTACACGAAATTTTTTTACTTAATAAGACTTCCTTTTAAGATTTACATTTTGTTTAGAAAAAAAAAGTTTCAGGTGTCTGCTAGTCCATATAAAGAGCAGTAAATTGAAAAAAAAACTAAAAAAGAGGTGCTTACTACCTTTTTGGCAGTGCATTTCATCAGCTACCCTTTACATCAATGGGATCGATTTTAGGAAGTGGATTTTGAATTTACCTAGTATTGGTTTCATTGTTTACGCTGGCTCATACTATAGATTCCGCAAAGATAACCTGTAAACTTGCTTTGAAACTATCAACGCATTATCTGTTCTCGAATAACTTGGCATAGATGGCATATCTGCTGAAGTGACAAAATTTTTCTCAAACAAAAAATCATAATATACTCAGCTTTTGAGCTTTAAAACATTATATTCATAATGAAATAAACGATATTTTATTACCAAGAGCGAAGATTTCCTGAGGAATAGAAGAATTCAACCAATACCAGGTCAACAGCAGTAAGTTAATAATTGAAGAAATGTTTGCATTGTAGAAAGATTGTAATGAAACTTCACATACGTTCATATGAAGAGTGTACCAACATATAAAAAAATCATTAGGCTAGCAGCGACGCCCTCTCTTATCGAACCGCAAAACTTATTGAACAACCTGGTATGATGTACCGGAAAGGCACAATTTCTAAAGCCCCCTGTAAAGAACAAGTATTTACTCATTTACTCTGCGTTACCGGAATGACCCAAATTTATATCCGGCAACTCCAGCACCATTCCCCGTACCGCACATATATGGGAAATGTTTATGCTCCTACAACAACAACGACAAATATTATTATTTATTTCAGTCCCTTCTGCTGAATAAATATCTCTAATAACTGAATTCCGGCCGCCGTAGCCGAATGGGTTGGTGCGCGACTACCATTCGGAATTCACAGAGAGAACGTCGGTTCGAATCTCGGTGAAAACACCAAAATTAAGAAAAACATTTTTCTAATAGCGGTCGAACCTCGGCAGGCAATGGCAAACCTCCGAATGTATTTCTGCCATGAAAAAGCTGCTCATAAAAGTATCTGCCGTTCGGAGTCGGCTTGAAACTGTAGGTCCCTCCATTTGTGGAACAACATCAAGGCGCACACCACAAATACGAGGAGGAGCTCGGCCAAACACCCAAAAAAGGGTGTACGCACCAATTATATATATTAGGCCCGGTCGATTTGTGGGGAGGCAAAAAAATCGCCCATTGCTCTGTGAAAATCATATTCTAGGGATCAAAATAAGAAGCTTTGCCGAAGGAACCATACCTCTAAGAGGAATTCTGATGTCCCCCAATTTGGGTCGAACTTTTTATTTTCTTTTCTCATGTAAAGGCCAAAAATGGTGATATTTTGAAATGATTGTATGGGGAACCCCCCAGGGGAGTTCCAGGGGGTGTCCCACTGGCATGGGTGGATCGGCCGTCCAAAGTTAGTGGGGGTCGGTCATACATTTGGGCTCGATTGGAGCACTCTAAATGGGTCAAAGTGGGATTTTTCGTTCTACCCAAATTGGGGAACATCAGAATTCGTTTTAGAGGTATGGTTCCTTCGGCAAAGTTTCTTATTTTGATCCCTAGAATACGATTTTCACAGAGCAATGAGCGCTTTTTAGATCGACCCGCCCTAATATATATGTATATATAATAACTGAATTCCTTAAAAGAACCAATATTTATCATAGGATCTAAAATACAATTTACCTACATTTAAGAATGAAAATATATTTGCATATAGAATTGTCGAGCTCAAGGCCTAGCTGCTACAGCTTCTAACACAAGTAGCTTATACGATTTATATTGTAAGTTAATTGTATATACATAAATATATATAAAAAAACAAAGAAGAAAAAAATCAGGCATAAGGTGGTCTTTGTTTTTCTATAAATTTCAGTATCAACAGTTCAATAGAAAATCGAAATCGCTCTCCTTAAAATTGAATTTTATTTTATATTTTTTATGGGGTTTGTCACCTTTATAAACGCAACCTACTGACTTCTCTTCAGAAAAAGAATAATCAGGGCCAGGACCGATTTAATCTCGCTGCAATGTCCACAGATTACCAGCAAAAGTATACAATAGACACACCTACATGCATACGTTCACACATCTGTATATACTTTTATACAAAATGGAAAACCACAAAGAGTAAACAAAATATTTAAATAAAGTCATTTCCTCGTTTGTGCAACGAGATAATCTCACATGTTAACATGGCGGACATTTGCGAAAGCCACATCACTTACGCTCCACAACACACACAAACAGCATTAGAAACACACCGTTTTTGCATGTGAAAGAGTTTCTATCTGTGTGTCAGGTATTTGGCAGGTGTTTCTGTTTTCTTTGGTGAGCAAATTGAAGGAAAAAAGCAAACGACCAGTTTTCAATTTTCGCCTGTTACTAAATAAATAAACGAAACATGTAGAGGCACATGTAGGTATTATATAAATGTGCATGTATATGTGTGAGTGTAAATAGGTATATTTAAATGAACGTCAATTTATTTCACCAGTGGCTAACCGCATATAAACTGGGATACGTCAGCCGTCACACATATATACTTACGCCCATCATACAATCGTAAAAACATACATACGAATATGTGTGCAGATGAGAGTATTTATTTTTATCCAAGCTCTCTATTTTAGGTGCAAATATGTATAAACACTCGAAAGTTCGCATGCATATAATCACACATACACATACATATATTTATGTGAAACCTTTTTCCTAGTGCCAGAAGTAAACATTTACTCTTCTCACATATTCTTCCTTGTGTTGTTGTTTGATACTTTCACATAGTTTATTAATGTTTAAATACATACAACACTAGTTTTCGCATATGCGAGTGCTTGTGTGAAATTACAATGTACCAGACCATGTTAGTTAACCACAAGAAACATGGCATGAATACATGTACAAGTACATAAGTAAATGGGAGTACATTTGATGTATTTGTAGCTAAATTTGTTTAATTTTTAAACACATTTCCTATTTAACATCACTCGAAAACATCTAATGATTTAATCTTTTCTCTTTCAATTTATTAGCAGTTAAGAAATTATAAAAGGATGAGGAAAATACTTCGCAAGTATTTAGGAATAAAATGTTTAAATGAAATTAATTTATATTGAATCGGGAACTTGTTATGTTAGCGCAAAGCCCAATAAGGTGACTAGATTCGCCAATGTATCTATATATATCGGGCGTTTTTTTATCTACATGAGAAATATCGATATCGATAACTATGGTTTGACAGCTGAGAATGGCAAACTGTGTTGACATTTCTGTTCAGTAAGGTTTGGCAAGTCATAATGAATCGTTTAACGCTAGAACAACGCTTCCAAATTATGGAAATTTATTTTGAAAAAAAAAATCTGTTCGCGAAATTCATAGAACGAAGTGTTGAAGAAGACGCCGAAATGTCGATTCGTCGTCGCTCTCAACTTCTTGGCCTTTGTCCATCGACCACGTAGAAGATTTTACGTAAAGATTTTGGCTTAATAATAATAATAATAATAATAATTGGTGTTTACACCCTTTTTGAGTGTTTAACCGAGCTCCTCCTCCTATTTGTGGTGCCATGTATTGATGTTATGCCATAAATTGAGGGAGAAATACACTCGGACGTTTGCCTGCCTAGGAGCGAAGCCAAATGATCCTCGTTTGCGTCCCATTTTTTTGAGTGGGATTTATTGAAAAAAGGTGGGAAAAATTGGACTGATCGAATGAACCACGTAACTCGTAGCTGTAGCGGACATATGCCGGATGTAATAATCAAAAAATAAATGCCATACAATTATCTACGAGATTATATTAAAAACAAATTCAATCCACAAGTAGATTAAACAAAATTTTATTCATAAAACAATACATTTTTGGTAGGTGCTTTAAGAAGAATTGGAAGGCATACCATATTGATCAAAAAGTCCTCGAAACAACCGCCAGATGACTAAGTGAATTAATTAAGCTTTTTTTAATTATGTTGCCACATTTCTGATTATTATTCCTACCAAAATTTTATCATTGCTTGACATTTATAAAGGTTGCTCTATCTTGAGTAAATTTACCTCTGCACGTGTTTTCGATTTTTTTTGCATTTAAAAAAATGCATTAAATGTTGCGAAAACCATAGAAATGTAGGAAAACTGTTTCAGTAGTGATACTCTAAAGAAAACAGCCGTTTACATTCATTTCAGAACGCTTCAGAAGTGAGCGTGAATCCATCGACGATGACGAACGTAGAGGCAGGCCATCAATCGTCAATAAAGTGAAAGAAAAGTTGTTCAATAACCGCAAATTAACCATCAGAGAGCTAGCAGAGAACTTGAGCATTGCTTGTAGACCTGAAAACCCAAAATTTCATGCAAGACAGGAACCGCGTTGACATAGCGAAAGATAAGACTTCCAAGCTTGATTCTGACCCAATATTCATTAAACGCATCATTAGGGGAGACGAGGTGGATTTATGAATATGACACACAATGCAGAAATCAGGGGAGGGAGTGGGTAGCTCTGAATGAACCAAACCAAAAAACCACATCGTTTACGGTCATAAAATAAAACGATGCTCACATGTTTTATGGATTATCCAAAAAAAAAAAGGTTTTGTGGGAAAATAACTCATAGATTTTGCACCATGATACGCACCGTCGCACATTGCCGTCCGTATCCGTGATATTTGATCAAGAAGCAAACGAAAAGCATCCGGCAGCCATCGAATTTACCTGATATGGGTCCCTGCGATCGTTTTCTATTTGCTAAAAAATCCAAAAATAGAGCTCTAGAAATGTTTCGAGAACTGGATCAAAGGCTGGCATAAGTGCGTTGCAAAAGGCGATACTATCACTTCTTAGAAGTGCCATAAACTTGAATTTTGTATTTTCTGAATATATTCCGGGAACTTTAGTGATCAAAGTGGATTACTTTGGACTTTTCCACCGATCATGGAATATCATTACATCAATTACATATTATATTCAAAGAAATCGACCTGTAATGAAAAAACCTACTATTTGGAAGGTCACGGTCTGGAAACGCATGGTGGGCATGAAACAATCAAATCATAGAAAATACTTCTTCTAACAGCGGTCCGCACTCGGCAGGCAATGGCGAACCTCCGTCACGGCGTCACGGAAAAAATCCGCGCCGCTTGAGGACGGCATAAAACAGTAGTTCCCTCCATTTGTGGAATCAAATCACGACTCACACTAGACTCGAGATATTATCAGGGAAAATGTTTAAAAGCAGAGTAAATTTTTATGTTGTAAGAATCTGTTTTTACGATTGTGAAGCAACTAATATAAGAATGGTATGGGCCGGTGGCAGAAATAGGTTTTATATTTAAAGTTTCTCCCTAGCCACTGAGCGTATAGGCGGGGGTTATTTAGTCACGATATTACGGGTGACGTTCATTTCCAATCGAAGTGTACTTTAAGGCCAATGATTCGTGTGCAATTTTATTGAATTAAATAAACTTTGTTAAAAACTGAAAGAAAAACTTTACATCAGTTAGGAAACTTTTGTGACCGAACTTGTAAGCCTGTTATTCCTTAGCATTACTCTATTTCCCCCTACTAAAGGCTAAATAGCATTATACTTACATTATAACATTATACTTTTACTAGGCTAGATATGAATCGGATATTCAGGGGTGTGAAAAGCTAACGTGCAAGATAAAATATAGCCTAAAACTATGCGTTATACAATTTAGTACAAAGTTTATACCTGCTCCTGGTTCTGCGGACATTCTTGACCAATCTGTACATCAGTAAAAATATTCAGTGCTCATGGTTGGGACTCCATTTCTCTAACCTTCTCCAACTGGGAGCATGCAAACAAATTTTACTGCCCTGTCACTGAAACACGGATACTTTCTATCTCAGGACTCTTACCAGAAAACCTATTTGATATTTATCTTTAAGTGAAGTCCCGTCAATCACCCACCGGTTTAGGGGGTTAGTGGCGACTAAAACATCTGCATTTTAGCTATGAGTATTAACTAATAAGTTGAGCGAAACAGATATAGAAACGGCTTGGTGACGATTAAGGAAGTTTCCCTCAGGTAAATACTCTGAATCCATGAAGAAGGCACAATAGATTGCAGTGCTAAATCCCCTAATAATATTAATAATAATAAAGGTATCGTCAAATTCTTCGCTGCTGTTCATAGACTGTTTGGTACAATGATGTTTTATAAAAATTAAAATTTTGTTGATCAAGTTTGGCTAATGTTCAAAATATCATCTTGCACTCTTATCATACTAATTGGTTGACCTGTTAATGAATGCTGCAGTGAATTTATAAATAAATAAAATTTGTTAATTAAATATATATATGATATATTGATCAAATGAGCAGTAACTGCATTCAGGTTAACATTTGTATGTACACATCAATGTGCATATATACATTTCTTATTGCCTTTTCTTATGCCCACAAAAGTTTTATTCCAATCATTTTCACTAATAAAACCATAAATATTTATAATAACAACAATTTTTCTTTACATGCAATTGATTTCAAACAAACAGGTATATTTATTTATGTAACTAAAAACACTGACGAAAAGTGCATTTCCCCTCGATTCTGGCAGCTGTCAACATTGACAGACATTGACACAATAACTATCATTGGCTTAATTGGTTTTTGCTGCAGTTTATTTCGCTAAAACTTTTAGTCAATTAAAATGCAATCAAAGCAGGGATCTGCTTTATTGATAATTAAAACTAAAGGGGAAAGAATCTAATTTGTGCTTATTCATAATCATCATTGTTGGCTGGACAACCCGTGTCGGGTTTTCGCCTGCTGTAACATATGCCTCCAATTGTCTCGGATTCGTACCTGTGTCCTCCATGCCCGAAATCCCAATAAACCTGCGTCTTCTTCTACACCATCAATCCATCTTAACGTCGGGTGGCCCCTTCTACTCTGTCTGTGTTTTGCATTTACCGAAGAGTATTTTTTGAGGTTGGTAATCCGTGTTAGGCCGCAATATGTGACCTGTCTATTTCAATCTGCAGATCATTGTTGTGATTATCACAGATGGATGCGCATATAATCTGTGCTTATTAGTGATGAATTTTTTTGATGATGTCGATATTACAATAGTATAATCACGGGATCAGCCCAAGGATTAATATTATATAATATAATCATTAAATTGCAGCAACTTCACTTGAAAAAAATAAATATATTATATAAAATAATAAATAGTGAAGAAAAATAGTGGGTTTTAAATATACTTTGTAGCATACTTATATTTTATAAATTATTAATGTATTTATTTCTATATGGCAATACCTTCTACTTGTTAAGATTTAATTTAAAGTTTTCTTATATGGCAATGCCTTAAAATTGTAATGACTACTAGATGTATTTTTTTCAAACTCTACCATAAATTTGAATTTTATATTAGGATTGCCTTTGCCTATAAAAAGCCTGCGCGCTCTTGGAAAGGACATATTCCGTTTGGTAATCGGCGGTGAGCAGAGCTTAGGTGCTTGCCAATGACTACCTTTGTAGTGTGGACAACGTTGGCTGGCCGCTGCAAAAGAGGTGTTGCTCTTGCTCGCGCAGTTTACTAAACGCATTTGTTTTTAGTTTTCCGACGTTTTTTCACTGTTAAAAATACAAGAGTTATATTTTATATTAAATTAAATTATATTTTATAATAAAATAAATACAACTTTACAACTTTTTTTATTTAAAGTGAAAATTATTTCATTAATATAATAACAAAACAAAAGACATTAACATTTGAGTATGACACTATCAATAGTTTTTTGAGATTTTGGTGCCTTAAAGCCGCTCCTCAACTCACCTCAATGGTCTGCAGATTTTACAAACAATGAAACTTTAAGCTCACTCAAAGTGTTTGTCTTTTCAACTTTCAAAATGAAGTGTTGCTTTTGGCAGCTTGCAAGGGATGGGATAACGTTAATCAGTTTCTTTTCGCTTTGTGCGTTTTCAAGGGTTTGTGCAACCATTTTATAGATACTCTGTTTTTTGCTAAATTTTTTAACATATATTACTTTTAGCTGTTTCATTTTTGTCGCTTGCCCAATCCAAGCAGGAGTCTTCTGACTTCATTTTGAGCGAGACAAGACCTGTGCAATATGATTTGAACTTCATTTGATAAAGTCAAACTTCATTTTGTTATTTGTGAACATACGGCCGTCCACCCGTTAACTCATATTTGCTGAAACTTATATATTAATATTTCAGATATTTGAACCCAAGCGTATAAGAGAAATTTTATTCTATGCATCGCAGTACAAACTGCATTCTTCCTTTCTTATAATTATTATTATTTTAAAGCACACAAAAACTAGATTCATCAATTTTCGCTGCATGTGTTTGCATATGGAATTTATGTGGAACGGTAAAAAAAAATGCCCACCACGCACATTTAAAAGCAATAATCAGCAAATAAACGACCTTAAAACACCTCTCAATGGGATGATTCCATTTTTAACAAATTAAATTTCAGTATTGTACAAACAAGTTGCACGACTCCCACACACAATTTTTAAACAAAAGTTACGTGAATGCGTAAGCTATAAAACATAGGTATTCCTTTTTTTCATTTCTTTGGGCCTGTTAATGTAAGCAATATACGTATTGAGTTATTTCCGGATATGAAAATTCGACACTGATCCGATTTTTAGACAAATATGTATACCGCGCGGCATAATTTTTATAGAAGCGGACACTATGTATTTTTTTTCCTATTGCAAAGCCTTTGTAACCAAAGATAGCACAAAAGTAAAATTCCTATGAAGCAGGCTTGCCTTAGGCAAATAAAAATATATTCACTTCCGAAAATTAAAAAAATATGTATATTTTAAGGGAGTAACATTATAAGTATATATACAAGGTGAAGTCCAAAATAAACAGGACTGGTGTCATAAAAATGTTTTTGATAACGCCATCTTTTTAAGGAGTAAGTGCGTTGGCAGTTACATCCCTAGCTAACTTCCAGCGAAAGCTTGGTGACGTTCGGCTGAGTGGAAGGGAAATTATTGCGAGTACAGTGTCAGTATGTTTATATCATAGGTACAAAAATAAGTTTTGAACAAAGAGCTAATTTCAAATTTTATTTTTAAAGGCGGTAAAACATTTGCCGTAAGATTTTAATTTATAAAAAAAATTTATGACAATTATTGCCAGAGTTCATGAGTGGTTTTCACGTTTCAGAGATGGTTGTAAGACATAAATGACAATGAACAGTAATAACCAAAATCAGTAATAACCGAAAACTCCATCAAAATTCTTCGTAAATTTATCAAAAATGAACCGAAATTATCGTTGAAATTCATGGAATATCTCCAAAACATCGATTTATCGCATTTTAACTGATCGTTTGGGCTTACGAAAGGTCTGTGCACGTTTCATTCCGCACAAGTTAACTGAGGACCGAAAATTGCTCAGAATTCAAAATTCGAAACACCTCATTAAAGAGGGGATAAAAGACGAGAACTTCCTTTACAATATTGTAACTGGCGATGAAACGTCGTGTTTCCAACATTTCTCTTTTTTATAGCCCGCATTTATTTTATACATCTGTCCATTGACATTAAGTATGTTGTTTAACAATTTGGTCAGGATTTATATACATCGCTTAATGGCCAGTGTCAAAAGCGATAAAATTAAAATAAACGAAATGATATACAATTAAATAATATACAATACAAGTTTAACTTTACATGATTACAATTGTACAACTATATAACAGCATTTTAACTATTTTTACATATTTTTTGTATTTTAGCATTTCGGGTTCTCTTTCGACGTGTCTTTCCCTTTCAAGAAGTTTGTTGATTTCTGTATTACTGTGTATGTGTATATTTTCAAAGTGCTTTGTTGTAATCTTTTTGATTTCTTCGTCTACTGTTGCTATATTCAAAGTTCTGTGAATGTCATCATTTTTCGTGTACCTGTCAGACATGGTCAAAATTCGAAGAATATTCGATTGTTGTCGTTGGATTTTTTCTATATGAGTTTTTTTAGCCGCTCCCCACACCTGTAGTCCATATAGGCAGATTGGTTTAATCATAGTCTTGTACACTAACAGCTTGTTCTGTATAATGAGTCTGGATTTAGAGTAAACTAACCAATGAAGTTGTCGAAGTTTTTCTTTTATTTGTTTGACCTTTTGCTTTATGTGAGGATTCCAATTTAGTTTGTAGTCCAAGTGAATTCCCAGATATTTAGTAGTTGATTCTGTAGTAACTGCTTTGTCATTTATTTTAACTGGAACTGAGGTAAATTTGGTTTTGTTAGCAAATATAACCTGTATGCTTTTGTCTTTATTTATATTTAGGCACCAGTTATCAAACCATTCCTTAACTGCGTTTGTGTATCGCTGCAGTTTTTCAGGGGGGATAATTAAGCTTTTGTCTGATGCTAATACGAGTAGTTTTGTATCGTCTGCGAACATAGCAATTGAAGAATTAGTTTTGTCACGAGGTGGTATGTCTGCGGGGAATAAAACATATAGTAGAGGTCCAAGAACGCTTCCTTGCGGAACTCCAGCAGTTATTTGATGAATATCTGAACATTGATTGTCATATTCAATATAGAAGCTTCGGTCGGTTAGGTAGCTTTTTATGATGAGATAGTAGTCAGAAGGTAGCATTCTTTTTATTTTGTAGAGTAAGCCAACATTAACCAGAAACTAAGCGTCAAAGTGCCGAATGAAAGGCCCCAGACGAGCCACCACCCAAAAAGTCGCGTTTAGAGAAGTCAAAAATCAAGTCGATGCACTTTGTTTTACGATTCCAATAGAATTGTAGACAAGGAGTTCTTGCCAACGGGCCAAACCGTCAATGCAATTTTCTATCTGGGCGTTTTGTAGCGTTTGTTGCATCGCATTCGCCGAATTCGCCTTGAATACGGCTAAGGAGGAAGCTGGTGCTTATTGCATGATAATGCACCATCTTATCGATCCGCTCTTTTGACTGATTTTTTGACTTGAAATCGCATTTTAACCATCAATCACTCACCGATATGGCGCTCTGTGACTTCTACCTATTCGCCATGTGTTTAGCCATGAAAGGAAAACGTTTTGCGTCGAAAAGCTTTTTGATCGCGCGAAACAGTGTAACGAGGCCAGAGGGGACTATTTTGAATAAATAAACTCGAAGTTATCAGAACAGAGCTCCTGTCATTTCTATTTTAGCTCAATCTTGTTTATTTTGGAAAATTCTTACAAGGAACGGAAATCTTTAACCGACTATTTTATTTATTATAAAAAATTACACACCGGAATGGCTCTATCTTAATTGAGTCAAGCATTTTGGCCATTTATGAAAGTTGATTTATTTACAGGTTTCTGTATAAGAAGAATTAAACTGAAAAAATTTCGCGGAAATAATAATTTGGAGATTTATTCCATGTTAAACATTTTGTAATAGAGTTTTTTAAAGTGAAATATCTTCCGTTATTTTTAAAATTTTTATATTTCAACCTTAAAAAAGCATACTTTGTAAACAAATTCTTTCTGGAAATTTTTTTGTGCTCAAATTTTTGGGAAAAAATTGTTTTGTTTTTTTAATATTTTTAATGTTAAAAAGAATCAACCATGTTTCACTTTAAAAACTCGATACAAAAATTTTCAACATTGAATAAATCTCAAAAAATATTATTTTTAGATTACTACTTACTACTCTGTAGACTTTGTAAACTAATTTTCGGAAAAATTGGAGACAAAGTTGAAAATACATGAAGCACTTGGCATGGAATCACTTACCACACAAAATATCATTAAAATACGTTTTTCTCCACGGTTCTTTTTCTTTTGTCATGAATTTCAAAATTTGATCGTGTCCAAACTATCCACTATTCGCGATCTGCAAAATTTAAACTGGCATACATAAGTACCCTCTAAGGTTTTGTGTACGTACTATAATAATTCGATCAAAGATGTGCCACAGAAATATGAATTTGATTGGAAATAACCAAGTATTACTTAGTACGATTTCTGGAGGGATTTTTAAGGTTTGCTACAGAAATGTTACATGGGGCTATAATGAGTTAACCAGGTAAGAAAAGAAATTTTCGTAGCTACAGATATTCGCTTAGTTTTTTCCATTACTTAATAAGGAATCGAATACAGTTGTGTCTACATATAATGAGCTAATTATTACAATCCCTATTCACAGTGCCCAGAATGTTCACTATTTTAATGTTAACATGCCCCAAATGGTTTACACCTTCAAAAAACAAAAAGTCAAACGCTAACAAAGAACAGCATCCAAATTACAATTTATAGGAATACCCGCTTTAGTTTTGATTATTTTGCATTTCTTGATTCCTGGTTGAAGTTACTCTTCAAATTTTGTTTTCTATTGTTCACTTATTAGAGTACTCTTTATGAAAAATGCATTGTTCACTGTATCGGGCGTTCACTATAATAGGTATATCCAGACACAACTGGATTTTTAATATTGATTGGACGTCGCGGATTACGCACTAAAAAACTGTTTTCAATAAAAAGTTTGCAATTAATTCACTTTTTCAGAAATGTATTATCAAAATTGCAATAGCTGAAACATTTTTTCATATAGCTAAACCATTCGCAAGTGCATGCATTTTTTTACTTAAAACTAAGACTACTGAAAACTGGTCAACTCAAAAAATGCTTATATATTCACATCTGATTTTTAGTGGCCAAGTTGCAAAATTTCATTTTGTAAAAAGTAAAGAATTTCTTTAATTACAAGTAAGGTTTGTATTTTACTTATACGCCAAAGTAATATGCACTAATATAAAGGGGAGGCAATTTTCATTTCTTTGTTTACTTGTAAATCCAATTAGCAATCACTTTCAATTACTATTGCATTTTTAATTGAATTGCAGGCCATAACTAGGGCATCGCTTGTATTTGTACAGTGCTTTGAAAATTTCTATTGAGCATAGAAGATATTGAAATAAAATAGTAGTTAATAGTTTTACTTGCAAATATAAAGGGATACAAGATGTAAATTGATCAGATAATAGCTTATATGCGCACTCATTTTGTAGAATATCAAATGAGGATGTGGCACTTCCTTTTTGCAATTAATTTTTGATTAGTAATATTTCAATTACGCCCTCTGGTTTAGAAAAAAGCCACACAATGCAAATATAAACAGTTTGCTTTATATATAAAGGGAGTTTCAAAAGTGACGCCTAAATGTTAGTGGTGAATAATTCCTACACGGTACATTTTTGTATGTCGTTTTTAACATTTCTCAAGTAGGCAGATGCACAATTTCACACGATAGAATAACGCGTTAAAATTACTGCAAGATATTATGAAAATTGAAAAACACATCGCAAATTCATAATTTTTTTGGTAAAAATAATCGTCCGAATGAGTCGACAGGTTGGTGAAAACAAAATGGAGCGGTTGAGAATGGAAAAACGACTGGCAACCCAAAAAAAAACTGGACGTTTCTTGAAAATATTGTTGCTATAGCGCAAAGTCAACATCCGATGTCTCAACATTCAAAAATTAAGTATTCATGAATCGACTGTTTGATAGATTTTACCTGTAGACGTACTCATGGTGTACATTTAAATGATTGTTAAAATATTTAAGATGAATTAATTAGTGAAACTTGAACGAATCCACATTTTTGCATGTTTCATTTTAAAACAGCATCTAGGCGCGGCTTTGGGAAGACCATTTATATATATAATTGGGGTGTCCATCCTTTGATGTGTGTGCCTTGACGTTGCCGTCTGTTTTTTTTAGAAAAAAATATTGCTATTGCCAGCCGAATAATGAACGCTATTTATAAAAAAACCCCTTTTACATCATTTGGTGTTTCATGCGCACCAGGGAGCTGCGACGGATACCTAGATTGTGTGTATACGCGATCTTTTACTAGTGCATTGTATGATCAGGCGTTTATGTTCAGTAGCAAATAATGAGCCGTTAGCTGTTTGTGCACGACGGTTGTGGTAACAAATTGATGCTCGTGTCTTCTACCACAGTGTTGATAGCATGAACGAGTATAGAAATGTTGTATGTATATTATCACACAGGCTCGCGTCACCACAGCCAAGACGCGAGCCACTCGCTATGTGCGAGTATTGTTTTTTTGCATGCATTAGTTAAACAGCGATCATTGAGTGCGTTTCATAATTTTTAAAGTTTCATTTTGAGCAACCATTAATTCTTGTTTGATATCGTGATATGGCTGATACAATAGAATTTGTTTCTGAACAAATTGCAAATGGCAATTACCATTTAAGCAGCTGTCGAAAGGGGAAAAGCTTTGTTTGGAATGTAGTTGCTGAAATATTAAAACCCGATGATAATATAGTGGCAGGTTTTGTTTACTGCCGCACTTGCTGCAAGGTGCTGAGGTATACCAGAAACCAAACATCAAATTTGAATCGACACAAGTGCTGCAAAAATAGTAAGGAGTCGCAAGTTTTGAAACTTGTCACATTATTGGACAAAAATGAAGGCATTGAGAAATATACGTTTTGGGTAATTGAAGATAGCCTGCCCTTTTCGGCAGTAAATGGTACTGGCTTTGCCAAATTGGCGAAGTTTCTAATAAAGATCGGCGCAACGTATGGCGAACACGTCGATGTGGCGAACTTACTGCCAGATGCGACAACAATCTCTCGTAATGCGAAAAAGTTTGCAAAGGAAAAAAAACAAGAACTGCGTGAAGAAATAAAGGACATTGTAAGCAGCGGGAGAGCCTCGGCTACAATTGACATGTGGACGGACAATTACGTAAAACGAAATTTTTTAGGTGTGACATTTCACTATGCGAAGGATTACAAATTGTTTGATATTGTATTAGGAATGAAATCCATGGATTTTGAAAAGTCAACCGGGGACAATATAGCAAGAAAACTTAAGACTTTATTTAATGAATTTGGTGTGGAAGACATCAGTTTAATTAAGTTTGTAACAGACAGAGGTAAAAATATTGTTAAGGCTTTGGAACATAATGTACGTCTTAACTGCAGTAGCCATTTACTCTCCAATGTACTAGATAAGTCGTTTGCTGATACAGCTGAGTTGACACACATCTTAGAGTCTTGCAAAAAAATAGTGAAATATTTTAAAAAAGCCAACCTGCAGCATCTTTTACCTACGTCTTTGAAAAGCCAATGCCCTACTCGATGGAATTCAAATTATGTAATGCTCAAATCTATTTGTGATAATTGGGTTGAAATTATCACGGTTCTTGATGGAAATGAACAAGGCCATAGATTATTAGATATAAATATATCGATTATTAGAGTACTCGTGGAACTATGTAAAGGTTTTGAAATTGTTTTTAAAAAATTACAACTTTCTAATTCTCCATCATTATGCTTTGTTTTGCCTTCAGTGTTGAAAATTAAAAGTCTTTGTGAGCCGAGCAGTGAAGATATGGCTCCAATTTTAATTTTGAAAGAACGGGTAAATCAAAATATTGATGAAATATGGGTAGCCAATTTAAGTTTATGGCACAAAGCTGCATGCTTCTTATACCCACCAGCTATAAATATGCAGCAAAATGATTTAAGTGCTATAAAGGATTTCTGCATTGCTCGCCTTAACAGAGAAGCTCTTATTTCTGAACCCACTTCTGCGCAATTTATGGATCATGAGCCTACAAGCTTGACCACTCCACCTCCCTCAGCATCACAGCAGTTAGCTAATCAAAATACCTCAGATGAGAGTATTGCAGATTTCACTAGTTCTATTTTGTCTCCTTTTTTCCTCACCTGTTTAGACGACCTTCACTTAGAATAGAAATACCTGAAGATCAAGTGGAGAGATATAGTAAGGAAACAGTTGGAATAACCGAAAACTTCAACGTGATTGAGTGGTGGAAAGAAAATGAAAAAAAGTTTCCTCACTTATCAAAACTAGCGCTGCAAATTCATTCACTGCCAGCTAGCAGTGCAGCTGCTGAGAGGTCTTTTTCACTGGTTGGCAATATCATTTCAGAAAAAAGGAACCGGTTAGCACCAGGCTCGGTAGATAGCTTACTATTTTTAAATTCCTACTTTAAAAACTTTAACGCTTAGAAATTTACAATTTATTAAGGATAAAAATAATTTGAAATCTTTTTTTTTTAATTCAAAAGCGTTTGAGAAATTTAAGGAAAATTTAGCAAATGTTTCTGATATCATTAAATGTGTTTTTTATTTTAAAATTTTTTATATTTTAAGAATTTTGAAAAGATGAAATTTGTAACTGTAGTACGAAGTTTACATCCGTAGCTCATAAGACTTTTTGAAACTACATTAATTAAGTATAATGAAATGTTTTCCCATAGCTTTAACTCATAGAATTTAAGGATTCTTAGTACTAACCGAAAATGATGGACCTCATGAAATATATATTTTTTCAATAATAGTAATAAATATTTAATATGAATTAAAACCACATACATACTCGTATGTATTAATGTATGTTGCGGATTTGAAATTAACTGTTTCATTTTTGAATTAAAGCGCACAATAGAGCGCGGAGCAGCAGGTTTCCACCGACATGAAAAAGTTTCGCTATGGTTAAAAAGGAACATATATTCGGTTACTTCGACGTTTTTATAATCATAAAATACTAAATTCAGCGAAAAAACAGCGTATTCCCGCCAAACCAAAATTGCCTGCAAAGTGGGCAAATCCCGATAGTTGGTACGCGATACATCCTTTTTAAGTAAAAGTACATACATAGTTATTGCGCGGTTAGCTCATTGTGTAAGACAATAGCAAAAATACACATACATATGTACATAAATATGCTCGCTTCTTCCACTAAAGCGGCGTTAGCGTAAATGAGGCAGGTAGGCTCGTAGCGTTTTGTGGCGCGAGCCACTCGCGATCTGCGAGTATTGTTTGTCCTTGCATGCACTAGTTGAACAACTTCTTCTTCTTTTGCTGTGTATTATAAACTTACGTACATACATATGTACATATGGAGATAGCAGATACAATGGAATTTGTTTCTAACCAAATTGTTTGTGATAATTACCATCTGGGCAACTTTGTCCTTTTTCTTTATTTACACTCATCTAAACCGCTTTTATGTATATGCATATAGAAGAAAATAGAAGTACGCGAGTAGCACTCGAGATTGTGTGCTCCGCTCATAATCAATGCAAGTATAACATACTAAACTTCACGAGCATTCGCCATGATGCATACCCAAAAACACAAATCAGCAATCATGCCAACTACACAAACTGAAAAATAGAATGTTTATACTCTACATGCCCGCATAGCTGGCGACAGTTGTGTTTACTTGTACTGTACTGTAATTTAGAGTATGATGCTCGAGACGGCTCGAGACTATTCGAAGCCAGTCTCTGATGCGCACAATTGGTTTGAACCCGGACACTTGGTAGTCACACACAAACCAATTCGACAACGGCGGCCACTTTAGGGCTACCCCGAAAATTTTGACGGAAAATTCAATTAGAGAGAAAATATAACAACTTTCGTATGAAATGCAAAATACGAGTACTGTTGCACTCAAACAAATTTACAATATGTATGAAAAAATCTTAAATAAATGTAGTTTTTCTAAGCAAAAATTCGGTCAAATTGGAGTGAGTGATTTAATCGCAGGAAAGCTTCGAATACGAACGTGCACTCGTGGAATCTGAAAGACGTTCGCCATATTTAAATGCCAAATTTACAGGGCACGGCATTTGGCATTACCACTAAATTTTCAATAGTAATTAAAATAAGGATTTCATTATCACTTCATCTTCAGTTTTTCAGTGTTTTAACTATCCGCTTATTACGTCAATTACGAGTATTTAGTGCACTATGCCCAACCCTGCAAATTTGTGTGTTTTCAGGCTTGATAGAACAAAAGTAAGGCCAGAACTCTCCTACTTTGCAGGTTTTCTGACTTTGTAAGTTTTGCAGGTCTTACAAGCTTATTCGACTTTTATTTATTTATTTATTTTTTTTTAATTTAGGCAAAAACAGCAAAGGTTCTTACTGACTATTGGCTTAGTGCTAATTAATAAAAATATTAATAGAAATATATATTAATAGAATAACAAATAAAACGAGCTAAAACTAAAATACAACTAGATTAAAAATAATAAGATTAAGTTAGCGAGTGATATATGACGCAAAAAAGAAGAGAAATGAGTCCGAACAGTAGCAGCATTAGACCCAAGGGTAAGAGCTTAGTAAAGTTCTCACCGGAATACAAAAGTTAATACCTTATAAAAGAAAGGCACAATCTGTGTCATCTTAAATTAAATTAAACACAAAAGAAAGCGATAGAATTGACCTCTGCACTCAAGCGACTTGAATCCAATTAATAAAAAGCGGGAGCTATAATATAATATGCCCATATCCCATGGGGCAGACAATTTGGGAGATCTTAGGGTATTTAAGAAACTTCTTTTGTACCCGTTCTATTCTTGTGATAGCAAATAAATTAACCATACTATATTCTAAAATAGATCGGACAAACACGGTTAACATTAATTGCTTCGTGTATATGTCTGAGAAGTGTGAACTGTTACGTCTAACAAAGCCTAAGGTCAGGTATGATTATGAGATAATATAATTGGTAAGTAGAGAATGAAATGAAAAAGTAGAGTCAAAAATCACTAAAAGCTCTTTGATCTCATTCACTTTAGAAATTTACAACCTTTTACAATTCTTTATATGCATAAATCTTGGCCAAAACCCAAAAGTGTAACAAAGAATTTTCTGACGGATAAATTGTCGTCTATAAATATAAAATAAGATGTCTTATTTCGTATATTAGAATTTCATCTAAATATTTAGTTAGGTTTAAATTTAAATGTTATCGATTATAGTACTACTATTTGAATAAACTATTTATAACAAGTCTCAATTTCAAAATGTACAATATTTCGAGACTTTTTAAACATTGGAGCTGTATGAAAACTGCAGATGCTTTCCATTTCAATTCAACCGGGCTATTCGGGTCATGTTCTTCGATTTCGATGAAACTTAAATATGTTGCTCTCTGGTCAAAATAATGAGACACGTATTTTTTTGTTCGCCCGAAAAAAAATTTTTTCAAGAGTTACCGGCAATTTTGTTGTTCGGCTCAAACTCGATTTTTTTTAATTGTATAAGAAAAAAATTTTTTTAAACGCCCATAACTTAGTCAAATATGAACCGATTTTAATAATTTTGGGTTCAAAATGATCGTAATTACTTACACAAGCGACTTCATGTAGAAACAATTGCGAAAAAGTAGTTGCAAATTTTTTATTTAGCAAAAAAGAAAAAAAATTGAAATTCAATATTTCAAAAAGTGTAATTTTTTTTTTATAACTTTTTCCAAATCAAGAGGACACCTCAAACTTCAATTAAGCTGAATGCCCAGTAGCTAAAATGAGTTGTTATTGAGTAATGAATTTTTGAGTAAAAAACCTGTTTTGCACTTTTTGTTTTTTGCAAACTAAAAAATTTTCAACTACTTTTTTGCAATTGTTTCTACATGAAATCGCTCGTGTAAGTAATGACAATCATTTTGAACCCAAAATTATTAAAATCTAATAACTTTTTGACTAAGTTATTAGCATTTAAAAAGAAAAATTCCTATATTATTAAAAAAAAAATCGATTTTGAGCCGAAAAACAAAATTGCCGATAACTCTTGAAAAAATTTTTTTTCGGGCGAACAAAAAAATACGGGTCTCATTATTTTGACCAGAGAGCAACATATTTGAGTTACATCGAAATCGAAGAACATGTCCCGAATAGCCCTTTTGAATTGAAATGGAAAGAATCTATATAAGAAAATTTTTTTTAATTACTCATAACTTAGTCAAAAATAAGCCGATTTGAATGATTCTGGGTTCAAAATAATTGTAATTACTAACACGAGCGACTTCATGCAGAAACAATTGCAAAAAAGTAGTTGAAAATTTTTTTATTTTGCAAAAAACAAAAAGTGCAAAACAGGTTTTTTACTCAAAAATTCATTACTCAATAACAACTCATTTTAGCTACTGGGCATTCAGCTTAATTGAAGTTTGAGGTGTCCTCTTGATTTGGAAAAAGTTATAAAAAAAAAATTACACTTTTTGAAATATTGAATTTCAATTTTTTTTCTTTTTTGCTAAATAAAAAATTTGCAACTACTTTTTCGCAATTGTTTCTACATGAAGTCACTTGTGTAAGTAATTACGATCATTTTGAACCCAAAATTATTAAAATCGGTTCATATTTGACTAAGTTATGGGCGTTTAAAAAAAATTTTTTCTTATACAATTAAAAAAAATCGAGTTTGAGCCGAACAACAAAATTGCCGGTAACTCTTGAAAAAATTTTTTTTCGGGCGAACAAAAAAATACGTGTCTCATTATTTTGACCAGAGAGCAACATATTTAATTTTCATCGAAATCGAAGAACATGACCCGAATAGCCCGGTTGAATTGAAATGGAAAGCATCTGCACTAAATTATCTTCTTAGAAGGCCGATAGTCATAAATAGTAGTGTATTTTTGCCATGTAATTGTGTTTCTACCAAATATATAAATATTTTCTGAGAAACAAGAGAGAAGTGGTTAAATCTCTCTGAAGTGAAAAAAATCAACCTGTTCTTTATTTTTCTTTTTGTGGCTCGCCTTTTTTGTTTTTTGCCCACTAAAGAAAGAAAAAAAATTTATAAAAACGACATCTTTAATTTTGTGTGGAAACCGAACGTAAAAATCGTGTGTTCCGCTTTAAATACGATGATTGTAGTAGAGTATGCTATACATGAAGAATCCTTCTAATGGAAATGCATTAACGAAACATTTTATTTGCTTGCTTCGCTTGGCTTACGTTGAGATGAAACAAAGTTGAGTTATATTCGCATGCACCATAACTTTGCAATTTTATGGGCTTACGTGTGTAGATGTACGTGTGTTTACGGGCTTCTTGCCTCAATGTAAATTTTCATAAAGAGTAGAAGTATAACACTTTGCACGAAATAAAATGCAAATTACTACAGATTCTGTATTTGGACACAACAAGCATATTTTTGAAGATCAATAAAATCGGATGACGACTATGGAAAGAAATTCTACGCAAAAACACTGTTACAATGCACAGTGGTTCGCGTAGTATGGGGATACATGACAAAAATCCTAGCAACCCAAATATCGCCAAGATTATAGTGAAAATGGCTTTTTATGATTAAAAATGTTTATTAGAATGAAAAAAAATATGATTTACATGACTAACACATACAGGTTTATAGAAATAGCATAGACAAAATACTATAATATAATGAAAAAAATTGTTACAATTAGATTTATTTATTTTTGAATATCAACATTATACAACATGAAATAGCTGTGCATAACGGTGATAAACATTTTGAAATGAAATAAAAAAATATATATTATAACAATCTCTAAAAATACAGCACCTTTATAACAGATAACGTAACCTGTATTCGAACATTTTAAAAATACATTCTTACACTAAAAGAAACAAAACATAAATGAACATCTAACTTAAACAAATCAAATCCAAGACCTCTTGTGGCAACGATGCCTTTTTCTTTTTTGGCAGTTTACGTAAGCCAGTAATTAACGGATCGGAACTGAGAAGTAACCGATTTAGTAAATCTGTGTTCGAAGCGATTCGCGATATTTTTCTTGTATGATTTAGCCTAAAATTTTTTATGTCTTTATTTTTAGCTTCCGCCGCCTCCTCAGATAAATCTCCTATAGGTAAAAGTGCATAATCAATAACGGATGCACCGTGAATAAGGATTTTATGCACAGTTGCCGAAAGATTGTACCAAGGAAAGGCGGCTACAATCTGTCTCGCGGTCTCTACAGAAAAGCTGTGGAATTTAGATGTATTTATTTTATGTCCCGATGCTAACGTTATTAGAATAATCCTACACCTATCAATGATTGTTTTGTCTATTCCAATTATATCTGCTGAAATTTCAGAATTAGAGAAAAATCTACGCGCCGTATTACCATCATTTGACGTCCCACTACCCCCACTGCGCGGCTGGTCGACTATTAACCCTAATTTTTCGCGGAATTGCATTTGAATATACTTTTTACGCTCAGAGAAAGACTTTTTTTCCTCCTCTGTTCGCATGTGCCATTTTTTAACCCCTAACCTATATGAAACGTGCAAGAAAAACTCGAAAAACCTAATCCACGCATGTAACGTGGATAGTCCGAACTGAAATCTACTCTCATCAATTACTGGCTTCTTTAAACACGCATCGATATTGTTCATCTGCTTAGGCGTAGCCCCGCACAGGAAACAGCTAACTGACGCGGTGTCAGTTAACGCATTGCACACCTTACCATCAACCATAGTTAGCTGAAGTTCGTGTTTTATTGAAATTGATTTGCCTGCGACAATTATATTAGTAGGTTGTAAATTATTTATTTGGTTTTTAACATAAGTCTCTTCTTCTTTAGATATAGTTGACGTTTCTTTTTTAAATTGAAATCTAATTGGCCGACAATACCTAGTTGAGGATGGACGGGGATTTTTCCACACAATGTCTTCCGTAACCATGTCAACTAATTTCAAAGGCACATAAGAAGTAATAAGCAAACTAGCATCGATAGTATCTGAATCGACAAAAATTTGCTTGTATTCTGAATGTCCCGTGCTACCATCAAATCCCCATTTTCCTATAAGACGCAAATTATTAATATTCCCTAAGTCTGTTGGGTCCCTACTTTCCGAATATTCGATTATGCGCGACGCGGTGTGATCTAAAAGACTTTGTATTTTCACTTCAGCTAAATTATCGGTAACAATAACGTCTGCTGGATAACATTTTTTTTTTGCCGAAAGAAGGTCTTGGTACGTTGGAAGTACTTTCGCAGATAACTTTATGTTTATAAACTCTTTTATTAATAAATATTGATGTTTAGTTAGTTTTGCTTCGGTAAACAATGACAAACATTCATTTATATTTATAGATGGAACAATAAAATTTTTAGAATTTTCTCTAAGGGACTCGCTTAGTGACTCATCTATTTCTCTCAATTCTGCTATCCGCCGCTTTTTTGTTCTATCAGAACTCTCAGAAAATGATTTCCTCGGTCTGCCGCGTACTCCACTCCCGGACGGCATATTTGTTTCACTTAACGACGGTAATGATGATTCAAACTCTTCATCGGTATTCAAATACTCTGCATATTTAGTAATAAGTCGTGTTTTTGAATTGCCACATTTACGCCACATATGGAGCAAGCTTTTACATACACATTTAATGCGATGTTCGACTTCACTAAGATTTAGTTGTTGTTTATCGTGTAATTCATTGCCGATTATATGTTGCTGCACTTTACGCACTCTTTCAGTTTCAAGTGACTCACTTGTTGATAGCCACGTATTAAATATCACCATTCTTGATATTTTGCATGTCGTTACATCAACTGGAACAAATAATATAAATTTTAAAACAGAAATTACACAGGACTACGCCGTAGTCGCCGGTGCTCCGCCATGACGTGAACATGCTACACCAGCTCCTAAATGCACAGTCGTGGTTAAACGTAGATCGCTCATATGACATTTAAAACTTGAATATGTATTCTTTCAACTTAATATAGTCTGTATGATTGCATCGGATTGCATCATTACTAAAAGTTTACGAGAAATTTAAGTTTACTTGTATTTCTAGGAAAATAACGGTACTTTGTTTTTGAGCTCATTGACAAAGGGCGGTAAAGTTCAAAGGGATTTTAATTGTGCAAAATATGTAAACTTACCTTGATTCTCAGAATCCATCTTCAAAAAAAGTTATCACCGAACCAGTTCCGAGAAATTCACTATGCAACATTAGGGTTGCAGTCACTTTTGTTTGCGCGAAATTAAAGTACTCGGGATTTGTGCACTTCAAGGATTAACAAAGTAATGAATTTAAAGTTCATAGGTTGTTTTAGTTATATATTTGTCATATTTAGGGATCTGTTTGTAACATACAAGCTTTAATTTAGGAATCCAAAAACCTTCATTTTCATATTATTGACATATGGTAGAAACCACAATGCAATGGTGAGGGGGTTTTTGAAGCGCGGCCGAAGGCTGCCGAAGTGAAAAAAAGTTCTACAAATTTGCAAACACCTTCAAGTCAACATTTCTGTGAAATTCTACCTGCATACGAACATCGTTCTGTCAGCACTAACCTTTTGCTAAATTAAATAACTTTAACTTGCGTCAATTATTCACATTTATAGGTAAGGGGATATAAAGTTGGAACATTAATTTTACAACTAGCACCTGCCCTTTGACACTGAACTTACGTGTTGAGCCTGGCTTGCATTTTCGCCTTTATCAAAGAAAAATTTTAAAATGTACCGAATTTTCTCTTTGTTTACTTCCATTGCTAACACCCTGTAAAACACAATGAGCAAAAAACTTTAAATTGTTTGATCGACACTTTGCGAGATATCGACCACTACGGCCATCTACCGAAAAAATAATGAATTTCGTTTCCCCAAGCTTACGTTATTCAAAGGAATGTTATTCAGCAGCTAATGAAAAGAAAAACTGCTTCAGATATTGGAAATAGGCACATTAAATTGAGAATTCGAAAAAATGAGTTATTTGTATGTAAAAAAACTACAATTTCAAATTCAAACCTGCATTGTGCAATAATTTACAAACAGATTTTTGATTTTGCTGAAAATTTTTTATGAGTTTTATATTGAAAAGGAGGTATGATACATATTTAAAGTTTTTTTAATTTGTAAAATGAAAGAGATCAAATTTTTAAGAGTATCGTTAATTTTGGCGTGGAAACTTGTATTCAAAAATGTCCATAACTTCGTTTCTATTGGAGAAAACCCGCGACTGACTGGAGTTCTTATGGCGGTGAGTGGTATGGTGCACTTCACGGAAGCCATGTTGATGTGTAGTTGAGGTCAAGCGTTTCGTGTAGAATGGGAGTAGGAGGGCTTGAAGTGTTTTCACTAAAAAGAGTTATGAAAGTGGCTAAGGACAGATTGAGGATCTTTGTGAGAATGATCGCAATCGACCCAATCTCCGCCATAGCGACCATATATAGCAAGTCACTAATACTGGTTATATTATGGGTATAGCAACGTTCAACTTGGCTGATCTCAAAAGGATGTACCTAAACCCATCATAAGATGGATTTAGAACGATCAGTGCAGAATTAGGAGGAAGAATAAAGTCTATCAAGGCCACAAAAGGTTTCCCACAAGGGGGAGTACCCTACCCTTTTCTATAGACACTAGTAATAGGCGAACTTCTCCACAAACTGAACGATCTAGGACTCCATATTCAAGATCAAGCTGATGACCTGGTAGTATAAATAGTGGGATGGCATGAGGAGACAATTCCTAATCGCAAGCAACAACCCACCCCACAACATAATGAACAAATGGTGCATCGACAAAGTGCTCTCTATTAACCCATATACAACTACGTTAGTGCCGTTCACTAGGAAAAGGATTATCAACATTAAAGGTCTTCTCTTAAATGAGTAGGCTCTTCAACTCTCCACAGAAGCGAACTACCTTGGAATAAACCTTGAAAAAAAGCTCATTTGTAACTCTCATATTGAGAAAGTAACTGTGAAAGCCACAAGGGCATTCTTTGCCTTTTGGAAAAACATGGAGACTCAGCCCCAGAATGAATTGTTTTCACATTCACTACAGTTATTAAACCCGTTTTCACCTATGCTATGAGAGGAGCTCACATTGACATACTTTCAGATAGTCAGCTGGCTTAGAAAGCCCTTCTATCAACTACAATCATCTCAAAAATGGTACATGACTGTCTGAATCTTCTTAACATTATTATTGCGTTGGGTTACTGGGTTATGTTTCGATTTTCAACTTTGCGGCTGTAGGTTAGGTTAGGATAGGTTTGGCAGCCGCATCGCACATAGAGACAACGATGCCACTTAGACCACGAAATGGGTCCGTTGTGAACCGCGGGGGCTGAGCTACATTTCCCTCTCCATATTAAACCATCCTGAGCTTTTGACAAAGTGTAAAAGGTTGTTGATACCTAAAATGTATAGATTATCTATATTCGTTAAGAAGTAGGATTTTAAAAATCGGTTTCTGCTTCTGGCTAGAGCTGGGCATGTGCAAAAAAGGTGTTGAATTGTTTCCAACTCCTCCTCATTTCTGCAGCTACGACAGAAATCATGCGTGTAAACGCCTAATCTCTTTGCATGATTTCCTATGAGACAATGTCCTGTGAGGGCCCCTACTAAGGTCCTGATTTGAAGTCTATTCAGTTTTATAATACTCGTGGACATACGTAAATTTAGCCTTGGCCATGTTTACCTAGCAATTTCACAGGTGTTAACACTAATCCATCTTCGATTTGTAGACCTGATTAATGCGTCCTTAATGAGAAGCTTACAAGTTGCGAGAGGTATCTCCATAAAATTACTTATGTCTGGCAAACAGGTACCCTCTCTTGCAAGTTGGTCTGCCCTATAGTTTCCTGGTATATCTCTGTGGCCTGGAACCCAGCACAAGATTATACGATATTGTTTGGCCATCTCATTTAGAGATTAGCGACAACGTAAGACACTCTTTGATGTTGTTTGGAATGCATCCAGGGCTCGTAGGGCAGCTTGGCTGTCTGATAGAATGCACATATCCGTTGATGATATTCTGTTTATCTTTAACCATTTTAAGGCTTCATGAATAGCGTTTATTTCCGCTTGAAAAACACTACAGTGATCCGGTAGTTTAAAGGATTCACTAATAGAAAGCTCTTCGCAAAATATCCCTGATCCTACACCGGTATCCATTTTAGACCCGTCCGTGTAGATCTTAACGGGTGTGTTGGGTGTTGGATCTTCTTCAAACCATTCCAGTCTAGAAGGGATTTTCATTAGGAAATTCCTTTCGGAGCAGAGAATGGGAGAGTGATAATCACAGTCACTGGGTATATCCGTGTAGGAGTCTAAGATGGTTGAATGTCTATGTGTGACAGTCTTCCATTGTGAGCTCGCTTTGAGCCTTACAGCGGAGCAGGACGCTAAGTATTTGCAGAAGAGATCTAGGGGTGGCAGATGTAGTATGATATGCAAAGCCATGGATGGCGTGGTTTTCATGGCGCCACATATTGCTAGTTCCGCTGATCTCTGCACCTTATTCAATAAATTAGAATAGGTTTTTTTCTGCATAGCACACCACCAGACAACATTTCCATATAGAAGAATGGGTCTGCCGACAGCAGTGTAAAGCCAATGAGCAACCTTAGGTTTAATTCCCCAGGTCTTACCTAAAAAGCTAGGTTGCGGCTGTAAGAATGAAATAAAAAAATATATATTTTAATTAAAAAATTTAAAAATACTACAAGCGATTCTTATTATTAGAAACCAATTAAATATAATATTTAAATATTTTTTTAACAATTCTATGCACCTCATAGCAAATATTTTGAATAGCTTTATAAAGATTTACGAAGTTTCTAACACAAATAATATAGAATTTTCCAGATTCGGCGTATACAGTTCAGTTTCGTCTTAATTTAAGCACTTTCTTAGTTATTTCATTTGTATTTTCTCTATTAAATGCTTGCTGGGAATTTCATTAAATATTTTCTTAGAAAACTGTGGGTTACAACAGTTTTCAGTTTATTAAGAGCCATAAAAGGTCGGGCGAGAAGGTGTACATACAGAATATCCATACACTTAATCCCACAAAATTAAATTTTACAAATTCAGCGCACAAATTACACGAAATAGTTTTTGCAAAAAGTTGCTAAAATTAGTCTTAAAGCATGTGGATTGAAAATAAGTGTTATTACAACTACAAATGCTTTATATTAAGAGTCCACCTTTTTAAACAACGTCGGCTGTTGTACAAAAAAATTGTATGGTTGGCATAACGATAACTGGACGCATGAAGGTGTGTTCGAAACGTGCTTCAGGTATTTAACATAAAAATGCAAATATTCTGCCAGCGATTGCCTCCTCTCAACCTCCTAGCTCACTTGTGCTTTATATGCATGAAAAAAGCTTCTCATAAAACCCATCTGCCGGCCCCTGTGATTTGAAAGCATAGTACACAATTTGCAGGAAAAACTCAATACAATTCATATTAGAGAGACTCGACCTATATGCCCAACAATAACAAAGCAATATCAAATTATTACGAGTATTAGAATAAAATTTTTATTATTCTGCCTTAAAGAGTTTCCATAAAGTCGCATGTTACTCATACGCCCACCCGAATTTTATTGGAAACGCTGTTTCAGCTAAAATTTCAGTATTTCCTTCGGAGCCAATTGTGGACATACATAACTTTTTTTCTCTTGTTTACAAATAAACATACATATACAACTGCAAACTTGCTTGTTTATACATAGGTATAAACTTGCACATGACTCAAAACGGTAAGAAAGTGTGAAAAAGAAAGGGAAGTCAAAACGAAAGTCTTCTTAATTTGTTACGCATTTTTTATGGCTCTCAAGGATGAATGCTTCTACCCACATTCTTGGCATTTCACTTTTTCTTCTTCATGCTTTCTTTAGCACCCGTGACTATTATGCGATTTCTTTTCCCTTTTTTGTTGATTTACCCATTTGTGCGTCAGAAAAAAATTACATTACTCAGGCGTAGTACGATGTAGAAAATTCGTAAGAAAAAGAAGAATAATGATGGTGGCGTCATCAACTTGCCGCCCACATTTTGACTCTATAAACATTTATTTGAAAGTTCTTTCATCAGACTAAAAGACTGGAAAAGTTTTATGTTGTGTGTAGGGAAACCTTAAATGGTATACATATAAACTACGGACACATTTTTGTGTATGCAAAGGTACATACTTTTATGTTTAGATATATATGTAGATACGCTCAAATACGGAGGCATGTGAATCAATAAGGGTGGCACTCTCGGTTGTCAAAATTAATCATAAAAAAATTTTGTTTACGTATAGCTGTGATACTATGATATAAGTATGAGTAGGTATCCTGTAGGGAGTAGAGCTAGGGTTTAGAGCTAGTGGCTAGTTAGTAGCTGGCATTTGGCTTAAGAGATGGAAGTAAACGCACACAATTAGCTCTCACATCAGGACGATGCTCCGCGTCGAATCAAGAGATGTTGTTTTTCACATAAATTTTATTATTCAGTGCATTATTGAAATTATGTAGTAAGTAAAAATTATAAACTCAGGCATCATCATGTAAATAATGTGAAAAAAATTTATTTTTTATACTAAGTATTTTTTATTATTGAATATACATAGAAACAAAGACCAGTAAAAAGTTTTAAATTTTCAATTCTAGAGTATTGAGGTATCAGCTCAAATTATGTATTGAGCCATCAGGTTTTCCTTCATTAAAAAGCTGAAAAACTGAGAAAAGGTTTTTTTGTTGCCCGGCAAAAATAATATTCCAAATTGAGTTGTGAATGCTATAAAGTACTGCCCTGCCCTCACGGTGCTAAGATTTAGGCAGCCTGGATCTTACTTCTTTGCTACCGCTACTGATATAGTAGGTCTTGACATTAAAAATCTGATGAACTTCATAAGCAGCATAAAGCGGTTGACGCAACCGCAGCACATCCTCCTAACCACCCCACCTCCAAAGATCTGTGCACGTTTCATTCCGCACAAGTTAACTGAGGACTAAAAATTGCTCAGAATTCAACTTTCGAAAGACCTCATTAAAGGGAACCAGAAACTAAACGCCAAAAATCAAGTCGATGCTAATTTGTTTTTACCATTCTAAGGGAATTGGAGTTCGTGCCAACGAGCCAAACCGTCAATGCAATTTTCTATCTTGGCGTTTTGAAGTGTATCGAGACCAGGCCGGACTATTTTAAATAAATAAACTCGAAGTTATCAGAACAAAGCTCAGTCTTGTTTATTTTGGACTTCTCCTTGTATAATAGCGCTAATTTGTTTCAGGAGTTTCATAATAAAAAAAAACGTTGGACGACATAATGCAACCAACAGAGCCTCTGGATCTTTATTCCCTACACTATGTCAAAAACTCAAATCAAAACCCTCACAGAAACCTCGTTTGGTATGAATTGGCTCGAGAACGTTCTTCCCAATTCTGAGGGAGCCGTTATTCTTTTGCACAGCCGTATAAATTTTGAGAAAATATCAAATTCAGACATCACGGCTCTTTCAGGGTGGCGAATGGGGCTTTAAACCGACGAAAAGCTAGTGTGCGTTGATTCTCGTTTCATGGGTGTATACAGATATCTATTAACCAAGGACCCAAATTCAAAGTTATCAAATTTTTTCAAAAATAAAAAAGTCAAGACCAAAGTATTGTTGTGAACAAAAATGTTCCTTGAGGTCCGAAGACCTACTCTATACCTTTTGCTTTTATTTTTTTTCCTTTTTCTAACTAAAAATCTCCAATTAATTTAGGTCCAATCAGGCAGCCGCCGTAGCCGAAGGGGTTTGTGCGTGATTACCATTCGGAATCCACAGAGAGAACGTAGGTTCGAATCTCGGTGAAACACCAAAATTAAGAAAAACATGTTTCTAATAGCGGTCGCCCCTCGGCAGGTAATAGCAAGCCTCCGAGTGTATTTTTGCCATGAAAAAGCTCCTCATAAAATATATCTTCCGTTCGAACTCGGCTTGAAACTGTAGGTGGACAACATCAAGATGTACACCACAAATAGGAGGAGGAGCTCGGCCAAACACCCAAAAAGGGTGTACGGCTAATTAATATATATATATATATATAATCAGTTCAATTTAAATAATTGGTCTCTCCAAAATGTATTAAAATTATGGGAGTATTACAAAAATTTAATTTGTATGCATTGAATCCTATGCTATTTATATTTCTACAGCTTTTTTTAACCTAAAAATTGTGTGAAAGTACGTTTAAGCTATGAGGGAATCAGACCCCAGCTAATTTTTGTCTCGCTTGTTGAATCAGAATGGCCCAAGATGAATAAATTATATACTACTTAAATACTTCAATTCGACTAAAAGTGATGTCGTTATTTAGTCAGGCCTTTAATTTTTGACGGAAAAAGTCTCAATTTACCGTTATTATTTGATTCAAAATAACTGAATAAATTTAACAGGTTTTTTCAAATAAATTAAAAGTCAGAAAATAACATTTGTCTTGATACTTTTAGATATTATGAAGTCATAACCGGTTGGGTCCCTGCTATTAATACGAGTAGTTCCTCACTAGGCGAAAATGTTTCTATACATTTACTAATGGAAGCATAATAAATTGAAAACTTTCAATCCGTTTTTCTTGACATCTTGAATTTATGGATTATGACAAATGAGCGACGTGTTAATTTAACACTTTTGCAAAATTATCAAAAAAGGTATGCAGAATGTAGTAAATCTGATCTGTTGCTTTGATGACTAGTTCTGAAAAATCAAAAATGGAAAAAAATATAAAATTTGCAAAAAAAGACAGCTGACCGTACTAGTTGTGGTTCTAAATTCACTACAAGCTAACCAGTTCGTTACTAACGGATTTGTCTGCCAGATGCTATTTGCGAATTCATATATGTATCTATATACAAGTTATTTTGTATGTTTTTAAATTTCTATTTGGCCTGACGATGCAGCAATTACTGGCCACTTTTTTCTTGGCTGAAACATTTGTAGGCAAGAAAATAAACGGAAGTAGCACAACAAATAAATGTGAACTCGTGAATATGAGTGAACAAAAGAAACTGAGAGTCACTTGAAATGTGCACCACAAACAGGCACTCACTGGCATCCCAATAAACGTTCGAAAACAATTTGGCTGAAATAAATATACTTGTATGTATGGATGGAATATTTATGTTATTTTGCGCATGAACATATGTGTGAGCACACCGGCATACCCTTCGAAGTAGGATGGGTGAATGACCTAAGCTTTATTTTCGGTTGCGTGAGTTGCTGTAGGAGTATATGAGAATATGTGTGGCAAGGGAGAATGGTTACTATTTATTTATTATAGTTAATATTTCTTCTGTAAAAAGTAATGCGGCCGTATGCTACCACAAAGACATAAACTAAAGACGGTTCTCACAGCTAACTACGCTTGTCTATGCTGTTCGCATATGAAATATCAAAATTATAAAAATGTGTGTGCAAGCGGGCACGAATAAATTTCTTGAAAAATCCCTTTACGTTGCAAACTACCTAACATTTAATATTCTTCAAACTGATTCAATTATGAATATGAAATATAACAAATATCTATGGAACAAAAGCAACTAGCTTCCCGTAAAACCACATGTCACTCATTTAATTCATTATGTCCCCCTAAGTAAAAGTAAACGCATATTTTAATCTAATAAGATGCTCAAAGGCCCAAGCAGCTAGCGTGCTCTTTTTTTTTGTTTTTAAGTTAGTATAATATTTTATATTATTCTAATAAATAATAATAATAATAATATTGGGTAGGCAACTAAGTAATTGCGGATTTCACTTATAAATGGCTTCAATCGAATTTTTAGGTTTGCAAACGTAGTACAAATGTAAAATACATTTGGTTATTTGATAGTTGGCAATTCAGCTGTCAATCAGTAAAAAAAAAGTGTTTGACTGGTTGCGTAGTTTTCGTTTGGCGTTCATTGAAAAATGGAAAATCAAAAGAAACATTTTCGTCATATTTTGCTATTTTATTTGTCTAAAAAGAAAACCGCATCGTAAGCTCATAAAAAGTTATATGCTGTTTATGGTGCCGAAGCCTTACAAGAACGGCAGTGTCAAAACTGATTTGCCAAAATCTCATTCTGATGATTTTTCACTCAAAGATGAAAAACGCTCTGGTCGTCCAGTTGAAGTTGATGACGCCCCAATCAAAGCAATAACGCTACACACTAACAGCTGCGATTTGCTAAAGAAACGTAATAAAAATGATCCATTTTTAAAACGACTGATAACTGGCGACGAAAAATAGGTTGTTTACAAAAATATCAAGCGGAAAAGATCGTGGAGCAGGCCAGGTGAACAAACTCAAATAACATCAAATGCTGATATTCATCAAAAGAAGGGTTTGTTATCAGTTTGATGGGATTACAAAGAAATTGTCTATGTACTTTGAACTCTTACCACACAACCGAACGATCTATCCTGATGTCTATAGTATATTGAACAACTAACGAAATTAAACAATGCAGTAGAAGAAAAAGAGCCCAAATTGACAAATCGAAAATCTATTGCATTCCATCATGACCATGCAAGACCACACACATCTTTGGCCACTCGACAGTACTGGTTGGAGCTTGGTTGGGATGTTTTGCCACATCCACCATATAGTCCTGACCTTGCACCATCTGATTACTTTTTGTTTCGATCTTTACAAAACTCCTTGAATGGTAAAAATTTCAATAATTATGATGATGTCAAATCGTACCTGATACAGTATTTGCTAATAAAAAACAGGAGCTTTATGAATTTGGGATTATGAGGCTGCCTGAAAGATGGCAAAAGGCAAAATGGGCAATACAATACATAATAAAGTTATTTAGTTCCATGAAAAAATTGTCTTTGATTTTCTAAAAAAAAATCCGCATTTACTTACGGTTATCAAGTAGATTTCGCCATGAATTTTTTACACAGCATATTAGAAGAGAATGTTGTCATTTCTACATACTTATCTAAGAAAAACCTATTTTTACCAAATTTACCAAGAATATTTGATTGGTATTATTTTATTTTTCATTTTCAGTTGTTAAAAAATATTTATGTCCACAATAAGATCATTAGGTGATCTAGTAAAAATTTCCATACATTAAAAAGAAATTCAAATACATAAATCATTGCACTAAGGATTCAGAAATTGAGAAATGAGGGATTTCAACACATTTCAAACACCAAAAATTCCGGAACGAGTTGATACGAATACCAGGATAAATGATTACATTTTTTCTAAAGGGTGGTTAAATTTCAAGGACCGATAATGAATGTGAACCACACCTAAACGTCATGTTTTTTTCTGCATTTCATTTGACATTTTTCAATTTCAGACTAACTGAATTTGAACCATGGAAAGATACACAATCGAGCAAGCGTTAAAGTTATTCAGGCTTATTATGAAAACGGGCGTTCAAATCAAAATGCATATCGCGCACATCGTGATTTTTTCGGTCAATTTAATCGACCAAATGTGCGTACAATCGGAAAAATTGTGCAAAAGTTTGGCAAACCGGGTCTGTAGGAGATGTGAAAACACCAGTGCATGCTCGTACAGCTCGTACTGCAGAAAATATTGCTGTTGTTCGCGATAATGTGGTTGAAGAGCTGTCCACCTCAACTCAACAATTGCACCTCTCACGCTCGTCGTTGATGAACATTATGTATAAAAACTTGCATTTACACGCTTACAAGATGTAATTGACTCAAGAACTAAAGCCTCTTGACCATTTCAAGCGTCGTCAATAGTCAGAATGGTGGCAGGAAATGGCAATGGTGAATGACCAATTTTCGAATAAAATCATCTTCAGTGATGAGGCACATTTTCATATCAGTGGACTCGTCAATAAACAGAATTGCTGCATTTGGGCGAATGATAATCCAAGAGTGATTGCCGAAAAACCAATGCACCCGCAGAGAGTGACCTTTTGGTGGGGTTTATGGGCCGGCAGCATCAATGGGCAGTATTTTTTTCAAAATGAGGCCGGTCAGACAGTTACTGTGAATAGTGGCCGAATAATCTTACGTCGCGGGGATGTCAGTTTTCCGTCAAGATCATGTGATTTCACATCGTTGGACTTCTTTCTTTCGGGTTATTTGAGAGAATGGATGAGATAATTCGGCACATTAACGGCATATATCCTCAATTAACCCTCAGCGTCATCGAAAATTTGGACCATCGGATGGAGGTGTGCCGCCGAAGTCGCTGCGGCCATTTGGCCGATATTTTGTTCCATACGTAATTGAGTCATACCAATATTATCATAATAAAGAGAAATGACAATAATTTCTTAAAAAAATTCTATTTTATTCCAAATTAACACCGGCCCTTCAAACTTAACCAACCTTTAGTTGCAATGTAAAACATGCATAGAAATATTGGAAAATAGGAGATATTTGGTAACAAAAATATGGCTTTTCGACAAAGTTAGCCTGTACAGTGTGATTCAATAAGATCACAGATATTCTTTTATAAGTAAAACACAAAAAAAGTAGTCGAAATTATTATTTCATCATGTGTTTTTAGTCTATGACATTTATGAATTTTATGAAATACAGCAATTTTTACATGGCTTTAGTTATTCAGCGCTTGTTCCATACTTTCCACATAACCTCAACGAAAAAAGCCCAATGGTGGCAAATTGCAAGATCACGGCGACCATTTTCCCTCGTAGTTTCATGAGATAATCCATCGCGAAAACTTTGTTTGCAATAAGGCCATTGTTTCATGAACTGCGTCATAAGAGGCACCGTTCTGTTGGTCAAGACCATACCATCTAATTCAGGCCATAAAAAGTTTGTTGTCTATAACGATATCATTCTTCGCCCACCGTAATAGCGTTGCTGGCAAGATTTTCAAAGAAGTATTGTTCGATAACTCCACCAGCCCAAAACCCACACAAAACAGTTGCTTTTTTGGGATTGACCTGTGGTTTTTTCACAAAATGCCCAAATTGGTCTTCTTGCAGATTGACCGTTTTCATAAAACGTTTGAATCACTTTTACGCGTGGTCTTCAGTACTAATTGTTCGAAAAAAATAACGAATAAATTGGCATCTCACAAATAATTGCTGTGAAAGATCAACACCACCCTTGAGTCACCCTATACTTATATAGAATATTTTCTTTTTCAAGTTTTTGTGCATGTTTGGGGATTGTAGGCTTCTACACTTACGTGATTTTTACTGTTGGATTTTCTGTTAATTGTGCGCGTAATTCTTTTATAGGCGCGTGAAAGAAAATATTTTAAAAACCGCCCAAAGAACTCGTTTGAAATTCGCAAACCTTTTAAAGACTTGGGAAAATAAGGCAAATCAATAAGATTAAAATTTCGTTAAGGACATCTAGCAGTAAGAAAAATTTTTTTGCGATTTAATTTTCTTAAAAAAGGGGCAACCAAAACGAATTGCAATAAAGACAGAGGCAAAAACAGAAAAAACGATGATATTGATATCGTCGTACTGTTAGTTCTGCCATTTCCAAATTGGCTAAAGAAGCAAAGCGAGGTTTTAAGAGACTTCGATAATAAGTAGTAGTAATAGTACCTAGTATTTATCGCAAATAAAAGTAAAATATATTGTACAAAATTTTATAATTATTAATTATAGTATTAAGAAAATAAAATATTTACATTAATTTATTGACAATGGCATGAGCCGTCTGTCGATTTATTTTTCGTGCAAAACAATTATCCGGTTTTCGGTCTTTAAAACCAGTAAACTCTTTTATTAAGTAACCTCTGTATGTAAAGGCATATTTAATGAAACGCAAAAGTTTATCCCAATGATAATTTTCCCCATTGAAAATCTCAATCAGTTGTGAATCATTTAAGGTATTCTAAATTTTCCGAAAAAAACTTTTCCATATTCTCTTAAATTGGGCAGTGCGCCAGGAATTGTGCTATGTTTTCAAGCCCGCCTAAATTACATGTAATTTATTTAGCACGAGAAAGAAACGACCGGCGCACTTTGTTAACCTCAATTAAAATTGTGTAAGCGGTTATCGCACCAATGAGGAAGAAGAAACTACACAAAAGTTCGGCGATGCGTAGCTTGCTCAAATCATTATCGTAATTCTCGATATTTAATTTTATTATGCAGCAACGCACGACGCATTTTGCATGAATGTAGAGTTCTTGATCGACTGTCCGAGAAGTAACCCTAAAAAATGTTTAAAAAGATAAACAAAATGAAGAAGAAGAAATACAGTTTGATATGGTAATTCGGTGGGTAAAAGTTTAGATGGATTGAGCGTAAGTAAAACAAGAAGCGAGCGAATACCTCAATCTATATTTGTGAAAACTCTACTAACGTGTGCTTATGCTTTAGAGCCTTCTAGATTTCATCGCACAATTTAATAAAATAAATCAGGTTAACAAAGAATGATACGGTGCTGAACTAAAAAATAAAAATAATTTGCAGGCATAATCAAGTACTAATTTACACTAATAACCACCGTAGACGAATTGATTGGTGCGTGACTGTCATTCGGTAGAAATGTGGGTGTGATGAAATGCCAAATGATTAAAAAAGTTTTTTCTAGTAGCGAACGCCTCCCAGCAGGCAATGGGAAGCCTCCGAGTGTATTTCTAGAATGAAAGTGCTCCTCACAAAAAACCATAAAACCTCTGCCATTAGGAAGCGGCGTAACATTGTAGATTCCTCCATTTGTGGAAAAACATCAAGACGCACACCACAAATACCTCGGTCAAACACCCAACGAAGTGTGTAAACGCCAATTATTATTATTATTAAATTAAATTTCGTTCAAAATTTCGACACACCTTTTTGCGCAAACTCACTCCTTCAAAGTAAGTTATGACGTTTTTCTTTCGACTGGGAATGTGTAAGCTAATCAGTTTTGACAAATGTATGTATATATATGTATGTATGTATTTTACATGATTCAATAATAAAAGTTTGTGTAAAGTTTGACAACTGATTTTGGATGCTACCTAATCCAATGATGAAATTTGGAAGTAAGAGAAAAAGGTGCATAAGCTTATGCACCCTCATAAATGACTGAAAAAAGATCGAATTTTATGTTATTTTATGAAAAGTACTTAATTATTTATATTTCCCGTGTATTTGTCACACATATAATGGCAATGCATGCGATACATATACAGGGTGGGCCAAATAAGACCTACTAATGTTAAGCACAAATAACTTTTTTATTTTTTGACATATTTATTTTTGTAGATTATAATTTATTGTAGGTTATAATTGAACTGATGGGAATTTATTATGGAACCCTACAGTACAACACAACGCGTTACGCTATTCGTTTTACACAATTAGCGAACGTCTGATTTCCAAAAATTCAGATTTCCATTGCCCACCTCGTTCGGTAGATTTCACTGCGCCCGACTTTTTTTAGGGGGATATTTAAAAGACAAAGTGTATTTCAATAAACCAGAGACTATTACATAGCTGAAGCAAAATATTCGAGACGAAATACTGAGCCTTCAACCAGAAACATTATGTGGTGTAATGGAAAACGCGTTAAAAAGAGCCAATCTTTGTATCGAGAAAAATGGTGGGCATTTGTCTGATGTAATATTTCATACATAATTTCCATAAAATATATTCAATGTATAAAAAAAATTAACCAAAATAAATGATTATTACAAAAGTTATTTGTGTTTAACATTAGTAGGTCTTATTTAGCCCACCCTGTATATACTACATTTCTTGGTATTTTTATTTATAAAGATTTAATTTTTTCAGTGTTCAGAAAGGTTAATATCCTAAATCCAAAAGCTCGTAGCTTGAGAAACAATTGTGATAACCATACAGAAATGAAATACAATTTAATTAGTATTTTTAATTTAATTGTTTCACAATGCTTTGGCAAACTATATCTTAAAAACTATAAGTTTCCGACAAAAAGATTTTTCCACTAACGAAATTAGTTCCATTCTCATAAGACCTTGAGACCTAAAACAACTTTAGTATAGTGGAAACTTCAGGAAAAAAACAAAACTTTCGTTTCGACACAAATTCAATCAAATATTTAATTCTCTCATGTAACTCTCGCAAAATTGAAAGATGCGAAAGGCAAAACAAAAGTTTTCATCATGATTCAATTATACAAGGTTAAGTAAAGTTTGACAACTGATTTCGGATGCTACTTAATCCGAATTCCGAATAATTTGGAAGCAAGAGAAAAAAGGGCATAAGTTTGTCCCCTTTCTGAAAATGTAGTAAAAAATTGAAAAAGGTCGTTGTAAGCCATAGAATAATTTTGTGTTATTTTATAAGTGGTACTTAAGTATTTATATTTTTAACTTAACTATTCCCATGGATTTGTGTCATATATACAGGGTTGGCCATATTAAACTGACCCATTGAGTAACCCTATAACTTTTTACTGTAATTTGAAATCTAAGGTTTACGTCAACAAGCCAAAGACACTAGGCGCACTTAAGGCCAATATCCGACGGGAAATAGCCGCCATATCGGCCGAGACGCTGGCCAAAACTATGGAAAACGCCGAAAAACGGGCACATTACGCTATACGAGCTAAGGGCGACCACTTGCGCGATATCATATTCAAAAAGTGATGTAAACGAATCTCCTTGAACTAAATTAAATGTTTTTCACAATGAAACACAAAAAAATGTTTCTTTTTCCATATTTTTTTAATAATCACATGGGTCAGTTTAAGATGGCCAACCCTGTATATGTATTTTGACCATGCATCGGATTGGAATCTATATGTGCCACTTGAAAACCTACACTGAAGTAATAAATAAAACAACTTGAGAATAGTGGAAACTCTTAACGAGGAAAAACCACTTTTATTTCGTCACGTCCGCTAATCATACATTTGATTTTTTAACGAGATTAACTGCAAAGTTACAAGTATAAAATCTGTGTTAAAAAAAGATAAATTTATATATACGCAGAAACACAAGCATTGCATACTTTACTTACAATTATCTTATCGAATGCTCATTGCTCTCTTCTTTTGTTTATTGCACCGGTTAAGATGCTTTATTCGAAAGTGCATCCGGCATTTAAAAAAAATCGCTTAACATCATCGCGTAAACTCACGTTTTCACTTAATCTGAACAATTTTTGTAAAAATGATATCCCACCGTAAAGCTCACTGCAGTTGAACTGGTTAAACGCTGATTCCAACATTTTAATTTTGTCCAAGAACTCGGTGCTTGGTTTAACTAATCCGCCCTTAGATAAAGTGTCAATCCAAGTAAATTTAGGCTCATTGCATGAACAATCGGTCAGCTTTAATTTGCGTATTATGTAACCGGCAATATATTCAAGGGCATCTTCGTGTAAGTTATCAAAATCTGCGTCCTCATTTAATGAATCGTTGGCGAAGAGAGAGTCGTCCGAAACTATTTCATCTTCTGTGAGCAAACTTTGTAAAGTTTCTAAAGAAGTATCATTGAGACGGAGCCAGCTAGTTTCGTCGGCCTCAACATTGCCCCGATCAACTAATATTGAAGTATTTCGTGCTGTTAATAGAAATCGTTAAGTTATTCAGAAATGAGTAATATATGCATTCATTCACCTAATAAATATCTTCGTAATCTATATTTAAATTCCATAGGACTAGGATTGTCATACAACCCGCCTTTGGCACGTATCGCCCCGAAAAAATGCTCCAGTGCATCCTAATTTAATCGATAAGTCAGAATGTACTGAAAGCAGTACTTTTCCTGAACATAACGATATAAGTCCCTGACTTACCTAAATGCGGCTATGTGGCAGCTATTTATCAATGTAATTTTCACAGAACTTTAAATAGAATTGAAAGATGCGACAGTCTTAGCAAAATGGAATAGGCAAAACAGTGTTGCCTGCTAACTTTTTCAGCAAAAGTTTTAATTTCTACGCTTTTGAGTACTTTTTCTTTAGAATTTGCTCTGAAATAAAAAGTTGTTTTTCCGAGAGGACATAGCGGATTTATTAAGTAGCTCAAGATGGTCGACACGGTGAAAATTATACATCTTATATCACCTTTAATTATTGCTTCATGCGTATTTTATAATTGATAATTAAATCTTCACGTGATTTTTTTCCTACTTTTTTGAATTTTTTTCTGGTTTGTAATTGAAATCCCGAAAAAATTATCTACTTTTGTGAGTCAAATCGATTACGCAATATGGCTTAAATTCAGTTCTAAAGTGGAATGAATTTTAAGTCAACATAAATGTAAAGCATATGAAGGTTGCATTTAATTCATTTATTATAATTAATTTTAAGCCACTGCCATTATAGTTCCTTGTTAATCCAACCGCATTTAAAAAGTTGAACAAAAACCAAAACTGCAAGGTGAAAAAGTTTTATTTATAACTATCACACTTTCAGCGCACTGAAACTACTCGGAAAGGGCGAATAACTATGTGTATGTAAAGAGTAGCAAAAAAGGGGAAAAATCATTGTAAAATAATTAAGTGAAAGAGAAAAAACTGCCGCATCGACTAACCGTGAAATTGTGATTTTCATTTCACCTTTTTTGTTGCACAAAAAGACAGAATACTTTAAAATTTAAGCTATAAGTTCATATGCGAATACATGCGTAATATGTATGTCAATGTATTGGGTTGGAGCATAAACTCGTAGAGTTTTTACCGAAGACTTTTATTTAAACGAAAACATTAATTATATCTCTAAGTTAATCAATTATATATTCGCCGTTTACAATCTCTTCCCACCTCTCGACCAATTTGTTGATGACGTCGCGCCAAAAAATCGCCTCGTCTGGTGTAGAAGAAGTTGTTGAGGCAGTTTTTAAGGACCTCTTTCTTATCGAAAGTGACACCCTTCATATGGTTTGACCGAAAAGATAGTAATCGGTCGGTGAAAGGTCCGGAGAATAGAGCGGATGCTGAATTGACACTCATAGAGTGCGGCTTCGACGACTTGTGCAACATGGGACCTGGCGTTGTTGTGAAGGAGTATGCTTTGAGCATGTCGATCAGGTCTTTTCAGTCGAATAGCCTCATTCACACGGTGTAGCTGGGCAATGTGGAGCTCCTTGTTGACCGTGGTACTCTTCTCGAACATTTTCCAGTTCACCCACGCCCTCCCAGTTCACCAAACACATATCATAATACGGCTTTGGCGTATCTCCTGGAGCCACCCACTCTTCCCTTTGCTTCATATTGATGTATGGGCACCATTTCTCATCTCCCGTGACGAATCGGAACAAAAAGCGTTGACTTTCTTTGTTTTTTTTTTTTTTTAGTTAAGTTCGTGAGGCACCCAGGCTCCCAATTTTTCGGTAAATCCAATTGAATGAAGGTGATTGAGAATCGTTTATGATCCCAGTTCATTTTTTCCGCCCATTCACGACTGTTTTGGCGATCGTTCTCCTTCTAAAGTGATTTCAGACGTTCTTCATCGAATCCAGAAGCCCTGCCGCTGCGAGACGTGTCTTCGATGTCAAAGTCGTCATTTTTGAACTTTGGAAACCATTTCCGGCCTATGACACCTCCTCCATACACGTCGGAAATGTCCAAAGCTGCTTCGGCAGCTTTTTGACCTCGATGAAAAGCAAAGAAGAGCAGGTGTCGAAAATGTTGTTTTTTCCCCCCTGTGTATTCCATTTCTAAGCCTTAAAACTAATAAATTAAATAACTTTAATTTTTATTAATTTTGTAGAGCAGAAAGAGTTCCATCGAATGAATACGTCCCCTTTGCCAAACTGCAAACAAATCGTTGTAAAATAAAAGAAAAAATCGACAGAACTGTCGCTGGTATGATGAGCTTGGCTTTCGTGAGGTTACCAATTTAGACGTCCTTAACTTTTGTTCAAATATGGAATCAATGTTTGGTAGCATACCGCAAAGAAGAGCTTTTCTCCAGTGTTGCTAACGACTGTTAATGTATCTGTATCTTTTCATTTGAATCCGTTCGAGAAAATAAATTGCTACTCCTTCATAAAAAAGCTTTAGAAAATGATTTCTTAATTGTGTTGTCGTAATTTTTTTCTTATTTAATGATATTCAGTAAGGCGTGATTTCCCGAAATAACGGTACGCTATTTGGTTTTACAGTGATCCATTCTGTCAACGAAATGTTTCAGTACATTCTCGTGAGTTTCGAAACTTGTATAACCAATGTCAATTTCGATTTCAGGTTTCAACTCATAAAAGTTTCCTAAAAGTAGGGTGATTGACTAGGAACGCAATTCTTTTCGGCGAATAGAAAGATGGATGTGTAACACGTTGAGCCGCCCGGTTAAAACCATATAATGTCTAACTCATCCTCTTCAATTTCTTCTTCTCTTCTTAATTGGCGCGATAACCGCTTACGCGATTTTGGCCGAGTTTAACAAAGCGCGCCAGTCGTTTCTTTCTCGTGCTAACCGGCGCCAATTGGACACACCAAGTGAAGTCAAGTCCTTCTCCACCTGATCTTTACAACGCAGAGGAGGCCTTCCTCTTCCTCTACTACCACCAGCTGGTACCGCATCGAATACTTTCAAAGCCGGAGCGTTTGTATCCATTCGGACGACATGACCCAGCCAACGTAGCCGCTGGATCTTTATTCGCTGCGCTATGTCTATGTCGTCGTAAAGCTCATACAGCTCATCGTTCCATCGTCTGCGATATTCGCCGTTGCCAACGTACAAAGGTCCAAAAATCTTACGCAGAATCTTTCTCTCGAACACTCCAAGCGTCGCTTCATCGGATGTTGTCATCGTCCAAGCTTCTGCGCCATACGTGAGGACGGGCATGATGAGAGTCTTGTAGAGTGTTAGTTTTGTTCGTCGAGAGAGGACTTTACTGCTCAGTTGCCTACTTAGTCCAAAGTAGCACTCTTCAATTTAGGTAAACCAAAAATCGGTTAACATTTTTTTCGAAAAAAATCCGCACTAAAACGTTACTCGTGATGGATGTATGTATCGACTTCTCCCTGGCGGCGAGTATGTTTTCAATATTTTTCAAATTTGTCCAAGCAAAAGCAACCACTTGAAAAATTTCCAGTCATAAATTAAATTTCTGACGCATCACGTTTACTTAACTTTGATAATCAAGAAGTTTGAAAACTTAAATTCCAAGTGCTAGATACATGGTCCTGTAGTTCCACAGTCACTGCTCGTAGAATTCAATTCGGGGTCTGACCTCTGGTTAGTCAATAAACTAAAAAAAGTATTGTGGTAACACCGTTTCGAGTTCATAGACGAACTCCTACGTAAATCGCTAAATAAAGATTTAAAAATTTGCAAACAGAAACACCTTTAAATTTGATCATAGAATTATATCCTGTGTTAGGTGTATAGCCGGAATTTCCATCTAATTCATGGCTGAAGACTCGACATTACCCTTCAGTTAGAGCACACTAGAGGCTAGCGCATAATTTGTATAAAGCGCTTTTTCATCGCAAGAATTGGAACTTTGTCATAGACTGCACGGCTAGAGCGACTATTAGAAAAAACTGATTTATTATTTAATATTTCGAGTCAACATTGAGCATTGAGCCAGAAACGAATAGAGTAATCACCTACAAACCCACCCTGCGAAAATACCCTTTAGGAATGATCATTTATTAACCAACAACAACCCTTGCTTTTGCTTTTTATAGTAATTTAGTACCCGCTAGAAAAGAAAATAAGTCAATTTGGCTTACGCTCATTTAATAGTTTCTGCTTTTCAAATAAATGGTATTCTGCCAAAGAGGCAATCAACCACTAACACTTGAATAGAGAAATCAAATCGTAGAAAAAATTGATTAATTGCTAAACTTGTGACAGACACCCCAACAAACTAAACATTACTTGTAAGTTTAGTTGAAGAGTGAAAGAAAAGAAACTGAGCGGTAGCAAAAGTGAGAATTTGTTCTCCATGCGCGTCATACTCGTATTTATAAGTACAAAAGTATAGGATACAATTCTTTCAAATTAACTTTTTATTTGAGTGCCTGCTTTGTCTCTTCTACTTGCACTAATTTTATTCCTGTTAGTCTTACTTGCTCTTTGTTCTTCAAGCTTTTATTTAAAGTATTTGTTGGAAAATTAAATTTGGTGTATATAATCGATATATAATAATATATATATATTGTATATAATTGGCGCGTACACCCTTTTTGGGTGTTTGGCCGAGCTCCTCCTTCTATTTGTGGTGTGCGTCTTGATGTTGTTCCACAAATGGAGGAACCTACAGTTTCAAACCGACTCCCAACGGCAGATATTTTTATGAGGACCTTTTTCATGGCAAAAATACATTCGGAGGTTTGCCATTACCTGCCCAGGGGCGACCGCTATTAAAAAAATGTTTTTCTTATTGTAATTTTGGTGTTTCACAGAAGTTCGAACCTACGTTCTCTTTTTGTGAATTCCGAATGGTAGTCACGCACTAACCCATTCGGCTACGGTGGCCTTCCCTTATATGTAGGTTATTATTATTTGAAAGTTTGAGAAAAATATAAAATGACCACGAGAAAATTTGTAACTGGGATTTTATAGATTTTTCAATGAATGTGCTTAGGTGTTACCTCAAGTTACTTTTATTCACTTGTAATGTCTAGAAGGTAAAGAGTTGGCTTCTGAATCTGATTCTAAAGTTAATTTACTTCCAGAGAAGGCAGCGGAGATAGAAGAGAGTAGTACTGACAGTGATGGCGAAGTTGGCAGCGATATTGGTCCTTCACTTTATCCCACTCACATCTTTGTGCGATTCGTGTGGAAAAATTATTTGATTTAATTATAACAGCAGTGTAATCTAACTCATGGAAAAGTTGCGAGAACTTTCGAGTGCCAAAATCTAAACTCTTTCCAAGAGTAGGTATGCATTCAGTGTGATTACGTTGCAATTAGACCGAAATTCGCCACAGATATCTATGGGGAGTCTCTATGAGTCTCTAAAGTCTTGAGGAGGAAGGCAGCTTTTCTATGTTAAGCATGGATGTTGCCGTTGGAAAGGGTACACATTTTGCTTTCGGATAGCATATTTTCAAATATTAGTACGCAAATAGGCCTCATAAGCCCGGTATACATCTAGTGTAATGTGCGCAGTTTTAAGGCCCATTTTTTACCTTTAGTTGTTTTGCGACCGCTTTTCTGGACTACGTCGGACTCGATGGTTGTGTTCTAGTTGAGTTTACGGTCTAAAATAATGCCTCGGTTACAAGTGCAAGTCCCACCCCATTTAGTGAGGGCGCCTTGGAAGCAGATATTTTATATTTGTTTGTGAATAAGCGTTTGTGCCGTTTACTCTCCCTGTCTACATATTTTCCCTGGAGCAGCTATCCACTATGTAGAGAGTGTTTGGTAAAGTTCGATATTGTCCACATAAGCGACGATATTACACCCAGTATTTTGCACCCCACCCTAGGTGTAGTGTTTCTTTTAAAATTTCACGAGTCATATTACTGCTTACCCGAAAATTTTCTAAAAACTTCAGATTAAAAAGTTCAAAATTTAGATGAAGATTTGTTGAATTTTTCTAAGCTTTGTATAAAGTTTGAAAGTCCAAATTAAATGGTTTTCATTAAGGATTAAAAATACTTAACAAACAAAAAAGTAGAAAAAAATGTTAACTCGTAAAACATTGTATAAGTAAATATTAGAAAATATCTGTATATATACGTTGGCATATCAAATTTACTGATGAATGAAAAAAATTGGGTAACTTCATTATAATGTTTGCATGTACACTGCACCTCATCTTCATCTTTCAGATGTATGAAGCGGAAATTGTAACTGTAGCACAGAGGGGCTTAGTAGAAGAACAGGTACTCATAGCTTTTTAGCAAATGTTTTGATGATGTGCACATGCATGCACACATGTACTTGTGTATGAATGCGCATTTATGCACGTATGTGTGCATGATGGGCGTTGGAGGCTTCCATAAATTCTACAAAGTGGTATCTGCTTACTCCTGAGTTTCTCTGGCTGGTTACTAGATGCCGAAGCTCAATGCAACCAGCCTCATCCTACAATTCACTTATCGATCGATTTTTGCAACGTATTTTTCCGACAAATATTATAATTTTAAGTAAACACTTTTCCAGTTACCAGGTTTCGTTAGAAGAAGTGTTTATGTAGTTGATTAAAAGCTTAAATTGAGTAATTTCCTGGCATTAATGGCTTGTTGAAGGATGCAAATTATTGCTGTTTTGTTAAAAAGTTAGAGAATACGTTGCATAGTTGAAGAATATTAAGTGTATCAAATGCGGAGGACTCTTTTTCATATGAGTATTTTATTCTTACATTTTGTAACATACCTTAATTGTTTTTTCACCATGAGTGACGAGTATTACAGGAACTCTAGAAATCAAAACAACAAATATTTACATTTCAGCATTGGGAATGATTGCTGCGGTAATGCTGGGCATCCGTTATTTCATGCCGAGAATAATTATGGGCGCACAAACATTGATTGATAGTAAATCAGCGATTCCAAGTTTTTTAGAAATTTACGCAACTACTTATAAAAATTGCTTAATTTTAGAGTATTGAGCAGTGCGAGTAGCTCGAATAGTCGCTCGAATTTTTTTAATTCCTTATATAACACATTGTTTCGAGCTTATGAACATATTGAGGGACTAAAAAACAATTATCAATTTTTTTTGTGAGCATTTTTTCAATTTCCCAACGAGCTCCTCTTCCTATTTGTGGTGTGCGCCTAAACGCCGCCTCCAAACGGCGGACGATTGTTTTTTTATGAGGAGCTTTTTTGCGGCAGAAATACACTCGGAAGCTTGCCATTGTCTGCCGAGCGTCGAGCGCTATTAGAAAATTTGTTTATCAATTGGAGTTTCGATTCTGTACTTCATAATGGTAGTCACACACCAACCCATTCGGCTATGGCGGCTCCCGGTAACGAGTTTACTTTTATAAAATTACATCATTAGACATACAACATTTGGGCTATTAAAAGATTGCGGTGATTCTCCTTTTTACAAGAAAAAAAGGTCCAAATTCTTTCAGTTAATACACGCTCGTTTTCACAAATGTAGACCATACATTTATCATCCGCAAATGTAGCGATTTTGCTGGATTCAGGAACGGGCATATCTACAGTGTATAACCAGTACAAAATAGGTCCGAATATGCTGCATTGAGGGACGCCTGCATTACTTTTCTTTATGTTTGAATAATGTCTGTCCATGCTTTATTCGAAAATACCGATCATTTATATAGGTTTCTAGTAAATCTGCAAACTGCATCGTAAGTATCGTTTTAAGTTTGTAGATTAGCCCCTCGTGCCAGACTTTGTCGATCTCCTGTGCGACATCGAGGCAAATGGCGAAACAGACGCATTTTTTCTTCAGAGCTTATTCTATTGTATAGACTAGTCTCTACACTTGGTATGTCGTAGAATGATTTTCTCTTTGAGTGCGATAATTTATTTTATGCGGGTGGCAAATACTCGTAGCTTCTCAAAATATCTTTCCAACAATGGTAACAACAATAACAAGTTTGAGCGATAAGAGGTTGTTTCATTTAAATTTTTTCTGGTTTGGGAATCAATATATTTTCTGTGAGTTTCCATTGCATATATATTTTAAACGAATGTTTGAATTCATGATCAGTGTTAATTTATCCAACGGGATAGGTGTTAGGTTTTTTTAGAACTTCAGCTGTTATGAGGTCAAAACTTGAGCTTTTCTTTGTTTTCAGCTTAGAGATTTGAGAAATTATTTACAAGAGCGTAAATTGTTCAATTTCGTAGGATTCTTGGATAACAGAAGGTAGTTTAACTTATCAATTATTTCATGGGATTGAAATCTCTTTTCGAGGTGTTGCGCGAAAATTTCAGTCTTCTCGATATCGCTTGTCATTGAACTAATTAATTTGTTACTTTATACTTTATATTTACTTTATATTGGCATTTATGAACTGCAATACTCTCAGGATTATTAAATAAATAAATTAATTAATCACAGTTTCAGCTGACGACAAATGTCAAAGTCGTATTTTACTTAAAACTCTGCCATCGGCAAATTTCTCTGGTAGTGCTACCGATTCGGAGCAAATTTAGCTTTTCGGAGATATTAGGAAACACAGAATTCGTTTAAACGGATTTATTTTGTTTAACATGTTCGCGGACACTAAAAATTTCAGGGAGCTGCAAAAATAGACGGGCAATTATTTTTGAAACTAGTAGTAATATCCAAAATCTGGTTATACATATACAGTGCACTCGCGATAACTCGAACTAATTAAAACAGGCGCTGTTCGATTTATCGAATTTGTTCGACTTATCAATTGAGTGTGCTATGTTAAAAAAACAGTCATCGATATCGATTTTTCGATCGATTGTTGAAAATGGAAGCCAGTAGAAAATTTCTGTAGTATAGTTTCGTTATGCGAATTACATTTTGGTCCATTGGCTGGATCAATGGTGTCGCATTCGGCGGCATAAACATAGTTAAAATTAAACCATCCTCGGACTTTAATTCGATTTCGTTGGGATGTGATTGGGCATTATCAATTAGAAGAAGAGCCTTCTCAGGTAGTCCCCCATCTTTCAAATATTTTCTTACCTAAATATTAAAGTCATTTAACTTGGTTAAAAAAATTGTTTTAATGAATCTGGATTTTACCTGCGGCACGAACGAATTATGAAACCAGTCTTTGAAAATCGCCGAAGTCATCCAGGCTGATTTGGAATTTTTGTACTCCACCGGACAGTTAAAATTTTTGAAAACACGAGGATTTCTTGCTTTGTCAATAACGAGAAGTTTAAGCTTATGGTTGCCGGTAGCGTTAGTGCAAGCCATAAATTGCCTTATCTTTCTTTTTTATAAGACTTATGGTGGACTTGGCTACCCCATATTCCTTCGCTAGAGAAGTAACACTACGTCCACGTTTAATTTTGTTAAGGACTTCAGCCCTCTCTTTTAATGTTAAACACTTCAACCTTTTACGATCCATTACTCACGTGCACTGATACACCACAAATGACAAATTTAAAGCAATTTGGTCAATGCAAGATGTTGTTCCCAGAAAACTAACGGGATATTAACGCCGAAATATTCATATGGACAATACACTAGTATACATATAATTTATATACATATACTATTACATATGTATCTATGTACAAAATGTACATGTTTGAAAAGAATGTGTGTACAAATAAATTTGTTTTTTTGTTCGAGTTATAGCGCTTTTTTATTGTTCGAGTTACAAAGAAGTCAATAGGGGAAAAAATGTGTTCGAGTTAGCATGTCGTTCGACTTAGCGGCTATTCGAGTTACCGCGAGTGCACTGTATTATAAGAGTAGTCAGGACATCGTATTTTAACTATTAGTACGTAGAAAGTACTTAATGAATCAAGTGGCCATTACTTTGAAATGCATATTAATTACAAAAACTTAAAGTTACATGAAATTAAATGAACAAAACTTGGCTTTAAAATTTGAATGGTGTAGTATTCACGTCATTTTTCATCACTATAAAAATGAATGCTATAGCATGCACGTCCGCGAAATTGTTAATAGTATAGCTTTCTGTTGATCTCTCTCTACTGATCCCGAAAACCTTTCCTTTCCTCGTAATGATATCTTGCTACCAGACTGGTGACGGCGTGCGAATGGCTACCAATTTCGTTGAGTAATTTTTAAAGCAAATATTTAATCAAACTTTGTAATAAATGTGTATATGTATATATATGTGTATATGTATATCATTACTGCTTTGCCCACTAATTTCTGCTTTCGCTCTTACGTTTCTTTGCAGGTATGAAAACAGAAGCTTTGTTGTCAAACCGTAAGTTCAGTTTTGTACATACCTACATACATACTATACATTATTTTTATCACAGGATTAGTGAAATTAAACCAAATAAACAAACAACGTACAAAAGCAATAAAGATTGAAATGAACGCAAAATAGCAACAAAATACAAAATATCTCAAGTGCACCTCAAAACTACGTATACTCGTACACCATGCCTGAAATATATACATACATACACATAAACTCCTAAATATTCACTATTCACTCAACTTCTGAAGTAGCCTCTTATGAGTCGTCAGAAAAAGTTATGCTTGCCTCTTTTATGCTTATCCTGCAATTGAGCAGCCGAATCAATTTGAAACTCTGCTAGAGAATCCGATTGATTTTGTTGTTATTACTTGGTTATTGCTGATATTGCTTTTCATAAAAGAAATTATAGTGGCTGGCCACTCAAGCAGTTAATCGATGGACAGGCAAAGCCAATATATTAAAAGTATTATGCAAGGTGAATTTAATACCGAAGGTGGCGTCTTCCGAAAACTGTGACTTTTTTTATTTACATTATTTCTCGCGATTTTAGTAAAACTGACGTCATGCACCATAATAATACAAAACAAATAATCAAAGCAAGCAAAAGGAAAAGAAATTATATGTTTTTTTGATAAATAGAGTGAGTGGCTTAATAATATTGTGATTCGTGATGTTTAAACTTAAAAAACTAATGAAAACGAAGCGCCGCGTGTTAAATTGTGGAAGTAGAAGTTATAAAAATATCTCAGAATGCAGTTTTTCTGCGTTTTTATGCGCATGAGGCCGTATCAAGAAAATGTGTGTGTGTATGCTTATTGCTTGTGTTTGATAGATTAGGATAGGTGTATCTGGCTGGTCTGAATGGGTCTCATATAGACGACAAGGGTACGTAGTGTTCCATTGTTGTTGGAGTCGTGTTAAACATAGTTCGTGATGCATTTCTTGGCGAGTTTTAATAAACAGTTTAAACTTTTTTCAGCAATATCCTTTAGAGATGAAAAGTATACCGATCCCAGAAAGTTTTTACGAGTTCTGCTTAGAACAGGATTTATAACTGAGCCGGAATTTCGATATTATTTTTGACACACATTTCCGGCAAACGTGAAGCGAAGCATAGCGAAATAAAAAGGTTTACTGAATATTTTGACAACTGTATACTTACTTACCAATGGCAGTTGCTGCAACATAGCAATTTAAAAAACTTTATTGGGTTCAGCAGCCATGTGAATGGACAGAATCCCAGTCACTTATCTAACGGCGGGTCGAACATACTTCACTGGTTCTTCTCCTTATGAATTTCATATCATCGAAATTTAAGATATTATATTTAGGCTCATCTGAAACATTCTCCCCCAATTGATGTTCCTTTCTTTGCGAGTTTATCTGCAATCCACGTGACTGCATATCTAGGGAATTCAAACGCAATTAGTCATGTCAAGTGTTTTCCACTGATTATATTCATGGGTCCTAATGGCCACTTAGCTTACCGACAAAATTACGAAGTTCCCGGTTGCGCTTGATATTGAAGTATATTCATTTCTCTATTGGGGTTTCCTATCCGTAGCTTGGAAGTTTTCTTCACGAGCCTCTATCAATCACTCGTCCTCCTGGTCGCTGAGTCCTGACATTGACGAACACGGATGGACGGTTATTAGAAGCTTTCGAGATAAAAATTCTTCGTAAGATCTATTGTCCGATTTGCGTGAATATGTAATGCATATAGAATAAGATGGAACCACGAGCTGTATGCCGGACATCGGCGTAGTAAAACGTATTAAAATTCAGTGGCTGCGCTGACTAGGTCTCGTTGAGCGAATTGACAATAACGCTCCAGCAAAGAATGTGCTCTTTTCGAAGCAGTGCAGAACATGCAAAATAAAGGACGCCCTCATTCACGTTGGAAAGACCAAGTTATCGACGAGCTGACCGCCCTTAGTGTTTCTAACTGGCGTCAATGCACGCAATGCTGTAACTTACTGCTCTTCGCGGATAATTTAAAAATTTTCTAACCTGTTAATGCCTCAGTGAATACTCAGGAGCTTGAACTCGACTTGAACAATATTCATTGATAATGCATGAAGTCACGTCTGTCTTTGAATATTAAAAAAAAAATTCATTTGTCATTTTGGAGGTGTCAGTACATTTTCTGCACATTCTAATGTACTAACTTGGAGTTTTATTCGATACGGAATTTTCCTTTAGTAGTCACATTAATTTTATTCTTTCAAAATCGTACTAGATTCAAGACTTCATTCGTCGCAATGCATCTGAATTTTCTTATCCGTATACCTATGCACTGCTGTTTACGGTTCTTGTTCGTTCTCTCTTAGATTACGCTATTAACATTTAGAGACCTTGCGACCAACTTTCCGTAAATACTTGAAGAATTGAGCGCATTCAAAATATATATCTCAAGCAGGCATGACGTTCCCTACGATTTGAGGTCCCTATTTCATCCTATAATTCTCGGCTAAGGTTAATTAATCTACAATAGAATCTCTAGAAAGGAGGAGAACATTCCTTTCACTTTCGTTTATTTTCAGTGTTGTTAATAGCATCGTCGACTGTCCAGTTCTAGTTGAGCGTATAAACTTTAATGTTCCACAAAGAAGTCTTCGCAATGTTTACCCCTTTTATGAGGAAAATTTTAAGACTAAATTTGCCAGAATATAATTAGAATACTTAGAGAATATAATTCATTATCCCATTCTATGATTTCGTTTTACATATGTAGATCTAATTTCGTAAAAATTTTAAATTTAGTCATATTCTCATAATTGAATTTATACTGATTGTTAATATTTTAGTTACCAAATTGTTGTTATTATCATTAAAATAATTGAATGGGTCATATCGTCCGAATGGAAACAAACGCTTCGGCTCTGAAATTATTCGATGCGGTAACAGCTAGTGGTAGCATTGGAGAGATCAAGTGGAGAAAGAATTGGCTTCACTTAGTGCTTCCAACTGGTGCCGGTTAGCACGAGAAAGAACCGACAATTGTGTAAGCGGTTATCGCGCCAATCAAGAAGAAGAATAAGTATATATTTATACACACATACATATGTAAATAGAAAAGGAACCAGTACCTTCCCTTAAAAAGCTAACTCTTCGCTAATCCTTCACTAAGTAGTTCGTTCTACTACAGGATATAAACAAATATAAAAATAAATAACTGAAGATAATTTGTATTCGATGTATAAACTTTATCTCGTCATAGCAGGTTTTATTAAAATTGCAGACGTGGTTATTTTCGCACAGCAACAAAAACTATATCATAAAAATCACTTGAAATACCACCATTTTCTGGTAATAGGGACTAAGTTGTCAGCTGCGAATACAAAAAGTACAACAACAATGAGTGGCTGCATATAATTTATGGTCATTAACGCGACAAAGAGTGCTTAACTCACCAAGCCTGCGGTGTCACCCATCCATACATATTTATAGAAATATACATATTCGAGAGAGAAATGTACTCGTATGAGAAAATGTTTGTGACAGCCGGCTTGGACATTTGTGTGCATCCAAGTGTAAAACTCATCCAGCCAAAGTTTGCCTTGTGTGACGTTGTTGGCGAATGTGCATAAAAATTTTAATAAGCGAAGTTTCCTAATTTATGGCATTAACTGCTGCTGAAATGTGCAACAAAAGCAATAGCACACAAACTTTCCCATGAAAAATAAATAAATGTACATATATGTACATATAGATATATTCTGACTTATACATACATAAATAATATAGTCTGTGTAAATATGTATGTATTTAGTTATTTCTATTTGATTCAACTTCAAGCTATTTGATGGATTTCAATTAAATTCATCTCAAGATGACACGCTGAGTACAAGTTTTACAAACTTTTCCCATTATTATTATTATTTTTTTTTTTTTTTGTATTTATGTGACCAAAACTTAAGCCGTTTTTATTCTACAATAACTTCATCCTAAGTTAATCGAGGTCAAACAATATTATTTATATTAGGGCAATTCACAATTAGGAGCAAATAACCTGGCATCGTGGCAAATTATCGAGGCAACACAGCAGCTACAAAATGTACTTATTTGCCATCATAATTTGAATATGCTACCACAGTTAAGCCATTTACGCTTATTTGCGAACTGCCCAGTTATTCATAACCCTCGGTCCTCCTATTGGTCAAATCAGTTTTTCTGATCTAGTGTGGTGCCATTACAAAGTAGAAAATATTTTCCTCTAAAACGAAAAAATATAGCTGTTAGCATTTCAGGATTAGAAAAATAATGAGAAAGTTTCAAGGAGAGCAAATAATACTGAACGAAAAAATGCGCATTGCAGCGAAATGAAATTAACTATACTGTGCGGCCGTCATAGACGAATGGGTTGGTGCGTGACTACCATTCGGGAAAATGGCATGATAGAAAACGTGTTTTGTAACAGCAGTCGCCCCTCGACTAGCAATGGCAAACCTCCGAGCATATTTCTACCATGACAAAGCTCGTCATAAAAAAATACCTGCCGTTCGGAGTCGGCTTAAAACTGTAGGTCCCTCCATTTGTGGAACAACATCAAGACACATGCCACAAATAGATGGAGCAGCTCGGCCAAATACCTAACAGAAGTATACGTGCCAATTATTTATTTTGTTGTACTGTGTCATTTTTTAAGGATTTTTATTAATCGCATAAAATTTTTGTTGCAGAAGATCCAGAGTGAAATTTTCTAGAAAATATATTTGTAGAACTTTTAATCCTATAACCCCATTTTAAGGGTAAATTTTAGACACGTATCAACTAAAAGTTCGTGGTTAAAATGTTTTACCTAAAGAATTTCTCCCGGAATTTTATTTCATATGCCCCAACATTATAAAGGGTATTTCCAAAACGTACACCTAGATTTGGTTTCAAAATAAAGCATCTAAAAATTAAGATTCTTTCAGGTTTCACTATTTTTATTCAAAATGCGTCTCTTAAGAATTACAGTGTAACCTCTTCTAACGGACATCTCCCTTGAGCAGACATTTTTTTCCTATACCAAATCTTATGTATTTGGAAACAGTTACCCTCTTTTGAGTGTGCACCTTTCTCAGACGGACAAAAGCTTACTGACGATGATTGCCCGCCTAAGAATGGTTTCACTGTATATGTAAAAAATTACATCATTTAAATGTCCAGCATGACCACATCTACTGGTAAAATCGGCCAAATAATCGATTCATCGATGTTGAAGGTTGTTCAGTAACATTGGCCCTGCGGCAGCAATATTCTCAACAGAACATCCAGTTTTTGGTCTGTCGGTACTTTTCCTAACCCCGACAGTATCAGTTTCTTGAAATTGTTTCACCAAGTTTTGAATAGTCGACTCATTCGGACGATTATTTCCACCAACGAATTCGTTATGTTATTTTTAAAGATCGACCATTTTCAGAATAAGTTTCAATAATTTTAACGCATTGTTCTATCGTCCAAAATTGTACATCTGTCTACATAAAAAAATGTCAAAGATGTCAAATAAAAAAGGTAACGTCTAGAATATATTCACTAGTGGCATCTAGGCGTTTAAAAGTGGCAAAGAAGACCCTTTGTTTAATTCAGATTAATACTTTAAATGTTATTTTTTCAGATTCTTCGAAACAATATTGGTCACATATAAAGAAACTCTATTTGACCACCACAAAAAATGAAAAATCAATGCTGCCGGTTTTAACAGGAAAATTCATTTTCTCAGATAAGCTTACAGTTTTTCTAAAATTGCAGATTCCAACGAATAAATTCAAATGCATACGTATTTAATTTTTTTTTTAGCTACAATAAAAAACACTAAATATTAAGCTTAAAAACTTGTACCTGATGCTGCAACAAAAGTTCGATAAGTCAATTGTCTTGTTCATTTTTTTATTTACATTTACTTTCGCTCATTGTTTATGTTATTTGCGCACTGTTAATGTTATTTTATTTCAAATAATTTTTTTTCATTTATGTTTAATAAATTTAAGAAACTTTTATGTCCTAAAAAATCTCTTCGATTGGAGGTTACAATTCTTTGCAGAAATTTACAGCTTTTCAAACAAAAATCTAACAACACTATCCGCAATGAACCCTGCGTGGATGTTGATAAACTTATCCAACGTCATCGTTTTGCAGAGAAATTTCCCACCCCCAAACCTTGGCCTTCAATTTGTTGCATAGTTAGACTTCATAGCTTCTCAGGCAAATAAACCTGTAAAGTGAGAACCATGGTATTTGAATAGGCAGCTGTGATACACATTCTGAAGGGATTGCACCTTATAGTCCGTCACTACCCTAGTAGGAACTTGACATTTTTTTGAGTCTCCCCTCATCGATTTTTATAGATCATAATTCTTGTAGATACCTAATAATGAAGATAAATGCGTCATGGAAATTGTAGCAACTTTCTCAACAGAAACCGGGGCTTGCATGTCCAGTATTTTTCAGTCCGAGCACTGATCACTCCTAAATATACGCTCTACGCGTACAACGTTCCTTCGAATCTGCCATTATTCGAAGCAGTGTTGGAAGTTTTCTTCAGTCAGTTGCTTCAAGGCTAGTGCTTTCCTTTCATATTTTTAATAGAATATATATATATATATAAAATATTTTTCTGTTTAATACAGATTTTGCTTTAGGATACAGGTTGAAGATGACCGGAAGAAGAGGCGAAGAACTCAGCGAACGTTGCACAGAAATTGTGAATGTCCACTTTTAAAATAGGGAGTGCGTTTCGAAGGTGATTCTAAAATATCATTAAAAAAATAAATAAATAATTAGCGCGTACACTTCTGTTAGGTGTTTGGCCGAGCTCCTCCTCCTATTTGTGGTGTGCGTCTTGATGTTGTTCCACAAATGGAGGGACCTACAGTTTCAAACCGACTCCGAGCGGTAGATATTTTTATGAGGAGCTTTTTCATGGCAGAAATACACTCGGAGGTTTGCCATTGCCTGCCGAGTGGCGACCGCTATTAGAAAAATGTTTTTAATAATTTTGCTTTGACCGAGATTCGAACCAACGACCTCTCTGTGAATTCCGAATGGTAATCACGCACCAACCCATTCGGCTACGGCGGCCGATTAGGCGTCTTTGATTTGACACTTCTCTGCTTGCTATGTTTACTTGAAGTCACTATATTCAATACTGCCAACTTTACTTGCACGGCAACTTTTGTTGTGGCAACTCTTAACTTTTGATAGAGAAGTCAACGGGGAAGGCTTTGTGTTCCCGTTCATCTTAATTGTTGTTGACTGTAGCCTAAAAACAAAAACATAGAAAGTAACTCGTTTTGCGGTGTCTAAACGTGTCCTTACTAATACTAATTCAGTGCTTCCAAACAAATGCCATTTTTGGCAGCTCATTTCCTGGGCTAACAACGTATGTTTATTTACGCCAGTTGCTTCATCTGTTCGCCACTCGCTAACGGATAGCGAATGGAAGAGGGCTGTAATCTCTTACCGTAGTTCATGAACAATTTCTAAATTGAGGGAAGAAATTTGGAAATTCTATTTAATTTATATGTAGCTTCCCTTGCCTTGTCGTTGCAAATATCTAATAAAAACTGCAAAAAAAATATTAAATTTGTAAAAATGTGAGCTTCTTTACACATTTCCTTGATTTGAGGATCGTTCTGGAAGATATACCTTCAGAGAGCGCGAACAAATATTTTCTATTGATATTGGTAATACTTCGTCAAAAAATACGCTTAATACAGGAAGTTTTATTTTTTTTAAGCTTTGAGCACTTTGAAATTCAATAAAAATTTCAGGCAATAAAAACACATAATAAGACGGAAAGTGGGAAGAGGTTGTAAACAGCAACGGCAAATATATAATTGACTAACTTATGGATATAATTATTGTTTTTTGTTTAAATAAAAGTATTCGGTAAAAACTCTACGAATTTATTCCTCAACCTAATGCAATATATAATAATATCTTTTTAGATCCCACAGTGCACCAAAGTTTCAAAAACACCAAAAGATTACCTGCATTTTCCTTATGTTTTGACAGCGTCTTACCGCCCATGTCCACATGTTTTTAGAATGTGTCATTTCAAAATAAATTTCGTGCACTAAATAGCTTATTAATAGTTATCTGAATTTCATTGATGATGAATGATGAAACTAATTAAATGCCAACTTTCTCCCACCCTACTCAATTCTCCTCGCAAAACTATAATTAATCATTTTTGGATAATTTACACAGCCAGGTGGCTCAAATCTCTCATTTTTTAATTACTTAAGTCGAATGGCATGGCAAAGTGCTACGTAACCAGCTGAGCTTGACACTATTCACGTGAATAAAATGATACTTGTATCATGTATGTACACACATATGTATATAGAACGGCATTCAAGCAGACGATAGGTAGTACTTACTAATGCATTAGATGGTTGGCTATGAACTTTACAGTTGCGAAGCAGCAGACTACATCCAACTATCAGTGAAATATGTATGTCGCTGGCATTCAAAGAGTTTTGAAGTAAAATTCGAAAATTCCTTCACATGTATTGAGTGCATGTCGATAAATATTTGCACAAATTCAAGATTTATCTATGTCACGATTTTCCCTACCGAAATGTAACATTTGCATGCCTACGTACACATATGTGGAGCACAAGGGGATATATTATTTATGTATGTGCTCCTCAGCTTCCGATTTCATATTACATACTTTTATTGATATTTGAGTGTTGCTAAAAGTTCACTAAATTTACAAGATTTGCTACAGTGAGTCACAGTGAAAGTCCTACACTTCAATATTTTTTGCTTATCAAACAATATAAAGGAAACAATTTTTTTTATTTAGTTTTTATATATATATATTTTTTTTTTTGTTGCAGTTATTTTGTAGTTAATAAATCCCTAAGAAACTTCATACCATCAGAAATTGAAAAATTTCGCCTTTGAGGTCTATTTGAATATTTTTTTAGTTGGCCAGTTCTTTTAGTCAGTTTCATACGCTCATTAAGGTTTGTAAATTACATAACGCAAAAATATTTTCCCATGAAAAAAGCAATTGAAGAAGAAAGTGTTATTATAATTTCTCATTACAACTCCGGGAAAAAGCTTTTAAGATATTGCTGAAGTCCTGAATAAAAACTATGCCATTAAGAACGCAAAAATCAGAAAATAAAACAAGAACGAGTAATGAAAGATTTCAAAATGCTGCATTTTCCGAAAAGTAATGGGTGACCGAAATTAAGGTCACCGAGAATGGTTTATGAAACTGAATTATCTTTATCCCTTTACTGCAGGAATTAATAAAGCGTTGAGAAAAATTGTTTCACGTTGGAAGTAGCTTTATTTAATTTTCAATAAGGCATATTAAAATAAAAATGATGAAAAAGTTTTATATTACGATTTTTTTACGGATAAATAAAGAAAAAAAGCTTATTATCCGAAATAAAGAAGTAAAAACGTATTATCCGAAAAGAAAGATAAGTATATCGACTCTATGATACATTTCTGTTTTTGATCAAAAAGTACTTACGTTTTGCTCTGTTATCGTTTTTTGAAAATGAACCGTTCGCATTTCAATTCTGCTTTTTCACCCACATGCACAAATTATTCCGAAATCCTATAAAATTATAGACAATTTTTTTGCGTTTGATTACTGCTAAATATATATTTGATAGAAGAGTAGGTAAACATTTGATAGAAAACTGTTTGAATTATTTCATAATGCTTAATTTGCAAATCTGCAATACCATATGGCCATATGCGGTACATAGGCCCATATGCGGTAAAGGGTTAAGAAAGGATTAAGTACGCCATGTACTCCGAAAAAATCGTTCAATGTGCGCATTGCCCTTAAAAAAATGTATACAGTTCCCGCCTGCGTTAGGCTCTGTTCACATAAATTAAGTGTTCATGCATAGGAGATATAATTAAATATATTTTTAAGCTCTTATCTCTTTTATGATAACTTTAAAAAATTATGTTTTAAATACTAAAAAGTGTTTTTATTGAAAAATCCATTGTTATAGTTAATATACAAACATAAAAACTTTGTTTCAAAGTTTTAAATTCAAAAATATCAAATTTTTACTAAAAATTCAAAAATTGTGTTAGGCATTTGGATTTTTTGTGTAGGAATAACAGGTGCGCTACGATCGACGCCTCAGGCGGCGCTGGAAGTGATCCTACATATTCCACCCATTGATAGCGACCAAATCTGGTTCCAGGATTAAAGCAGCAGGTATGCTAAAAGAAAACAGACACGGTCATGCATCAGTTCTACTATCTGTGGAACACTTGCAAGATGCATCGAAAACACCCTATCTGATTCCCAAGATAGTCCTGAACAAAGACTATAAAATACGAACACCCGACAGAAATTGGCAGACCGGAGTCATATCAGATGATAATAGTCACCACATTTATACTGACGGTTCAAAAATGGGCAATGTCACTGGATCGGGAGTGTAGTAGGAACAATTTAAGGATATTGTTTCTTTAGACTCCCGGTCTCTGACTACAGGGTCTCCAAAGCGCTCTGACCTTAGCTGAATTTTAAAATGTCTGCCTGCCGCAGATCAACTACCAGCGTCCTCACAGGTATTATAACGGGTCACCGCACTATTGGAACGCTAGCCAGTAGAATAGGTGTACCTCACAATGACTTCTGCAGCAGTTGTGAAGATGAAGAAGGTCTCACCCATGCGGGCGAGATTCAGGACAAAACAGACCGATAACTATTGGATCGGACAGTGTGCAGATAGACAATCAACGACATTCATCGGAACACTCTTACCATCTTCTTAAGCTCCCAACCCCCGCATGTCATCATCGGAGTCCAACCACCACCCATTGCAGATGATGAGCTCCAACTTCCCCGAGAGTGCCGCATAACCTTGGCCTAACTACGTTCCGGATACTGTAGCAGGTTAATCTCCTACTTTGCCAGAATTGACCCCGACGTACTAAACATATGTCCGGCATGTGAAGGCACTCCGGACGACACTAACTACCTTTTCACATTCCCCATCAAACCCTCTTGGCGGCCCAACCTGTCGAAACCTGTCGAGCTAGACGAAGACGACTAGTGATTACACTTCACTGACTAGGCAAAGTTACTGCTACAACAGCAACAACAGTAAGAAGAAATTGAGTCTGTACAACATCTTCTCTGTGAATATCCTGCACTTCAAAGAAGCCGTACCAAATATCTTAGCGATTATTTCTTTGAAGACCTGAGAAATTTGCAAAATGTCTTACTGGAGGGACTAGTTACCTTCTTGAAAATATGTAGTTATCACAATGGGCCTTAGGGCCACCGAGTGCCCTGTCTTAGACAAGCAACCTGGCAAACCTAACTTAACTTGGCAATACTCGCTCTCTGCTTTTACAAAATACAAATATTTCGTCAGCCCAATCGATGATTTTACTAAAGAACCGATAATTTGTAATTTTTTTAATTTCAGCACATTACGCTTTATTTAACACACATGTGGACATATTTGGGGATATGCGCTCAAAACGACAACTCGGAAAATATCGAATTATGTACCTAATAACTGCCTGCACTCATTGCTTAACGTATTTTTTGTGCCCATTAACTATAACAGCAGTCTTTTCTATTACTTTCGTTACGAATTAACTTATAATAAGCAATAATGATGGTTTAAAAGGGAACCCATAGTATCTGTACAATATCTACACGTAGTGTAAGGATAAACTCCAGTGGTATCACAATGACCAACAGGTGTAAATGAGTCATTACGACAACCACCCTGCCTCCCCACCTGGCGACAATAAGCAAATAGGCTTCAAAATAGGAGCAAGAGAATTTCTATTGACCTTTACATAATAGAGATTAACTTTATTATTCTTTAGAATCTCACGCACAAAAAATATTGGACTCTTTTTGTTCACTCTAACAGATGTCTCTTAAATTGAGCCTGCATATGAACGAGCGGAAAGTGCAATCAAACAAACTTAAACTATGTAGAAACAAATTTGCTAAAGACTTCGAGTTTAAAGATTTTGAATTTTGGACAAAAGTTTTTTTTTAAAGCAAGAGCTAAATAAATATTTTCATATCAGCTTAATAAGACAACGTGTGGAGGAAATGCGTCCAAAAATTCAATATCAAAATAATTTAACTCAACGGTGAAACACCTTAGAGGTGCGTAGTCAAATGGTAAGAAGTTGGAAGTTTCATTTTATGCAGGAAAAATATATTTTGACTTTTTCAAAAATTATGTTCATAAGATTACTGCAATTAAGAAGTACGGGAGAAGTTACTCTGTTATATGGAACACGCATTACGCTTATGAGGCGCGAGAGTGACTATTATAGTGGCTAGGTATAGCTATCCAAATATCATTTAAAGTCCCCATCTCAGTTTCCATTATTCATAGAGAACTTATATACTATTTTAGAAATAAATGTTAAAAAATGTATCTGGATTCTTGAAACAATATTTTCATTAAGAACAGGCAAAAATTAACCACGACCACATCTGAGCAAACTGTTGAAAAACTGCCTGATTCAGGTCATCAAGCAAAGAGGCCAAGCAGGCATACCATATATTATTTTTGGACAAATTTCAATTTTTTACTATGTGTAGCGTAGCCGAATATCAACTATTCGGAAGTGCTCACGTTCGAAACCACGAAGCACCATCTCCTAGAAAATTTTTTTTCTAACAACGACTGTTCCTTGGCAGACAATGGTAAACCTCCGAGAGTATTTCTGCCATGAAAACGCTCTTGGATCAATGGTTGCTGGCCGCCTTGGAGCTGCGATTTGACGCCGTTGGATTATTATCTTTGGGGTGCCGTCAAAGACCAGTGTTATGCTAACAAACCAGCAACAATTGATGCACTGAAGACCAACATACGCGATGTCATAGCTGAAATACAGCCCCATACAACCGAAATGTGTTGAAAAATTGGACCGATCGTATGGGATGGTGCATGGCAAGCCGAGGCAGCCATATGGATGAAGTTGTGTTCCATCATTAACCGGAAGGATTGTACTTCAAAATAAAAAAAAACAGTTTGGAAAAGTATTGAGTAGTTTCTTTTTTATAGCATTTTAAATTCCGTAAAGTTATAGGCGATTCACAATTATAGCTTGGGATTTTGTATCGTTGTGTTTTAAAATTTTCTTAACTGTAATTTCAGTGTAATATTTCATTTCAGTTTATTTATTACGTTTGTTAATAAAAAAAATTTATACAAATTTCCAATGCGACAAATATACTGAAGTTTTTACTGTATGATGGTTTTCGCTGTATATGAGGAAAGAACTTAAATGTAGCAGGTACGTTTGTGAAGTAGCATAGCACCCTCTGACAAATATTTTTGGACGAAACTTTTTTATTGAACATTTGTTCAACTTCAATTTGATTTATGACATTCATAGAAAATATGCGGCTTAAATTGTTGTGAACGCAAATGTTTAAGTGAAATTAAAAAAGAAAAGGCCATACAATTTTCAGTTTAAATTTAACCCGCAACAAATTAAAAGAAATCTTGTGTAAAAAAATTAAACAAATACTTCCTAACTCAGTGAAACTTTATTAAAATAAAACTAATCCATTTTTATAATTAAGAGGTACATACGTCCAGCAGCACCAACAATGCGCTAAAAGAAAAATTGTTTTTAGAAGGAATAACAACAGAAATAAATATAAAAAAATGTTGCACAGTGTTTATTAGAACTAAAACTTTATAAAAATATGTATTTTAATTTTTCTTTACAAAAATTAGTATATAAAAAATCACGTGACCCAAAGTACCATGGCTCCACGGTCGGAATCATTTCTCCTTGAAATGTTGATGGATCTGTAAACAGTAAAAAATACTTTAAAAGAAAGTTGTAGATATAAGTAGTCTGTCGAACCGGATTTTTTACTTTCGAAAAATTTTGCAATTTACGGCATGTTAACACTTTGATTATTTATATATATTATATTATTATGTTTATAAATTTGTTTAGTAAAAATATCAAAAATCAAATCTATAGAGAAAACACTTTCGAATATTTAAAAAACAACCGCATCAAAAAATATTAAAAACTGTATGAATTATCATACAGACCGTGCCGGAAAAAGTAGTTTCGAGGAAAACGAGTTTAAAGTTTGAGGTACAGGAGCGCGCGGATTGCTCTCCACCTAGTTAATAGGCTGTAGAAGCTAATACAGAGAAACCTCTCGTAACGGACACCTCTAATAACCGGACACCTCCCTTGGGCGGACATTTTTTCATGCACCAAGTTTTAAGTGCATTTTTCAGAACAAATGCCCCTCTCTTATCCGGACACTCTCTTGGCCGGACGCGGACAGTGATTTGTCATAAAATTAGACTAAAAACCTCTATTAAGCGGACGCGAACCTCCTGTCAACGGACAAAGAGATTTCGTTTCATAATAAATCAGAAAAAGACCTCTCTTGAGCGGACGCGAACTCCCCTTGAGCGGACAAAACTTTACACACATAAAGCAAAACGTTCGTTACAATTATGTATACTGACACACATACGATATGAGTAAATAAAAAAACGGGACTCCCGTGTTTGTTGAAAAAATTTTTAAAGCGCATGCTTAGTTTGGTTTGCTCAGTTAAGTGTGTTCAGTGAAAGTGAAAAGACGTAAAACCATGTCGCGGTCGAATGTGAGTTTGAAAGAAAAAATTGCAATCATAATCGCTAGTGAGGAAAACAATATGTCCGCACGAGCATTAGCCAAAAGGTAAGTTTTACTAAAAAAAAACATCGTTCTAATTTATATTCGGAAGGTAAAAACAGTTTTCAATGAAAAAGAAAATCGACTTAATTATGTACAGAATCCTTATATTATCTGTTTTAAGGTTCAAAATTGGAAAAACCCAGGCTGCGCACATCGTTAGAAATAAAGAAGATATCCGAGCGAAATGGATGGATGGAAACAATATTCAAAGCAAAAGGTCCTCTATGAAAGTAGGTGGAAAAAAAATTGACGAGATGTGTTACGAGTGGTTTTGTAGGGCCCGAAGCCAAAATGTTCCAATAATCGGGCCAATAATTCAGGAAAAGGCTAGAGATATCGCTTTAAAACAGGGTGTCAATAATTTTGCGGCCTCTAATGGCTGGTTACCAAAATGGCGAACCAGACATAACATAACTTTTCGGTACATTTGTGGTGAAAGTGCTGCTGTTGATATGCAAGATGTCAAGCAATTTTTGGAAAAACTACCATCAATGCTAATTGGATATGGCCCCAGGGATATTTATAACGCTGATGAGACAGGCCTTTTCTTTAGAGCTTTGCCAAACAAAACGTTGGCTCTAAAAAATGATGAATGTCGAGGAGGCAAACTTTCGAAAGAGCGTCTGACTGTCATATTTTGTGCTAATATGGAAGGAGAGAAAGAAACACCACTTGTTATTGGGAAAGCTGCACGGCCGAGAGCGTTTGCATCAATTGATATTAAAAAACTGCCAGTACATTGGTATTCAAATAAGAAGGCGGATGGTGATGTCACAGTGGTTGACAGATTTTAACAAAAAAATGGAGTTGCAAAATAGAAAAGTACTATTATTTCTTGACAATGCGGCATCTCATCCACGTGATATGAGTTTGAAAAATGTTAAGGTAATTTTTCTTCCCAGTAACGCGACGTCAATTTGCCAACCTTTGGATCAAGGAATTATCCAAAATTTTAAAATTCATTATCGAAAGTTTCAAGTAAAAAATATCTTGGTTAGCATGGAGGCAGGTTCGCCAAACAAAAATATTAATGTTTTAGAAGCAATACATTTTATAAAAGAATCATGGGCGAAGGTTCAACCGGAAACCGTGAAAAATTGCTTCCAGAAAGCAGGTTTTGACAAAAATAAAAATGTTCCAGCTGAATTCGAGCCCGAAGATGATTTGCTGTTAGCAACGATTGCTTCTATTTGGGAATTATCAAAAACCCTTGGAGAGTCTAGTCACTCAAGTTGCGATGACTTCGTAGCAATTGATAATAATGTATGGACCGAGAGCTCTGAGTTAGAGCTGGACGTTGTAATGGCTGAAAGTTTTGAAACGATTGATGATACTGATACTGTGAGCGTTCACGAAGAAGCTTACCCAATTAACTCAAACGAAACTGCTTTGGGGGCTATTTCAAATTTGAAAAGATTTTGCAGCGAAGACCTGGTTGCTTTTGAATTGCTGCAAGAATTAGAGAGCCATGTGCAAAATATTTTCCTTGTAAATAAACAACAAAATTTACGTCAATCGACAATTTCCCAGTTTTTTAAATAATCAAACAAAAATGCTTTGTTCTAAGTGAAATATTTATTTTTATTTTTGTTATTACTTTATATGAGATATGTATGCATGTGTATGAATTTTGGAATTAATAAACACAAATCTTGTGTGAGCAATCTAATGAATATATTTTATTTAAATGAGCAATTGGTAAGCATTTAATTAGTTAAAAATTCAAAACTTCATAAAATAGCTACCCACTCCCATAACCGGACACCTCTCTTGGCCGGACAAAAATCAGCCGACGGTGAGTGTCCGCCCAAGGGAGGTTTCACTGTATATAATATTGCGAATTTCCGCTTGAAAATTTCACAGTATATTTTTAAGATGCTATACTTTCGAAATATCAAAAAAAATCGATTTTCGAAAATTTTTGCCGCATGTAACCCCTTAATAAACCATTTTTATAATTAACTAGCTCCCCGTTGTCCGACGTTATTCGAACGTGCTATATAAAAAAATATCAAATAGTTTTTGTTTTCTATCTTTGACAGATGTAAAATCATTCTTTAGTTGTTAATTTGATGCACTAATTGGTATTGCTACTCACAGTATTATTTGAATGCTATCGGATATATAATATTTTTCTTTTTATTATCTGGTACATAAACTTCAAATCTGATGGTTTTCCAAGTTGAGAATACGCAACATAAGTTGGCGTATGAAAAGCAGGGATTTTTTAGATTCAGTCCCCAAAGACTTGCACTGAATTCCCTTGTTCTTTGTTGAGGGTCATTGCGAAACGCCTGAAGCTTAAATTCAAATGCCATACCAGTAGGTATCATAGGTCTTCTTGGGATCAATAAAGCCTTTGAATTTGTCATTCAAAACTTCAATGACATAATTCACTAATTTCATTGCTTTGTTTGCGTTCTTCTTGGTTCTCATTATTTCTCCAACTCTATCTGTTGATTGTGCTGTCGTTTCGGCAGCATTTCATCAATTGTGGTCCTTAAAATAATAATATGGATCAATAATCATACATTAGCATTCAATAAATAATAATTTAACTCTCTTGAATAACTTCGTTGCCTGGTGTGGGGTCTCACAATAAAAACTAACCCAAATGATATTGGGCAAACCACCCTAAGTATGATATATTATTGTCGAAGAATTGCAATACGTGCCTATACGGCTTATAGTTCAACTACTGAATTATTACAAAGTTTTATTTTATTTTATTTTTTTTTTATTTTTTTTTTTTATTTTTTTTTTTTAATTTCGTAAATTTATTCATTTCGGATTTTTAATTAGACGTGAAAAGAATTAATTTTCCTTCGATAGGAATTTTCGCTCGCAATGCAATAAAGTTATCAATTAGAAATAAAACTGTCAAATTTATTGTTAATAAAAAATTGATCAACGCACAGAGTCAACTATCGTTTAAAATATATATAATATTTTAAATTAAATAAATTTGTCATGTCAATTAAACTAACTTGATTCACACAAACTGACTAGATTAGATAAAATTAAAAATGACACAGAACTACAAAATGTATTCGAAGTTATTGATGGTGCCAGAATCTATAAATCCCAAGCTGAAATTCTTACCAGCTTACTTCCAAACTGAAAGGGATAGAAATTTTCTAAATTAGAACTCCATACCAGATCATTATTTATGCTAGATTTACCAGCTGCTTGAATAGGTATACTTATTTTTACCAAAACCAGTCAAAATTACTGGTCTTTAAAAAAAGTACTTAGCGAGGTTTTCAGCCTTTATTTACATTTAAATTGACAAAATAAGTTGAATAATATTATACATACATAAATAGATTTATGGACATTATCAATTAATAATAACAATACAACATTCCATAGGCATGCAAACTCGATTTTCCAAATATGCATAAGGTTTCATACATGTCTTTCATTTTGCCAATTTCAGAGGCTGGTGATAACTATAAAAAATACTTATATTTTGAACAGAGAGCCGCCACACGTCCTGCATCAGAATCATGGTTTGCCCGCATTCATATATTTTGTCCCGAAAATATCTTGCAATCCTATCAAATGTAGCGCTGCCCCAATGCAAATTCATCACATAGAAACTTGCACCACTTTTTTGAACTAATACTAAGTGTCAAAAATAAAAAAAGTTATTTGTTACGAATATATGTATGTATATAAAATATTACAATACAAAGTTCATAAAACTGATTACAGCTACAAAAGTCATTACGGAAGGAAAAGGACATGTAGCAAGAATATTGAATTTAAATTGCAAGACCAGTTATCTTGACTGGTGTGGTAAGACTATTGTTAAATGCTGAGCATAAAATAGTTAGTATAATTGAAGAAAGTATCGCACAAACTAGCCAAAATAATGCTGCAAATTATTTTACAGACACCATCATCCAGATTCCTATAGCAACAAGAGGACAAGCTCTTTATCATTTCTTTAATAATAATTATAAAATTTATTATGATTAAATTCTTTGACTATGTAAAATTTGTTTTTATTTATTTAATTTAACTTCGATTTATGGTTTCTTTTAATTGGAAAGGGTTTAATTTAAACTTAAAATGCTATTTATAAGTATATTGGGTGCTCCTCAATTCGACGAATATTATTTTTTATGGCCGGAATTGGATGGTATTGATCTGTACAACGTTTATTTTCAATAAGACGGCGCTACGTGCCACACAAGCAACGAAACCATAGATCTTTTACGGGAAACTTTTCCAGACCATGTTATCTCTCGAAGAGGTGATCACAATTGGCCACCGAGATCTTGTGATTTAATACCTTGCGACTTTTTCCTTTGTGGCCACGTGAAAGAGAAGGTCTACGCCAACAGCCCAGGGTCGATTCAAGACCTCAAAAATGCAATTCGTGACGCTATCGAGGACATAGGGCAGCCACTCTGCAATTCAGTTATAGAAAATTTCATGAAAAGGATAATGTCCTATAAGCGTGGTCGTGGTGGTCATTTGCCTGATGTTAACTTCCACTATTAACAGCATACCTTCCTCTTTATAATGAAATAAATATCCGATCATTTATATTAAAAATAGAATTTATCTTTAAATATCAAAATAACACCTCTTATTGGAAAACCCTATAGTTAAAAATATAACATTTTTGCTGCTCCGCCTCCAAATATGTTCGCGAAAATAAAAATTGGCTGGTCCGTGCCAGCACTGGCATTCCTTCGACTGAAGAATGAAGTAGAATCATCTCAGCACCTTCTCATCAGCTGTCCTGCCCTTGAGTGGCTAAGATTTATATACCTTACATCTGATCCTTTACTTTTTATTTATTACCCACTTGTAAATTTATGGCAGTACTACGAAGCGTAACCGTAAGTAGTCATTGTGACTTGTTGTCATAACCATCTTCTTCTCCTCTCTCTGTTCATTTTTTCTCTCCCTTCGCCCACTGGCAATGGTATCATAATGGACAAATTCGATGTGTCGACCAAGTGGACTTTCTCATGAGCAATCGTATAATCCTACCTAATCTAGCTCAATTTGAACTTATGAAAATACTCATGTTTCTTCCTAATGCTTATTAATTTTTTTTTTCATTTCGTATGAATAACTGTATTCAGTCTCATTTTAATTAAAAGCGGGGCTTAAAATTTCTATTTTTAAGTAAAACATAAAACCGATTTTAAGTTAAGGTTTGGTTTTGACTTAAAGGTATTTTATCTTACGAGCCTTTATATTTTTTGACTGATTTGACTGATTGAGCGGTTAAGGAACCGTTTGGGGCTATGACTTAGAGAAGCTGGGCTAAGTTATTGGAATCGTATTATGAAACTTTCAAAGATAACTAGGCATAGCCTAAGCTATGAAACAAAAATAAGAAAACATTTGATTGGGATATGTTTCAAAATTACAAAAAACTTGTGTTTCAAAAAACCAATTGCACTTTTTGCTCAAACCACTTTTTGAAGTATGTATATTTTATTCCAAAAAAATTGAAAAAAAAACCATGTTGTTAAACGGTAAAAGCAGTCCAAAATATTTCATTTGAAAAAATTCTTTATCATAATTTTCAACACTGAGTAAATCTCAAAATAATTGTTTTTTCTTTCAAAGTGATTTCACTTTACTTCTTCTAATACTCAAGCCTACTAATAAACCAATTTTTAGATGAAAATGCTCAAAATACTTGGATCTGCACAAATATTTATTAATTTCAAGGTCAATGATTTACTTGCTTAACATAAAAGAGTCACGGGTTTTCTTAAATTAAATTTAGCTAAAGAAAATTGGTGTGCAACCTTGAACGGATTCTGTAGATACATAAATATCTTTAGTGAATTGAGTTTCTATTTTATGGATATTTTTCTGACTTTGAAGAAGTGACTGTAGATACATTCATTCACACATATGTAGTTATACATAAATCAATATACTTCATACGTATAAATTTATATCAACAAGGATATTAGATTTATTTTCGCTTTGCCAACATAGTGCAGAGTGCAATAAGCTGAAATAAATATAAATATAATGCAGTGGAATCGCGATAACTCACAAGCTCGAAAAATTTAAAATCACGATAATTGGTAACAAAGACCACTCGCTTGGATAACTCGTACAAAATGTATGTAATTTAGTTCCCCCGATGACTGGAATATTTTTCTATTGTTCGCTACTGATTTTGGTTTTGAAAAAAAGCTTTATAACTCGTAATCTCAGCTGATCAATTTAGAGGTATCAGATTTTAGATTGAAATAAGGAAACGAAAATTCAAATTTATTTGGCAATCTTTATTTTTTTGTATAGAACCAGTCATGGCATTTATTTTTTAAAGATAATTCCTTTCAAGCTTTTGATTGACTGAGGACTTGAGTCAGTATCTCGCGAATAACTTTAGTTATACAAGGTGGCGAGAATATGATGTCATGTAAATGGCCGCCGCCACAGTTGATTGCCATTTGAGCCCTTTTTATGGCATTTTCCATCACTTTGGCCAAAACTTCCGGCGATAGGTCCTCACATTCGTGACGGATATTGTCTTTAAGAGCTGCAAGAGTTTGAGGCTTGTTGACATAAACCCGCGACTTCAAAAAGCCCCACAAAAAGAAGTCTGGAGCGGTCAAATCAGGGGATCTTGCTGGCCACTGCAAATCGACAAAACTGGAGATTAGGCGTCCGGGAAATGCATCCTTCAGCATATCGGTTGTGGCACGTGCAGTGTGTGCCGTTGCACCGTCCTGTTGGAACCACATGTTTTCCAATCCCAATTCATGAAGTTGCGGCAAAAAGAACTCGTTGATCATTGCTCTGTAGCGCTCACCATTCACAGTAACCGTTTGGCCCGCGACGTCTTCGAAGAAAAAAGGTCCGATGACTTCTCCAGTGAAAACAGCACACCATACAGTGACTTTGAGCGGGTGTAATGGCTCTTCGTGGGTTACACGCTGATTTTCAGTGCCCCAGAAGCGTAAATTTTGCTTATTTTCGTACCCGCTAAGATGGAAATGGGCCTCATCACTCATGATTATTTTTGATGAAAAATCATCTTCCTCTGGGTGGTGATTAAGAATGTCTTGAGCATATGTTAGACGCGATTGGCGGTCAGCAGCTAACAGCTGATGCACCGTCTTTACTTTGTACGGAAACATCTTCAAATCTTGTACCAAAATTCGCTGTAAAGACCGTCGACTGATACCCATTTACGTGGCACGTCGCCTGGTCGATGTCGACGGCGCTTCCATGACATCCTCGGCTACAGTAGCAATATTCTCTGCAGAACGGCTACTCCGGGGTCTGCCACGCCTGGCAGCATCTCGTGTTGTGCCAGTCTCTTCGAGGCGAGCGGCTAAACGTCGCAGTGTTTCACCAGTAGGCGTTGGACGGCAAGGAAATCTGCGACGAAATTCACGTTGTGCCAAAGTCACCGACCGATTATTGGTCAAATAAATAGTCAGCAATATTCCGCGTTCTGGAGCAGTGTAGCGTAACATTGTTTATTAACGTGTATTTCGCATGTGTTTACTACACAAATGTCAAAACAGAACTGACATTAGGGGCCAATCGCAAAATTTATAGCATTTTCTGATGGGAGGATTACTTTAGCGCCACCTCTTATTAGCTTCAAATGCTTTAATCGAAGCTGGTTTATCCACAAAGCATTTAGACTTTACATAGGAGGAGGAGCTCGGCCGAACCCCCAAAAAAGGATGTACAAGCCAATTATATATATATATATATATTATATATATGTATATTATTATATATATTATATATACATATCGAGCCATAACCGCCGAAAAAATGTATCCCACAAACTCGAAATTTTACAGGGGAAGGTTTTTTTTAAATTAAATCAGTTTGAATAAAGCCATTATTTTTAAATTTATAATGTAAATATTTTTTTGTGTAATACATTTAATTTTAATAATTTTAAATAGATATTTGCATCATAAGGGTGGTTTTTGTGGGATACATTTTTTTTGCTTTCCTTCTGGCAACCTATTATTTAAAAAAGTATGTGGGTTACACAAAAATTTATTTTAAGGAAGTGACTTCCCGTTTTTTTTTTTAATTTGATTTTTTCACTTAGTCGTTAAAATTAAATTACATTTGATTTAAAAAAAAAATAAATGTATACATTTCTTAGTATATTTGATAAAACAAAAATAATGTAATGTAATTCATATATTTAAAGTTTTCTGTTAACAAAGTAATGTTATTCATATTAAAATCTTGTAAACTTGAATAACGATAGATAAAAATATATATAAGGAACGCTAAATACTATCTACAATTATATTTTCTTGGGTTAGTTCTTGCATTTGATATTATGGTGTACCACTCACTTGGAGCCCAAATAGTCCTATTCCGAATAAACGATTCAATTGTACTATGTATCGAATCAACAGCCATCATGGTGTGTCCAGGTAACAAGTATGTGATTTTTATATTAGTCACAAAATTAGAATTTTCAACAAAATAGGTTAATGTCGCAAGCATAGCTCTGTTTTTGTTCTGTCCTGCGCAGCTATCACAATAAAGATGGACTATCAACTAATTTAAGGTATTGGAAAACAGTTGTGCAAATTTCATTACACCCTCGTTTACCATCCTTTTCTCCCCATTAAAAACAAAACCCATCTCTTGTACCACTCTCATAAAAACTTTCATTGTAGAATGAATATTTTCTAGAATAGAACAAAGTAACACTTTTTCCATAGGTAGTATTTAAGACCTTTTGCAAGTCGAAACTTGTACATAAATAAGCCGGATTCTCTTTGCATAGCTTTTGGTCCTCCAAAAATATTTGCTTACATTTCTCTTTGACCTTTAGATGAATTTGATACTCTTCTGATGAATGCAATTGCTTTTTGGATTCTGTGTCTAAATTATTGTAATTCTCGCATAAGATATATTTATTTTTTTTAGGTAAATGAAAGCCTAAATTGAAACTATTTCTAAAAATATTACGGAATACTCTTAACGATAACTGACTATTTACTTTATTAATAGTTTTAAAATGTTCTACATAATGCTGATATACAGTTTTTATGTTTCGAAATTCTTGAGGTAGATATAATTTTGTACTTTTATTCTTGCAATAATGTGAAGGAACCGCTGGTAATTGTTCTATAAAGGATTTTACTAGCGATATGCTAGCTTCCTCAGATTTGTTGTGTGCAGTTGGCTTTTTTATATTTTCAAGGCAAGTTTTATACGAACTTCTATTTTTTATTACGGATATTAAAATCGTTTGTGAAATGTTCAACGTTTTCAATAAAAATTGTTGACAAAATAAAATAATTAAAGCTGCACTTTTTTCTGTCACTTTCTCCATATCGCCTTTTAATATCGACTTGTTTAACACAAGAAGACAGCCAATCTTTCTGTCTAATTTTGTTGCCGATTCCCCGAAAATGTTCATTTATTCTTACTCTTTCATCTTCAGAAATTTTATCATGACACGAAGTTGGACATTTTTTCTTTAAGCACGGGTTGGGCAAAACACTCGTATTTTTTTTTTCCTAACTTTTTGCAACCTTTTAGGTATTCTCTTTTGCTTTCTGTAGCCCCTTTTCCCAACACACGTTTCCTCCTCGACTTCTTTTAAACTTTCCAAACCATTTAAATCAACGAAAGATTCATCTGAATCGCTATACGGTACCAGGGAGAGCTGTAAAAATATCCAATAATTGAAAACAAAGACATATTTTGCAAAAAAAAAAACAAATTCATACCTTCGACATATTGTTCTAAAGCTTTATCTTTAATTAAAGTCTCAAAAAAGTGTGTTTTTTTTATTTTTTTCCCTTGTGTTTCATTTATTTTAAAAGAGAATTTAATTGTATCCCACACAAGCGTTCAAAGAAAATGTAAACAAGTAACCGTATGCATTTACATTAAAATTGTTTTTGTTATAAAATCATAACGGTTTAATCTACAGCCATGAAATTTTGACAGATGATGCAAATAATGTTGCACTATCGATTTCGATAACAAAACAAAAACCGATTATGGTGTGGGATACATTATTTTGGCGGTAATGGCTCGATATGTATAATATATATTTTGAAAAAAAGTAATATTTTTCAGATATTCTCTAACACCCTTCAACTGCTATCTGTTACTATCGACCTGTGTTCTTGTTCAAGTTAAGTTAAGTTAATCAGTTAAATTAAGTTTACTGATAAACCGCGGTCTCACATATGCCACAAAATTGATATATAGTTCCGCCTAGGAACTCTGTGTCAGTGTAGACTTCTGATGTAATTCCCTATACTGCACCTTTTCGCGTGTTTTAGTGAATTATTAAGCCAGCAGTATTCCTCAATGAAGGAAACGACGCAGAATCAAGACACCTAGTTCGCGATCTACAGAATTTTGGGCAGTGGCACAGAAGATTTCCGGGGTGGATTTAGCATTGCCTTCGTTTTGCCGCACAATAGGCATTAAGACAATACAATTATTATTACATTTCAACCACTTTCAATATCAGCTCTGCCATTTTCACATTAGCCGAAACAATAACTGCACGTCACCAACAACGGTACTGGCGGGTGCGATAGCTTAGAAGTGAGAAATCTTTCACACACTCCCATATGTTGCTTTTGTGTCATAACGGACATATCTATATGTCCGTGAGCAGCGATCACTCCGCTGATATCATCGTCGACGAGTTTTCATCGTTCTTGTTAATTTTTTTATGGGCTTTAAAACATTTCATGTAAAAACCGGTGTATAAATACGATATTACTATATAAATTGAAATAATCGCCTCAAAGCCGTGAATGTGGCATACAAATATGAGAATAATATAAACTCCGAACCACACACGTCAACTAACCGTGTCATCGCTAATGTAAGTATACTGCTAATGAAAGTATACTGCAAATGCCGTGCCTGTATCGGTGTTGCGCTGATATCGTGTCGTTGTCGGCGTCGTTTAATGTGAAAACGGCCTTAAGGTATCACAGATATTGGTGGATTCGTGGCATTCTGAGCTTCGATAGACTTTCATTAATTTTTTTTTAAGACATATGTCCACTTATCTTTTTATATTCCTTTGAGTTCAGGCATGCAGTAGGCAGGGGCTCATCTATTAGTAAAAAGCGCTTTCAACTTTGAATTGCTTGCACCACCTTGTTGTTAATGAAAATATGCACATCGGGGTTAAGACTTTAGTTGTAACCTAAATTCTGGGCTTCGAAATACTTCGATGATCTGAAAATAAAGAAAATTTCAGCCCTCAATAACTGATATAAAGTAGTTAGAATCAGTTTACAACCAATTATAATTTTGTTAGCGGAACGGGCACCTTCCTATCCTTATTGCTTCAATCAGATCCGTCTGTATAGAAGTTCTGAAGTCCCGTCCTACACTCGTCTTGGACTTTTACTCTTTTTGAAGTTGGCCTGACAAGAAAGTTGTCAATCAGATCTTATACAGGGTGGCTGATGAATTTTGCTACATTAAGAAACTCAAATAACTTTTTTTTTTAGTGTATGTAATTCATTTATTTTTTTTTCAAGTTGAAGGTCATTAAATTTTATTAAATGTAGCTTAACTAGTTTTAAAAATAATTGAATTTAAATGCCCCCATGCTCGTTGACACAAGTGCGGCATCTTAGTAAAAAGTTGTTCATTGCTGCTTTGAGAGTTGCGACAGGAATAGCCGCAATTGTTGCCCGAATGGATTGTTTTAGTTCATTCAAATTTGTTGGATTTGTTTTATAAACTTCTTGTTTACATAAGCCCCACAAGAAAAAGTCAGGTGCAGTAAGGTCAGGCGACCTGGGGGGCCAACGAAATTCGGAGTTTCTTGAAATCAGTTTATTGGGAAATTTTCGTCGCAACTCTGTCATAACAGTCTGGGCTATGTGAGACGTTGCCCCATCTTGTTGAAACCACACAGAGTTGAAAGGAATTCTCTTTCGGCGTAGTTCTGGATAGAAAAATTCTTTCAGCATTTTCAAATAACGGTCTCCAGTAACCGTAATGGTGTGACCATTTTCTTCAAAAAAATAAGGCCCGACAATACAGCGTGAAGAAACCGCACACCACACTGTCACGCGAAGAGGATGCAATTCCGTCTCGTGGAGTATCTGTGGGTTAGAAGTACACCATATTCGACAATTTTGTTTGTTCACATTGCCGTTTAAATCGAAATGGGCCTCATCAGACATGAAAAGGCAGTTTAACATGTTTTGGTCTTCTTCCACCATTTGCAGGATCTTCTGGCAAAATTCCAAGCGAATCGGCAAGTCTGCTGCATTCAGTTTGTTAACCATTTGAATTTTGTAGGGAAATAAGTCTAAATATTTGTGCATTATTGTTTGCAAAGACATTCGGCTGACACCAAGTTGAGCAGATAAGCTTCTTGTTGAAACCCTTGGATTGCTTTGTATAGCTGCAGCTACAGCAGCGATCGTTTCCTCCGTCCGAACTGGTGGGTTTCGATGATAATGCCTTCTTGCGACTGTTCCTTGCTCAGCAAAATTATTCACCAGTCTCATTATGGTCCATCTGCTCGGGGGATCGCCGCCAAACATCCGCCTGTACTCTCTCTGTACCAAAACTACGGACTCCAGTGCGTGATAGCGGCGGACTATCCAAATTCTTGTTTGCGTGTCCCAGTTATCCATTTTAATAAATTTTAAAGATCAATCTGCAAATTAAAACAAAAATGGAACAGATAACTTAAAAAGAAAAAAAGTTATTCAATTTTTTTTTGGTAGCGGCTTTCATCAGCCACCCTGTATGTATATTACTCTGGCCGAATAGCGTTTTTTTTTTCAATTGTTCTTTTTCCTTCAGAATCAATGCCGACATCTCCTCTGAGTTGTATTGGGTGCGGGCTTACATTGACATTGCCTGACATTTTGATAAATTACACCCTTTAATCGGCGTTTCGTCGAGTATCTCCTCCAGTTTGTGGTGTGCGTCTTAATGTTGTTCTACAAATGGAGGGACAGGCACTTTTATGCCGCTTGGAAATCATTCATTTTTATTTTTGCCTTGCCTGCTTATTTCCGCTTAATGAAGTTGGGCACATAGCGAACATACACACAAGCAGCAATTTCTGAAAAAACTATTCCCTCTATTTTAAAAATTTTTAGCATTAAAACAAAATAATTGTTAAATTTAACTATTGCCAAGTGATTGTAAACATTTCAAATCTGTATTTACAGAATTCTGTATTTACAAATATCTGTAAAAACAAAATTCTGTACTGTCTTAAAAAAATTCTATATTGACAAAATTGTGTATTGACGAAATTCTGTACTGACGAAATTCTGTACTGACGAAATTCTGTATTAACAAAATTCTGTATTGAAAAAATTTTGTGTTGACAAAAGTCAACGAAAAAAGGAGTTCTACGCAAAAATAGGGGGTTATTTTTTTGAACCGCGGCCGAAGGCCACCCACGCAAAAAAAAGCCGGAGTTGGACTGATGAGGGTTATTTTTTTGAAGCGCGGCCGAAGGCCGCCCACGCGAAAAGAGTTCTACGCAAAAATACGGTGGATTGCGTAGCCGGAGTTGGACTGATGAGGGTTACTTTTTTGAAGCGCGGCCGAAGGCCGCCCACGCGAAAAGAGTTCTACGCACAAATACGGTGGATTGCGTAGCCGGAGTTGGACTGATGAGGGTTATTTTTTTGAAGCGCGGCCGAAGGCCGCCCACGCGAAAAGAGTTCTACGCAAAAATACGGTGGATTGCGTAGCCGGAGTTGGACTGATGAGGGTTACTTTTTTGAAGCGCGGCCGAAGGCCGCCCACGCGAAAAGAGTTCTACGCAAAAATACGGTGGATTGCGTAGCCGGAGTTGGACTGATGAGGGTTATTTTTTTGAAGCGCGGCCGAAGGCCGCCCACGCGAAAAGAGTTCTACGCAAAAATACGGTGGATTGCGTAGCCGGAGTTGGACTGATGAGGGTTATTTTTTTGAAGCGCGGCCGAAGGCCGCCGACGCGAAAAGGAGTTCTACGCAAAAATAAGATGGATTCTATCGAAACTGAAGAAAAAAGTGCGCACTTCTTTTATAAAATTTGTTGAATTTCTTATCATTTACTTACAGCATTTCGTCAATACAGAATTTTGTCAATACAAAATTTCGTCAATACAGAATTTCGTCAATACAGCATTTCGGTAATACAAAATATTTTTTACAGAATTTTGAAATACAGAATTTCGTATACAGAATTCTATAATACAGAATTCTGAAATACAGAATTTTGTATACAGCATTTTGTAAACAGAATATTGTATCATACAGCATTACGTACCCAACCCGTTTATTTTTATCATTTTTTAACTTATTTTAGTTTATAGACACGCCTCTTTTATAAGTTTATGCAATTTATGACAACAAGTCCTTCTAAGAGCGATTAGCTTCAAAATATAAAACACTCACGGAGCATTCTGTGCATAATTATTAGCGTACATATACATATTTTAAGACTTTGTCTTGTAAGATATACAGATGTATGACAAAAAGCTGTTGCATACATATTTTCTGCAGAATTTCTGGAATGGCTACACTTACATGCATACTTAACATGATTTCTAAACAACTTCCACATCCGTGATATCTTTCTTGGAATCAGTTTCTCAGGCAATTTATTGCTCTGCTTTCCAGCTAACCCACGTTTAAAGGTTCAATCGTTCCGGCTCGACTTGAGTTTTGAATTCACCACGGTTGAAATTACACTGAAAAACTGGTCCATCACATACTTCCTACTTACATATATATTCATTTCTGTTGCTGATATTTCACATATTCTCCTTCACTTATGTCTGTGTATATGTATGTATGTAAGTTTGTATTTACTTTACTTTGTCTATCTCGGCAGTGGCGTACGATTTTGAGGCTGCTTCTAAATTAAGAGCAAGCGGCGGCCCCAATCCAGTGGCACATCCTTGGATACCCGTTGTGGCTTACTTGGAAACTCTGCCAAGACCAACAAAAACGCCAAGTAGGTTGTGTTCGTTTTTAGTTCGATTTCTAAATGTTGTTTTTTTGTTGTTGTTGTTGTTGTTTTTATTTCTTTTTTTTTGCGTTGTTTTTCTTCTCTGCTTTCCGTTTCATTGGAATGCCAATTGTTAATGCATTTGTAATAAATTGACAATGAATCAATTTCAGTGCATTTGTAGTTCTCCATATATTATCTGTGTATGTATGTGTGAATGTGCTTAAACTTTGCATTGATTGAAATTCAAAACTGCATGTGCATAAAATACTCGTAAAGCGAGAAATATAGATTTACGATACCAATTTAAAGTCATCTTTTGTCAGCGAAATTGATAATTGAAAGGGAAAGAAAAACAGAGATAAAATTGGCATAAGCCAACTAACTCTAGTCAATAGTAAAACTGCCACAAACACTTACACATGAATAAAACAACACCTAGCGGTTATTCTCAATCCTTGACGCTACTCCGCCACTCAACGATAATGTTATGGTCTGCCTTACAAGTAAACCTTTTTTGTAACGCTCACCTACCTAGTTTCTCGTTAACCCGTTTCGAAACTGGTTTCTTTGTTGCATTTATCTTCATTAAAAAGCAATCTACATAAATTTTCTTATTCGATGGCTGTATTCGTAGTTATCCTCTCTATCAATTCACGCATACATATTTCTTTATCAGATTTCACTCGCATTTACATATCTCTCTTTCCTTTTTCGTATTATTTTCCACAGAATGTGACCAGACATTCGTTTCACGCATTGGTGGCCCACAAAATGGCACATTCTCCGCTCCGCTGCTGCACAATCACAAAAATCATTCGCGTCAATGCTTGTACACCTTCCTAGCAGGACCCGGACAACGTGTCGAAGTACTATTTACATCATTTAATTTAAGAGGAAGTCCACCAGAGTAAGTCATAAAATATATAGAGTGGGCCATCAATTTTTTTTTCGGTTTCTTTTTAAATCATTTGTTACTTTGACACCGAAAGTCGCGCGCAAAACAACGGGGCAGAATCTCGGCATGCTTGAACACAATTTCAAAATATTAACTTTGATAGTGAAACTGAAGTGTAAGCTACGTTGCTGAAATAGTGCAAATTTTGAAGAGAAATGTAAAATAGTTTTAAAAGAAATTCATTGGCCCCATTTTGTAAGAGTTTTTTACAAAAGTAAGTTCCAGAAATTCAAAAATTAATTCACAACACAGGCTATCCTTTTTCATTCGAATCGAGAGATCAACTCACTACAGAGAGAGGAGATTCTAAATAAAAAATGATTACACAAACAACCAAAAAACACAATATTCTGGCCCAGAGATCAGACCATATACTCATTTGTAGGCTTCTTTACCCTCATAACACTATAACTCCGCATCCCTATAACCAAGGGAATAAATCATCACTTAAATTTTGTGGGCTTTTGGACAAGCTCCTCCTTCTATTTGTCGTATACGTCTTAATGTTGTTCCACAAATGGGCGGATGGTTTTAATGAGGAGCATTTTCAAAGCAGAAATAGACTCGGAGGCTCACCATTGTCAACAAATGGTCTCCGAACGGTAGACAAATTTTTTATGAGGAGCTTTTTCATGGCAGAAATACACTCGGAATTTTTTCATTGTCTGCTGACGGGTGACCGCTATTAGAAAGAAACTGTTTCTATCAATTGTCCCTTCATGCTCGGGGTTCAAACTCGTGCACTTCCGAATGGTAGTCACGCACCAATAAATTCAGGTACGGCGGTCCTTAACTTCATAACTGGGGGAATAAATCCTAGGCAATTTGTTTACGGGCCTTAGACCCTTCTTGCATGTGCCTGCATCCAGAGTTTATCCTCGAGATGCCGGCAGCAATGGAGGGCGCTCGTTATCTGGTTTATATTCACGGGTTTATTAAGTTAAAATATCACTGAGTAAAATGTCTATGAGAATTGGTTAATTGGATTTGGGGTAGGAAGTTTGAGTCATAAGGTTATATGTTTTAATTGTTCAGAATATCGGTTTTGAGAATATGAAAAATTCTCAGTTGGTAGGGTCAACTGAATCTCAGATTCGAATTCAACTACCTGAAACGGCGTATAATAAATATGGTTTGATCTCTGGGCCTGAATTTTTTTTTATAGTGTGGCTTCGTTATGCGACTCGTTATCTCTTCGCTGTGTGTATATTAGAGCAGCTTAAAACGAGAGCGATTTTAATAAAAAACGTGAAAATGACAAGAATTTTTTTACGCCACACTTTGAAGAATTGGTAATGAGCGAGTCTACTTTCAGCAAGATGTCGTCACGGGCTACACAAGTTGCCCAACAATCGTTGTTTTGCGCACCGAGTCCGATCGATAATCGTCAATCAGCCTTTTTGGTAATGTTCGTATTCCAGCAAAGGCTTCCACGGAGCTGTGATATTACACCGTTAGACTTAGTTTATTAAGAAGTCATTAAAGATCGATGCTATACGAACTATTCACAAACGACGCACTTTCTCACATTTTAGCTACAAGCTTTAGCTTAAGGCAGCGTTATTAATGAAATTATTGGAGACTCCATCATTTCTAATAAGTAATTAAAGGAAAATATGGAACATTCATTTTAAAAAGAAGCCAGCCGTTGACCCACCCTTTATAAATATATTTCCTCTTTGGGTAATTCACGTGCATAAAGTGTGTATTTGTGTACGTGTCTGCCCAGACATTCACTGCTAAAAAAGTGAATTGTAATTAGTCATTTTAAATATTTAACTTGTAATTACATTTCTTGTTTCTTCATTTTAATATAGCGGCTCCGCCGTCGGTGAATTGCCAGCGTAAGTACAAATAATTAATAGTTGATAGTGTTATTACTTACTTATATTTATTATATCTACTAAGAAAATATAAAATATCTTCCTGACTGAACATCACGCACACTAGGCCGCGGCAGTCGTACTTCCTCCAAATAGAGATTCGCTGCACTAAATAGTTATGGCATAAGGACTTATTGACAGGCTTTGACAGACTATTTGTTTCTCGTTTAATTTTAATAATTTTTTTTTTATTATTTTTGCGCAAATTTAAAAAAACGCCTATAAATGTTCATCAAAATTTATACTTTTTAACCACTGTTCTTACAAAATTTTCAAATAGGCCTTTGTTAATTAAAACTTGGCGCTTAACCCTCGCCTTTATGACGAGGAGCGCTACCTAGCTTCACACCCAAAACACCAGAAAATTTTTGGTTCAAAGTAGTCCTAAAGGTATCTCCTTCCACAAAGCAGAAGTCAAGTAATCACAGGCTTTGGCAAAGTTACCCAAAATACCAATTGAACCAAGAGCGAAAGGTAAAATCAATACTAAAATACCACCCAGGATCAGCAAGTTTTTGGGAGCAGGTGCCAATACAATACCAGTATCGCATGGAGCAGAGATCAAGCAAGTTACAGTTGTGGAACAACACTTTCCAACAAAATTTGCTAATTTTTTCAGTAGCCTCAGTGCACGGGTACGACTGACAATTGAGCTAGAATGATGGCAACACCACGAATAGCTGTAGTTAACATTCACTTAACGCCAAGGCTAACATTTCCATTCTTGTCTCCAATGGCAACAAAAGCTTTGAAAGTGGTATGTCGACCACCACAAATCTACTCTTGAACAGACCAGCAAATCTACTCCTGAACAGACCTTTGAATCTTCTTGCATAACCACAACCACCTCAGCCAACACGAAAACCAAATCCTCCACGAAAGCCACTACGAGCTGGAGCTGATAGTATCTTTTAAGCGAGATTATTCACGAAATTCTTCATTTATATTGGAAAATGTATAGTTTCTTCCAACAATCCTACGTTCCTTGAGTTTCTCCTGCCTGTATCGAAATTTTCCAGCTTATTTAAGGTTGTCAATCCTAGAATCCCAAAAAGGTTTTTAACTATTTGTGATTATTTAAAAGTTAACGCCCTTAAATTAGCAAAATCCGAATAAATACAGTGAATTCAGTTACAATTCAACAGACACATATTTGTTCTCCCACCTTCCTATCGTCATTTTATTAAAAACGCGACTAAAATGCCTGGGAGCCCCACTGTTTGAGGGTCTGGAAGACGTCTCAAAAGCGGAGCTCCCAGCCCTACTTAGATTCGCCAAAAGCGCTGACATCCTACATGATGTCTACTTCAGGTATTCATAGAGGTCGGTCTCCATCTGGTATCGCTAGGGACCAAAAGGTCTATGCGCGGCTTATTGCCAACCAGGCTAACCTAACCTACCTATCGTCTCAACTTAAAAAGAAAACATCCGTCTTACTGCAAGAAAATTTCGCTACGATCCTTCTGACTTTCAGTAATCAGTGGCGTGGTTTTACGATAGTTTAATTGCATAAAAAGTACTCATGTGAATGGTTTTAGACCTTTTTTGTCTTTAATGCACCCATTAGGTCTCACTAAACCTGGGTCTATAATTGGCCATGGGCCACTGGTATGGTAAACAGATTCCATTCGTCGTCTATTTCTTTATACTGAATCTCACAGGATAATACCAACTTGTCATTGCAACAGATGTCCAAGTTAACTCAAAGTTTAGAACAAAATGTAATCCGTTCCTGAGCAGATACTGAATTTCTGGTTCACTTCTTAATAGCGTTACTGAACTGGCGTAATCAGTAATCAGTGAAGTTAGACTTTTCCGGTATTATTTTTACCTATGTTGGAGACTCACAAGTTTCTACATGTTGTAGCTTTCTAAAATCGTAATATTTTATTTAAAATAGTTTAAAAAATTTGTTTTCTGCTTGCTCAAAAAAAGGATTTAAAAAATTTATTGATTGAAAACTCATTTCGGTTTACTTCAATTGTGCTTCGGCGCCGTCTATGAAACTATGTGGATTCCCGAATTGTATGAACTTATAGTGCTATATGTACCCTTAAGAAGCCTTCCGTACTGTTATGTCTTCTTAAATGTGATTTTCACATAGAAATGTCCTTTATGAACTCTTTATTTCCAAGAATTAATAAAAAAAATTTAACCGCGTATCTTATATTGTCAACTTAATTTTATATTATAGTATAAAACTAATGGTGTTGTTTTACGAAAAAATGTTGCTCTCCACGGTATATAAAGTATTCAATGTTGCACTCAACCTCGTAAAAAGGCATGTTTTTTACCTACTAAGAAAAGAGCAGAAAAAACGTTTTTTTGTTCAAAATTAATGGCAAATTGAACAACGTAATCATTCCAGCGCCGCTCTAACATTTCAATGCCACTTTTGTAGAACGATTTATCTTTTGTCACAAAATAGGTCTCACTTTCAACAAGGTTATCATTCATTCGAGCGAAATATCTTACCGGCAAGCATTTTTTTATATCTGCCATAAGTCGCTGGGAGCCAAATCTGGCGAATGCGGTGAATGTGGGAGTTTAAGTCATATACTTATAGTTTTGTCATCATCAACACGATCTTGTTTTTGGTCAACAGTAAGCAAACGTGGTGTCACCGCCTCATTTGGGCGCAGTGAACGCTGCATCATCGGTGTCTCTACGAGCACGTTTGAAGTCAACAGACCATCGTTTGATTGTTGTTTTTGATGGAGCGGACTCTCCATAATTTTTTTCAAGTCATTGCTTCGCTTCAACGGTATTTTCAGCCCATGTATTATGTTTCTATCTTTGCCTGGGCCACGCATTTCTTAATATGATATTAACGCTGATTTTCAGGGCAGCCAACTCCCCACAGCTTCTCAAGCGAGAAAACTCGCTTATTTTTTATGTGGCATTTTTAGTACCGAACACAGAATTTTTCCCACTTAAAATCCAACACGAAAAAAGTAGAGGACAATGAAACGGCAACATTTTTTGTGGGAAACGAAATCGCCATTAGTATATATGTAAGGCATATTTTACCTATATGTAATCGTATATTTTAATTTTTTAGTTGTGTTCACGAGTACATGGATATATATTCCGAAGTGCAATCATCAGATCCAGCTGAACTAATAAATTCACCGTTTGGTGGACGCTATTGCGGTACAATACCGCCACGACGACGTATCTCCATGTACCGAGCTATAGCCATCTCATTTTATACCAATAAAAATGTATCAACACCCGATTTATTCGAGGGAACTTATAGATTTATAAATGCATGTAAGTACTGATAAATCTAACTCGTACAAATTTTGATATTCATCCATAAATAAAGCAAATATTAAACAATCAATTACGATAACTAATTATTCCTTCTCTCAGCTGAATATGAAATTGGTATACCAATAGCGGGTTCACCATGTTCCTATACCATCACGCCTAGCATGAGTATCAATAAAACTGGGGCACTGATATCACCAACCTATCCGGGTGCCTATCCAAAAGATATGTCTTGCACATATCAATTCCTCGGCGAGTCGAATCAAAGAGTTAGATTAGAATTTCGTGATTTTGATCTATTTTTTGGTGGACCACAGTGAGTACCTCTGAATGCTGGACAAACTTATTCAATTACATACATACATAAGAAAAATACTACATGCGCATAAGAGAATGAATAATAAGAGCACTGAATATATGAAAAATAAACGATACTTATAGGCATTTCTGTCCACATCAAAGGATATGTTAGCCGATCAAAGTGCCTTTATAGATTTTTCCTCAATTTACCTATACAAGCTTTAATATCACAAATTTAATTCTCCAATGTGCTTGATATGTATGTTTGTTTATTGAATTGAGTTACTCTAATTGAAATACGTATTTTTTCAACAGCTGCCCATTTGACTATGTCAAAGTGTATGATGGTCCTGACAATTCGTCAGCATTGATTGGTACCTATTGCGGACAACAAAGGAATTTAGTTTTATACTCAAGCGAATCAAGCCTTTTTGTTCATTTTTATACATTGCCGAGAACAGCAAATACGCAAAATCGTGGCTTTAAAGGAATTTATGAATTTAGCGAAAGTTTTGTTAAATTAGATTTTATACGTAAGTAAAAGGGTAAACATTGGTAAATCTTTAATTTATATTCAATATATGATACAAATTTTTTTTTTGTGAATAGGAGAGCTACTTAAGTTTTTAATAGAGAAACGCTTAAGAGTTAAATTATCAAATTTGAACTAGAAAAATTTTTGAGAAATACCTAGAAAATATTCCAGAGAAAGTTTTCCCGTTCACAGATTTGCGGCGGTATAGGACAAATATGAAATAGAAACAGAAAAATATTCAAAACAAAAAATAGGTTAATCGAGCATTCTGGACTTCATATTCATACACTTTTTTTAATTTTTAACAAAAATTGTCTAGAGGAGCGTAAATCGGAATTACCGAACTATGAAGCCATAAGTTGATGTCGACCAAATACTTCCTATTTTCTTTTGTAATTATGGAAGTGCCTTTGTAGAAACATCATTTAAATTTTGAAAGTATCGTCGCCGTAAATTCTAAACTTTATCGTTGCATACGTACAGTGAGGGACTTAAGTCTACATACAGCAACTTATTTTCTTATTTCCCAGAAAGTATACAATAAATGAAAACACTGTTGATGTGGTTTTTCGCGGAACTGTTATTCATTCATAAATTTACAATAATTAAATTATTTCACTTGCTTTATAACAAAAAAATTAACAAAACAATAAAGAAGGGGTGTGACAAAAGTCTACATACAGTTCAATTAGCTTAAAAAACCAATTTATTCATTTTAAAATTAGCTCTTTTGAATACTTTTAGTATTTGGCACGTCCACCACCATTATCAAAGGCGTCGTGGCGTTGATCCAGCTAGTTGGGTTAGCTCTTTCCGTATTATTCGGTTCATGCCTCCACCAACTCTCCATTTCGCGATTTTGTGTCAATTACTATACTTCGTCGAATTTATCTCTTTAAAAGCTCCATCGGATTTAAATTCGGACATTCTTAAGGTCATTCTTTAACAATTGCACATTGCACTGCTTAAGATAATTGTCTAGTTGGAAAACTCAACCTTGTCCAAGGACCAATCATTCTACTGTGGGCTTCAAATGTTGTTCCAATATGTTTTAATATTTATATCGGTCCGTAGTACCTTGAATAAAAGTCATCTTTCCACATTTCTTCATCTTCTTCTTCATCTTTCAGGATTTCTTCCCCTTCATATTTTAGCCGGGTCAACCCTTCCAAATATATTAACTTAAATTTGTCAGTAAATAAAACTATAGACCAGAAATCCATTCATTCAATCCTTGTCAATATGTGTCCGTTCATACTCAAGCCGAAGGCAACGGTTTTTTTCTGAAGTCAGAGTCTTTTTACGTAGTGTCCTGCTGAGATATCCACATTATTAAGAGGTCTTTTAGCAGTTCTGGGTTGAACACTTTTTCCGGGCTTATCGGCGAAATGTTAGGCCAATTTCGCAGCACTCATTCTGGGATTTTTGTCGACTTCTCTTTAGCTTCTTTGGTCGGCCGGTTCGCTTTTTTTTCATACGAATTAGTCTCTTCGTAGTTTTTAACAATAATTTGTAACGTTGCTTGACTTAATTTAGCTTTTTTCCAGTTTCGCCGTTAGATTTATTTTCTTTTCTGTGTTTAACCACCGATTTTCTTACATCGAGAGATATTTCTTCTCACGGACTTTATGCATGCACGGACTTATTACTTTTGAACAACGACATGTATGTAATAGCAACGACAATTGATCAAGTGAAATTTTCGAATAACGATACTTTATAGCTACTTTTTCAATGCTTGCTTTACTTAAATGAACCAAATCAGATGGATGTACATCCATGATTCAATGATAAAAGGTTTGCTCAGTAAGCAGCTTTCTCGTTCTCTCTTGACAAATCGGCTCCCTTACCAAGGCACTGGGTTGCTAGCTCTAGAAAATTTGAGTAAAAGTGGAGGAAAAGTAAAATTTGTAGAAAAACATTTCATTTTCAAAATGGTCTACTTATGAGCAACAACTCGCTAAAGAGTTTTCATCGGTATGTTCAGGACTATGGTAGTATGACATGAAATACACACCGCTGAAGTCAGGACATGATAGAGTAATTGATGCAATCGGAGATCGATGAGTGGAGAATGTATAAGGCTTTACTTTTTTGATGTGGTGATTTAGACGGAATTCATATTTTGCAAAGAGCTAGCATTTCCCAAAGAGTTACGACAGTAGAGAATAATTGAATAGTCCCGACGCGACCGATAACATTGCATACCTCATTATAAAAAAGTTGAGATTGACGGAACTTGTTTCCAATGAGCCCACCTTCCCATGGATGGATGAAGTGTCCAGAGGAGGCTTAGCAAAGCACAGTACCAGCATGAAAAAGCTCCTCATAAAAAACCATCTGCGTGAATCGGCTTAAAACTGTAGGTCCTTCCATTTGTGAAAGGGGGAGGATCTCGGCCAAACAACTAACAGAATTGTACGTGCCAATTATTTATTTATTTTTAACAAAATAGTTTCATATTGGCGAAGCTTCGTAATTTCGCGATCGGTTTTAAATTTAGTTTTTATTTCACAAAATAAAATCTTGGATTTATTTATTTATTTATTTATTTATTTATTTTTATTTATTTATTTTATTGAAATAATTTCTTGTTTTAATATTAGACTCGGCAATTTCCGCTAATAACTTCAAATATTAATTAAAATTCATTTTTTAACCCGTTTGCAGTTTGTTTCCATTTAAGTAAGAAAATACTTTTTTGCTAAGATTTTTACCAAAAAGGATTTAATTTGTTCCACTTTATTCACCTTCTTAAATACAACCTTTTGTAAGGGAGTGTCAAAAATCGAATGTCACTAGTGAGCAAACCTTAAATAATTGAATCATGGATGTACATATGTATGTAGAATTTTGTCATACCCCTCTGTCATACTCTTAGGCTACTATTATCATTATTGACTCTTCTGCTGTCGTAAGCAATGTTCTATTTTTTGAATAAGTAGAGTGCTGATTTCAATACACCTTTGCAGCTCTCATCTGTTCAACTTGTAAGCCATTGAGAGTTATTGAGCCAATGAGCCAAGCGAGGATTTGCTTGCCCCTAATTTTAAATTTTTTCTTTCTTGTAAGAAATTGTCTACCATGTATGATTTTTATGGCTATGTTCCTTGACTGATTACGCTCCTCTATGAACTGAAGAAAGACTTTTGAAGTGACATTTCATAGAGATGTGATAGAGAGAGAGAGATAATCAAAAATTGAACGAATTTTATTTTCATGCTTAAGTGAATACTTATTTATGAAAATTATGTAAAGAAAGACAAACAAATATCTTATACAACATATTTCACTTTAAAATACATCCGAGATGCTCAAAATGATCCCAAAGCCTTGTAGACGATTTACCAGATACACCAGGAATTTCTTGTCGGTGGTTCGCTTTAATCTTAGGGCAGTGATAGAATTTTCATAATTTCATTGCAAATACCTCATTAAGAGTATGTCCATCGAGAATGAGATGAAGCCAATAACCATAGATCTAATTGAATAAGAATAACGTATAGAGAACAGAATAAACCGCAAGTTTCAAAAAATAGTGGATCGACATAACTCAGAATCTACATGCTATTTTAAATTCCTATATACTACTTAGCACAAAAAATAGTTAGAAGATTTGTCCATCATAGATAAGTGGATTGAAACATTTTATTATAAAGGGAATTGAACTGAAATATGTTATGAAGAGAAGGTACTCTTTACAGACTATAAGCGAACAACAAGGAATGCACGTGGAGTTGCTCAAAAGAGTCTACTTAATAATCCAAGAATTTCAGCAGCTTCTCTTGAGTAGCTCCATGTACATACGAGTACATACTTGTACATATGCATATGTATGAGTAGGTCAATACGCCCAATTTGCGTAATGACGAGAACATTTTTAGCTAACTGTATGTGATTGTAGATCATGTTGTACAGAGCGCAGATTTTTGTTGCATTTTACAGTTCACTAAATACTCTATACTAACACCAACCTTATAATTAGAAAATTGAAATTTACTTGTAGAAAAAGACTATAAATTAAATTCTAAAAAATTCTTATGCCCGATTATTAGATACCTATCGATCAACCTAATAATAACCTCTCTTCCATTTTATTTTCAAAATCTCCCGAACAATTCTTTCCACAAATAACCCATACTGAAATACAACAACAATGCTTCGCTTCAAAATAAAATCTAATCGGCGTACATTACAAAATCATAAATTTGAAAATAAAACTTATAACCATGTAAATATTAGGTGAAAATGATGGCATTCACATACGTGGCTCGGAATGTGATCAAAAGATATTATCGAGAAAGGAGTCAACGGGTTATGTGCTCTCACCTAATTATCCCTATCCATATATACCGAAAACTGTTTGTAGGTAAGTACTGTTTTTTATGAAATTTATATATCTACATAAATAAATTAGATCTAAGAAGAATACTATTATCAGCAATGTTTTATTTTCATGTAATGTCTACTGACTAACGCATTCAAATGAATTTTCTGAAAAGTTATTTAGGAAATATTGGATTGGAGGGAAAGTTATGTCGTATTTTAAATAGGAACGTAATTTTTCTTGCAAATAAAAAAACATCTGGCTAGTAAGTCATTGGCGAATTTTAGGAGAAAAAACCACGAACATGATCAGCAACAGTTCCAAAACCAGTATCCATGAACGAAAAGTACTTCTACGTTTATGGTGGCACAGGAAAGGTCCAGTGTAATACAAGTTGCTCAAATACGGAAAAACAATTAACGCGGTTCTGTACTGCAATCAGCTGGATGAACTGAATGCAGCTATCAAAGAAAAAAGGCCACCATTAGCGTCCAGAAAAGTAATAAGATTCCACCATGATAATGCTCGACTGCATACTGCAATGGTGACACAATAAAAACTGAATGCGTTAGGATGAGAAGTCCTTAGCCACCCAGTCGTATTCACCTGACATTGCACCAACTGATGCACCTGTTCAGATCTCTGCACAATTATCTAACGGGAAAAAAATTCAAGCCTTTTGGAAGTTTTTCTAAGGCAGTTGCTGACTATTTTAACTCCAAGGATGAGAACTTCTACAAAACAGGAGTTTACAGGTTACCTGTAAGATAACAACAAGTTGTAATAAATAACGGAGCATATACATATAATTGATTAATATTAAGCACATATTTTTATAAATGAATTCAAATATTTTCTTTAAAATACGACAGAATTTTCCCTCCAACCCAATATTAAAGAAAGGTTTTAGTACGATATTTTTTTATTTTTAATATACTACACTACTACACTTCGATTCATTGTTTGAAAATAATTTTTTTAATATTAATATATATAACAGTATAGTCTTATTTCTCCATTTATTTACTATTTACTTAATTTAGTATCAGCTATTATATACCCCGTTGCAATACTATAAAAGCCCGACATATTACGATTTGTCTACTTACGCGTTTATTTTTTAATTAAATTTTTTTCTATAAAAAATAGTTCATTCTATAACAAAGTCTATATTAATTCACGTTTAACACTTTCTACAAGATTTACAAAAATTCGACAAATGTTCATAAAACTTCCAGGCATTTCAATCAGAATTTACAAAAATTGGTACGCAGTGTTAAATCCAATTAAAATGTATCCACATATAAATGTAAATCCAGGCTGAACTATGTCGGTAGACATAATAGCCTAACATGGGTCCCGGAATACGTGGGTATCGTGGGTAACGAAACTTCTGACTCCTTAGCTAGGATGTCACTCGCTTCTGCAGCCGTCAAAGCCACGGTTAGCAAACGGGTTTCTACAACCCATAAGCGAGCTTGGCAGGCTGAGAGAGGCTGCAGATGAACTAAACTCATGTTACCTGTCATGCCCGATCGACTGTCGCAAATACTCCTGTCATTAAGCAGAAGGGACTGCAGACGGCTGGTTGGACTGATGACGGGCCATTTTCTGTGGGCGAAGCACATGGAAAAGGTAGGTATCTCAGACAGTGTACTCTGCCCACCTTGGACCACTTCCTGTGCGTCTACCCCGCCGTCGCTCGAATCAAGCTTGAGGTCTTTGGCACTGATGTGTTAAGAAGCGACCACCTTGGCTCCTTGGCACCACAAGATCTACTCAAATTTCTTCGGAGGTCAGATAGATGTAAAACAATTTAAATGGGAATCCGAGTGCAGTACAAGGACTTAATTGTGTCTGAGTGCTGTATTTGCTAGTTGTCCCGACAAAAATAAAAATAAAAATTGTGGTACAATAAAGAGCAAGTTTGAATTGGCTCAAAACTCGCGTCGATTTTTGATATTTTTTTTCCTGAAATGTTCTGCATTTTCTTCACATAAGAAAAACAAATTCGTTCATTCCTTATATGGGGAAAATAAACACCACCGTCAGAGGAAAACTCTCAAAAGTCCAAATTGAAAGGACTATAAAACTGCATACCCAGAATATTTCAAATGTATATGAAACTTTGTTGATTTTTTTTAAATTTGTATCATATATTTACAAAAAAAATTTTAAACTAAATAAATAATCAAAACTTTTCAATATGTGCTTATTTTATAATATTGCAATGAGGCCCTATGTTCCACCTAGGAATTACGGGAATAAATAAATAAATAAATATATATATATATATATATATATAAGTACATATATATTGTGAATAAAACTAAAAAAATACAACATTTATGATATCGCTACCGAAAACGCCAGACTTTAACTTTTCCGCGAAAACTGCTGTTTCTCAATCAAGTTGAGTCCAACATTATTGATATTGTTTTGCTTACTGCAGCGGAGCTTTTTTGTAAACAAAAGTGGCTTTTTAGCGATTCTTTTGATAATTTTGATAACAAAGTTTCCGATGAATTTCTACTAACTGATCTTCCGTTGATCTGGTTTCCATAATACTAAATTTTTCCCTCTCCTGTAAATTACGCCTGTCCTATGGTGTTGTAAAACTTTCGTCCCAGGGTTGTAAAATTTTCGTTTTATTTTCTCAAACTGTTATGCTCTAACCAGACAAATGCTTGGCATTTTCTACGCTCTACACAAAGTGAGGATGAACAATGGCTCAGCTAATTTTTGTTTGTGAGATGAAAAATGAACCGAAATCATAGTTTACCGCATTTTAACTATTCATTTGGACTTACGAAAAATCTGTGCACGTTTCATTCCACACAAGTTAACTGAGGACCAAAAATTTCTCAGAATTCAACATTCGAAAGACCTCATTAAAGAGGCGAGAAAAGACGAGAACTTCCTTTACAACATTGTAACTCGTGATGAAACGTGGTGTTCCCAACATGAACCCGAAACTAAATGTCAAAGAGCCGAGTGGAAAGCCCCAGACGAGCTACCATTTAAAAAATCGCATTTGGAGAAGTCAAAAATCAAGTCGATGCTGATTTGCTTTTTACGATTCCAGAGGAATTGTCCACAAGGAGTTCGTGCCAACGAGCCAAACCGTCAATGCAATTTTCTATCTTGGCGTTTTGAAGCGTTTGTTCCATCGCATTCGTCGAATTCGCCCTGAATGCCGCGAAGGAAGAAGCTGGTGCTTATTGCATGATAATGCACTATCTCATCGATCCACTGTTGTGACTGATTTAACCATCAATCACTCACCGTATTCGCCTGATAAAGCTCCCTGTGACTTCTACCTATTCGGAAAATGGCATTTGACTATGAAAGGCAAACGTTTTGTGTCCGTAGAGGCCATCCAAAAGGCTGGCACCGACATCCTGAACGTCATAAAGGTCAATAACCTGAAACATTCTTTCGAAAAGTTTTAGGCCGAGGTAAACAGTGTATCGAGACCAGAGAGGACTATTGTGAATAAATAAACTCGAAGTTATCAGAACAAAGCACCTGTCGTTTCTATTTTAGCTCAGTATTGTTTATTTTGGACTTCACTTTTGTATATTGTGGATGTTTGGTTTTTTTCTTGTTCTATTCTTATATGTTCTATGCTAATTCATAGCATCTTTTTCGGGAAAAGAAGACATTGTTTGGTTTCATTTCACATTTAAAATTACTAGTTATGAAAAATGAATCAAAATTGCACTAATCGCATATTTTTATGTAAAATTAATACACTTTCTGCTGAATCTAAAGTCCGTGCAAAAATAAAAACTACTTAATTGTTTAGGGTAAACCTATTTATTTTTCAACATAGTCTCGTTTCATGCTATACCCTTCTTCCATTGCTGTTCTAGTTTTTTTATCCCTACCGAATAATAGGATTTTTCCAATTCCGGAAAATAGCCATTCTTTTTGCACTCACCTCCTCGTTTGAATAAAATATTTTTCCTGCCAAACATTTCTTCAAATAGGGAAAAAAATGCAGGCCCGAGGTATCCGAGGGAGCCAAGTATGGCGAAAATGGTGGGATGTGACACGAGTAGGAACCCTATTTCCATTCATTTTGCAACCCCAACTGCTGAGGCTCGAGCTGGTGCGTTGTCGTGATCGAAAAGAAAAAACATTCGACTCAAACGAATGCCAAGCACAAAGAAAGATCTGACTGAAACTTGATGTGTGTTGTTCCAAGTGATGCTACTAACTAAATATAACCTGGATGTGCGCCAATAGTGTCATCTGTCTGACTTTGCACAGACTTTTCAAACGACCCTCGTACACCCGTACCTGCCGAGCACAATTGTGCCTTAAGTGCATGCCGACTACCTATCGCGATTTCAGTAGCCACCCTTCAAGGAATAAAATCACCCTTATACTCGTATTATTATTATTATACTTTATTATATAACAAAATTACGCAAACAAGTTTAAAAGTACTTTGGCTTGTATTATATTATACAACACCACTCTATATGCGACAAGCTCGGCAGCATTAGCAATGACCTGGCTTATGTTGGCTCTGAAGCCGACATCAGTGGATTGCAGTTTTCTGGCGTAGACCTTCGACTTCAAAAAATCCCATAACATGACCCTAATGTTTTAGAAAACTCTTTATTGTGTTGTTTGGCATAAATGTTTGTCTGTTCGGACCGAAATCAAAAGTTCCATCTTTGGGAAGTTGAGACTTGTATTTTGTCTCGAATCGAAGGAAATTTTGACTGCAACATCTTCTTCCATGCGTGTGTCACGGTTAAGCCTATGAGATCCATTTTTAATGCTTTTTACCAAACCTATGCCATTATAAAGCTGATACAGCTCGTTATTACATTATCTCGGTTTCATTTGCTCACACATTAAGTGCCTTAGATACTCGTATTGGACAGATACTCGTATTGCCCTTAATGTTTCCTTCTCTTTTCTCACCTAGATTGCTCTTCATTTCAATTGTCTCTTCTTCTTCTTCCATTCCATCTTCTGCGATTCTTAATTTGCTCCTCACGATACTTCTAGCTTCTCTTTCGACTGTTCCTTTCCAGGTTTCCTTGGTTTACCAAGGTTCCGCAAGAGGAATCCTCCAGTGCCTTTCAGGCAATACATTTCTCATCTTAGCGTAGAGTATAACCAATCCACCTACATTTTAGGCGTTTTATGAGCACTTCAACAGACTTCACTTACGTCTTTTTTAGCAAATCAATATTTTATATCGTGTTAGGCCAGAAAATTCGGGAAATATTCCTCAGGCAGTGATTTAAAAAATTCTGGAGGCTTGAACTGATGGATTTGATTCCATGTGCAGCAACTGTAAAGTATAACCGATACCACGTTGGATTTTAAAAATCTCAATTTTATGTGAGAGTTAAGGAAAATTCCCATCTTAAGCTGTTGTTTCGATGAGGAAGTAATTCCAGCTCTACCACAATTTCGCTTTATGTAGCACACGAGAATGAGCATTTTTGGATGTTGCCTGGCAAAATTAATCCTCTGCTTGATCTCAAGGCAGATCTTGTTGGTGATATTTATGCTAGTTCCGACGCAGACGATCAAAATTTTCTTCACAACTCCGAAGTTATTATTGCAATCGGATACGCGTATTCAAGTATGTTGGCACTAAATGCCTCTTACCAGCAGGACATTATATTTTACCATATTATTTCATATCCTCGTAAGGATTGCTATTTATATTTCTTGCCTAACAGTATAAAAATGAGCATTGGTGGCTGATAATGGTTTTATTGTTTTTCAAAATAATGTCAAGGATGTTCAATGCACGTTTAAACCAATTTTCGAAACACTTTGTTCATTAACGTTTCCAGATAGTTTTTTAAACTGTGTGTGATATAACATGAAAACACCTTTTTACCACAAGGAGATGGTGCGAAATTTTATTGAAGCCAAGAATACCTTAATTTCACTGTATGGGGCACGACGATCTTACTTAATAATTTCGCGTTCAGAAGCGATATTTTTTGGCACAATACCAGTTTTTTACGGTGCTTTTAGTTGATCAATGCATTATTGTCTTTTTAATCGTCCAAAATTGAGAAAAATAATCTCACGAAAATGTCCATGGTTTAACTTAATTTTTTTTTTCGAGATCAATTTTTCAAGCCACTGTAGGCGTCACTAATATGGCTCACATATCAAAACGTTCTGAGTGCGTTTATGGTATTATAAAATATGTTAACCTTCTCAATAGAAACGTCAAATCGTGCCTGGTAATACTGGAAGTTTCCAAAGTCTGAAATATAAATATCAACCTACGTATTAAGGTATTCGATTAATATAATAGAGGTATTCTTATAAATGCCCCATTTCAATTAAATTCATACGAATCCGATTCACTTTTTTTCAAACTTTACGCATAAGTATCCCGAATTTCTTTCGCTAATGTTCTTATTACTCCCTTAAGGTACTTCATTTATGGCATGCAAGATGCTCAGCATCTGGAACGTGTACGTCTAGAATTCTCAGCTTTCAATATACCCAAGGTAGAGCATAAGGATAGAAGCGAGTAAGTGCTCAATACTCTGCAGGAAATTAAAGCAAAAAACTCATATACAAACTTTTTCATTTACACAGATCCAATTGCACAGATGGTTATCTTAAGATCTACTTGAAAGGACAAGAAACTGCCGATGCCTATGACAAATTCGATTACGAACTATGTGGCAATGAAACACAACGAGTTCTCAGTGATGGGCCACGTTTGGCAATGGTTTTCAGCTCGGGTGAGCTGCAGGGTCGTGGTTTCAAGGGTAAATATATATTTGAAACCGAATACAAAATACCTGGGACAGCAGCACCCGATGGCACATGTAGCTTCACATATGTGAGCAGTTCAAAGAAACGCGGCGAATTGAACAGTCCTCGCTATCCATCCAACTATCCATCGGACACGAATTGTTCGTATCTGTTTCTAGGCGAACCCAATGAGCAAGTCACGATTGTCTTCGATCATTTTAAAATTAAAGCGGATGGTAACTCAAATGCAACGGCCGGAGCTTATGGGTAGGAAAACGCAGAACGCAATAGCATACAGAAACACTCAATTTGCCCTCTCGATTTATCGTTTTCAGTTCTAGCGCATGCTTTGAAGACTGGCTGGAAATGTATGTTGTTTATCGTGATAACAACGACCGTTTTCTTGGTCGCTACTGTGGTCTGACAGCTCCCGGCCCCGTTGAGAGCCCAAGGGGTGCAGTGGGACTGCGGATCACATTGCATACGGATCAAGAGAATGTGGCTAGCGGTTTCAAAGCACGCTACTTCTTCGAAACACCTCGTTCCGATGTGGCCGAGTGTGGTGGTAATTTTTCCAATCAAGATTCAGGTATTATCACCTCACCTAATTACCCAGCCGGTTATAAGGCACCCAGTCGTGGTATGGCATCGACAGCATGCAATTGGATAATGACAGCGCGCCCGGGTTATAAGCTATCAATAAACTTTGAGCAATTCTCAATCGAAGGCGATCCAGCAAGTAAGTATACGCTTAATTTTAACCACCAATCTACGTAAATGTACGATTAAAAAATTTTTGCATTTTTCCGTATAGATCGTGGCTGTCCTGCTGCTGTGTTGCGTCTTTGGGTAAACGTCGATTCGGATCAACCGCCATTGGAATTGTGTGGTGAAAAGCCACTAATCGAACAGTGGTATTACATTTCCACTGGACAAACTGTTCGTATCAGTTTCACAACCAGCGACAAAACCGTTGGTGCACCGGTAAATATGTTTACAAATTTAAAAAATCCTTAGTAGAGGAACGACCTCTAAAAGAAGAAATATTTTTCTAGCATTTTCCTGTGGTAGATTGGCTGACAAGAATATGGGCCATTATATAATAACAATAATATTTAAAGCAATAAGAACGTTTGCCTTTATATTTAAAATAAATTAAAAAAGAAATTTTAAACTAAGACCTACTGATGATATGAGACTGAAGAAGAGAATAACACGAGATTGAGAGAAATGAAGGATTTCGAAATGTCAAACACGGAGAAATATAAAAAATTTACCAAGCGAATGCCCTAATATAGAAGTGAAATGAATACGAAATTATTGGCGATACGTAGAGTGCTCAAAATCACTTGATCTCAGCTGTGGCCAATTCCACAAATCGTCTTGTGATTGGAAATTTGCTTGATATCTAATACTCAGCACCATTTTTTTAAAGTTTAACTCGTGTCTGCTATATCCAGAGATCAAAGGTATTCACCAATAATATTGTACATTTCACCGGCCTATATCAGGAAAGTCAGTGGAGTCCAAGTACTCACACTAGAGGTTCCAATGATTTCCATTCCCTAATCCCACTTTATCTCATTTCGATATGAACACTATCTACCTGCTTATAAGGTAGATTAGTGATGGAAACACAATGTCATAAACATGCCCCATAAATATTTGGGGAATATTGCTGCAGTTACAGTCCTTGGCCGAGTATAAATCCTTGTCGTCCCGAACAACAACAAGGAAACGTCTCGCGTGGGAGCGAAAACAAAAACTAGTTGTCAATAGAATAGCACTGTGCACCCCGTTGTTCATCAGTGAAGCCCATACGATTTTGGAAACTTAATTCGTATAGGGTTTTCAGATTCGAGTTTTGTTTTCTTAAATTCAGCAAACAAAATTCTATTTTCAATCTTCCCAATAATCAGTCTCTTTGATCCCCCAATATGGAAGCAGCAATCCGAATCGAAGGTAACTTGTTCTGGATCGCGGTTACAGCACTGTTGACCTCCTGTACACCATCATGATGAATTCCCGTGACGTTCAATTTCATCTTGAAGAATAGAAAAAATTGTAGGAGGCGATACCGGGACTAAAGCATGAGTGCGGCAACATTAATGAGAAATGGACCTGCGCGTTAACTTGGCCCAAGATCCAACTGCACTCGCTTTGTACCGTTAAAAAAACTTTACTAATCGCCTTTAATAAATGTTTGACTATAATATACCACTACGTGGCCGCCGTAGACGAATGGGTTGGTACGTGACTACCATTCCGAAGTACACAGTTCGAATCTCCGGACATGAAAATTGACATGATAGAAAACGTTTTTTCTAATAGCGGTTGTGCCACGGCAGGCAATGGTAAACCTCTAAGTATATTTCTAACATAAAAAAAGCTGGGCTTGAAATTGTAAGTCCCTACATTTAGGAAACACCATCAAGACAAACACCACAAATAGGAGGAAGAGCGCGGCCAAACACCCAATAACTTTTTCTTAAGCTGAGGAATTTTTTCTGTAGCTGAACAGTTTTAGTTCTCGACCCTCAATAATTGTAAAAAAGTTAAAAAAGCGAAAACAACGATTGACCAAAGGCCACTTTAATATTATATAAAGAGTCGACCTTTCTTACTGTTTGTTTATTTTCATATATAAAATATGTATTATGTCGCTTTTGTTGGGTAATTCGCCAACCCTTCAATAACTCGGTTGCACGCTTCGTGTATGTTAAACTATAGGTGGAGCCCCTCCAACCATCGAGCTCGAACACATAATTATCTCGAAAAGCTTACGGTCGATAAATAAAAGGCAGCCTTCACTTTCTATGGACCTATTTCGTTTCTCTACAAAATCCAGTCACTAAAGCCTTTTCTATTCGCCAAGAATGCAACTGGTATAAATAAACATATCCTGGAATAGAACTGCCTAAGATTACATTTATTTGTAAAATAGTGAGTTATACCAGTTATTTGCTAGCGGTGAATCTTGCTCGATAACTTGGTTGTTCCTTTTACATGCAAATTTTTCGTCAAGATAGCCGAGCCGATGAAGATAGCGAGCAGAGAAATGGCGAATAGAAGAGGTCTTAATTCAACACGTAAAAAAGTTTTCAAAATGGAACAGCTAGTCGTTTCTATTTTCAAATACTATATATAGAAATTTGTATTTAAATTTGTTTCAGGGCTTCCGCATTGTATGGACTGAAATACAAGACTCAGGTCCTGGACCGCCGTCCATTGGACTACTCTGCGAATCAACATACCACTTTCAGTGCGAGGTGGGCTACTGCATTTCCGATAAACTACGCTGCGATGGTGTCAAAAACTGTGGTCCCGGAGATGATAGTGACGAATTGCACTGTGAGTCGTGAGTGAGTCGAACGGTTCAGTTCATTTTTTTCTTATTTACTTTTATTTAACTTTAAGTTTTTTTCTTCTTAAGTTTATAATTTCAGTTGATTTCCGACCATTGATTTGATTCTAAGCAAGAGAGATGGAAATTTGAGGATTATATTTACATTCTATATGTATTCATTTTCAAAACAACCAATTTCACAAATATTAAAATATAGTAAACACATATAAAGATTAAAATTAGTAGAGAATAAAGTAAAAAAAAATTAAATCTCAAATATTAAAAAAACCAAATCCATTTGCTCAAAACCAACTAAAAGCAATTTAACATATCGCAACGGTTTGTTTTCATATATATTATTTATACATTTCAAATGTTAGGCAATTAAACATACACATATGTACATTGTGCGAATGCATAAGAAATCAAACGAAATTCTAAATAAACAAACCTATTTTCAATACAAATAAATTGGTTAATAAATTGGACTCAATTCAAGTCATACTTTGTCATTGCTATTCATTCATTTCAATAAAAAATGCTGTCTTTCATAGATACTTATTAATTAAACTGGAACCTTTGTTTTATGTTTAGTTATTTTATCTTCTTCATTTAGTATAAGTTTACTACATTATTTGTATTAACAACAACTTGAACCCGACGCCACTATTTTAATACTCTTTTAAAATCTACTACTGTCTTATAAACCATACTTTTAAATACTGCTCTATAAAAACTATACCAATAATATTATGTACACTAACAACTGTTTTAAATAAATTCATTAAACTTCTTACCAATAATTATCACAACATCTAGTTTCATAAATACCAAACAAATAACTTCAACACAAAAAAGCAAAATTGGCAAAAACTATTCCAAAACGGATTAATGCCAGTCCACTTAAAAACTAAAAACGTAACATCCAAATAACGTGAAATTGAGGCAGCATTGGCAGTTGAGGCGAATTACTGTTTCATTTCTACATGTACATGCAAGATTCAGTAAACTATAACTATGTGTTTTATAAATATATAAACTGGTATAGAAATCTGAAGGATTTTGTTCCTTCATAAATATTTAATTAATTTGTGATATGTGCATTTTAAAATTTTTTAACACTAAATTTGCCTTATAATTTGATCGTACTGCACCCCTATTAACTTTGCTTTTATTTTTTCGTAAATCGAGGTTAACACTTTCGCGTATTTCTTATTAACTTTCCTATGTAGATTTTACATACATACATATATAACGCATACACTCTCTACTTTTATTATACTCTAGCTCCCTATCTACTGGTCTTCGTAAATATTTATATACAAAAAGTTGCTTTTTGTTTTTCATATACATATATTTAACAAGGCGAAGTGAGGTACTCCGTTAATTTTATGTATGCACAGTAAGTTGGCCGACTGTCTTTGTGTTGTGCGTTTGTTAGATCGAGGTTAGAGTATGCCGCTGTTATTTAGAGACCGTGCCAAATATGTCTCTGCAACCGGATTGAGAGAGTTCAGAAAGTTTTTCTTTGTCTTGCGCTCCAATCTTTATACTTTTCTGAACCTTTACCATCGTACCGCTCTTGATGTTTATTGGTTGACTTAAAAACAATTGATAGCAAACGAGAATAGATCATTGCTCATTTATCATTCGTATCGTTACAGGAACTATTGATTGTTCTTCCCTTTTGAGTGAAACTCAATTTAATATCCCTAATAAGAAACTTCGACAGTACAAAACCTTGAAAATTGGCTTATCGAGAACCAATTACGGGGTAAACGTTCCGATTGTTTTTCAATTCTTCTGGTGCTGATTTTACATGGCCGTATGGCATCTTAGTCAATCATCTTAAATCGTTTTTCTAGTGAAACTTCTTAGGCGTCACTGGACGAGCGAAAATGGAAAGTAAAATTTCAAGGCCATGCAACGTTGGGCATTTTCGTTCCGCGAGAATGAAAAAAGATTTAACGTAGAGGAAAAGGAGAGAGAGAGAGTTATGCCTTATAAATATCTTAGATACACTTTAGGCTATTCACGTCTCCCTTTTTTTGTTTTTGTACCATATAATATTCTAAATTGTTCAGCGCCGTCGCGACTAAAAGAATCGTGGCCGCTGCGCCTGCGTCTATGAATGTATTTTGTTTTTGTAGTCGCTAGGCTTAGATTTTGGGCTTGGACGACATACGCCTATTGAGGCATGAAGTGAATGCGCTGTGTTTTTGTTGTGTTCTAGAACATTTTGGAATGTGTTTAAAAGGCAAGTAGGTATGTGTGTATGTATGCATGCTAGGGCTTAAAGTGAGTATATATGTACACACCTACATAGGCCTTAGAGCAGAATTGTTTTTGCACTTGTTAGGAAGAAACTCGTTCACTAGTGCGGATGTGTATCTGATTTCTTGTAGGATGTGATGTGCTGTGACATGTGAATAAATAAGTCAAGGTTATTTGGGCATACATGCATATGTACATATGAAAGGAAGATGATGTTCTTGCGCTTGTGCATTATTGTTTTTCATATACAAATGTACATACATACATATGTAATTTGCCGTCGAATACATAAACTGTCTCGGGTCTCTCCCTCTTTCTTTGTATGCCTTGAAAGTTTCACTTCCGCTATGTGTACTACGCTACACGCACTTTTTTTCTTAGTAATTACTGAACTATTGTACATTAGCTTAACATAGTCGGTAAGAATGTACCCATTCAAAGACATATAAACAAATAATAAAAAAATAAGAACATCTAGAATATTTCTTTAGGAGGTATTCAGTCTTCCCTTCTCAGCGAAAGCAAGGTATAAGGCCCAGCCAAGTGGGTCAACTCATATAACAAAAGAAGGGGGAGCAGAAGACCTGCGGGCCGCCGAATTATATACGAGATACATTAACAAAATAATGAAGCTGATTTCAAACATATTCTCTCATTACCACTTTCAATGTAAAGTAGTATTTTGTATGTAAATCCCTCTTCTTCGAAGCATGACCGGAAGTCTTCTTCTGTCAGCTATTCCAGCTTTGGGACTCATACTGCCTCTTTTACAGCTTCAGCGCTTTGAAATCTTTTTCCTTTTAGTATAAATATAAGTATATTTCGCTTTAGAAGGCAAATGGTAAGAAGTAGACAGAAAATATATGGAGAACCCATCACTTATGTTTTCATAATTCAATTGGTTTTTTCCATATTCTTTCGCGGGACTGAGCAAGAACTTAAGGTTGTAAAGTTTTCAATAGTTTAACCTTCAAGAACCCAGTAAAAGTACACGCTGAATATAAAAAAATTATAATCATCATTGCTCTGAATTTTGATTTGCTCATTCGCACTGTTTTGGCTCTCGGCAAAATTAGGCTCTCTCTACCTGTGCATAATTGACGCTTCGCTTCAGAATCATAAGAAAAAAAATCAACCCTATTCGCTAAATGTTACCGTCATTCCCAATAAATTTAGCTCATTTGCATGGACATTCAATGAGTGTGATCCTGTTGTTGCTTAAACATGAAATTTTCAAGCCCAATTTAGTAAAATAAAAAACAACTATAATTCCAATGAAGGTTATAATAATTTTTTTACAGAAACTAGAGGTTCTGCAATCAAAGCGTCACGCTAAACAGCTGGCGGTCGCCTAGACTGCGTTAACTTATTTACTATAATATAATTCAGAGCCACACTTTGTATATATTTTTTGAGAATGTAAAGTATTTCTTTTAATCTTACTAGTAAATATAAATATAAAAACTCGTATAAATTTTTAGAAAAAACATAAAATATGGTTTTTGAAAAAACGTAGTTTTATCACACATGCAGGAAAGGTATTTTAATAATATTATATGTACTCCTATAAGTAGTGGTGTCACATAAAAAAGGGTGAAGTAAAAAATTACACAAGGAATTATTCATAAGCATCCATTAGACTTTATAAGCAATTCACACACATATAGTCTTGCGCAAAAGTTTAAAATCACCCTGCGTTCGTAGAAAAATCTTTTGTAACCTATGAATTTTATATATAATTTGCATTGCTCCGATAGTATTTTTAAAAGTTCTGCATAGAAAAGAGTATGGATAGGAGAGATATGGATAGGAGAGATAGAGAAACCAATAGGCATAGGCTAGACAGATTGGCAAAGAATTTGAAATAAGAAATGCATACGAGCAACAGACCATAAAAAAGTACGATGAATCAAAATCTAAACCAGAACAGCCACAGAAAATATTAAAACACATGAACTGCCTAATTTTGCATATTGTACGAAACGTAAGTTGATTTCAAGCCGTCATATCAACCGGGATTATACAAGAATTTTTTTTAAATATTTTCGACAGGCACATCCGTAACCTCCTCTGTTTTTTTTTTTATAAATAAAAAATAGAACGTTTAAGCTTTACAGCCTCTATTTTTATGAAGTAACATTGCATTTAGAATGTGGTAATAATTTTATGAGTTATTATATTTCATACTTGACGAGAGTTATATGAATTGCAGTACTCTTAAAATTTTGCGCAAGACGCAAGAAAAGTATACAATACTTTGAAGAATTTTCAAAATTTTTTAAAAACAAATAATGAATAGGCAAAACTGGTAAAAAATTTCGCATGCCTATTTTATTGAAATGAGTGTATATATCCTATTAACCCTTGTTTACTAATAAAAAATAAATTATTTTGAATGATGGAAATCTCTATTTTGACCCTTACGCGATCTATTGCTTATCTGATTGTATGCTGAAGCAGTCTAGTTAACAAGATATTGAACGTATCCCTTTGAAATCTGTGAAACCATTTTACCATGAAACCATCAGGAAAAAAATTATCAAAAACAAACGAGAATTATTCTAGAATTTAATGGGCAATAAAATTGCGTATTTACATTCCATTAAAAAATTTGCAATTTTCATGAAAATTTGTCGAATCTTTATAAACCATGTATCAGAGAAGCTTCGCAAGCCTAACAGTTTGCGCTACCCCAAAGATAGGAGTACCATCTGTCCATTGGAGCTTGATCTCTAAATTTGCCCTTCCGGTTAAACTTCTATCCATTTTGCAACTAAGACATTTTCAGCTATCAAATTGAGTTTGCTTAATTCAGTGTATGTGTGAACACAAAATACGATAACTCAATTAAAAGCGTAATTGCCTCAATTAAGGTGCATGTCTGAATATAATAAGTTTCAACTAACTTTTCATACACATATTTTTGCAAGCTCTTTACATACGAATATTTCGAAAAATCAAATCCATTTACATACATAGGTATACCATATACATACATAGAAACTTTCGGGTGTTTTTTAGCTGCATGGGAACTATCAATGTCGATAACTATGGTTTGACAACTAAGGTTTGGCAAGTCATCGTTAATCGTTTAACTTCAGAACAACGTTTCCAAATCGTGGAAATTTACTTTGAAAAAAATAAATCTGTTCGCGAAGTTCATTGAGCGCTGGCGGCATCATCGGTTCTTATTTCTTTCGAAATGAGTAAAGATTTGCCGTTACGGTAAATGGCGAGCACTATCGAGCATGCTGATTGAATTTTTGTTTCCAAAAATTAATTAACCAAACATCGACGACATTTGGTACCAATAAGATGGCGCAACTTCCCATACAGCGCGCTTAACAATCGGTTGATTGCAATATTCAAACCATCATTGATGCGATGCCGTCAGATCTATTGAAAAAGGTAGTCAAAAATTGGACTGAGCGAATGGACCCAGTCATATTAAAAAAAAATGCCATGATATTATCAACCAGATAATAATAAAACAAAATTCATTTCACCAATATTTCTACTTGGTACTATCATTTTAAGTTCCCAAGCTCTTAAAAAACACCCGATACAAAGCGGATGTTAAATTTAAAAGAGCAATAAACCTCATACTTATATCATCATTCAGCCATTAATTCGCCAAATACTTAAGTGTTTTTCCTGTTCCACCACTTCTTTCTATTTTTTTCATCTCGTTGTTCTTCTTGCTCATGTATTTGTGCGATTCCCTCTTCTTCTCACCTTTCTATTTCATTTTTAAACTTATCAAAATAAATATAAATTTGCAATTGTTTGTTGTGTGCTACTTGCTTCTTCTTCCTCTTCTTTTTATTAACTTTTCTTCCTCTCTTTAACGCCTTCCTCATACTAATACGCCCAGGCGACGGAAATACACCTCTGATGCCATCATTAATTCAACTTATTGGTTTAGCAATTGGTGTGGTGCGATATTTACAGTTTTAAATATTTTTTAGCACCACATCGGAAATGAAAGACTAGGTTTATATTAATTGTTGTATTGCAAAAGAACACTAAAATAAGAAAAGAAAACTTTTAAAATTCTTGAATTGCTAAATCAACTCAAACGAAGACACGATAAAGATCCTTACAAAGTCACACTTCACTAACAAAGTGAAAACTAATATCGCTTTGAATTTAGTGCAGTTTATTGACTTGATAAAGCCAATACTAAAACATTTTTCGCATACAAATAAGACATCATTGATTCAGAAACACGTGAGTCCTTTCAAATACTAACAACTTTACAACAAATCTTTAAACAACTGTTGTTTGCTACATATTTTTATAACATGCTTACCTAACAATTTCTGTATATTCAATGGATATTATAAATATTACATAAACACATATATACATAAATACATAAACATATTAACATTAAGTCGTTAGTACAAATTCCACTAAATGTCACTGTATATTCCTCAAACGTCATTTCCTCATTTCATTGAGGATTCGTTAAGAATTGAATCACTCCGGCTGTAGTAGTTAGTACACGTAGTAAGTTGGAATCTGCAAAAGAACATAAATACATACATACCTGCTTACCATATAAGGTGCCTTTAGAATGTAGGTAATGCTGAATTCCATTGCAAGACCTCTTTGTTTATGTATTAGTAACCAGTTTTACATTTCCATCGATTTTTTGTCGTAAACAATCAAGAATTTAGTCAGGTAGTGCCTCTAAAATAACCGCCTACACTCCATCTGTATGTAATCCATGAATTCGAGTATAATTTTAATAAGCAATTTTTATTTTTTAAGTAAAATTATTAAGATTATGATTACTATGTATGATTTTGCGCAACTTCATTTAAAATTTTTTTAAATTTTATTTGCTGGGTTGCCATGGTACACCTGGCTCTCTATTAAAATCAAATTCGCCGTAAAAATTCTAGATTGTTTTGGATTATCAGTCTTAACAACGTTGATTTAAAAGGGAAAAAACACCAGCTAATAAGAAGCCCCAAGTGATGAAAACCCTTTTATCTAATTCATGTACAGTTCAGTGGTTAATCTTGTCAATCGGTTATTGGTTTCGTATGCAGAAGTCCACTCAAGTGGGGAAAGTGGTCGATTGCCATTTACCCAAGAATAGCTAACAATTTTTTTGCGTACGCCACGTCAACGTTTTGTGCTGTCGGCCACAATCAACCAACGTGATTCAGGGTATGCAGCTGCGCTAGTCCTTAAAAAATAGCTGCCACTTGATGTGCTCCTAAGAGCGAAGAGTTTTTGAGACCAATATCGGGAATTGGTTTGGTCAAAGCAAATTTAGACTGTAATCCGCAAGGAAGTCGTAGATGTGGCAGACCATTGAACACATGGAGGGCAAGTCAAATTCCTAGCTTTAAATAAATCTATTGTAGAGGAACGAATGACGTATTTTTCATAAGAACAAAAGATATTTAAGTATATGAACCCGAAGAGCTTGAGATGGTTACCGATACAAAAACCATTCGAAAATTCGACCAGTTTGGCAGTTTCAAGGTAACCGACCCGGCTGATGAACAGAACATACTTAAGTCAAGTACAAAGAACTTATGCACTCTACTATGTGGTGAACGTGTTAAATTCCAATGATGATAGATTACAAGGTTCGGTCATCCGAAGCAGCATTCTGAGGGTCATCATCAGAGAGAGAGCCACGTCAATAGAATTCTGCCTGCTCTTTTCACATGTATTCTTACACTCGTTCAATCAGTCGTCAAGGATAATAGATTACTAGATGTAGTCATCATCAGCAAAATTCTGTGAGGATCCGGGGGTTCTGCCCGCTTATTTCGCACATATTCACTCACTCGTCTGATCGTTGTCCAAATGGCAATGAAGTGAATTGAGCAATGGCTATGCTGATTTTTTCGTACATTACCACCACAATCTGGGTCTTTGCCGACTTCTGTCTTAAACGAACCGCGGTTGGATTTTGACCGCACCTCCTGGATCCTTTTCACTATATTAAAGTTATCAAGAGATCAAGAGCTCGAGTCTATAGTCGCGCACAACGCGAGTACTCTTGTGCTCTTCCCAATCTCCAAGAATAGTGATCCTGTAATGTAAGCCAAAAATTAGGGTATCAATGAAATGATGATGAAAATGTGCAACAAGATTTTTCAGCAACTTCACGCTCAAGACTCTTCCATCATACACGGTTCTAGGATGTTGTTTCTGTGCCGTCTCATGTGATATCGGCATCTGCTACTTCGCGCAACATCGACCTTCGCCAAATGATCTTTGGCCGACCGCCACCTCTGCTCCCTTGCGGGTTCCAATGCAGTGCCATTCTCGTGATGCTATCTGCTGGTTTTCTAAGCATGTGACCTATCCATCGCCACTTTCTGCATTTGATTTCCCGTAGAATGGTCTCCTCATTCGTTGATCTCCACAGCGATTCGTTGTTAATGGTGTTCAACCAGAATATTCTACAGATCCTGCGGAGGCATTTGTTGACGAAGGATTGTAGCCTCTATGTGATGGTGTTGGAGACCAGTAATCCTTCACTTCCGTACAACAGTACAGACTTCACACATAAGCAGAATATTCGCAGTTTAGTGCGCCATGCATTCGCCCGAACGCCGCCCTTGCTTTATTTAGTCTGTTTCATTTTCTCCGCCGTCTGTCGTGATAGTGCAGCCGAGGTACCAGAAGCTTTCGACAAATTCCATCAGACACCCGTCAACCATTATGGGTCTTGCATTATTGTGATTGACTTTCATAGTATTGCTCTTGGCAATGTTGTTCTACAGTCCGACAGTGCGTGGCAACGTGACTTCGCTTGCATGGCAGTGAGTTTGTGAGAGAGGAGGCAGAGATCATCGGCGAAGTCCAGGTACCTTAAGATATTTGATGAAACTCCATACGATGCCTATTTTGTGCAGGGTCAATTCACTCATACTTTATTGTACTAAAATTTAATAGGCTATAAAAATGCATACCACACATTTTTCTAGAAATTCGAATTTTTGTATAAAATTTCCAAATTAGATTTATATGGTTTTTTTAGACAAAAAATCATTGAGAAAATCGAAAATAAATTACCACTGGCGTTAGCGATTCGATTCTCTTTATATTTGTTAAAGTATAGCTTATGATTCCGGTGCACAAAGCGCATCAATATCTGCACTTTTCGAGATGTTTCGGCAGTTGATGAACCATCTGTGATAGGCTCAGTGGTAAGTTCTTGCATTATTACATGTTAAACAACAAATAACAGGTCTTAATTGTAGATATATATATTAGGGTGGTCCAAAAATGCATGGGAAAAAATTTATATTAAAATTTTTATGCTGCCGCCCCCCATAATGGTAAAGAATGAAAAATAAAAAGACCCGTATTTTTTTTTTTTTTTTTAATCAGACCATATTTAATGGTGCCGCCGGGGCTTTGAAATATCCCATGTATTTTGCATGGGAAAAAAATACTTTTTCGTAGATTTCATGTAAAAACCTGGAAAATGAATATATTTTAACCGGATAGCTCAGTTTCTCTTCATAATTGGTCAGGGAATAACAACCAATTATGAAATAATTAATTTTTTTTGTATTAACTATTTTCATAAAAGTAATAGAAAATATTGTTTTTCGATTTTTTCTTAGATTTTCGTTTTATGGGGGCTTTTTGGGGTTCTATAAAAAATAGTTAATACAAAAAAATTAATTATTTCATAATTGGTTGTTATTCCCTGACCAATTATGAAGAGAAACTGAGTTATCCGGTTAAAATATATTCATTTTCCAGGTTTTTACATGAAATCTACGAAAAAGTATTTTTTTCCCATGCAAAATACATGGGATATTTCAAAGCCCCGGCGGCACCATTAAATATGGTCTGATTAAAAAAAAAAAAAAAAATACGGGTCTTTTTATTTTTCATTCTTTACTATTTTGGGGGGCGGCAGCATACAAGTTTTTTTTTGGACCACCCTAATATATATATATATATATATATAAGGTTGTCAAAAAAGTCTTGCGGTATTTCCGCAAGCTTGTCTTTGCAAGCGCGTAGTTCTAGTTGTATTCGTCGCATCGGTTCACGCTAGAGCTTTTTGGAAAGCTCTTTTCACGTGCTAACACGTGTTTGATTAATTGTTGTTTGCTTTTAGTCGTTCGTGAGTTATAGCGTCGCAAACATGGAGCAAAATAAAGAGAAAATACGGCATATTTTACAGTACTACTACGATAAAGGCAAAAATGCATCTCATGCTGCCAATAAAATTTGTGCAGTTTATGGACCCGATACAGTTTCCATTTCCACCGCACAACGATGGTTTCAACGTTTTCGTTCTGGTGCAGAGGTGATCGAAGATGCACCACGGTCCGGAAGGCCTGTCGTCGAAAATTGCGATAAAATCGCTGAATTGATCGAAAGAGACCGGCATAGGAGCAGCCGTAGCATCGGCCAAGAGCTGGGCATGAGTCATCAAACCGTTATAAACCATTTGAAGAAGCTTGGATTCAAAAAGAAGCTCGATGTATGGGTGTCACACGACTTGATGCAAAAAAACATTTTTGCCCGTATGGATGCATGCGAATCGCTTCGGAATCGCAACAAAATCGACCCGTATTTGAAGCGGATGGTGACTGGCGATGAAAAGTGGGTCACTTACGACAACGTGAAGCGCAAACGGTCGTGGTCGAAAAGCGGTGAAGCTGCCCAGACGGTGGCCAAGCCTGGATTGACGGCCAGGAAGGTTCTTCTGTGTGTTTGGTGGGATTGGCAGGGAATCATCCACTATGAGCTGCTCCCCTATGGCCAAACGCTCTATTCGGACCTGTACTGCCAACAACTGGACCGCTTGAATGCAGCACTCAGAAGGGGCCATCTTTGATCAACAGAGGCCGAATTGTCTTCCATCAGGACAACGCCAGGTCACACACATCTTTGGTGACGCGCCAGAAGATCCGGGAGCTCGGATGGGAGGTTCTTTTGCATCCACCGTATAGTCCGGATCTCGCACCAAGTGATTACCACCTATTTCTGTCCATGGCGAACGAGCTTGGTAGTCGGAAGTTGTCCACAAGAGAGTCCTGTGAAAATTGGCTCTTCGAGTTTTTTGATAATAGAGAAGCGAGCTTCTATAAGAGGGGCATTATGAAGTTGGCATCTCGTTGGGAACTCGTAATCGAACAAAACGGCGCATATTTGACTTAAATCGCATTATTATAACCAATTTTATGAACAATGGAAAATTCAATAAAAGACTTTTTTGACAACCTTATATAACATATATGTATATTGGCGCGTACACCCTTTTTGGGTGTTTGGCCGAGCTCCTCCTCCTATTTGTGGCGTGCGTCTTGATGTCGTTCCACAAATGGAAAGACCTACAGTTTCAAGCCGACTCCGAACGGCAGATATTTTTATGAGGAGCTTCTTCATGCCAGAAATACACTCGGAGGTTTGCCATTGCCTGCCGAGGGGCGACCGCTATTAGAAAAATGTTACTCTTAATTTTGGTGTTTCACTGAGATTCGAACCTACGTTATCCCTGTGAATTCCGAATGGTAGTCACGCAACAACCCATTCGGATGTTTAAGTATTTATATGATTGGACGTATTCATTTTCCATAGGCCTTATATTTTCGAGAATCAATATAAATAATTGAACAGTTGCTTGCGGTATAAAAATGTACCGCCATCTAATGAAGAGTTGATGGTACCAAACATATTCTCTCTTAGTTGTCGTGCCCTTGCTTTAAACAACTCTAACTCTACTCAAATCACACTCATTGATCACCAAGAAAAGAACAAAACGTCAGCTTAAGCAAATTTGAGTAAATAATTTTAATTATCAGCTTTATTATCCACCATTCGTACTAAATCGTTTCAAATATTTACTTAGATTTTTTTATTTATTTTTTATTCACACTAATATGTATATTCGTCATCTTATAATTTGGTTCTATTTTGAAAATCGCATGCCTTTTGCTTGCATATTAAAATAAAAAGTTTTCACCCAAAAGTAAAGCGAGCACCGCCATGTTTTCAGTTTTGAATTAAAGAAGAAGTATGTATGTTCAAACCACAAATAATTGCACAACACACATCCGTTCATATAATGCACCTCACTCACTCACAATGAGTTCTCTCAATTACTAATTTGTTTACTGTGTCATTCACTAACTGTAGCTTAAAAACATATCCTTCAGTTTCCCCAGCATCCTCTTGAAAAGTATCTACCCCACTTGGGAATCATACGCAACCATTCATATTGACAAATTTTTAGCACAGGAAGTAGAAAGACACAACACCTTGTTAAACGTTTTCACAAAATAAACTAACTAAACATGTTTCAACATATTTAAACTATGAAATATTAAAAGCTAAATAAATATATATACACGCAAACTTATGTATGTATGTATTTTTATTTAAATATTTAAAAATGATAACTAAATAAATATGAGATATTTAATAAGTAATATGTACTTACATTTATCTTAATGCAAAAGTAATTATTTGTGACATATTTACGTTTGCAAATTTACTAATAAACCGCCATTTGCTTACTTTGTCTTTTTTGAAAAAAAAAAAATTATGTGCAACGAATTCCTGACAATTTTGGACCTGCCTCGATGTTGTTGTTGTGATTATGAAAACTTTCGGGAACGAAGGTACCACACAAGCTCCCGAGGAGGATCACGGCGTTCTAATTATAATAACACTAATCGTCGTCTCGTTCCTAATCTGTCTCCTATGCACACTCTGTCACTCCAGAAGAAAACGTAGAGCAAATGTGCGCCAACTAGGTTTGCACCGCAATGCCCACTACGATTCCCAAACCAGCGCAACTGGTAAGTAAGAAAATTGTGGGCATACACTTGTGTCCACATAATTAGGTAACTTTATTTTTTTTACAATATTCGCAAGGTTTTTCATGCTAAATTTCTTTTTTTAATTTCTTATAAAAATAATGTGCAACAACAACAACAAAAAAATACAACAAAATCCTTATAAATCAAATTTCTGAACTTAATATAATGCTCATATTCGAAAGTCTTTTATATGGAAGAAAAAAGACTGAACATCGTATGCAAAAATCAAAAAATGTCAAATATCAATGTAATTTTTGAGCGAACTTACGCTTACACTTTTTTGTACTACAATTTAATGGACTTTGAAACTGCAAACCAAGAAATTTTCCAAAGATTCCGATTAAAAAGTTGAGCACTTTTTTCAAATTTGTTAAATTTTTATGAAATTTGTACAACATTTCAAATTTTTTTATAATGATTTTGTTATATATTATATTAAACTTTATTTTTATAAAAGAATTAACGAAAAACGAATTATCATCAAAATTTTTACGAATATTATAAAAATATAAGGAGACTTAATTATGTGAACGCAAATGTATATATGTACATATATATGATGGTTGCTTTATATGTTGGTTAAATTTTTTTGTTTGTTCTACTCTAATTTATTATTAGACTCTCTTTTATCATTTGAGTTTTAATTTTTTTATACTTTCAGTTTTTAAAAAATTTTAAACCTAATCAGCACACTTCATAAGTCATACTATTCACATTTTGTTGAATGAAAATGTGTCCGCATTAACAGGTAAAGCCTATAAATAAACATATTTCGCAGTTTGACAGTCGCCCTAAATATTAACGAATATTTTTGCAGTAGTCGTTTATTTTATACTACATCAGAAAAGCCAATTCGAAAAGCTAAAAGAAGTCAAGTTCTTATCCATCTAGTTATTCCAGTGCAAAGGAGCCATCCCCTACCTCTGCCATCTCCCAAAAGCGCGGCATAAAATATTTTCAGGGCTTTAGTATTTTTATCTGTTCAAGCAACATAGTCTAGTTCGTAGCGCCACTAGATCTTTCTTTGGTGTGGAAGTCTAGAACTCGTTCAATTTTCTGCGTTCTGTTGAAAGAAATAAAAATGAAATAAAAATCAAATGCCGACGTAGACGAAAGTGGATCCAAAGGTGTAGCGTGGTTTTTGGAACACCATTGTTAATCAATCGATAGCTTTCGATGGTAAAGGGTTTTCCAATAACAGGTGTTATTTTGAATAGCCCGCTATTTCGGTAGATGTCACTTTTGAGCTGTCGTTTTTTGATATTTGACAAGTAGAAACTAAGCCTTTAATAAAAATGGAATGATACACGCTTAAACAACGCATTGAAATTATTAAAATTCACTGTAAAAATGGTAAAAATTTGGCAGAGACGGTTCGTAAAACTCAAAATTTTTTGGGTCATCGTGAAGCGCCTTGTCGGACCGCAAAACAAAAATTGGTGAAAAAATTCGAGCTGTTGGGACAAGTTAATGATGGGAAGAATAAAACCCGTGCAATTCGCTCAAAAACAGCCGAAAATAATGCTGTTGTAGCCGAAAGTGTTGAAGGAAACCCAGATTTGTCCATTCCTCGTCGTTCTTTGGAATTAGCCATTCCACAAACGTCATTAAACCGTATTTTGCATAAAGATTTGGATCTCCAGTTAACACAAGAACTCAAGCCGGCCAATTATCAACAACGTCATGTCTTTGCTCATTAGGTCGTTGAATTCATGCATTTCCCCAATTCCATCAAAAAATCATCTTGAGTGATGAGGCCCATTTCCACCTCGGTTGCTTAGTCAACAAGCAAAATTGTCGGAGCTGGGGCTCAGAAAGTGCAAGAGTTATTGTTGAAAAGCCTCTCTATCCTCAACGTCTGACTGTTTGGAGCGGTTTATGGTCCGGTGGAATATTGATCTGAACAACGTTTATTTTCAACAAGACGGCGCTACGTGCCACACAAGCAATGAAACCATTGATCATAACACCTCCTATTGGAAAACCCTTTACATAAAAAGAAAAAAATAAGAAACAATTAAAGGGGCTATCAGATTCATATTAGATATTAGCAAAGAATACTTTCAGATTCTAGGTGCAAAAATACATAACTAGTATATTTCTGTGTTTGGTTGCGGCAGGCTAATCACCTACCCTGCCAGAAAGTAAAATAGATTTTACGAAACCAACTCAAGACTGAGTCTTGTCGAGGCCCTATGCTCCCGAGAGGAGTGAACAAGGAAAAAAAATATTCCTGTGTTTGAGCTTCGGCAAGTTTTCAAAACGTAATTTGGCAAACTGTTCCCGATTGTTTACGATTTGCTTACATAAGGTATTGCATATAAAACCGTTTGTTTTTAACTTATTTATGTTGTTTTTGTGCTTTTAATTATTGTGTTTTTTTCCTACAAATGTATATTCACTCATACTAAGTGACTTCCAAATCGAATTAGTATATCTTTCACATTTTCCGTACGATCATAGGCTTAAGTTCAAGTCGTCGACATTTACAAGGTGGCGCCAGCATATCAGGCAGCCTACATGGCATCAATAGCGGTTCCTTGATGATACCACCAGCGCCGTTGCCACCCACAAGTGTACCACCACCGCCACACATCTGCATCGCAGGCGTCGACGGCATCAGTTCAGGTATACTAATAAACGATGATGACGGTCTGGACGATGAGGATGAACTCGATCTCGACAATGTGCAACACGAGATATTTATCAACGACGTACGATTCGACGATGATGAGAATCATCTAGAACAAATGCATCATTTGGAAACTGTTTAACAATTGGTGAAAGGAATAAGGGGTACGAAATACGTTATCCAATTGTTAAAAAAATATGCGGCATTTTATAAAAATTTACAAACATAGGAACAGATTTAATAAAATAAATAAAATATTAATTAATAAAAATAAAAATAGCGAAATTATGTAATAGTAATAAAGCTGTACGAATAGTTAAGTCAGGTTTTTAAAAGCAAAACAAAACAGGATAAAAGAGAATTAACAAAAGAAATTAAAGCAAAATTCCTAAAGTAAAGTATGCGATGTTGCAAGAAACAAAACAATTGACTAAAGAAAAGGAAAGTTTCGACAGACGCAAGTGAATTCAAAAATCGCAAACGATTCAAGTGAGGAGCTGAAGCAATTTTTAAGGAGACAGAAAAACGGAATGAATGCAAGCATATATTTACATATGTATGTGTTATTCAGATAAAATAATGAGTTTGCCCTTTTTCTTTTCTACAATGAAATGTGCTTGAGTGTACGCCGACAGACCACTTGAGCAGGAGTACCATTGATTTATGTATTTTTTTACCCTTATAATGCAAGAATACTAATACGCGCTATTTGGAAGATCATTTTGAACACTTTATTGTAAGATAATTTCCATATATTTCCCATTTAAAAGTTAACAGTGTCGATAATGATAAGAAACGAGTAAATATCTCGAAAAGGCTAATTTTTGTAAAGCAGCGTAAAAGTAGCAAATTATAAGCGAAAGAAAAATGAAAATAAACTGCAGGCGAGAAAATGAAAGGGAATGGAATGGATTAAATAAATGTAATTTGCAAAATAATAAAACCAACAGCTCATTATGAGTAGCAAAAAACTTATACAATATAATAAAATGTATAAAATTAAAAAAAAAAAAAAAACGATAAGACCTTTCAAAATAAACCCGAGACAAAAACCAAAGTGTTGTTGATTTTTATATTTGATACGATTGAAAAGTATTATACGTTTAATATTCTTAAGATCACACACGCACGCACACACACCTAAACAGCATAACGCATATGAATATTTTCGTAGTATCGCGCACATCTCTACACGACCGCCAAACCGTGGAGAAACGAATACATTTCATACAGTACATGGATATATATGTACATACGCATTGCATACAAGTGGATCAAAAGAACTGCAGCAGCGCATTCGGCACAAAAACTACTGCGCAGAAATACCATATGACAATTGCCCATTCAATAATTGGTTAATGCAACAAACTTACTCCATCCCTTTAGTCCCATCACATCCATCATTCATCCACTAAAAAAACAAAAACAAAAAAACAACAGCAATAGAACAACCACAGAATGTCACATCTGCAAAAAATTATTCTAAAATGTGCTCAATACGTTAGCAAATATACATACATACAATAAAAAACAATACGTACGAGTCTTATTGCGAATAAATAAATAAATGACTAGCATACATACATACATATTTTAGTGCATACATATTACATATACATACATATATAATAGTGCTATGCCTGAAGAACATGACATTTTTTTTATGGCAATATTACGTATTTACTACAAATGCAACGGCAATTGTTAGCCAAGTAATTGGCAGCTATTGTTCGTCATTTGCGCTAAAATACTGAATAAAAATAATAATAATCAATTAGTGACTATCAAAACTGCATCTTCCAGAAAAATGAACAAAATAATAAGCACGTAAAAATTGGTGAGAGCATTACGTTGACTCAAGTATTCAAATAGAGTAGAAGAGTAAAATTTATAAACGAAAGTAAACATTAAATAAAATAAATTGAAAAAGCAAAACACTAAAATAGTAGTAAATTTGATATTAAGATTAAAAATCGAAACAAATGTCATAGTCATAACGGGAGTGAGTTTAAGAAGAGCTTCTTTTCATTTAATTCCTTTGCAAATGCTGGAGTTGCCTTTGTTATATTTTTCGTTAAATTGAAAGTAATTACTACTCCTATCGACTGGCATTTTTGTAATCAAAATCAGTTAAACGGGGCTTAAGATATAGATGTGTGCTAAAAAAATCGAAAACAAATTTTAAATAAAAATAAAAATAGTGGCATTACGGAATGGAAACTGTTTTTTTTTTTTTGGTTTTGTTGTCTAGTGTAATTTTATGATACACATTTGATTATTCTCCGATTTTTACTAAGAATCAAGTGATGTTCGTCATTTTTTAAGCAAAAATTGTTTCAATAAAAAGTTTTAATACACAGTGGAACAGTTCTGAGGCTGTTGTTTAGGGCCTAAACTAAACTAATTGGAATGATAGAGCAGTATCCATACATAGTAGTCAAACCTAATCATTTTTTTTTTCCTAAAGCCTTAGGCTTAAATTTTTTGTTTTTGCCATTTGCCTTCAAGTAACGTCCCGTGAAATATTCGCAGTGTTAGCTCCCTCGAGACAGGTGCTGCTTGCATAAGTTGTTGAATAGGATCTTAATCTTAAAAGTTATTGTAGGTGAACAAGTTCGCAAGTTCGTCTTGTAACTGCAGGACAAGCTAGCATCTACAGTTTATTCAGCCGAAGTTTGGGAGTATTTTATAGCGTTTTCAGCAACCGAGATAAGATCGTATAACTTACAAACAGACGAACACTCTTTCTGTAAAGCCACCAATGCAATTGAAAAGTCATATCGAAGAGTTTCAAGTGGCTCTACACTGCTTGTATAGCTTTGCCAGTAATGTTATCAAGCATTAATATTTATGAACTTGAGTTATTTGAATTTAATGCCAATATTATGCAATGAAACTTTTAGTTTCACGCTTCTTTAATAAAGGCAGCTCGATATTTTAAACTTTCATAGTCTAAATAATGTCAGCTGTCAACGGAAGAAGCCAAGAATTTACTAAGTTCAATAGAGAAAAATGTAATTATGCAAAGATGGAACCGTTTTAGACGACTAAGATAAAAACACAACTAAAGTTAAACACTAAATTAAATGTTGGTAGCAAAATTTAAAATAAAATCCCTAACATAAAGAACTAAATAAAAAAATAAATGTTCAAATTAAATTAAAAATAATTAAAAGGAGTTGCAATTTAAATTATGAATATGCACGCAGGCATCGTTAAAACAAAGCATAATTAAAAAGAAACCTAAATATTAAATTAAAATTATAAACAAAAAATGTTGAAATGAATTTATTTTAATTGTGGTAAAAATAAGTGTAAACGAGCACACCTCACACATGCATACATACACACTCAAGTAAAAATAAAGGAGCACTAAATATTCCAACAACAGAAGATAGTTCTAGAAATGTTTTTTTTTTCTTTGGCAGTAGGTACCGGTATTGAATTGTTATTTATTTTGCATATACATACATTACAAATTAATGATGGGGTCAACGGAACAACTTTTCATGTATTCTCAAAGCCGATGCCTTTACAATAGTTTTCTCATTTGAAACTCCCACTTAAATTAACGAAATAATTATCTTTAGTTGCATTGTTTCGCCCTCTCATTGCTCCTCTAATGTTAACTAAAACTTTTAATAAAGATTGATATATTTTGTTAGCGGTGTACAATACTTCAACAATGAAATTGTCTAGGTTTGAATGAAACATTTGTGCAGCCCTGCTCGGTTTTTCACTTTAAATAGTTCTTACTAAAGAATGGACAATTCTTATGTTAAATCTGTTATGAATGGCCATGTTAGTATTGTTTAACAGCCTGCTGATACTTGTACAGTGCATTACTTAACATATAAGTATTTGTAGAAACAGTTGAAAGTCTGTTAGCTACATATTTTAGCCAATATCCCGGCGATTACGAATGCTAAGATAGTAATATGGACGCATAGTTGAGCAGCGGTTACCAAGAGGGGTCAAACTATAATAATGGCGGAATTGTGACAACAGTCAACTGTTTTTGTTACTTGTAGTAATTTGTAGTCTCTATACTAACTTCTGCTAAATAAAATGTATGCTTACAGATCCATATTTATGAAAATATTTTCAAATATTTTTTAGTTAAAGTTAATTAAACAACATTAAAAATTACTGTTTGTTTATGTATGTATATTTTAAAGACCCTCGGCATTAACTTCTTATAACATTATTATTATATTATTATAACTTTTTTTGTCTGGAACTGAAACTTTCCAGTGATTGTTGTTAGAATTTCCAAACACAAAGTATTTCGTTACTGTTAATGGTCAAAACAAAAAGAGAAATGGTTGCTTTGGGAGGTCGAAATTTGTTAAAGGTATAAAATATCAGTTTTGTCGACTTATGTGTAGGCGAGAACGAATCGAATGCGAATAATAATACAATTCTTTTTGGTGACAAACAAAACTGAGGTCACATAAACATACCAATTTCCAGAATATTAATTAGTTTCCCACACATTCTACATGCATTAAATAATCACACACACACGCAATGACATAAATGTTAAAATAATGAAGGTAAAAAATAAAAGTTGTAGAAATAAATGTTTATAAACAAAATAGGTAAAAGTATTGGTTTCATAGCGCACGTACGTTTTACAACAACAATCAATAAAAAATAAACAAAAATAAAATTTGCGAAAATAACAAACCAGTTAATGAAAATTAGGTTAAAAAATAACTAAATAAAAAAGTAAAAAAATAAAAGTAACAAGTAGCTAAGGATGTCTTTACATATAGATACATATATTATATGACACAACAAAAGCGTTAAATTGAGGTATTTGAATTTACAAAACTGGGTAAAACATAATTTTTGCTTCTAGGAAAACTTTTTTTGGTTCGTTTTACGAGTATTTTATTTGGATATCATTATTTCATAGAACTGTTTTAAAAATGTAAACAACAGCATTAAATTAGATTTGTTGACTAAAAGTACTGCTTTTCCAAAAACTCGAGAAAAAAATGTACGTATAAAATGAAACTTTAAAAAATGGGAGATAAACTAAAAAATAATATTTAAAAATAAAAACAAAAACTCAATACATAACGAATTCTAAGGATGTTAAAGAAAATTCATTAAAACTAAAATGAAGTCTAACGATTGAGAATCAAAAATATTAATTAAACAAACACTGTTTAAATTTAAATATAAAATGTTTTCCAAATAACGTAGGCATATGTAGGTATGTATATTGAAAAAATAAAATAATAACAACCATTTAATCAGAGAGAACAGTAAACACTTGGCTTTGAAAGTATTGTATTGTAGTAAAGTGAAGTGGTAGCGGAAGGAAGCGTAGCACGCCCGCAAGTAAACAATTACATGTTAACATTAAATTTAAAGACGAATTAAAACAAGAAACGCATAAATGCAAAAATATACATATAAATCAAACAAAAAGAAAATTTAAAATTATTGAAAATAAATATGCGTTAGTATAAAGAGCCACAAAATAAAAATATTAAACCATATAGTAATGAGTTATTGATAAAAAAAACAAGAAAAGCAAAGAAATAAAGATTAAAAGTCGAACTAAAAATAATATCGCATTATAAGAAATATATGAAAACACAAGCAAAAAATGTTTAAAAGTATTAAATTGAACCAAAACCACGTACACAGCAATTGATTAGATTGTATAAGTGAACGCGTAATTTTTAGTGTGTTTGACTCAATAAAAAAATAAAATTAAATAAAAGTAAAAAAGAAAAAAAATGTAATAAAAAACAGCAAAAGTCCCAAATGGTAAAAGTTAAATAAACAAAAAAACAACAATAAAAAGATGAATTCTCGACCCCATTGGCTGGGAACTGAAAAAACGCAAACAACCAACCAAGAACCCTTTTGTGTCTTGTTAATTATCATTATTGTATTTATCTGCATGTGTAGACAAGAAATAAAAAAACCAAATATGTTAATGCGTTCCGTTATTTGCGTTAATTACAATTATTTATATATGTATACAAAAAACGACAACAACAATAAAAAATACACTGCATATGTATGTGCTAAACACGATTACATCCACAGCTACACAAACAATTATATATGCTTTTAGTTAGACGCTCAACAAAAAGCACATCAAAATAATAAAAAGAAAATATTACACACAAAAATGGTTCATACACAACAACAAATGGGAACACATGCAAGTATTTTTGCAAAGTTTTACTAGATATATTTGAAAAGTAATACTATACACACACATACATACATACATATATTGTCTTAGTTATATGATACAAAGCGGAAAATAATATTATTATACAACATTACGTCAATCCCATATTTTATACGTGAACGTACATATTTATACATGCATATAAAAATTATTATTACATTTACATGCAATACGCAATTATAATCATTTTTATCAATCAATAATAATAATTACCTACTCAAAGATGCAAGATCAAAATGTTTTTTTAGTTGACTTATGCATTGTCTATATACTTTTATATTTTAAACATAATTTTTGTTAGTAAAAATATATATGCAAACAAACAAACTTCGTTAACAGCCACTGGCTTAATGTTGTCAACTAAGTATTCATGTTGTTAGCAGCTATGTCAACCTAATTTTAAGTCTTATTGTAATCGGTTGAAATACAATTTTATTGAAATACAAATATAACTTTGTCTTTTTTCCTTTCGACGTGTCAATTTTTGGTGTTTTCGATTAAAATTAGGCAGGACATTAGGAGCGGTTCGCACTGGAAGCTGTTGTGCACTTAAGACAAAAATGTCTCAAGTCAATAGTGAATAATTCCTAGACGATACCTCTTTTTATGACATCTTTGACATTTGTCAAGTAGGCAGATTGTACAATTTAACCATGGATACCTACCCGACAGAACAACGCTTTAAAACTCTTCAAACTTATTATGAAAATTGTTGATCTTTAAGAACAACATATCGAAAAATTCGTAATTTGTTCGCTGGAAATAATCGTTCGAATGAGTCGACAATTCAAGAGTTGGTGAAACTTTGCAAGGAACAGGCTCTGTCAAGCACTGAAAAAGGACTGGCAGATCGAAAATTGGGCGTTCTGTTGAGAATATTGTTTACTTCAATGCCCATTATAATATAAAATGCATAGTTTTCCTTTCTCGAAACCGGCAACATTACGGAAGTGTTGTCATACGCCTTACGAAAGTGTTGCATATTTTACGTATGAAAAGACGAGAAAAAAACAACCCAAATTACACATAGAATATAATAAAATCGGCCACTATAGCCGAATGGGTTGGTGCGTGACTAACATTGGGAAGTGCACAGGTTCGATTCTCCGGTCATGAAACATCAAATGCTAGAAAAAGTTTTCTCTAATAGCGGGCAGGGAATGGAAAACTCCGAGTGTATTTCTACGATAAAAATATGTATATATCTATATATATAATACGCCCGTACACTTTTTTTGGGTGTTTGTCGAGCTCCTCCTCCTCTTTCTGGCGTGTGTCTTGATGTTGTTTCACAAATGGAGGGCCCTACAGTTTCAAGCCGACTCCGAACGGCAGATATATTTTATGAGGAGCTTTTTCATGGCAGAAATACACTCGGAGGTTTGCCATTGTCTGCCGAGGAGCGACCGCTATTAGAAAACACCTTTTCTTAATTTTGGTGTTTCACCGAGATTCAAACCTCCGTTCTCTCTGAATTCCGAATGGTAGTCACGCCCCAACCCATTCGGCTACGGCAGCTGCGATGAAAAACGCTCTTCATAAAAAACCAAAAACCATCTGCCGTTCAGTATGAAAGGCGTACACGACAAATAGGGGAAGGAGCTCGGCCACACATCCAATAAAGGGTGTAGCGGCATGAATTGACAACTGAGTAAGGTAAACTGTGTTGACATTTCTTTTCAACAACGTTTGGCAAGTCATCATAAATCGTTTAACGCCAGAACAACGTTTCCAAATTTACTATTTGGAAATTTACTTTGAAAAAAATAAAGCTGCTCGCGAAGTTTACAGAGCACTGGCGACATCATTGGTCCTCATTCCTTTCCAAATGAGGAAGGAGTTACCGTTACAGTGAATGGCGGGCCTATCGAGCCATGCTGACTGAATTTTTATTTCCAAAAATTAATTAGCCGAACATCCACGACATTTGGTTCCAACAAGACGGTGCAATTTGCCATACAGCGAGCTTAACAATCAATTCAAGTCAGCATTGACGTCGTACGGCCGGATTTAAAGTAGTTTAAAGATTAAATTAACTTAAATTGACCATGTAACTCGCAGCGGCGACGGACATATGCCGAAGTCATATTAAAAAAATAAATGCCTTGAAATTATCTCCAGATTATAATAAAAAAAATCATTCCAACAATATTTCTTTTTTTAAATAAAAAAAAAATAACAAAAATAAAAATATTTCGATATATTATTGGTTTATTCGTTTTCGAAGACCTTCTTGGCAATTTCTAACTTAATCTCACGAATGTCTTGCTTGTTATTCTCCCTAAGAGTCTGAATAGTTCATAAATTGTTCGCAATTTGGCATCCCTGACGCAGGGCGGAATAAATGCTATATTATTACAAGAAGAGACAGCGCTTTAGATTCATTCGTCCTTCTGCTGAACCACCAAGACATTTAATATGGACGTCCGCCACCTAAATGAGATCCGCGACATGGAAAGGTGACCCGCGTATGGAAAGTCGTGAGCATTTACGCAAGATATAAAGCATGGTTTCTTCTTTATATTTCTTACAGCTCCTGTAGACTTTGCAATATCTTTGCCTTTCCGCATGTCTTGGTACGAGTATAAGCAATGCTTTGTCAGAGATCCAACAATCGTTGGTATATCCTTTCCCATCTTATTTCGGTAACGTTTAAACAAGTCGTACATTGACTTCATCTTTCACAAGCTGGTCTAAGTAGTCGAATATGCAGTTTCTCTCTATACATCTATGTTAGGTGGAATCTATTTTGTGTAGTCACCTTCTTCAGAGATCGGTAACACTGTAACGCATCTTTAGAATCAAAACCTTAACTCCCAGTGCTCTAAATGCATCAGTAAAGAAGAGTAATTATCCTCCTGGCGGTTGTGTTCGAGATATTCTACAGCCCTCAAAAGCGCTGTTGCCTTACTGGAAGACCATGCAGTCATACTGTGTCGACAGTCGACAAAATGTAATAAAAAAAATCAAAATAACGATGTTATTATATTTAGTTAAATAGTTATTTGAACTTTTTATTAAATTTTTGAAAATAAAGATTCCGCTGGAAATCTTTTTTGGTCTCCATTCTAGCATTCCACCTTCGCAGTACCAAACCAAAAATCAAAAATTGGAACGCACTCTCTATGTGACATTAATTCCTTACAGCAATAAATCTTGTAGAACTGCGTTCAATCTATCAGAGTGTAATCGTTTTTATTCCAAGATCTGCACTACCTGGCCTCGAAGTATCTCTGTAAAACAAAACGTAAACTGAGCATACGCGGTGAGGCATCATGAATTCGTTCCGGAAGGGCAAATGCAAATATATTATAATTTGAAGGCAGGAAAGTATGTGCAAGCAAGGGCCAGGATAGCTGAAAAAAAAAATGCATAGATTCTGAGCAATGATAATGCAACATAGAAGTCCTTAAAATGTAAACTTCTTATCGTGGCACCTTCAAGGCGAGAACGTCGATATTTTTCAGATAGTCGCACTGCAATTTTAGCTTTGTCGCGTTTCATAACCAAAACAAGACTGGTTAAGCTATGGACAAATCTTTGGAAAGCGTCTGCAACCGGTTCTAGGCAGTCGTAATTTGGCAGATAAGTTAGCCAGCGAAAGTTCGTTGGCCACAAGCCTCTGAGAATGTTTGACTTGCGAAAATGTGTCTTACTATATATAAAAGAATATTTCCAACGTCCTATGCAAAAAAAAATTTAAAAATCAACGCGATTATTGAACGAATTCAAACATACACTTTATTGTACTAAAATTTAATTGGCTATAAAACTGCATATCTAAAAATTATCTAAAGATTCTGATTAAGTTGAACATTTTAATAATAATTTTTTGCAATTTGTTTAATTTTTGTGAATTTTGTACAAAATTTGGAACTTTGATTTATGAAGATTTTGTTAATTATATCGGGAGTTTTTTTAGGATCTAGAGAACTTAAAACGATAATACAAAACAGAAATATTATTGGAATGAATTTTTTTTTATTATGAGCTCTGTTCATGAAGCAAATAGTTTGTAACAGTTGTTACAAATTATCAAAAATGGTGTTCATATATCCAAAAAACTTGCAAAGTAGGGGAAAGTGAGAGAGCAAACTGACATTTCATTTTGAGGGGAAGTTGCAAGTTTTTACTGGATAAATTTTTACTTCTAAGAATTTGAAAGTGAAAAAAGCTGATCGCAGAGTAAAAATAAACATGAATTAAAATTTGAATTATTGTAGAGTTGCGTCAAAGTTCTAAATTTAAATATGAATGATGATCAAAATGGAGAATGCAAATAAATATTATATACTCTAGACGAAATTTATAAAGTTTATTTGAAGTCATATATTAAATAGGAATCGGCTAATGATATAGAGATAGATATAGATATATATATGTACCTACTTCTGAACCACAGCCTCCAGTCACCGTTGCTGCAGTTTCTGAAACACAATTCGAAAGCATTAAAGGTATATTTTGTGTTTTATGCTGCTCCTTCTTGGTTATTAACTAATTTGGCAATATATTATATATACATTAGCGTGGCAGTTATTTGACCTGTTTTTTTATATACAATATTTTTTCGCGGGCTACCCTCCAGTTTGGTTCCATTCTATATAAAAATGACCTCTGTGAAATTTGGTGCCAATCGGATAGGGGAAAGGTGTGCCCCCGAGCCTTTCAATATGCAAAATTTACCCCAAAATGACAAAAAATTTTAATTTCATTAAAAGTCTGTTTTTTATTTTACATGAGTATATATACAGCGTAAATAAGTAGTAAAAGAATTTAATTGGTAAAGTATATTAAATTATCCATACAGTATTTAGCATATATAGTTCCATATGACGCTTACTTCATTGCAATTTAGTTTAATAACAACATATAAAAAAAAAACTAAAAAAAAAAGAAATAACTCATTGAAGAAAATAAAATAAAAATGAATTAAAAATCTTTATTTTTAGATATAGTTTGTTTATTGCAGTCTGGGAACTTCTGTCGATAGTCACTTACAACTTGGAGCACGTACTGCATTTGTCGCTCATTTTTTGTATATAACTTATTAAAATCCTTTACGAGTACTAGTTTAACACCTCTCTCCGCCGTATCATTTGTTACTTTAAGTTTAATAACTAATTTTAAAGCTTGGACGAAATCTTTATGTTTGTGTCACCGGGCAGGATCTGTGCATAGGAATTCGTCATTTATGTTAAATCTTGCAAAAAATCGTTTTGTTTTGTTGGAGACAAATTGTTCAAGTCCTTGGTTTAATAATTCAGGAACTTGGCTTGTTTTCACGGTTATACTTTTAATACTTTTTTCACATTCAGCATCAGTTTCACGATTCAACGCCTTTACCATTTTAATTTTTGATTCTGCCGTCACATTTGGGTCAAAGAAGGCCAAGGCGATGGATTCAGGTGATAAATACCACAAATGATTTTTGATTTTTTGTAAAGCCACACGAGAGATGTCTTCGTCAACTGTCCGATATTTATAAATTTTGGAAAGAACACTGAAATCCAAAAATACTGCTTTGGCTGCAGAAGGTGCACAAAACCACGCTTCGATATATATATGTACTGATAAGGAAAATGCAAATATCACAAATTGCATTTTCCTGACGCGGTGATAATTTAAATTCATCGCGAAACATGAATATCTTAAAGCAATAAATAGCCTTAGCCATCCACCTTGCATGATGGATAGCTCCTGGAGCACGGAAGGATACTCCACGAGATGGTATTTCGCCAAGAAAAATAGCAGCCAATTGTAAAAATTCTCGATAATCCTCTCTCGGTTGTTGTTCTTGCAACGTGCTTCGTATAAAATCAAGATCTCGGGAAACATCGACCGGATCCAAATGTTTTCTGATCTTCTTATTCACGATTCCGGTTTTAAAATTATTAACATTTATTTTAAGCCAAGCAGTTTGGAACTTTTTTAAGATTGGTACGGTTGGGTCGGTAGTTTTACCCATCTTCTCCTCGAAAACGGCTTTTAAAATGATTTCGTATATGTGATGGCGGCAAGGCAAATATAAGAGATCTTTTTCTAGAAAGCTTTCAATCAAAACACACGCACCATTAAAAGCGCCCGTATTAGAGGCAGTAGTGTCAAAAACCAATGCTTTTACGTAGTCCTAAAGGCCCCATTCCGCAAGGGTTTCGCAAACAGCTGTTGCCTGTTCTTTTCCACTCCCTGATTGCAATGCAGCTACACCAAGAAGTTGATCGGAGTTTCTCACGAGAATTGTTGATCGCAAAAGTCTCCACATCTTGGCTTCAAGTGTAGCTATAAGAATATGAACTGCATTCCTGTCACTGATCTTGCACTTATCCAAAGCAGCAGCAAGCTTAGGAGTTATTATTATTTGTCGTCCTCTTTTTTGTTTTGCTGGTACAGACAAATGTTTTGAACATTGCGGAATTCCCTCTGAAGCACGCGCTTCTAAATCTTCTCCGCTGCTTGAACTCGACGTCATCAGTATATCAGATTGAGCTAGAAATAGTATTAACAATATAAGTACGATTTAGTTCAATATACATAAATATTCATGTTAAATAGGTAGCTAGAGAAGATGAAGATAAATACTTACTCAATTGAAGAACTTCATTATTGCTTCGTTCTTTACTCTTCTCCTCTCGTAATTTTCGCTCAGAAACTCGAGTCTCTTTCGCACTTAGCTGGTAATCAATTCCATACATAAACCCCGGGCGTCCTTTCATCCGCTGATTGTTTAAGAACTGCTTATCTTCTTCAATGGATATGATACTCAATGCATTGGCGTGTGCAATATCGAAGAGATCCTCGAGTTTTTCAACGAAATCTTTTTCTTTTTTCTCATGATCCATCGACGTTCTTGCAGCATGAAGTTGAAAAGTTGCCGCCACTGCTGATAGAGACCTTCTAACTTTGGTATACAGTTCTTTAGTTCTTGCGTCGGAATTCGGGCTTTCTCACAATATATCATCACTTCCCGCACAGCTAGTGAAGCACTGCCTCGTATTGTTAACTTACACACCCGTAAATTGGAAAAAAAACTTGTAACGTTTGTTTTACAGATAGAAGTTTGTTTCCAAAAATTTCATTTGAATAATACCCGAGCAGATAAACTTTTCTCGTAATAGAGGTCGCGACATTGTACTACCGAATGAATGCCTTCACGTCAAATGTTGTAAGCAACTAATGATTTTTTTTAAAAACTTTAATACAAAATTTTTTTAGCCAAAAAATTTGAATTACCGTTGTTATTTCAGAAACGAAATGCTCGCCTACTTTATTTGATACTAGTACTAGTTTTTGATATTGATATTATCCAAGACACGATGTGTACGTTAGTCAAAACGCGAACCCAATTTTTTATGCGCGGAAATCTGTTTGAAGAAATCTATTTTCATTTCGAATTTCAAAACGTGATCAGTTGATAAGTTATCTCACATATTTTAACTTCCGTTTTGTTTTTGTAATTCAGAAATTGAAGAAAAATGGAAAATTTTTGACAGAGTTGTCAAAAAGCAAGGGTCGAACGACTTGGTAGATTCTGCATTGAATATATTTTTTTAAGCGCAATAATTTGAATTATCATTGTAATGTGATAAACTAAGTGCTCGGCTACTTTACTTACTACTAGTAAGTACACACGGGGGCACACTTTCCACTTACCAGATTTACTTCAAACTTTTTTTCCACCATTTTTATACACAAAGGAACCAATCTGGGGGGTAGCACCAATAAAAAAATAATCTTGCAAAATAACTGCCACCCTAATATACATATACATAGACGGAAGCAAGGAAAATATGAAGAAAGCTATGATTACCTCAACAATTGTATTGGTAATGGAATGTTCTTCATCTGACAGCGGTGATGAATTGGAACAAATTATTGCGGGCAAAATGAAAACATACAAAATGCTGTATCGTAAATGAACTTTATCTACTCACACGCTTTTCACTTTAAATACCACGGTAAATAGGGACTTCTTTTATATTATATAGCAGGTAAAAAAACAAAAAAAAATTCCCAATGACTCACTAGCCAGATGTTTTTTTTACTTACGTCATTGCCTCGACGTCATTACGTGCAGTCGTCAGCGTATGAGACCAGGGAGTCTCCCTCTGGTGGTTGGGGTAGCTTCGATAGATAGAAGTGGAACAGCAAGGGTGAAAGGACACCACCCTGCGGAACACCTTGCTTCATCTTCCTTTGTTTGGATGTTTGGATGTTTGGCCTCTAAAAAACACTGAGGAGTGACGACCGCTCAGATAGTTGGCGGAATGTCGACTGAAAAACATCGTCTAGTAGCGTGGAATGGCTGACAGTATCGAAACCTTCTTCAAGCCCAACGCTACTAGGCCAGTCCTCTCGCAGGGCCAGTTTTGGTTAAGCCCGCGGTTTATGTGGGCGTTTATGATAGTGAGTGCTGTGGTGGTGCTGTGCACTCGACGAAAACCATGCTGATGTAGGGCTGAGGCCAGGTGTTTCCTAAAGAGTGGGTGTAGGAGGGTTTCAAGTGTCTTCACTATTGGGCAAACGAGAGTTATCGGGCGATAAGATTCCCCTTTTTTGGCGGGTTTCCCAGGTTTCAGCAGTTGGACCACTCTCCCTGATTTCCACTTGTTAGGAATTATGAGAGTGGCCATGGACATATTGAAACCTGAACCTCATCACAGGAGGAAGTAAGTGGCGCAATGTCATTCGTCAGTTTGTGCAGCCGTCTGGTGTGGCGACGACTGGATCTGTCGGCCGGAGGATGCAATGTGAATAGTCAGCTAAAAAAACTCTCGGATCTCTTCGGGTCCGACGAAGTGCAACCGTTAAAGGTAATGGCCACCTTGTCGTTGTGCTTCGTGAACCAGAGTTTACTCACACCAGTGGTGAAGTTACAGGCCTTCAGGTGCTCAACCCATTTGGTCCGCTTGTGTTGATTTGCCAGTTGCTGGATCTCCGAATTGAGACCCCTTATGCGGGGATCCCCGGAATCAACCTGGCGAAGATGGTCACGCTCGTTTGCTAAACTGACTGCTTCGGCTGGGAAATTACGACGTATGTCCCTGAGCCTTCCATCAGGGATGAAGCGACCCGCCGCAGCTGTGAGCACAATGCGGAATGCGCGTTCGCCTACGCGCACATCAATGAAGATGGGAAGAGCGGCGAAGGTGTTCTCAGTGAATTCCGCGAAGCCGGCCCAATTAGCTTTGTTAAATTTAATGTAAGACCGGTGATTCGAGGAAACAAAGTCTGCAGGTCTCTCATTCGAGACGATAATGGGCAAGTGGTCTGATGCAAGCGACAGCAATAGGTCGCCACGATATGCTATTAATCAGACCAGCGCAAGCTATTTTTATATCAGGCTAGCTGCTGCAATTGCCCACTACCCTGGCGGGGGCGTCGTCGTTCACAGTGCTGAATGTCGAATCGTCTATCTGCTCTGCCAATTGATGTCCCCTACGATCGTTTGGCAGGCTTGAATGCCAAAAATCGTGAAGCGCATTGAAGTCACCTACAACCAATCGGTTTTCACTTCTGATGAGCGCAGCTATAACAGAGTGATATCCCGCCGGGCAGCAGATGACATGGGGTATATATATGTTAAAAACTTCGAGCTCGGCATCACCTGACCGGACAGCTATACCTTGACATTCTAAGGTGCTGTCCCTGCGGTCGATGTCTTCGTCGGTCAGACGATACTGCACTGTGTGGTGGACTATGAACGCTAGGCCACCACCATTGACTCGCTCGTGATCTTGTCTGTGCACGTTATAGCCATCCCTGTATAGGGATGGTTGGTTTCTTGGACCGCAGCTAATGGGATTCCGTGTCGGCTCATAAAGTCGACAGCTCATTATTTTGCATTTTCTTTGGTTTATTCTATTTTTTTTACTTTTTTTGATTTTTCCCGCCAACAATTTAATCAGCTTGCAAATTGTTACTGGAAAATCAGTATTATTTTCGATCATTTTCTCTTTGAGAGCGAAGTCTCGGAAATTAAGTTACTGGCAAGTAACTGGATAATTTTTACATAAACAAACCTAATTTCATGTCATGGCTCTATAGCGCTCGCCATCCACCATAACGGCAACTCCTCCCTCATTTCGAAAGAAATAAGGACCGATGATATCAACAATGTTCTATAAAATTCGCGGGCAGGTTTTTTTTTCAAAGTAAATATCTGGCGTTAAACGTCAAACCTTACTGAACAGAAATGTCAACAGTTTGCTATTCTCAGCTGTCAAACCATAAGTACCGTTATTATACCATTCCCATGTCAGCTGGTTATACGTCATCGAAATGACTCGGGGTTTTCCCGACCAAGGGATGCCGGCCCACAAAACTAGCCCTGTATAGTGAACAGTCTATCGTTATTAATAGTTCCTATGTAGATAAAAGCACACCCTATACAATGAACTATATTTTTATATAAAAATAACGGAAAATATTTTGCATGAAAAATATTGCGTATATTATAAAAATATAAAGTGACTTAATTATGTGAGCACGAGTGTGCATATGTACATATTTATGTGGTAATCGCTATCATCCATGCCCTATGTATCTGTGTACTATCGCAGTTTTGCCTTTTCTATCAATCATAAAAATCAGATATACAGCTTTTCTCCTTAGAATACAAGGTTGGCTTTGTCGGAAAATTTATTATATTTGCAAATGGCGTCATAGTATAACTGCAGGATACAAATAGGCAAACAATGGGGCGCGTGAAGGTCAAAATAAACATTTCCATCACTCAAAATCTCCATTTATTTGTTCAAATAATTATTCAAAACAAAATTGGATGATGAATTTGTATGGTGAAATGGTTGAAGTGCCAGTCTGATGACTTAGTATGTATAAGTGATGAAATTTAAATTATATTTATTACAAGAAGTAACTCATATTTTATAGAATTGCATAACATTTTTATTTTTTATATCATAACTCCTTGAAGGAAATATATATTTTACTTCGTTGCAACAAAAAATTCACTGAAGCCAAAAATTACGTAAATGATCATGTTCGTCCCACTGTAAGCGCAGTAACACTTGTGCTTGTGAGTATATACATACATAACTGCTATTGCCGTTGAAGTGAAAACTCTCCCCAAAAGTTGAAAAATTAATAGGCGACTATCGAAATTAAAATTATTTGGGCGAGTGTTTCCAAAAGTCACTTTTCTTCTGCTGAACGAAACTTCGCAAGAATCTTGTCTATTGCCGTTGTATCTCCCTTTACTAGCGCTTTATTCTAAAATCAATCGCGTTTAAAACTAATAGAATCAATTTTGTGAGCGTGTATTACCTCAGCCAGTAGCGAATCGAAAGTCATTTCCTTGGTGCCCACCATATAGAAATCATCATCCGTTATGGTAATCTCGGCATCCGCTGAGTCCATTGTACCATCGTAGATGTTCAAGTCTTTAAAATCAAACACTAAACACCATCAGTTAATACTACTCACAATTAATTAAGTATACAAAAATTATTTAATAAAAAACTACAATTTGAATCGCTGCACCCACCTACACTTTTGATCAACTCCCCATTTGCATCGGTGATATTGAATTGAAATACGCTTAAAACGGTGCGCCGTTCAGGATTAGAATCCTTCAATTTGTTTCGTATCTTTTCGATAATTTGCTCACTCTTCATGATCCGGCCGCAATCAAAAACTAACGTGCACACAAATGGGTTCACCCTGAGCGACTGAAGCGGGCTAAGCTATATTTCGATTCCACTAAGAGGCTTAAGGTAGTGGCAATCTCGAAAGAATCTTGTTGATGTGCTTTTGTATGTATGTAAACAATATTTATGCATATAATTGATACGTTATACGACCGACACAATGAAGAATTTGCATGATGCTTAATTGAAATCAATTTACGTAAATTTATGACACATTGGCGCTGCAAACCAGGTTATTATTACATCTTTTGCAGCGATGACCGACTGGGTTGCAATAATTCTATCTACATAATACCCATAATTTCATTTGGTTTTTATTTTATTGTTTTAAATACTACATCTCATAGCAATTATATGACTATTTTATAATTTACAATCTATTACTATATTTATGGCTTCCACAATTTAAGCAGACCATCTTCACCATAAGTGGCCAGCAAGTTTTGGTGCGGATGATGCGCTAGGCCAATGACATCTTTTTCGTGTACCTATAATGTTGTAAAATGGTGTTTAGCCATACATGTACATACTTATGTAACCATTATTCATTAGTGCATAATATAACATACTTACATTAAGCGTACGTTCTAATTTGCCAGACGTTACCGAAAAACAGTACAGTACTTGATCCTCACCGGCACAATAAATGAATTCACCACGGGGTGAGATAGTCGCCGAAATGAAAGCACCGCCTTCACGTTTACCTGATGAGAATGAACGCACAATCTGACCCTGCATATTCATAATGACCACAGTATTCGAGCGATTGCAAACAATAAAATGTTCCGGATTCTTCGGTAATATTAATACTGTATTCACAGCCAGCTCGTTGCCTAATGGCTTATAGGTAGAAATACATTCGGTAGTTTTTAATGACCAAATTTTCACTGTACCATCCGATGAGGCGCTGAGTATGTTATGTCCATCTGGCGTAAATGTTGCCTCATTTACAAACGAAGTATGACCTTGAATGCAAGAGAATCAGTTAACATAGTTTCAGCAAACTTTATTACTAAATATACCTTTGAACTCTTTTAGCATTTTCCCAGATTTTAGGCCATGTAATCGTAAACTGTAATCAAAGGAAGCGCTAAGCACTTGACTGTTATCACGCGAGAACTGCAAACAGGTAATGCCTTTTGTGTGTGCTTTTTCAAATTTCCTTAAACATTGTCCTGTAATAATGCGCCAGACTTTTATTTGTCCATCCTGTGCACCAGAAGCTATCATTTCGGAGTCTCGTGAAAATGATAATGCCAACACCGCTTGCTCCATCATCATAAACTGGTCCTGAGCCTGATATTTTAGATCTTTGCGTATTTTACCTGTGGTGAAATTCCAAACCTCAAGGAAACCATCGACACTGCCTGTTATTAAATATTGACCATCCGGCGAGAACTGTGCGCATTCCACATGAGATTTCTGGCCAAATTTAATTTGTCGGAACATTTGGGTTGGGAACATTTCTTCTTCCTGATCTTTCATTGCTGCTTTACCACGGAATAAATCGATTGTAGTACCCGGCGGTAAAAGACCTTGATGTTGTTGCCATTTCAAGGCTTGACCTAGCAATGCTAACAAACGCGACGACGGCACCACATGTACTTCACCACTTAACTCTTGAGCTATGACTGCTCGTCGTTTCTCTTTACTACTGCCTTCTGGATATGCTTCTCTCGGATCGAAATATGCACGCTGAAGCATATTTTCTACAAAATAATGTTAAATATGTATTTTTTATAGTAAAATTAAAAACGACTACTTTTACAGACCTAAATGTATATAGCGCTCAGGTTCGTGCTGTTTTAGCATAATCATAGGATCAGTCTGCCTAAGCAATGATCGAGCTGCACCCAATTCACGTAATTCAATTAATTCAAGTACAATTTGTTCATATAGATTAAGGAGCTTCTTGTCAGGTAATTTCAAAGACTGCGTTACTTTTAGCACAGTGTCCCAGTGACCATTTACAATATCCTGCACAAAGCCATCTACACTGTCCACGGTATTCAATGAAACACCAGTCTCTTCTTGTAGTGTTTGCAACGTTTTAAATAAATTAGATTCTTTTAAATATTGCTGTATAAGTCGAATAACACTGAAATAAAAATGTTGGCGTTAGGGCATGTATATATTCAAACTTCATCCCGGTGACAACCAAGACGGACCATAACACCATTATTCATACTTACTCAGCTGATTCGATTTCAATAGACATGATGACTATTATGAAAAATATAAATAAGTTTATGTATTTATATTAATTTTAATAGAAAACTTCTCAAAAAACCACCGCAAAAATTCGTTCAATGCGTACCACCGCAAAATGTCAACAATACTCGACCAGATTACAAAGATGCCAGATGTAGAATGTAAGTAACGTGTTTCTTATTTGCAAACCGCATTGCCAACAGCGGTAAAAGTTATTGAGAAAAGACTTGCTGCCTTTTAAAAAATAACATAGGAAAAATAGCATACAAATAATGTTTTTCTTTTTTATCATGGTCACGTTTTTTTATTATGGTTTTTAGAAAAAGCTGAGAGCGCTGAATATAAGCTTAGCAATTAATTCCTATACTAAAACAAATAACAATTTAAACGGCTAGACAGAAAACCTCTTCTATTCGCCACTTCTTTACTCGCTATATTTAGGCCTCTTCTTTTCGCCAAGCGTAAGCGAGTGGCAGTTATACCAGTCTAATGAAATATAGCCATACGCGCTAACGGCAAATAACACTCCTTAACTTTGTTGTTGCTTTCGCATGCAAAATTTTTCGTTAAGTTCATCGAGCATGAAGATAGAGAGCGGGGATATGGCGTATATTGTTGTTGCTTTCTCACGCAAATGTTTCGTCAAGTTAATCGAGCAGAGAGATAGCGAGCAGTCTATGCAGTTTGTGTTGCTGTAGCTAACAAAAACCTGGGGTCGTAGTCGAAGTTCGCTCTAAACTTGGGTATGCTTCCATCATACTATAGAACCTTATTACAGATGTCATGTCAGAAATGAAAGAGTACGAAGAAATTTCCTTCGTTTTACTTTAAGTTCTCTTAAGCTTGCTGACCCTACGCCATCTCGTTGTAAGCTGGTCCACCTATAAACTCGTGAAACGAGAATAACTGTTCAGTTGCTTATGTTTATTTTTGATATTATAGCAGGTTTTTTGGATTGTCCAGATCTTCTTGAGAATATATCTGTTAATGTGCTTCACTAGTCTCTATATTCATCTTTGCTATTTTATTTGAGTGCATCTAAAGCTAACTACTACTATTTCGACCCGACGGTATTCTGTGGGCAAGAGTTTTTAAATGAGGTGATGAACTCTGGGCGAATGTCCTTGAAAGTCTGTCTATTTTCAATCCGGTCTAGTAGTTTTATATACATATGTCTAGATCAAATCGGTAGCTTCATTAAAGAAGTAAATATAATTTCAGAAACTCTACACTGTTAGAATAGTGATTTCAATAAAAAATTGTTGCCGAACTTTTGAGACAACCCAACACTGTGCCAATTGTCTTGATTTTTTCATATTGTTATTTAAAGACGATTTATTCATTTGATTCGATAAAAAATATTTAAAATTTTAGCCCAAGTCAGTAGGTTCTACGTCACCGAAGCCAAGTGACTTTTATGCTATTTCAATTTGAATTATTTAAAATATATGTATGCCAGTAAACGCTTTCGGGGTAGGTTCTATAATAGCTAGGTGTGCGTGGAATTGTACCAGACCAAGCGATATTATTCCACTAGGGTTACTCATAGAAAGTTTTAATTGTTGCAAAGCAACCACTTTCATACCTTACATTTGTACCATCGCAATCTGCATAATTTTTTTCTAACACTAAAATTTAATAATAAAACTCTTTGTATCTAAGAATTTATTCAGTAACCACCGTTTTACAATTTTTTTGGAATACAATATATGTGAATGCACTACCTCGTTTTCATTAAAGCTTACAGATAGATTCGCAAGAAGTAAACAACACACACACACACGAACTACTTAGAGGTAGACCAAACAAATAATATTGGCTGAATTTTCAATAAAGTGACGGCCCCAAAATATTTCTATGTTTGAGGCGCCATTTATTTATAACATTCTAAACTTTTAATACTTTCTTGCAAACTTCAATATATGTTAACAAGTTTGAAATACTCCACTTTTTCGGAGATATTTTTAAAATATGTATATAGAATTTAAATTATGACAAAAGCCCCTATATAAAAATAGAGATTTAGTTATCTTTCTTCATTCGTGTTGATGTCATTCTGTAGATAATCGAATCTCTGCCGGGATCCATGTCAGCAATGGCATAGCATACGGCCAACAGCGAAAGACCCAAAGCAACCATGAACCATAGAATGATGTTGAAAATTACGGGATAATTTTCATCGTAATAAGCAGCAAGGTTGTAAGTATTCTGTTAATAATAAAACAATTATTATAAATGCTACCTCGAATTAAAACACATAACTTTTAATATACTTACAGTTGTTGATCCGGCAAGTGTGTCACGTCTTCTACGGGAAGTGCTACCATCTTTTTCATCCTCATGAGCAATAACTACGACGAGAATTGATTGGGAGGAGTCTCCTTCGATTTTTTGCTGAAGGGTATTTAGTTCGTTAACCAAAGTGGAAACTACCTTGGATTTTTCAACACCACTCTTAACAAGTTTAGATACGTCAATTTTCGCAAGTATAAATTCATTGTTTGATTTAACACAGTTAACGAGCTCCTAAATCATAATAAGTTAGATAGATTAAGTACTCAATAAACAAGAATTTATAATATTATATGATATTCACGTACGTTTTCCTGTGAGCTAGACAAACTTATATCGCATTCAGATTGATCTTCGGTCAAGGCCAGCTTAAGTTCCTCTATTGAGGCCGAAACAGTTTTACCTTCCACACTATAGCTCACTACGTCATTACTGAGGGCCAGTTGCTTCAAACCGTTTGCAACTACAATCATTGTTTTTTGTGGAAGTCCAAAGGGATCTTTGATCACAAGACCAGGAAAATCCGCGGAGTCCGATACATCCAAACCTTTTGCTGCCTTAATAATGTCACCCACCTGTTCACTGGGGAGTGCAGTAGAAACGGGCTGGAAGGATAACGATTCAGGCGTATTCAGCACGTAGAAAGTGCCATCAGCTTGAACTATAATATGAAGGGTTTAATAAGTCTTATTTTACAAAATTGTGAGGTTTACAAGTGATATGCACAAAATCAATAAAACGTTCACTAACTACACCCAACAATTGCAACTACTTTTTACACTCGCCACTAGGCCGAAAATATGTTTTTATTATCCATTATGGCTTCACTTACACTTTAAACTCTTTTATATTGTATAAATTATTTAAGGATTACTCACCTGCTAAAAAGCAGAACATAAAAATTGCACAAATCCGCAGCATATTTTTTATTCCTGGCCCTCGATGAAAATTGGTCATATGACAACTCAGACGGACGTCTCAAATACAACAATAATGTCACAAGTCAAAATTTGGATTTTGTGTTGAAGTGGACTGTGTTTGTAGCGTACGGTTGGCAATAGTGGGATGGTGGAGACATATAGAAAGTGGTTTTAAAAAATTTATTTCTCATTATTAATTTATCAGTTTCGTGCACACTTGAATTAACGTTATTTACGTTCTCTGCTTAAAGTAGCAAAAATAAAGCTTTTAACGGTAAATATCTACTTCGTGATGCAAATGGAAAAAATGGTCGAAAAAGTCGGTGGAGGTACCAATCGCTGCTTATTAACACAACTTTCAATCATCCGAAAGGGCAATGTGACTTTTTTCACTGATCAAAAGTTATTTGCGGAAACTATTTTAAAATGTTACTTTTTTCTTTAGCTTATAATAGGAAAGTAAAATACTTACTGGTCAAGCTTAACTGTTTCTTTATATACATAGATATAATTGGCGCTTATTTAAACGGAATTTGACAAACAAAATTTAAAAATATTAGCAACAAGTGAAGCTAAAGGTATATTCTTTTAATTGCCGTGGGCAAGGAAAATCCACATAAAGTTACTTCGTTACAGCACAAGATTTGTTTTCTTTTCTTGTAATTTTGCTGATTTGAATGTCAAAGTGTTCTGCTTCTTTGTTGTTGTCTTATAGTCTAGACAGACGATGGCGTAAATTAACGACTTAATTCGGAGTTATCTCAAGAATTAGGTGCAACTAATGCGGATTGGAAACTATACAGAATTTTCATAGTTAAAGCGGATTAGGGGAATTTTCAACGGCAACATTACCGAAAAATGACAGTTAATATCTAATGTGAATGAGAAATACTGAAACTTTTAAAAAGTTTTCACTAACTAACACTAACACTAAATTACAGTTTGTAGTGATATTTAGGGGCAGTTAGAGAAATTACAATTTAAGATTTCTTTTATATAAATAAATATTTCTTCTTCTTTTACTGATAAGACTATCCGATAAGCTAATCAATTGATTGTTTACATTCTCATTGACATTTTGATAATCAAAATACAAAATTGCTAAGCCCAATTATATTTTTTGCCTTTTTTTTTTGCCGATGCCGCCGTCGCTAATCATTAGCAAGTAGCGAATAGATGAAGCAACTGGTATAAATAAACATGTCTTGACAGCACTGCAATAGGGCTGCCTAATATTACATTTGTTTGTAAAACAGTGAGTTATACCAGTTTTATGAGGCATAACCAAGGAGAATTGAGTACCATAGGTGGCGCCTTCCAAAAACAGTTAATTTATTTTTCGCGATGGTGACAAGTCTGACGCCACTTTCCTTTCCAATAAAAAACAAACGAACGAAACAAGCAAAAGGAGGAGAAATTACATGTTTGTGAAAATTCATTGAATGGCTTGGTAATATTGTATTTGTAAGATTTAAACTAAACAAACTAATGAAAACTAAATGCTTTGTGTTAAATTGTGAAAGCACAAATTAATATCAAGCCTCCAAATTCAGTTTGTTTGCGATTTTATGCGGAAGGCGCCATGGCAGGAAAGTGTTTGTGTGTGTGTATAGTTTCTTGTGTTTGGCTGTTTCCATTGTTTTCGCCTATACTTCCTTTTCACAAACAAGTAATTCTCCTTGCTTTTATTTGTTTACTCATGGCTCTTACGACACAGCGAATTCGGAAAGCGCAACCATTATTCTATCATCCTTGAGGTATAACCGCTATACTTGCTAGCGGCGAATCTTGCTCAATAACTTTATTGATATTTTCATATGTAAATTTTTCGTCACGTGTGCCGAGCAGATTACTTTTAATGTGTTCACAATTTGCAAAAAAACAGGTTACAAAAATGTATCAATATTACGTACATATCATAGATATACATATATGATACATTTCATGAATAAATTTATTAATTTTAAATATATAAATATACATATATACATTTTATCGCCAATATATTAGTATGTATAGTGAAGTTTATGAAGGCTCTTTGAAGGCAAATACCTGCAAAACTGTTATTTCCGGAATGTTGGGAGATATAATGGTTGTTTAGGAGCCACTTCCTAACATCTCCACCAAGTTTCATTAAATAAATCATTATACTTTGCCTAAAATTGCTCATGCGGCATTTACTACTCCGACCCTAGTAGTAAATATGTAAATCCTGCTAAATAAAATAATTATTCCTCTTAACACCTTATTAAAAATTAAATTATCACTGATAAATACAGAGTGGCAGCACCAAGCAGCATTTAGTTCATTTTTCGCTCGGCACTCGCGTTTTGTTTACATTTTTAACAACGATATATTTAAGTTATTGCGAATATTTTCTGAATTTTTTTGAAAAATACAATTGAAACACATTACCATAAAGAAAAAGTAAAGTTCAACACCTAAGTGACTTGACTTTTGTGTAAAAAGTAATAGAAAATTCAATACACAAAACAATAATGGTCTCTGAAGTGCAACATCTTCAGGATTTAATTGCTTCCTCTTTTGTCCCTGCTTTAAAAAACGACTTGGATGATACGCCTTTGCAGAGCGAGCAATTTAATGAATACAGAAAATATTTAGAACTACAAGTACCAATACTTTATGACCTATTACAACAAAAACAGCAATGGATCTTCGAAAGCGAAGAGCAGGAAGCTTTTGAGGTAAAAAAACTAAAATTATGTTGCCTTTTTTAAACTCATTTATTTACAAATTAGACACTTGCCAATTTGTTGGCCTTGCTGTGCGAGATAACTGCGACATCGACCATTTACAGGCTGTCGGATGAAAAGATTCAAAGAAATGCGAATCGAATTCTACGTGAACAGCTTCCTATAAAAACCGTTGCTGTGGAACAACTCATCTTTACATTTTACCAGGAAAAACTTAATAAGGTTAAATGGAAAAAACAATTGGGAGCAGTGCATGGATTCTTACAGTTTTTACAGGTACAAGATATTGTTATTTTTACAGTTCTTAAGAAAATTTGTGTGGAAGGATCCAGGTGGTTTTACGAGCATATAATCAAGATCTGATATAAAAGTTCCGGGAGCCAAGCATATCCAGTTTAAGGCTCTATAATAATAACATTATGTTCATTTTTAAATGATTTACAGTGCTTAAAGTGGAACAGGATAATATTTTAACTTTCTTATCCATCTGTATCTGTTTACAATTGTATTTCTTTTTTTGTTTTTCGTAGTTGCAATATTGCGCTCAAACAATACCAAAGCAGTGGGTGAATTTCTGCTTATCGATAGGCCTAACTGTGCGTGAAAGCCATGAGCCTACTTGCAAACGCATGGGGATATTAATCTTTCAGCTTCTTTTGAATTCTAGTGTAAGAATATAGTAACGAAATCAACTCTTCTAATGAATGAGTGAATTTAATATTTATTAGGTTTACAGAATTTTTCGTACATTCAAGAGCAAAACATACACAGTGTTATATACGATTCAGCATACAAAGATGTTGATTTTTTGGACTCGGTAGAATCGGCAACAGATGTCTGGAAATGCTTGTACAGTTGTCTAAACTTCTTTACGGACTTAGATAGCTTCAAGGTAATTTATTGTATATATGTTTGAAAGGTTCAATTGTCTCTTATAGTTATTTTCTTTAGTGGAGCCAATTGGATGACCTGATGGAAAAAGCGATTAAAAATGTAACAATGGCATCTGATAGTATAATCTCCCTTTGCCATTTGCAATTTGTTATCAAATTTGCAGTATATTTCGCAATAAATCAAAAAGAGATCGAAAATCATTGCGAATCAGATCTCAACGACCCAGCTGCTTTAGAACAGTGTCGAAATGTGTGCGTTACAAACAATTCTTATACAATTTTTCGATGGGCAAAAAACATTTTGAATATGTTTACTGTGAACTCATATAAACTAATGCAAGATAAAGAGATTTCGAAGAAATTTTTATTGGTATGTGATACATTAAAGCTAGTACATGAAAAATGTTGATTTTATTCAATAGTATTTTACTTTTTAGGAAATACACAAGTGTTATTTGGTTTGTATAATGCCAATTGAATTACAAATAATCGGTCCACTCTTATTACAATTTCTGGAAAAGTTTACAATTGTTTTAATGCAGGTCATGAACTCACATAAAATGGATCTTGAAATCATTAAGGTAACAGCAATAAACAATCAAGTATCGAAATTTTCTAAATTTTTTTTAAATTTCAGTTAGTCCACATGACTTTGGAAACATTCAAATTTCAACTACAATATTCCCCCCACATTAATGAAAGTAAAGACTTCGAAAAACTTTACAAAGCTCTGACACAACTACTAAAACACAATACCTTTGTACAAAATAAATAAATGAATTAAAGTTTATTGTAAAGGTTTAGGAAATAAAATGCACAATTTTTCAACAAGGGTTTAAAAATAAAATGTACAAATAAAGGTGGGCGTGCATGTGGAAACAAAAACAAATTGACCTTCAAGTTTGGTGTGAAATATTCGCCTAAAAGAAAAACTACTTGAATAGATACATTCTGGATCTATTGTCAAAAACACATACCTCATTGTCTGAATCTTCACAACTACGTTGCTGAATTACGCCTTCTGCAACTACACCCTGCAGCTTCCGCTGAATACTATCAGCAATGTCATTGGGATTTTTGTTATTATCTTCATGTACTGAGTAGCTGGCAGGAGAGACTTCTTCGCCAGTTGCTGTTTCATCGGTTTCGTAACATGTGTCGAGTTTATTTTGAAACTCACAGCCTGATGGTATATCTAAAATAGCACAAAAACTGTTGTAGAATTTAAAAATTTTAACCAGATTTTCACAACCTTCGTCAAGCTCCGCACTTTCTCCACATTCGATATTAGCCATTTCTTTGGCGCACATTACTTCCGCATTCTCCGTAAGAGATTCTACCAAATTGAGACGATAAGTATGCTTCTCTTCCTCAATTTCTTGCTTGAGGCGTTGCATTTCCTCCTGCAGCTTTTTACGTCGTTCCTCTAACTCTAGCAACTTGGACTGTTCATTCTCCAATGTACGACATAATTCTTTGAAGGTATTATTCGCAATATCTACCAGTGATTGAGATTTGTCATAGAGTAAAGAATTTGAATTTGATACTTTTGCTGGACTACTGACATTGTCCTCCGTTTGAAGTTTGTCCAAATCATTCGCGCTATCTGTATTATGTGCCATTTTCCCAAATAATTAAATAATCTATGGAATAATCCTAAGTGTAAGTGAAACGAGGGGCACGAGTAAAAAGTTTTTATTTTCAAAAATATTATGTCAAATATTCAGAAAGAACGGAAAATTTCGTTTGACACTTTTCGCTTGGATAGCTTAAAGTAAATAGCTAACGTCCATAAATTATACTATTCTCTAACAACTAACGAGTTATGACTAAATACTCGTTTAGGTGGGATTACTTTAAATTCTGTCTCAATTGCAGTGCCTGAATTAAAAACGACGAAACTGATTTTTTTTGTTGTTTTTACGTGGGAAGTTATCGTATAAATAAGATAGTACAAGACCAAGGCATCGGGCTTGTATATAAGCCGCATGCGAGTACCAGATTTGACCCCTCTAGGCCTACCCTGTCGAAACGGTCTGTCTCTTGGGCCTACCGTTAGATGAAATAGATTACAACGACCGATGAGTTCACTATACTTGGCTGGGATTTGCGAACTGCTACAGCAACGGAAATTCGCAATCATAGACCTCTTCATTAAGCGTTGGCAAGTGGCGAACAGATGAAGCAACTGGTGGATAGCATGGTGAAAATAATGGGTTATACCAGTTTTATGAGGTATAACCATACTCTTTAGCGGCGAATCTTGCTCGATAACTTTGTTGTTGTTTTAACATGCAAGGTTGTTGTTGTTTTAACATGCAAGTATTCTGCTCGTCTTTTTTTTATTTTTTATTCTGCTCGCCAAGTCAGCAGAGCCCAGAGGTAACGAGCAGAGAAGCGGTGAATCGAAGGCGCCTAATACTCATGTGAGCGGAGCTTAGCATTAAAGCAGAGCAATACTAATCCAACTTAAACCCTCTGTTTATTTAAATCTATGTATTTATTTTTTGTTATCTTGTCTGTTGGATATTTTATAGTCCATGTACTTTTAACACAAATATTAATTTTCTAACAAATCAAAAAGCTTCACATACGAAAGTGATTTAATAAGTCCAAAATTTTATTTTGTTCATTCGCACCAAATCAATTGGATGTGTTATAATTCAGCCCGCGGTTTTGGTGTTGCGTGCATTTCACTTAAAATTATATGTAATTAATGTCGAAATGCAAATACAAATAACCAAAATCAATAATAATAATTGGCGCGTACACCCTTTGCCATTGCCTTCCTTCATTTTCGAACCTAAATTCTCTCTGAATTCCGAATGGTAGTCACGCACCAACCCATTCGGTTACGGCGGCCGCCAAAATCAATTAAGATCTGTATTTATCATGCTTTGTCCAATATATACAATTTAATTCATTACAAATGTTATTGTTTAACATAAAAAGCATTATCTGATGACTGGGAGTTGATAGAATTAAATATTTTTGCAGTCGGTGCGCATTGCCGGGATGATAGTGACCTCAGATTGAAGCTAAACATAATTGTGTAATGTATTACTTAAAGCACTGATTACACAACAGTAAAAAAATTAGTAATTATTATTAGTACACTTATAATATAATAAGATATCAAACAAATATGCAGTTACATAAGCCGATCCAGCACATTGTACTGAAACCGTTTGAATCGTTAACTCGTACTTTCTTTTTTCAATGAATTTAATTAAACTGAAATGAATTCAATTTTATGTAAAAATAAATATATAATACATACATATATGCTTAGGCTAACCCCATCTTATTGAAACTAAAATATGTGGTGTTCCACAACTGAACTTCCTTCAGAGAAGTAAATAAAATTTAGCATTGATATCTGAGAAAAGTGTGTTGATCTACATAATTGATCTAATTGCCATTTTTGTACTTATTCTTTTAGGGGATTTCAAAAATATTATCTCATGCGAATATTTGTTCACGGTGTATTACAATACTAAAATTCTATATTACTCAAGGTTTCAAATCATTGCTTTTCAGTTGGTAATATGCTCCCACGGGCCTCATTGCGCAATTTCTCTACTTCCAACTCTAGTTTCTTTGCTTTTAATAACATTACGGAACGTTCTATATCGAGGTTCTCCATCTGTTTGGTGAAATATGTTGTTTTCGCTCGCATAAGTTGTATTTCCACGCGGGTCCTTAGATCTTCTAATGTTTTGTTTCTTTGATATGGATTTTCGCGTTTAAATATTTTTGGTGGCTTAGGTTCAAAAGTATGATCGCTGTCTTCATTTATAAATGGATTTTCCCCCAAATATCCATCAACAAACTGTTAGTGAATACAAATTAGTACAAATGTGACGGTTGGAAGCAACAAGAAAATACCTCAATTTGTTTCTCGTAAAGATTGCTAATGTCTCCGTCAAAACCAGTAGATGAGTTATTACTTCTTGTTGGACTAGTTGGAGCTATTTTTCCATCAATTATTTCATACTTTGGCTTAAGTGGAGGTATTTTTGGTAATTTCTGTAACAAGAAACATTTATAAATACATATATAATAAAATTATTTGAGTTTTGGTGTCTTTTCTGGACGGATTGTCTGAATGTGATCATAGTCGTGGAATACATTTATTTTGCAGAGGCTAAAGCCTAATGGCCAAGTTATCAAAAAATTCTGTATTTGTCGACTAAAATGCCTAAAAATTCATAATATCTAGTATTTTTTATTAGCGCGAGGTCGTGGTTCTGTTAGGTTACACTTTGATCCTATACAAATCCCCTATCCTATATCGATCCTGTTGAATTTGTAAATAGGTGGACTTTAATGCTAGAGAAATACGGTATATGTAAATAAGTGTAACAAATGATAAGTTATGGGAAAACCTTGAGTTTAAATATAGTATACTAAAAAGATAAAGAAGAGAAACTCCAGAACAAAAGCCCAAAAAACGAAACGTTTATATGATAGTCCATCTAAGGAATAATCCGAATTAATATTTTGCAAATGACTGTCACTAGAGCATTTGATAAAATTACTTTTGGGACGTGTTTTATGCTGTTACAAGAAACAAATTATTAATTAATATGATATGATTTTAATAGTATTTTAGCCAAAATTAGCGCGAATAATCCGAAATCAAAAAACTAAGTAGTGTTCATATAATCTCAAAAAATGCTAATGAAAATCTAAATGTATGTTGTGTACTCTCTTAGAAGCTAACTTAAACAGCAAATTAAAATTCCACAAATACTTTAAGTATATGAACTCTTTCTTGTTTGAAACGCATGTAGTTAATGATGAAAGATTAACATTTTTCACCTATTAAAAGCTTTCAATTTGAGATGGATCGATGCTATTAAAGTGCATAGGATAGGACGTGTTAGTGGCGGTTGTGTATTTGGCTACAAAAAAATGTTGAAAGTATTTTTAATACAAAGTTTGTTGATCTGTTTGTTAATCTCGGTGACAGCAATTCATTGTTTATACCTCAATGCATAAATTGTACAAGCTGGAGCAACGATTTTACCAAGTTAAAAGAATTGTTTAACAGTGCTTTGGGAGTAGAAAAATATGAGCCAGTAGAGACTTTTGCGCTTCTTTATTAAAAAACTGATTTTTTGCCTACAAACACGCTGAATGACATGATTCCCATTGAAACCAATCTACTTCTTGAATTTAATATGAAATATAGAACATGAATAAACAACAACAGCAAACAAATTATATAAATTCCAAACAACTATGCTTCTCTATTTTAATTTATCCCAACAACCCCCAATATTTCACTTACCTTCATTGTTGGCTTGCCAGGCTTTCTCTCTAACTCTATTTTGTGGTACTAAAATGCAGCAAACAATTAAAAATTTGATACAAATAGTTTGTATGTAAAGCTATTTACTTTTAAATGTGTTAAGAGCCCTTTAGTTGACCCGAAACAGGTCTTTAGAACTTTATTGCAGCTTTTGCACTGCGCTGTCGGCCCACCGCAAGCAGAAACCAAAAAATAATACCATACTGAACTTTTATCATCAGCCTTTGATTTATGTGGGATATATTTCACATCTTCCAAGGTTTCTAATAAAAAATTTTATATGGAATAGCTTTTCTTATTAAAATATTAATATTTATTTACCCATGTTCCAAGTAAAGTAGCCACAACAAAAAATGGTAAATAAAAATATTGGGTTACACATCCCTGTTTGTTGACAACACACAGGGTGCGTAAAATTCATTTTTTTTTAATACTAGCCTACAGTCAGAAAAATTAAACCAACATTTTTTTTCTTTTTTATGTTCGTGGAACCTAGTGGTAATGTTTAACTTTGTTCACAGGACGGTTATTTGAAACTGTATAGCATGTACATAGCTAAGTAAACTACAATACTCCGAAAAATAAAGAAAATTGCAAAAGATGTGAGAGAAAAATTTGTCCCGGTTAGTACTCAAGTATGATAGGTTTCAACATTTGGCAAGGTAGTAACATGAGCAATGGCTGCGTTAATTTTTTTATCAACACAACTTCAGTTTTGTCGTAAACAAACCCCCCCAGATTCCCAGTTACGTTAGCAAATCATCAGCTGTTGTTGTTGTTGTTGTTGGAGCAGCATAAACATTCCATATTACATATATAATTGGCACCCTTTTTGGGTGTTTGGCCGTGCTCTTCCTTCTATTTGTGGTGTGCATCTTGATGTTGTTCCACAAATGGAGGGACCTACAGTTTCAAGCCGACTCCGAACGGCAGATATTTTTATGAGGAGATTTTTCATGGCAGAAATACACTCGGAGGTTTGCCATTGCCTGCCCGAGGGGGACCGCTATTAGAAAATATTTTTCTTAATTTTGTTGCTTCACCGAGATTCGAACCAACGACCTCTCTGTGAATTCCGAATGGTAGTCACGCACCAACTTATTCAGCTATGGCGGCATTCCCCATACTTACATACAAATCAGCTGATTCTTTCAAGTTCGTTGAGAACCATGATTCACACATTATGGGATTTTGAACAGCTGATAGGCGAAATGGCGGGCTGCCAGCGAAAACGCGCCAAAAATAACTAACAAAAAAAATACGTTTTTGGTTAATGGAAAAATTACGCAATTGAAATGTTTATAATTATTTGTCTTACCGTAAAATTAATCCAATAGAAACGAAATAATTTAAATTGAAGGGAGTTTTAGAATTTTCCAAAGCCTTTTGTATCCTTTTCGACTTCTACTTTTAATTAGTCTTATGTACATAATGTAATTTTATTGAAAATTGTGTGTTGGTTTATGTAAATTTGTATATACGTAAATATTCTATGGTTGAAAAGCGTAGGTAAGGGAATTAAATTTGAGTTTGAGATATTTTACAAAAATTAAAGGTAATCTGCTTTAACTTATTTTGTTCGTTGTTTGAGAATTTTTTTTTTTTTGTTACCCACTTCCTGGGTTATATTAAAAAATCGCAATATGTCATGTTTTTAATTATAACTTATGTTTTTCGGGTTCAATACTTTATTATTATTAAAGTTCTTTTGTATATGAGTTTTAAATAATTTCACTTACATATACATTTTTAAATTTTTTGGTTATTTATGTACATATTTTAAACGGATTGTGCTTATGTTTGGTATATGTAGGTGTTTACGAGTGATATAAGGCTATTGGGCAACCGCACATTAAATACTAACCTCACTGGTGGTGTGGAAACTAAAAATTCCCAATTTTTGTTTAAAAAATACCCAAGTCATGATTCTACTGGGGTGACAATATTGGCAAATGTTATAAAAAATGCACATTTTTCAGCGCTCTTACGAGAAAAAGAGTTTCCGATCTAGTCATTTATGACAAAAGGTTGTATTTAAGAAGGCTCATAAAAAGGAAAAAATTAAATCCTTTTTGGTAAAAATGGTAACAAAATAGTATTTTGTTACTTAAATGGAAATAAACTGCGAACGGTTTAAAAAATAACTTTTAATTAATATTTGAATGTAAATAATGGTATAGATATGTAGAAGTAATTAGCGGAAATTGCCAAGTCTAATATTAAAACAAGAAATTATTTCACATAATCCAAGATTTTATTTTGTGAATTAATTTTTAAATTTAAAACCAATCGCGAAGTTTCGCCAATATGAAACTATTTTGTTAAAAATAAATAAATAATTTGCACGTACAATTCTGTTAGGGGAGATGCTTCCCTATTTGCAGGGCGCGTCCCACAATTAGAAGGCCCTACAGTTTTAAGCCGATTCCGGTAGATGGTTTATTATGAGAAGCTCTTTTGTACTGGTCCTGTGCTTTTCTAAGCCTCCTCTGGACATTTCATCCATCCATAGAAAGGTGGGCTCATTGGAAACAAGTTCTTCCCACTTTTTTATAATAAGGTCTGCAATGTAATCGATTGCGTCGGGACTATTCAATAATTCTCCCTGCTGTAACTCTTTAGCAAACGCTAGCTCTTTGCAAAACATGAGTTCCGTTTAAATCACCACATCATAAGAAATAAAGCTTTGTAAATTCTCCATCTCGATCTCGGATTGCGTCAAATACTCTATCATGTCCTGACTTAAGCGGTATGTATTCCATGTCATACTACCATAGTCCTGAACATACCGATGAAAACTCTTAGTCAAAGTTTCTAGAGCTAGCAAAAGTAGTAACATAATACTTAATAATAAAGAAATACAATTAAATAAAAATGTTTGTATTCATCAAACTGAGAGGATTCTAATTATTAATATTCAGTATTCTCTCCGTGATCGGTTGAATCTAAACCAGTGACCAAATTTGTGTAAATATTTATTATTTACTATTAAGCATACTCGACATTGTCGTTGTTAAAAAATGTACAAAATCTGTCGTTCTCATTCTGTGCAAAAGAAATATATACATTTGTAATCATTAATTTTGGGAAAAAATGTCAATTGTTCTCTTCACCTTCCAAACTTTCTTCATTTTCTTTAAAATTTCAATATTTTCAAAAATGTATGTATGTATGTATGTACATGGCATGAACGAATATATTTGCTTTAGAAGCCTTATTCTAGATCGATCTAATAAATAAAACAAAACTGGTTTCGTAATAAATGAACATGATTTCTACACTCTAAATTATACGAGTATATCTTACACAAATTGTTATAAACGTTCGAGTTCATATTTGATCTTTTTTGCTTGCAACGCCACGAGATTTTTCTGCATCCTATAGTAGCCAGCCTTTTGACGGAAATACTCTATTTCCGCAATTATTCGCTCTTCCTCCGGGGAACATTTCTGTTTATCTATAGAGTTGCGTATACTGTTGCTGTCCCTTGGCTCGTCTGTGTAGTTGTAAAACTGGATGCAAAAAATTGAAGTAAATTAAGTTATTACAAATGTATACCATTCATTGTATCTTATTATGCACTTACAAAGGTATTATCTGTGTACGGATCTAAGGAATCGTCACAAATTGTTTTTTTAAATTTATTATCATTAGGTTGCCGACTTGTAGAGTTTATAGTATCTGCAGATTCGTCTTTAAGGAAAATAATTTCGCAATCCTCCTGTTTATAACAAAATCAAGGAAATGGCACATTTATAAGTCATATACAACCTACCTCATACATGGTTCGTCTATGTGTATTGTCATCAGTCCCAATGCCAAATTTAGGAGCCAAGTCTGGATTTGCTTGTTGTCCCTTCAGAGTTGCATCAATATTATGTTTATTTTTCAAATGCCGCAATATATTGCCTGTTGTGCCTTGATAATTCTGTTCGTGGCGACAGAGTCTACATCGCACTCGTAACCTATCCAATTTTTCAAAATAGCGCCATACTATGCTCACTTTTTTCCGAACGCTCATGCTTATATCAGCATGCTGATTAGATGCCATGACTTCATAATCTGCGCTCATCGTAGACATAGATGAAATTTAATTATTAATTATTTAATTATTGAAGCAATTAATTTAATTCAGAATTAATATGAAAAGTATCTCTAAACCACTAGAGAAAAATCAGCTGTAAATAGTGCATCTGACAACAAAATATAAAAGAAACAATTGAGGTTGTCAAAAATTGTGGTGAAATCACATACCTCTTTACAAAAGTGCTCTCTATTGACCACGGGGGCTATGAAAATTTCCTTATGGTGCGACTACACTCGAATGTAAATCCATAACAGGTCAGCATACATCATTTATCATTGCAGAGCACCTGGTACATAACACCTTAACGAAATTCGCTCTTTGTGATACTAAGTAATGTTTTATAACTAAAGTTGTATATAAAGTTTTCCAGTACAAGTAGCTGGATCACAAATGTATTCTCTGTTGGAATACACACATTGGCTGACAAAGAAACCTACGCACCTCTTGTAATTATATAATGAACATTGTAGCCAAACGCGAAAATTCGGAGCCGACTGGCAATTAGGGTAGTACCGAGCGATTAGGATACTAAAACAAAAACATGAATTCGGCTTGAGATGATAAGACATAACAAGGCGAACCGAAATCGTCAGACAAAAAGAACGACAAAAGAGGGTAGAAAAGAAAAAAAGAAAAGAACGAACTATTTTGCATAACCGACATGAAGTTGGAGCTAGAAGTGTACGATCGAAGTGCGGAATAACGGTTTTTCGTTTTATGCAGACATCCGGATGCATACGACGAATGAAAAAAGGCAAATCAGCTCGTTTACACACACCACCTTTAATAGATTAGCCTAGCGCTAGTCCAAGATATATAAGATATTCCTTTCGATTGCATCGATTATTATCTCATGTGTTATTTAAACCTAAAAGTATGTTCACACAAATGCATTGATTACAATAAATCCACAAAATTAATCTCCCCGTTCACATATGGCAGATTACCTGCAAAATTTGACAATCAGCTGTCGATACTGTTGTGAAAGGTTTTTCTTCATAGAAATTATTTTGGTGGATAATTCGGGGTTTTGGGTTTATTTAATTATTATTAACGATATAAAGAAAAGATAGAGAGAAAAAATAGCTTATTTCATTGCGCAATTATATATATATATATATATATATATATATATATATATATATATATATATATATATATATATATATATAATTGGCGCGTACACCCTTTTTGGGTGTTTGGCCGAGCTCCTCCTCCTATTTGTGGTGTGCGCTTCGATGTTGTTCCACAAATGAAGGGACCTACAGTTTCAAGCCGACTCCGAACGGCAGATATCTTTTATTTCTTTTTCATGGCAGAAATACACTCGAAGGTTTGCCTTTGCCTGCCGAGGGGCATTGGGCAATTGGCTGCTAATAATACACAGTTGAAGGAAATCCGTATATGAAGTTTACTGAGGTTGCAAAATATGATGGCAGCAATACGCATTCGAAATGCGAAATTACATTTTATAATAAGTAATAAGAGGACAACCCGTTTATGGACACACGCTTTATTCTGTAAAATGAATCTATAATTAATAATTAAAAAAAAAATTCTATTAGAATTATGTTTACATATCTGGTTTCTTTGCCAGCGTCCATTTAATTTAGTTTTTATTTTGACGTTTTTCCTTACATTCGTAATAATAATTATCGATAACACAGGGTTGTATGTTAAAAAGTATGGTTATTAACCACGATTATTTTATAATTTTAGATTTTGGGAGAGAAATTTTGTATGGAAAATCTCGCTTTTTAATTACGGATTGGGAGTTAAGCACGAAAAAGTAGATCATCTCCTTATATGTGAACGTATTATAAGCATGATTATTATCAACTGGCAGTTCGTCCACCAGAGAAAATATCGAAATGTTTGAACAATCGACTAAAACATCTCGACTCGTCCATCACTAAAATTTAGTCCCATACATTGTGTTCCTGCCGTATTCAATGTGGTTACAGTACGCTATTTACATTTTTTGACAACTCTTTATGATAACAAAATATATTAAGACCATAAGCGACTTATAATCTTTCCATATATCCACTGCCAGAATAACTTTTGAATCTGGCAAATGTATACTCTAACCGATAATAATACATAACTTTTTGCGCCGACGCAATATTTTGATTCCAGATGTGGACAGGAAATGTCAAAAAGAATTTTGTATATTTGGACAATTTATTAATACATCTTGGCAGTGAGAAGCTTGAGTGGTCACTAGAGAATTAAGAACTTGCAAAATAAAGCAAAAAAAGGAAAAATATATGTTAAACGTAAGCGTTAACCCGCATAGTTGAACAAATGGAAATTGATTCCTCTGAGAGGACGAGCGCGCAATTCACAAATATAACCATCCAAGAAGATTTCATTGAAGCTGAGTCAACAGAAGACCGTATTATTACAGGAAGTACTAAAAGGCGAAAGTATAGCTTTGTATGGCAGTATTTCCGCCCTTTAGGAAGTAGTAGTGGCGGCTCACTAGAGTGCATTATATGTGCCAGCAGTGTTAGCAATCAAACTAGTAATTTGGCCCGCCATTTATTTGCAGCCCATGATATAAACAGACAAACACATCACGGTGAAGGGGTAATATACTTATTAATAACTGTATTGAAATATATTAATATTGAAATACATTATTACAGGATAGCCAAGATCTTGCACCTAATAGTGCACTCGGTCGGACAAGTCGGAGTTTTATATGGAAATATTGTACTAAGGAAGACTGCAGATACGCGCGCTGTCATTTGTGCAATAAGCTACTCTATTTCGGTGGTGGAAATACCGCGAATATAACCAAACATCTACGTCGTAAACATTCGGGAGCAATTAATTCGCACGAATTGGGAGGTTCAAAAGACATGGAGGATTCGGAAGAATTCGTGGCTGAGATGTCCAATCAAATGGACTCGACCATGAACAATTTAGAAGACGAGGTTACTAAAATGAAAGGCGAAAATCATTCTGATGTAAGGCTACGAAAGGAACGCAAAGGAAGCAGTTATGTTTGGAATTATTGTGATAAACTTTCAAGGCACACAATTCGTTGTAAACTTTGTAAGAAAGTAATGAGTTTCCATGGCACTGCAAATGTAATAACACATTTGCAACGCCGACATAATATTGTTGGACGGGTGGAAAACGAAGCGGTAAGTTACAAAATATGGTTGTTTTTTTGTCGGTTTAAAGTAGTCTTGCTTTTATATAGGCAATATTAAATAATTTTGCCGATGAAGACAATGGGATGATTGATGTTAAGGATGAGCCTGAGTCAATTGTTCATAGGCGCAGACGGTCGTCAGCGGCCACGAGCATTGTTTGGAAATATTGTACACGGCTTGGACAAGATGTTGTGCGTTGCAGCTTTTGCAAAAAAAATCTATCCTTTCAAGGCACAAGTAATTTACAACGTCATTTACATCGTATGCATGGTATTGTTACGCAAGGTCGTGGATTCGGGGAACTGGAGCAAGAATCATTAGATATTGACGACAACTTTATATGGGAGCATTGTGAGCATACGGATGATGGAAAAATTAAATGCAATATGTGCAACAACACGTTTGATGAAAAAGGTTTCGAAGAAATTCGCAAACATCTTACAGTAACACACGCAGTCCTCTCGAGCCCCCCGGCGAAACGTCATAGACGACGGCGCCGAAATCTACCCGAGGTAATTTAAATGTCCTTTTAAAAAATACATACATATATGATCTAAATATTGAATATTACTACACGATTAAATTGGCGTTTTTTCTAGGAAACTTGTGACGAAACCGATGAATATGAATACGATAACGATGATGACAATTGGCAAGAGGTAAATGAGGAATATACGATAGAATACAATGATGCAAGTGTGAAGAAAGATCAACCCACGTTTGAAGATATAATAGAGGAAGATCATGCGGGACAAATTAATGGTGATGAGGACCCTTTCGATCCTAACGTAATTTTCATATACTAAATTCATATATTAACGTTTAAATAAATATAAACATTATCCATAGGTGATGCACAATTACCCTGTGGCGCGGCCTTTATCTGCATCTTCAAGCCATGAAGCAACGCCAGATCGATTTTTGAAAATATCGGCAGATACTAACCGACTACGTAAATTGAATGAAGAACGATTACGTATGGAAACCGAGTACTTCCGTGAAAAAGCGGGCTATTACCGTATGCAAAAATATTTTACTGCATTGCAGGCTAAAAAAGTCAGACTCGAGTTGGATCGCTTACAAAACTCAAGTCCAAATGGCACCGCTTACAATGTTAATACAGACATGCCAGAAGTGCGCACTTCCACAGCTACCATTTATAATAATCAGAAAAAATAACGAATGAGACCACATTACATGTAATACCTTTTAGAGTTCAATTTCATTACATTTTAATATTATTAGGAAGCACAAAATGGCTTCTAGGCATTGATTTTTGTAATTTTCTTGCATGCCTACAATTAAAGAGATAAATAAATGTGTACGAATTCTAAATATCAAGTTAATAAGCATTTATGATAAGCGATTTCTAAAAGGATTACCAACAACACAAGGACTGACGAATGCTACTGGTGAAGACATTAATTAGCTGGATCGCATGGTTTCCATTTCCAGCATAATTTTTTTACTCTGTAGTTCAATCATATTCCTTTTAGCTCGTGCTAACTCGGCCATCTCATTGTAGTAGCGTGTTTCGGCCTTAAGTTTCTCTTTAAGGTGGGGGGTTTCCAAACACATCTGTACATTAAGAGCGTCCTGTACGTTAACATTATGTGCATGTAGATCATTACTAAGGTTTATATCTTCGTTTGTCTCCTCCGTAGATGGAATATTCATCGAGGGCGAAGATAATGATGCATTTGGTTCTTGATATTCATGTGCCGAGCGCTTTAATCAATGAGGAGATATGTTCATTTGTAGGCAATGTTTGCAAGAATTATTAAAGTTAAATACCGTGTCTTCGTCGTCTTCATCAGATCTATTACAACGTACGAGCTTCAATGGTACGACTTCTTGTTTTATTACGGCGACTGGAGTGAATGACTCAGTTGTAGTAACAGACGGTAGGTAAGTGGCTGCTACTTGCATTCCTTCATTCGAACGCTGATTTATTCTTCCACGCTTCTGTTTCAGAAAACCAGTACGTTCTGCACCGTAGTAACTCGCGTCAACATGGTGCCTGTGAAGGAGAAAAAGTGGCCACCAACAACGGGTGAAGTATTTGAGCAGTAAATTAATTGAAAACGACCTACTTGTAATACAAATGGCGGACCAAATTCGCCGAAGTATGTTTGCAAGACAAATTTAGTTTGCAATTCTTACATCGTGCCGCACAATCCGATATCCGATCGAAGTATAGCCAAATTTTTTTGTTCCTTATGCGTCCCATTGCAATTTTCATTGCAGCTGCGGTAGCAGCAGCAATAAAATCAAAGCAGCGCTAGGGGTAAAATTTTTTCACAATTTCTTTGATCTCAATATACCAATAGTACTTGAGATTTAGGGGGCCAGTTTCATAACGTGTTATTAATGCGCTCAATTAAAGTTATTCTGGCTTTCGGCATCTTGTTTTTAGGTATTTTATTGATAATTTTCACCGCTTTTACCAATCCTGCAAGAAGATATCGCACCCAAATCACCGAAAATAAATACAAATAAAACCAAGTAGACAGTGGAATGTCAGTGGTGTTGCACTAGCAAAATATGCGTTGCCAACTACGTGAACTCTCCCAAAATAAAAATATTCTTAATAAAAGTAGTCTTATAATACGTTCACATATAAGTAGTTGATTTACTTTTTCGCGCTTAACTCAAAATCAGTAAATAAAAAGCCCGTTTCCCATACAAAATTTCTCTCCCAAAATCTGATATTATAAACTAATCATAGATAATAATGATACTTTCTGACATACAACTCTGTGTTTTCTGTGCTATCGATAATTATTATTACGAATGTAAGGAGGAACATCAAAATAAAAACTAAATGAAATGGATGCCAGAAAAAAAAACAGGTCTGTAAACATAATTCTAATAACATTTTTGTTAAATATTATTAATTATGGATTCATTTTACAGGAAAAAGGGTGTGTCCATAAACGTTTTGTCCACTTATTACTTATTATAAAATATCCCATGCTCGTAGCTGCCATAATTTTTTGCAACCTCAGTAAACGTCGCATACGGATTTCCTCCAACTGTTTATTATTAGCAGCCAAGTGCGCAATTAAATTAGCTATTCCTTCTCCTTGCACTTTCTTCATATTATTAACAATAATTAAAGAAACCAAAAACACCGATATATTTCACCAAAATAATTTCGATGAAGAAAAACCTCTCAAAGCAATATTAACAGCTGATGAACGGGTTGTTGTTGTTGTAGCAGCATAAACAATCTCCATACATATACTGGGACTGCTGCTGAAGTGACAGTCCTTGGCCGGATATAAATCCGGGTCGTTCCGGTTACGTAGAACCGACTGCCGTGGGAACGTATGGGAACGTTTATGTGAACGGGTAGATTGATTTGGTGGATTTATAGGTGATTAATGCATATGTGAACGTATTATTAGCTCTTTAATGGATGAATTTAGAGTTAACTTTTTTACAATAAATATTTTAATTTTCAACCATTCAGAAACATGTTGAAAACACAATATTTAGTCTCGTAACAAATTGACACGTTGCTTATAATTTAGCTTATTGCAACTAGTTTAAGAGAACTGTGATAATCTATATTTTTACAGTTGCATTTTGCGCGCTTCTGGCTTTGCTGAAATTGGGCTGGCTACTACTAAAGGTATGTCTTTTTAATTGTTGTGGTATTGCTTCGGTAATTCGTTTGTGCGCTAATGACGCTAAAGACGCACCTTGCATTGGGCTGTCCACTTTTTATAACAAAAACGGTTGATAAAAATTAAAAGAATTCTTAAAAGATTAAAAAAAAAAAAAAAATCTGTCACAAACAATGCCATTTGCCGGCGGGCGTATGTTATGTATTTTCACTTTAATAGTCATGAATTTAGTATCTTTAGTACTGAAACAAAAAAAAAAAAAAAACAAAATTTGTTTCGGCTGATAGCACTCCAATCGGATGAGTGGTTTCAGTTTTGTCGTCGAAGAAAACTAACGATCGTTATTTTTTCGTCTTCTGTCTTGAAGTTTGATATTTTTTATTAACGGCATAATCTTAAAGATTGATTTTATACGTATCACAAATACATTGGATATTTATTTACATTAATAAAAACTATGCATAAGTAATTCAACTACTTTCCAGTTAGTAATGCTACATAAAGAATTTATGTAAAAGTTAGCGAAATAAAATAAAAAATTCCAAATACAAAAGTTCGGGGCGATAATTAAACTGTTATAGACCATTAATCCTTGTCAAAATATTTCTCATGGTGTGCTATATAAAATAATGCAACTAAAAGTATATGGCGAAAATCTTACAAAAATAATAAAAAATAACCATTTTTAATTTTGATATAACTTGTAATGCTATTTCTGTATGAAATAATACCTACTTCCAGTAATGCAAATAAGATTCAAAGCAAATTTTAAAACTACACAAAGTGCTTAGCCGCTTATTTTTTATACTTATTTGTTTAAAAAAGATTTTTCACAAATATTATATAATACCAAATGTTTTTGTAAGCGCTTGTTTTTGTATTTTTGAATCAGTATTATGCAAATATAAAGCACCTATATTTTCGCCTTAAACATACATGCATACATACACATGTTCAATTGCAAGCACTTATTTGTAGAAATTTAATGATTTTAATTATTAGAAGAACAAATCTCGATCCAAATAAGTGCTCATGACTCAAAAAATACCGTCATAAAAGCCATTATTAGAATTCCGAATATTAGCGCGAACAATTGTTTTATAGATTCCATTTTCTCTTCTTCCTTTAAGAGATCTGGTAATACCGTAACGAGAGCTATATGTAGAAATCCTCCAGCCGTGAAGGGCATAATCCAGGAAGTTCGTGCTTCTAAAATTTAAAATTATAAGAGAGATTATACAAATATAAAATATTAAGAACAAATATGCGCCTACCCATGGCCGATGTGACACCCGAACCACCAATAGCAACTAACGCACCCAGCAGACCGGCACCTGCGGTCAATAGTTGAGCGCGGGCAGCATCCCATCGACTAAAACCAGAACGCAAGAGAATGGCAAAATCACCAACTTCATGTGGTATCTCGTGCACTGAAAATTTTAAATATGAGTATTTGTAGATAAAAGATATATTTTTATAGAATTCTGCCATACACAAAATCGCAAATGTTGCTAGCACACCGTGTCGGAATGAGACCAAAAATGAACCGGCAACAGCCAGGCCATGTGTGAAATTGTCAATGGAATTCGCCATTAAATTTAAGTAGCCTGCTACTTTTTTTGGCTGCTCCTTTTGTTTTTGTTCGCGTTCGCGCAAGAAACAACCATTGGGTACTTCTTCGATATCACATGATCTTGCACAGCTTTCTGAACTATTGTGGCCTTCTGGTATTTTTCCGCCTGTTTTGCGAAGTAAACAATTTGCAATTTCCACACATTTTGGCTGTGGATTCTCCTCATCGGCATTGGTGTATCCGGAGAATATTTTCTCGACAATCGTGAAAATTAGTATGCCCGATAAAACCCAAAGGCCTGAGCGCAAAGAAGGATGTTCAGTGGGACCTGAAATTGCAATAGAGATGAGATATGTACTTACATATGTATGTATATGTATTTCTAGTGAATTAGAAATTCTCAGGTAACAAAATGAAGAATTGTAATTTGTATGCTTTTGAATGTTTGCATCCACACTTAAAATTCTATTTCCACAAGAGCAATTAATAGAAAGTAAGAAAGTAAGTATTTTTGCCTGAGAAAGCAATAACGGTTAAATTCATTCTAAAATCTTTTTCCAATGGAGAGAAATACTGACTACATCATACAATTTTTATCTGAACCCCTGTGAATACCTATTTTTAAGTTCATTAAATATTCCGCTTAAATGAAGAGCAATATTTAACGTCCTCGGTACATAATTTTGGAATTTCTTGTATTTCTTTCAAAAATCTTTATCATACTTTTGCTCAAATATTGGAGGCTAAAGATGCTTCTTCCGGGATTCAATAAGCACACAGCAGTCAATTCAGTAATAGTGACGAGATAATGTTTTCTGAATCCCAATATTGACGCCCATTACTTAATTCACTATTCACAGATGAACTATTAACTACCGAAGTTCTGGATCTCCAGTTTTTTGATTGGATGAAAAATATAAAAATGGCATGCTTTTTAGTCTACTTTCAAATTTTTCTGCAAACTCAATCATTTTGTTATACTATACATATATATATTACATATATATAATTGTCCCTTATAACCTTTTTGGGTCTATGGTAGAGCTCCTCCTCCTATTTGTGGTGTGTGTCTTGATGTTATTTCACTAATGGAGAGGCCTACAGTTTTAAGCCGACTTCGAACGGCAGATATTTTTTTTGTATGAGGAGCTTTTTTATGGCAGAACTACACTCGGAGGTTTGCCATTGCCTTCCGAGGGCCGACCGCTTTTAGAAAAACCTTTTTCTTCATTTTGGTGTTCCACGGAGATTCGAACCTACGTTCTCTCCGAACGGTAGTCACTCATCAACCCGTTCGGATACGGCGGCCATTTTGTTATACATTTTTCCTATTTTAACGGTCACTTTTTGCCTTTGATATTCTAACGGCCATATACCTACACTGTAGCAATGGAAGCCTCGGAAGATTATGCATAAGTCTTTGAATATCTATTGAATATCTTTTTTATACATATTTGTAGTTTATATTATATATCCTTAATAATTTTAATGCAATGCTCTCCTTTCAATGAATTCCCAAAAATCGCCTCTTTTCTAGTTTTGCCTTTTAAAAACACAAGACAGCCTACGTACCAAAACGACATTGCCATCACCTAAGAGTTGGATCTAAATTATCTGAACGGACTGTTACTCCTGGTCGGATTTTTAATAACCGTTTTATCTATCGATAAAAAAATTTTCACCATTTCCCTAACACTTCTTTTTTTCAATTAATAATCTGTACCTTATAAAAACACCCTTTATGCTAGTTTATTCAAATACAATATTTACAAATACATATGCATGTAGACTTACTTTGTTGTTCACCTTCCCAAGCTTCAGGCAACAGATGAAGGAAAACATCACCCAGTAGGCCGCCGACAGCAAAGCTTAGCAGCACTTTAAGGAATTTGGACTCAGCAGCTACAAAAAAGAAATATGTTTGCTTATTCATTTTGAACGTACATATTACTTAAGGGGGAAGTCTACTGTGGCAAGGGAAAAAACAGGCTTATTTTCCGGATTTTATTTCTAACAAAATATTGCTCGTACATAAAATCTATTTAAACTCTTATCTTTATTATATATTTAAGTTTTTGAAAAAAAAATTTAAGTCAAAATATTCAAAATGGCCGCTGTGGCACTTCTGCAACCGCAGGTCCGCTTTTCTTAGGTGCCTAAACGGTGTACATGAAATCTTACGTTTCAGTGATCTAAAACAAAAAAACAAAATATTGTTATCATATACATAGTATTGACTCTCGTCTGACGTAGGATTATGTCGATAAAAAATTTTGGCGTTGAAAAAAAAATTCTTGAAATTTTTTTCTTTTTTTTTGCCTAAAATTGATGTTACTATTGTTTATAACAATTTAACAAATAACGATATCAAAGAAATTCTATGTCAGACGAGAGACACTATTACAGAGAATATATAATTAAATTTTTAAGCTGATTCATTTATCAGAACTCGAGATATCGTGTACACCGTACAGAAAAGCGGACCTGCGCTTGCAGAAGTGCCACAGCGGCCATTTTGAATATTTTGACTTAAAATTTTTTTTTTCAAAAACTTAAATAATATATATAATAAAGATAAGAGTTTAAATATATTTTATGTACGAGCAATATTTTGTTAGAAATAAAATCCGGAAAATAAGCCTGTTTTTTCCCTTGTCACAGTAGACTTCCCCCTTAAGTATTTTTAGAAGTATTACTTAAAATTTAAATTAAATAATTTCATCATTTATTTACTTACGATCCGCATAACCGCCTTTCTCGAGTTTTTCACCAGTGGGTATAATGAATAAAGGTAGTATACCGCTCAAGCCGATCACCACCGACCCGAGTAACGAGAATATCCACGGCGTATACTCAAAATGTTTACCCATAGTGAGTACAAAGTCTGGCACATAATTATGCACTAGATGCGTGTAAATATGGACGAGTTGTTCATCGAAATAATTGCCGCTGGTATTCATTTTCGCTAGGATTTAAAATTTCTTATACTTAAACGAGAATATAACTTAGTTTCTAAAGTTCCAGGAAACAATTATCACATTCACAATTTGCAAAACAGCAAATGGGTTTAGCTTTTTACAGTCCAGAGTATTTGATTCTTTCTTTTTATTCTTTTATCATACTAAATAGCAGTGACCTCGTTGAATAATTTTAGTATTGACTCCAAATTTTGTAGGAATTAAATGGAGGCTTTGGATGATTAGCACACTTCAACAAATTTAATGATAATTCGCAAAATCTGGAATGGAAAAGAAAGACAATTTTTTTTTTACAAAAATATGAATATATGTATGAGTATATTTGACACTTTCAAAAATAATAAAAAGAAAATATTTATATTTGTAATAATAGTCAATTATACATAGACTGTTGCCATGATTCAATAATAAAAGGTTTGCTCAGTAAGCAGCTTTCTCGTTCTCTCTTGACAAATCGGCTCCCTTAGCAAGACACTGGGTTGCTAGCTCTAGAAATTTTGAGTAAAAGTGGAGGAAAAGTAAAATTTGTAGAAAATACATTTCATTTTCAAAAGGTCTGCTTAGAAGCAACAACTCGCTCAAGAGTTTTCATCGGTATGTTCAGGACTATGGTAGTATGACATGGAATTCATACCGCTTAAGTCAGGACATGATAAAGTAATTGACGCAATCCGAGATCGATGAGTGGTGAATTTACAATTTTTTTTTCTTATGATGTGGTGATTTAGACGGAATTCATGTTTTGCAAAGAGCTAGCATTTTCCAAAGAGTTACGACAGGGAGAATAGTTGGGTAGTCCCGACGCGATCGATAACATTGCATACCTCATTATAAAAAGTAGGGATTAACGGAACTTATTTCCAATGAGCCCACCTTCCCACGGATGGATGAAGTGTCCAGAGGAGGTTTAGCAAAGCACAGTACCAGCATGAAAAAGCTTCTCATAAAAAACCATCTACCGGAATCGGCTTAAAACTGTAGGTCCTTCCATTTGTGGAACGCACTACAAATAGGAGGAGGATCTCGGCCAAACACCTAACAGAATTGTACGTGTCAATTATTTATTTATTTTTAACAAAATAGTTTCATATTGGCGAAACTTCGCGATCTGTTTTAAATTTAAAAATTAATTCACAAAATAAAATCTTGCATTAAGTGAAATAATTTCTTGTTTTAATATTAGACTTGGCAATTTCCGCTAATAAATTATATTTGTACCATTCCTTACTTTGAAATATTAATTAAAATTTATTTTTTAAACCGTTCGCAGTTTCTTTCCATTTAAGTAAGAAAATTCTTTTTTGCTACCATTTTTACAAAAAAGGATTTAATATTTTCCACTTATTTACCTTCTTAAATACAACCTTTTGTAAGGGAGTGTCAAAAATCGAATGTCACTAGTGAGCAAACCTTTAATGATTGAATCATGGACTGTTGCTGGCATGAATTTCCAATAAATTATATAATTATAAAGAAAATCAAATTTAGTAAAAATTAAAAAAAAAAAAAACAACAAAGGTAATATTGGTAAACTCTTACGACACATAAAAATGGTTAAATGTAATATATTTAACTACATATGTATGCATGTATTTGTATATTTGTTTAGAGCCTAAGCTTTAGACGAAAATACATACATATGTACATACAGAAGCGGGAATGGTAAAATTCAAACTTAGAGTTCTGTCATAAAAATAGTTCAAATGCTGCAAAATTTATCCTTTTCGCAGTACGCGTATTTGTTAACCTTGTGAGAAATTAAGGGGTTATATACCTTGTGTTTTTTAAAAAAATCAAAATAAATTTTATTTCTTTATCGTAAAGTACAATCCCTTGAGAACATTTTCCAAAAATTTCATAGAGATCTGAGCAATAGATCGAAAGTTACAGCGTTTTAAATTGTGCGTCGTCACGTCCTTAGCGTACGGCCTCATGCGGCGCTTGAAATTTTAAACGCGATTATCTCAAAAACGTGTTTTTCCAAAAATGCTTTTGCGGTGGACGCGATTGCAAAAAAAGTATTCAACCGATTTTTATAATTTTTTTTTAAATTGTTCGTAATTGATGTCGCCTCTTAGTGAACGATCAACTTTTTATGTATAAATTTTTATTTTGCAGATATGAATTTTTTAATGCCAATTTTAGGACTGTAGAAGTGGAGTTTTTTAAAAACATGTTCCTATTTTCACAAAAATCAAAATATTTAATATATTGATCGTTCACTAAGAAGATATAACCCTATACTAATGAAATCTTTTCGATTTTTTGATTTCAGTTGACTTGGTGGACTTGAATCGCGTCCATCGCAAGCCTCTTCCAAAAAAAGGGTCTTGGGGGAAAACGCCATAACTCCGCCATTTTTAAATATTTTTACACAAACAAAGCCTTTTTTTTTCTTTAAACATTGTAATATCCAATAATAAAAACTTTTATACAATAAAATTATTGCTACATATCTTTAAAAAAAACCCAACTTTCGCTAATTTCACCGGACCACAAGGTATATAACCCCTTAAGAAAGCATACATTCTGTCAAAAAAATATCGGGGATTGTTCATTTAAAAAGCGCGCGTTACATATATGTACATATGTCTAAATTTTTTTTGCTGGAATATTGGTACAACTGTCCTCTATAGTGCCGCATAGTTTGAGCGTGATCTTTCAATTAGCTTGTTTTTGTCCGACAAGTCCAACAGGGTTTTTTGAATAGTTTGTTTTTTTGTAGTCATAGGATAGCTTTAGTAATAATAATAATTAAAAAACAAAAAACGGATGTAGGGTATTTCTACCTGAAACACATATGGTCCATGAGCGTAGAGGGACATTTTTGCTTCTGCACGTTCATGAAACACACGTGGTTCATATACCCCCTGACGCACATATGGCTCAGGATCGTATCAGTGCTTATCAGGCGCACGATTACTGAACCATATGTGGCTCAGCGGACAGGGAACGTGTTAATTATATCAGTAAACCGCAGGTGTGCTCTGCGATTTTCACTATGGATAAAAATATTGAGCAAAGAATTTGTCTTAAGTTTTGTGTTTTGAACAAAAAACCTATGGCGAGTGTGCTTTATTAAAAGCAGGGGTCTGCGAGTGGTATAAGGCTTTTGCAGAGGGCCGCGAAGTCGTGGAAGATTTGCGCCGATCTGGTCGCCCATCATCGTCTTCAACGGATGAAAACGAAAACGTCGATAAAGTCAAGGGGATGGTGCTGGAAAACCTTCAAATCATCATTAAAGTCTAATGGAGGTAGTTCCTGATCTGAGCTTGCGGGCATGAGGCGTCTGGCTGCTCGACTCGTTCCAAGAGAGTTGAGTTTCTTTCGAAAAATTCATCGGAAGAAGGTGGCTGAAGACATGCATGAGCAAGTGAATTCGGACCCAACGTTTATCCAGCGTAGCATAACAGGTCATGAGATGTGGGAATATCAGTTTGACATGCAAACCAGTCAACAGGCAGCTGAATGGCTCTCTCCATATGAGCCGAACCCCAAAAAACCACGTCAAAGTCGGTCAAAAGTGGAAGTCATTCTATTCGTTTTCTTTAATTATCCTGGTGCTGTGCACTCGGAATTCGTTCCAAATGGTTCTACTTTAATTAAAGAATTTTCTTTTGAAGTTATGCGACATTTGAGAGAGAATGTGTGTAGGAAACGGCCCAATTTATGAAAAGAAAACTCATCGATCTTGCACCATGATAACGACCGTCTCCCAAGGCTCATATTGTGAACACTTTTTTGACCAAAAACTCGACAAATATCATCCAACAACCACCGTATTCAACGGATTTAGCCTCCTGTGACTTTTTCCCTTTTCCAAACTTAAATTGCCGCTCCGCGGACGCCCCTTTGAGTCGATAGAGGCCATTAAGGAGAATTCGCTGAAGGAGTTGCAGAATATCTCTTCAAACGCGTTTAAAAGGTGCTTTGATGACGGGACTAATCGTCCAGCCTATTTTGAAGGCGACAAAATAAATTTTGATGATTAAACAATTGTTTTGAGTTTTATTGAACAATTCCCGGTACATTTTTGACAGAATGTACGTTGTTTTTGAATGTACGCGTATCAAAAACGATTTGCAGCAGTGTTCCTATGTACCTATCCTAAAGGCTCAAAAATATCATATGCATCTGCAGCAAAATATTTGAAGAAGCCGAAGACGTTCCTAAATAAATGAGTGCAACGGCATACTGAAATTAAAAACATTGACGCTTCTGCGGATGAGGCCCAAACAAAAAGTACCATTCCAAAGCAAGATTAGAAGATCATTGATTTGTTTGTGAAAAAGGCAATTTATCGTTGCGTAAAGCGAAAGAAGTTTTAAGAAAAAGTGGCGTTCATACATCCAAAGACACGATTCGAGGGAAAACCGCCGCTCTAATTAGCACACATTGAAAAAGGACTTGCAGTGGGTTAAGGCAAATTCAGAACGGAATTGAGCAAAGTAATATTCACCCATGAATATAGCAGTCCTGATGCACTGTTGATAATCGACAACTTCAACGAACTGTTAAGCATCCACCTAAGGTTCATGTTGTTGTTGTAGCAGCATAATCATTCCCCCATATATGCACGGGGAATGCAGCTGGAGTGAAAGGTTTTGGCGAGATATAAATCCGGGTCGTTCCGGTAACATAGAGCCGACTGTCATGGGAACGATTCATTTTTGGGTCTGCTTCTCCGCAAAAGGATTTGGCCGTCTATTTGTGCTTGCCGCCAATTTGAATTCACTTTTGATGAATAAAATTGACCAAAAACGACGTTTAGAAGAATTAGCAAACTTTGGGTTTTACAAGAAACCGATGATCCCAATCATCGAAGCCGAAGGTGTGTAGAGTTGAAATAGAAATGGGATTAAAACGTTGCATTGGCCTTCACAGTTGCCTGATGTCAACCCTATTGTAAATTTTTGGGCAATAGCTACACCTCAAAGGAAAACAAATATTGACGGTCAAACAGATATCAAGGCAAATTTATTGGAGTCGTTTACCTCCACAAGTTGCGCAGAAATTAACCAAAGTATAACTCGAAAATGAGAAGCCATTATAGCTAATGGTGGTGACTATACATTTTATTGAATGTACTGCGTAAAATAAATATTATAACCCCTTACAATTCAGTCTGTTAGAATCGAATTGGCCAAATAGTTTCCAAGTTATGGCGGGCACTGTCCATTAGACAGACTGTATATATATAATATTGCTCCGTTCTTCTTTATATGCATATGTGTGCATGTGTGAATGTAAATAGATATGTAGTGTTATCAGTAGTTCAATTTGAGTAAAATTTGCATGGCAACTTCTATCAAAACCATCGTTCGAGACAACAGTGAACTGTTATTAAATTAGCAACAGGTTTGATTGACGAAACTTATTTACTTGAAAAGAAAATCTTTTTCGTTGGATAAGATAGGCACTGACAGTGAGTTTAGTCGTTGTAATATGACAATATATTGCAAATTTTGAAACCGACAAAGCTTTTGACATCATCATTCTTTAATTTACAATAAGCCATTGGGAAAGTATTAATCGAAAATTTATTCAAGTTGAAAATTAATATTTTCGCAACATGGTAACCCCGCCTTTCTTTGCTTCTCTAATGGTGATACATTTAGTTGCAGGTGTGAGGAACTTAACCCGAATGCATTTTATAAAAAGCAAAAATATATACAACACAACCAACTTCACATATATATACACACATATATATGTACAGTCTTTATGCACGCATTCGAAAGGGCCGAAATTATCTTACGCCGTCGCTGCGAAAAAAATTAAAAAATCAAAAAAGTTTGTTGTGCTGTGGAATCAGCAGTATAAGGTGCATAAAAAATTGTATGACTTTTCCGAGCGCGGCTTGAAGCGAGTCGATCATCGAACGTCGACTGAAGGAGGCGAACATATCCTACCGTCCCACATCATCAAACCACTGCTCTCAGAATGAAAACGCATCAAGCCGAAATGCCTGTTTGTCGACGAGCTACACAGAAAAGCTGCTCCAAAGCATGAAGCAGATGCCATGCTATACTCGACAATGATGAAGACTACACGGCTTATTGAGTAATTGCGACTCGTAGTTTTGTACATACTTTCATGTAAAAAAAAATGTTAAATATATATTTTTTATACTGTATGAATAATCGCGGCTCCTTTTTTCTGACACAGACTGTATATGTTTAAACTTAGTACGAGCGATAAATATTATTGAAAGGAAAACGATTAGCTCTAAATTTTTGGAAGTTTGAAGTTATTCAATGCATCAAAAAATATTGATACTTTTTTACGGTGTATTCACGCAGTACAATTGAGCTCAGTCTTATCAGTATGGATTTTTTATTGCTTATTGTAACCAGTGCAACATTGAATTTGCATCTGTACCCATGTTCGTATTACATGAATTATATTATTTACTTATTAGTAATACAACACGCTCTTTCATATGTGGTTTTCCTTCAACACTTTTTAAAAAGTTCAGTTGCGATAATCAAGGGGAACCAGAAAGTGTATATGTATGTACATATATATATATATATATATATATTTTATGCGTGCCTCTAAGATCAGACAGTGGCCACACAATTTATTCGTACACTCACAGTTTATAAACAGATATACCTGATACTTCGCACGATTTATAACAGGTGGCGCTAAAGTAATCCTCCTATCAGAAAATGCTATATATTTTGCGATTGGCCCCTAATGTCAGTTCTGTTTTGACATTTGTGTAGTAAACACATGCGAAATACACGTTAATAAACAGTGTTACGCTACACTGCTCCAGAACGCGGAATATTGCTGACTATTTATTTGACCAATAATCGGTCGGTGACTTTGGCACAACGTGAATTTCGTCGCAGATTTCCTCGCCGTCCAACGCCTACTGGTGAAACACTGCGACGTTTAGTCGCTCGCCTCGAAGAGACTGGCACAACACGAGATGCTGCCAGGCGTGCAGACCCCGGAGTAGCCGTTCTGCAGAGAATATTGCTGCTGTAGCCGAGGATGTCATGGAAGCGCCGTCGACATCGACCAGACGACGTGCCACGTAAATGGGTATCAGTCGACGGTCTTTACAGCGAATTTTGGTACAAGATTTGAAGATGTTTCGTACAAAGTAAAGACGGTGCATCAGCTGTTAGCTGCTGACCGCCAATCGCGTCTAACATACGCTCAAGACCATCCTTAATTACCACCAAGAGGAAGATGATTTTTCATCAAAAATAATCATGAGTGATGAGGCCCATTTCCATCTTAACGGGTACGTAAACAAACAAAATTTACGCTTCTGGGGCACTGAAAATCCGTGTGTAACCCACGAAGAGCCATTACACCCGCTCAAAGTCACTGTATGGTGTGCTGTTTTCGCTGGAGGAGTCATCGGATGTTTTTTCTTCGAAGACGTCGAGAGCCAAACGGTTACTGTGAATGGTGAGCGCTACAGAGCAATGATCAACGAGTTCTTTTTGCCGCAACTTGATGAATTGGGATTGGAAAACATGTGGTTCCAACAGGACGGTGCAACGGCACACACTGCGCGTGCCACAACCGATATGCTGATAATGCTTTTTGAAGTCGCGGATTTATGTCAACAAGCCTCAGACTCTTGCAGCTCTTAAAGACAATATCCGTCAAGAATGTGAGGACCTATCGCCGGAAGTTTTGGCCAAAGTGATGGAAAATGCCATAAAAAGGGCTCAAATGGCAATCAACTGTGGCGGCGGCCATTTACATGACATCATATTCTCGACTTGATGTAAAAGAAATTAACAGACCAAATAAAAATAATCCACAAGAAGAATCAAAGTTTTTCATTTTTTTTTAATTACAGCCAAAAAACATCGCAAGGTTACTTTTGCGCCACCTTGTACAAAGGAACAAAATTTGGATATATTCGTAAAAAATAACATATTGAGGAGTTTTAAGCTGCTAGCAGTGTTAAATAAGCCATTCTTGCCCGAGATAAGATGAGTGTTTTGGGTCATTGTCTTTTGGAAAGAAGAACCCTTTAGCATCCAGCCCAAGTTTAACGGCACTATCATGCAAATTATTCTTCAAAATGTTTAAATACAGATGTTTGTCCATTTTATCATCAATAAAAACCATTTTTCCTACTCCAGACGCAACTATACAACCCCAAACCACTGCATTTCCTCCTCCATGTTTAACGGTAGGAATAAGGTTTTTTCATTCAGTTCTGTGCTTTCACTTCGCCAAACTTTTGGAGGGTCATCTGATCCGAAAACATTAAATTTCAACTTATCGTTGAATATGACGTTTTCCTAAAAAGAATGTGCCTCATTTATATAGCGTTTGGCGAACTCCAACCTCTTCTTTATTATTATATTATATTCTTTGTTAATATCTGAAATGTAGGGCTTACAGCGTGCCACTCTACTATGATAACCAGCGTTATAGAGACAATTACCGACTGTTTACGGGCTTACTTTTTTATGCAAATACTCTTGAATATTTCATTTCGTTTTCAGCAATATTAGTAAAAACACAAACGATTTTTGCTGTTACTTTTGCAACAACAGCATCATGATATTTTGCTACGTCTACCTCCTTTCCTTGGGAGTGTAGTTGAAATAAGGGCAGTTTTTTTTGCGGCAATTCATAAGGAATGTAACATTCTTACAGTGACCCAAAAGCACAGCAAAAATTTTTCGCAAAGCTAAAGTTTTTTACGTACTACGCGGGGTGTACGAATAAATTGTGTGACCACTGTATGTAGGAAAAGTAGCGGGTGTTTTTTAGACGAACTTTTTAGACATAATTTTCGGACACCGTAGTGAGGGTTGGTGTATGATTATCATTCAGTTTGTCCAATGAAAAATACACTTTTGGCACATAACACATGGGCTTAAAATTCCCGGGCCTAATAAAGAAAACAACTTTTTTTTGATATTTTTACGATGCCAGCTAACTCACGCAACTTCACTTTTTGATCATTCAAAACGATTTTTTCGTTTTTCTTATGTTTTGCTGTGTTACTTTCTCATTAGGCCGTCCAAAACGTTGTGCATCATCGGTGTCTTTGAAGTCAGCAAACCATCGTTTTATTGTGGTTTCGGATGGAGCGGAGTCCCCATAACAGTTTTCAAGCCATTGCTTCGCATGAACGGTATTTTTTCTCACCATGAAGCAGTGTAAAATTATAACACGAAATTCTTTTTGATCCATTGTTTTGAAAATAACAAAAGTAGCGCTACTCTTAATACAATAACTCACGAACTAATGAATAGAAAATCATGAAATTTTAACAGCTTTCTTTTTAGGGTTAGTTCTAACTGAAAAAGAGGTGAATACAATAAAACTAGTGTCATCTATGTGTTAGGCCCGGGACTTTTCAGCCCGTGTTTAGTGGTCGTTTCTCGGAAGACAGTGGTAAACTCTTCACGCTGTTCAAACCCTTACCATAAACTGGAGTAGAAGCAAAACATTTATTTTTGCTATTTATATTTCTGGCTTAATAAAGGAAAACTTAACATTGATGATCAGCACACTTTTTAATTCGTTTGAAACAAGATTCTGTGCACTTTGACCAGTGATGTTTCCAGAGTGAGTACACCTTTTTTAACACAAGGCTATCATGCTAAATCTTGTTGATTCTCCTCATGGTAAAGTCCAAGATACCTCCATCTCAAGGTATGTGGATCTTGCTTGAATTATTTAGCGCGCCGTATCGATAACTTCTCTCACAACAATTGACAAAATTCATTGTACCAGTTTTTTACGGTGATAAAGAATGGGGCTTACTCACCGTATAATGATTTTATTTCATTATTGCCTGTTAAGCTACGTCGAAAATTGTGAAAAATAATCGGACGAATGGTTCAAGGTCATGGTTTAATTCCATATTTTTTTTCGAGATGAATTTTAAAAGCCATTGCAAACAAGTTAGACAGAAATATCCGGAATGAGCGATTTGCCATTCTGAGCGACAGTCAGGCGGCACTCAAGGCTCTAATTGGGTTCCCAGGGCACAGGGGTTTAACTGGGACGATATAGTGGACGTATTGGCTAGGGAGACCGTGGTCTCGCCTTTAATAGGATCCGACCCCTTCCTTGCTAGGGGACAACACGCCATCAAGGAGAAGCTTAGGAGCGGAGATTAAGGGTTAAGGAAGATTTACTGGCACCAACCTATTGGGCTACATCAGGCGAAATCCTTACTGGGGGGTACAACCAAAAGCACATGATCGGGATATGGTATAGGTACTGATTCTTGTCGTTTCAGCGAGCAATCCCTTCAATGTGGTGATTTAGGGCGGAAAAGGTTGAGACATCTTGGCTAACTACAGTCAGAAGAAAAGCACATACGCTCAATCCAACCCAGCTCTATCCTGATGTCGAAGTGCAAACCTTGTCGAGAATGTAATCTAATCTACACCACACTAACAGCGTACGGGTCAAGCCTGTCAATGGAAACGTCAGATGCCGACTGACAACACTAGAAGAGCTTAATGCTCAAGTAATTCCCATGACAGGCACACAACTGTAGATGATCCAATATTCTACAGGTCTTCCTCTTACATAATTGCAATGCCATATTGTTGTCTTTTTTCGGCTGCTGCACAGTGTATTTGTTACAAATTACTTTATGCAAAATAAACATAATAAATGAACAAATAAGCCAAGTTGAATTCACGAGTTATTATCATTACTGTCAATATTACAAATTACTAGAAAATTTCAACAAAAAAATAGAAAAAAGTAAGGATTTGTGTAAGTTTAGGTAAGATCGAACTTTACATACATACATCAAACCACAATTTACACTATTAACTGCAATGTTAATTTACAACCTTCTTATGTACGCAGCCAGGATAACGAAAAAATCTTACACCATCAATTTTTTCAGTGTTGAACTTCTGATTCAATTACATTTATATTGTGTCCACTTGAAAGTATTAAATTTGACTAAATAAAAATGAATGGCGCTAGTCATTGGAAACATACATATGTATGTATGTAACTTCTACTATAAGCCAAGTCCCTGACAATGAATGACTGACAACTGAGTGAAATGCTTAAGCTTAGCTCAATCTTTTATCATATAAAGTTCAAAATTCTTCAATTTGAACGAGTACGTATAATTGTGTGTACGTACTAATGATTCCTAAAAAATGGGTAGAAATCAAGGGTAATCAAAGACTAATTAGAAAAGGCGCTACCAAATGACTTGATAAGATATAGACATTTACACAAGACAAAGGCACACACGCACGTAGATATCTACTGTATTCGTTGTATTTGTTAGTTGACTAAGCAGAAAGATGAAGGTGAAAAGTGGGAGGACTACCAAAATAATATTAGGCTAGTACTAAATAAATAGGGGATTTTAAGCAATGAGGTCCACTGACAGCACTATATTAAAAGGAATTAGTACCTCCTACTTTCGTCTATAAAATAATATGTGTATTGTAATTAAATTCAATCGCTTTTACTTTGTGAGATTGCATGCACAAATTCCTATAATATTATTTAAAATACATTTAAGCTGAGCTATCGTTTTGATTCAACTTTTATCTATGTCTTCGTTTATGCACAATGAATGGATGGAACAAAAATCCACTGTGGCAGTGCACGCTGTTAAAGATATCAGCGACGCGAATTGCAAATCACTCACAGCTTTTATTTAAACCTTAGTACTCGACACATTTATGACATTGTTTTATTTCGGCGTAAACAGACACGGTGATTTTCAACGTTGACACATCGTACTTATCAGGGAGACGAACGTTGTTTTTATGGTATAGCTCACCGATGAGAGCATATGAGAGCAAAGAGCCACAATTCGGGGGTTTCTAGTGTATAAAGATTTTTTTAATTAATATAATTTTGATTATAAGTTAAGAAGTCGCCGCCAGAAGTGGCAAGGAAAGTGCTTTTAGCAAGTCCATCAAACGGAAGATTTTCGGAAAGTAATTGTCAGAGCCGTTACAATATGCACGTAAAGTATATTCCGAACGCAACTAAATATTAATTCATAGAAACTAATTATTGAATGTTAATACTGTGGCGGCCAACAATTATAATAATTTATTACTATTTAAATTATTCAAGTAATTTTTATACCCGCGCACTTGTTACCAGCGGAAATTGCTATACGTTTTTTACATAACGGTTGTATGTAATAACATAGATAAATTTAGATAGGTATATGTAGGTATATATCAAAATGCTCAGAAAGATGAGAGCAGTCGATTTATTTATATCTGTCCGTCCGCGAGCACGAAATCTCGAGCAAAAATTAGGATATTTCAATAAAACTCAGCCAAACTTGGTACACATGTTCCTCCCCACCTCATTCAGATCCGGCATAAATGTTATGGAGATCGGATAAAAACCCGTCCACTTTTTATATGTAAAAACTAAATTTCCGTCCGTACGTCCAATGCTACAAGCTATAAATATTATTGCCCTTGAATTTATTTAATTCCAAAAATTAATACTCAGCCGAAATTAGTTTTAATAAAATGTGCGGGTATATAAAGTTCGGCCAGGATCGAATTTAGCATTCTTTACTTGTTAAAATTTAAAGATTGACAAAGTTATTTAAAGGTTAAGAAAATGGACGCACAACATTTGTCATTAAAAAAGAAACACCATCATGATGAATATGAATGCGGAGATGGTATAAACAAAAAATAGAATACAGTTATTAGGCCGTACATAGCTCAGTTTAGATGGATAAATTTTGGCAACTTGGTTGAAAAAATCCATACTACGTATCGCTGTGGAGAGATTTCCGGGCAAACATGGCAACTTTTTTTCAAGATTTTGCACACCTTTTCCAGTAGTTTATGAAATATGATTTTTTTTTAAGATACACGCAATATATGTATTATATCATGACAAATTTTATACTTATATCTGCACCATATAAAAAGGTCTTTCAAAAGTGACGCCAAGATGTTAGTTGTAAATATTTCCTAGACGGTACCTTTTTTATGTCAACTTTGACATTTTTCAAGTAGACGATGTACAATTTTACACGATAGAACAACGCGTTAAAATTATTCAAACTTATTATGAAAATAGCCGTTGCCACCGCAGCCGAATGAGTTGGTGCGTGAGTACCATTCGGAATTCAGAGAGAACGTATGTAGGTTCTCGGTGAAACACCAAAATGAAGAAAAAGTTTTTTTTAATAGCGGTCGCCCCTCGGTAGGCAATGGTTAACCATGAAAAAGCTCATCATACAAAATATCTGCCGTTTGGAGTCGGCTTGACACTGTAGGGCCCTCCATTTGTGGAACAACATCAAGACGCACGCCACAAATAGGAGGAGCTCGGCCAAACACCCAAAAATGGTGTACGCGCCAATATATACATATATACCGGGTATATATATTAGGCCGGGTCGATTTGTGGGGAGGCAAAAAAATCGCCCATTGCTCTGTGAAAATCATATTCCAGGGATTAAAATAAGAAACTTTGCCGAAGGAACCATACCTCTAAAACGAATTCTGATGCCCCCCAATTTGGGTCGAACTTTTAGTGGCTTTTGTGGGGAGGCAAAAAAATCGCCCATTGCTCTGTGAAAATCATATTCTTAGGATCAAAATAAGAAACTTTGCCGAAGGAACCATACCTCTAAAACGAATTCTGATGTCCCCCAATTTGGGTCGAACTTTTTAGTTTCTTTTCTCATGTAAAGGCCAAAAATGGTGATATTTTGAAATGATTGTATGGGGAACCCCCCAGGGGAGTTCCAGGAGGTGTGCCACTGGCATGGGTGGATCGGCCGTCCAAAGTTAGTGGGGGTCGGTCATACATTTGGACTCGATTGGAGCACTCTAAATGGGTCAAAGTGGGATTTTTCGTTCGACCCAAATTGGGGGACATCAGAATGCGTTTTAGAGGTATGGTTCCTTCGGCAAAGTTTCTTATTTTGATCCCTAGAAAACGATTTTCACAGAGCAATGAGCGATTTTTAAATCGACCGTAAAATTCGTGATTTTTTTGGTGGAAATAATCGTTCGACTGAGTCGACAATTGAAAGGTTGGTAAAAACTACCAAGAAACTGGTTTTTTCAAGTACAGAAGGGGACTGGGAGATCAAAAACTAGACGTTCTATTGAGAATATTGCTACTGTAGCGCAAAGTCTTGCTAAAAGACTTCCATCTGATATCTCGACGTTCTCAACAATTAGGCATTCATGCATCAACTGTTTAGCGGATGTACCTGTAGATGACCTATCCTCATGGTGAACATTTAAATGACGTCATTTTTTCACAAATAATTGTTGGAATAAAAATAGTGAAAACTGAAAGAATCTAAATTGTTACATGTTTTATTTTAAAACATCAAGGCGCGCCTTTTGAAAACCCCTTTACGTTATTTTGATTCTTATTCCAGTTATTCTTTGGCCAAGCGGCCGGCTGGACAGAAATAAATATATACCTTATATAAGGTAGTAGTCTGGTCAAGTACTCATTTTTACTCAATACTCAAAAAAGATAGGTGGCTTGTCAACAGGATTTTTGTTCTTTAGGACATCTGAAAGTTAAACTGATTATTATTCTCTAGGCTTGTCTTTCTGACAGGTGCTAATTTCGTTTCTTTTGAGCTCTAATTTTCGTACTACAGTCTGACATACATACCTTTTTTTAAAAGTCCGCCATTTTATTTTTCAAAAAAATGTTCCCCACATTTCTCAATAATAACATACAATAAAATCAAAACGATCGCATTTTAATTTCTTAAAAAAAAAAAAAAAAAAATCCTAAAAAATATCTATAAAAAATGAGTATGTGACCAGACTACTACCACAAGCTGTGGTCGGGGTGGTTGTATAACTTCTATAAACCACACTTAATAAGTTTAGACAAAATGCACTCAATTTCAGTGGAGTTTAATAAATGGGTTTTAGAAGTACATACAGTTTTACATTTTTTTAAAGAATTGCATTTCTATTTTTGATATCATGCTAAAACTGCTAAATATATAATATTTGAAAAAAAAAATTGCTAAACTGGATAGAAAATGAAGAGCTTAGTTTTGATGATATTTCGTAGATTTTTGCAGGTTTCTAAAAATGTGTATTAATTGGCGCCACTTATTTGACTTCACCCTTAGATAATGATAAAATTTAAATGATAAAATATTTATTTTCAAAATTACAATCAATTCCTACTAAAGGTCGCATATGATAGCAGGCGAGTTTCTTTACAGAGCTGTTAAAATGTTAATTACTACATAAACTTCCTTCATTGTTGAAGTAGAAAAATTACTCTAAAATTTTAATAGGAACATAATTTATTCACCGTTGGTAAAGTCACTACTTAGTTTTATTTGTTGTTTGGATCGCAATATGTATGGAAAAATTGTATGCTTCGAAGAAACAAAAACCAGATGTTGCAAATTTTATGTTTGACTTATGTAAATATACTCAGCAGTCTACGTACAGGTTAGGTTGTGTGTTTAAAAATGACAGGGTTCAGCAACCTCACCCTTCATAATTAACAACAACAAAAATCTATAATTGAGAAAATCGAAAGCTATCAAGAAAATATTTACTAATTTACTAAGAAGATAAAGGGCGTTTTTTTTAGAGGTTAGGTTTTCAAGATGAAATAAAACGTATATAATTTAATGTTATGGCCAAGAATTTAGCTTTATTATAAAAATAAGGGTTTGCCATTATGTTTTAAAAATGATTTCGGGCAAGTGGCCGCCGCGGCTTGCTCGAATAAATTCCAGCCGAGAGGCCCAATTTTCAACCACTTTTTGCAGCAATTGGGGCCGTATGCCAGCAATAACGCGCCGAATATTCTCTTCCAAGACGTCAATTGTCTCGGGCTTATCTGCGTAGACAAGCGACTTCACATAGCCCCACAAGAAATAGTCCAGCGGTGTTATATCGCACGATCTTGGAGGCCACGCCACAGGTCCACGGCGCGAGATAATGCGCTCACCAAAAGTTTCCTTCAATAAATCGATTGTTGCGTTGGCTGTATGGCATGTAGCGCCGTCTTGTTGGAACCAAAGGTCGTCCACGTCAACATCGTCCAATTCAGGTACGAAAAAGTCATTAATCATGGCTCTATAGCGCTCTCCATTGACTGTAACATTATGGCCGGCTTCATTTTTAAAGAAATATGGACCAATGATTCCCTCTGCCCATAGAGCACACCAAACAGTGACTTTTTGAGGATGTAACGGCGTCTCAGCAATGGCTTGTGGATTATGTTCACTCCAAATGCGACAATTTTGCTTATTGACATACCCATTCAACCAAAAGTGAGCTTCATCGCTGAACAAAATTTTCTTGTGAAAATCGGGATCGGTGGCCATCTCGTTTTGGGCCCAAATTTGCACGATTTGCAAACGTTGTTCAGGTGTAAGTCTATTCATTATGAAATGGCAAACCAAACTGAGCATAAATCAAGTGACAGCTGTCAAAAAGACCATCTACGAAAAAAGGAGTGCCAACTTGAAAACCTAACCTCTAAAAAAACACCCTTTACATTTCTTTCAGAAAATTAGTTTTTTCTTAACAGTGATTTGGACATCGTTACGATTATTGGGGAACCTTATAGATGCACATATGTATGTACATAAATACAGTTATTCTGTACATAGTCTTAATTGGGTGTCGGTACAGCATTGTTGTTTAACATCTGTCATGTGTGGACAATGACACATGGTACAATTAATGACGAACGCAGAATTTACACATAAAATCAACTTTAAAATTTTAATACGCGCCATCTTACCATTTTACATGGAACTGACACAATTTCCCAATAGCGAATAATCGCCAAGAACCTTAAACACGCTTAAACTTTTACTCCCTGTGACAAAACGACAGCATTATTTTTTTAGAAAAGTATAGCTCATTGTCTAACAAACACCACATATCGTCCCCTTAGTATAACAAAAGCCTATGTGCTCATAGGCTATTATTTTTTTATTGAATTTTTGGATTCTCCATCGTCGATTTTATATGTGGTCAAAATTTTGTCAAATTCTAGCTCCACAAAGTGGGTCAAAACGTCAGTCAAAAAATAATAAATATTAACAGACATAACGAGATTTGAGTGAGAGCTACTTTCGACAAAAAGTTTGAAATTCATTTTCTCAAAACATCAAAAAATGTATAGGCTATTTTAATACTAAGGGGACGATATGTAAATGAAAATTTTCAAACTTGATAAAAAAAATTTAAAAATTCGACAAACTTTCACCCCAATCTTGCAGTTTTTAATTAGAATTTCTAGAAAGATTTTTGGTAAGGAGTTTTATTGTCTGTTAAGTTTTAGTATAATTTTAATGCACATTTGTCATAATTTTTTCCTTGTCGGCGTTTCGCATTTCCTTCATAAAGAGCACGAAATTATTTGTTTTATTCCAGAAATTATAATTCAAACCGCTGAATTGTATTGAAAATTTTGTGAAAGTTTTCCTACTTTTTATGAAATTTGAAACTTGGATTGGTTTTTGTTAGAAAATGATCTATACCAGGGGCCTCCAAACTACGGCCCGCTAGAGCATCCATCCGGTCCGCAACAGCTTAAGACTAGTGTCATCAATATGGCCCATGACAGCTAATGTTTTACTGTTCTTACTATTCCTGTTATAATTTTAGTGGAGGAGAATGAAAACACAATGATAACACAGGCCAACAAGCAAAAAACTTTTTCGATAATTTTAACTAATTACTTTGTAATTTAGTGTCCTGATTACGAAAAAAATTATTAAAAAGTTATATCACCCATCAATTTTTCACATTTTACAATTAAGTAAAAATAAAGTTTATGTACCAAAATGTATCGGATATATTTCACAGTCCTGCGAGGTACAGTTTCTAAACGGGCTATGGGTGAAAACGAATATGATCTTGAAAATGCCCCAGCACGTTAGGGGGGGGGGGGTTAGTTTGAGGTTAAATAGTCAAAAAATGCAGATTTTGGCCATTTAAAATTTTTTTTTTTTTTTAGCAAGGTAAAGTTTTTTTTTTAATTTTCCACAACGGCATCGCAAAGTACTAGTCTTCAGCTTTACAATCCATTTTTAAAAATATTTTTGCGATTAATATAAAAAAAGTTATACTATTTTGAATTCGCCCTTTACAGGGGCGTTAGAGAGTTAGAAAGCTTGAATTTGCATATCTTAAAGTCTCCAATTCAAAATAGAATAACTTTTTTTATATTAATCGTAAAAATATTTTTAAAAAAGGACCTTAAAGCTAAAGAGTAGTACTTTGCGATGCCGTTGTGGAAAATTAAAAAAAAACTTTACCTTGCTCAAAAAAAATTTTTAAAATGGCCAAAATCCGCATTTTTTGACTATTTAACCTCAAATTGCCAAAAATCCTGACGTGCTGGAGCATTTTCAAGGTTATATTCGTTTTCAGCATAAAAAAACCTTCAAGAAACACCCATAGCCGTTTTAGAAGCTGTAAAAAAGCGAGATTTTGCAGGCCTGTTTAATTACTCGATTTTATCTACTTGCACGGTACCGACAGAATTATGAAGTACCTAAGCATATTAATAACTAAAAAATAATTAATTAAAACTTGTCCCAGTAATAAAAGAAAAAATACTAATGAAATTTACGTAGTTGTGATTTTCCACCGACCATTGCTTGTAGTTGTGGATTAATTTTACTGGTAGCAATTATTAAAAGAGATTTAAGATGCTGATCGGTTAGTTTAGATCTCTAAACATTCTTTGTGTATTTCATTTTGGCAAACGTGTTCTCACGCAAGTACGTAGTGCCAAAAACAGAAAACAATCCACGAGCAAACTTATGCACATTATCAAACTGTGCCAGTAGAATACTCTTATAAAATTCCAACAAAGTTGAATTTTGATATTTGCTCTTAAACATATCACTGCTCTGTAAATCAATAATTTCCATTTGGATTCCCGGAGCCAGGGTTTCAATGTCAGAATCAGAAGGATTTTGAAAAACTTAATTTCATTCGCAATGGCATGGAAGTCTGAGAAACGACTATCGAAATTATTGTTCAAAGTACTTAAAGTTTCGACTGCAAAATCGACGGGAAATTCTGTCTCTGTAGTGTGGCTGAATATTTCTCATGTTTTAAATTGTGTGAAACATTTTTGATTTAATTGCGATTGAAATAGTATTATTTTCTGCCTGAACGATTTGATATTGGTGCATAAATCAGGGAGAAGCTAATTTTCTCCTTGCAATCTCAAACTCAGTTCATTCATATAATTTGCCAAATCGACATAGAGTGCTAATTTTCTAAGCCATTCACTATTTCCTAATTCGACAAAAGGGCGATGCTTTTCATTCAAAAAAATTTCGAACTCTGCTCGAAGTTCAAAAAAACGCTTAAGGACTTTTCCGCAACTAAGCTAGTGTACGGCAGTATGATATGCCAAGTCATTTTCTCCAATCTCTTCAATAAACTCCCGGAATTGTCGATGATTCAGCCCTGTGGATCTGATGAAGTTGACAACTGATATGATTGGTTTTAGAACTTCAGACAAATCCAATAATTTTCCGCACAAAGACTGTTGATGAATGATACAATGTAAAACTAATGATTTTGAACCACCATCATTTTCTACAGCCTTTAACACAAGTGCGACCACTCCTCTATTTTTACCACATATTTTTGCCTCCATCGGTGGTGATAGATTGCAAATTTTTCCATTGAAGGTTCTTTTTATTAATGACATTTTCAACTCCCTTAAAAAAATTATTATGGCCCTAGAGTTTCAAAGTTGCGAGACCCCTGATCTATACTATTTTAAAGGACCTTTCAAAAAAAAGACGCGCCTAGATGTTTTTTTTAATAAAACATAAAAATTTAGATTCTTAGGTTAAAGTAAAAGTCCTATGAAAATTCAAAAGCAAACATGATAAAGAAGGCAAACTTGTCAAAATGTTTATGTATTATCATTTATCGCCGGCTGTGGGTTTACGTTGGTCACCAACAGCTCCATTAGTCAAACACCGTGCACACACACGACTCTACGAAATTGGGGGAATACACTACCGGAAAGGTGAGAGTTGGTCGAAAAAAAACCATGCACAGAGAAAGCTGCTGAAGTACAGTTCTTGGCCGGATATAAATCCGGGTCGTTCCGTTCTTTTGGGGGTTTGGAAGGAAAAGTTGTACTCCAATAAGCCAAGAAAAATATGTGCTGAAATTACATGCGCCATTGATTAAATTGAACCGCCACTATTTTACAATCGCATCGAAAATTTAGTAAAAAGGACCAAAGAGTATCATATCAGACAAGAGAGTTTGGCGCTCCATACAAAGCAGACGATGTGAATGGAATACCCTCTATGAAAGAAAATTAGGAAACAAATTTCTATGCATTTGGATTGTTTCAATACGGTTGGGACAATTACACGATGTCATTTATGTCACACTAAAATTTTCCCACACACTTAAATTTTTCCACTGTATTTATTATTGTAAAACACAAACACGCTTATAGTGTAGATATTTAGCACAAATAATATTTTGAAAATTACTCAAATTCACATATGCAATGTTCATTTGTTACTGTAATTTTCCTCTGAACTGAAATCATATTATGAAATATGAGATGAATGTTTTGATTATAATTCATCGTTCATAAATTCTCAATTGACACTTAACTAGTAAATAATCTTCATTCACCAAAAATATCATTCTATTCAATGCTTTAACAAATTTAAACTAGTTTCTGATTACTTTCACATCTTTCTTACTTCACTCGATAGTGGAGCATTATTTTATAAACTAGCACTAGAATTCAAAGCGGAACAGTTGAATAAATAAAAATAAACACGCAACATTTTGTTCGCTTTGTTTTCAGCTTGTTGATATGAGTTCAAAAATGACACGTTTTCGTAAACACTAAACATTTAAGAATTCCAATTAATATTCAATGTTTAATTAAAAACTGAAACAAATTTCTAGTTTCTGGTAACAACCGCATGGACTGAGAACTTTTACTATTAGAGAAGTTCTAAGCGTTTCAAATAAATCATTCAAACGATCAGTACTATTTTTTGTATACAATTTCTTTAATTCTTGTGTGGAGATGTGCTCAAATATATTGGTTTCCGCGCAAAAGCCACCAACGACTGACTGACTGTTGACATTTCGCAAATTTATCTGAAGAGATTCTTGAAAACGATCTCACGATATCTCACATATTCATACAGGTGCGCACATAAAAATCCGTACAACTACTAAGTTTCTGTTTACAGAATGTACCATAAGTATAAGATTTAGTAGTTAGCGGGGTTCGAACTCGGAAGTAAAATTGACAATTAGAGAGAGAACTAAATGTGCGAAAAAAATACCGATTCAAGGTTCGATAGAATGTTTACCTTCAAGGATTATCACCAGCTGGAAAGAAGAAATTTGTTAAATTACAAAACACACAAAAAAAGGCTTCAATGGGGCAAATAACTGATTGGATAAAAGTGCTTTCATAAATCAACTATTTCAGGTTCTGGCAATATGTCGTACGGAAGAACCAGTGAAGCTATAGCGTATGGGCATGTTCGATGTAGAGATTGACGAGTGTATTACTTTGGCACGCTAACGTTAACAGTTTAGAAATTCGCGCATATCCATAGTTTTTTATCACTTTTACGCAAGTTTTTTGAAAATTTATTTGCGTACATTTTTAGTCATTAGTATTAGGTTTAGGTCATTTGTGGAACAACATCAAGACGCACGCCACAAATAGCAGGAAGACCTCGACCAAACACCCAAAAAGGGTGTGCGCGCCAATTATATATATGTATATATGATTATTAGGTTTAGGCGATTAATTCATTATTCAACATTTTATATTAGTTAATCATAATTTCAACTACTTAATGAATCAATAAATTTTAATTTTTGATTGATAAAAAAGCAAAAAAAAAAAATGGAGTAATTAATAATCCAATTTTCGATTAATCACATCTATACTAATATTATAAAGAGGAAAACTTTGTTTGTTTGTTTGTTTGTTTGTAACGAATAGGCTCAAAAACTACTGGACCGATTTTAAAAATTCTTTCACCATTCGAAAACTATATTATCCACGAGTACATATTTGGTTTTTTCGGACACAAACTGAAAAAAATCTTATTCATAAAATAAAGTCAACTTTTTGTGTGTGTTCGCTAACCGGCCGTGTCTGCACCGAATTAAACCAAACTTACACACAATGTTAAGAAGGTATTGAAGATGGTTTCCGTATAGTTTGGATACCTATTGGTGGATAGGGCTCGAGATATAGGTCAAAACGTGGACCCGGGTAACCTTTGGTTGTGTATGTACAATATGGGTATCAAATGAAAGCTGTTGATAAGTGCTTTAATACGGGGTAATTTTCATACCTATTGATGACTAGGGTCTCGAAATATATGCCAAAACGTGGATCCGAATTAAACCAAACTTACAACAAACAATGTGTCAATATTTCTTTCTGATTTGGATGCCATAAGGAAAAAACGTAAGTGCAACATGTAAAAATTGTTTGTGAATTTTTTTTGGAGTGGATTTTGGAACAGTGAATAATTTCTTACGAAATTTGAGAATTTAATGTGAAATCCGAATGAAATTATGTGTTCGTGGAAAAAACAATTTTTTTCGTTTTTTTTTTTTTTTGAAAAATATAAATGTATAATGGTTAAAAAAGCTCCAATGCTTAATAAAACATATAAATTGAAACGAAAAATTCATGGATGATCAGGAAAAAAGACGATTGTTTATTCATATGCGTTGATTTGAAATTTAAAAACAATCTTCTTTTTTTCCTGATTTTCAATTTATATTTTATATTTACTCAAAAACAAATAGAAAAACAGAAAATATTGTTTATGCCAAAGCGCTTGAATAAAGAATAAAGAAATAAATAATATGAAAACCATATATTTTCTGTTCTAAACTATATCTATTCTATTTTAGTTTGCCCAGCGAAGGGGGCCGGGTTTGCTAGTCTTTGAATAAAAAGTAATACTGCAAGAACTTGGTATGTATCTGGATTTTTATGTCGGCAACTGTACAGCACAAACAAAAATTAAAAATAATCAAAGCGGTAACGACAACAATGAATTTTATAGCGTTCTCTCTAGGAAATATTCTCTTGTTCTTTTGTTGTTGATTTTACTTTTTTGCGTTTTATTTCGATAATAAATTGCAATATCAACGAAATGATGTTGATGTTCTTTGAAACGAACACTTGTATTGTTAGCGAATTAATTTGGTAATTTAAACCGGTGCACAAGCGACCAAGCGATGGAACCGGAAAATTGGGTACACATATGCATGCATTCATAAGTGTGTATGTATGCTCTCCAAAGCTTTGCAATGTATGTATACACTTCTTCAGTTTTGTATTCTTTCCCAGTAGCATGATCTTTCGACCACCTCATCGTTTTCAAGAAACACTGAGAAAATTATATTTTTAATTAGTTTATTCAGTTTTATTAAAAATTTTATTCAGGCCAATTTACCATCCGTCGTTTCGGCAAAAACAGTTACATATGTCGTGTGAATACCTCCATAAAGCAAACATCTGCTAAAAAGTTAAACAATTTTATACAATATTTATGGCTGTATGTAGAGATTTTTAAATAATACAAATGTGGTAATGTTGCTGGAGTAACAGTTGTCAGCTGTTCCTTGTTGTTGTTGTTTTAATGGCATAAACATTCCTGCTAGATATTAGGGGAAATCTGCTGGAGTAACAATCCTTGGACAGATGTAACTCCGGGTGGTTTCGGTAACGAGGAATCGACTCTCGTAGGAACGAAAATTGTAAGAAAATTTATATTAGTTCTTGCAATACTTTTTCTCGAAAGCTTGATTTACGACTCAGCCGGTGGTTAATAGGGTTATCATATACCTGTAAGGATACGTTTTTTATAATTGCCCCTTTTCTATATTCTGATTAAGTTCGAAAAGTAAAATGATACAGGACATTGAGGGGGCTTTCGATAATGCCACTTTCGGCTCGATATGTTCTTCTACCGAACGACACGAAGTTAATCAAGCCATTATAAAATGAATATATTCCATGCTTCTGAGAGGCTGTTAACCGCTGGTGGGGGCAGTGACGAACAAATCACAGTCAGGGCCAAGCAAGGATGTCCCCAAGGGGGTGTTCTTTCTCCGCTGCTGTGGTGCTTCGTCGTAGACTCTCTATTAGTGGAGATGCAGGAACTCGGTTTTCACGTCCAAGCATATGTGGACGTCGTGTGTGCGCTAACATCGGATAAATCCTTAAAGAGGCTCTGCACGAAAGTGCAGCATTGCATTGAAGATTTTTCAGCAATGCCGTAGAGCCTTTGGCAAAACCTGGGGTCTGAAACCTGCTGTGGTCCTACGGATATACATAGCACTTATCAGACCAATCATCACTTACGGTTCTGTGGTCTGGTGGCGACGGAGCATGGTTAAGTCCACAATCCGGGAACTATACAGGCTGCAAAGAAGTGTATGTTTATGCATCACGGGTGCCATGAGTACAACTTTTGGTGATGCCCTAAATGCTATGCTTGATTTGCTCCCCCTGGATCTTAAGATAAAACAGGAAGCAATAAAAGCAATGTGTAGACTCCATAAATATGGTTTCTGGCACGAAGATGGAACTTCGGGACACAGAGAAATCTTTAAGTTGCTATCGGAGCAGTATCCACTATTTTTGGCACCTAAAGATGACCTGATACCCACAGTTCCATTTAGAAGGAAATTTGCTGTCAGATTTCCATTGCGTGAGCAATGGAGCAATCCAGAATGCATGCAGGGACGTTTGACGGATATTTTCTTTACCTATGGGTCCAAGAATGAAATAGGGTCTGGAGCCGGATGGTACTTAAACGATAGTAATAAGTATCACTATGCTATGGGGGGAATGGCAACTGTTTTCCAAACAGAAGTTTTTGCCATCCTGAAAGTAGCTGAATTATAGCTGAAACAGATTGGAGTCTTCAGTGACAGTCAGGCTGCATTGAAGGCCCTGGAGAACGCGAAGCAAACCTCAAAGATTGTTCAAGAATGTAAGAAGAAGCCTAAATCTGTCGCAATACAAAACAGGCTTGTACTTATATGGGTTCCGGGACACTCCGGTGTTCAAGGAAACGAAATTGCCGACGAATTGGCCAACCGTGGATCAGCGGTGCCCCCACAGGGGCCAGAACCAATAATGGGAATCAGTTCCGCAGGAATCAAGAATTGGATCAGCGATTATGTAGGCAATCTACATAAAGAGTGATGGTCCGGTCTAGAACGCTGCAGAACTGCAAAGTGTTTTGTGACAAGTCCGAACAGAAAACTGTCAAACTTTCTACTAAAACTTAGAAGGAAAGACATTCGGTTGATGGTCGGCATCATTACAGGACACAACCCATGGGGTCAGCATATGACCACCATTGGCATCATCGAGGACCCGGTATGCCTGTCATGCTTGGAGGAGGCGGATAGCACTGAGCACTTTCACTGTGAGTGTCCTGATCTTGCTGGAGCACGGCTACGAGTTTTGGGTTCCGATGTCATGAGAATGAGTATTATTCGTTCTCTAAAACTGGAGGATATTTACAGATTTGCCAAAGAATCTGGAAAATTCTCACAGGACTAACTATCTCTACCTCTGTCTCTATTCTTTCCTATCTCTTTCTCTGACACTTTTCTCCTTCCCTCCTTGACTATCTACCCCCTTTCCAGAGATCTAAATACAATGGGCTCTTAGCCTGAGTGTTTTAGGAGCCACCAAATCTCCTGGTGCTCCTTGGATCGACCTTTTCAAATTTCAATTTTTTTTAAAATGATACGTTCCTCGTACCTTTCGTGTCGACTTTTTTCAATTCCGAGTAAGATCAAATACGACGTCTCGAAGGTAAACATTTTGGAATCTAAAACTTTAGATATAATGAGTATTATTTGATTTTTCCGGAAACTAAATGCAGCATAGATCGGAATATTGCCTGACAAAATCAATACTTTGCATCTAAATTTCAATATTTCTAAACGAAAAGTTTTCCCTGCTGAGTAAAGCGTATTCAATTCTTAACACTACATTTTAGTTTCAGCCGGGCTGACGCTGCACAAGTCCCAATAATTGGCACGATTAATTTTGTAAAATGATAAATAAATAGAAATATAGTAGGCCTGTTGAATGCAACTTTAGCAATGTGTGAACAAAGCATTCATAATAAATCTCCCTCAATGCGTCATTGGCAATTATGTGGCGGTTAATTGCCAATATCCGCACTGTGAAACAACCGATCTTGAAATATTATATTATGTTATTTGTTTTCATACGAGTCTTATATGTATTATAAATGTATAATGTGTAAAAATCCATTTCGGGGCATGCTGTTGTGAGTCAATCCGGTAGCGGAATTCCGACTATACCGAATACACGTCTAGTATATCATTATGTTGTTGTTGTAGCAGCATAAAAATCCCCATACATATACTGGGAATGCTGCGGAAGTAACAGTCCTTGGCCGGATATAAATCCGGGTCGTTCCAGTTACATAGAGCCGACTGTCATTGTTGTTGTTGTTGTTGTTAACAGCATAGGTAGCCCTGTCAGTGTAGGCATATCATCGTTCGTCTTCGTCTAGCTCATCTAAGGGTAGGCCCAGGAAACATGCTGTTTCGACAGGTTGGGTCCAAAGGGAGAGGGGGGTTAGATGAGTCGGTTTGAGGGGGCATGTGAAGAGGTGGTTAGTTTCGTGCGGGGTACCTTCACATGCCGGACATGTGTTTGGTATGTCGGGGTCAATTCTGGATATGTAGGAGTTTAACCTGCTACAGTATCCAGAACGTAGTTGTGCCAGTGTTACACGGGTCTCACGGGGAAGATGGAGCTCTTCATCTGCAATGGGTGGTGGTTGGACTCCGATTACGGCATTCACAGGACGGGAGTTCAAGAAGGTGGTAACGGTCTCCCGGTGAACGTCGTTTATAGACTGTCTAAATACTGTCCGGTCCAGTAGGTTACGGTCGGTCTTGTCCTGGATATCGCCAGCGTAGTCAAGGAGGTGTCTCCTGACGTGCCTGGGAGGCGGCTCGGGCTCAAGCAGGTGCCTGCAGGGATGGGACCTACGGTAACATCCAAGCAGGAACTGCTTGCTGAGCAATTTGTTGTGCTCCGCAACTGGGAGCATTTGTGCCTCGTTGTGAAGGTGTTGGATAGGTGACATCAGGAGGCACCCGGTCGCTGTCCGAATGGCGGTATTTTGACAGGTCTGTAGCTTAGTCCACTGCGAATCACTAGTTCCAGGCGACCAGACAGGCGCAGCATAGTTGAGAACCGGCCGGCCAATTGCCTTAAATGTCGAAAGCAACAGTTCTTTGTCTTTGCCCCAAGTGCTGCCGGCCAGCGATTTGAGGACCTTGTTGCGATTTTGGACTTTAGTTGCAATTGCGGTTGTATGCGCAGAGAAGGAGAGCAAGCTGTCGAAGGTTACACCCAAAATTTTGGGGTTATTCACAGTCGGAATTGGTGTGTCATCGACTTTTACCTTAAGGGACAGCTTGACCTCCTTTGTCCAGGTGGTGAATAGGGTCGCCGTGGACTTGGTGGGGGAAAGTCGGAGATTCCTCGCAGTGAAAAAGCGAGAAAGGTCGGTGAGGTAGTTGCTCACTTTGGAGCGCAGGCCATCGATGTCATTGCCCGACGCCATTATCGTGCAATCGTCAGCGTATGAGATCAGGGAAACTCCCGCTGGTGGTTGGGGGAGCTTCGAGATGTAGAAGTTAAAAAGCAAGGGTGAAAGGACACCACCCTGCGGTACGCCTTGCTTAATCTTCCTCTGCTTTGACATTTGATCTCGAAAAATCACTGACGAGTGCCGACCGCTCAGGTAGTTCGCGGACCACCTCTTCAGCCCTGGCGGGAGTGTCGACTGATAAATATCATCTAGTAGCGTGGAATGGCTGACTGTATCGAAAGCCTTTTTCAGGTCCAACGCTACTAGGACAGTCCTGTCGCAGGGGCGGTTTTGGTTAAGCCCGCGATTTATCTGGGCGTTTATGGCGGTGAGTGCAGTGGTGGTGCTGTGCACTCGTCGGAAACCGTGCTGATGTGGGGCTGAGGCCAGGTGTTTCGTGTAGAGTGGGAGTAGGAGGGCTTCAAGTGTCTTCACTACTGGGGAAAGGAGAGTTATCGGCCGATAAGACTCCCCTTGGTTGGCGGGTTTCCCAGGTTTCAGCAGTGGGACCACTCTCCCTGCTTTCCACTTGTCAGGGATGATGAGAGTGGCCATGGACAGATTGAAAACCCTTGTGAGAAATCCTACTCCCAGGGGTCCCAGATGCTTCAGCATCAGCGCGTTTAAGCCGTCAGGGCCAATGGCTTTCGATATGAACCCATATCATCCCGACTGTCATTGTCATTTGACTTGGTGAAATTAATCGTTATATTTCATTTCATGTGTTAAATTTGATTTCTATAAATAGAGGTGACGTATTGGAAATTCGTTAGGTACCGCTATTTCCTTTGTTAACTTAGTTGGTATTCCAGCATTCCGACTTTTTCTTGCGAATTTGATGTGCGCATTCTTGTTGTTCTACTGCATTCCCCAGGTTTAGCCCGATTCCCCTTGCAACACCGATGGGGCTACCCCTATATTCTGGATATTGTACCCGCCTACTCATCCAGATAGACAGAGACAACAAATAAAAACGAGAAGAAGCCACGCTAACCCCTTCTGACTACTTCAGCCAGTCTTCGACACAGCGCTATTAAAACGTCTCGGATTCATATTCTGATTTACTTCTGCTGCTTATCCAAAAACCAATGTAAACAGTAATATTACAGGAACTAACAAAGCTAGGAGTTGCATGACGCATGTGCTCCTCGAATCTTGATTTGAAAGCAATAATATAATCAGTGACAACTTAAAAAGTAAATCCTGTGCAATGCTGGGGTTGCTACGGAAATAAAACCCTCATTGTACATACATACATTTGTTCCTTATTGTTCCCTATATGTTCCCCAATAATTCCTTTACAATATTCCACCCTATTTATATTTTATTAACTATCGGCAACTACAAGGACATATTGGGCCCATCAAACTTTACCGGAATGACCCGCATTTACATATATCAGGGCAAATACTGTCATTCCAGCAGCATTCCTCATAAATGTATGAAAAATGTTTATGCTGACGACAATAACAACAACAACAAGGGAAGGAATTTAGCAAAATTTTTCACTTGCATTTATAAAAAAAAAAAATTATTGGATCAATTAAAGCAGAAACACGATTTTGTTTGGATTTTTCAATCCAATTATTAACAATGCTTTGAAAATAAATTATTTCTGTCAAAACGCGTTCATCTGCCTTGGAAATAATCAGTTTGTTTTGACAATCGGAAAGCCAGAAGCAAAATCACAATACATGCAAATTTTGTTTGTGTACTACTGCTACCACCTTGAATAGATTCGCGTTGATTGAATTTTTTTTTATTTGTTCGATTGATTGCCAAGAATTAAAGTTAGATTTGTTTTAACTGGAACTCTAAGCAAATGTAGGTATTTACAGATTTTTTTATTAACAAATTTAATTCGTTTACAAGTAATTTTGCAGTTTTTAGATTGAACAATTCAATGTTGATTAAAAGTTTAATTTAAAAAATGGCGTTCCATAAAAAGTGCAAGGCTTTGTTATTATCGGTAAATCTTTGAACGATAAGATTTAAGTTCTATGAAGGCACGTACGAATTCAATGAATCGTTATGCTCTTCTTAGAGTTCTGATAACAAATGATTGACAAAGCGTTGGCTTTACACATGCTTTTGTTTGTTGTGCCCGTGCGATGAACAAATTACTGAAATGAACAGAAATAAGCCTTTTTTACTTTTGCTTGTTCGAAATCGTTGCGAAATCTTGTCGCATTTCTTCACCCATCAGCCTAATATGTTCCAGTTTGAGTACATAAATGGTATTTGGATATAGTACACATATGAATATAGTACATACCTGACTTGCAGTCTGCTGCCTTTTGCGTAGTACAAAAAGTAAATGGTTGTGTAAACAAAGTATTGCTAAATTTATGTGGCGTTATAAGTATACTCGTCTTTATGCATATGCACATGAGAAAAGAAAAAAATGTATTTACTATACTAAATGCAGCTCTTATCCACTAGCTTCCACTGAAACTGAGCGGTTACACAGCATCAACACCAAAATACACAATCAGCACAATAAAACTGGCGAAGTTTCAATAATTCATGTGCCTTTGTATGATCAAAACAATTATATTACTTTTCAATTTCCAATAATACGTCAAATTTTCTCTAATTGTTTTTCCCAATTTTACTCTTTATATTTTATACGATTTTTAAAGAATTAAAAATGAGCAGAGAACACACCGTAAAAAGTAACAATTCGGAACGCAAAAACTGATTGGATAAATTTCGACTTGATGTTTTCTTTTTGTTGACGTTTTTCTCTGCTCACAGCTGCTCTTTGAGTGTAATTTTTTTTTATAGGAAATCTATTGTGCCGTGCGAATAAACAATGCACAATATGGCTACTAATCAGATAGCGTATGGATAGGCGCGTAAATAAAAAGTATGGCGATAGTCAGCTGTTTGCAGCAGAGCGGTGTGCAGAAAAGCTGCCACATAATTAAATTTAGACTATGAAAGAATAGAGGAGTTTCAGAGAACGCAAAAAATTAGTAATTATTGGAGACTTAAATAAAGCTAACTTGCTTTAAAAAACGTAATAAAATAAATATACACACTTGTGTACAAAGTTATTCCAGATTTAACATACCTTAAACGGCTAACCTAACGATGAGAAAAATGAGCCGTAAACAAGTCTCATTCATACAAGGAGCTATCAATCTGTTTCTTGTGGTTGTTTCATTGGTTTGCTTACATTCCGATTGAAATTTTATCATTCAAATCACGATAATGCAAAAACATAAACCACGTATAATTTGTTATAATTTGTCTTTTTACTACTGCGCTCTCCCTTGAAACAAATATTAAACTAAGTAAAATATGGTATGGTCTAGAACGCTGCAGAACTGCAAAGTATTTTGTGACAAGTCCGAACAGAAAACTGTCAAACTTTCTACTAAAACTTGGAAGGAAAGACGTTCGGTTGATGGTCGGTATTATTGCAGGACACAACAAATGGGGTCAGCATATGACCACCATTGGCATCATCGAGGACCCGGTATGCCTGTCTTGCTTGGAGGAGGCGGATAGCACTGAGCACTTTCTCTGTGAGCTAGAGCAAGGCTACGAGTTTTGGGTTCCGATGTCATGAGAATGAGTAATATTCGTTCCCTAAAACTGGAGCATATTTACAGATTTGCCAAAGAATCTGGAAAATTCTCACAGGACTAACTACCTTTATCTCTGTCTTTATTCTTTCCTATATCTTTCTCTGATCCTTTTCTCATTCCCTCTTTGACTATCTATTGTATTTCCAGAGCTCTAAATACAATGGGCTTTTTAGCCTGAGTGTTTTAGGAGCCATCAAATCTCTTGGTGCTCCTTGGCTCGACCTATTCAAATTTCAATTTCAAGTAAAATAAACAGAATATTCCTATTATGGTATGTGATAAACTTAAGCTCAAAAGTTCACGAAGAAGTGTGATTTGTATACGTCTAAAGTAATTACACTATAAGTCTTGGATAACCGAGATCTCAGACAGCAAAGAAGTAACATGAGCAATGGCTGCGTTGATTTTTTCGTACATGATCAACATAATCTCAACCCTGCACCGTCAGCAAATAAGCTGATTTCTGAGAACCGGTTAACGGTCTGACGTTGATCACACCTTCTGGATTCTTTCCACCCTGACTTCTATCTTGGTTGGATGTGCTTTGGTTCTGCGCTGTTGTCTTGACAAGCTTGTTTGCTAGAGTGGTTTGAATTCCCCAGAGCCAGGAGCTTAATTTTCAAAAATTATCAAAAAATGAGGAATAAGTTAAACAATAAAGCACATTTAAGTAGGTCTAGCGACAGATTTCTTCAGCGTGTTCGCAACGCTTCACTACATCCATATGTGATAATTGTTTTAGTTTGAGAAAATGGAAAGGCTACCGCCAAAGCTGGATGGCAATGATTCTTTTGAAAATGAAATTACTCTCAACTTTAAATAAGAAATTTTGAAATACAGGAACTGTTTACTTTCTAATTTTTTGGAACTAATTTAAAAAGAACTTTTTTGTATTTTCAATTCCTTTCAACGGAGGTAAAAAAAGAGGTTGTCTGTAAAGTCGGTTTACTGACGATAGTTTAACGTGATAACGTCATAAGAAAATTCTGATTGAATTGTTGCATTTTTCAAAAGAAAATTTTAATTTTATTGGTTTGATAGATATTTTGTATGGATATAGAGAATGAGTTAACATTAACATAACATAACATAACATAACATAACATAACATAACATAACATAACATAACATAACATAAAATAACATAACATAACATAACATAACATAACATAACATAACATAACATAACATAACATAACATAACATAACATAACATAATATAACATAATATAACATAACATAACATAACATAACATAACATAACATAACATAATATAACATAACATAACATAACATAACATAACATAACATAACATAACATAACATAACATAACATAACATAACATAACATAACATAACATAACATAACATAACATAACATAACATAACATAACATAACATAACATAACATAACATAACATAACATAACATAACATAACATAACATAACATAACATAACATAACATAACATAACATAACATAACATAACATAACATAACATATCATAACATAACATAACATAACATAACATAACATAACATAACATAACATAACATAACATAACATAACATAACATAACATAACATAACATAACATAACATAACATAACATAACATAACATAACATAACATAACATAACATAACATAACATAACATAACATAACATAACATAACATAACATAACATAACATAACATAACATAACATAACATAACATAACATAACATAACATAACATAACATAACATAACATAACATAACATATCATAACATAACATAACATGCTGTTCAAGCAAGATAACGACGCATTTTTTGGTGCATGCAGCCGGCTACATAGAATTATAAGACGTTATCACGTCAAAAAATAATAATATAATAACATTAAAACAACAGGTATTATTAACAAACTTGGTTTTATTTTAAATTCTTCAAGTAAATCAAATTAATAATAATCAATAAGAAGGCATATGCAAATACAAATACGTGAATTTATATATGTACATATGCGCATATACATACACATACGAGGGGTGCCTTTTATATGTCGGGATTAGAGAACAAAAACAAATTTTAATCATCGTAAATCACTTTATTGTTTTTCAAAATATTCTCCATGAAGATCTATACACTTTTGCATGCGTTTGAACCAATTGCCGAAGCACTTTTGCCACTCTGAATGAGGTATGTTTTGGAACATGCATTCTGAATGCCGCACCGCTTCTTCAAGTGTCGAAAAACGTTGACCTCTCAGTTTGTTTTTTACGTACGGGAATAAAAAAAGTCATTCGGTGCCAAGTCAGGACTATACGGCGGATGACCCATTAATTCGATGTTTTGGGTGCTCAAAAATGCAGTTGTTTGAGCCGATGTGTGAGTGCTCGCATTGTCCTGGTGAAGAGTGATCCGTCCTTGGCGATTGGATTTCCTAATTTCTTAGAAGACAACTGGCAAACAAATGGTTGTATACCACTCAGAATTTACTGTTCTGCGTTGTTCTAGTGGTACGGTTGCGACATGTCCAGTTTTTTCGAAAAAACAGGCGACCATTTGCTTGGAAGTGCTTCGTGCGTGAACAACTTTTGTTGGATTTGGCTCATCTTGAAACACCCATACAGTCGACTGCTGTTTACTTTCGGGCTCATACGCGTAAATCCATGTTTTATCACCTGTCACGATGTCATAGACGTGTTTCGAAGCCCCGCGATCGTATTTTTTTCAGCATTTCCTTCGACCAATCGACACGAGCCTTTTTTTGAGCGATTGACAAATTGTGTGGGCTCCAACACGAACAAATTTTTTTGACAGTCAAATGTTTATGCAATATTGGATGTATGTTGGTCCCACTAATGCCTAAGATTGTCTCAATCTCACGATAGGTCACATGACGATCTTGCAATATCAGTTCGCGCACAGCATCAATGGTTTTCGGAACAACAACTGATTTTGGACGACCTTCACGAAATTCGTCTTGGAGTGAACTACGACTACGATTGAATTCACCATACCATCGATAAACACTGGTCCTTGATGGAGCTTCATCGCCAAAAAATGAATTAAGTTCATCCATGCAATGTTGCTGAGTTAATCCACGTCGAAAGTTGTAAAAAATAATCCCACGAAAATGTTCACGATTTAATTCCATTTTTGGACCGAGATGAATCTTTTAAGTTACTGTAAACAACACAAATAGCGCTGGTATTTCAAAACGTTCTGAGTACGTAAAAGCCAGAAAATGTCAAACTTTGCAATACAGCTGTCAGTTGCCAGATTGCAACACCAGGGTTGCCAAATCCCGAAATATAAAAGGCACCCCTCGTATACGCTCACTTAAGTAGGAGAGAGCAAGATGTCGAACGTTGCCGTTCGTTTGCTTTGTCGTTCGTTCCGCGCTTTCGCTTGCAGTTCATTCAAGGTAACGGCAATGAGCAAGGTAACGACAAATGAGCAAGGTAACGGCAATGAGCAAGGTAACGACAAATGAGCAAGGTAATACTAATGAGCAAGGTAACGACACATTTTTTCGTGCGTGCAGCCTGTTAAATCGAATTATAAGACGTTATCACGTCAAAATGAATTGCATTCTTAGTTAGTTCCAAAGTAGATACTTGCAAAAATATTATATATATAATTAATGGAAATTACAAAATACAATCCCTTGTAATTTGCACATTTTGCTTCCAGTTTCATTAACGGTTACTCAAAGTAATTTAAAAAGTAGTCGAAAAAATGTATTAATTGTTGACTGATGAATTGAAATCGCTTTCTTTAATGCAGTCGAATGGCATGCTGCCAGTGGAGGCATAAATCCGGTTCAGCCAAAAATTGACTCTTTCTACGACTTTGGTAACGACCAATAGTTTTAGTAGCAAAAATATATTACACCTTTCTATCTGCTTCTAATGCCAATATATTACCATATGTATGTACTATATATATTCCAGAATAAACTACGGATTTTTCATCCATTACATACGGTAGTTGAGGACATGCATATACAGGGTGGGCCATATAGCGTTTGCTTTTTGAACCACCTATTTTTTGGAGAATGGTAACAAAAATGAATTGTCAAATGTGTTCATAATTTACTTAAAGGTTTGACATTTACGAAATGGGACGCTATACGCTTGAACAAAATTGGGAAATATTGAAAACCTATTTCCAAAGTGGTGAGTCTTCTTCTTCTTCCGCGGTTACAGTAAATGGCGAGCGTTACCGTGACATGCTCAACGAGTTTTTGTTTCCAAAAATTGAAGAGGATGACATGGACGACATTTGGTTTCAACAGGACGGTGCAACTTGTCACACTGCCAAAGTTACACTCGAACTTTTGGCTACCGTTTTTGAATTCCGATATCAATTGGCCGCCTCGGAGCTGTGATTTAAGCCCGTTGGACTATTTTTTGTAGGGAGCCGTTAAGGGCAAACGAACGATATTATTTTTTATTCATAAATGACAATGCTCAATCTTCTTAAGTGCGCCCGTTCGTCCGTTCATAAGATTCGCCATGTATTGGAAGTATCAGGCGGCGATGCAGAATTTATTGCAAAATGCAAAAAACACAAGGCACGTCATGACACTGACCGATCTGCAGAAATTGTTCAACAAGTGCAAGCGATCATTGACGAGGATCCTTAAGCGACGGAGCTTAATGCTTCTGAGAAGCTTATTCGTGAAGTTGTATCTAACTCCGCAGACCTTAATCCCCTGGATTACTACGTATGGGGCCTAGTTGAGCTTGAAACCAATAAGCATCCTTATAACACGTTTTCTTCTCTGAAGGCTGTAATTAATTAATTATGAACAAAATGAATAAGAAGCATTTGATTCGGCTATGCAATCGCTTCTGGACCCGGATCGAAGAGTTTATTGCAGCTAATGGAAATTTTGTTGAACGATTTTTTAGATATATAATAAGTTCTTGTTGTGCAAAAAATTTGTGAAGTTCAAAAAGCTAATTAGTTTTACTCTAAAGTTGTCCTCAAATACCGTACGTTGAATAAAAGGTCAACTTGTACTTTGTCAAACTTTTTTAAATAACTTAAAAAAACGGCTGCTGCTAGAAAAATTAATTAGAACGGCGAACACGTCATTTACTTCCCCGGCGTTGAGAGACTATTTTCATTTGCAAGCATTGTAATAGCCCCGCGACGCCATGCTCTCACTGACGTGATACTCTCTTTGAACTGCTTACTTTAAGGGCTTAGGGGCAGTCAGAATTAAAAAAAAATTGCATCGCCTTTTGCATTTTTTTAAGTATAATATCTTAAAAATATTGTGTGAAAATTTGAAGTGAGTCCGACAAATACTTTTCGAGTTATTCAACAAGTAACAAAGGGCGCTACATAAATCGATGGCAAAACTTTAAATGCGTTTTCCTCAAAGCTATGTTTTTTGAACTGGTGATCTCTGTAACTTAAAAACGGCTTGGTAGATTTCAATAAAATTTATACTGCTTTTGAAAATCATAAAAAACTTGTTCCTCGAAGGATTTTGTTTTTTTTTTCAAAATTTCGATTTATTTTAACAACTAATTATCGGTTTTTTTTCTCGAAAATTTGAAAAATATTTCCTGAACCCGCCATATAGTTAATTTTGAAAAAAAAAGCTTCGATCAGGCACAAAATTATCTATTAATAAAACTAATTTATCTTGTCTGATCGATTTTAGATGAATCTCCAAGGACTTGTGATGATCACCGCAAGGGACTTTTGGAGAAACGAGCTCCACACAAACAGCGATAAATTTTAGAATTATTAATTTTTTATTGAATTTTTGATAAAAGCAAGTAGAAATATGATTTATTAATGCTATGTTTTTAGTTTTGTAAAATAAAGCAATTGACTAGCAAAACAAAAATTATGGTCTCTGACTAACCCCTTAATGAAAGACAATGCACATTTCCTGAAGTGATATAAAGAAAAACTGTTTTCTCTTTATTTTTAGTTTATAGTTAGTTTGAATTTAATTTCACAAATAAATATTTCCTTGAACTATTTGACCTTCATTTTTTTTGCTAGGGAGTGAAGTACAAAATTGTCCAATATTTTGCTTTGAACTTTATCTTTGAAAACAACAAAAGTTTCACATTTCATATTCGTGAACATCTTCAGCTTCTCAATCACACTATTCCTTTGAGGAATTGCTAAAACCAATACACTCTTGCCTTCATAGGTAATGGAAAGAACTTTGAAAAATTACATACATATCTAGCACATAATTAATTCCAATTCCAAAATGTAGTTCAATTGCCTATGGCAACTGCGGACATATGCTTATGGCAAAGCGCGTTAATGAATATGTAATATCGGATGTTTCTAAAGTTTACGTCTACATTTTTTTATTTTTTAGCGGGTTAAAGTTTACTCCTTGGTGCGAAACGTACCACCTCCATCACATATTGGTCTTTCATCATCGATTGATCAGTATACGAGCATAAGTTCATAGGTACATATGTACATACACATACACATGTTCTTAAATTCGTAAGCAGCTCTGCAAGATTATCTAATACTTTTTAATACGACCTTGACGTATTTGTAAAATACATAATCAGGGATTTAAAGAGCTTGTGTTTTCGGGAAACACTCATACTTATATACTCAGTTAGAAGTAAGGGATTAAATATGTATGCATACATGCAAGGTTTTATTTTTGTCGCACTGCATGTGGTAATCATCCCATACACCTCTGCAACGCACATTCAGCGGTTAATGTAAATCCTATGTTCACAATTAAGCCACACAAATCATTTAGCTGATTCATGCTAAGTGCTCCAATGAGATTGAGCTTCCCCAGGCGTGCGATAGCAGTTAAGCGGTCAGTTCCATTTATGAAGGCGCAGTAAATCACAGCTATTAGAAAATAATTTCCCACATACAAAGTACAAAACCAACTTTGTGTCCATTAAGCACGCAGCTAGTTTGGCGCGACTCCAGCTCCTCTTGGCCACCTTGTGGGGTGGTTTGATAGCCTCGAGTATAAAATGTTTCGTAGCACTTGCAGCGAGCCTTTATTCGCTGAAAAACTCAACGTGAATCGTTTATTGGAAAATATTGCGTTATTGGCAAAAGAGGCTAATACTCCTTTGGATTTTTAATCATATTGAGGGATAAAATAGTGAAAATGTTAAGCAAGTCGAGGCGTGGCATTGGTGCGGTTTCACAAAGGACCTCAACTGGTTCCAATCGCCGTTTCGTTGCGTTGGTTATTTTCTATTGCATTTATTTCATCTTCATAAGATTAGGTGTTACACAAGCTGAGGAAGCCCTCATTTCGGCTGATAACGGTAATTGAAAAATGCACAATAATAAATAGTAAAAGTTTAATTTGCTGTGATAAAATCCTTTTTAATGTTTTTTTTTTTGCAGATATATCTCACATCGGGGACGATTGTCAAGTAACACCCGTTATACATGTGCTTCAATATCCTGGCTGCGTACCGAAACCAATACCATCGTTTGCCTGTGTCGGTCGCTGCGCTAGTTACATACAAGTAATTTTTTGTAGTTATTTATACAGTGCCATTTTCTTTTTCTCAAAATGCAATGGTTTATATTTAGCGTGCGTTTTAAGAAATTGAATGAGTAGTTGTTATCCCTTTAACTGACGTGTCTGCCCAATTACAAAAAAAAAAAAATCAAATCTTTAAATTGTGTTCAGAACGTCGAAGTTCCCTGCATTACTTCTGCAGCACAGCGTAAACCCATACTGGATTCGGAACATAGTAGTGCTTCGGGAAATTGCAAAGAAGAAGAGTGAACTAGGCAAGTGTCTGATACAGAATTTGGAGCATCGAGTTCAAGAGCACAAACGTGTCTAAGTCTCTTGCTTTCACAAGTTGGGCACAGAGCTAGAGTAGTTGCTAATAGTAGGTATACTAATTTGTACAGTTGGAGGGTATCGCGTTTATTTTGAACCTACTTCTACTCCCAAAAATAAGCACTGATACTGAATAATTCGCTATATAAACGCCAGGTACGGAACACTTCATTACGATTTCCGTAGGAACTGTGAAGATGAGAGTCCACTAAATGCTATCTGTCCAAATGTCTCGCACTTTGAATAACGAACATCTTTGAAAACCACGTACAATAAACTCTAGGGGGGGACCTACAGTTTTAAGCCGATTCCGAATGGCAGATAATTTTTATAAGGAGCTTTTTTATGGCAGAAATACACTCGGAGGTTTGCCATTGCCTGCCGAGGGGCGACCACTATTGGAAAAAACTTTTTCAAACCTATGTTCTCTCCGAATTCCAAATGGTAGTCACGCACCAACTCATTCAGCTACGGCGGCCGCCGTATAGGGTATCTTTAATAAGTTGAAGTATTAGTTCATATTCAGCCAAATCGGCTGTTTATGGCGTGTGCAATATGTTAGTTAAATTTTTCATTCGTTATTTGTCTTCTTGACATTAAATCGAATTCATAGGAATCCACGGGGAATTTAACTTAATTTCTGTGCAATTAGTTGTAAAATTTATTAATTGAGTTCTTGAATTGGAAATTAAGTTAATTAAGGCCGCGCTGTTAATTCTGTATTTTCAAAACTGGGTAAAGAAGCAAGGTGGATGGGTCAGGTGGTGAACGAGCAGTAACATGGATAATAATACGGAGAATCTCTCTTGCCAACAAGTTTTACTTTGGTCTAAGAGGCAATTGAGTAGTAAAGTCGCTTGGACGATGACAATATCCGATGAGGCGTCCCTTGGATGGTTTGAAAGCAAGATTCTGCGGAAGATTTGTAGACCTTTTCAATGAGCTATTGAGCCTTACGGTGACATAGAAATAGCGCAGCGAATAAAGATCCAGCGGCTCCGTTGGATGGTCATGTCGCCTGAATGGATACCAATTCTCTGGCTCTGAAAGTATTCGACGCGGTACCAGCTGGCGGTAGCGGAGGAAGAGGAAAGACATTTGGTGTGTCCATGTGGCACCAGTTAGCACGAGAAAGAAACGAGTGGTACGCTTTGTTAATCTCGGCCTCTAAATGTTGCCGTTACGTCGGATACACTCTTACAATCGTCTACTACCATTAAGCTTGCGAACAATATTTTCTTTTAGTGCTGGCATGGTCGTTGATTTTGTTTCTTGACTTCTCTTTTCAAACACCTCCACAAAGTAAAGTCCTTAGTGGTAAGATCGGGTGACCTGGGTGGCTCATGCAGCATTGCCGTGTTCTCTCTGGCCATGTGCGGCGTGGCGCTATATTGCTAAAACCATTTCAAGTTTGTTACTTACACTTCCGTTTAAATGAAAATGGGCGGATTATCGTTTAAATTTATATGAATAAGCTCATTTCAATTTCATTTGTTTCGATGTTCGGCTGATCCACCGAATTTGTGGCCCGGAACTTTCACACCCATGAACGAGTCAAACATTCACTTTGGCACCACGTAAACGTCGAATGTTGTAACGTGACCAAAATCTACCTTGAAATACGTTTCGATTGCAAACGCACCCGTCCGCTGTGACATCGTGATTAAATAACCCGTACGAATAAAAAGGATAACGCGGCCCCCTCCTCCCGTTTATACGTTCTGCAGTTAGAGAGAGACTTTAAATTTAAAACCTGAATTCGTGAAAAATTGGTATGACATTATATTCGGAATTAAAAGAAATATGGGTTCTAAAAGTTTTAACATTCATTTTTACAATTCAAATGCGTGTTTTTTAAATTATTTTCTCTCTCTTTCGTAGGTCTCTGGTAGTAAAATCTGGCAAATGGAGCGTTCCTGTATGTGTTGTCAGGAGTCTGGTGAACGTGAAGCTGCAGTCTCGCTATTCTGTCCCAAAGCCAAACATGGCGAACGCAAATTCAAAAAAGTGCTCACGAAAGCGCCACTAGAGTGTATGTGTCGTCCATGCACCTCCATTGAGGAGTCTGGTATTGTGCCGCAGGAAATCGCCGGCTACTCAGATGAGGGTCCTTTGAATAATCACTTCCGTCGCATAGCTTTGCAGTAGGTCAAATAAATGATAATATGCCCGTTTTATAACACATATGTAAATGTTTTCAGTTTAGCAAAAATTGGAAATGAAAATATAATTCAAATATAAATAAAGAAGCCTTAAATAAATATTTACATAGGTGAACGATGTCACGCTATATAAGTGCATATTTTTATGGGGATTAGTTAATCTTTGGTATAAGATCCGATTTATTACAATAATCATTAAAGAGCTACCAACATATATTATAAGTGGAATTACAGGGTATGGTACTTGGCACCAGTTAAAAAGGCCATAAATTTAGCTTGGAAATTTTTCTTTTATTCAATTCAAAGTAAAAAATATGTGAAAATAATACAAAATTAAGAATCAGGTTTCTTTGGCTCGATGTGACCACCTTTTGCCTTGATTATGCCCTTGAGACGGTCCCTGAACGAATGAGAACCAAAGAGAATAATCCATCGGATTCATGTCTGGAGAATTCCAGAGCCATTGTGTGGACATTATGTAGTTCGGAACGTTGTTTATCAGCCATTTTTGGTCTGCCACCGAAATGTTTGTCTGCCCACGGCTTCAAAGCAACATAGGGAATACTTTCCCGATAATATTTCGCATTTAACTTGACGCTAGGCTAGACAAACAAAAACGATTAAAGAGCGCCAATCAGCGGTTACAGAGGTCCAAACCATTACCTGTGGCGGGTCAAATTCTCGTATGAACGGTCATGATTGGAAGTTTTTCGAATTGCTCAATTTGAAAAATTTTCTCGTCAGAAACACAATGTTCGGAAATTGACCGCTTTCGGCCAAGCGAAGCAACTCCTTCGCTTTCTCAAGTCTGACTTGTTGCTGCTTTGGTGTGAGATCATACGCCTTTTGGATCTTGTAAGGCTTGCCTGTGATAATATTTTTCAGTATGCGGCGGGTGCTATGGTCAGATATTTTCAGTTCTTTCGCCATTTGATTGGCACTTCGTCGGGGATTTCGTCCAAGCCGCCTCTTCACTTTATGACCACCTTGATGACGTTTCGCGATGCTACCAGTAGCAAGTAATAGTGCGATAAACAAAAACTTTGTTTACTTTACGAGCTTACGAACAATCGCTTGTTGTGATTTTCCAGCAAAATATAATGCAATCACATTATTACGTTTGAAATCCATTACTGATTTTATTTTTTTGCGCAACAGGCAGCTGAACTTGGTTACACTTCGAGTGTATGACCCTGTATAACAAGAAAAAGGATATCTTACGGAAGTGCAATTCTACGTGACTTACGACAGCAGTAGATATAAGCAGCGATAGGCCGGTCACAATCGGTCCGTTCCGTCCGTTGCGGGAAGGATGCGTTGTGCAGAAAACTTGTGAAGTTGCAATAAATTTTGCTCAAAATAAATTCTATGTAGTTTATATAGTTTAGTACAAGTTAAGACAACTTCACATTTATTATGAGCGAATTTTTCCACACACAGCCCGCACAATACGACCACACCTGATCAAAAGGAAAATATTACCAATACTTACTAGAATGTTCCTATACATACCTATATGAAATTATACCGAAAACATTTCAAAACTATTATTTACACTTTCTAAACATACGCAATCAAATGGAACTAAGATCTGCCCGCATCAATATTCTGGTGAGGGTGCCATGCTGTAAGTTTCTGTGCCGTCGTGATTGATAATTTTATAATGATTGAGATGTGAACATACTTGTAGATTTTTCGAAAATGGAAGGGTGAAAAGTAATTCTGAAAATTTATTTTCGCATGAGAGGACCCTTACTAGAATTCTCTAGGGAACATTATAAACTTCGACTCTATAAAATTTATAATTTTCTGTTCCACAGAAATATGCATCCTTAAATTTTATTAGAGACACTTAAGAGAATATTAATAGTAAACGAAGTTTCTTCAAGTATTTTCAAATAATTGAGATTAAAATGATACTATTACACTGTAAAAAATACACGTTTATGGACAAAACGGCAGGTGGACCAATATACAAGGGGAAGTCCAAAATAAACAAGACGGAACTAAAATAAAAACGTCAGGAGCTGGCCTCGATACACTGTTTTGGGCGATCTAAAAGCTTTTCGACAGAGTGTTTCAGGTCATTGACCGGAATGTCCTTCAGGATGTCGGTATAAGCCTTTTGGATAGCCCCTACGGACGCAAAACGTTTTCCTTTCATGACCAAATGCAATTTTCCGATTAGGTAGAAAAGTTACAGAGAACCATATCAGGCGAATACGGTTAGTGATTGATGATTAGACCACGGCGTAGACCGGGTGCTAGTAAATTGGATTCGTTCGATGCTGGCCCAAAGAATCGTTTCGGTGCGAGCAGAGGAAGATCTGCTGGTGTCATCTGGGGTTAATAGAGGCTGCCCCCAAGGCGGTGTGCTGTCTCCATTGCTCTGGTGCATGGTAATCGATCCTCTGCTCATCACCTTAAACGAGTCGGGAGTCTACGCACAAGCATATGCGGACGATGTTACTTGTTTGGTAACAGGCCCTTCGCTTATGAACATCTGCAGGAAAGTGCAGAAAACTCTGGATCGGATTGACACTTGGTGCTGTGCGAACGGGCTATCGGCAAATCCCGCCAAGACTGGTATTGTCCTCTTTACCAGAAGGAGGAAGCTTGATGGACTCGCCCTGCCAAAGCTAAAAGGAGTCACAATCCAGCTATCCAAGGAAATTAAATATCTTGGAGTAATCCTCGATAGTAAGCTCCTATGGAAATCACACGTTGAAACAAAGGCATCCAAAGCACTGACAGCTTTCGGGCAGTGCAAAGGTGTCTTTGGGAAAACGTGGGGTCTCTCTCCTAGCAAGGTCCTATGGATCTACACGGCTATGATAAGACCCATTATCACCTATGCATCAGTGGTCTGGATGAGTAGACTCTCTCTAGTGGGAGTCAGGAGGACCTTATCGAGACTACAACGCACTGTGGCCATTTGTTGCACCGGAGCTTTTCCGACTACTTCAGGCCCGGCACTTGATGCTTTCATCCAAGGAGAGGCCTTGAAGGCCATCTGCAGACTGAAACACAGTGGGAACTGGTACGGCCCTTGTCCGGCATTGGAACACAGAGAAGGCATGGGCATCGATCCAACGATTCTCTCCATGCCCCTTGACTCCACGCCATCAAGGGTCGTACTTGAAAAGAGATACAGTGTAGTGTTACCAGAGGCTCAGTTGTGGGGAGACTCGGAAAATGAGCCCGGCAAACACTGTTTTCGCATTTTTACGGATGGCTCCAGGACCGAGCATGGCTCCGGCTCTGGGGTCTACCTGGAATCCAGCGGGACAAAACTGCACTTTGCTCTTAGAATGCATGCATCTGTGTTTCAAGCGGAGGTGTATGCAGTTCAAGAAGCGATGAACTTTGTTGTGGAAAAACGATGGAGAGGCAGATCTATATGTGTCTGCAGCGACAGCCAAGCTGCGCTTATGGCCTTAGACAGCCCTCCAACCACATCAGGGGTAGTGAAGTCCTGTAAATCCAGGCTGAACTATGTTAGCCTGATGCTAACATGGGTCCCGGGACACGTGGGTATCGCGGGTAACGAGACCTCTGACTCCTTAGCTAAGATGGGTTCTGAGGCCAACTTCATTGTCCCAGAGCCCGTTTTGCCACTCCCCTCTGCGGCCATCACGGCCACGGTTAGCAAATGGGTAACTACCACCAGCTTGGCAGGCTGAGAGAGGCTGCAGATGGACAAAATTGATGTTACCTGTCATGTCCGATCGACTGTCGCAAACCCTTCTGTCATTAACCAGAGGGGAGTGTAGAAGGCTGGTTGGACTGATGACGGGCCACTTTCTGTGGGCAAAGCACATGGAAAGGTTGGGCATCTCAGACAGTGTACTCTGCCCAGCCTGTGAAGAGGAGGATGAGACGGCGGACCACTTCCTGTGTGTCTGCCCCGCCTTCGCTCGTATCAGGTTTGAGGTCTTTGGCACTGATGTGTTAAGAAGCGACCATCTTGGCTCCTTGGCACCACAAGATCTACTCAGATTTCTTCGGAAATCGGGTAGATTTAAAGAAAATTAAAAGGGAATCCAAGTGTAGTACAATGGACTCAATTAATGTCTGAGTGCTGCACTTGCTAGTTGTCCCGACAAAAAAAACAAAAAAAATCGTAAAAACAAATGAGCGTCGACTTGATTTTTGACTTCTCCAAACGTGATTTTTTGAGTGGTGCCTCGTCTGGAGCCTTCCATTCGGCACTTTCATGCTTAGTTTCAGGTTCAATTTAGAAAAACCATGTTTCATCACCAGTTACAATGTTGCAAAGGAAGGTTTCCTCTTTTCTCGCCTCTTTAATGAGGTCTTTCGAATATTGAATTCTGAGCAATTTTTGATTACTGATTTTCAGAGGCCCGTATGTTCATTGTCATTTATGTTCTCACAACCATCTCTGAGACGTGTAACCACTCTTTGTTCGAAACTCATTTTTGTTCCGATGACACAAACATACTAACACTTCCACTGAACCGAATGTCACCAAGCTTTCACTGGAAGTCAGCTAGGGATGTAACTTCCAACGCACTAACTCATTAAAAATGTGGCGCCATCAAAAACATTTTTATGACGACAGTCTTGTTATTCTACAGTCATTCTACAGCTCTTCCTCCTTCATAATTGCTGTACTACGATTTATTTTGTTTGTCTCTGCACAATGTTGCTACATAAAATGTGATAACTCTCGAAGTTTTCGAGATTCGGCATAACAAAGTTCTACGGCGAAATAGTGTCTCCTCTGTGATTGCAAGAGCGTGAAGAATTGATGCCTAAACCGTTTGGATGTTAATCATGAAAGACGAAAATAATTGACAGAAGGCAATGGCCAACCTTGTGAAGTAATAATGAGTTTTTCGGGAAAGCTTCTGTTGCTAAAGATATTTTCCACATTGTATTGTATTGTAAAGATATACAGTAAAAAGCGTATTCCTTTATTTTTTTGTTAAAAACATTTAGTTGAGCAGTTATTTAATTTAAAATGAGGAAAAAAAAAATTTTTCGTCAAAAACAAAAGTTAATTAACTAATTTTGTTATTTATTCAATACTAAGCACTGATTTGCGGTTGTTTAGCTAAGAGCGACTGCCCTGAGACTTAAGGCGTCTATTAGGCGTCCAGAAGCTGTAATTATAGTAATCTGCAGTTTGATGTGGCTCTAAGTGATGATGAAATTCAATCTTCACAGGCGCATAGAAAATTGGAATAGAACTTGAATCTGGTATACTTTTCCAGTAACTTTCACTGAGTACCTTGTCTGATGCAAGTCTTGAGGAATCGAGTATAGGTATTCAATCCTGTCGGGTTCCTTGTATTGCAAGTTGATGAGAAAATACCATAATAGTGTAAACAGAGAGCGGGCTAATCTAGATGCTTGGTGAGTATCGTTTTCGAGTTTTTCAGCACTCGACGGAACTTAATGAGATTCTCTAAAACGGATTTTGTCTCCTCGCGGGAATATTAGCGGGACACTTGGACACATGAGAGTCAGGTTGGCGGTCGCCGTAGCCGAATGGGTTGGTCCGTGACCATTCGGAATTCACAGAGAGAACGTAGGTTTGAATCTCGGTGCAAGATTAAAATAAAGAAAAAGTTTTTTCTAAAAGCGGTCGCCCCTCGGCAGGCAATGGTAAACCTCCGAGTGTATTTCTGCCATGAAAAAGCTCCTCATAAAAATATCTGCCGTTCGGAGTCGGCTTGAAACTGTAGGTCCCTCCATTTATGGAACAACATCAAGACGCACACCACAAATAGGAGGAGGAGCTCGGCCAAACATCCAGAAAGGGTGTACGCGCCAATTATATATATACATATGTGCGAGATCTGTAGACTTTTGGAATGCGTGGAATTCATTTAATATTTTACGTGCGAATACTCTGGGCTTCGAAAAATGCACTTTCTATTCTACTGGCTTTGCCAAATTATTAAGATGGTTTCAGGGCATGCACGAGTGGAATTTAAGAAATATTAATTTTCCGAGTTAATCTTTTAAGAGCAGTCCGTCTAATGTAACTACCGAAGGTGGGGTGGGAGGTGAAATTAGGTATATTATGATATTAATTTGAATATTACAAAATTCAGCTCAAATTTATATAGATTTGGTTTACGCAAAAACGTTATGTGCTTTAACGGACTGTGCAACTTATTTTAAATAAAGTTTATGAGAAATGTAACATGTTTTTATATTTAAAATTGAGTAAATTTTGCAAATTTAACTTTATTACCATACCATATTTCTTTTGGGAAATAACAAATTTCCGTACAAAAAATAAAATACTTGATAATCTTACATAAACACAAACGCGAGTTTTAACTATCAAACCTGAATTTCGGGGGATTTTAACATCAACAAACTTATTTATTCATAAATGAATATACACAAAAAATAATTCAATTATCAAATCGCTGACTTAGGACAGGTCACACAACAAGCAATTGGTTACGTACAAATCGTTAAACAAAGGTAATGATTAAAATGTGTGCACAAAAAATAATAACAAATGTCTTGTTTAAAGAAAATTTGTTTAAACAATTGGCAAAGATGTGTCTGTCATAAGGCATAAAAGGCTATATTCGTGTTATGATCTTTCAATCAGGAATCACTGGAAATTGTGAATTCTCACCTGAAGCTACTTTCCCCAACAAAAGATCTACTTGAACTTCATTTCTTTACTCAAACGTGATTCTATCCATTCAGCTACTTGTATGTAAATATATACATATACATATACATATATATATATATGTATATATGTGTGAATAAATGGCATTATCTGCCTGCGTGTGTCCAATTTTGCGCTGGTGTGCGCAATTTCCATTTGTTCTGTTCGAAGATCTTTCGGATCAGTCAAAAAGTATTTACTCGTGTTCGTACCATCTTCACAGTTCATTTTAACTCAAACGAAGTAATGCGCAATCTAGTCAGATCAACACGAATCGCGTATAAAAACTCTACGACCGCAGTATTGGCAGTTTAGTCGTTGTTCTGTCGTGCGCGTTGTCACATTTGTGTGCTGCCATAATTAGCAAGTTCGTACTTTAAGTCTTTTGCTTAGCAAATGTTGACTGTTAATTTTTAAGTGAAATAATAAAAAAAACAGCAAAAAACAACATTGCCATTATGTAGCTAATGAACATTTTCGTTTATTTTTGTAGATTTATAGTCATTTTAAGTGGGGAAAACCGAAAATATGAAACATTTTGTTGGATGCGCAATTGTTGTTGTGGCGGCTGTATTTGCCACCGCATCAGCTGAAGCCGGTGAGTAATTTCTGCAAACTCATTGACAGTTAATGTAAAAGTTATTTGCAAAGTTATTTGAAGTGTGTGTGTGTTTGGGAATTTCCGCATTTGAAGATAATGAAACACAAAGAACGGGTAAAAAAATTCCTCAAATACTGCCGACTATTTAAAATCTTCGACGTTTAAGAACTTACTTTTATTGTTATAGACATACTAACTTTAAAACACTCAATTTTATTACATCATCATTAATTTTGGGATTCATCAGAATCAAAAGGCAGTTCTTGAAGCGCTTAACGCTTTGAAATTGTACAATGTGAAAGCGTAGAAGCGCAAGTTTAGAACATAAGACTCATCAAGTTTTGCTTTTTTCTTTTTTCCATTTAAATTCTTAGAAAATAATCTGCGAAAAGTTAAGATAATTAAGATTTATTAATTATTGATCACTCATTGTTTCTGCGGATTTTATTTGCTTACGAAATACTGAAATTACGCAAACACAAACACATCTCCATGAATAATACTTTGGAGATATAAACAAGTATTGCAATTAGTCATATTTAATTATATAAAATAAATCCTGGCTAATTTTTGATCATCAACAGAGAAGTGATGATTGTATTGTATTTAATATGTATGCATACATATGTATTTATGTGTTATATGCATCTTGCGGTCACCATATTTGCTGTTAGTCGGTCCTAGGCTGATGCTAACAAACTAGTGCGCTAATATCATGAAGAGTTTTAATATCATAGAAATTCTGTGTCACTCGGAGGCGAGAAAAACATTCTGTACACATTTTTGGAGCATTTCGACTTGATTCTGCGTACTATTTTACTATCAGAAAATTAAAGGGAACTTTCTTTTATAAAAAGTTTTTGCATTAAACATTGTAATTTTATTTAATTTTTATATATTTACCCAAGCTTTTGAAAAAATTGATCCATAACTAATATATGTATGTAGATATTTGAAATGAAATAATAGAATAGAGAAGAAGAGAAATTCAAAAGGCTTATCCGCTTGCTTTTTATTAAAAAAGGGTTTCAGACAGGGTAACTGTCTAGCGTGCAACTTCTTCAATTTATTTTTTAAAAATATATTACGAGCAGTCAAACGAAATCGCTCAGTTAGCATTTTCGTAAACAAAATAAAGAGGCGAAGTGAGTGAGTTTGCCAGTTAACGAGAAAAAAAGGAAGCATTGTCTATCATCAAGTAAACAGTCATGGAACATACGTTTCGGAGTACCCAAGACATTGTTGACAGTTATAATTTTGAAGTGATAAAGCACATTGTTCGTTTGAGCATCAGCCTTAAGTTTTTTATGCCAACAAATGTTCATCGGACAGAGTAGATAGCTGCGGTGTAAAATACTCTCTCGTGTGACAAAAATGCCCTTTGCAAGTACCTCATTCTGACCGTTCAATTGAATGCCCCAGGACATCATGAACGGTGTCAAAATCCCATGAGGCGGCTCCTAGTTTGTTTACTTCCTTCAGCTATGGCATTGACTGTGTACAACAGTAATATATAAATATTTATATTTTATCTTCCCGAATCGCCATCTAATTTAAATACTATACTTATCGAGATCAAAAACTCAGACTTGTTTTAATTTGGCACTTTCGAATAAGACTCCGCTGAGTACAATTATTACACAATAAATGCCTAAATATTGGGTAAGAACGCTAATTGAGCCGAAAGCTAATTGAACCGATTGATATGACATCTGCTTTTGGCCGCAAAATATTGCATTTATATAGTGAATTTTCGATATTTTTATGGGATTTATTTTGGCAAAATTTCAATAATATCTGGTTCCTACTTTGTAACTTACACTTGCTCAAATGATCAGTCAATAAAATAATATTCTTAAAAAATATATTTTTATATTGAAAAATCTCAGCTGCATTTGCTGCACTTACTTTGTAATATTTATACTATAAATATTTTAAATTTTATATTTTGCAATTTATTGCTAGTCCTAATGCCTTAAATACCGAGAATGAATAATCATCGAGCTAACTAGCAGAATAATCGTAATCAGTAGCAGCGAATTTATAGATTATGCCACTAAACTGCTCACGAGCTTTGGGATTTCCCAAGCAACTCATATTATACATATGTATGTATCAATTTGTAAATTGAGATTGAAAATTTATGATTGACGTAGCAATGGCATTCAATTGTTGTTGCTTACCAGCCGCCTATATTGAAAGGTTGAAAAATTATTTTACTTTTTGTGATTAAATTAATTAAGGCTTTTGAATGGCTTATGGAATCTTCTGGGAGTCATGACGTTGCCTAAGTAGTAAAGAGTGCCAACGTAGCCGTTGCAGGCAAAACAACATTTACCCATGCCACGAATAGGCAAATGGGCATTGTTCTTCAAATCTTCAAAATGATTTCTGATTGATGGATCAGTGTGTATTTGCTTTGGTTACATATTCTTATTCAAAAGGAGGTGTACAATTTTATAACTAAGAGACAGTGAACATAGTCGCAGATAATTTGAAGTTGGATAGAAGCATTGTTGAGGATGTTTATACAATCAGGAACTTTACATCAACTACACTATTTGGCTGCCTGATTATTGTTGTAAAAACATTAAAGAGACTGGATAGCTATGTAGAGTTGGTCAATTACTTGCTCCTAGTGCAATAAACTTTAAAAGGGCCCACATTTAGCTTATAGCTAGTCTTACGGTACGATTTATGGTCCGCTCGCAGTAATTATCTTAACAGAGGCTGGGCGGCACATCATCTCATGCTGTAAAGGTCTTTGGACCTGGACGATGGTGGTAGTAGAGGCAGCTGCTTAAGCTACTTTTATTAAAAGTGGTAGCTCTAACTGGGCATCATCCGATAAAAATGCATACTGAGGATCAGTATAAGTTTTAGTTTCTACTGTGGAAATTGTTTTGAAGCTGATGAGGGGGAATTATCACATCAGACTTCTTCTCAACCGCGCTCTGCTTAAGCAATGCTAATAGCATAGACAGACCGTAGCTTTCATCGGTATATACGACTTAATTCGGAATTATCTTAGGAATTAAGTGCCACTAATACGGATTGAACCCAAGACTTAATTCTCATAATTTAAGCGGATTAAGGGAATTCTCGATGGCAACATTGCCGAAAAATGACGGTTAATATCCATTGTGAATGAAAAATATTGAAGCCTTTAAAGAGCAGAACAAGAAAGCCTAACTGCCCCGGATTTTCAGATTAATGCCGCTGCTTGTCAGTGCTATAAAACTAAATATTTCTGAGGATAAGTAGTGAATATTGGCGGTGCCAATATTAGCGCTAAATATTAATCCCGAGATTTTGGGACATTATTAATGTAGTTTTGGGATCAAAAGCTTGTGTTTAGAAATATTTTGGGAATCAAAAATATCTAAAAACTCTATTTTAAAAATAGTTATTTAAATTATGTACGTTAAAAATTTTATTGAAAGAAACATGAAATAAACATAAAAAAATCTTGCAGTATTTACTTTACTCCAAGGCTCATTGGACAAGTAGTATCAGTAGAGTAGAAGATTTGATTGGTTGTTATTTATTTGGCCTCGATATTGTAAAATTTTGTTTCAACTATCCTTAACTTTTTTAAGAACCAAATTTGAAAACACAATATATTATTCTTGTTGTTTTTTCTCTACTGCTTACCACCTACTCAATGTGCCCTGTTTTACTCTACTATCCACTCAACACCAGATGCGTATTTATTGCAACAAAAAAAAACCTACTTACGCAAACAAATAAAGTTTATTCCATTTGGAAGGTTATTTTTTGTCAACATTAAGTCTAAAAACTAAAATTTGAAACCACTATGGCTTACGATGTTGAAAATTTGGCTATAGGATGATGAAACTATTTAAATTGAGTCTTATCACCGTGATCTAGACTTATTGTATATAAAACCTCTCGGACAAAAAGCAGCACTTTGCAAGAATAAGGAGAGACTTTTGTAATTCAGATTAATGTGCAATTTTTTTCATTTCATTCGAAATTTGAAACACAATTTAACTGGAAACAAGTGGATAAGTTAACTCGTGATTAATATAAACTAACAATGAAATTTCGGGATTGACATCGCAATTCGATATTAGACGCCCATGTCCACTTGTCTGAGTATGTCGCTTCTGAGGCAGTCACCCCAACATTAATACATTTTGGTGCTATTTTCTTGACAAATCTGTGCAAGAAATTGTTGATGAAATTATAAATGCGCCTCATACCCGTAAGATCAGCATTGATCATCAGACTGCCAATCAAATAACTGACATTGTGTTTGCTACAAAGAGACATATGTATGTATGTATGTACATGACTTTGACCTCTTCGGTTCGCCAAGTATTAGCAAGTGCCGAATAGATGAAGTAACTGGTATAAATAAAGATATACCGATACCACTGAAAAAAAGCTGGCAAAACTTACATTGGCCTGGAAGCACTTAACGAGTATTAAAATAGTAGGACTGCGCTCATAAAGTGAAACATTTGTTGCTTCAACTCGGTACTTGTGATTCCTTTCTGCTTTCGTTCTTCTCAATGTTGTTGTGATAGATTGCCAGATGAGCGGTAAAATTATTGTCGTTATAAGAGGCCATAGTTATTCAAATCAAATTTGATATATTCGAGAAAGAAATAATCAAAATATTCACTGGAGTTTTGCAGATGCCGTGAAATTCCAGGTATCTTTTTCAAGTTTTGAAAGTGAAGTGAATTCTTAATATGTATAAGTATATTTAAATATGTAATTAGAAGCGATAAATATTTTTGCCAATAAGAAGAAGAAGGAGAAGAGCATTTAAAACTACTTGTTTCTTAAACTAAAAGTAAACAAAATTAAAAATCCAATTTCGTTTTTGAATAACTTTTTTTCTAAAAAACAACAAAAAAAAACAAGTGACAAAAATTATAAATAAAAAATAAGTAAGTAAAACAAATATAAAAATTCTAAATCTTTCGATAGCGTGATTTATTTTGCGTCACCTTGAACCTAAGTTTCGCCATCGAAGCTTAAGCGTTTTTTTTTTATACCTGCTTTTACTAACAGCAATATGCGTTGGATTTTGTCTTGCAAATAATTTTATTGGTGTTCGGCAGAATTGCAGAGGTAATGTTTACTTCAGGAGATTGTGGGGCGTTTTTTATTTAAGCCTTGCCTTTCAATTGCTTAGGTCTGACAGTACCGAAGCTTTGCTGTTCATACCCTGTTGAAGTGTGACTTAGCATACTTCTGTATTGTGACGGCGACTGATACGATGCCAAAATCGCCTTCAAGGTCGTTATAGCGAATATACCAAGGAACATTTACAGCGCACCGTAATACTTTATTCTGAAATCTTTGATCTGCGTTACAATACTGGAACTTGAGCAACACCAATGTTGTATTTATATATCCATACAGGTTTCAGAATTTGCTTTTACATAAGGACTTTGTTGAATATTGTTAGCTTGGACTTTTGCCCATGAGTCAATAGAGATTTTTATATTTGAAAATACCTTATTTTATTATAAGAGACATTTATATGGACAGATTTCGATTTGTTAAGCTTAATTCGCCATGTTTTTGTCCACACAAAAATATCATTTAGAGCGCATTGAAGTTGTGTATTAGTCTCAGTTTCTGTGTTACCAGCAAATGGGCAAATACTGCAGTACCGCAATTTTTGTTGACTGGTAAATCATATGTAAAGAGTGTATGTATATAAAATAGGTTCTAACGTACTCCCCTGAATAACTCCAGCTTCTACAGGGTGGGCCATGTAAAATTTCCTTTTGAATCGGCTATAAAAAAAAACTAATCAATATTTTTTCAAACTTTTTTTTTGTTTTGAAGATTGAACATTGTCATTTTTGAATGAAAAATAATATCGTTCAAATGACTGCCATGACTGGCTTTACAGTAGGCCATTCGATCAACCCAATTTTTAAGCACATTTTCGAATGTTTGGGCTCCAATTTCATGAATGGCAACTTCGATTTGGTGTTTTAAAGCATCAATCGTCTCTGGATGGTTCGCATAGAATTTTTCCTTAACGGCCCCATACAAAAAATAGTCCAACGGACTTAAATCACATATCCGAGGCGTTCAATTGATATCGGAATTTCGGCTGATTATTCGGTTTTCGAAAACGGTAGCCAAAAGTGTACACTTTGGCAGTGTGACAAGTTGCACCGTCCTGTCGAAACCAAATGTCGTCCATGTCATCCTCTTAAATTTTTGGAACCAAAACTCGTTGAGCATGTCACGGTAACGCTCGCCATTTACTGTAACCGCGGCTCCTCGCTCATTTTCGAAAAAAAATGGCCCGATGATGACGCCAGACCAAAAACCGCACCAAACAGTGACTCGTTGTGGATGCATTGGCTTCTCTACAGTAACGTGTGGATTTTCTGAGCTCCAAATCCGACAATTTTGCTTATTGACGTAGCCACCGATGTGAAAATCAGAAAAGAAGAAGAAGACTCACCACTTTGGAAATAGGTTTTCAATATTTCCCAATTTTGTTCAAGCGTATAGCGTCCCATTTCGTAAATGTCAAACCTTTAAGTAAATTATGAACACATTTGACATGTCATTTGTGTTACCATTCTCAAAAAACTAGGTGGTTCAAAAAGCAAACGCTATATGACCCACCCTATATTTCATTTAGCTCACTGTACTTATAATCTTGTTTGAGGCGAAAGAACTATCCGACAGTTATGACTTTAGTATATGATAATATTTTTCGGGCAGCTGTGCTTTAATTTTATTTAGTAGACCGCCATGGCATACTTTGTCGAAAGCCTTTGAAACGTCGAGACAGGTCGCGGAGCATACCTTCTTTTCCTTGAGTGCATTGGCAATCATTCGAATTATCCCGTGTATTTGGACTATTGTTGAGTGTTTCCCTCGAAAGCCGATTTGTTGCGTTGGTATTAACTTTTTTCGATGATATGATGAAGACGATTTATTAGAAGCTTTTCCATTAGCTTCGAAATCGCTGGAAGGAGAGATATTAGAGGCTTAAGAATTTGTTATAAACTTTGTGCCAAGTGTTGAACAAATTTTTCCAATTTGAAAATCGCTTTTAAAATTTGTTCAACTAGCAATCGCTTGAAAAGTGTTTTGGGGACCCCGAACTGTCAGAAAAAACGGTAAAACTAGATTTTTTTCTATCTAAAATATTGTTATTAAAATGGCAATTAATGTTGTACATATCATTTTTTTATTTTAGAAATTTATAGTTAAATTTTGTCCTGGTCACCTTGTTACATTGTGTGCCGGTGACAACATGAAACTGTACAGCTTTGATACTCTACACTATTATTGTAATTATCAGATTAAATAGTTACACAATTTACATATAACATATACAACATACATACATAAACATATTTATGAATTGGAATAGTGTAACTGGATCAGCTGTAGCACATAACCTAACTGCATATACATACATAGCTGAGTTGCTGGTTCATTACGATCAGCTAAATACTTATTTTCACTAGAATAGAAATTCTCGCATTTTCGCAGAATTACACAGTAAGATGTGAGATGATTCCAGTAAAACTATGCGTTTAAAAATAAATTATTATAGTTGAAAGATCACTTATGTATATTCTGAGAGCCACTTTTCCAAGAAATGCATTCGAGTTCAGATTAAATCCATTGTATAAGCATTTAAAATTGCAAAGCAACGTTAACAGCAAAGCAAAATAGAATCATAAAAGAAAAAACACTCAACTAACCACTAAAGCTGAAACTATAGTGTGGCTCGAAGTGATCATTTCTGTATACATACATACATATACCATACATATATTTAACATATAAGCCCATATACATAAGCCTTTACATATCTGATGTTTCTCATTTTATACTTACAATTGGCCCCAAAATGCGCATACTTTGAAAATAAAACAAAATAAAATATAGAAGAGTAAGAAAACAATGAAATGTTCATAGATTTTAAATGTCTGAAATTTTGTGCGCTCGAATCAAGCGGAAGAGATGCCAAAGCAAAAATTTGAGATCTTAGAAAGTTTGCCAATCGCGCTTAGAAAAGTAAAAGAAAAAGTACGAAATTGTTTTTGCATTGGGCTACTTTCGCCACTAAAGCATCCAAAGTACTCATTTCAATGAACACAAATTTAATGTAACATTAATTTTGTGTTTTAGTTTTATTTTTCCTTTTAATATTTTTTGCTAAATAAATTATAATTAAAAAACAGTCAAGAAGCAAAAACAGAAACAGCAAAACAAAAAAAATTTCAACCAAACCAAAGCAGCTTAACCAGAAAAGAAAACAAACAAATAAGCTTACCTTACACCCATATAACCATATACACCTATGTACGTACATATATACATATAACACACATACATATGAGAGCGTTTGTAAATTTGAATTGATTATAGCTTTATACATAAGTACGTAGGTATGTACATATGTGAGTGGTCTGCAATAGCTGTTCAGCCAGTAAAATGAAATAAAACGCAAACAATAAATATTAAAATATCTAACGTCATTGGACGTAATTAAAATCGGTCGTTTATAATCACAGATTATTGTATAATTTCTTCTTATCGAAATAAATTGAAATGCAAATTAAAAATTATATTTTTTTTGCTCTCTTATTTACAGATGCTGGTTATTTCATTCCGAAAGCTTTCTACACACTCGATGCTGAGGGCCATAAGACACAGCCACACCCTCTGAGTCCAGATGTGAGTATATAAATTTGGTTTGTTAGTAGTATATTGGTTATTTAATTTACATTAAAGCAAAACAACAGAAAAATTATTGTTTTTTGTTTAAGCAAATATATAATAATATTTATTTAGCATATTTTTGATGTTTATCTAACACAAGAGCATGCAGAACTATGTGATGTTACTTATGTATAATATGTGTTTTAAATTAGTTTGAAACGAGAAAAAAGATGAGATGTGAAACGAGACAAAAGTAAAGAAATGGAATCTCTGAAGGAGTATTTTCAATACATTAAAAAGGAAATGCTGCTAGTAAACAAAAATATTTAGCAAAATTAGTTTACTCTTATGCATATAAAGCCATGTTTAGTAACCTTTCCATTACGAGATGTTGCAAATTTGTTTTTAAGTGTTTTTACAATTTTTTATTCCTGAAATAAATACTGACTTTTAGCTACCTTTATATGTGTATTATGTATTGAGAGAGTAACTTGTTAAACCATTGAATTTGATACAGATTTGGCTGCCATGATACGTTAAAAATAACCAGCAATATTTCCGAGGAACATTTTAAGAATCTAATAAAATCGCTATAGATTTGTGTATATTTTTTGGGAAAGAACAAAAAATAGTCATAATATAGGAATATAATATGTTAAATTAACTACAAAAATATTTGCCATAAAATTCTATAATACTACAAGTCCTTTAATACACCAAAGATCAATACAACGGATCGCAGTAATGAATCGGAGCGGCAATATGAGGAAAGTGGGTGCACTTGCTCGTGTAGGTGTTGGAACGCTGCACTTGTTCGGGAAGAAATCAAAACCCTGTAAACAAAAATCTTAAAAATTGTTAACCCACAAATACTCGTATATCACTACAACTTACGTGTAATTGTAGACGTAAAGCGCGAGGACTTGCTCGTGTAGGTGTAGCGCATGCATCTACGTACATCATATTCTTCTAGACCGGATAAGATATCGACGTGGACAGTCAGTTCGGAAGCCAAATTGATTTCAGTGGTAGCAGCACTAGGCACATAATGACCGTCATATGTCAAACACTTAACTAGGTATTTGCACATCATACACAGCACGCTCAATGTCATCTATGAAATTGTCCGTAGCACCACATGTGAGAATGGTAGAAATACACGCATACTTGCCTTTGTTTCAAAAACCACAATAGTTGTGCCACCTAGCTCTGCAACACACACCTTCCGCTGCACTTGCTCGTCTGTGAGGCCCTACAAATAAAAACTTTTAAAGACAATTTAATAGCAAATATTCTAACAGAACTTACTAACCGTAGTTTATGTATTGTATGTAAGGTGGTCGCTATTATTTTTGCAAAAACGCTGTTCTAAAAACCAATGAGTGAAAAAGTTTAATAAGAATTTTTAATAAGAATTTTTACAAATGTCGTGTATGAAAATTCACAAACCGGTGGTTTTCTCCAGCAGAAAGCCGACTCCAAATAATCGACTACCACCATATGTAAGACATAATTGCTTTTATTATTATATTTACTTACTTGAACGTTTACAAAGAGATAAATGATTTTCAACGAATAATAACAAGACAAAGCATCAAAGTAGAAACGGTGTTGCCGACCATATAATTTGCACCAAACGTTTAATTTTTACTTCAATTTAAAAGTTTTTTCATAAAACATGTACGTATATTTGTAAAGAAGCAACATGTTTTCAAATAAGGGAGCCGATTTGTCAAGAGTGAGCGAGAAAGCTGCTTACTTACCTAACCTTCTATAATTGAATCATACCTACTTACTATAAACATATAATAATAATCCGTTCCTTTTGACGGTAACTTTATTAATTAATTGAATTATTGCACAATTCTTACAACTAAGTTAACAAGGAAGAGCTTAAAACTAATGGTGGGAGAGAGTGCAAAATGTTGTTGTTGTTACGTAAGAAGATATTGGTTTAGATAATGTTAAAAACAGTTAATAAGGGAGCAAATTAAGAAACGTGAAGAAGAGATGTGAGAATATAAGTACGAGAGGTAAGGAGAGAATGAGTAAAGAAGTGTGTGTTGTTGGTAGTGGGAGCATTGGTATGTGACTATATCCAATAATGATAGAATACGAGAGTGCACCCTTCAGAGAGGCGTGCAGTTGAGTGCGAGAGACATAGGAATGCGTACAAGAATGGAAGAAGAAGTCAATCTCACAGCAATTGCGCCAAATTCACTGGGAGCGGAATAGCGGTACGAGGTGGGCGCCACTTTTGTATGCTATGCATCGTGATACGTATCTGATTGAAATTCGTCAGCCTCGATCTGTATTGATCAGACGATACCGGATTGCATCGTACCGTTTAATTTCGTTTATGTGTAGAGAGAATGCAGAAGATGGCAAGATCTGCAAACCGCTACTCCGCTCGCAGTGACTCTTACTGAATCAGCTGGCATGACGAAGTAATAATTTTTTTTTCATTTTATTGTTACCCATGACCGAGAAATCATTCTAAGCAATTTTCTTTCTTGCTTATTCAATTATTAGGCCACACCCAGGTATACTCTCACAGATATCTTGTAATCTATCATTCGGGAGTTAATAAAGTAATTTCGCTTTCAGAAAGAGAGAGAGTCTTACAACTGAGTGAAGCCACCTAGGATTAAACTGGCTTTGAATCCGTAAGGTTTAAGGTTTCTGACTATTTTACAATGTAGGTTAAGTTTGTTTCTGAAAATTTTGAAAGCGCCAGTTAGAAGTGAGATGCAGAGAAAGGGATTCCGTAAATTGTTTTAAAACAGTCAGGTTTCTCCTGCTAGAAATCTCTTTTGAGCAGTTTCGCAACTTTTGCAAAAAGTTCGTAGGATTGGGTTACTAGGGGATAACACTCAACTTCCCCGCGAGAATGTGCCACATAATTCAAAAACACTGACCCACTCCGATATCATTCGCATGAAAACTTCGCAAAAAGGTTAATAGTTTAAAAAATTCACTTGACTTAGCAAATGGAAGCAAACGATCGTTCACGCCTCTCAATGTAGTCTTTACAATTATTAGAAAAACTGTACAAATTAATTATGTTCAATAGCTGTTTTACTAACTAAAAAAAAAATGATTTTGAGTAATGGAAATCTTTATTTTGACCTTTACGCGCTCCATCTATTGCCTGTTTGTATACTGCAACTGCCTAGTTTACAAGTGTCAAATATTATATGATTGACTTACGACACCATTTGCAAAAATTATAATCTTCCGCATTTGGGTACTGAAAACCCCGGAAAGTTGATACAATCGCAGAGAGCGGCAGTTTGCTGTAGAATTGAAAATAGTTCATAACTTTTTCGAAAATGCTGCTGAAAACGTCATTTTGTTTACAGAACAATGCATACGAGCTTTTTGCATTTGGAAGTTGTGGATATGAAGTTGGGCATTTTTGTGGTTTCCAGCAGTCCATCATTTGAGCACTGACGACCGTATTTTTGTTATCAGCCGCCTTTGGGCTTTTATGTGTGTGATCGATAATTAGCGAATAGTACAAAAATGATCCAGATTTGAAAATACATAAGGGGTTCGGGCTAGTCAGAGGCCCGATAAAATTATGATTTTCAATAATTTGCTTTTGCTAGAAAATTGCTTTATTTTACAAAAATAAAAACATAGCATTAATACATCATGTTTCGACTTGACTTTAGCAAAATTAAAAAAAAAATAATAAAAATTGTAAAAGTTATCACTGTTTGTATGGAGCCCATTTCTCCAGAAGTCCCTTGCGGTGTTCATCACAAGTTCTTGGAATTTCATCTAAAATCTATCGGACAAGAGAAATTAGTTTTATTAATAGATAATCTTGTGCCTGATCTAAGCTTTTTTTTCAAAATTAACAATAAGGCGGCCTCAGGAAATATTTTTTAGATTTTCGAGAAAAACTGACAATTAATTGTTAAAAAAAATCGAAATTTTTGAAAAAATATCCTTCGATCAGGCACGAGTTTTTTATGTTTTTCAAAAGCAGTTTTTAAGTTACAATGATCACCAGTTCAAAGAACATAGTTTTGAGAAAAACGCATTTAAAGTTTTGCTATCGATTTAGTCGGTTGCTTGCAGCTGCTGCTAGCTATTTGTTCTCGAACGCTCCGGAGCGCCCAAGCGCCTTTTATTAGTTGTTGAATAACTTGAAAAGTATCTGTCGGATTCACTTCAAACTTTCACAAAATATTTTTGATATTATACTTTAAGAAAATCCGAAAAAAATCAAATTTTTTGAAAATTCTGACTACCCCTAACGCCTTAATGGAAATGGATTGTTCCTTCTTGTAAAGCCACAATATAGAAAATTAGAGTTTTGATCACTTTATTGGGACACCCGGTAAAAGCGCCTTGGGATGTAAGCAAACGAATTGCCAAATGGTCAAATTACTGACAATAATAGCGACGTACGTCTCTACATATGTACATAAATAGATGCAATTGCTTTTATCCTTGTACCTCCTTCGCGATCAAATTGCCGATATCAATATCAATAATATTTAATCGTACACAAATACAAGTACATATATTTCTTATATAAATACATATGCATCTAAATTTATATTTATATTTTCACAGACTACCCAATATTTGCGTCGCTTGCGTCGTCAAGTTTTCAGTTCGTCATCATCTTCGGCTTCATCATCGGTATCGTCCAGCAATGGCGGTCCTGTTGTATTTAGCACTCAGAATACTGTATCGCACACACCAGCTGGCATCACAAGGTAAGGGGAAATGGGTAAATTGAACGATATGACTTTAAGGGGGTCTTCTGGTCTCCAGCGAAAAAAAAATCGATTTTTTTTTTTGCATAATTTTGTTGTATGTGTATGCGAGAATACGCCACAGAAAGGATTTTTTGAAAATCGCATTTTTTCACATTTTTCTGGGCACCGAAGTGTACCCTCCTCCGGCCGTTTTATCATAAACTTTATCTTTAAACGCGTTTCCCCGAAAATCGTGTTTTTTAAGCATTTTGGTCACACTTTTCATAGTAGTTATACTCCGATTTCAATGGTTTTGGTCTTAAAAGGTTCGGAAAACTTACCGCTAAGTTTCCCCGTGTACGATTTTTGAAATTTTTTTTCATTCCATTTTTATAACCTTTTAAAGTTCAAAAAATGAGCAAAAAAAATTTTTTTTGCAAATTGTTGCATAACTTTTGAAAAAAATTAAAAAAAAAAAATCTGTCACGGGAAAACTTAACCAGGGCAACTCTGAAGACAACGCATATCTAATTTTTGCTTTCTGATTACCCAGGTGGAAAAACCGTGACCAAAATGGAGACCTGTTTCGTTTGGAGGTGGACGTCTTCAGCGCCATTTCAAGGTCGCGGGTGTTAATTTTTTTCAAAGTCAAAACCATTTTTTAAAAGCCAAGACATGTACCTTTAAAATAAAAAAAATTTTGTTTAAAAATATTCACAGGATTTGTCACAATCAATCCCCAAAAAAACCCTTCATTTCAGGGCCTCGAGACCAGAAGACCCCCTTAATAGATAATCTGTAGTGAAAGATCATTTTATCAAAGATTTTTTAATAATAAGAATAAATCGAAAATTTGAAATTAATTTTAAGGTACATATTTAAAAATATTTTTGTAATTTTCATTGATGGCCATAGTGTACAGATTTTATTTAGTTGAGTACAAATTTATTTTAGCTTGGGAGAAGCTAACCCTACGGCTCATAAGCTTTCATCTACTTAGGTTAGGTGATTGCCTAGCCTTAATTGCAGCTCTGACTTGAGTTTTGGGTGACTTCTGATGGTTTAACCTAGCCAGCAGTGAGCCTGAAACTTCTTTCGTTGCTCGATTTCTTTGTCATTGAGGAGCTAATTTGTGACTTCAGTGAATTCTATATGTAGTTGGTGGTACTCACTATTTCTAATTTGTCAAGCAATTTTTTTGAATTACTTTAGAAACGAATTTCTTTGCAATAGGATGGACTCGTATAGAGAGACTTGCAGGTCGTGATCGTGATCTGTGCTTGATGAAAGCGAATTTTATACACATTTGCGTACACATAATGGTCTATGGATAAGTTCGTGCGGTTTTACAACAGATGGCGTAACTTGATTATTATTCCATCGATCCACATTTCCAAACATTCATTGGAGAGCTACTGTCGTAAGGCACAAACGTCAGTATAAGTTTTTTATTTGAAGCGTAAACAACAATATTTTTACCACACTTGAAAATGTCGAATTTCGTGCCAAATAATGTGTTTTTGCGGGGAATTCTTCTTCATTATTTTAATATGAAGAAAAAAGCAGCCGAAAGTCATCGTATCTTGGTGGAAGTTTATGGTGAGCATGCTCTAGCTGAGCGAACGTGCCAGAAGTGGTTTGCACGCTTTAAAAGTGGTGATTTTGGCTTGGAAGACGAAGAACGCGAGGGTGCGCCGCCAAAGTTCATGGATACCGAATTGGAGGAATTGCTCGATCAAGATCCGGCTCAAACGCAAGAAGAGGTTGCAAAAACTTTGGGAGTTGATCAATCAACCATTTCCAAACGTTTAAAAGCCATGGGAATGATCCGAAATTCAAATTTCGAAAAAAACCGCACGAACTTATTCATAGACCTATTATAACTGTCGGATATTGAATATTCGTTTGGTCTCAGGCTCACGCTTATCGGTCTTAACACTTCGGAACTGCTTAAATACAATGACAGCGTCGTTCGACACCGCCAAGGTGCCTCTTTACACTTACCAACAACTTTCGACTTTATTGAACAGACTAATTGCATTTACTCAAGTGGGTGTAGTATTTACCAAATGGGGGAAATATTATCATTAAAATATTTATTTGTGCTTCAGTCAATCAATCAACCAATTAATCAGATACTTATCTCGGCGTACTTAAGTTACTATACTCCTTGAGACACTCACGTGCCAAAATATGAAATATTACCTTCAAGCAACTAAGTACAATATAAGTATATTTTTAACTTTTAATCATTTACGATTTCGTGTCAATAGCTTCTCCAGTCGCTTTGGTGATGATGGCTCTGCATCAACCTCCGCGCATAGCTCATCAAGCGTGGGTGCTAATGTGAATGGCGCTGGATATGGTGGCAGCTATGCTGGCGTTCAGTATCCCACTGCCGGCAGTAGTTACGGCGTTAATACTGTTGGATTGGGCACAGGCGCATATAATAATTACAATACTGGCTCAGCCTCATCGGTGCCACTTGCCAGCAGATTTGGTACATCGTCCTCGTCAAGTTCATCGGTCTCTTCCAACGGTGGTCCGGTATACTTCAAAACTGAACAATCAGTATCTCATACGCCCACTTCTAACATAAAGTAAGTGACTCATTGCAAGCGAAGTATTTTACTATAAACAAGATAATATTAAATTCATTGAATTTTTCTTTGACAGCTTGGCCAGCCGTTTCGGTGAGGAGACGCCACAGACAGTGAGCAAAACCGTCTCCACCAGCGGTTATATCGACGAGACAGGCGTTCATTCTAAAACCACCACAACAAATCATTAAGTTAGTTTACTTGTAATTAAATTTGTATTGAGTATTTTGTCTTTTACTTATAATAGAAAGATTGCTCGCAATAAAAATATTTATTGTAGAAGAATTGATTGTAAACAAATATTTAATTGCGTTTAGCAGTTATTAAAGTGAAGATATTTTATGTTTTCGTTTACTTCTGTTGAACTGACGGCTAGTGTGGCAGACTGCACCGGGTGACCAAATTTAAGTTAAGTTAAAAAAGTAAGTATAAGGAACGAAACCTAATTCCCTAATATTTGTGGAACATGATTTTATACATACTTATGGTTGCTTTGTAGCCGATTCGAAGCAGGGCATCCTTACAATCTAGGTTTCCAAGACCTTGTGGCTTCTAAGCAGAATTTAATGCATGCAAAGTCGTGCTGCATCAGAAAAAATTACATGAATCTGCTATATATATATAATTGGCGCGTACACCCTTTTTGGGTGTTTGGCCAAGCTCCTCCTCCTATTTGTGGTGTGCGTCTTGATGTTGTTCTACAAATGGGGGGACCTACAGTTTCAAGCCGACTCCGAACGGCAGATATTTTATGCGGTGCTTTTTCATGGCAGAAGTACACTCGGAGGTTTACCATTGCCTGCCGAGGGGCGACCGCTCTCTCTGTGAATTCCGAATGGTAATCACGCACCAGCCCATTCGGCTACGGCGGCCGCTAGTTTCCCGAAAAATCGCAATGTGAAATTGAAACATGCTTGGCAAATGTGGATAATACTGACTTTTTTGGTATTTCTTGGACATTAGTTCCACTTGCAGTAATTCAATATTGCACAAACAATTGGCCATGAAAAAGCGTTGACCATGTCGCATAATTTGAGAATCGCTCAAAGGTTAGTTAAAAGTTGGAAAGGTTAGTTTATTGATCTTTTTGACCAATATTTTGAAAAATAATAGTCCTTTTGAATTACTTTTACTTATCTATCTTCAAACTTAAGTAACAAGGCAGCAAGGCATACTTTTTCACAAAAAGACGAATACCCATCCCTGATCATAGGTCTGAAAATTCATTTATATGGCGCAGAAACATGGACTATGTCTAACAATAATGAAAATGGTTGGTTAGTTAAAGTGGTGGTTCATCTAGAATCCAACTAGCGCTTACTTACGCTTGGTTTTCACTCAAGGTGATAAGGCTATTCCTACTTTGTTCCACCACTTTAGAGGTTGTTGTAGCCGAATGCAGTGCCCGGATCGCAGCTTGGAGAAATCTGCGATTAGTGGCCTACAATCTTCCCCAATTGCCAGTACTTCCGCCGATTTTAAGTTTATGAGAATATATACCAGCTCCAACACCGCAATCCATTTTTGGACCATCTGTATAGACTGTACTGTCTAAGTTGTTTAGTGAGAATCCCTTATTCCATTCTTCCTTAGATGGAAAGAGAGTAGCAAAATTCCGATTGAGTGTTACCGTCGGGAAGATGTAACCAGTCCTCCCCTAAACTGAGTTTGTCGCAATAGTAGACTTGCATGGCTATAAGTTTTTTCTTTCCAGCGACCCGCTTCATTTAACCTAAATGCACACATGGTTGCAGTCTTCAAAATATGTATGTCAATTGGAATAACGTGGGTCAGTGCATTGAGAGCCTCCCTACGACATGATCTGATTGTACCGACCGTTATTGCACAGGCTGATCTTTGTATTCTGCCGAGCAATTTGGTATTGTAATCTCCCCATAGAGCTAAATAGAGCTCCACCAGACTACCGAACCATACGATAAAATAGGACGTATATCCGCATTATACAGCCATAATGTATGCTTAGGTTGAAGACCTCATCTTCTTCCAAGCATACATTTACAGGCATATAAAGCAATTTCTGCTTTCTTTACCCGTTCTTCGACGTTTAATTTCCAGCTAAGTTTGGAGACTTATCCCTAAGTTGTTTTTGTTGTAGCAGCATAAATATTCCACATACATCCACGGGAAATGCTGCTGGAGTTCTTGGCCGAATATAAATCCGGATCGTTCCGGTAACGTAGAACCGACTGTCATGGGATCGTAAGTACTTTGCACTGGATGATAATGACAGAGTTTGTCCGTTAATATTTGGTAGGTTAAAAATTGGTACCTTATATCTTCTTTCTGGTGGTAAAAAGCATAAGTTCTGTTTCACGCGGGCTTAAACTTAGGCCACAGCCTGTGACCCAAGAGTTAAGCTCGCCGAACGCCCTTTGGATGATCCCACTGAACGTATTAGAACACAGTCCTGGCGCCATTAGTACCACATCATCAGCGAAGTGGAGATGATACTCCTCTCTGTGGAGTGCCCCTGTGGACCTTTTTGGTTATGTTGATATTACCCATACTAGCTTTGATGATCCTAGTTTCTAGCATAGAGATGGCCGCATTACTAATGCAATTGTCCACCTCTAAGTCTATCAACGCCCGTTGAATGGCATCTGTACTAACATTGTTAAAGGCGCCTTCTATATCCAAGAATGCCGCCATGGTTTGGAATGTTTGTTCTTTAGATAGTTCTCGATCGTACTGATTACCTTGAGAAGCGCTGTCTCCGTAGATTTGTCTTTAAGGTACGCATGCTGTGCAGCTGATATACCAGAGCTCTCCAAAGAGCATCTGAGGTGTATATCCAAAAGTTTTTCAAAGGATTTTAACAGGAAAGACGAAAGGCAGATTGGCCTAAAGTCGTTTGCTTGCAAACAATTTTAGGTCTGAAAACTCCTTTATGTGGCGCAGAAACGTGGACAATGTCTAACAAAAATGAGAATACTTTGGGAGAATTTTAAAGAACCCTCGCTTAGGGAATGGGCACCGAAGAAAATGGAATGATGAAATATTAAGAAAAATTACTCCACCAACAGGTTATTATTTGGTCTGAACTGGCAAATCAACATAAGAGTTCTACAAAGTTTTCTTTATGTATGTAACTCATGCCCGTCCTACTGCAAGGTGCTTGAACTTAGACAACATCACGAATGATTTCGGAGATTACATTTATGCTTACATTTACTACATATATACGAGTAGTAAGCGAATTAGTATCAAGTCGCAGCTCATATTAAGTTATATCATAGGGAAAAATATGTGTGTATATGCGAAGCCTTGAAGTATTGACCAGATATCTGTTGGTGGTGGCAGGAAAAGAGGACAGCATAGACAGTGCCCGTGAAGGTACGATGTATGACCAGGAATGTTTATAAGATAATTGAATTTAATGATGAATGATAAGAATTTTGAGCAAGCAATGGACCTATGACGTCAATGTCATCAGGATATGCAAGGAGCTGAACACTTTTGGTGAAAATAATATCATTTCGATGAACACCGGCTCTCCGCAGTACAGCTTCCATGAGGAAATTGAAGAGGTCGCACGACAATGGATTGTCTGAAACCTATCCCGGTATTAAGAGGTTCGGAGAGTTCTTTTCCTACTTTGACAGAGCGGAACGTGTTGCTCAATATCATTTTGCAAAGTGGAACCATTTTTGCGGGAATACCGAACTCAGACATCGGGTTAACGAAAGCAGCCTTATAATCAGCAGAGAAATGATAACTAATAACTCATAAGACGATAATATCGATATCTTTTTTATGGAGTTTTTCATGGATTTGGTGTAGTGTGAAGATCTGGTCGATGGTGGACTTTCCAGGTTTAAAACCAATCTAATCAGTTAGCTGGCATATGGCTTTAGTCTTTCCTTCGACAGAACCTTATATGAGATGGCGATAAGACTGATTCTCTGGTAGTTGGCCCATATAGTAGGGCCGCCTTTCTTCAAAGGACACTGAATTCCAATCATTGGACGCGCTTTCTCCTAGTCATGTTTTACTCATGAAGCATGCACCCAATCAACTCATTGCTGCCGGCCTTGAACAGTTCTGCTGCACTATAAAATTTTTATTCAACATGATAACGCTCCGCCTTATGCCTCTAAAGAGGTGTGGATATGCGTACTAAAAAACACGGAAATGAGAGATCTTACCTAACCCACCGTACTCTCCAGATGTTGCTCCTTCCGTCCGCCACATTTTTGGATATATGGCACATTCACTTTACAAAAAGTCAAAAATGGACGTCACAGATCGTCTCAAATGAAAAAAAAAAATACTTTGTTAAATGTTGAAAAAAACCGTGTAAGCAAAATTGTGTACATTTATTTTAAGCAGTTTTGATTTCTATTTAAAAAATATAATTATTACACTTTTCCATGCGAATAATTTCCTTTACACTTTTACTTGACATTATTCTACATTGTGCTCTGTAGAAGAGAGAAAAATGAGTAAGAAGAGCGCATTATGACCATAAATGTATTCATATTCATAGGTTTGAAACCACCTGCAGTGAGCTAAGATTAATTATGAAAATACATTTAAAAACATTCGACATGTTTCAAAAATGCGAAGTATTACCGTCAAAGGACGCTGACTTCTGGCGATAATTAGTAAAATGCATCTGCGAAATTCCTTATCACGATCCATCCAATTGGTATTATAAGCGACTTCAGCGATATTCAGACTCTGGTAATTGTTTAAATGATATTAGGATGCAAGACTCAGAAACAACAACAACAACCAGTTACCTCATGAGTGAAAGTGTCGGCCAGCCAATAGGTTAAAAAAATTAATGTTGTTAAAACTAGTAAAATTCCTATACCTTTAATCAAAAGTGGCATCGTAAATTCCTAAGAGTGAAAAGGTAGAAAAATGAAGAGTATAGTGGGGATTAATTAATGTGAGAAAATTAATCAATCATTTTAAGACTGCAAATATGTGACTATTTTAAGTTATGTGGAAAGTAGGAAATATTTTAGGATTTTTTTTTTGTTTGTAATTTTGCTGAAGTTTACCCACCATGGTCGTATATACCAACATCATGCAAAGTGTTACACAATACAAGCTCGCATCTAGCAAACTCATTAGCGAAAAAAATTGCTCCAAATCTTCGCGAAATCTAAATGAAAAATTATGCATTATTAAAAAAAAGGCTTTATACTATTGAGCTCACATAATTAAGTAGCTTTATCTTTTTACAATATTCATAATATTTTTCATGGCAAATTTTTTTCGTAAATTTTTTAACAAGAGTCTCATAACCCAAGCTCAAAATTTGTAAGACATTCTCAAACATTTAACAAATTTCAAAAATTTTTCACCAAAGTTTTCAACTATTTAAAACGAATCTTTAGAAAACTACTGGGTATGCAGTTTAATAGTACTTTCAATTTTAATTTCAAGTTTAGAGTAACTCAAAAATTATGTAATAAGAAAAAAAAAAATTTTGCACACGATGTTCAGAATTTTCTTCCATATAAACGACTTCTGAATAGATGAAATTACTGAATTTTCTACAAAACTCGGAACTTTGATTTATGTTTTAATACAAAATTTGTGAAAAATATTTAGTATGAAAAATATTACGAGTATTGATTAAAAAAATAGTGTTACTTAATTATGTAAGACCAAGTGTATGTAAATATGAGTATGACTCACTTGATGATTCTCACATGATAGGCAACACATCTCTTCACATTGTCCAACGCATCCTTGTCATCCATTAGGCATAGATCTTCTAATCTTCTCTGTAGATCTCTGATTGCGAAAATGCCAAAGCTTATGAAGATCAATAGAAAATTTACATATGGCACATAGGAGCATGTTGTTATGGGTAGAACCCAGCAGGTTTGCAGTAGATACATTATCTCATAAATGGGGCTCTTATGGAAATCGATGCCAGGCAATTTAACATCGGCCACGAGTTCTGTGAAAGCACATATTTAGGTTTGATTTGCAATTTTCTAAATTTTTAAACCTAAGCTTAAAACCTAAAATTGTACTCACTGCCATATCCCGTTATCATTGGCTGAAGAGCGATAAACACATCAACAAACAAGGCACATCGCAAACCATATTTGGTACAGAACCGAGCCCTTTTAGTAAGTTCATTTAATTTTTCCAGTGCATTTTCGCTCTTTTGAAGCTGGAAACAAAAAAAAAAAATGCTTACATATATATATTTATATAATATGTTTACGGTTAAAATTAGAGCCCAAGAAGCTTTTTCATGCCCTGAAATACAATTTAGCTCTTCAGTTAAAATTTTTAAGCACTTCATTTGGCGCTGAATGGTGCCGAATTTATCCTACATAGCTTAACTAGAAAAATAAAACACATACTTGCAGTTCGATGTACCAGTACTCAATAACTTTGAACAAGTCCAAAAATTTTCGTTGTCTCGTTAATACCACCAGAACTCGTAATATGGCCGTAAAACAAACCATAATAATGAAGAAATTATAGATATCTTCTTCTAGATCATTTTTACTCATGAAGAAGGCGAAACCGACCAATACACATACTACTGTTGGCATAGAGATTATAAAGCAGGCCAATCGCCTTTTTTGTTCATCAAAATATCCCATGTGCCTCCAAATAGCAAAATTCCAGCTGAATAATTTTGCTGAGAAGTGCATTTCGTCGCTTTCCATTGTATTCTATTTTTCTGCCTTTCTGTACGGTGGTTGCACGATTTATGGATTTGCAACAGTGGAAATCAAATATTTGTATGATTTTGCAACATTGCATTTTTTTTTATGTTCTTAAACAGCATAGAAAATGTGCGTGAGAGGTACCATGTGGTAGAGAGTTTTCCGCATTCTTTTTAATTATGAATTTCGTATGCCCAATAATTAGCTGCTGATAGTTCTTCCTAGTGCACTTTTTGTTTTGCAAATAATTAAAGGCTTTTTCAATTTATGTTAATTACAATATATTTTGCCAGGTTTTTTCTGACATACCCTATGATCAAAAAGTACCGTGAAGGTGATGTTGACTGATTTCTTCCATTGCCAAGGCGTGAGTACCTTCCATTGGGCCAGACAGTCAATAAAGAATAGTATTTAACCGTTGTGAAGCGTTTGAGAGCTACGTACGTGATACGAGAGTACGTCGCAAACGGCCGGAAATGTGGGCAAACAATTCTTGGATTTTGCGTGATGATAACGCGCCATCACACCGATACTAAACTGTGGTGGATTATTTGATCAAACATCAAATATGTAAATACCATCGTGGAAGCACCGTATTCACCGGATATGGCCCCGTGCGCGTTCTTTTTGTTTCCCAAGTTGAAGTTGTTACCGCTTCGTGAAAGGAGTTTTCAGTCAATACGGGAGATCAAAGAGAATGCGACGAAGGAGCTGAAGGTCATCCCTTCTCCGGCCTACCAGGGCTGCATGGAGGATTGGATTAAACGTTGGCATATGTGTGTTGCTTGAGACGGGTCATATTTTGAATGAGATAAAATAAATTTGCCTGAAATTTAACTCTGTGTTGTTTTATTTAAACATTCCCGATAGTTTCTGACCGTAGGGTATAACAGTAGCAGTGAAATGGCGACTAGGTATTTGCTACGTTTCAACAAAATATTAATTTTTTAGCAGAAGGTACTGCAAAAGATTTTTATTTTAATACGAGTACGTGTCGAAAACATATATATTAATATATTTCTATTGCTAGATCTACGGGTAAATCGCAGGAACCAAAAGCTCGACTGAGCTTTGCTGTGAGTGATTACAAGCGCTTATCTTATTGTGAATAGCACGAAATGTATTCCCTGTTGCTAGAGGGGAAGTGCTTTGATTCTACTCATATCCGATTAGCAAATTTTCCATTTCCCAAGTTGGCGCCATTCATTTTTTAAGGTGGCGTAACACGCTCCTATCACATTTAAAGGGTTTTTCAATAAGGGCGGGTAGATGTTGAAATGGAATAAAATGGCGTTTGCTGTGTGGCACGTAGCGCCGTCCTGCTGGAACCACATGTCGTCTAGGTCCATATGGTTCAATATGGTCCATAAGAAATTGGAAGGGCCACCACGTCTACCGAAAAATGGGCGCAATGCGTGCAACGTTTGCGTTAATGAACACTCATTTTGAGAATAAAGTTTTATCATTTGAACGTGCTGTTCAATCGTGTAACTTGTCATAATGATTTGGGATAAACAACTGAATAATAAACAAAAGATTTGACAGATGTCACCAAAACAAAATGGCTGCCTCAGGGCGCCAAAATCGACCCGCGCCAATTGAAAAACCCTTTACAAGTAAATTTGAAAATCCTATAATTTTGTAATGAAAACACTCTTTAGTCAAAGTGCTGGAACCATTAGTTGGGTTTTAGCGTTGATAATAGCGGCAAATTGGTTCTCGTTTAGCTACTATCAGCCTTTTACGTTTGTTAAATGTTGAGAACGAAGCAATAAGCTCCTGCTCGTAACATACAAAGATACACAAAATATCTTCATTCGCATTTTAATACCAGTTATACTACATATATGGAAGGCCCCCGTACCCGAATGGGTTGGTGCGTGACTGCCATTCGGAATTCAGAGAGAACGTAGGTTCGAATCTCGGTGAAACATCAAAATTAATAAAAACATTTTTCTAATAACGGTCGCCCCTCGACAGGCAATGGCAAACCTCCGAGTGTATTTCTGCCATGAAAAAGCTCCTCATAAAAAATATCTGCCGTTCGGAGTCGGCTTAAAACTGACGGCCCCTCCATTTGTGGAACAACATCAAGACGCACACCACAAATAGGAGGAGGAGCTCGGCTAAACACCCAAAAAGGGTGTACGCGCCAAATATATATGGTACATATATATTATATATATGTTCACATGGACATGTCACATGGACGGGTCTCAGAACCCGACCTGGATCTTTCACCAAATTTGCCACCGCAATGCGCATACACCGTGTTTCCGGCTAGGAGACAAGTAATCTCCCTGATAAAGGCCTGGAATGTTTTTGGTTAGTTAAGCGTACTCAATCAGTTGTTTTAAGGGGTCCCGGTGGTTTAGAGTTGGAAAATTTAGGCAGTTTTTTTACAATAAAAAAATTAAAAACGATATTTAAATTTTTTAGGATTTTTGTTTAACTTCTTTTACATACAAAAATGAAAAAAAAAGTGTTTTCTTAATTTTAATAATTTTAAAAATGGTGCTTAAGTTGACCCTCCCGAAAAATTAGACCTGGACGGTGTTGTCCATTTTGGCTCTTTTATTTATCTGAAACATAAAAGCCAAAAAAATTAAGTATGAGTATATGTCCCATTACTAGATTAAAAAAAAAGATTGACAAAATGGCCTCGGTTTGACACACTTAAAATCAGATTTTTTTTTAAATTTTTAATCAAAAAATATAAAATAATAATATGATTCTAGTACGGACGATAGCCATAGATATTGTGAACAACATATTACAATTTCAGACAATTCGATTGAATAGTTTATTTTTTTGACAACACCAGGCCGAAAAAAGTAGTTTTCAGATAATTAAGTTTAAAGTTTTGACCATTTAAATGCGACTATTGATCCCGCCGCGTGACGAATCTGACTCTATTGGCTGAAACGGCTGTAGAATCGAAAATACTAGGAATATCCTTCCAAAAATTTGACAGTATATTCTTTAAAAAAATCGATTTTTTTGAAAATTCTAGGCCATCGGGACCTCCAGCGCAGAAAGTTTTCAATGCGATATCAGTTTGTGTTAGGAAAGTAATAGGAAGCCCTTTTTTGCGCTGGAAAGATCAGATGGATAAAGACTTGGCTTTACTTAGTGTGTCCAACCACCGCCGTTTAGCACGAGAAAGAAACGGCTGGGGCGCTTTGTTAAAATTGCTTAAGCGATTATCGCGCCAAGATGAAAAATAATTGGGTAAACTCAGAACGGAGGAAGTACTGGAGAACAGTAAAAAGGCAAACCTATTTAGTTACGCTCGAAAGTTATGCTAGAAAGGACCTTATGCCGTTAGGGAGGGTTGATATTAAGTTTGTCACTGGTTACTTTACCGGAAATTTTCAATTGAACTGGACAAATCTGTGTACTGAGACAGATTGACGGCATTGTTTTGGAGGATCATACGATTGATTTGCCTGCTAATGATCGTTTACCACTCAGTAGATTGGGTGAGGTTATCTAAAGCAGCTAAGGTTAACGACGTTTTACGGGCATACAGAAGACCTTTTACGTCATACTCCCCTTTCGTTTTCGAACACAAGCACAAGCATTCCAACAACCAACCGAATTTTCACAAGTTTGCATGAGTTACTTCGAAAAAAATTACATCAGGTGCAGCGTTGCCAACCCGTAGCGCTCGGATCATGGTATGGAGAGGGAGAAATGATGGTATTTCAGGGAAAATAATGGTATCTACCGATAAAACAGGGTGCCTCAGGGAAATTCAAATTTTTTATATGATAAACTTCTCAACAACATAAATTTTTCTCAATGACATTAATAGTTATTCAATAGCTATAGAATCCGATTCAGACATCTTCGAAAATAGAATTATCTCCGCCATCCTCTTCCCCGCTGTCAACCGCTGTACTTCTAGTTTCCTTCGGCTTATCATAAAGAGAGTTTTCAATTGGACGGATGTGATTTGATCGACCGGAGGTTCTAGTGAATTTTTGTGGCGCTCTCGGAATGTGATTAGTATCTAGCTTTCCACTCTTACACCTCTACTTTCATGGACAGAATATAGCTAACAACAATTCAAAATAGAATAGAATACCCCGATTGATCACTTCAATTGTAGCTGCGAACGAACGGTATACAAATGATTCAGTCACGGACTGAAGCCGTGTCATCGATAAAATTGTCTAAAACCTGATTCCAGGTCAAAATCCCGAAAACACATGCCCGAATGGACATTCACCCGAAACCCAATCACCCGAAAATAATTTACCCGAATAAATTTGCCCGAATACGAATACCCGAATCTTATTAATTTTCCCGAAAAATGCCCGAAAAATGCCCGAAAAAATAAAAATAAATTTTATATAAAAATGTTAATAAATAATTAAAATTCAAAATTTTGTAAACAAGTTTTAATTATATGGCATGGTGTGAAAGAAATTGAATTGTGTGAATTTAGGATATTTGAATGTTGTATGCTAAATTAGTTAAGTATTCCAAAATTTTGTTTTCTTCTTTATATCTTTGGTATTCTTCCGTTATTGTGCGTAATCGTTTTTGGAGTGATATCCAGGTTTGACGTGGTGTCGCTTCTTTTCTTCGAACCAATTGACAGTCCCAATAGAATTGATTATTTTTCGACGGTTTGGATCTGACATAAATGTATCCTCCGATTATTAATTTTTTTCCGACAAGTTGTCCCACTTCCTCAATTTCTTCCATTTTTATGAATAATTAAGAACGAATGACTGACTGATGAATTTGACACAAGAGTTTTGACAACATTTGTTATGAATAAATAAAGGAATAGCACTCTTTTGTTCTTTTCTTGCATGTACTTCAAGTGTATACTAATTCTTAATTATTTTAAATTTTTTTTTCTTTTCGGGTAAAAGGATTCGGGCAAATGGGTTCGGGCGAAGACGTTCGGGCAAAAAAATTCGGGAAACTGTCAATTCGGGGAAATATACATTCGGGCGTGTGGATTCGGGCGGGTGTTTTCGGGAGTTTGGGCGTAAACGCGGATATGCCTTAACATTAATATTCATAAACATTTTGTTTTTGGTTTTTAATTTATTGTCCACTTATGCATTCACTGTGCTGTGCCGTTTAAATAGAGTATCATATTTCTTAAAAGGTTCATTACACTTGAAAGTAAACGCAAACATAGCTAACGTAATTATTTTATGTGCGGCGCGTGAATGCTAGAATCATATTACACAAGTAAACACCGAAAAATTGTTATTGGATTGCATTGACAAAAATTACTATAAAAACGCTTGTACGTAGTATGTAAGACAAGAAAGAAAATAATCGTTTCACAAGCTGGATGCCTAGCTTGAAATGATACAAATTTCAATAAATATATTTAAAATTTAAACAATACATTTTTTAATCATTTAAAACTTTACAGAGGGACTTATTCTTGCTATCGAGGTAAAATAGCTCAAGATTATTCTGGACCGTAAGCTCAACTGACCCGGGGCAGTGCAATGATTGGATCATGGAGTCTACAGGTTTAGCGTAGAATGAATGGAAACAGATCAGGATCTCTCATTTAACTTTTTGTCTTTTTTTTGTCAGGGTGGAAATCGAAAATGTCAGAAAGACCATCAAATGTGCCATCACACCAGTGGTATGTGTGGCATGCTAACTAACCTGCTCTCGCTAACACTATAAGTTCCCCCCCTCTCGTCCCCTCTAGGCTGATTCCCTTCTGATATTGCTAAAAGCATTTCATCATGGTGGAGCCGCATTTGTGCTTTTGAGACACAGCAGGTACTTGCGCCCAGGTTCTTCTTCTAGTTGCATATGGGGTTATATGCTATCAATAGCCTCCATTACTACTTTGTGACCTATGGGGAATCGGAAAGTTGTAATATCATTGCTCGATATCGTCTTGTTTGAGTGCGTCTTGAGGCTTACCTCAGGCGTTCGTGCTTGTCGTCTATTCGTAAATACAGGCATCCCCACTGGAGATCTGCTTGCTTCTTTGGATTACACATCTGTTGGATCTTCTAGCTCGGTCGTATTCGCCTTGCTTCCGCTTTGTGCTCCCATTCTATATTTCGGAGTTTTATTACAATCCTTGCTGGAAAATTTTTTACTCATCTTACCTATCTCGTCCGACATAATTAGAGTGTTGAACACTTTCTCGGCCACTTTTCTGTTCTTGTCAAAATGCGACACCACCGACGTCTAAACTCTTATTTCTTTGGATGTCTGGCAGACTTAAAATCCATACCCATTTACATAATTTCATGTTTTGCTAGAATAACGTTGGGAATTAGAGAGGGAATCTGGAGAAAAACCAAAGTTGGACCCCCTACATCAAATGTATAATAGCCGAACGTTATATCTAATGTATTAATAGCTGGCGATTTCAATAGCATGCAGAGCGTTCCGACATCAATGAAACCTGTTTTGAATATAATCCTTTTGTTGGCGCAGTTGTATAAGAAGCTTTTTGTGGTTTTGCTGACAGTAGTTTCTGCTTGTATTTTTTATTAATTTCGAAAAGTGTTTTGTTTTTAACATAATATCTGTGGCAAAAAAAATCTTATATTAATTAATTTCTTAATGCTAGTTTAATTTAATTATAAAACATTTATGACAAAAATGACAGACAACTGACCACATTTTTAAGCCTTCAAAACCTAAGGCTTTGCTCGGGGGATACCCATTTATCAAGGCATATGTGGGAAGCGTTGCTAACAAATATGTTTACAGAAGACCGTGGACAAGACTTAAACAAATTAATAAAACCGTTGTTAAACTGTTTATAGCAACCGCATTGCGGCTTTCCAAATAACTTAGAAGTTTTGGTAAACGCTCTTGCGCCCACTTCAAATTCATTTCCACCGTTGAAACGGCGTCGTGCAGTTTCGAAATTGAGCTACCAAAAAGTGAGCCTTTCTTCACAATGAAATTATCCAGCAACTTCTTCTGCTCTTGTGTGGTGAAGTAGTTGGCTATGTCACTGATAACAGTGGCGACATTTGACCAACCATCTAGTCTATGGTAGAAATAATAACAGAATAGTAAATGTGGTTAGTGACTTGGCAGAAACTACATACATATATTGAATAACAAAATTACCTCTCCGCTAGTCTTTCTATGGTATCAGTGACCATAGTGAATACAACATCCACATTTTCGGGATTCTCAGCATACATTGGTGTTATACCCATAACGGCGTATTCGCTAGAAATGTTCCCGCGCAAAATATTGTCATAATGATATTTATAGAAGCGAAGCGTACATCCCATTGCTCTGAACAGCTTCTGCTTCTCACTCAACATTTTCTCATTGTAGAACCAATTATTAAGCGTTTGATAATAAGTAAAGTTGCCATCACGCGTTGCACTGCAGTACAGTGTTTCACGAAAATCTGGTGTCGGCTTATTGCCAGATTTTTGGAATGCATCGAATACCTGTTGGGCTTTCCTACCGCAATCGAATAGATGATATTTGCATGCCCAGCTAATGACCTTGTTGCGATTGTAAATATCGAGAACAGTGAAATTGGAGCCCGTAAAGCCCAAATGTTCATACACCTGAGCCATGATGTCATTCAGGTAAGTCACAAATGGTTTTTGTTGCTGTAGTGTTAAACGCTGTGAGACGCGTGGCAAACTCGAAAACATCGCATACCAAGGCAAATACTCTGTTTCATTGGCTAAATACTCCAAAAAACGGAATACCGTTTCATAGTCCAGCATGGCGACTCGAGCAAAATTGAATAAATCATCGATCAACTGGGCGCGATTGGTGGGAGGTATGCCACTATGTTGTGGCGTCAATAAAGCAATTTGAATTTGAAACAGTGTTGTATTGTCGTAGAACACGCGGTAATAGTTTGACTGCTGCAAATTGAAAATCACCCATTTGAATGGTTTCTCGATGTAGACGAACAACCTAATGCTTTTTGGTAAAAAAAATCGCGCTGTAAGATTATTGAAATCTGGTTCCGCGTCCGTCGCATAGGTAATAGGAATGGTATAGGAGAGCGAGTCGTTACTACCATCGTTGCGATCAAGCAAGAAACGTCTTTGGGTAAGTTGCATGGTACGATCAGCATTGATGTTCACAAAGAGCACTGGAAATCCGACTTGCTCCGTCCAATCGTAGAGGAATTGATCTAAATCAAATCGCGGTGTGGATGGCCAGTAGTGTTTCAAGTGTTTAAAGAGATCGGCCGGAACTGTATTTTTCAAATGGCTGCCAAAAAAGTGAGAAAGATGGTAGTTTAGTAAACTTCTGCTCACGAAAAAGTGATGAGCTGCATGAAAACAAATTAATCAATAGAAAATCGCATTGACAGTTTTAAACCATTTGCGCAAAAATATTGGATTTCTTTTCACCAAACTAATATTTATTTATTTATTGCATGAAATAAGATTTCGAATCTTGCAAGTAATTAAAGCTAGAATATACTCAAACCTTGCGCCAGGTACTCCCCCTTCGCAGAAGGCTACGACCTTTGCTTATGACTCAATCTAAGTGTGCTCTTCTACTGCTTAGACGATCATGCGGGGGGGACCCAATTTAAACTATACTGGTACTAAAAGACTGGTTTATTCATTAGTCCTCATTTTAAGTGCCTTCCTTGATATTGAGCGGTTCTTTCAGAACATTTAATCCGGATCAATCGATTTAAATAGAATGTTAGACCCTCATTTAGCCCTCAACCAATCTGAATTAGGTTTCTTATTGCATTCTCAATGACAGGATGTATTGAGTCTCTATCCAGTCAAGGGTTGACATGGGCGCTCTGCATGAGAGGGCCTCTCACCCTAATTTGTGCTGCATACTGGATTGACTGGAGAGGAAAGACTGGCGATTGCTTGATTGGCAGATAATCTGCTGTGATCTGATGGTAGTGGTTAATTTTTAAAATGTTGCTAGTTGTAAACTTTCTGTTAATTTTAATATTTAAAACGGAGCGCGTCCTATTTATTGTATCACAAGTATCGGGTGTTTTATATATATTAGGGCGGGTCGATTTAAAAATCGCTCATTGCTCTGTGAAAATCGTATTCTAGGGATCAAAATAAGAAACTTTGCCGAAGGAACCATACCTCTAAAACGAGTTCTGATGTCCCCCAATTTGATGTCCCCCATTTAGAGGGCTCCAATCGAGTCCAAATGTATGACCGACCCCTACTAACTTTGGACGGCCGATCCACCCATGCCAGTGGCACACCCCCTGGAACTCCCCTGGGGGGGTTCCCCATACAATCATTTCAAAATATCACCATTTTTGGCCTTTACATGAGAAAAGAAACTAAAAAGTTCGACCCAAATTGGGGGACATCAGAATTCGTTTTAGAGGTATGGTTCCTTCGGCAAAGTTTCTTATTTTGATCCCTAGAATACGATTTTCACAGAGCAATGAGCGATTTTTTTGCCTCCCCACAAATCGAACCGGCCTAATATATATATAGTTGGTTGCACTTGTTTTATTATAATCTAGTAGATAATTCTATGGCATTTATTTTTTTAATATGATATCCGACATATGTCCGCTACGGATAAGAGTTACGAGTACATGGTTTATTCGATCAGTCCGTTGTTGCGCTGTGCTATTAGAATCAAATCTCTTCGTTGTTGAGCTGATTAATTTGTGGAAACCATTAACCGTAATGGCAGCTCCATCTTCATTTCGAAAAGAATAAAGACCGATGATGTCGCCAGTGTTCTATGAACTTCGCGAGCAGGCTCTTTTTTTTCGAAGTAAACTTCCACATTTTAGAAGCTTTTTTTTTCCGGCGTCAACGACTTATGATGCCTTGACAAACCTTACTGAAAAGAATCGTCAACACAGTTTGCCATTCTTAGCTGAAAAACCGTAATTACCGATATCGTTAGCTTTCTTGCAGCTAAAAAAACACCCGATATATATAATTTTTTGCAGGGTTAAGAACTTGAGTTGATCCTAGGCAGATAAAACTAAAGAAGGTAAGACTTCAAAGCACTGTTGCAGAGGGTGCATTGATATGCAACTAACGTCTCACCATAAATAATTCCTTTACCTTATGATCAATAACTTTAAAGCGATGTTTGTCTCGTGGAATTCTCTATAGAAAAAATTGAGTTGTTGGTTTAGTTTCTTTCCCAATAGCTTCGAGCTCTGCTGTTTCAAATTCAAAAAATTAGTAAGAAGAAGGCATTGTCTTGGGGTATTCAAGGCTAGAAATTTGAATCTTAAATAATTCGAAAACAAAAGTTAACCTTGAAAAATGGACTGCCCCATCGGGTTCCGCGTACTCTATTTAGATTATCACACTGGATGCCCTGCTTGGGGGAAAAATAATTCTCCGATTCTAGCACAGTGTTATCTTTGCATGACAAAGCAATTACTAATCAGGAGTATACAGTATTTGCTGCTTATAAGGATTAGATAAACTAAGAAAATCTCACCTATTTAAATATACACGAAAAAATGCGATAAAAGAATCCCGTCTACAAGCATTTCCCACTTTTCCCTACGCATCAATTAATGTTTTTCATTGTTAATTGGATTAGTTTGGGAAGAAGAAATCCATTATTTTCTCGGTAGATGGCTGTCGTGATCGATATGTCGTAATGTATCGATCAAACCATTTGAAGTTTATGCTGGTTGTCAAGGTGACATTTCATACTAAAAAATTCTTCTGCTGTTTTTTGTTTGTTCCATTCAGTTGTGAGTTACAGGGTGCTACAATGGAAGTCAACAAAGAGAAAATTCGTTACATTTTACAGTTTTCTTTTGATAAAGGCGAAAATGCAAGCCAGGCCGCTGAAAATTTGAATGGAAAGAAAATTGTTTATGGTGCCGATGCCGTAACAGCTAATTATGTGCAATTTTGGTTTCGTCGATTACGGCCAGGCCTTTTTGTTTTTAAAGAATATGTCGATAATCTCGATAAAATTACAGAAATAATCGAAGCTTACCGGTATGTTAGTAGTCATAGCACCGCCCAGGAGCTAAAGATCGAGCATAAAACAATTTTAAACCATTTGCGTAAAAATTGTACGCAAAAAGAATGGATTTATTTTTCCCTTTTCTAATACAATATGTTCAAGCCCTTTTTAAAATTACTAACAAATTCTTACTTAGTACAAATATGTACAAGGTGGCGCAAAATTAATCACCCTCTCGGAAAGTTTATAATGCGTCAATCATAATTGACACTTGTGAATAAGACAACTACGGCATACAATCCCAGAGGTCAAAATAAAGATTTCCAGCACTCAAAATAATTTTTTGTTTTATCTAGCGACAAAGTTACTCAAAAACGAAATTGGAGGATTAATTTTGTGCCACCTTGTATGTGAATGCACCAAAACTCAGTGTAAATGTTTACTAATATCTGTGCACTTGAAATAAATAAAATCACGATTTGTTCATGTTTTAAATTTAATTAATGTAAAATTTCGAGATTTAATTAAATTTTAAGTGGTCGTTAATTTCGTTCAACTAAATGTACCGGTAATGCCTAAAACCGAGGATTTTCATATAAGCACTTCCCGCTTATACGCACCGAATATAGTGCATTTTAGACGATACTTATAACCGGTAAATACTGTATTTGTTAATTTCTAACTCAAATATAGTAAATAAAATGACACAAATTGATGTAAATACTTACAATTCTTTCAAATAAGCCCGAATAGCCATATCGAAGTTGTCAACACCCATAAGGTTGGCTATCATGCGTAATATGGACGCACCCTTTGCATAAGCGAGACTGCTAAATTTATAACCAATTTCTATTGGAGATTGTATTTGTGCCTCTGGACTAGTCAACGGTTGAGTGCTATTCACAGCGTCTATGCCAAATATCATATGTACTTGATTCACTACAAATTGCTGGTCTAAATGATATTCCGGATGAAGCTAGAAGATCATAAATTTATATAATATACATATGTATGTATAAATAAGGGTGCATAAGAGTAGTCGAGAGCACCACTTAAATGTTGGTAATAAAAAAAGACATGGACGTAATAAATTTTATGATGTCTACCTTGTGTGCCATGAAGTACTGATAGTAGCGCGCGAAGGCCTCATTTAGCCAGAAATAACTCCACCAGGCGAACGTAACGCTATTGCCGAACCACATATGCGCTGTCTCATGCACTACTATGGTGAGAGTGTATTCCTTGTTGGACCAGCCATCGGTGTAACCTGGTTCAATTACCAGTACATTGTCGCTAAAATCATTTAAAACGTAAAATTCGGTTAAACGAAATATTATTTATATTATTATTATTAAATTTGTATAATAACAAGTTATACAAATATAAGGAGGCAGCAGCACTAGCAGCATGGGCCATATGCTGAACGAAATATATTTCTAAATTATGTGCAGGATACGCCACCTTTATTTAGTCAATGGAATTACTGAATTACGCTATCCTTTTACAATTTATCCCAACATGTTTAAAAAAAATTTTTTTTTTAAGACAAAAGCTCTCGTTCATATTAGCCCACATCTCGATCGATTTTTTTGCTATTTCAGCTACTAGGTGGTTCAATAATATTTAGCGGTTCGATAAAAGAGGGCGTTGCTACATACTAGCCAATTTTATTTTTCATGTTGGTACACACGCATTTTAGCACAGTAGAAAGATAGGTTGCTGGTTGCAGGTAAAAATTACTCCATAACATATAGGTGTATAATTAATTAAATATTTATTTTACGTAGGGAGTGCGTTTTATGTTTCTATACTTGAAGCGGCAGGTCACGATATTTTGTAGAAAAAAAGTTAGAAGTGGCTTTATAACCTCTGTGGTATTTTTTACCCAGTAGCGACGAACGCCGGGTTAAATATGGTCGTACAAGCCTTAAAGATGATCCACGCCAATGCCGTCCGAAAACAACAACAACACCAGAAATCGTAGGAAAAATACAAGATCTCGTATCGGCGAGTGACTGAAAGAGATTTTGTAGAAACCCTAGGCCTTTCTGGGGGCAGTGTAAGTACTATTTTGACTGAAGTATTCAGTTTCAAAAGGCTGTGTGCATAATGGGTGCCGCATTCGCTAACAATGGAGCACATTCGAACACACTCGAATGAGAGTGTTTTTGAAAGGATAAAGTACAATAAATTTTTTTGATCAATTCATCACTATGGATGAGATTTGGGTCTATCATCACGATCCTAAGTCAAAACTGGAGGCTAAAGAGTGGTGTGAATCTAGTTCTTTGGCACGGAAACGAGTTCGTGTTGTGAAATCGGCCAAGAAGGTGTTAGCATCAGTTTTTGAGATGAAAAAAAGGAATTTTGCCTGTGGATTATTCGCAAACTAGTAAAATTATTAATTCTAAATACTACTGTCACCTTTTAGACAAACTGAAGGACAAAAATCGTGAAAAAGACCTAGTTTGCAAAAGAAAGATATTCTTTGTCATCAGGACAATGCACCGTGTCATAAGAACATTTTGATAATGGCTAAAATCCATGAATTATAGTACAAATTGTTGGAGCATCCACGATATTCACCAGATTTGGCCCCTAGTGACTTCCACATGCATAAAACAATGCATGCGTGGAAAACGTTTTTCGTCAAATGATGAGGTCATAACAGCTGTGGAAGCGTATTTTGCAGCCTTTATAGATCCTCACTCCAGGGATGGAATTCATAAATTGGAATTGGATCGTTGAAATAAGTTTACGGGTGTTCAGGTGGACTATACTGAATAATAAAGTGTATTCCAAATCATAAAATTGTGTTTTTCTTATCGAACCGCAAAACTTATTGAACAACCAGTAATGGCTTTAAACTCTTGTGTGACCTTCGGCTTATTGTCATAAATTTTACTTTTTAAAAGACCCTCCTTTGTTAAGGAATCTGTTTTCAAAATCCTCCTCAGAGTGGTTCGACTGATGTTTAATTCATGAGCTTGGCGGCGATGTGAGGCATTTGGATTTGCGGCAACGATCTCTCCGACAGCTTCAATATTTCATTTGAACAACGTGTTCGATAATTTTCAATGTAAAACGATCTTAATTCACCACGCTCTTTCATTGTATTTAAATACAAGTATGTATGTACTATGTTATATATCGTTACGTGGTTAAAATGGTACTGAAGTATAAAAACGTAATTAATGACGCCGATCGGTTTAAAATTGTCAAAGGCATTCAATAATTCCATTGAAAAGATTAAGATGGCGCATCCTGTGAATTATATACATATGTATTTTAGGATGAGGAGAAGTTGCTCTTCACCTATAAATAACCAGTCCCCAATTCTCCATGCCATTGTGTGGAAATTTCGGCGACCCGGCCTTCTGCATAATACGCAGTCCCAATTCTTTATACGGCTGTTGTGTGTATTCGCCATAAGCTTTAATCGATCGTTCTGCTACTTGGTAAGCAAACTCGGTTTTATTTTCATATTCTGTGCGTGTAATGAATTTCAAATCATCACTTCCATGTTTTACGAATTCAGAAACAATAAACGCTACGAGGTAGGTGGACATGGGTGGGGTGGCAGCGAAGCGATCCAGAAAGCGCTCGTCACTGTAAATGTAAAAAAGGTATGTGAAATCGTGTTCTTATAAATTGTTATTGCTGCACTTTAAAAACACATATTTGCATATAAGGAGCACACTATGAAATTTGTTTAATTGCGACTTAGAAAGGCATTGCTTTCCTTAATATTTTGTTGAGTATAAACTTATAAGTTAGAAATGCATTAAACCTTACTTTACAAAATAATTTTTTTGATATCCATAAATTTTTTTTCTTCGAAGTTTTTTTATTATCTATATTTTAGTTAGTTATTCAGATTGCGTATGATATCTCTACATTACTAGCTTCCGTTTTAGCCATCTAACAGGGTCTGCTGTTTTTAAACCAACAGGCTAAGATTCCTGTATCCCTATGAAACCAGAATTCAAACAAAATATTCGTTTTTACAAGAAATAACGAGCACCTAACAAATAATTTTTGATGCCGCAACAAAAAAAAATCGTATATTCTCCTAAACCAGCAACTTTTCATATTTTCCTATTAAATAGAACATTTATTTATAAATTGGTGTCACATCGATGAAAAAAGTGGTAATCAGATGAAGTTGGTTGTAAGTCTTTTGAATAAACTGCGTTGGGTTGAATTTCCCAGCTAATAGAGGCCATTTCCTTAGTATTTGATGCATCTTTGCCTCTTTTGAGTCTATTTCATTATAGTTGGTAGATGTTGTTGTAGCTGTCTTTCATCAACTTCATCTGCTTTCAACGCTCCTAAACATATTACAAAGCTACTAAAGGGTTTTTCAAAAGTAACGATTAGGTGCCGGTAGTGAATAATTCCTAGACGGTACCTTCTTTTTAGTATTGAAGTTATTGTTATTAAATTACTTATGAAACTTATTATGAAGATGGGCGATCTTTAAGGGCAACATGAAAATAATCGTCCAGATGAGTTGACAATTTAAAGGTTGGTGAAAAAATTTCAAGATAGTGGTTCTGTCGAGGATCAAATAAGGACTAGCAGACTAAAAACTGGACGTTCTATTGAGAATATTGTTGCTGTGCTGTAGCGCAAAGTCTTCCTGAATAACCTTCAACAACAATTAGTCATTCATGGATGGACTGTTTGGCGGATTTTACCCGTGGACGTGTTCATGGTGGACATTTAAATTATGCCATTTTTCACATATAATTGCTAAGAGCCATATTTTGAATAAAAATAGTGCAACCTAAATGGCTCTAAAGTTTTGCATGCTTTCTTTTCTAACAACGTCTAGGCGCGTCTTTTGAAATAGCCTTTATAAACTATTGCTGTTCGCGCATCGTAGTTCAAAGTTCGAGATGAGTAAATATACCCATTTTTTTTACATGCTAGATACATACGTTCCTTAGAACTTATGATAAATTTGGGGATAAGTTACAAAATAGTGTAAGATGAAAGAACTCTAAATAATTTCACAAAAAAAAACCCTGCAATAGAAGTAATTATGAAATCCATATTAAAAAATTTAATTAGTGTACGGAGAAAATTCAGTCCATAAGTATAAAAGAGATAAAAATTCAAATTTAAATTAGAAAAAAGTTCAATTTGGCAACTATTCATCGCTTCTTGATAACAAGCGGTCACGTTTATTATGGACAATAAATATATCCAGTCTATCTGCCGGGTTTTATTCAAATTATTAAAGACTTCTATTGGTTCTTTTCTACTGTTTTTTTCGTCTGTGATTAGCAACTGTTTTTTTATTTTCTCTAGCATTTTTTATACAAGGTGGCACAAAAATAATCACTCTCACTGAAAATGTATAATTATTGCAAACGGGATCGTTTGTCAATCATATTTGACACTTTAGATTAGGCACCTGCTTCATACAAACAGACAAGTAACGATAAAGATTTCCACCAAATTTAACACAAAATAATTGTTTCCATCCAGTAATAAAATGACACAAAAACCAAATTGGATGTTTGCGCCATCTTGTACAATACTTGTTACCCAATTTTAATGCTGTGCTGTTAGATGCCCGCAATGGGAATTAAACCACAATGGGCATTAAAACCAAATTATGGTTTTTTTAACGCGACTAAATGTCTACATTTATTCCATTGTGATCTGGATTTCATTTGTTTTCATTAAAAAATTATTATTATTACAATTTTTATTCCGCTTCAAAAAAATTTTGGTTATGCGCTTGTCTCAAAGTGTGACATCTTCAGTCCACAGACACAAATGCAAGTCAGTTTACCTCGTAAGAGTCACCGCTATTAATAAATTCGACTATCTTAATATCCCTTTGTGATTACGAAATATTTTTATGATTCTCTAGACAATGTTATCTAAGTGACTTTATAACACTTACCCGTCTGGTGTGCTATCCAACAACTCCGTATTGAAAACTGTATTGTATTGGGTTGGCCGACTAATTTGTAAGGTGAATGTAGCTTTGAAAGCTGGCTCATCAAAGCAGGGGAATATGGTGCGTGCATCAATCCGCTGAGACTGCGTTACGCCGATCCATCTGTGGTATAAAATCGTAAATATCCTTACCTTCATACGCACAAATGTATGGTAAATACACGTATGCGAAATATCTCATTTCACTAACTTTTCATTGCCGGCACTGTCCGTGTAATTGAGACGGAAAAATCCTTGAAGTCCATCACGAATTTTCCCACTGTATTTGAAGTGCAACGTATAGTTGTTATTAAGAATTAGCTCTTCTCTCAGGCGAATCGTTAGCTTATTTGTTATCTCATCGAAAGCCAATTCGTCGCTACGGATCAATTGTGTTGTCCTACTCGTATTATTATTGTTATAGAGCCAAGCGTGAGTGATATTAATAAGATTTTTGTGCAAAATAATTTCGCGAGTACCAGACTGCGTGGGGTGTAATTTTATATTGACTTCGCCATCAAAAGTGAACCGACGTGCTCCATCTGTTGGTAGTAGGTACGGCTTCAACCAAATATCATAGGCGTCAGGCAACACATCCGTCCCCAAGCGATAGGATAGTACGGAAGTGCCGTTATTAGCTGTAATGCTGCAAATGGCGCCAAAGGCTATCAGCAATAGAAGAGATGATATTGCCAAACTCATTGAATATACACACACGCACTTGTAATGTGATCGAAATCAGTGATCAACAAAAAATAAAAATAAAAATTAAAAATTATAATAATTCACAATTAGCAGCATAAAAACAAAAACAGTCGAAAATAAGCAACCTGCCAACCTGCACACAGAGAGTGCTGTATTTATTCTGCAACTTTTCGCAAAATACGCTGGTTGCTTGGTGCTTGCGATTCCGTATAGCGGTTGTATCGGGTGTTTTTGTTTTGTTTTGAGAGAATGGGAAATTTAAATAAAATACAAAAATGCTAAATGATTAACTTATTTTATGAAATTATTTTTATATGAAAGTTCATTATATGCCATGAATGCTTAAAAATGATTTTGGACGTTGCACAAATCTCAATTTGTTAACAGCTGTTTATTTTTTTCTAAATGAAATTCCATCATTAAAAACAACACCCCTTGTAAACATATAAATTTACCGTTTACACCCTTTGCTGACTGTTTTTCCGAGTTTTTACTATAATTGTTTTTTTTCTAGGGGAAATTCCATTATTAAAAGAAACACCCTTTGCAAGTATATACACACCTACATACAAAATTGCTATTTACATCCTTTGCTGGATGTTTGGCCGAGTTTCTCCTCCAAATTGAGGTGTGCGCTTTTATGTTGTTCTAAAAATAAAGAAACTGAAATTTTTATGACGCCTTCGAATGGCAATTGTTTTCTTTTATGAGGAAATACTTCATGAGTTAAATGCACTCGGAGGTGGTGTCAGCCGAGGAGCGTTCGTAATCAGAAAAAACTTGATTTATTGCTTGTTGTTTCACAACCGCACTGGGCTTCGAACCCGAGTCCCATCGAGTGCTAATCATGCACACCTCATTCTAGTATGGCGACCGTATGGTGTACATATGTATCTATATTTATGCACATACTGTTTATTTAGAGCTTACTTTTCGTCACTACCTCTGTATTATTAAGTATTTACGATGTTTGTGTTTACTCATATTCGTACGCTTTTTATGATAATTTCGGCTTCTAAGAGCACAACCAATAATAAACCACTTGCTTAGCTTTCGATAAGCGGATCAAGCAGCAGATCGAGTATTTCGTGGGGTTTACATATGTATGTATACGCATATGATTGAGGTTATGTTTGATTACTATTGTTAGTATGAAATTAAGTAGGGGCTTTAGAATGAGGGGAACTTATGAGTACACGAATACAATTTTCGTAGTTCCGATTTCATAATGTTCCATATATTACAAAAGCGCTCTTAACTGTAGCATAACCGTATTCCAGGGTTTGATAGCTTGGAAACTGAAATAATATAAACTAGAACTCATTCACAAACGATTTTTAATTTTTACCTTAAGAGATTTTCGATAGAACTCACTGCATGATCGTTCCCCATACAATAAAGGTCATCAATCTCCCCAAGATGATGTCTACGTTTGCGGAAAAGTACATACATACTTGTATATTAAGCAAATTCTTTTTTTTTGCCATAAGGCCAATTGGAATAATTGGAGAATTAAAACTTTGTGTACCTGTGAAATCTATAAAACTCTGTATTCTGTTGTTTCTATCGCACACGAATATTTCAAAATTGTCTGCGGTTTGTCTTGTACTAACCATGGAATGCTCCTCCTAAGTGTTACCAAATATCTACGTCACCCGGTACTCCGCAGCAGAATTCTGCCCTCTCCTTTCACACGCAAGGGTTATCGATTTACAAGGTTTGGCCAATGACTATGGTGAAAAACCAAATTGTGAGGGGAACTTCGGCTGCCATCAAGTTGAATTGAATACTGAAGGTGTCGTCTTCACAAAACAGTTAATTTGTTTTTCGCGATATTGAGAAGTCTGACGTCAGGCTCCTTTTTAATACAAAACAAACAAAAATAAAATAATTCGTGTTTTTATTACAATATAAAATGGCTTTTTGTGCACTGCGACCTAAAAAAATATATTGTGCAGCCATATAGCCTACTTCAAAAAGTTTAATTAATAAAAATCCTAAAACTGCTGTAGGCTTAATTTCCCAGGTAATTTAATTTGCGTCGTGCCATTGCTGGGCAGTCGCATAGAACGTGTTCTGCTGTTTCTTGTGCCTCTTTACAGAGTCTACAAGAATCATTTTCTGTCATACCAATTTTTTTCATGTGGTAATTGAGTTTACAATGTCCTGTTACTAGCTCAGTGTAGAGTTTTATGTCTCTTCTGCTGAGGTTAAGGATTGGCCTTACCTTTATTCGTTCTGGATCAATGAGTCTTTTCGATTGCTGTATGCCCGTTTGGGCTATCCAATACTCGAATAAGCCTTTTTTTCCCGCCCACGTAAAATGGCATGTTTGAAGCTGTTGTTTACCCCACAGAAAGGTTCAGGACTAATGAAGGAAGCGTTTGCACCCTTTTTCACTAAAGTGTCCGCAATTTCATTCCCTTCGTGTCCCTCATGTCCCGGTACCTACATCAGAGTAACAAAGTTTCTTGATGATAGAGTTTCGAAAATTTTAAAACGTTCCCATACTAACCTTGATTGAAATGAGATGCTATCTAGTGATTTTAGAGCTGCTTGACTGTCAGAGAGAATGTTGATATTGACACTTTGCGTGCCTCTACGAAGACATTCCCTGGCACATAGCTCTACGCCGAAAATAATTTTAAAGTATTCAGAGAATGGTTTGCACAAATTAATACAAAACCTCCAAGTGCATTTTTTTTGGGTTTTTATGGGTATGACGCGTGACAATAATGTACGTGTTTGCATATACAGTGACTCACAAAAGTATTTTGCATGAGAAGACAAATAAGTTCACGCTTCAATTCCTGTATATTTTTTAAATTCATTTGTTAATTATTTCATAAATTCTTAAACATAAACCTTATATCTACATAAACAATGTATTAAAACTTTAAAAGAAAAATATGTTCCAATGTAAACGTAAAAAAAGTAAAAGAAAATAGAATTCATTGCTCACAAAAGTATTTTGCTTTTGACTAGGTGGTGTACAAATATACTAATTTCTATTAATTCAATATTTCGTATGATAACCATTATTTTTGGAAACTGCTTCCAAGTGCCTTGGCATAGATTCTATTAACTTGCGACAAAAGTCAAGAGGTATTTTTTCCCATTATTGGAGTAAAACATCTTTAAGGTCACTTTTTGACGAAATTTTGTGTTCTCGCACTCTTTCTTCGAGATAGGCCCACAGATTTTCTATGGGGTTGACATCGGGACTTTGGGGAGGTGTTGGCAAATGTTTTGTATTAAAAAGTATCCACATTTTGACATCATGAGCTGTATGCTTGGGGTCGTTGTCGTGTTGAAACAAAAAGTGGTTAGACGACATTCCCATTTTTTCTGCACTGGAATGTAAGTTGTCTTTGAGAATAGACAAATAAAGATGTTTACCCATCGTTCCATCTATAAACACCAGCTTTCCGACTCCTTGGGCCGACATACAACCCCACACCATGACGGAACCTCCACCGTGCTTAACAGTGGATTTAACATTTTTTAATCGCAGCTCTTCATTTGGCTTCCGCCATACCATACGACGTCCGTCCGGACCAAAAATGTTGTATTTGCTTTCATCACTAAATATGACGGTTTTCCAAAACTCAAAACTTTTGGTTTTATAGGTGTTGGCGAATAAAAGCCGCTTTGCTTTATTGACTTGTGAAATCAGTGGTTTTTTCCTTGCTGCACGACCGTGAATATTGTTGCTTCTGAGGGCTCTGCGCACTGTCTCATCGGATACTTCAATCTGAAAGGTTGCTTTTATTTTGTCATTGATTTTTGGGGCTGATAAATGTGGGTTTTTGCGATTTTCTTTCAATATTTGGCATTCTTCTCTCTCAGTTAGCAACTTTGGTCGACCAAAACGGGTTAAATTTTAAATTACCGCGTTCTTTACACCGTTTTATTACATTTTCTATCGTTTGGCGGCATCGACTAAACATATTGCAAATATATTTCGTAGATTTTCCTTCATTATGGAGATGTAAAATAATTTTTTTTCAGCTGTAGTTAGTACTTTACCCTTTGGCATTTCCGATATGCACAGTACCACAATTACAAACGAAATTGACTCAATTACAAATAAAATTGATTATAATACGCACTTGTAGCCACAACTTCAGCGAAAACAGAAAAAGTAACTGAACTGCGTCCAGTAACGGTATCTATAAACAATAAGCAAAATACTTTTGTGAGCACACATTTTCATTGCTACGCACGTTTTTTGTTATATGCACCTAACGGTACAATTTTTGTGCATGATGTGTAGCCCAATTGCTAAGACAGTGCTCAATAATGCGTGTAAGTATTAACATTTTTATTTTCGGATACTTAGTACATACAAAATCTTAAATTTGTACATACGCGCTATTATGCAAAATACTTCTGTGAGCCACTGTAATTTCTTGTGCTTGGTAGTTTCTATTGCTTTCACCTACTCTTCCTCTTCACAAACAAGTAATTCCACTTGCTTTTGCTTGTTTTTCGTGGGCATTGACGACAACAGCGAATTCGGAAGCCGCATCCTTGTATTCCATCATACTTGGCTGACATGCCACAGGGGATTCGCAGCTGAATTCTATATGATCATTTCACTTGTATTCACACACTCGCCCAATCAGTCGTTGTTCTGGCGGTAATGAAGTATCATTGGTTGATATTTTTCGTATATCAGCAACACAATCTCAGGTTCTTTCTAAAAATATTCCAAGTGACGTCAGCCCATCAACTGATTCAAATTCATTCAGAGCCGAATTACGGTCTGTTAAACAGCACACCTAAAAATTTTTTCACCTTGAGTCGTTGTTCAGACGGTAACGAAGTGCCATTGTGCTGATTTTTTCGTATATCACCAACAGAATCTCGGTCTGATATTGGCCAGACCTCTAAAATCTTGAAACCTGGAACCTGGTAAATCTATCTCCTTGCTAATCTCACACGCCTTCACACACTCGTCCAATCAGTCGTTCTTCAGACGGCAACTAAGTAGGTGTGATTGCGTTGAAATATCACTAACGCCACCGTACATCGTGACGCAGTGTGGAGGAAATGAAGAAGGCACCACCACTAAAATAGCCGCGAATCGCAAATCTCGACTACTTTATTTCGTAACGACTTGGTAGAAAAAAAAGAAAATTATTATTTTTGTCTTTTACCTTTTACTTAACGCAGCTTTGCTCACACCTGAATAAAGCTATCTATACTAAAGCTATGATACTACTGTTTGATTCGATGAGTTTTTCTTTGGTTTTCTTGAACTTTGGACACAACGTTTTGAAAATATACAAAAAGAAAAAATCTAATTTTTTTAAACAAAACAAACATATATGTCCAACCGATTTATCTGATTTTTTAATATCAGCAGAAGCTAAAGACTTGACTTCACAAAAAGCAATAAAATGGGCTGAGCGAACAAAGAATTTGTCTTAAATTTTGTGTGTTCGAATGGAATTTCGTGTGCCGAATAGTTGAAAATGTTGCAGTGGCGGGTGTGCTTTATCAAAAAAAAAAGGGTTTACGAGTGGTATAAGGCTTTCGCAGAGGGCCGAGAAGTCGTGGAAGATTTGCGCCGATCTAGTCGCCCATCAACGTCTTCAACGGATGAAAACGAAAACGTCGATAAAGTCAAGGGTATGGTACTGGAAAACCATCAAACAATCATTTAAGTTTGAGGACCTTAGCGTGTCTCGCGAATCAATTCGCAACATTTTACACCATCAATTGGGCATGAGACGCCTGGTTGCTCGACTCGTTCCAAGAGATTTGGGTTTCTTTCGAAAAATTCATCGGAAGAAGGTGGCTGAGGACATGCTTGAGCAAGTGAATTCGAACCCAAACGTTTATCCAGCGCAGCATAACAGGTCATGAGATGTGGGAATATGAGTTTGACATGCAAACCAGTCAACAGGCAGCTGAATGGCTCTATGCACATGAGCCGAAACCCAAAAAACCACGTCAAAGTCGTTCAAAAGTGGAAGTCATGCTAGTCGTTTTCTTTGATTATCATGGTGTTGTGCACTCGGAATTCTATGGTAAATAAAGAATATTCTTTTGAAGTTATGCGACGTTTGAAATCTGCATAGGAAATGGCCCAATTTGGGGAAAGAAAACTCATGGATCTTGCACCATAATAACGCACCGTCTCACAATGCTCATATTGTGAACACTGACCAAAAACTCGACAAATATCATCGAACAACCACCGGATTTAGGCCCTTATGACTTTTTCAATTTCTCGAAGCTTAAATTGTCACTCGGACGCCGCTTTAGGTCGATAGAGGCCATTCAAGAGAATTCGCTGAAGATGCTGAAGAAGATCTCTTCAGACGCATTTAAAAGGTGCTTTGATGACTGGACTAATCGTTGGCTTCGAATGGATTTTGAAGGCGACAAAACAAATTTTGATGATTAAACAGTTATCTTACGTTTTATTGAACAATTTCTGGTACTTTTGTTGACAGAATGTATGAACTAGATTGCCAATTGTTTAGCCTATTTTTTAAGCATGGGGGAGCCAACACTATGATCTTGGGTTGTATGACTGCTGATGGAGTCGGTGAAATGTGCATTTGCGAGGGTCGAATAGACAGTCAAAAATATAATACATAAATGTATTAGACACTGTCCTTTCGCCTCTGATAACGCGCATTTTCGGCGACACTAATTTAGGTGAAGTTCAGTTCCAGCAAGGCAACACATCTTGTCACAAAACAGCGACTACGACGCATTAGTTTAGAGACAATAACAATGTTTTTGTTAGATTGGCCAGCACAATCTCCAAATCTAAGCCCCATAGGCCACATGCGGGTTATTTTAAAAAGTAAGACAGAGGAATACAGCCTAACATTGTAAATAGCCCTGAAAAATTCTTTCATTCGCAAGAGGAGCGCCATACAGCCGAATTTGCAAAGTTTGTATGCAGTATACCCTAGATGACTGGTGCTGTTATCAAGTCAAAGGATGGACATACTCAATATTAATGCTCTTATCACTAATTAATTTTATTTGTACAGATTTATTAATAAAAGATCACTACTTCACTTTTTAAAACGAAAGATTCGGTAATTAATAGGGTGTCTAATACTTCTGGCCAAGGCACTTTTATGTACATATGTATTTCTAGGTAGATATGAAAGCGCTAGCGAAATTTACTGCAGGAAACGTCCAATGACAGCACATACAATTAATGTTAGTACGGCAACTGTATTAGTAGTAGCATCGTTTGCCTTGCGCTTCACCAAATAGCTCGTGAAGCTTACTAATCTGTCGCCAGCCCATCCCAAATTGTATTCAACAGTGCTTTCTGCTGCCACCAATGTTGACTGTGAACTACCAAAGTTGGACATGTTATTTTCGTTGAACGTCTTCAATTTCTGTAGTTGCTCTTGAGTAGTAAAACGAGCAGCAATATTGGCAATAATTGTGGCGACGGAGGAATAACTGCCCATCCTGTAAAAAAACAAAAAAAAACGGTTTAATAACACACACTTTTTGCAATAAGTTTATATGTATAAACACAATACTTACGAAGTTGCAAGTTGGTCGTAGTTTGTGGTAACTAATTCGAAGACTTGATCCACATTTTCATTGTTGTCGGTGTACAGGCTGCTCATTGCAGTAGATTTATCCTGGAGACGAATTTGATCGCTCACAATGGCCCAGAAGTGCTTCTCAATCAGTGTACTGTTTTTCACACATCCCAGTGTACTGAGAATCAAGTTTTGCTCCGTGGCAGAAGTGCTTGTCAAAAATTTGTTGAAAAGTTTATCGTAATTAGATTCATTGCCATAACGCAGAGCATTGCAGTACACAACTGAACGGATATTCACTGGTACTGGAGTCGTGTCAATTTTGGCAAAATGTTCTTGTGACTTTTGAATGCACTCTGTGCGACCAGCTTTGCAAGACCAAGATAAAATTTTAGCACGATTATAGATATCTAATGCGGTATCGTTCGAGCGTTCATCGAACCCGAGTTGATTGTATGCTGTCTCAGTAAGTTCAATAATGTAAGAGTAGAAACTCTCAGTATCATTGCCCAGACGAGTGTTAATGAAAGTAAATCCATTGAAGGCGGAAGTCCATGGTAGGTAATTGATTTCACTCTCCAAATACTCGAGTACATTAAGTGCTACGTCGTACTCGAGAACATTAGCACGAGCCAGGTTGAGCAGATCGTCGACTATTTGAGCACGATTCAGTTCATGAATACCACTCCAGTTCGAGGAGTGCAGCGCTGCGTATATAGAACTCCAAGTACTCTGATCATAGTTGACGCGATAGTAGCCAGTCTCTTGTATGTTAAGAATGATCCAATCCACGCTGTTGTTTAGGGTTATATTTGATGCCAATGTTGTAGCATTCAAATAGAAATCAGGAGTTGTGTTTTCAAAATTGTTTTCTTCGCTGGTCGTATAGGAAATTGGTATGGTGTAAAGTAAAGAAGTGTTGCTGGTGCTCTGATCCTTGAGCATAAAGCGTGACTGTTTAACGCTGAACGATTTCTTGTCACTAGACAGTGTTACTGTCACGACGGGATAGCCGACTTGCTCCGTGAAGCTCTTAAACACAGCCTCTGAGTATTGTTTGGTTGAAGCAGGCCAATAATTTTGCCAAGTTTGAAGAAGATAAATTGGAATGGAGTTATTGTATTGGCTAGAGAAAAAGATTGAAAGTTGTTAAGTTTAGTTAGCACCTATTCAAGCTACTTTGATGATACAAATACATACTAAGTTTTGAGATAGGTTTGCAACGAAGTTTTGAAGTTAACCTCGCCCATAGCATGTTTTACCATCCGGATAAAGGAGGCACCCTTGTTATAGGAAATGCTATTGAACATACGGCTTATGTCGGAGGGTGTGTGAGTGTCTTCATCACTCATAGGATTGGTGCTATTCGTGGCGTCCATGGACATAACTGGTTGCAATTGATTGACTACAAACTGCTTATCTAAAGCCATATCAGTTTCAACCTGCAGCGAGATATATAGAATTATAAGGGGACATGGTTCGCCCATTTAACACCTAATACCTACCATATGTGTGCCAAAGTATTGGAAATATTGTGCGAATCCTTCATTCAACCATGTGTAACTCCACCAGTCGCACGTCACCAGATCACCGAACCACATATGAGTCTGCTCATGTGCCACTAATGCGGCAATAGATTGTTTGGCACTATCCGTTGTGGAGTTTGAATCATAAAGCAATGTACGCTCTCTGTAGGTTAATAGACCCCAGTTTTCCATTGCTCCGGCAGAAAAGTCGGGAATGGCAGCCATATCCATTTTATCATTACCCATTTTAAAATAGTCAATACCAAAGTAGTCGCCTAATTCTTTTAAAATACTTTGGCCGACATTGAAACTATATTCAGTTTGATTATAATACTCAGGTCGTGCAATTACGCTGAAATTATCATTTTTGCGCTGCGTAAACTCGGACACGATGAAGGCTAATAGATAGGTGGACATATATGGAGTTGTTCCGTAGATATCTTCCTCATAGTCTCTGTAATATCAAAATTTTGAATGCATAAGTAATAAATAGGTGCATATAAGCAAAGGGTTTCCCGATAAGGAGATGTCTTAAAAGCTTTAATACTTTAAATAATTGTGTTCATTTGAAGGTTAAATATTTGCAGGATTTACAATATTTATTTGGAAACCCTTTAGTACAAACTTACCCATCAGTGACTGTTGTCGAAATACGGGTATTGCCAAAAGAGGTCAAGTTTTTGGGGCGTCTGATTGTAACGTCGAAGGTGGCCTTAAATTTTGGTTCGTCGAATGAAGGGAAGGCACGTCGCGCATGATTAGGTTGAAATTGTGTAGAACCAATCCATCTGGAAACAAAATAAATTACATTTATACTCGTGTACAGACAATAGAGAGCCTCTATTCTTGAGGTATTGATGGAGTGTATATAAATAAGAATAATAAATCAGCTCAAGAAATTAGTATTTGGAGTATGTCCTAGCCCACCGCACAGGAGTTAAGAGCTTAAGGTCATAACGTTGATTTTTTGTCAATAAATTTCACTTCGCTTTTCTTCACTTTAAATCTAACTATGAATTTCGGTATTATCAATACAAAATAACCTATACATATACAACTGTTGAAAAATACTTAAGAACGATGCACAGTTTTCTCTACTTGAGATTTTTTTCAATAAATCGCTGGTAAATGGTTTTCATTTTAGGTTTCAGTTTATAAATTTAAAAGGTTTTCAATTTGCACCAGTCTTTTTATCTAAGAAAAATATAAATTTTTTTATTTCATGTACAAAAGTTAATACAATTCGAAAATCCTTTGAGAAAAAATTCAGGTGAAGGGAAATGTGTACTTTAATCATCTATTGAAAATCATTTTTGTTTTATTTCTGCTGCACAGCGCCTTTATATATACAGGGTGAACGATATGAAGTGCTACCTATTCAAAACACCATAACTTTTTTGTGATAAATTAGTTTTTATTGATTTCAAACACAAAGTTGTTCAAAAATGATTGCAATTTTGACATATATTCACTTTAGCTCGATATGACCACCTTTTGCCCTGACTTTAGCCTTCAAACGGTCAAAAAATTGAAAATCATTTTTGTTTTACTTCTGCTGCACAGCGCCTTTATATATACAAGGTGAACGATATGAAGTGCTACCTATTCAAAACACCATAACTTTTTTGTGATAAATTAGTTTTTATTTATTTCAAACACAAAGTTGTCCAAAAATGATTGCAAGTTTAACATATATTCACTTTAGCTCGATATGACCACCTTTTGCCTTGACTTTAGCCTTCAAACGGTCAAAAAATGAGTTGCATGCTGCACGAATGTGACCTGGAGGTATTTTGACCCATTCTCGTATACTCGTTTTTTTCAGCGCATCCATACTGGCATATTTTTTAGTCCTCACCCTGCTCTCCAAAATGGACCAGATGGAATAGTCCATCGGATTTGCGTCTGGCGAATTCGAAAGCCATTGTGTAGACGAAATGACGTGTGGAACATGATTTTTTACCCATTCTTGGTTCGCACGAGCTTTATGAGACGGTGCTGAGTTCTGTTGGAACGTCCATGGTCTACGACCGAAATGTTTGCGTGTCCGCGGCTCTAAATCAGCTTCTAAAACATTTTCCCGAAAATAAGTCGCATTCACTTTGACACCAGGTTCGATAAAAAGGATTGGAGAACGTCCAGCGGTCACTGCGGCCCAAACCATTACTTGCGATGGGGAATTGCTTCGAGTGGCCATGCGTAGGCTCAAATTCTCGTATGAGCGTTCGGTCAAGTAAACACGATCGTTTTGCGTGTTTATGGACTGCTCAATAGGGAAACTTTTTTCATCAAAAAACACAATGTTAGGAAATTCGACACGTTTGTGTAGGCGCAACAACTCCTTTACTCTTTCGCACTGAACTTTTTTTGCTGGGGTGAAAGATTGATCTCATTTTTCAATATGCGTCGAATGCGGTCTTGCGATATTTTCAGTTCTTTCCCCATTCGACGTGGATTTCGTTTAAGTCGAGCCTTCACTTTCCGTTTCACATTTCTGGCGTTGTTCCGTTATTTTTTGGTCCACCTCCATAGCGATTTGCAATGCTACCAGTATCATTGTAACGTTTTATAGTGCGATACACAAACATTTTATTCACTTTGGGGTGACTGAGCTCACGAACAATGGCTGGTTGTGATTTTCCAGCCAAATATAACGCAATCACACTATTACGTTTGAATTCCATCACAGAAAACAAATCAACAAAACTGAGACGCAAATGCTTTTGATGGCTTATACTATAAACAATATATTGAACTGTCATTAGAACAATTTTCACGTTGATGTCATGAGCTGTTTTACAGATACAAGGAGTGTGAAGTTGGTAACACTTCATATCGTTCCCCCTGTATATATAATTGGCGCGTACACCCTTTGTGGGTGTTTGGCCGAGCTCCTCTTCCTATTTGTGGTGTGCGTCTTGATGTTGTTCCACGAATGGAGGGACCTACAGTTTCAAGCCGACTCCGAACGGCAGATATTTTTATGAGGAAATTATTCATGGCAGAAATACACTCGGAGGTTTGCCATTGCCTGCCGAGAGGCGACCGTTATTAGAAAAATGTTTTTCTTTAATTTTGGTGTTTCGCCGAAATTCGAACCTACGTTCTTTCTGTTAATTCCGCATGGTAGTCACGGACCAAATAAGTCGGCACTCGAAGATGACCAATCCAGAGCACTTTTGCCTTTGAAAAAAATTTTTTCCACACGAGAATTGTGCTTCGGGTTATTGTTTTTTTGAAATTTCATAATCACCGGTAAATTCTGTTCCGCACAATGGTGAGCCGAACGTGGGGTCGAATGCTGCTCGTTTCGGACGCCGCACGTACTTCCTACCATTTGGACCAACTATATTTATTTTCTTTTCTTCGCTGAATCAAATATAACGTTACTCATTTTGAGTCCAGGCTCTTGAACAAACTCTATTCGGTGTTGTCGCTGCAATGCTGTCACCAATAGATTCTCTCGTGCCAGTCGACCCTGAAGTCCTGCATCTGTCAATCAAAGCAAAATTGTTCTTTTCGTTATTGATTTTTCCAGGCGAACAAAAGTTTCTCGATAGATGTCTGTTTCTGGATTTTGTTTTGACAACGATCATCCTATCAATCTGCCTAGTAGTCTTTTGTGCTTTGTTTTCTTTATGCTGTTTTATACACACAAAAGTATTAAAATATTCTAAAGCATTAAAAACAATCGTATTTGAAACGTTTAATTGTTTTAAAATAGCGCTGTAGGATGATCTGTTTGTTTGCAACTTTGTGATTTCTTTTCGAAGAGCTGGGTTGCAACTTTTCCATTTCGACATTATTGAATCGTTTCAACTAAAGTCAAGTGCTGTAGGAATACTCCAGATAGTTTATTTTTTACTTACTTATCAGTTACAAGATAAAACAGAAAACAATTCACAAAATTTTGGACGAAGACAGAATCGTTCTTATGTATATTTCTCACAAAAATATCAGTGCTCCTACTAGAACGCAAAAAATTAATGCGAACCCTTCAAGAGAAATAGATAAAGAACGCCTTTCAATGAATGTGATCACAGCAAATATATTCAAGCATTATATGCAGAGTCGAAAGTTTAATTAGCTTTTAAGAGAAAGAAAATGTATTTATTGGCATGATAAAATGATCTGTAATAGAAAGCAATCGGCCCTTAAAGGGAATATATTTAGTTCTTCTCTAACCTTAAAGGCCTATTAAACTTCTTTTTCATGAATACTTTTGCGTTCTTAATGCTCGAAAGTCAAATTAAAAATATTATAATAATAAAACAATCGTTTAGTTTAAAATGTTTGGTTTCACTTACTTGGTGACATTATTGGAATCAACATAGTAGCTGCGGTAGAAGCCATACATATCATCATCCATGGTGCCATTGTAGATGAAATGTAGGTAATAAGTTTTACCAGCTTCCAACTCTGTACTCAAATTGTATTGTATTTTGTGAGTCACACTATTCCATTCGAAATTGTCCAAATTGATTTTAGTCGCATTAGATTCTGACCAATATTCGCGGGTTGTGTAATTTAAGTTTCTCGTATGTAAAATTAGTGTTTTTGTGGCTTCAGTTGAATTAATTTGGATGGTAACTTCACCATCAAATGTGAATCGCTTGTTGCCATCACTTTCTTGCAGATATGGTGCCAATTTGAGTGTGTAATTCCATGGTTGAATTATGGTTGGTAGACGATAGTCCTCGCCATCTGAAGCAGTTGCTCTTCCAGTCACTTCATTTCCAGTCACTTCATTCAGCTCTTCGAATGGATGGGCGCGAACGGTGACGCTCAAAAGTGCCACTACCGCGGCAATGAGGTACAGTTTTGACATCTGAAATTTATATACATACATACATACATATTACACGTAATGCACAAATGCTCGAAATTTTTCTTTATATGATGGAAATACTCAACACCAAATTGGAAAATAATTATAAAAAACCATTTTGACCAATTTCAAACTTTTATTGCAAGATACTAAAAATTAATGAGCTATAAAACTGCATGCCAAATAGTTTTCTAGAAATTTTTGTTAAAAACCGTGGAGTAGGAGAGGATATGTATTTTTTTAAAAAGCTCGAAACTAGAATTTATATGCTTTTTGTTAGATAATGAGCTACAATTTTATAAAGATAAAAAATAAACATAAAGAAAATCAAGAAACTGGTTGAAAGGTTGATATAATGATGATTATAAAGGGTGGTGAAGTTTCAAGGCCCGGTGTTGATTTTGAATAAAATACAATTTTTTTAGGAAATTATTGTCATTTCTCTTTAATATGATAAAATTGGTATGGCTCAATTACGTATGGAACAAAATATTGGCCAAATGGCCGCCGCAGCCTCGGCAGCACACCTCCATCCGATGGTCCAAATTTTCGATGACGCTGAGGCATAATTGAGGTTCTATGCCGTTAATGTGCCGAATTCTCTCATCCTTTAGCTCTTGAATTGTTGCTGGCTTATCGATGTATACCTTTGCTTTCAAATAACCCCAAGGAAAGAAGTCCAACGGTGTCGTTGACGTTTAGCTGTTTAGGTTCACATTCAACATCGGCCCTTGAAATTGAACCACCCTTTATTTAAAAATGAATTAGCTAATGAAAATAAAAGCTTTAGTTATCGAAAATTGAAATTCTATGAACAATCGAACTTAATTCTGTAACAACATTTCATTGATCATGTGATATGACCATGCAAAAGGGAGGGTACAATAGATTTTCAGGCCAGTTTGTTCTCCTCACATCAATATCTTTAAATTTATATGCAAAAGAACAGGAAAATAGTTTTTATTAAGCCCTTTACGATTTAAAAACACAATATTTACAATGCAATCTACTTTCACTATTTATTACTTTGCTTATCGAAGATGTGATAAATTTTGGTGGATTTTAAATTTTTTCAATATTTAAAAAAAAAAAAAAAAAAAGTAATCAATGCGTCCTATTTTGTACCCTATTACTTATTACAACCTCAGAAAACAGTTTGAGATTAGAACTTTCGATTTTTCACCCCCAAAATCTGGACTTCCCTGCAAAATAATGATGATTAATGCAGTGTGTCCAAAAATGCATTGATTGAAATAATATTTTAGACGTTTGTTTGAATTATGTTTGTCCAAAATAATCTTTAATATATTGTAGTTTTGTTATTTTAAATTTTATTTTTATAAATTACCGAACTTTGTCAGGTTGATTCCAAGCTTATTCTTAAACTAAGCTAAACATTTGTTTTTAAGCTTGCAACTGCCCAATATTCGCGACTCTACTTCTCTATAAATTCTGTTCAAAAAATTAAATACAAAAAAACAATAGTTCCGACTACGCCAATATCACTATTTGTCCCACGTCCCACTATTTGTCAAAAGTCGATTTCAACAAATATAAATTTTTGCATGGAAGGAAAGCAGATGATTTCGCCATTAACCATTCTCTTTTCAAACACCTGCGATATGTTTATATAATTTTGTCATGCTTAGCCAAATAAGATTTTATTCAAATATCATCTTTTTTCGCACGGCTAAGAAGTTTTTATAAGTCGTCTTCTTCTTTTTTAGCATGGCAGTCTTAGTTGTCTTCTTAGCATGGCAGTCTTAGTCTTATTGTTTTTAATTAAACTACTCAAATTCTTTCGGTTTATTTGAAAAAAAAAAAAAATGGAATTACTAGAGCAAATTAAAGCAGGACTTGCATAATCGTATTTACTTACTTAAGTCTACAGGAAAGCGAGTATCTGGCGGGACTTTTCTTCTTTTTAATAACATAAAGAGCGATTATAATTATGAATACAATAAGAGAGATGAGAATTATGTCTATCCAAGCCCCACACTTTTGTGAAACTTTAGTACTTTTATAACTTTTAAATTTTCCAAATTTTTAATTTGTATATCTGCGGCTGCCGTAGCTGAACTGGCTGGTGTGTGATTTGGAAGTGCAGGTTCGAATCTTCGTTATAGAAAAAGTTTCTTCTAATAGCGGTCGCCCCTCGGCAAACGATGACAAACCTCGGAGTGTATTTCGGCCATGAAAACACTTCACATAAAAAACCATTTGCTATTTGGAGTCGGCTTAAAACTATAGGTCCCTACATTCGTGGAACAAATGTAGGAGCAGCTCAGCCACAAATAGGAAGAGCAGCTCAGCCAAGCAGCTAATAGAAGTGTACGCGTCAATTATTTATTTTTATATTTTTATATCTTCGAATGTAATATCTGTTGTAAATATTTGATTACAACTACTGCTTGGATCTAGTATTTTATCATTTATTCATTGTTCAATAAGTTTTGCGGTTCGATAAGAGTGGGCGTTGCTACTTGCTTTAATTGTTTTTAATATGTTCGTACACTCTTCAATGAACGTATGTGATGTTTCAGTTCAATCTGTCATTTCATTCTTTGTTTCTATAATGGCAAAAATAAAGTATCGTGCAATGATTGAATTTTTATTTTTGCGAGGTTTAAAAGCAAAGCAAATTAATGAATTTTGAAAGTGTATAAGGTGTTTTCGCCGTCAATTAGCACAGTTAAACATGGTCGTACAAGGCCTAAAGACGACCCACAACCAGCAACAACACCAGAAATCGTAGAAAAAATACAAGATCTCGTATCGGCGAGTGACTGAAAGAGATTTATTAGAAGTCCTAGACATCTTCGTGGGCAGTATAAGCAATATTTTGACTGAAGTATTGGGTTTCAGAAAGCTGTGTGCTACCAAAGGAATAAAAATACATTCGAATGCGACTTTCTCAGCAACATTTAGCGTGTTTTTGAGAGGATAAAGTAAATTTTTTGTATCGATTCATCACTATTGATGAGATTTGGGTTATCATCATGATCCTAAATCAAAAAAAGAGGCTAAAGAGTGGTGTGAATCTGGTTCTTCGCCTCGGAAACGTGTTCGAAATTGGCCATGAAGGTGTTATCACCAGTTTTTGGGATGCGAAAGGAATTTTGTTTGTGGATTATTTGCAAACTGGTAAAATTATAAATTCTGAATACTATTGTAAGCGTTTAGATCAGCTGAAGTGAAAAATTCATGGAAAAGGAAAAAGATTATTTTTATAAAGGCGGAAATACACATGTTAAAATACAAACTGTTGGAGCATCGACCGTATTCACTAGATTTAACCCCTAGAGACGTATATCTCCTTCCGCACCTAAAAAAATTCATGCGTAGAAAACGTTTTGCAAAAATGTTGAGGTTAATACAGCTGGGAATCGTATTTGCAACTCTTCCAGATTCTCAGTTCCGGAATGGAATTCATAAATTGGAGTCTCCCTGGAATAAGTGGGTTGATTTTCGGGGAGACTATACTGAATAACAAAGTGTTTTTCAAGCCATAAAATTGTGTTTTCTTATCGAATCGCAAAACTTAATATATTAAGCAACCTAGTATTTTACAGCAAATATGTGTCTTTAGCTATAAAGAGTGACATTTAACAATTTTATTTCGCAGTCATTTTAATTTTTCACAATAACGGTCTCCTCATTTAGTATTTCGAGTCAGGTTTCATAGTTAAATTGTAATTTGCATGATTCCGTAAAAATACAATGTGGCTTATTTTCAAATTTATCAAAATTATTTCGACGCATTCATTCTCCTCTTGAATCTCTAAGTTATTTTTGTTGGGCATAGGCGTTATTAGATTTAAATCAGTCAACACATTATTGTTTGGTATTTTTATCTTTATTATAATGGACTTGTTCACGTATTTCATCACGCCCATTTATATTAATTTCAACATATAAAAGTCTTACGTTATACGTTAAAATTTCTTCCCTACTTTACTACGGTGTGGCTCTGGTCCAGGAACCATGGATTGGTTCGGGAAACCTGGTGTCTGGACTAGACTCACCAAACTACAATACATACTTCCCGATCGCTACAAGTAGGGTAAGAGCAGTGATACTCGTTAAGAAAAGTGTATGTTCCAACTTTAATACTAATCTCTCCACAGATGACCTGACAGTGGTGACAATCCAGGACTGCAAGAATAAAGCTTTACTTCTTGGGTCCTGCTACATGTCACACGAAAAGGAGACACCGCCGGACGAGCTTCCCAATTTGTTCAGGGAAGGAAGCTCGCGCTTGTCGTAGGATCCGATGGAAACTCACATCGTACCATCTGGGGAAGCTCCGACATAAACGATCGAGGTGAGTCCCTATTCAATTTTATTTCACAAATTAGCGTAGATGTACCAAACCGTAGTGAGGAACCAACACATATTGGGCCCACCTCGAAAACTGTTCTAGGCTTAACTTTTACTAATAACCTTACGATGGTGGAAGATTGGAGAGTGTTATTAACGCCTTCTTTCTCCAATCACAGATACTACATACATTTCAGAATAACATTCACGCCCAAGCTAAAGAGCTATACCTTCAAAAATTCTAGAAATACAAACTGGCATCTGTTTAGGAAATCGCTCATGCAAAAACCATTGAGACCTCGCAGGTTCAGCTCTTGTGTTGATCTGGAAGAGAGTGACAAGGGCACTTAATAAAGCATATCACGCAGCATGCACTCCCTACGCTTAAAACGCAAATCAAAGCCACCTTGGTGGAACAAGGAGCTGGAATCAAAAAGGCGAAGCGTATTAGAATTCTATAAGCTGGCATGGGCAGCCGACAATGAATCCTACTGGGAGGAATATAACGATCTACGACGTACGTATAAGAAAGAGATACGTAGGGCCAAAAGAGAATCATGGAAAGACTTCTGTGGCAGTATAGAAAGTACAAACGAAGCGGCTAGGCTTATATATATACTCGTATATATATAATTGGCGCGTACACCCTTTAGGAAACTGTTATTGAAACATTCCACCACGTCCAATTTAATTCGCAAAACTAACGGAGACTGGACTGATAGTTGTGAAGAATCACTACAAGATCTAGCCATCACGCATTTTCCAGGATGCATAGACTACTTAGATCACGATCCCTTGAGAGATAACGTAGCAAACATCACGGAAGAGTTTATTACAATCCAAAAATAGAATGGGCATTAAACACTTTTGACCCATTTAAATCGTCAGGCATAGATGGAAAAAGATGAGCGATCTTTTGGTACCATGGCTAAAAGCGATATACACAGGATGTCCGAGGCTTAACTATATACCTGTTATCTGGAGAGAAGCAAGGGTTGTATATATACCGAAAGCGGGTACGAACAATCCAATGCTCTCAAAGGACTATAGGCCCATTAGTTTGACCTCATTTCTTCTGAAAACGCTTGAGAAAATCGGTGACGGACATATCAGAGAAAATTGGATGTCAGACTTTATGTCTAAGGCACAACACGCAAATACTAAAGGCAGATCCACAGAGACTGCGTTACACTCACCAGCGTTAGCTATAGAGAAAGCTCTAGAGTACAAGGAATATGCTTTAGGAGTATTTCTAGGCATTAGTGGTGCATTCAACAATGTGTCGAGAGAAGCCATTTTAAGGGGCTTAAGCACAACGAATACAGAACCCGCTTTTTATTCAGGGATAAAGAACTGGATGGGTTGCAAAATAATAAGGGCATGTAAAAAGATGCTGGGAGTTACATGGGGTCTATCTCCTGCTATAATATAATATATTGGTGCTACTCAGCTATAGTAAAGCCAATATTACTATACGGCGCTCTGGTGTGGGACTGCGCTAAGAAAACCGACATATAAAAAGCCTATGGAAAGTATTCAACATCTTGGTGCACTCTGCACAACAAGTGCATTGAGAACTACTCCAACGATAGCGCTTGAAAGAATACTCAACTTGTCACCGATTAATATTGAGGCGGATTGTCTAGCAGCTAAATCCGCCGTAAGACTCAGCGCGACAGGCGAATTTACCTGTAAAACATTAGGACATAATTCAATAGGCATTTGTTATAGGGTCCAAACGGACTATATGACATGGAAATGCAATTGGGTAAAGAAATCCCGAACAACAATACAAGAAGAGGGATGGAAAAAAGGTATGACACCTAAATACTTTTAATATATAATATTTACTGATGGCTCGAAAATGTTGGACGAAGTAGGGGAGAAGGCAGGGATCTATTGCGCAGAGCTAGGTATCATGCAGCCATGTAAGCTTCCTGACCACTGCAGTATCTTTCAAGCAGAAGTCTTTACTGTAGGTAAGGCTGCGGAAATAGCATTCGCAAAGACATCGAGCAACTCCAAAATAAATATATACTGACGTTGACAGCCAAGCGGCGATAAAAGCAATAAACACTTATGAAATTTCATCTAAAAATGTTCCAAAAACCAGGAAAGCCATAGAGAGATTAGCCGCAGACAGACGGTTGCATATCCATAGGGTACCCGGGTTAAGGGCATTGCAGGAAACGAAATTGTAGATGAGAATGCCACAAACACTATTTACAGACAATTCGTACAAGAAAACGACATACTGAAATCTTTAAATACGGCATCGCCGCGGACATGAAAATACGGATAGATAGAAGGTGGAATAAACCGCGAAAATCATGTGTACACAGAGTGCAGATAAATACGTCCGATTCGTACTAGCTCTGTCTAGAAAAGAAAGCAGAACTATAGTGGGTTTGCTGATGGGCCACAATTTGCTAGAGGCGCACGCATACAAGATAGGAACTACAAACAACAGTAGCTGCAGATTTTGCAATGAACTAGAAGAGAGGGAAACGCTAGAACACCTTCTATGTTCTTGCCCTGCCTTAGCTAGAACCAGCTTAATATGCTTAGGAGCTTTTTAATATGAGAAGTTAGAATACCTCTCGGGGATAGAGCTGCAAAGTTTACTTAGATTCGCAAAAGATGCAGACATATTACAAGATGTCTACTATATACAAAGAAACGTAAGGGTCTAGCTCCATCTGGTAATACTAAGGATCAATAGGTCCATGTGATGGCTTTAAGCCAGCCAGGTCAACCTAACCTAACCTAATATGGCTGGCTGTAAAATATTATTCTTTGCCGATGCTATATTATCTTGTATTTGCTTTCTAAAAACTTGAAGTTTAACAATTGGTCCATGTAGAGTAATTTTCTGGTTATTTCACTATGACTGAACTCGAAGTCCTTCAGTGTTTAATTGATTTTATTTCTGCGTGCAATGAGTTGTTGTTTAGGCCACACCCTAATATTTAATATTCATTTTTAGCCACCCTAATGGTAACTGCGCCTACCGTTCCGACTGTTGCTAACCACCGTTTCCAGTCGCTGCAACGTGAAGGCATTTCCCCGCCGAACAGTTAAAACGTTTACCGTGTTAAACGTTGTTCGGCGAGGTTACTTTCACTTCAATTTTAATCATAACTTTCACTGCGATTTTCGAATTCCAAGCATCAGAACGTGTCAGCCAACTAAAAGGTAACTAAATTATTAATCATTAATTTATATTACATATATATTTCTATGTACATATATATTCTATGCATATATCTATGTATATACTGCAAATAAAATGGTAATGATTATACACTGACACACCTTTGTGCTTTTTATTTTTCTAAAATATACCATTGTTAATAGAAATTTGATTACTGAGATTTGCAATTGCATTGGGGTAATTTTATTTGATAACATTTAGATGCGCTAAAATTGCTTTCCCATCATTGTCATCCATAGTTCAATATAACTATTTTTAGATTGGTCCTATTTCATTAAATCACCCTCCTCAGTTTCGTTTTGTTTCACTATTGAATTATTTTTGCCTGAACTGAATTAATTCCCGCCTTTATGACAATTTCATTTGGTAGACTTATAACTATTTTACCTATATTTTGCTCAAGGGTGTTTATAATGTTAATTAACTCCACTGGATAAATAACATGTCGAATGGTATTTGTTCTATGTGTAACCTACGTTCTCAGCTATCGGTGTTACCTGTAGTCATCATAGTGCCATTTTGGTCTGTGTTAGTAGGCTGATCGTTATCAATATTAACCAGTTGACTTGCATATTTGGTTTCCCGTTCAATGTTACCTGAATGAATATAATTATGTTTAAGTTTTTTATATCTGTGCTCATATTTATGCCTGAGTGCTTTATAGTTTTTCGCATAGCCTCCAGTCAGTTCATTTTTATAATCTTCTCGAGTCTGGTTAATTTTGTTTATTGTTCTATGACTTCTATACGACTTTTTACTAATGAGTTATCGGTTTTGCCCTCTATTATATCCAATAGTCTTTCTTTTGTTGTTGAGTGAATTGATTTATTATAGTATGCAATACATTTGAAAACTCTTGCTTCTGTTGATAACGAAGAATTTTCTGTTTCCACTACCTAACATTTTTTTGAGAGTGAACCAAATCGTCTTCCCACATCAGAATTGCCAGTGTGGTTATTTGATTTTGTGAAATATACATCAAATCCTTCTTTTACATTTATAGAATTAAACTCATTATCCGTAAATAAGCGGAGTCGTTTGTGATAAATGATATGTTCTTGCAAACTTAGACTATTTTTCAATAAAGGTTTTTATTATATTATTGCATAGGCATCTATAAGAATTTGGTGTTTCTGTAATAAAAAGTTTAGCTTTAATAGGTTTCAATCATATTTTGACCTATTACAAGTGTCGCAATTGTTAATAAATTTCACATTTTTCTCTATCAGGTTGCTATAATATTGTATATTCCTTTTTCAGCCCTTCATAACTGTCGGTAATTCCTCAATGTTCTGTTTCCAGTCTATGGTATTTTGAAATTTGTTTATGAGTTTCGTTTTCGTCCCGAATATCTCTTGCATTATGGCTGCATTTGAGAAACTTGATGGAGGTTCCAAAAATACTTATAAGTTTAACCTGAATTTCGCTCTACATATAATCTAAGAGTTCGCCGTATATAGTATTCCCACTTTTTTCGGGGATGACGGATGACGTCCGTGGAGAGAAAACTCTCATGAGTACTGCTATACCGGCATAGCAGTATGAACGACTTGTAGCCTGACAGCTACATCTATATATATATATAATTGGCGCGTACACCCTTTTTGGGTGTTTGGCCGAGCTCCTCCTCCTATTTGTGTGGTGCGTCTTGATGTTGTTCCACAAATGGGGGGACCTACAGTTTCAAACCGACTCCGAACGACAGATATTTTTATGAGGAGCTTTTTCATGGCAGAGGGGCGACCGTTATTAATGTTTTTATTAATTTTGGTTTCACCGAGATTCGAACCAACGTTTTCTCTGTGAATTCCGAATGGTAATCACGCATCAACCCATTCGGCTACGGCGGCCGCCGACACCTACATCTACGTACTAAACAATGCTCCACAATCTACAACCCTTCCTGCGAAACTGCCAAAAGGTATGACCTCAAGAGGCTGGTTAGCTCAAAGACTCTTAATTAATGTTAACACCTACGAAACTCCGCGCGTCTTAGATCATTACGAATGTGTGTTACATGCGCACAGATTCCTTTCCAATTCTTAGCTGACTTCAGCCTAAAGTCTACAATAATGGAATAAGACATGATCAATATATTCTTCCTTCGCTGTGCAGATTGGGCAATTTGATGAACTGTCATGGCCAAATCTATGGATATATTTTTGAAATAACCCTTGCAATGAAAGGAATTGAGTTACGTCGTAAGTGGATTCTATGGCTTCCCATGGTTCCTTTCTAATCTCGTTGTAAAGGTGCGTCCATGTACATTTAGGTGATCTGTTACACCGATATTGCCAGTGGGCGATCGAACGACGTATTTATTCTACTTTTATATACTGTCTTCATTTCTTTTGCCAAAATGTCGACCGATGTTAATCCTGAAATGACGAAGAAAGCGTCATTAGAAATCGTACGGAAGCTGCAAATAGTCCACAAAGTGCTTAACCGGTAGTTGGATATTAGTTTTCTTGAATAGTTGTTTATGTTCAAAGCATCAGCCCAAATCGGTGCCCTGTATAAAAGGACCAAGCTGACAACTCTATTATATAGTATCTTTTACTATGGCTAGGTGCACCGTTATTTGAAATTATTCGTGCAGACAGGCCTGTACAATCGATGCCTTTTTCACAGCATATTCTAGATGAGTTTCAAAGCTTAAACGACTATCAATCATCACCCCTAGGTATTTGAAAGCGAGCATTGATTTGATAGTTACAGTCCCAACATTTACCTTCATAAATTTTACTGCCTTCCTGCTGCTTATTAAAACTGAGCACAAACAGTTGATCCTAGTTACAGATTCCCTGGCGATCCTCTTAATATCTTGGATGTGTTTTGCTACCATTACCACCGAGATGTCATCCGCGCATCCAATGGCTTAGGATCCAGGAGGCATATTCAATCTTAGAATACCGTCATACATACGTTCTATAGCATATGTTAAAAGCATTTTCAACATTCAGAGTTACCACAGCGTAATATTATTTTTTCCCGCAATACAATCTCTTGCCCCCAATGAATTCGGTTGCTACTGTCACCACGCATTTGATAGCATCCGTTGTTGAGCAGGAAATCCCGCCGGAATAAGCCGAACTGGTATGAGGATAAAATACCTTTATCTTCTGCAAAAGATGATATCCCCTTTAGCAGATAATTCTCTCAATAATTTTTCCCATTGTATCCTATGAATATTCCACTTTACCGCGCTTTATGTGTCGCCTAAAAATATCTGTCATGAATAGCTGACAATATTTTTTTAGTCAACTGCAATCGAATGCATAAAATCTTTAAATAAAATTAAAATTAAATAGCAGCAGACAAAATCATTTAATTATAATAAGTGACCGCATATAACTTTTACAGAAATACACCCTTACACCTCTTCATTACGTGATTCTCATTATATAATTTTCGAAAAATTTAACTTCCCTTTTGCTTTAAACGGTACCTTAATACTATATGAAATATTACATGGCAAAGTTTAATGCACGAAAAAAATTCATAATTTCTCGAGTGTTGAAGTCTCTTTCACAAAACAATAAGTTTTAAGTTAGTGGAACTATGTTTTGTATTAAATAGTTTAATTGTTATTAACACTTTTCGAGCACTTTTCATGTTTTCTTCTAACACAATATTTCCATTTTTTTTAATTAACTTAAAATTCGATCATTATATTCATAACAATGATACTTTCGCCTCGACACTGGTAGTTATTTGTTATTCATAATTTCCGAGCGATATTTTTTTACTTTTTTCAAAAATTATTTGTCATAAACTTTGCAAAAATAGGTATAAATTATTATAAAAATTTTTGAGATTGTTTTCATCCTTCATCGAAATATTCCATAAAGTAATTTATTTTAGTGTGGGGGGGAAATAAATCCATTATTTTTGCGTAAGATGTTCGCGTAAATGGTTTAAAACTGTGTTATGGCCCATCTTTAGGTTCTGGGCGATGTTGCGACTACTAACGTGCCGGTCAACTTCGACTATTTGAACATAAAAAATGCTTGAACGGAGTCGACGAAATCAAAATTGCACGTAATTAGCTATACTATACGGCACCATAAACACTATTCACAATGTTTTTTTTATGGCAACGCAGCTGAAGAGTTACCGAGGACTAACGGGAGGAAACCGATTTAAGAAAAAAAAAATTATATTTTTGTATTTCATGTGATTTCATTGGTGACACAACCATCGGAATAATAACTCCAATAGACGCATTATTGCACTTATTTTTATTTATTATTTAGATTCACAATTTATTTCAGATTATGAAAATTCTCATTTCAATACACTTTTTTAAGCTTTTCTTAATTTCGCTAAGCTTTTGAATGAATACCCAATTTTTATGTTTGCATATGCTTTTTTCAAAACACAAATTCTACACAATTTTGACTTCATTATTTGAAGTGTTTTATGTTTTGCTATGTGCCAATACCTTTTGAAGTGCTAACCTTTTGAGCTGTGTACTCGTATTTCCACCGATCGGACTGCTGACAGCAGTTTGAGGTGGTTAAGTCTTAAACTGATGTTGATATGTGTCAGCATAGACATTTATAGTTAGGCAACTTAATGGCTTATCTACTGTTTAAAACAAATTTTATTGCAAATGATAAGGACAATTATCTCGTGCTGACAAGAATATGTTGTTGTGCATTATAAAAACGCAAGCAATTATGGCCACTCGATATCGATCTGGGTTGACTTCATATTTTTGTTAACTGATTGCTTGAAAAAATTCTTCTATCGGGTTTTATTGCAGATTGTGCACCGTTAATAAATACGAATGTATGTATGTATGTATGTATGTATGTATGTATCTATGCAATTTGAATTAGAATTGAATTACTAGTATAGGGTTTTTCAGTAAGAGCGCTTCAACTTTTGAACTTTTTTGAATAAAATACAAACGGTTTGACTTTTTTAACTAATTTTTTTTTTATTATCGAGTTTGAACATATACATTTAAGTATGAAATTCGATTTCTTTTGCATGACCACCGCGTGCACGTTTAACGAAGTCCAATCGTTGAACCCAATTTTCGACCACTCTTTTGCATAAATCGGCCGAAATTCCAGCAATTTCGCGTTCAATATTGGCTCTGAGCTCACAAATCGTCGCCGGCTTGTTACTGTAGACCAATGACTTCACATAACCCCAAAACGGGACGGCTTGTTAAATGGACCGTAAAATGGCCGTAATGCTCTTAAAGTAGCAGCAACAGAACGATTATTTTCATAAAAAATTTGCACGATTTGCAATCGTTGCTCAAGTGTGTAGCATTCCATGATGAAATGTATACTAATGAAGTTTACAAATGACAAGCGAAAAATAAAAAATATTGCGTCGTTCGCCCTCCCTATCGGAAAAAAGTTGAAGCGCACCTATTGAAAAACCCTATATTTTTTGGGCGATTGAATAGTCCAACCTCTACACTTTGCGCATCGTGACTCAGTGCAGGGGGAAACAAAGTGTGCACCGCTACTAAAACAGACACGAATTATAAATCTCCACTACTTTATTTAATAACGGCTTGGTAGAAAAAAAGAAAATTATTATTTTCGTATTTTACCTTTCACTTAATGATGCTCACGTCTTAATAAAGCTAGCAATCACAAAATTATGGATATAACTATTTTGAAAGAACGGAATTTTTATTCAATATAATCTCACTCGACTTCAATGCATTTATTCTAATGGTTCTCTAATAATCTCGTCCCATTTCTGTAATCATTTTCGGGGAGCTCTGCAAAATACTGATCAACATTTTTTTGTTGAATTACTCACGAATGCGGCACTAACTTTACGATATGTAATTCTGCATGTAAAATATGGAATACAGGTCCTGCACTTGCACAATCATTTTTGTTGTTGTTTTGGAGATCCACTACGTGGCTTACCTTCAATGTTTGCAGGACTACGTTTAAATTCTAAAGCCCATCTATGCACAGTTCACCAGTTTTTTTTCTTGCTGGATTTTTCTTGCTAATATTCCGCCCAATCTAAATAATTTTATCACTGCACAATATTCAGGTTTTTATTAAAACGGAAAAAAATAAATTATAAGTTGAATTAACTTATAAGCAAATCATTAATTTGACGGATCGAAACAAATTTTGTTTGTACGTTTGAAATACTAATATATAAGGGCATGTATTCTTTTCAGGCAACCATTTAACCTAAACTAACCTAAATTAAAATATTGCGTAAGTTTTGAATGCTCTAGTTGATAATAGATGCCCTCTCAATGCTTTCTAACCTGTGCATCTTGTCTAAAATTAACTTCGGTAAATCTCCAGAGGAGGATGGTCCCATATATAGAAGGCCAGGCAAGTGGAGAAAGTTCCCGATCGCTATTCACTTGGGAGTGGCCAGGATGATTCTTCAGCTCACAACTTCCGCGCTTCGCCTAAGTATCCTCTGATTAGATTCCGAACATCAGTTCGAGAGCGAGTTAATGTGAGAAGGCGAATCAACCCAGGATATCTGTTTGTGCGCTGGGTTTAGGGCCAGGCATGTAAAAATCCTGCCTAATAAAAACGAATCTTCGGACTAGAACTACCTACACTGATGACAACCATTGTGAACGAACTAAGGATTATAATTTAAGCGCATGCACCTAGTTGATGCTGGTTGATGTCCTCATAAGAATAAAGGCTGACCTCATAGCCTTTCAAGAAATACGATGGATGGCGCAAGGCAAGAAAAATATTCAATATTCAACCTCTCGTTCATTTGCGCCCACGCCCCGATGGAAGAGAAGACGATGCTGCTAAAGATTCCTTCTATTGATTCCCAAATCATGCTTGGCGACTTCAATGCCACGGTGGGTAAGTCGGAAATTTTTGGTCCCATAGTCAGTAAATTCAGCCTGCACAACGAAACATCCGGTAACGGACAGAGGTTGATTGGCTTCGCCAGGCCCCGAAACATGATAGTCTGCAGCACTAGATTCCAGCATAAGAAGATACACCAAGCCACCTGGCTGTCTCCTGAGCGAGAAACGCAATACCAAATCGATCATGTTATGATAACTGGAATACACGTTTCTAGTGCTTTAGATGTACGTATGATCCGAGGACCCAAAATCGACTCATATCATTACCTTGTTGTAGCCGAAATACGCACACGCCTCTGTGCACCAAAAATGTACTTCTAACTGCGCAAAGAATGTTCGACATCGGCAAGCTGCAATCGCAACATACAGCCACTACTCGACTCCCACTCCTGCTCTCGGAGAATACTGCCCAACAATCTGGCATGCACGAGCAATAGAATAAGATTTCTCATTCTTTACGTACCACCGCCGAAGAATAAATTGGATTTCGGCGAGCCCGAAAAAAATAACTGGTACGACGATGAATGTCATGCAGCCGCGGAAAAAAATTATGCTGCCACGCGAGCTGATGGGCACATCAGGAGCCATGTAAGATCGCTACCGGGAGCTGAAAAACGAAGAGAGACGTATTATCAGAATGAAGAAACGATAGGGCGAAATACGTGAGCGCGAGCAGCGCGAGATGCTGGCCAACAAGAAAAACGCTCGAAAATTCTACCAGAAAGACAGGCGGCTTATAAAAGGCTTCAAGGCCGGACGATTTCCTGTAAGAACAAAGACGGTGATCTGGTGACTGACATCCAGAGCGTTCTGCAAAATGACCTTGATGTCTACCAGTACCGCCATCAGAATCAGTGTTGCCGAAACTTTTCCAGCAAAAGTAGCTAAGGCGAGGTCAAAAAATAGCTAAAAGTAGCTGACTTTAAAATTTTAAACTAAAAGTTCATAAAAAGTAGCTAAAAAAAGTAGCTAAAATGAAAACATTTTTTTTTAATAAAAATTCAACTTATTTAATTCAATGTTGTAATTATTTCATCGATGAACACCAACTCATCATTTTCAACTCCTTCATCGCTTTTATAATTAGCCTTTCTAAGGCACTTTGTCGGAACATCATAGTCGAAACAACATTTTCCCTGTCGGCGTAATCCATATCTATGTATAAGTCAAATCTCGTATTAATATGTATATATGTATATTTAAAATAGTTGTTTCTTACCTTATAGCCAAAATAGAGCTTAGCACCGTGCAGTTCATTCTATTTCTTAATTTAGTTTTAATTAAGTTCACCTGACTGAAGAGACGCTCTACTTCAGCGTTCGACCAGGGAAGAGACAAAATTTTTAGAGCGAGGCTAGCTAACTCCTTATATGGATTGGTAAAGGTCGAGTCTTTATAATTATAAACTTCGGCCCAGAACTTCTCCGTATTTTCAACATTTTGCCAGGTATTATATTGCAAATTATCATATTGCCTTTTTAAATTGTCGACGTCTTCCACTTTAAAAAAAATTAAAAGTTCAATAATACTTTCTTTCTTGGCTCGCAATACATTTCCGACCGAAAATAGGTCAATTTTATTTAACACTTCAAAATTATCTGGAATTCTGAAAAAAAACGATAAAAAACGAATTTTGCATAAAATTTAAAAAAGCTTACCTTTTCTTCAGTTGATGTATTAATTCTATACAAAAATCGGTACATTTGATTCGAACTTGAGATTCCTCAGTTCTGTCCAGACTTAACGTTTTTAACTCCTTTTCGAATGCGTAACCAAGATAGAGATCTCTCTTAACGTAAGATTCAAAATCACTATTTAGCACATTGATGTCATCATCCGGCGATATAATAGTGTGCTTCAGTGATTTAATTGCAATTAACAAATCCTTTAGCAATTTTGTGGAATCTGGTTTCTTGCTTTGAAAACTTTGGTTGACTCTTTGCATGTCTTTTAGTATAGGCCGTAAAAATAGCAGATACAGATAGTTGATTCTTTCGTTATACATGGATTGCAGCATTTTAGCTTTTGTGCACTTTTCGTCTATTGATGCAATCGAGAAATGCAATTTTAATTCCTCCCATTGATCGATCACTCTTGAAACTGCTGTCTCAATAGAGAGCCATCTTGTCTCGCAAACACGTGGAATTTTTAACGGAGTCTGTATTATATATATGTATGAATAAATTTAAAAAATAAAATATTATATAATGTATATAAATGTATACAAAAAATACACACAACACAACAGACAAGACGACACAAGTTCCGAACACAAACACAGTCCAAACCTTATCATTATTCATTAGCTCGTAGATTTGTCTATACGCTGATTGTCGATGAGAACTTTTTGAGAACCAATTATAGGTCTCATAAATCAAATACTCGAGATCTTCTGGCATAAACTGCTTGCACGCATAGTTGACTGCCAACTGCACAGAGTGGCAAACGCATTTAATGAGTAGTAGATCAGGTGAATGTTTCTTGAGCTCCACGTATACGCTCTTGTGGGAGCCAACCATCACACTGGCATTGTTGGTTCCTATGCCTATTACATTCTTTGCATCTAGTTTCCATTTATTCAATTCCTTCAGCAAAGCTTCACTTATGCAAATGGAATCACCGCTGTCGATTTCTACTATGCTTAAAAACGTGGACACCACCAAACTACGACTTATCGAATAATAATTAATGACTACACCTATATAACCACATTAAATAAAATTAACATTAAAATTAAAAATAAAACAGTTATAGAAATGAAAATTTACTCACCAAGTAATTTTGTAATCGCAATGTCAGTTGATTCATCAACTATCAAACTAAACTTGGCATCGCCAATATCCGCGCGCAAATCCTCGCAAAAGTGTGGCGCTAGAACGTTCTTTATAATGTTTACACACTTTTTCCGTCGTAATTTAAGATCAGCTGTCTCCGGTTTGGCACAAAACTTGCGAACGCACAACTCTGACAAATGGTCAACCTGTGAAGTAGCAGTGTGCTCTGCAACAAAAAGGCACAACGCAACCTCCTGCTCAATGGTTTTGGGTACTGGGTCCACCTCGAAGGAAATTTTGTTTCTCTGCCCAAAACTCTTACCATTGGAAACATGTTTTGCTGTTGTTGCATGTTTTTGCAAATGACACAGTTTGGCCTTTATTGTGCACTAAAAACAGAACACTTCAGTAGGATCTGTGGTCACTTTTCTCACCCAGTCTTTGAATTCTGGCTTTGTAAGCCATGCGTCTCGGCATTTTTGATTATATATTTCTTTGGGCATAACGATGCTTTGCTGACGCTTGCAAAATGATATTAGCTTTTTGAGTGATCGCTATCGATAAAGATATCGATGCAACACACTTTGCCAAATGGTGTTGGAAAACTTCTCTCAAAAAAAGTATCGCAACCAACAAATATGCAACCAACTCCGATATTGTTCACTTTTATTTCAGCTAATTGTAATTTTTGAAAATAGCTAAATTAGTAGCTAATAGCTGATTTAAAATTTTTGTAGCAATCGGCCTTTAAAAGTGGCCAAATCTAGCTACAAAGTAGCTGATTCGGCAACACTGATCAGAATTGGGAAGGACCTCTCCGAGGTTTCAGACAGGATGACTCGCTGTTGTGTTACTTCTTTAACCAGTTGTTGGAGAGGAACATGCGAGCCGCAGAACTTAATCGCTCAGGCCGAATTTTCTATAAGAGCGTGCGGAGTATGCCGATGATATTGATGTTGATGATGCCGATGATATTGATATTGATATCGTCGGCCTTAAAAACCGCGTTGTTAGGTCTGCCTTTTCCAAACTGGGAATGGATCTGGTGGTGAACGAGGACAAAACGAAGTACCTCTTGTCATCAAATAAACAGTCGGCGATCACGTCAGTGGTGACAGTTATGATTTCGAGATTGTAAGATACTTCATTTATTTAGGATCCAGCAGTAGCACCGATAACAATGTCAGCCTTGAAATCCAACGTAGAATCTCTCTTGCCAACAAGTGCTACTTTGGACTAAGTAGGCAAATGAGTAGTAAAGTCCTCTCTCGTCGAACAAAACTAACCCTCTTAAGGCTCTCATCATGTCCGTCTTAACGTATGGCGTAAAACTTGGACGATGACAAAATCCGATGAGGCGTCACTTGGAGTGTTTGAGCGAAAGATTCTGCGGAAGAATTTTGGACTTTTACATGTTCGTGACGGCGATAGAAAAATGAACTGTATGAGCTTTATGATGACATAGCGCAGCGAATAAAGTTGCAGCGGCTACGTTGGCATTGTCATGTCGTCCGAATGGAAAGAAACGCTCCGGTTCTGAAATTATTCGATGCGATACCAACTGGTGGTGGAAGAGGAAGGGGAAAAATCAGGTGGAGAAGGACTGGCGTTGTTTAGCACGAGAAAGAAACGACCGACACGCTTTGTTAAACTCGCGCTTAAACGCGTAAGGGATTATTGCGCCAGAGCATACTGAATACACATATCAATAGCATAGTTTACTGGGACAACAGCTTTCACGGGATATCTCTTACACGAAAGTGCCTGTGCCTTAAAAACAATGAGTAATGATTTCTTTTCTTTTCTAGAGGCTGGCAAAAATCCTCCACTGAACCCGCCCAGAGGGTGCCGGCTGGTAATAGGTACCACAGTAGTCCTGAAATAGGAGGTACCTAGCTAAGCTAATTATACAAAGTTTGGTGTTCGCTACTCCTCAATAGTACAACATCATTCGGAGTATCTTTAGCATGGTCGGGGGTAAAGGGCTGGATCAAGGTGTAATGCGACCCGTGCCGAGGATCTGTCAGGCTGGGGGCCCTTTTCAAAAATAACTCAGTCGTAAACGGAGCTTACGGATACCTGGCGCCCTCCGTAATAGCTAGCCTTACCTACGTACCTGGAGCTATGCGTAGGCGGACTTCTCCTTCTCCAACACTCGTGGGTCCAAAATGAATATTGGCAAATCTAAAAATAAAAATTCTATGGAGACCGGTTCCTCCGCTAAAGGACCGGAAGGAGCTTCCAGCTCTGCAAAAAGGGCAGCGTCCTTGACGAGCCTCTCTTCAGCCCCAGTTGCGACTGAGGCCAAGCCTAGTCAAAATTCGGTGGCTAACAAATCTACGGCTGGTAATTTGGTCCAGCCAAACAAGCAACTGTTGCGACAACCGAAAGTTGGTCGTCAAGCTGAGGTAACTGCGACCTCAGTCAGCGCTAAAAGCAGTTCTCAGGTCCAGAAATGGCCTACAATAAAAATTTCCGACCCGTCAAAGGCTGGGTACCAGGAAAGGTGCAATGCGGCCAGGTTACTCACTAGGGTACACTCAACGCCACCAGCTGGGGAAGAACTCACTAAGGAGCTGCAAGAGGCGATCGAGTGGGCGAAGGCGGTACTACCCAATTTCCAAATTGAGCGCCGGTGCATCCGGACATATCTAAGCGTCAGAGGTCAGCCGAGGGGGACAGCTCGCAGGCAAAGAAAATAAGGTTGCACAATGTCACGCCACACAAGTCTTTTGCGGAGGTTGCAAAAAACCGCATCATAATAGGCGTTGTAGACGAAAACGACCCTGAAGGAAAAATCCCCAAGAACCAGTGGAAATGGGTGAATGCTGCGCTGACGAAAGTAGCGATGGAGGTTATGATCAGCAACCCTGGGCCTCCTCCTTCCTGTACAGATGCAGGATGGTATCAGGGTCAAATAAAGATAGTTGCTTGCGACGACGAAAGGTCGGTGCAGCTTTACAAGATTGCCATCTCTAAAGTTGGCGAAGTATATCCCGGTGCCAAGCTGGCGGTGGTCGAGAAGAAGGAAATTCCGTCTCGTCCAAGAGCAAGAGTTTGGTTACCAACAACTCCATCAGAGCCTGAGGATATCATGCAGCTGTTAAGAGCATGCAATCCTAATCTTCCAGCTGACAAATGGAAATTTGTCAAGTCTTTTGAGGAGAAGTCAACCACCGAGGTGGAGTCGAAAAGAGCCACTATGCAAGTCATGTTACTGCTGACTGAGGACTCACTAGAGCCATTGGCGAAGAGCGATGGCGAAGTCAATTATGGCTTCTGTAAGATTAAAATCAGGACATACAGAAGTGACACGTTAGGCCAGCTTGCTGATGATGAAGATTCGTCTAGCGAGGTGGACGTGCAAGAAAAAGAGTCTATAGGCGATGTCGACAGTATTGGACACGCTTCTTCTGGGGTGGATTTGACAGAAGACTTTGCCAACCTATTGTCGGAGAAAGAGCTCCTGGGTGAGGTAGACGCAGATGTAACCAATGAGGCTCCTTCAAATAAATCTGCACCACAGTAAAGCAGCCACAGCAGCCCTTGTTGAACTAATGGCGGCAGAAAATCCTGATATTGTCCTCATTCAGGAGCCATGGGTGAGACAAGGGCGCATATGCGGATTGAGGGCTCCGCACTATAAGCTTTACGCTGCCAGCTGTGCAGGTAAAAGTAGGACATGCGTACTAGCTAAATCTAAACTTAACGTTTTCTTAATCCCAAAATATAGCAATGAAGACTTCACGACGGTAAGCTGGGAAGCAGTTGACATTGAATTTCGTATGGCATCGATGTACTTGGCCCACGAAGAACCTGTACCACCACAACTGTTGGTAGATTTGATATCGGACAGCGAAGCCTCCAAATGCAGATTAATACTGGGTGGTGACGTGAATGCACACCACTCTGTATGGGGAAGCTCGGATATCAACGAACGTGGTGAGTTACTTTTCAATTACATTTTATGTACTAAATTGCTGTTATGTAATCGTGGGAACGATCCTACTTTTATAATCAGGAATCGTCAGGAAGTTCTTGACATCACCCTAGTCTCAGATTGTTTAATAGATAAGGTGGTTCAATGGAGAGTATTAGAGAAGCACTCCTTCTCAGACCATCGCTATATTGAACTAATAGTAGAAGAAGAAATCCCTCAACCAACTATTTTTAGGAACTACAGGAGGACCAACTGGCAGATGTATAATTACGAGTTGGAGAGAAATCTTCCCGAAATTCCCCCTTATTATCCAGAAAACGAGGAAGAATTAGATAAGCTAGTCAATTTGTTTACCGGAACATGTTGTAAAGCGCTAAATAAGTCCTGCCCTCTTGTCAGGCACAAGGGGAAGACAAAACCCCCATGGTGGTCCTCAGAACTTAGCCTTCATAAGATTGTATGTAGAACACTATTTAATAAGGCGAAATACTCTAATTTGGAAGACGATTGGGACTTCTATTATGAGCAACTCAAAGTCTATAAAAAGGAGTTGAGGAAAGCAAAAAGATCTTCATGGAGGTCGTTCTGTGAGGATATAGAAACTACAGCGGAAGCTTCTCGCTTAAGAAAGGTCTTGGATAGATCAACGACATCTATTGGCTTTTTACAGAAGCCAGACAACGGCTGGACGACTTCTACCAAGGAGTCGCTAAGTTTACTATTAGATACCCACTTTCCGGGGAGCTCTGAAGTCTATAACTCGGGCCCTACCCGAACTTGCAACCCCAGAGCATCAGAATTTGAGATTAGCTCAGATATCTCAGACATAATCAATGGAACTAATATTACTTGGGCTATAGGAAATTTTAAGCCGTACAAATCGCCAGGCCCTGATGGGATAATACCGGCACAACTTCAGCAGCCTCTGGCTCATATCACAGGGTGGTTAGTAACCATTTTCAAAAGTACTCTTCAGTTAAATCTTTATCCCGAAGGCAGGTAGAAGCTCGCATACCAAACCTAAGGACTTCAGACCGATTAGTCTATCATCTTTTCTACTGAAAACATTAGAAAAGCTGATTGACTCGGCTATCAGGAATGGTATACCCCACTCACGTATGTCCAAATCGCAACATGCCTACTGTAAAGGAAAATCTACAGAGACGGCCCTAAACTCACTGGTCACATCAATTGAAAGCTCATTTGAAGTTAAAGATTATTCACTGGCAGCCTTTTTAGATATCGAAGGAGCTTTTAACAATATCCTGCCTAAGGTCATAACGAACACGCTGTCAGACCTGCGCATTTCCGGAACCTTTGTGAATTTCATTGAGCAGTTGCTTACGAGCAGGTTCGTGAATTCGACGTTGGGCTCTTCGGTGATGCGCAGATCTGTCTGTAGAGGTACTCCTCAAGGCGGGGTACTTTCTCCTCTTCTGTGGAATCTAGCAATGAACAAGTTGTTGTTGGATCTGGAGGAGAGGAGAATTAAGGTTGTGGCCTACGCGGACGATGTAGCTATATTAATAAGGGGGAAGTTTCCAGACACCCTCTGCAGTCTAATGAATAGAACCTTAAAATATGTGGATACTTGGGCCAAAACATGTGGTTTGAGCCTGAATGCGGCCAAAACGGAACTAGTGTTGTTTACAAGGAAATATAAAATTCCCGACTGTCGGCCTCTGACACTCAACGGAACTCTTTTGCTGGTCGGTGAAAAGGCCAGGTACTTAGGTTTAACCCTTGACAGGAAACTTTCATGGAAGCTGAATGTTCAGGAAAGAATAAAGAAGGCTGCTACGGCGCTTTATTCCTGTAAGAGAACTGTAGGCTTAAAATGGGGATTAGCCCCCAAAATAGTGCACTGGCTATATACGGCCATTGTCAGACCAATTATGACCTACGGAGTCCTGGTCTGGTGGCCATTCCTTGATAAGAAAACTTCCATTAAGAAACTAGAGAGTATTCAGAGGGCGGCAAGCCTCAGTATTACTGGGGCGCTCAAAACAACGCCAACTTCGGCTCTAAGCGTTATGTTGCATCTACTACCAATTGACCTACATTGTAGACAACTGGCCGCCAAAGCGGCTCTAAGATTGAGGGAATCATCGATGCTCAAGACAAACAAATGGGGACACTCGCGCATACTTGGGATGTTTCCAGGTATTCCTAATACCACCGACGTTTGTGACTCGGTGAATATATACCTAGACAGGCCTTATACAGTCCATTTTCCATCCAGAGAGGACTGGGTGAATGGGTTAACAAACAACGAAAACGGGATTAGTATATATACGGACGGCTCTAAACTCAATGATCAAGTGGGAGGTGGTGTATATTCGGAAACTATTTTCGCCAATTTATCCTTTCGCTTACCTGATCATTGTAGCGTATTCCAGGCCGAAATCCTGGCAATCTCAGAAAGCCTTTTAATGCTAAATAAAAGCGTAGTCACTGTTAGGGATATCTTCATTTATTCCGATAGTCAGGCAGCTCTGAAATCGCTTCTATCAAGCAAACACTCGTCTAAGACAGTAAAGGAGTGTTACAAATTATTAACAACACTTGCACAGTACTTTTCTATTAATCTACTCTGGGTGCCAGGACACAGTAACATTAAAGGTAACTGTAAGGCAGATGAGTTAGCTAGATTAGGCTCCTCGCTCCAAATTAGTCAGGACAGGCTTGACATACCTATGCCCTTGGCAACATGTAAACTTTTGATAGACAGATACACCATTAGTGCTGCTAACTCCAACTGGAGGCAGTTAAACACCTGCGCTATAAGTAGGCAAGCGTGGCCCGAATGGAACATGGGTCGCACTAAGAGTCTACTTAAGTTAGGCAGGAGGGATCTAAGGATTGTAGTAGGTGTCCTATCTGGGCACTGTCTAATAGGAAGACATGTCAGTAGATTAGGGGCACCATCTAATGACTACTGTAGAAGCTGTCAAGATATAGAGGAGGTAGAGACAATCGAACACCTTCTATGCGGGTGCATGGCTCTGTGTAGAAGGCGGTGGAGATTGCTCGGTTTCGCTTTTCTGGACAGCATTGCAGATGTTGCAAATCTCAAACTATCTAGTATAGCTAGCTTTTTAAAGGCCACACAATGGTTTAGAGAGGACCAAGTTGAGTAGGATAGGACAGTTCCGGTGGTATCACAAAGGGCCTCTAACTGGCCTAGGTGCGTCGTAGGACAGCCACTCCACCTAACCTAAAAACACCCTGTATATAAGTATTCGTTAACTACGTTGAGGATTTTTATTGAAGAGATGAATTCTTACACACACATTCATATTTATCCATATACATACTTACAAAATATAAATATATTTACAAAATCGATTAATAAGAAGAAGGAGAAGAATATTTTCAGTAGGTCTTAATCTAAAGAAATTAAGTCTACCATACGTAACTATATGCATTTGTTAATGCCAGTCATGATTGGGAATGTATGTATAGGTACATATGGAAGCGCTAGCGAAATTTACTGGAGGAAACGTCCAATGACAGCACATACAATTAGTGTTAGTACGGCAACTGTATTAGTAGTAGCACCGTTTGCCTTGCGCTTCACCAAATAGCTCTTGAAGCTTACTAATCTGTCGCCAGCCCATCCCAAATTGTATTCAACAGTGCTTTCTGCTGCCACCAATGTTGACTGTGAACTACCAAAGTTGGACATGTTATTTTCGTTGAACGTCTTCAATTTCTGTAGTTGCTCTTGAGTAGTAAAAAGAGCAGCAATATTGGCAATAATTGTGGCGACGGAGGAATAGCTGCCCATCCTGTAAAAAAACAAAAAAAAAAAAAACGGTTTAATAACACACACTTTTTGAAATAAGTTTATATGTATAAACACAATACTTACGAAGTTGCAAGTTGGTCGTAGTTTGTGGTAACTAATTCGAAGACTTGATCCACATTTTCATTGTTGTCGGTGTACAGGCTGCTCATTGCAGTAGATTTATCCTGGAGACGAATTTGATCGCTCACAATGGCCCAGAAGTGCTTCTCAATCAGTGTACTGTTTTTCACACATCCCAGTGTACTGAGAATCAGGTTTTGCTCCGTGGCAGAAGTGCTTGTCAAAAATTTGTTGAAAAGTTTATCGTAATTAGATTCATTGCCATAACGCAGAGCATTGCAGTACACAACTGAACGGATATTCACTGGTACTGGAGTCGTGTCAATTTTGGCAAAATGTTCTTGTGACTTTTGAATGCACTCTGTACGACCAGCTTTGCAAGACCAAGATAAAATTTTAGCACGATTATAGATATCTAATGCGGTATCGTTCGAGCGTTCATCGAACCCGAGTTGATTGTATGCTGTCTCAGTAAGTTCAATAATGTAAGAGTAGAAACTCTCAGTATCATTGCCCAGACGAGTGTTAATGAAAGTAAATCCATTGAAGGCGGAAGTCCATGGTAGGTAATTGATTTCACTCTCCAAATACTCAAGTACATCAAGTGCTACGTCGTACTCGAGAACATTAGCACGTGCCAGGTTGAGCAGATCGTCGACTATTTGAGCACGATTCAGTTCATGAATACCACTCCAGTTCGAGGAGTGCAGCGCTGCGTGTATAGAACTCCAAGTACTCTGATCATAGTTGACGCGATAGTAGCCAGTCTCTTGTATGTTAAGAATGATCCAATCCACGCTGTTGTTTAGGGTTATATTTGATGCCGATGTTGTAGCATTCAAATAGAAATCAGGAGTTGTGTTTTCAAAATTGTTTTCTTCGCTGGTCGTATAGGAAATTGGTATGGTGTAAAGTAAAGAAGTGTTGCTGGTGCTCTGATCCTTGAGCATAAAGCGTGACTGTTTAACGCTAAAAGATTTCTTGTCACTAGACAGTGTTACTGTCACGACGGGATAGCCGACTTGCTCCGTGAAGCTCTTAAACACAGCCTCTGAGTATTGTTTGGTTGAAGCAGGCCAATAATTTTGCCAAGTTTGAAGAAGATAAATCGGAATGGAGTTATTGTATTGGCTAGAAAAAAAGATTGAAAGTTGTTAAGTTTAGTTAGCACAAATTTCAAACTACTTTGATAATACAAATACATACTAAGTTTTGAGATAGGTTTGCAACGAAGTTTTGAAGTTAACCTCGCCCATGGCATGTTTTACCATCCGGATAAAGGAGGCACCCTTGTTATAGGAAATGCTATTAAACATACGGCTTATGTCGGAGGGTGTGTGCGTGTCTTCATCGCTCATAGGATTGGTGCTATTCGTGGCGTCCATGGACATAACTGATTGTACTTGATCGACTACGAACTGCTTATCTAAAGCCATATCAGTTTCAACCTGCAGCGAGATATATACAATTATAAGGAGACATGGTTCGATCATTTAACACCTAATATCTACCATATGTGTGCCAAAGTATTGGAAGTAACGAGCGAATCCTTCATTCAACCATGTGTAACTCCACCAGTCGCACGTCACCAGATCACCGAACCACATATGAGTCTGCTCATGTGCCACTACTGCGGCAATATATTGTTTGGCACTATCCGTTGTGGAGTTTGAATCATAAAGCAATGCCCGCTCTCTGTAGGTTAATAGACCCCAGTTTTCCATTGCTCCGGCAGAAAAGTCGGGAATGGCAGCCATATCCATTTTATCATTACCCATTGCAAAATAGTCAATACCAAAGTAGTCGCCCAATTCTTTTAAAATACTTTGGCCGACATTGAAACTATATTCAGTTTGATTATAATACTCAGGGCGTGCAATTACCCCGAAATTATCACTTTTGCGTTGCGTAAACTCGGACACGATGAAAGCTAATAGATAGGTGGACATATATGGAGTTGTTACGTAGATATCTTCCTCATAGTCTCTGTAATAATAAAAGTTGGAATGTATAAGTAATAAGTTATTGCATATAGCAAAGGGTTTTCCGATAAGGAGATGTCTTAAAAGCTTTAATACTTTAAATAATTGTGTTCATTTGAAGGCTAAACATTTAGAGGATTTACAATATTTATTTGGAAACCCTTTAGTACAAACTTACCCATCAGTGACTGTTGTCGAAATACGGGTATTGCCAAAAGAGGTCAAGTTTTTGGGGCGTCTGATTGTAACGTCGAAGGTGGCCTTAAATTTTGGTTCGTCGAATGAAGGGAAGGCACGTCGTGCATGATTAGGTTGAAATTGTGTAGAACCAATCCATCTGGAAACAAAATAAATCACATTTATACTCGTGCACATAGAATAGCCGCTCTTAAGGTATTGATGGAGTGCTCGGAAAAGTTTTTCGCGCATGAGTTTTTATGGTTGTTTGGCGCAGCTCCTCCTCGATATGAGTGAAATATAATCGGCTAAAAAAACAACAAAAATATAATTTTGTTCTAAAATATTTTCTTTTATTTTTTTTAGCTGATTATATTTCACTTTGATAAATTCTATACCTAAGTTTGTAACATTGAATAAATCTCAACATTAGTAAATTTTGTTCAAAACTTTTTCAGTTTATTTCCTATTATACTCAAGTCTATAAATAAAACACTTTTTAGAAGAATTGTCGATAATGCGCGAAGTACATGGAAGCGCTCACATATTTTACATGAATTAAAATAAGTGGTGTGGTGGAGTATGCCATACCCCTACATTTGCTTAAATAAATTTCGAATTAAAGAATAATAAATCAGCACAAAAAATTACTATTTTGCAATTTATGTAGTGTATATAAACTGTCAAAAAAGTGTGTAGGCGTCAATTACATGCACATTTATACATAATATAAGTATGTATATAATAAAAATAATAAACATGGCGTACTCCATTCAAGGAAGTTTTAGTCAGCACACGAACCAGGAGTTAAGAGCTTCAGACCACAACGTTGCTCTTTTGTCGCAATAAATGTCACTTCGCTTTTCTTCACTTTAAATCTAACTATGAATTTGATTATCATCAACACAAAACAACTTTTAAACATACGAACATGGGTCGAAAGTTTAGTTATAATAGTTTTTAAGAACACGAAAATGTGTTTATCGGCATGAGAAAATGAGGTTTAAAAAAGGAAGCAAGGTTGTTCTTTAACCTGACACGCCAATTAAACCTATTTGTCTTAAATATTTCTTCAGTTTCGTAAACTTAATAATTGAAAGTCAAATTAATAAAATGTATTCTAATTAATTAAAAAAATCGCTGAGTTTAAAATGTGTAGTTTCACTTACTTGGTGACATTATTGGAATCAACATAGTAGCTGCGGTAGAAGCCATACATATCATCATCCATCGTGCCATTGTAGATGAAATGTAGGTAATAAGTTTTACCAGCTTCCAACTCTGTGCTCAAATTGTATTGTATTTTGTGAGTCACACTATTCCATTCGAAATTGTCCAAATTGATTTTAGTCGCATTAGATTCTGACCAATATTCGCGGGTTGTGTAATTTAAGTTTCTCGTATGTAAAATTAGTGTTTTTGTGGCTTCAGTTGAATTAATTTGGATGGTAACTTCACCATCAAATGTGAATCTCTTGTTGCCATCACTTTCTTGCAGATATGGTGCCAATTTGAGTGTGTAATTCCATGGTTGAATTATGGTCGGTAGACGATAGTCCTCGCCATCTGAAGCAGTTGCTCTTCCAGTCACTTCATTTGCAATCACTTCATTCAGCTCTTTGAATGGATGGGCGCGAACGGTGACGCTCAATAGTGCCACTACCGCGGCAATGAGGTACAGTTTTGACATCTGAAATTTATATACCAACATACATATTACAGATAAATATTTCATTATTTTACGTTATGAAAGGAGCGATTAAAGAGATGTAGTTCTTCATTCTTTCCTAGTACTGAACTACGAGGTTTTGGATTTCAATTAAATAGGAGTTTATGCAATTCTTCTGATTTTTGTATAAAGCTTAAATTTGGAATTTACATGTTTTTTTTAACAATGAACTATAATTTAATAAAAAATAATAATGAATATTAAAAAAAATGGAAGTAGTCAAAACTGGTCAAAATGTTGTTGTAATGATAGTTACACATAAAAATTACTCAGTTAATGAAAATGAAAACTTTAGTTGTCGAAAAATAGAAATTATAGAAAACCGATTAAATAAAAAATTGAATAAACGAATTTAATTATTTAACAACATTTCCTTAATGAGGTGAGAGAACACTGACCCCTAAAAATGGAGGGTACAACAGGTCTGTGTGTACAGCTCACATCAATATCGACAAGTGTATGCATATGCAGAAGAGCACGGAAACACTTTTTATGAGACCTTTACGATTTTAAAACACGCGCGTTTTTTATTATATTATATAATCCTCGAGCAAACACTTACAATATTTATTACTTTGCTTATCGAATATGTCATAAATTTTGGTGGATTTTAAATTTTTTCAGAATTTCAACAGAAAAAGTAATCAATACATGTTATCTTCTACTTTAATTCTTATAAACATTTTATTACTTCCTAGAAAAAAAGTTTGAGATTAGAAGTTTTAGATTTTTCGCCCCGAAAATCTGGACTGCCTACAAAATCTTGAGGTGGCACAGTGTGAGGTGTGTGTGTGTCAAAAAGTGCATTGATTGAAATAATATTTTAAGCGCTTCGCAGTTTGGGTCTAAGAGTAGCTCGAATTGCACGAGGAACTGGTGAGAAATATTTTAATCTAGTAATATATAACATAAGACAAAAATTTCCCGGTTATGGGAATCGAAAAACTGCATGTATACTGCCTAAAATGATGTTCCGATCAATGGTAGGCAGTACAGAGGCATAATACTGGCATTTCGTGAACTGAAAGTGGCCGTCGTAGGCTTGGGCGATCTTTTTAGTTTTAGCAAAATGCTGCGCAAATGTCCCTACGCCACTTTAAAGGAGAAGGTAGGGGAAAGTATTTGTTAATATTTTGTTTTTCAATATAAAAATATTTTCAATATGAAAATTTTCAAAATGTAGATTCTAATTGGAGGGGATTACACCAAATAGGCTTATAAAAGTATGGTCTGACTTCAATATCACATAATGTGAGATTTTCTTGGTTTGAAATTATCATAAAATAAAATTAATAACAAAATTAAAGCAAATAAAATTCACAACTCTTTCTTCATGTTAAAAAAACTCTTAAAAAATACTCATAATGTGAACAGTTTTTGTTGCATTTGTTGTATTTTATTTTAATAAATTTTTTGAAGACTTTATCTTCGCTTGGCAGACTTTTGACCACACTTTTCTTGCATTACTACTGCAAGACCGAACGTTTGGCTTTTGTCTACTTTCGGGGCGGAGGCTCTCATTAAATGTCGGATCAGAAAGTCTATAGCGTATCCATACTGGTGCAGAAAAGATAAGTATAGCAAGCGGCAGCAATTATCACGTCGTGACACGTTCCCACGACTGTCGGTTCTACGTTACTGGAACGACCCGGATTTATATCGGGCCAAGGACTGTCACTTCAGCAGCATTCCCCATATATGTATGGGAAATGTTTATGCTGTTACAACAACAACATCACGCCGTAACAAATATTTTTGAACTGATGTGAAATACAACTTTGAGTGAGAAATTTAACGACATTTTTTCAGTCAACTGCATTCGAATGCATAAAATCTTTAAATAAAATTGAAATTAAATAGCAACAGACAAAATCATTTAATTATAGTAAGTGACGGCATATAACTTTCACGAATATACACCTCATTAAATGACTCTATTTATAAAATTTTCGAAAAAGTGTACCTTAATACAATCGAAAAAATTACATGGCAAAGTTTCACGCACAAAAGAAATTTTAAAGTCGGAAATCAAGAAATCTTCAGTGAAGGGATTTTTGCTCGATTGACATACATTTTTTCAAAATACGAGGGGTGCCTTTTATTTGGCAGGATTTGGCAACCCTGGTGTTGCAATCTGGCAACTGACAGCTATATCGCAAAGTTTGACATTTTTTGGCTTTTAAGTACTCAGAACGTTTTGAAATACCAGCGCTATTTGTGTTGTTTACAGTAACTTAAAAGATTCATCTCGGTCCAAAAATGGAATTAAATCGTGAACATTTTCGTCCGATTATTTTTTACAACTTTCGACGTGGATTAACTCAGCAACATTGCATGGATGAACTTAATTCATTTTTTGGCGATGAAGCTCCATCAAGGACCAGTGTTTATCAATGGTATGGTGAATTCAATCGTGATCGTAGTTCACTCCAAGACGAATTTCGTGAAGGTCGTCCAAAATCAGTTGTTGTTCCGAAAACCATTGATGCTGTGCGCGAACTGATATTGCAAGATCGTAATGTGACTTATCGTGAGATTGAGACAATCTTAGGCATTAGTGGGACCAGAATACATTCAATATTGCATAAACATTTGACTGTCAAAAAAATTTGTTCGCGTTGGATCCCACACAATTTGCCAATCGCTCAAAAACAGGCTCGTGTCGATTGGTCGAAGGAAATGCTTAAAAAATACGATCGCGGGGCTTCGAAACACGTCTATGACATCGTGACAGGTGATGAATCATGGATTTACGCGTATGAGCCCGAAAGTAAACAGCAGTCGACTGTATGGGTGTTTCAAGATGAGCCAAATCTAACAAAAGTTGTTCACGCACGAAGCACTTCCAAGCAAATGGTCGCCTGTTTTTTCGGAAAAACTGGACATGTCGCAACCGTACCACTAAAACAACGCAGAACAGTAAATTCTGAGTGGTACACAACCATTTCTTTGCCAGTTGTCTTCCAAGAAATTAGGAAAACCAATCGCCAAAGACGGATCACTCTTCACCAGGACAATGCGAGTTCTCACACATCGGCTCAAACAACTGCATTTTTGAGCACCCAAAACATCGAATTAATGGGTCATCCGCCGTATAGTCCTGACTTGGCACCGAATGACTTCTTTTTATTCCCGTACGTAAAAAACAAACTGAGAGGTCAACGTTTTTCAACACCTGAAGAAGCAGTTGCGGCATTCAGAATGCATGTTTTGGAGGTACCTCATTCAGAGTGGCAAAAGTGCTTCGACAATTGGTTCAAACGCATGCAAAAGTATATGAATCTTCATGGAGAATATTTTGAAAAACAATAAAGTGATTTTCGATGATTAAAATTTGTTTTTGTTCTCTAATCCCGAAATATAAAAGGCAACCCTCGTATACATATATTCAAATTTGCTTCTTCCCTGACGCTACGTAAGTTATTTTTTTATATTAAATAGTTTCATTGGTATTTACACTTTTCGAGCACTTTTTATGTTTTCTTCTAACACGATGATTCCATTTATTGTTTAATGGAGTTGAAATTTGAACTTTATATTCATAACAATGATACTTTCGCCTCGACACTGGGTATTCATTTGTTATTAATAATTTTGGAGCAATTTTTTTTTACTTTTTCCAAAAATTTGTTTTCAGAAAGTTTGCAAAAATTAGCATAAAATATTGGACACGTTTTCGAGACTAATTTATTTTATTGCGGGGAAATGAAATCCATTATATTCGCGTAAAATTTTTTCACAAATATTTTAAACTGTATTATGATCGATCTTTAGCTCCTGGGCGATGCTACGAATACTAACATGTCGGTTAACCTCGATTATTTCTGTGATTTTAGCGACATTAGCGACATTTTTTTTAACATCAAAAATGCCTGAACGGAGTCGACGAAATCAAAATTGTAGGTAATTAGATGTTACAGTATAGGCACCATAAACACTATTCACAATTTCAGCCTGGTTTGCATTTTCGTCTTTATCAACAAACAAAAAAAAAAGAGAAAAAAAGAACCCCCTTACACTGATCTCTTTCTCATATTCAAGGGGGCATCTTGTTTTTTCCACCAATAATCTATAACAGCAACTGAATGGCTTTTTGTGTGGCAATTTTTATGGTGGTAACGCAGCCGCAGGATTACGTATGCCTATCGAGACGAGATCGAGGTAAGAAAAAAAATTATATATTTTATATTTCACTTTATTTCATTGGTGACATAATCACCCAAATAATAACAGACATGTCCAATAGATGCATTATTACACTTATTTTCATTTCACTCTTCATATTAATAATTTATTTCAGACGAAGAAAATTCTCATTTCAATACACTTTTTTAAGCTTTTCTTAATTTCGCTAAGCTTTTGAATGAATACCCAATTTTTATGTTTGCATATGCTTTTTTCAAAACACAAATCCTACACAATTTTGATTTCATTATTTGAAGTCTTTTATGTTTTGCTATGCGCCAATATCCTTGAAGTGCTAACCTTTTGGGCTGTGTACTCGTATACTCGTATTTCCACCGATCGGACTGCTGACAGCAGTTTGAGGTGGTTAAGTCTTAAACTGATGTTGATATGTGTCAGCATAGACATTTATAGTTAGGCAACTTAATGGCTTATCTACTGTTTAAAACAAATTTTATTGCAAATGATAAGGACAATTATCTCTATTGCTGACAAGAATATGTTGTTGTGCATTATAAAAACGCAAGCAATTATAGCCACTCGATATCGCCCTGGGTATAGCGTTGACTTCATATTATATTTTTGTTAACTGATTGCTTGCGAAAAATTCTTCTACTGGGTTTTATTGCATATTATATCAACAGTGCACCGTTAGTAAATACAAAGTATGTATGTATGTGTGTAATTTATATTAGAAAAACGCCATGTATGCCCAACTATAAATTCTTTGTTAGTATAATATTTCTTGAATGGTGATATAGCTCGGAATAACATTTTTGTAAACTATTAGAATATAGCAAAACCTCAAATTTATGACACTGCTCTTATATACTCGTATATTAATAGATCATACATAAATATTTGACCACTAAGAGGCCTATTCAGTGGTAGAGAACCGAAATTATAAGCCTAGAATTTTAACTAAAATTAACCATAATTTTTTCGCATTTCTCGAGCCGAGCGTCTCTTAGCATGTAGATTTTTATACTTATATATTTTTCTATGTAGGCGAATATTCTAAATTTGAACTACGGGGTGGGCCATATAGCGTTTGCTTTTTGAACCACCTATTTTTTTGAGAATGGTAACACAAGTGACATGTCAAATGTGTTCATAATTTACTTAAAGGCTTGACATTTACGAAATGGGACGCTATACGCTTCAACAAAATTGGGAAATACTGAAAACCTATTTCCAAAGTGTTGAGTCGTTTTTTTCTTTTCTGATTTTCACATCTGTGGCTATGTCAATAAGCAAAATTGTCGGTTTTGGGGCTCAGAAAATCCACACGTTACTGTAGAGCAGCAAATGCATCCACAACGAGTCACTGTTTGGTGCGGTTTTTGGTCTGGCGGCATCATCGGGCCATTTTTTTTCGAAAATGAGCGAGGAGCCGCGATTACAGTAAATGGCGAGCGTTACCGTGACATGCTCAACGAGTTTTGTTTCCAAAAATTGAAGAGGATGACATGGACGACATTTGGTTTCAACAGGACGGTGCAACTTGTCACACTGCCAAAGTTACACTCGAACTTTTGGCTACCGGTTTTGAAAACCGAATTATTATTGCTGATTATTCGAACGCTCCCAGTGTGCTCCCAACAGCGTTGTTTCCGTTTTTCGAGAGAGGGTTCTACTGCTCAATTCCCTACTGAGTTACACTTGTTGGCGAGAGTTATCCTTCGTTTAATCTCTAGACTGACGCCGTTCAGACTGTTTACACTCGTTCCTAAATAAACAAAGTCCTTCACCACTTCCAATTCGTGGCGTGTTGTCCCAGACGCGAGGACGCTTTGTATGTTGACACCAGGTACTTTTTTATTTGTAAAGATTTCGTACATAAATTATCTTAATCTACATAAACAAGATTAATAAATTTAAACAAGAATATAGGATACAATGTCCTAAGTTGAGCTCTTAGCATCTGTGACTAATATGTTATATACATATGTACGTTTGTGATAATAATTATTACGAAGAGAGTTTGCATATTAATCATTAGTAAATACAAGCGTAGATTATTTTAGAAGTATGATGAAAAAAATAAAAAAAAACATTATACAAATAACAAGATTATGGGGTATAAGTTAAAAACAGACGATACAAATTAAAAATCATAGCATTAAAAATTTTTTGACATTTAATGTCTTCTCATGCTTTAAAATTTTTGAAAGTTATACTCATATCGAATCTAAGTTCATTTCCGTCAGGTTTAGAGCTGTGCGGTATCTATAGTAAAGGTTGGTTAAGTTTTAAGGACCGGTGTTGATTTTGAATAAAATACAATATTTTTAGAAAACTATTGTCATTTCTCTTTATTATGATAATATTGGTATGGCTCAATTACGTATGGAACATAATATTATATTGGCCAAATGGCCGCCGCAGCCTCGGCAGCACACCTCCATCCGATGGTCCAAATTTTCGATGACGCTGAGGCATAATTGAGGTTTTATGCCGTTAATGTGCCGAATTATCTCATCCTTTAGCTCTTGAATTGTTGCTGGCTTATCGACGTACACCTTTTCTTTCAAATAACCCCAAAGAAAGAAGTCCAACGGTGTCCTTGACTTTAGGTGTGGTTCACATTCAACATCGGCCCTTGAAATTTAACCACCCTTTTTAATATCGGTAGAACCCCATTATTTTGCACCAATTTGGTTTTGTGAAGATAGATAAAGGCCTCAGGCGGAATAAATCATATTATAGTTCCAGAGAGTTTTTTATGTACTCTTCGTTAGTGTAGAATGGCTCATTTATAAGATTGTTCATATTGCAGTTCAGGCATCTTTGTATGTGCTTCTACTATGACTATTAGACTGTGGAAAATTACTTATGCCAGTTCCAGTTTATGTGTAAGATGAGACAGTGAATTGCTTAAGTGGTAGAATGGTTGTATTAAAAACCAAACTTTTTTTCGCTTACGAGTTTATTTTCTACACAAAACTTGATTATATTATTATTTATGAGAGCTTCATATTTCTTGCTGATATTAGTGAGATGGCTTATGGGGCATGAGTTATTTATAACAGTAGGATCTTTGTCTCTTTTGGGTATAACGATGATTTTCGCCTTTTTCCAATTTATTCAACAAATTATTCAACAATGAGCAATATTCTAACATCATTGTAAATGGTAAATTTTTTAGAAGGTATGTTATCCAGGCCAGATGATAGTTAGCAGGTATTTTCTCTTACTCTCTTTCACCGTAAAACCCTCTTTCTCTGCTTCCTTTTCCAGACTGGAGTATGTTGAACCTATGGCGCGGTGGTTCAGGCTGACAATATCAATGTAGTCAGCAGAAGATCGTTTTGTAGTAAATAGTGCCAAAGTGGTTTAACTCAGCAGCACGCTGCCAAATCCCATTGCTCAACCATAAATGGTTTCGAAACTATACAATAATAAGGTATTGATTTGTATGGGAACTGTCACGCCTCTTTCACCTATACCTAAACCTTTAATTTACCACTTTTCTGAATAGTTAAGGTATTACACTCCTGCAAAGGGGAGATCAAATCTCTTGGGTGTGCAGGTAACACTTCTCTAATCTGGGTTCCAGGGCATAGGAACAAAGAGGGAAATGAAATTGCTGATGAGCTTGCCAGGTAGGGAACTAAACTAACTAACAGTTGTTAAAGGGGAACTGAACAAATTATTTTTCAGGAAAGCGCAGAATAGATGGAGCTCCATTTCTTCATGTGGTTTTTTGAAAACCTTTTGGCACCAGTACAATATACGAAGTACTCAGAAAGCCCATTGGATTCCTAGCCATTCAATTTGCAAACTCGTAGCTGTGTTTACCGGTCACTGGACGATCGGCACACACGCGGAAAAGATAGGGTTACTATTTAACCCCCATTACAGAAGCTGTGAGGATCTTTTAGAGAAGGAGACTGTTGAGAATTTTCTCTGCAAATGTCCGGATTTGGCAGCTAGACGATTAAGATCATTGTGTGCTCCTTTCCTCGACAGTCTGGGGCAATGCGCCAACCTAAATCCCATCAATCTTCTCCATTATATCAACAGCTCTGGCTGGTTGTAGATATCTGATTGTTGGAACTCTCATAATGGTTTCAAAACGGCGCTTTAGTGACGACGACGTTCGACGTTCATTGAAAAGTGTTCATGGCGCGTTCAGGCCAAGTTATGGTATTCAGCGATGGGGTCAATTTTCGGCTTAATGGCTACGTCAATAAGCAAAATTGCCGTATTTGGGCTGAAAGCAACCCGAAGTCATTCAAGAACCAACAAACAGCCATTGCATCCGTTAAAAACAACCGTTCGGTGCGGTTTATGGGCTGGAGGAAGCACTGGTCCATATTTCTTAAATATGGCGCCAATGCAGCAGTGAATGGCGAACGCATCCCCTCATGATAGATTCTCCTCCAGCGAGGCACTCAAACTGGTGTGTTCGGACAGCTAAATTACAGCGCAATTGTGTCGAACACTTGAAAATTAAAAATAAATGTGATGAATGGTTCAACTCTAAATTGAACACCTTTTAATCGCTAAGAGCACGGCTATTTTGAATAAAAATGTTGTAACCTTAAAGAATCTAAATTTTTTCTGGTTTAATTTTTAAACATCTAGGCTCGTCTTTTGAAATACTCATTACAACTACTTATACAGATTTTACTATTCATTAAAATTATAAAAAATAAATTATATTGTACGAGTACTGCAAAACCTGCAAAGTATTCCCTTTTATTTTTTGTACTAGAGTGTATGTAGTTAAAACTGTCTAAGTGTTTTTGGAGGACATGAATTGCAAGCTTTTTATCATTTCTTCTTTCTAATACGCAAATCAAAAAAGTTATCGCTTCATCATTAAAGGCATTTCATCAGATATTGTTACCGTTCCAGCCGCTGCGGTATACAATAGGTGGTGATATATCATCGTGACTTTTGCTCATGAATTGTATCTATCGAGAGGGCACTTTAGTGCTCAATTATCTACTCAGTCGGATGTTGCATTTTTTTTGGAAAGGGTGATTCATTGTTGGATCATAAGAAATAATTCGTTCGGTTATCATTTAGCAGCTTACAAATATTCTTAATTTCTTTATTCAATTTGATTATACTCGTATTACATTTTATGCCACTTATGGCACTATGGGCGGCCGCCGTAGCCGAATGGGTTGGTGCTTGACTACCATTCGGAATTCAGACAGAGAACGTAGGATCGAATCTCGAAGAAAGACCAAAATAAAGAAAAAGGGGTTTCTAATAGCGGTCGCCGCTCGGCAGGCAATGCCGGAGTCGGCTTACAACTGTAGGTCCCTCCATTTGTGGAACAACATCAAGACGCGCATCACAAATAGGAGGAGGAGGTCGACCAAACACCTAAAAAGGGTGTACGCGCCAATTATATATATATAACTTACAGTATTAGCTAAAACTGAAATCCAAATTACTGCATCATTTAACAAACTACAAGCGCACTCGCATCTTGGCATTCACGTTAGGTTAGGGTTAAGTTAGAATGGTTGCCCAGACAGTGAGCACATTTGAACGAATAAATTAAATTCAGCCTTTATGATATCAGTTTTGTGGATTACGTACGATGACTGAGGTTCGGTTGTGTTAATCGCTTTAAGCTGCTGATGAAGTTCATCAGTTTTTTGATATCAAGGCCTGCTATAACAGACAGACGGGACAAATAAGTGAAAACCAAGATGCTTAAATCTTAGCCTGGCGAGAGCAGGCAGCTAAGGTGAAGGTGCTGAGATGATTCCTGCTCATCCTCCCTACAGCTGACGTAAAATGGTCTCGAAGTAATTCCAAGTCTCGCAGTATGCATACCACGCGGATAGTGTCCTGCGAGGACCCAAGAAATTTGAGAGCTGGGATTTGGTCATCACTCAGATGATACGCTCTTGGTCATGGGATTTCGCGACCTTACAAGTTTGTGTACTTATCCAGAGCTCGCGAAGCCCATAGTTCCATGAGTAGCGCGCAGGTGGTCAGTAACATCTCCATCCTCTCTTTTCGTGGGAAACTACCTCACATGTCTCTTGTCTAGAATTAGTAGAAGAGTTCGTTGAGTTCCTTAAAACGGAATAGAGAATCTCGCTTTTTTAAACCAAGTGCTACTTCGGACAAGATAGGCAATAGATAACAAGTAAAATTCTCGCCTGAAAAAAAACCGCATATTACAAGTCCTTCACCATGCCCGCCCTATTGTATGACAGAGGAACGCTCGAGAGAATGCATATGCATAATGCAGCTTCGGTGGTTGTGATATTCATACGAATTGAGAGAACTGCCACGGCCATAATTCGATGTGGTATACGCTGAAGGCGTAGAAGAAAGTAGAGAACAACTTCACGTTCTGTTCCTTCGTTCTCGGTCTTATCTTCTTCTGTCGTAAAATAATTCTCTCTTGTGACGAAGCTTTTTCCTTAAACACAACACAGAATTCGCGTTCTTTTGCATAACAGATGTGATAAACATGTCAGAGGCGGTCATGCAGAGGTGGTCTCTTCAAAGATCAGTTAGAAAAAACTTCCCCTTTGGGATTGTACCCGCAAATAAAATCATATCATACATATTTTTAGATTGAAGAGGAGCACCTGTATATTTTTCTGATTAATTTATTATGTACTAGTATTTATAATCTACCCTTGTTATCATGCTATAGTTCATATCTTACGCAGATTTTGATTTCAAGAAATTAAGTATAAATTTAATAATCAATTCGTGTGCAATGAGATATAATTCATTACGTCAATTGATTTGTTGATCGATTGTGTTATCACTCACGTCGAGTGGAATATCGATATCTTCGATGTGCTTATATATCTTTGTACATACGAGTATACATATGCATATTTATACTGTTTATACACTAAGCGACAACCGAAAGTAAAAATATGTACCTATCAATGGGTTCAATACCCATTTGCCTCGTAGAATTTGACCGCATTAGGCTTAATGTGTAAATATTGACAACGAATCGACTACGCTTAATGTCTCTTGGCCGAATCGAATACTTGTAAGATAAATTGTTCTGAGAGTCGGACAGATGCATACATATATATATATATACTTATATAATATGTATATGCAAGTAATTCTCAATTCATACTGGAAATTTTTAACATAGAATTACTAATTCCAGAGAAGAACTGTATGAAGCCTTTTATGTATTATATTGTAGTATTTATGTAAAATTTTATAATCTATCATAAAAGTACTTTTTACAGAAAGTATAACTAAACACTTTTTAAATAAAATTTAGTTTGTTTAAAATTAATTAACGCTTTCATTGAGGTGCCTTTAGTGAGATGTGAGTGCTAATTCATAATTTGAATTCCTACCATATACAGTTTTTTTATGAAACATATGTAGACCAAGTGGTTCGTTTGAATTTCGCATTTATTGCTCTTAAAGTCCTCTGTAGTACAGGGTGTCCATTGGCAGATCTAGGATCTAAAAGCTAAATTAAAACAGAGTTACCAATGATAACATTATATTTCTATAACTATTATTTAAATTAATAAATACAATTGTTAGCCAAAAATATAATTATTTCCTCTAAATGTTTATCGTTACGACGGATACACTCTTAGAATCTGGCATCCGTACTCCGTACCACTCGCTGGAGAAGTGATATCGGGATGGCTCACGAACGATATTTTCTTTTAGTGCTGAGAAGGTCGCTGGGTTTGATAAACTTTATGTTTGGGGTACCCTCTCAGAAAAAAGTTCATCAGGGTTAGATCGGGCAACCTCTTAGACGGATACACTCTTAGAATCTGGCATCCGTACTCCGTACCACTCGCTGCAGAAGTGATATCGGGATGACTCTCGAACGATATTTTCTTTTAGTGCTGAGAAGGTCGCTGGGTTTGATAAACTTTATGTTTGAGGTACCCTCTCAGAAAAAAGTTCATCAGGGTTAGATCGGGCAACCTGGGTGGTCAATATATAGTATGTGTCCGAGTGGTTTATCAGTTGTCAGAAGTCACCCAGTATCGCTATGGTCTCTCTGGCCGCGTATGGCGTGGCGCTATCTTCCTGAAACCATGCTTGTGTACTGAAGGAATCGTTGAGTATGCGCCATTAAGAGTCAACGTCCTTAGAAATTGCTTGTCCTTGACGATTTTCAAAAAAATATGGTCCAAATATTCGACTGCTTGGGAATGCACACCAAACCATCTCTTTGGGGCTGTGAAGTGCCGGTTAATGTTTTAATATTGGGTTCTGTCCTTTACGTGACCATTAACGGTATCTTTGCTTATATACATTTCCATTTAAATGAAAATGTGCTTCATATTCCAAACGATAGTGTTTGAGGTACGATTACGGTAGCGTTTACATGATTAAAGGATTTGGTAAATAAAATTATTAAATGCCATTGCCATTTAATTTTAAAGAAAAAATAATAATTAATTCATAAGAAAATTTAATTAGAGGTTAGGAAATGTGTAGAAAGCCAAATATGTTCCAAAAACTGAACGAAACTTTAACTAAAATTATTTCTGTTTGGCGTATAGCGGTTGCCACTCCAAATGACAAATTTCGGAGTGTATTTCTGCCATGAAAAAGGTCCTCATAAAAAATCATCTGCCGTATGGTGGCGGGCTACAACTATAGGTGCTTCCCTTTGTAGAACAAATCAAGACACACTCTGCAGGTTGATATATGTAAGGGTAAATGTCAATATCTGGGATACTTTATTACACTTTGATCCTATGGAAGTACTTGTTTTGTTTTCTCTTAGATCGAGAATTATTTTATTTACAATTCAAAGGAAAAAGATAACGTAAAAAAATGAAAGCTTTGAATTCCTCTGTTGCACAATTTCTGCAGCTACATGGTGAAGCATACGATGTATTTACCAATTTTCATTAAAATCGAAACGATGAAGTTTTTAGGAGGGTATCTACACTTGACGTGTTTTACCGCATATAAAAGTGATAAATTGAGAGGTTTAGAATTTTAAATTTAAATAAAACAACGCAAATGCAACGTAATTCGCTCATTTGTAAACACCAATTTTGAATGACTGGCTGGAGGACTTCAATCGGTATCTTGTGAATAACTTTAGTAATGTTGGCTTCCAATTTCTCAATCGAAGCTGGTTGAAGCAAAAAGCATTAAGACTTTAGAATACACAAATAAAAGTCCAAAGGTGTGATATGACACAATCGGTTATCAGAAGACAAGGGATAAATTGCTCACCTAAACGACGATGCAGTAAAACCATTGTTTCACGGGCTGTGTGACAAGGTGTTACTTGGGGAACCAAATGTTGTGGAGATTCCGGCCTTCAATTTCCGGTATCAAAATATTGTTTATCATGGCGCAATAGCGCCGGGTTGATGATTCCTCCAGCCGATCTGCCGCAACAAACGGTTGTTTTCAAATGATGTAGTGGCCGTTTGTTGGTTCTTGAATGGCTGCGGGTTGCTCTTCAGCCCAAATGCGGCAATTTCGCTTATTGACCTAGCCATTAAGCCGAAAATTGGCCTCATCGCCACCATAAGTTGGCCTGAGCTCACGATGAACACTTTTCAGAGAGCGTCCATTTTCGTAATACAGTTGTACGAGTTGTAAACGTTGTTGAATCGTAAGTCTTTACATGATTAAATATCAATGAATACTGAAAAAAATTATGTATTTAGTTTGACAGCAGTTTCGCGTGATTTGTCAAAAAACTGTATTGGGAAAAGCACCTTCAATCTGATCACTCTTTATTAAAGTAACAAATGATTACAAAAAAAACCAGTCGAGAGACTACAATATGTACAAGGTGACACAAAATTAGTTACCCTAATGATTACCATTTATGGAACAACATCAAGACGCACACCACAAACAGGAGGAGGAGCTCGGCCAAACACCCAAAAAGGGTGTACGCGCCAATTATATATTTAACGAAAGTTTTATAATTTTTGCAAATCATGTCGCACGTCGAATATATTTGACACTTGTGAACTTGAAAGCAACAAAATAAAGAAATCCGTTATTCAAATTTTTTTAATTTAGTACAAAAGTTATTCAAAAACAAAACTGGAAGATTAGTTTTGCGCTACCATGCACTCGTATTACGACACGGAAGTTCTTTATGAAAAACGAGTATCTGATTTCAACATAAACTGCACCCTTTACTTATTTTGATTACCATAAAAATTGTTTCTGATTCTGAGAATCGTATATACCATCTGCATATTTATTACTTCAGATTGCATAGGTTTCTTTTGATGAAATCAGGTCTTAATGATATTACAATCAATAATTTATGAAAGAGATAGTTTGGCCAATGGGTATACTCGTATATGTATGCGATTATATATTTCGATTATAAATAGTAATAAATTAACTTAGTCATCAGATTAAAGGTCGTTTGCGCCAAGTTATAAATGCGCTTTAAGGAAAACATGATCGGGTGAAACTTAGTCACTAAATGTACATATGTATTATCAGGAAACAGTTATGAGCCGACATAGTAACATATGTGGTAACCGTTTTTCTAAAGGGGATTTTTTTAATATTTTGGTATTACGCCGCTTATTGTTTTCATGATTTTCATTTCCGAAAAGGGTTACGTGGCTTCTCTTTGTTTGTTGTGGTGTAATCGTTATTGGACACTTAATATTGGATTGCCAAGCCAAGCCAATAGCGAAGTAAGTAGCTTTAGCTTGTTTACTGTATGCTTAATTGAGCGGATTAATTTCTTGCTATTGGCGGCCGCCGTAGCCGAATGGGTTGGTGCGTGACTATCATTTGGATTTCAGAGAGAGAACGTTGGTTAGAATCTTGGTGAAAGACTAAAATGCAGGAAAAGTTTTTCTAATAGCGGTCGCCCCTCGGCAGGCAATGGCAAACCTCCAAGTGTATTTCTGCCATGAAAAAGTTCCTCATAAAAATATCCCTCTATTTATGGAACAACATGAAGACGCACACCATAAATAGGAGGAGGAGCTCGGCCAAATACCCAGAAAAGGTGTACGCGCCAATTATATATATGTATATAAAGGGTGATTTTTTTAACTATTATCTCTTTAAACTGTCACTGTCAAACATCTTCAGTTTGGTCTATAATTTAACCATAAATCTCTTGCAAACAAACAACGCTTGTAAATCATTGAATTTTATTATCAAACTGCGGGTTCTGTTAAGAAAGTTTATCGCGCGCTTCTTCCAGTTTATAGTCAGTTTAATTGACCCACTGAAGCGGCTATTCGAGCTATTGTGACTAAATTTAGAACCAAATTTACATTATTGGACATCAAACCACCAACACGCTTACGTAGAGTGCGAACTGAAGAAAATATCGCAGCTGTATCGGCCAGTGTTAATGATGACCATCAATTATCGATTCGTCGCCGTTCGCCGTTCGCAGCAATTGGGCCTCTGTTACTAAACAACGTTAAATTTGCGAAAGGATTTAGGTGTGAGGCCTTTCAAAATACAGCTGGTGCAAGAATTGAAGCCGAACGACCTACCGCAACGCAGAATTTTTGGTGAATAGGCTCTTGGAAAGTTGGCCGAAGATCCACTTTTTTATCGAAAAATTGTGTTCAGCGACGAAGCTCATTTTTGAATCAATGGGTACGTAAAAAAGCAGAATTGTCGATTTTGGAGTGAAGATCAGCCAGAAGAATTGCAAGATCTACCAATATATCCAGAAAAGGTCACAGTTTGGTGCGGTTTATGGGCTGGAGGTATCATTGGGCCGTATTTCTTCAAAGATGCTGCGAATCGTTACGTAACTGTGCATGGTGAGCGCTTGCCCAAAATGCAAGAGCTTGACTCACATGCCACACAGCACGCGTAACAATGGACTTGTTGAGAGGCGAGTTCAGTGAACATGTTATTTCAAGTTCAGGACCTGTCAATTGGCCACCCAGATCGTGCGATGTAACGCCTTTAGATTATTTTTTTGTGGGGCTATGTTAAAGCTCATGTCTATTTAGACAAGTCTGCTTCAATTAACGCATTGGAAGACAACATTAAAGCATTTATATGTGAGATATCGGCCGAAACATTGGAAATATAATATAATAGTATGCCAAAATTGGACTAAGCGGATGGACCATTTGAAGCGCAGTCGCGATATGGACTGTACTATCGATTTAAATAAAAATTTCATGAATTTTACGTGTGGTTTTTTGAAAAACTTTCCTATAGCTCTTAAAAAATCACCCTTTATATAATTTCTTGCTGCTTATGTGTAACTGCATGCGAATCTTCCGATTCCTTCAGGTGTGTGGCATATACATATATATGTCGGGGGGCTTGTTTGAGAGCTTGAGACTTTAAAATGATGGCACAAAAAATAAAAATCGTTGGAATGATTTTTTTTATTATAATCTGGTAGATAATTTCACGGCATACATTTTTTGAATATGATATAAAGTATTCATATGGTCGCCGCGGCTACGAGTTACATGGCCCATTCGATCAGTCCAATTTTTGACTGCTTTTTCCAATAAATCTGAAAAATAAATCTAAATGAGCCCAACCAACAAAAATGCAGAAAAAATTTGGCTTCAATTCTTGCACGGCCTTCATTTTATAGGCACGTCAGCCAAGACCCTTACGCTGGCCATTAGCACATTTTAAAGACTCGCAATTTCTTATCTTCTGCAATGGGTTTTCCGCCTGGATGTGTGCTCTAGTGACGCTACATGTCAAACGATCATCCAATTGTCATTGTGCACCACTCTATAAGTATTCTTTTGCCACTTTTTCCAATATAATGAGTGCATCGTTCCAATATGAGGCACTCAAATTCGTTGGCTTTTCTACGCAGGTGCTAGCGAAGGCATGTAAAATTACAACCGTCATATTTGTGGGAAAGTTATACGAAAAAAAATATGAACAAACAAAATATTGGCTGCGCTGGTATCAGGAATAGGTGAAAGCTAGCAGTGTGAGCAGTGTGACCACATTCATTGGCACCTTCCTACTCATAATCTATTTAACTTGTGACAGTTTTACAGCGAATTGACAGGACAACCTATTCCAGAATTACGAGATTTCCTCACTGCAAATGATGGCAGGTGCCAATTTGTTTTCCACCATATTTACAGCTAAAATTTTCTACGTAGTCCAAGGACATAGTCCAACAAGTTAAGAACGACGATTATCGACATTTCGGCGCCTATCAAACCACACTTATCGATATCGATAGTTCACATGCCGCTAAAAAACACTCCATATATAATTGCCCTTACACCCTTTGTCGTGTATAATGGCTGAGCTCTTCCTCTGTGTGCCGCTTGATGTTTTTTCCAGAAGCGGAATAGACGTCTCCGAACGCAGATAATTCTTTAAGAGTAATTTTTTAAAGGCAGAAGCCCATATTTGTCATTGCCTGCCAAGGGGCAACCGGTATTGGAAGGAATTTGTTCTATCATTTGATATTTCATGCCCGGGGTTTCGAGTTCCGAATGAAGGTCATGCACCAACCCATTCGGCTACTGCGGCCGCTACGTTATATGATATATAAATATATTAACATATACATACATATATGTATGTATGTAGTCCGTATTATTTCACAGTAGCTAACAGCCTGTGCGGAAATTATGATTAAAATTTCTGCCGTTAAAGCTATGAGTGGTGCTCGCCACATTAACTCTCCAACTGATAATACAATATGAGCGAACAGCGGATAAATACCCTAAAATAAATCGAAATAATTTTGAACCAAGAATTAGCCTTTGAGAGGACAGTGCTGGTTCTCGCTACATGCTTAGGCATGCTTTCAGCTGCCTACTTTTAAACACCACTGTGCTATGGAGTGGAAAATTGCCACATTATAAAACTTTGAAATCGTTTTGAAATTGTGTTTTATTTATTTATTGAATTTGAAAAGCTTTCATTACTATTCGAAGTTGCAGTAAACTCAAGAGTCAGTTGTGCTTAAGGTAGTTTCTGGCTTCCAGTAGTACAGTTTAAAAAAAAATCAAGCTGTTGCCAAATTCGCTTTTTCGTGGAAATGGGCTTCAAAATGAATCCAAATGTATTGATTAAAAATAAAATAGTAATGATTACGTGACCCAAAAACTTTCCAATTTAACTGAAAATATGTATATATACACACGAATAAATTTCCCAAGTGAGACGCCACACACAGTGATTCTGTCAAATTCGCTCAGAGCAAAGTAGCTGTACCACGATCGGCGCCACCTTAGTATTCTCTGCATCGTTCGTCTAAACAACGACTGATTAGACGAGTGTGTGAATACGTGTGAACTAAGCGAGCAGAATTCGGCTGCCGAGTACACGGTGACGTACCAGCCTAAGTTGCTCGCTCAATTCCGCTTTTCACCGTAGCTGAAGGTCAATCTATATTGCTCTATGAAATTAAACGCAAAAAAAAACCGAAAAAATTGTTCGGCTTCTTCTATTCGTCACTTCTCTGCTCGCTATCTCTCTGCTCGACTAACTCAATGAAAAATTTGCATGCGAAAACAAGAACAAAGTTACTGAGGAAGATTTGCCGCTAGTGAGTACGGTTATACCGCATAAAACTGGTATAACTCACTATCTTACAAGCACATGTAATTTAAGGCAGGTCTATTTCAGCGTTGCCAAGCTATGTTCATTTATACCAGATGTTTCATCTATTCGTCACTTCTTAACGCTTGGTGAAAAGAAGAGGCCTATTATTAAGCTCTCAAACTAAAAAATGACTTATAAAGGGTGTTCAGATTGGAGGTACTTTTTCCTATAGGGGGCGTTTTTACAGATCACGCATGACTACTGTCAAACTAAATAAATCTTTTTTCAGTATTCATTGACATTTTATCAATGTCGCCTCAACAACGTTTACAAACCGTACTATTATATATTGTATATTATATTACGAAAATCGACACTCTGAGAAAATTTTCTCACACGAGTGAATGACAAACACTATCGCGCCATAATAAAATACGTTTTGATGCCGAACATTGAAGCACGGAATCTCCATAACATTTGGTTCCAACAAGACGACGCTACCTGCCATACAACCCTTGAAACAATGGATTTACTGCGTCGTCGTTTCGGTGAGTAATTTATCTCTCGTCTCGGACCAGTGGATTATACACCAAGATCGTGTGATATCGCACCTTTGGCCTTTTATTTTTGAGAGGATGTAAAGTCCAGATGCTTTGTGGATAAGCCAGTGTCGATTGAGGCATTGGAAACTAACATTACTAAAGTTATTCACGAGATACCGACCGAAGTCCTTCAGCGAGTCATTCAAAATTGGTGTTTACGGATGGCCGAATTACGGCGCAGTTGCGGTCAACATTTGAAAGTGATTATATTTAGAAAAAAAATGGTATGAATGGTTATACAGAAAAATAATAAGGATTGTCCAATCACTTTTACTTTCCGTTGTTTTATTTTAGTTTAAAACTCGACACCTCTAAATTGATCACCCTTTACTTATGCATGTACCAGTAGTTTTGAAGCTGGTGTAAGTCCATTTTTTATTAAGAAAGTCATGTATAATTTAGTGTGCATTTTTTTGTGTATGAATCAAGGTCAGTATCTAATAAAGTAATTCTGCAAATATAGGGTTTTTCAGTAAGAGCGCTTCAACTTTTGAACTTTTTTGAATAAAACATAAACGGTTTGACTCTTTTAACTAATTTTTTTTTTATTATCGAGTTTGAACACATACATTTAAGTATGAAATTCGATTTCTTTTGCATGACCACCGCGTGCACGTTTTACGAAGTCCAATCGTTGAACCCAATTTTCGACCACTCTTTTGCATAAATCGGCCGAAATTCCAGCAATTTCGCGTTCAATATTGGCTCTGAGCTCACAAATCGTCGCCGGCTTGTTACTGTAGACCAATGACTTCACATAACCCCAAAACGGGACGGCTTGTTAAATGGACCGTAAAATGGCCGTAATTCTCTTAAAGTAGCAGCAACAGAACGATTATTTTCATAAAAAATTTACACGATTTGCAGTCGTTGCTCAAGTGTATAGCGTTCCATGATGAAATGTATACTAATGAAGTTTACAAATGACAAGCCTATACATCAGCAAACGGAATAATTTTATTAAGAATTACTATAATTGTTTGGGAAAAGTGGTATAAATCCCATTTACTTAAAATATCAAAGTGAACACTTATAAGATACTTACATATAAGCACTTATAAAACGCTCGTAAAACTAAGAGACTAAGCGTAAAGTGAAGTTAAGCTATAAATAAAGACACACTTATCACTAAATAATGCCTAAGTACTAAATATCTAAACATAAAAAAAGACTATTTGTTGGGTTTATTTTTATAAACAGGGTAGATTGAAATACATTTCACATTAGCGCACATTCGGTAGTATTTTATATGGAAAAAAATTCTGAACATCGTATAAACCAAAATCATTCAACGTTTTAGCCAAGGACTTCATTCTCCTTCATTCTGAATGTGTTTGAGAGAGTGATCGACCATCACTTCCCATAGCATTTAGAAACCAAATTATTTTCAGCTTAGCATGCTTACTTGAGAAGGAAATTTACCGAAACTCTGGAAGGGAAACAATTCACTTTGCGGCCTTTATGAACATAGAACTCGCTTTCAATAACGTTAGGGCTGAGTAAATTGTCACTGCACTACATAGACTAGAGGTAGCAAGACCTATCTGTCTCTGGATCTTGTCCGTACTAGGCTGTAGGGAAATTAATCCTGTGGCGGGAGGCGCCCGAATCACTAGATTCGCGCATTGGGGTACACCGCAGGGTAGTGTTCTCTCTCCTCTCCTTTGATTAGTATATTATTGACGAGCTTCTGATTCCTTTAAACAGGGGTGGGGTAAAGGTGGTAGCATATGCTGATGACTTGGTCCTACTGGTTTCAGGAGTCTTCCCCTCAGTTATGGCTGAAATTTTCAAAGAAGCATTTCAAGTACTCAGTCGATGGGCTGCCAGTTGCGGTCTTAGAGTGAACTCTGATAAGACGGAGTTGCTGCTATTCACCAGAAAATACACGCCTCGAACTTTTAGGCTTACTCAAATACTTGACCCCAAGCTCCATTGGAAGCTGCACACCGAAAATCAAGTTAAGAAGGCCAGTATAGCTTTCTACTCCTGTAAATATATGTTCGGCAAAAAATGGGGTCTCAAGCCACGTGTCGAACTCTGGATGTGCAACTTAGTGGTTCTACCAATATTGATATAACATTGCTATAACACCACTAAATTAGAGTGCACAGTACTACATGTGTTGGCATATTTGGAGCGAGTAGAACATGCCCCACTGCTGCAATCCGTTGTTGCTCAGAGAGCTATTATGTTGAAGGAGGTTGGCCTCTGGAGGCAAGCTCCTGTAGGATATTGTGGCATTTTGAGGCAAAATTCTTGTTCTTGCTCTGTATTTCGATCTCTACAGAACGGATCAAAGATGGAATCAGGAGTTGGAGAGGAGTTTGAGATTTTCTCCAAATCAGCCAATATTTCAGTCGCATTTAAACTATCGAAAACTAGTAGTGCAGGCATCGAAATGCTTAGGAATCGCTGTTGTGGAGAACTTACATAATATCTTTTCCGAAAGTCAAGCTACGATCAAGGCCCTGTAGTTGCCATGTTGCCGCTCTCTTCTGGTCAACTTCTGCAAGAAGATAAAACGGCTCGATCGTGCCAGAAATATTTCTCTTATCTGTGTTCCAGAGCATTGGAATAAAATTGAGGATAAAATTGCCAATAAGCTTGCCAGAAGGAGGTCGATAGAACTGGTTTTAGTTGTCTTCATCTGAGACATCGGCGTCTTCTTGACCGTTGTTAAAAGGAAACTCCCAAATTTGTGGGGATCCTGCAGAGAAAGATACCGCTCAAAGTTCCTTAGTGTGTCTTTTGAGGATAGCCTAAGGTAGCTCTTCAGCCTGGATCCCTTTTCTCTCCTGCACTACATGCAGCACTGGATGGCTTTTTTATGATTTATTTAAACGAGACTCTAGTGCTACTTATAGTGTACCCGTGGTACTCTTGCTATCTAACCTACTTACCTATGCGTGATTAAAATTAAATGATTTTAGAGTTATGTGAATGTGAATGTATAAATGCATTTACGACTCAAAACTAATATCATTTTAATTTCAAATATTCATTCATAAATTTGTTCCGTAAAATATATTTATATTTTTGATTAACCGAAATTATAACATTTTAACTCTGAAAAATATAAAAATGGATTTAGCCGCTATTAACTAATCGAAGAAAAGTGTATTTATTTTTATTCTATGCATTTGAAAAGAAATTCATTGAGACCGCCAGCGATAAAAAATTTTAGATTATCGGCATCTTGAGATCGGTAACGGAAATCAAATTGGTTGAGTTTAAAAAAAAGTATTATTGATAAATGCTAGAAACATTTTCACAAAGCTTTATTGACGAATTACCATCGTTGGTAAGAGGACGCTCTGAGCTTTAGAGAGTTGTTGGCGAAAAATCATTCCCAAAGTTATTATAACACGACAAAGAAATGCGTGCAAATCGTAACTACCCATAAGGAATTCTTAAAAACAGTTTTTGAGATTACACTTATCACGAGTTCAATATCAGTGATTCAATAAGTAGATTAGAGTACTAGTTATCACCAATATTTATGACAGGAATTCAATAATTATTGCCTATTCTGTAGTTGTTGCGTGAATTTCATAACTAATTTGAAATAAAAACTAAATCGTATCTAATAAAATAACTAAGGAAATAAATTACTATATTTTTTTTTAATTTTTTCTGATTTTTATATATTATTTTTTCGAGGTGTTGCGCATTTTCTCAGTATAACAAATGCACGACATTTTTTGGATATGGAGAAAATGCCCAAAACCGTAAAGGAAAAAAATTACAAAAAGTTGACGGGATTTTTGAGCAACATCTAACTTTTTTTATTCATCTAAAATAGTAACCCACTAGCATTCTAATAATAATAATGAGCTACAAAACTGCATACCATACATTTCTCTAGAAATTCTGATTAAAAACCGTGGAGTTGGAATGAAAAGTACGTGAAATTTTCCAATTTTTTTATAAAGTCTGAAACTTGGGTTATGTTAGAGTTTGTGTTAGAGAATGAGCTATATCATTGAATTGATAAACGAATTCCCGGAATTCAAAATACAAGTTTATGGTATTCCGCAAAAGTAATATAATATTATCACCTTCAAAGTACTCCCCATCAATTGCAACGCACATACGTCAGCGTTTGATTCAGCTTTCGAAACATTTCTGGAACTCTATTTTCGGTATAGTCAATAGAGCCGATTGCTTCGGTTCTTTCATGGCTTCCTTTCGGTTGGTAAAACGAGTTCCCCATAGTTGATGGCTAATTTGCGGATATTGATCAAGTTTTCTCTCACTTTATTGATGTTTTCATCAGTTTTCGATGTCGGCGGTCTGCCACCAAGTTCGTCATCCTTGATGGACTCACGATCTCTTCCGAAATCGAAATCCAAATTAGTTGACTTAGAGCGTCAGTCGCGTTTGTTCCGGTTACTTTTTGATCAAGAAAGTATTTATAATTGACGCTGACATACTTTACTGCAGTTGGACTGAGCTCCACCTTCTATTTGTGGTGTGTGTCTTGATGATTTTCCACAAATGGACCAACAATTTTATGCCGCTTTCGAACGGCAGATGCATTTTTTGATGAGGAGCTTTTTATGGCAAAAATACACTCAGAGGTTTGCATTGCCTGTCGAGGGACGACCGCTATAAGAAAACACTTGTTCTATTATTTGGTGCATTAAGGCATTAGATACGAACCCGGGAATTACCGAATGATAGTCACACTCCAACCGCCGTATATAAAGTACATATACCTACTGATTAATGCAAACATTGCAGAAGTAGTGGAGAGTGTTGGACCATAATTGCATTTATATACAAGTACTTATAATATTTCAAGACGACTGACAATGCGTAACGTCGAACGCACACGGAATGGATTTTACACCGTCAGCAAGTTTATGGCGATCTTCCGAAAAAGAGCAGCTTCTCTGATGAGCTGAACAGTGCAGAACAATTTCGCTCGCAAATACAGGATGATCCAAGTCTCTACACATTAGTGAAAAAGCCTTTGATAAATAGTGGTTTAAAAATTCTGGCATATGTATATTATGTCGACGGACACATTAGCGTCATTAGATCTTTCTCCTATATGAGGAGGCTATAACCCTGCTTCCGGTAACGGCTAACTTTAATCCTCTTTATAAGATGCGAAGGGGATACCTAAACTTTGAAAGCTGTATTAAATTCTCTGGTTTTATACCTCGTTGGAGATGAGGTAGCAGCTCTTGCTGTGAGGAAAACTGCTTAGTAGATGAACTTGGAAAGCATAGTATGATCACGCTGATTCTACTTACACATAGAAGATAGTGCTTTGCATGCCTTGTAAACTACTAAGTACTCGCGGATTGTTACTTTAGTGAAATATGAGACAATAGCATGATGGAAAGAATAATGAGATGGCGCCTATCGTGGTACCGTTACTTTACTCTAGTTAATTTGACAATGAGTGACGTCATATTAGCACGATTGTTCTACATATGGTTCAAGCAGCTCACAACGTCCGGGATTAGCCCACGTATCCTCTGGGTAGGCGAAGCATTCCAGGATAGCTGGTTGTGCGCTGGGTTTGGGACCCGCCACTTAAAAATCCCCCCCCAATGAAAAGAACTGCAAAGCCTCGGATGGGAACTGCCTTTACTGATGACGACCCCTGCAAACGAAATAAGGAATATGATTTGAGGGCATGCACCTGGAATGTCCGGTCCCTTAATGGGGAAGGTTCCTCTGCTCGGCTGTTTGATGTCCTCGTGAGAGTAAAGGCTGACATCACTGCCATCCAAGAGATGCGATGGACGGGGCAAGGTAAGAAAACCATAGGACCTTGCGACGTCTACTACAGCTGCCATGTAAAGGAGCGCAAATTCGGTATCGGATTTGTCGTGGGAGAGAGACTTCGTCGCCAAGTACTCTCCCTCACTCCGGTGGACGAGCGTCTCGCAATAATCCGCATCAAAGCGCGATTTTTGAACATCTCGCTAATTTGTGCCCAAGCCCCGACGGAAGAGAAGGACGATGCGACCAAAGATTCCTTCTATGAGCGCTGCCACCGCCATGACATAAAAATCGTGCTTGGCGACTTCAACGCCAGTGTGGGCAAGGAGGGAATTTTTGGTCCCACGGTCGGAAAATTCAGCCTGCACAACGAAACATCCAGTAACGGACAGAGGCTGATCGACTTCGCCGGGGCTCGAAGCATGGTCGTCTGCAGCACCAGATTCCAGCATAAAAAGATAACCAAGCTACCCGGCTGTCCCCTGATCGAAAAACGCGGAACCAGATCGATCATGTTGTGATAGATGGAGGAACACTTCTAGTGTATTAGATGTACGTACGATCCGAGGACCCAACATCGACTTGTATCATTACCTTGTTGCAGCCAAACTGCGCACCCGCCTCTGTGCAGCAAAAAACGTACATCTATCTACGCAAAGAATGTTCAACATTGAAATGATGCAATCACAACAGATAGCCAGAAGATTCGCCACTCGACTCTCACTCCTGCTCTCAGAGACAACTGCCCAACAAACCGGCATGCACGAGCAATGGAGCAACATTTTTCGTTCCCTACGTACCGCCGCCGAAGAAGAAATCGGATACCGTCGAACCCGAAAAAACAGTCGGTACGACGAGGAATGTCATGCTGCCGCTTAAAGAAAGGATGTCGCCTATAGAGCCACGCTGCGATCGGGCACAACGAGAGCCATGCGGGATCGCTACAGAGAGCTAAAAAAAGAAGAGAGGCGTATTATCCGAAAGAAGAAACGAGGGGCCGAAATACGTAAGTGCGAAGAGCTTGAGATGATGGCCAACAGGAAAAACGCCCGAAATTCTACCAGAAAGTTCGGCGGCTTACAGAAGGTTTTAAGACCGGCGCGTTTTCCTGTAAGAACAAAAACGACGAAATGGTGATTGACGTACAGAGCAATCTTAAATTATGGAGGGAACACTTCTCGAACCTGTTAAACAGTGACAGCTGCGCATGTCACAGAGAATGTGAAGATCCCGATACCCCAATCGTGGACGACGGAATTGTTGTTCCGCTACCCGACCATGACGAGGTGAGAATAGCAATATCACGACTAAAGAATAACAAAGCCGCGGGCGCCGACGGACTGCCGGCTGAGCTATTCAACCATGGCGTCGAGGAGCTGGTAAGGTGCATGCATCAGCTTCTATGCAAAATATGGTCGGATGAAAGCATGCCTGCCGATTGGAATTTAAGTGTGCTCTGCCCAATCCATAAGAAGGGTGATCCTGCAATTTGTGCCAATTACCGCGGGATTAGTCTTCTAAATACCGCCTATAAGGTTCTAGCCAGCGTATTGTGTGAAAGGCTGAAGCCCACCGTCAACAAACTGATTGGACCTTATCAGTGTGGCTTTAGACCTGGAAAGTCTACCATCGACCAAATATTTACAATACGCCAAATATTGGAAAATACCCACGAAAGGAGAATCGACACACACCATCTTTTCGTCGATTTCAAAGCTGCATTCGACAGTACGGAAAGGAGTTACTTGTATGCCGCGATGTCTGAATTTGGTATCCCCGCAAAACTAATACGGCTATGCAAGATGACGTTGCTCTATACGAGCCGCGCCGTCAGAATTGGGAAGGAGCTCTCCGAGCCGTTTGACACCAAACGAGGTTTCAGACAGGGTGACTCGCTGTCGTGTGACTTCTTTAACCTGATGTTGGAGAGCATCGTACGAGCCGCAGAACTTAATCCCTCAGGCACAATATTTTATAAGAGCGTACAATTGTTGGCGTATGCCGATGATATCGATATCATCGGCCTTAACAACCGCGCTGTTAGTTCTGCCTTCTCCAAACTGGATAAAGAGGCAAAGCAAATGGGTTTGGTGGTGAACGAAGTACCTCCTCTCTTCAAACAAACAGTCAGCGCACTAGCGTATCGGCACCCACGTCACTGTAGATGGTGATAATTTCGAGGTTGTAAAAGACTTCCTTTATTTAGGAACCAGCATTAACACCGATAACAATGCCAGCCTTGAAATCCAACGTAGAATCTCTCTTGCCAACAAGTGCTACTTTGGACTAAACAGGCAACTGAGTAGTAAAGTCCTCTCTCGACGAACAAAACTAACACTCTACAAGACTCTCATCATGCCCGTCCTAACATATGGCGCAGAAGCTTGGACGATGACAACATCCGATGAAGCGACGCTTGGAGTGTTCGAGAAAAAGATTCTGTGTAAGATGTTTGGACCTTTGCACATTGGCAACGGCGAATATCGCAGACGATGGAACGATGAGCTGTATGAGCTTTACGACGACATAGACATAGCGCAGGGAATAAAGATCCAGCGGCTACGTTGACTGGGTCATGTCGTCTGAATTGATACAAGCGCTCCGGCTTTGAAAGTATTCGATGCGGTAGCAGCTGGTGGTAGCAGAGGAAGAGGAAGGCCTCCTCTGCGTTGGAAAGATCAGGAGGAGAAGGACTTGGCTTCACTTGGTGTTTCCAACTGACGTTGTTTAGCACGAGAAACAAACGACTGGCGCCCTTTGTTAAGCTCGGCCAAAATCGCGTTAGCGGTTATCGCGCCAATGAAGAGAAGAATATATCTGTACATATCTGCTTTAAATTAAGATCTGAAATCTATTGAGATTTATAAGAATTTCGCACAATAAAAGATCTACCAGCCATAAGATCGTATCTAACGTTTATTTTAAGACAGCTACAGAGGCGCAAATTCATCTTTTTGAGGCATTCCTCTTTGAAAAATTAATATTATCATTGCATTCAACATATCCCTTCCACTCATTCATTTGTGGAACAACATCAAGACGCATCTAATTAATGTTATAGATAATTATTGGTCGAATTCCTTCCTCCAATTTACAATAATACTAACACTGGAATAATAAAGATCCAGAATTAAACTATTTCGAACTCTTAAACAGCCTTGAGTAGCACGTGTCGTCCATACATTGCCTTGCTGAGCAAAGCCATGCTGTTTTCAACAACTTTCTAACAGTGACCTTACCTCCACCTCTTTGAACTTGTTTAACACAGTTCGGATGGAATTATTCATCCTACAGACGACGCACATATTTTTTAACCCTAGGCACAGTTTCAGTTTTTATCTGATTTGTGTTCTTCTTTTAGTTTAAACAATAACTTGTATTTATTTTAAAGTTACGCATTTCAATAAAGCCCTTTACATATTTAGAAAACAAAAAAGCTATTAATCTATACTAAAGCGCCGCGTGTGACAACCTTGGCGTACTTTTTCATCCAGAGCATAATCGGATCACGATTTTTGTTCAACCAGTCAAAATTAGATTGAATATTTGCTTTGGCGACAGTCTCCAAATCGTTTGGCAGCTTATCGCTGCCCTTTACCTTATCCAGTAACGCCAAATACTGTAAAGATACATCACAAAATGGGTGACAAATTGTAAGATAGTGTAAATAAGAAGTGTGCATATCTCAATACTCACTTTGGTTTCTTGTTCATTGTTAAATATGTAGGTGGACATGTCAACCATTGCTTGATAAAGTGGGTTGACTCCGGTGAATTCCGGATTTAAATTACTGTATGCCTCCCAATTTTCGTTGAGAAATTCAATACACACTAAGAGTCCAACACTGCTGCTCGAATACACTGCACCGAGTAAGGTGATGCGCTCTTGTGATCGCCATTCAACAGACACATTGATTGAGCTACTCACAAATTTTTGTAGTTGAGACTCGGTTTGTGAACAACCCAATGTAGAGGTGAGTGAGTCACGAAACGCTTGATCACTGCAAATTCTAGTCAAAAAATCGGTAATCTTTAGATCTGGCATTTCGTTGCACATTCTTTCCCTTTGAGACACCAACTGGGCTGCCCACATTTCTATTTAATGAGCCTTCGTTACGATTTGTAGCTACTTGCGGCAGAGCGACTTAATAGCAAAAACCTCAGCGCAGTTTTCGAAGGTGCCCAACGGTATTTTTTTAAAGCGCATATTGCAAATTCGTGATTGATTTCATGTTTTGAATTCCCGATTATGTTCAAATATACAACTGTCTTACCAAACTTTCAAAACCACAGGTTACTAAAGCTTTTTCTAGAAACCAAATATGGACTTATGCTTTTGTACCGGACCTTTTACCATCATCATGAATTCCTTGAATTACAAGGTGGAACATAGGGCCACAGGACCTTTCATCCAAAGATTTAATTATTTTAGAGATATTTAAATTATGTTATTTATGATATTTATTTACTTATAGTTTAAATTACATACATTTATCGATTTCATATGGTTTAAAGAACTATGGGAATACCAGCAGCACTGCCTCATTTACTATGTACTTATATATTCCGATTATTAATACCGATATCTCAGCAGCCATTCGCCTTAGAGTGCAGCACTGCCACCCTGGGCGAACTTTTTCATCCACAACATAATCGGATCACGATTTTCGTTCAACCAGTCAAAATTATATTGAATATTTGCTTTGGCGACAGTCTCCAAATCGTTTGGCAGCTTATCGCTGCCCTTTACCTTATCCAGTAACGCCAAATACTGTAAAGATACATCACAAAATGGGTGACAAATTGTAAGATAGTGTAAATAAGAAGTGTGCATATTTCAATACTCACTTTGGTTTCTTGTTCATTGTTAAATATGTAGGTGGACATGTCAACCATTGCTTGATAAAGTGGGTTGACTCCGGTGAATTCCGGATTTAAATTACTGTATGCCTCCCAATTTTCGTTGAGAAATTCAATACACACTAAAAGTCCAACACTGCTGCTCGAATACACTGCACCGAGTAAGGTGATGCGCTCTTGTGATCGCCATTCAACAGACATATTGATTGAGCTACTCACAAATTTTTGTAGTTGAGACTCGGTTTGCGAACAACCCAATGTAGAGGTGAGTGAGTCACGAAACGTTTGATCACTGGATTGCAATATTTGGTTATAGACAAAATCGAATTCAGTATCACCGGACTGACGTATGCCGTAACAGTATACATTCCATAATAAGCTTGGTTCGATGGTGATACCATTGTTCACTATTTCCTTTAATTTGTTATTCGTCTCCGTCAGACAGCTCTCAACTCCTGACAAGCAAGCGAGTTCAATGATGAGGTTACGTACTAGCACGGTAAGACGCTGTGCTCCAGATACATCATTCAGGCCTAACTTCTCAAAATGTCCTGTCACCAATGAGGCTACGTAGAGTAAGAAATTGTTGTATTCCGTATCACTATTCAGATACACTTTCAATGTAAAAATTAGAGAGTAGGTCGTAGCCCAAGGTGCGTACTGATCCTCGTTCGGCAGATATTGCAATAAATTAAATAGCATGCTGTAGTCAATGCGATCTGTAGAAGTGTACTGGTAGAGGTCGTAAATTAGTTGAGCTCGATTGCGTGAATGGAATTTGTATGGTCGTGATTTCAGCTCATCAATGATAAGATTCCAGTTTTGTTCATCGTAATTGATGCGATAGAAACCGGTCGATTGTTTATTGAGAATCAACCAATCATCAGCTGCTAGACTATTATCGCTGATTTCGATTTCTTTCGTTTTGAGCATAAAATGCGATGCGGTGGTGTTACGGTAGTCTGGATTTGATTTGTGGGCATAATTCAAGGGGATGTACCAAGTTTTGTCAGATGTTTGATTTTTGTTTGGGAAGAAAGCATCTTGGGTTATGGTGAATGTGTTATTGTTGTAATTACGTGTAACGGTGAGTAGAGGATAACCGGATTGTTGAGACCAACTTGAGAACATAGCCGCCATAGTCGCAGGAAGTGATACGTTTTGTGCATCAGCAGCATTACTAAGAGCTTCGAAAAGTTGCGACTCATCAGTAGCAGTATACTGACTGTTGGAAAATTCAAAATAGTGATAGAAAAAAATTAATTTAATATTAAAACAAATAAGGGATTGTTGAATACCGTACAGCATCAAACCGAAAAAATCCATGCTATGGCAAAGGCTTTTGAAAAAGGGCGAAAGAATAATAGCTGTCATACATCGCTTTTGAAGATTTTTGTGGTGAAATTGGAGAATATTTACATCTGAGATATTTTATGTGAAATACTGCAAGGAAAATGTTCGTAATATGTAGATACATTTTGTCCCTCACAGGAAAATGGAAGAAGTCAAATAAAAGAGTACCTTTAATACGCAACTAAAATACGGGTATCAGCCAAAAATTTTCGCGCACCTCTTTGTATAGATGTACCAAGAATACCGCGATGTCTGAATTTGGTATCCCCGAAAAACTAATACGGCTATGCAAGATGACGTTGCTCAATACGAGCAGCGCCGTCAGAATTGAGAAGGATCTCTCAGAGCTGTTTGATACCAAACGAGGTTTCAAACAGGGTGACTCGCTGTTCTGTGACTTCTTTAACCTGATGTTGGAGAGGATCGTATGAGCCGCAGAACTTAATTGCTCAGGTACAATTTTTTATAAGAGCGTACAATTCTTGGCGTATGCCGATGATATCCACATCATCGGCCTTAGTTCTGCCTTCTCCAAACTGGATAAAGAGACAAAGCGAATGGGTTTGGTGGTGAACGAGGACAGAACAAAGTAAATCCTGTCATCAAACAAGCAGTCGTCACGTCACTGTTAACAGTTATCATTTCGAGGTTTTAAAGGACTTCGTATACTTAGGAACCAGCATTAATACCAAACCCAATGTCAGCCCTGAAATCCAACGTAGAATCTCTCTTGCCAACAAGTGCTACTTTGGACTAAGCAGGCAATTGAGTAGTAAAGTCCTCTCTCGACGAACAAAACTAACACTCTACAAGACTCTCATCATGCCCGTCCTAACGTATGGCGCAGAAGCTTGGACGATGACAACATCCGATGAAGCGACGCTTGGAGTGTTCGAAAAAAAGATTCTGCGTAAGATTCTTGGACCTTTGCACGTTGGCAACGGCGAATATCGCAGACGATGGAACGATGAGTTGTATGAGCTTTACGACATAGCGCAGCGAAGAAAGATCCAGCGGCTACGTTGGCTGGGTCATGTCGTCCGAATTGATACAACCGCTCCGCCTCTGAAAGTATTCGATGCGGTACCTGTTGGTGGTAGTAGAGGAAGAGGAAGGCCTCCTCAGCGTTGGAAAGATCAGGTGGAGAAGGACTTGGCTTCACTTGGTGTGTCCAATTCGCGCCAGTTAGCACGAGAAAGAAACAACTGGCGCGCTTTGTTAAGCTCGGCCAAAATCGCGTAAGCGGTTATCGCAAAAATTAAGAAGAGGAAGACTTAAGAGCTGCAACATTTCTCAAAAAGTCGTACATAAGCACGTAAATTGGATGGGCGGGTCGACTTGGTAAATCGGTTCCCTTAACATATGTAAACGTAAATACTTATAGTACAGTTGGATTGTTAGAAAAAACTATTACTCCACCAAATCAACTAATTGAGATTACTACTTCCTTACAATTAGTGGAGTAAGCTGTTGAGGAAGGGGATTAATAGTCGAATTCTCCAGAGTGCGAAGGGAGTGCAACGCTAATGCACTCACTTTTATATAATTCCTGATATTCCTATTCTTTAGGCCACACCCTAAATTCCTATAAAGTTTTAGCCACCCTAGTGTTAATAACGCCTACCGTGTTAAACGTTATTGGGCGAGGTTACTTTCGTTGTAAAATGTAAATCTAGTATCACTCCAGAACGACTAGAGGACAAGGACGTTTCAATTATCAGAAGGTGAGAATACTTTATCGTATATGTCATTATCATATATAAGTTTAATATTGTATGAATGTCTGTATATCGCAATATATAGCAAATAAATTGCTAATCCCTTCATCCTGGGTCGCCATCCGATGATTACACTTATATGTTAGTTAGCCTAATGGTATTTCGCCTTGAAATCTCAAAGAATTGTGTTTAGAATACTACTACCAGCTTTCATATAAGCCATTCTCTCAACTGTTAGATCTCATAACAGCAACCCGCGTGATGACAGATTGCTTAATGATAAAACAATCTCTACATATGTTAACTAATAGCTATCCAACAAACTATGCAACGATCATTCTCAATGAGAGGTGCTGCCTATATAATGGGTTGCGATAAATGTCCAAACACACTTACTTTGTAGTCAAATAAAGATTTAGTCCTTGGCGGAACACTTCGTCGGTCAGCACACACTGCCACATATACAGTACCGAGGCTGCTTTCGAATACGAAATATCATCGTAACGTGCAGAGATCTCGGATGGAGTTTGCACGTAATGCGTCATTGGATTTGCGTCGCCTGAACCATCTGCAGCGAGTGCAACTTGAAAGTCGTCGATAAGGAACATCTGATAGACGTCCCAGTCAGGATACGTCTAATAAACAAAAAAAGCTTAATATAAAATTGACTTTTTTACCATAATTTCGATCGTTTACCGCATCTATCGTCTTCCAAGCGAAGAAGTTAGCAAAACCTTCTTTCAACCAAAGATACGTCCACCATTTGAGAGTTACTAAGTTTCCAAACCATTGATGACAGTATTCGTGGGCAATGATATTGTCGTCATATATTTGTTCACGTGATGTCGATATCGTTTTGTTGTAGATCATATACTCCTCTCGATACGTAACTAAGCCCCAGTTTTCCATGCCACCAGCTGCAAAATCTGGGACACCAACTTGATAGAGTTTCGGCAGTACGAAATCGAAATTGTAGTATTCAGCAAGGCTTTGCAGAAACAACATTCCGGAAACCAATGCCAATTGCTGATTCTGCTTTGCACCTGGACGGGTGTAGACTCTTTGTAGAATCGAGTTCAACACTCCTTCGGTATATTCGAAATCGGACACAACAAACGCTACTAAATAAGTTGACATACTAGGAGTCTTTTGGAAGACAGAATATCCAGGTCTAGTTGGGGAAAAATTAATACATACCTACGACATTTATTTATCACAGTTACCTGCTCATCTCTTCGTCCAGAGGCATATTTGATATGGCATTTAATGAGGGATCATGGTTAATAGTGATTGTGAATGTCGCACGCTTATCTGGTTCATCGTAGCATGGAAATGCATATCGAGCATCGGTCGGCTCAAATTGTGTCGTTGCTAAATAACTAGAAGTATAAAGCCCACGCGGTTTCCATGAAAAATGCTATTGATAACGGTCAAGATTTCACTTACTGTGTGTTGTCTTTTTCATCTGTATAGGTGGACAAGTAAAATCCCAAATTATCGACACGCAATTCTCCTGCATAGGTGATGGTCAAAACCCAAAAGGTGCCTTTGCTAAAGGTGAGGGACTGGTTTGTTGGTGTTAAACTAAGAAATTCACGTGCCTCCTCATACGAGGTGCTTAGCTGTTCTTGAACACCACCCGTTCCGTTTGCGTTTGAAATGGTTGCTTTGATTTCTGACAGTTGACGTTCATGCAAAACTATGGTATTTGTGTTGTCGATAACTTCTAATAGAATTTTTACAGTGCCTGTGAATCTCTTCGTGCCATTGTGCACATTCGTTGTCAGTTCGACGTCGTAGTGTAGTGGTTCGGTGGCGTTTGGCAGCCGATAATTCAGATCAGCATCCGTATCCCTCAAAGCAATGATTTTTCTAGGTATGAAACGTGCGGCAGGATGCTTATCATATCGAGGCGGTGTACCGGAGCCGTGGGTTGCCGCTGGGCAGGATACAATAATAGCCAACGTGGCCAAAAATATAGCACTTCCGCTCACTTTGTTGCGGTACATCTCGCGATTTCGGCGATTTCAGCGCAATTAGCAAAATATTCTGAGCCCTTATGTGGAGTAGCCCTTTTAAACATTTTAATTTGAAGCTGAAACTTGTTATCTTAAACCATAAATAATTTATTGGTGTTGATATTTAATAGCCATTGGGTTAAAAATGCTTCAGATGCCTATTATTTGAAAGACGCCGATATTTCGCTGATATTACAATTCGTTGAATCTAATTACAACGTGAATGTGTATACTTCTGCAGTATATGTATGTACATATGTAGGTTTCTTAACAAAAAGATATCGACTGGAAATTTTATTTGTGGACGTTTCACTGTGTTCAATTTAGATTATTTGAAAGGAGGAGATCAGTTGGTAACGATTGAAAGTCAAATGAAAGACGAAAGTGGTCAATGGTTGAATTCGTCCGTTTTCAAAACCATTTTTCGAAATTATTTATATAATTGTCAACAGTGACGAGTGAATGCTGACTGCTAGTTTGATGGCAGAAGGTACTTCGTTTTGTGTTCGTTCATCATCAGACCCATCCACTTTGATTTTTTATTCAGCTTAAAAACAGTATAACTAACGACACAGTTGTTAAGGCCGATGACAGGGTGTCGCCTACCTGAAACCTATTTTGGTATCAAACTGCTCGGAAAGATCCTTCTCAATTCTGCTCTTGAACTCTTTAAACTCCCATATTTCAGCTTCTCGAATTTTAGTTCGAATAACACGCCTCTCTTTCTTTCTGAACACATTTAAATGCTTACTTTAATGGATCCTGAAAGCGAATGCATCGAGGTGGCCCCTCTAAAGATTCTACTCTTGCGTGCAAATCGGTTACTCATATTGCCTCAGGGTGCACGAACTAAGATATAGAAGTCGTCCTTGAGTTTAGTGGCGAAACTGTAGAATATTTTATTTGAAGGACTACAATAAGATGCACACCAAAAATTTGCAGAAATTAGAGCCTAAATATTTCAAGTCAGGCCCAGTGTATGTTTTGTTTCGATGTGTTTAAGGGAGTCACACGAGTTTATTTAAGAAGGTTGGATTTGGCAATCAAATTAAGTCAGGGTTATGCAACTATCGCCAGGCAACTTGAACACTACGTTGCCAATACATGGCTCATGTTTCTCGATTCATGTCATGTGAGGGCTGTCATTATCTACACATTGTCTGTGGGTTCAAAAAAACCTTGTAGCATGTCCGATAGTGCTAGTGATATTTTACATGCATTAAAAGTAGTTCATTAGCGATAGTACTTTGATAGATCTGTAGTTTCATACACTGCATCCTTCGATCAATAAAGTTTGCTATCATTAAATTACCTTGATTTTCGCTAAATGTATAAGTGTTGTTGTTGTTGAAGTGGTTGAGTATTTCTACTTAAATAATCCTAATTAGCGACTGGCTCCGTTTTATTATCACTGTTCTCGTGTGATGTCTTATTTTTTTTAAGTCAGATCTATGTCGTGAGATCCAGATATAACAGCAAATTTCTTATCTCTATACCTGAGATTTTATTAATTTGTTAGTAAGGTTAACCGAAAGAGCGAAGTTGGACATTCGCATAAAAAGAAAGACACTATTTTACCCCCTCTGCAGATGCGATTGAAAGAAAAATTGAGTCTGGCTTCCAGTGACCAATAAGGATTGCAGTATTACGTGAAATGTTTGAGCGAGAACATCCTGACAGATAATTCCTTCTCTGGATGTTGTTCGATGGATATGTTTATCTTGTTGTAGTAGATGTAGTTAATTGCTTCCACTTTCTTACGGCTAAAGTATAGTTAAGGGGTTTTCAATTAGCGCGGGTCGATTTTGGCGCCCTCTGGCAGCCATTTTGTTTTGGTGACATCTGTCAAATCTTTTGTCTATTATTCAGTTGTTTATGCCAAATCATCATGGCAAGTTACACGATTGAACAGCACGTTCAAATGATAAAACTTTATTATCAAAATGAGTGTTCATTAACGCAAACGTTGCGCGCATTGCGCCCATTTTTCGGTAGACGTGGTGGCCCTTCCAATTTCTTATGGCCCATATTGAACCATATGGACCTAGACCATGCAAACCACATTTTATTCCATTTCAACATCTACCCGCCCTTATTGAAAAACCCTTTAGTGTGACGCAATGGATGTTTTAATTGTATTGAATGGGGTAGCAACTGCTACCAACTCTGCTATGTCTAGAGCCGAACTTTTTCTTTCTAGCTCGTCTGCTTTCTCATTACTCTCTTTCCTGTGTCCGGGAACTCATATCAGAGTAATTTGAAGCCAGTGACTCTCTACACTGTGAAACTAGTTTGGATGAAATGGAATTGGAATCTAAGATGTATATGTAGGTGTATAGCTATTTTTCAGAAAAATCAACTCAATTTCTAAGTACAAATGTAGGTGTTGACTAGTTTCAAGGGCATTTTGGCGATAGTAAATATTATCATCTCAATAATTGTGTTTATTTTTGGAGAAAATTTAAATAGTTCGATTGCTATTTTATTGCATTCATAAAAATTTGTTTCAGATACTCATACTAGATAGTCACTCACACCTTAGGAATTCTTAAAAATAGTTTTTGAGATTACCCTTATCACGAGTTCAATAAGTAGATTCGAGTGCTATTTATCACCAATATTTATGATAGGAATTTAATAATTATTGCCTATTCTGTAGTTGTTGCGTGAATTTCATAACTAATTTGAAATCAAAACTAAATCGTATCTAATAAAACAACTAAGGAAATAAATTACTGTATTTTTTTTAATTTTTTCTGATTTTTGTATATTATTTCTTCAAGGTGTTGCGCATTTTCTTCGCATAACAAATGCACTACATTTCTTGGATATAGAGAAAATGCCCAACACCATAAAGAAAAAAAATTACAAAAAGTTGACGGGATTTTTGAGCCATATCTAACTTTTTTTATCCATCTAAAATAGTAGCCCACTAGAATCCTAATAATAATAATGCGCTGCAAAACTGCATACCATACATTTCTCTAGAAATTCTGATTAAAAACCGTGGAGTTGGAATGGAAAGTACTTGAAATTCTCCAATTTTTTTAAAAAGTCTGAAACTTGGATTGTTATTAGAGTTTTTGTTAGAGAATGAGCTATACCTTTGAATTGATAAGAAAATTCCCGGAATATACTCAGATAATTCAAAATACAAGCTTATGGTATTCCGAAAAAGTTACATTATCGCCTTCAAAGTACTCCCCCTCAATTGCAACGCACATACATCAGCGTTTGATTTAGCTCTCGAAACATTTCTGGAACTCTATTTTCGGTATAGTCAACAGAGCCGATTGCTTCGATTTTTTCATGGCTTCCTTTTGGTTGGTAAAACGAGTTTCCCATTATTTTTTTGTATAGATTTTATATTTTTGATGAGATTAAGACCAAGAAAAAGATTAATTTTTTTCTTTCTGAATTATTCCAACAATACCAAATAGACTATACATGGAAGAAAAATATTTTTAACTTTCCCAGCACTCTCCGACGCAACGAAGCAAGTGAAAAATACCACGATTTGGTATTTCAAATATCGGAAAAGTTTATTTACATTACCTTAACTCATAAATGATCATTGCGACAATGAGACCGAACAAAAATCTACTTAAGCTTGTCGCCAAATTAAAATCTTTGCTTTATATTTTTAGGTGGTAATATATCTGGAGGATGGTTCCATGTGTAGAAGTCCACGCAAGTGGGGAAAGTTTTTGATCGCCATTCATTTGGGAGTGGTCAGGACGATTCTTCTACATATGGTTCAAGCAGCTCACAACGTCCGGGATTAGCCCACGTATCCTCTGGGTAGCTTCCGAACACCCGTTCGGAAGTGAGCTAACGTGAGAAGGCGAAGCATTCCAGGACAGCTGGTTGTGCGCTGGATTTGGGACCCGCCAAATTCAGCCTGCACAACGAAACATCCAGTAACGGACAGAGGCTGATCGACTTCGCCGGGGCTCGAAGCATGGTCGTCTGCAGCACCAGATTCCAGCATAAAAAGATACACCAAGCTACCCGGCTGTCCCCTGATCGAAAAACGCGGAACCAGATCGATCATGTCTTGATAGATGGAGGAACGCTTCTAGTGTATTAGATGTACGTACGATCCGAGGACCCAACATCGACTCGTATCATTACCTTGTTGCAGCCAAACTGCGCACACGCCTCTGTGCAGCAAAAAACGTACATCTACCTACGCAAAGAATGTTCAACATCGAAATGATGCAATCACAACAGACAGCCAGAAGATTCGCCACTCGACTCTCACTCCTTCTCTCAGAGACCACTGCCCATCAAACCGGCATGCATGAGCAATGGAGCAACATTTTTCGTTCCCTATGTACCGCCGCCGAAGAAGAAATCGGATACCGGCGAGCCCGAAAAAACAGTTGGTACGACGAGGAATGTCACGCTGCCGCTGAAAGAAAGGATGCCGCCTATAGATTGCTGCGATTGGGCGCAACGCGAGCCATTTGGGATCGCTACAGAGAGCTAAAAAAGGAAGAGAGGCGTATTATCCGAAAGAAGAAACGAGGGGCCGAAATACGTAAGTGCGAAGAGCTTGAGATGCTGGCCAACAGGAACAACGCCCGAAATTCTACCAGAAAGTTCGGCGGCTTACAGAAGGTTTCAAGACCGGGGCGTTTTCTTGTAAGAACAAAGACGGCGAAATGGTGATTGACGTACAGGGCAATCTTAAATTATGGAGGGAACACTTCTCGAACCTGTTAAACAGTGACAGCTGCGCATGTCACAGAGAATGTGAAGATCCCGATACCCCAATCGTGGACGATGGAATTGTTGTTCCGCTACCCGACCATGACGAGGTGAGAATAGCAATATCACGACTAAAGAATAACAAAGCCGCGGGCGCCGACGGACTGCCGGCTGAGCTATTCAAACATGGCGGCGAGGAACTGGTAAGGTGCATGCATCAGCTTATATGCAAAATATGGTCGGATGAAAGCATGCCTGCCGATTGGAATTTAAGTGTGCTCTGCCAAATCCATAAGAAGGGTGATCCTGCAATTTGTGCCAATTACCGCGGGATTAGTCTTCTAAATACCGCCTATAAGGTTCTAGCCAGCGTATTGTGTGAAAGGCTGAAGCCCACCGTCAACAAACTGATTGGACCTTATCAGTGTGGCTTTAGACCTGGAAAGTCTACCATCGACCAAATATTTACAATACGCCAAATCTTGGAAAATACCCACGAAAGGAGAATCGACACACACCATCTTTTCGTCGATTTCAAAGCTGCATTCGACAGTACGGAAAGGAGTTACTTGTATGCCGCGATGTCTGAATTTGGTATCCCCGCAAAACTAATACGGCTATGCAAGATGACGTTGCTCTATACGAGCCGCGCCGTCAGAATTGGGAAGGAGCTCTCCGAGCCGTTTGACACCAAACGAGGTTTCAGACAGGGTGACTCGCTGTCGTGTGACTTCTTTAACCTGATGTTGGAGAGCATCGTACGAGCCGCAGAACTTAATCCCTCAGGCACAATATTTTATAAGAGCGTACAATTGTTGGCGTATGCCGATGATATCGATATCATCGGCCTTAACAACCGCGCTGTTAGTTCTGCCTTCTCCAAACTGGATAAAGGGGCAAAGCGAATGGGTTTGGTGGTGAACGAAGTACCTCCTCTCTTCAAACAAACAGTCGGCGCACTCGCGTATCGGCACCCATGTCACTGTCGACAGTTATAATTTCGAGGTTGTAAAAGACTTCGTTTATTTAGGAACCAGCATTAACACCGATAACAATATCAGCCTTGAAATCCAACGTAGAATCTCTCTTGCCAACAAGTGCTACTTTGGACTAAGCAGGCAACTGAGCAGTAAAGTCCTCTCTCGACGAACAAAACTAACACTCTACAAGACTCTCATCATGCCCGTCCTAACATATGGCGCAGAAGCGTGGACGATGACAACATCCGATGGAGTGACGTTTGGGTGTTTGAGAGAAAGATTCTGCGTAAGATGTTTAGACCTTTGCACGTTGGCAACGGCGAATATCGTAGACGATGGAACGATGAGCTGTATGAGCTTTACGACGACATAGACATAGCGCAGGGAATAAAGATCCAGCGGCTACGTTGACTGGGTCATGTCGTCCGAATTGATATAAGCGCTCCGGCTTTGAAAGTATTCGATGCGGTACCTGTTGGTGGTAGCAGAGGAAGAGGAAGGCCTCCGCTGCGTTGGAAAGATCAGGTGGAGAAGGACTTGGCTTCACTTGCTGTTTCCAACTGACGTTGTTTAGCACGAGAAAGAAACGACTAGCGCGCTTTGTTAAGCTCGGCCAAAATCGCGTAAGCGGTTATCGCGCCAATGAAGAGAAGAATATATCTGTACATATCTGCTTTAAATTAAGATCTGAAATCTATTGAGATTTATAAGAATTTCGCACAATAAAAGATCTACCAGCCATAAGATCCTATCTAACGTTTATTTTAAGACAACTACAGAGGCGCAAATTCATCTTTTTGAGGCATTCTTCTTTGAAAAATTAATATTATCATTGCATTCAGCATATCCCACGGGCTAAGAATATCAACAAATTGAGTAAATTTTCAGTCTATGCTTGGTAATTCCCTTCCACTCATTCATTTGTGGAACAACATCAAGACGCATCTAATTAATGTTATAGATAATTATTGGTCGAATTCCTTCCTCCAATTTACAATAATACTAACACTCGAATAATAAAGATCCAGAATTATACTATTTCGAACTCTTAACCAGCCTTGAGTAGCACGTGTCGTCCATACATTGCCTTGCTGAGCAAAGCCATGCTGTTTTCAACAACTTTCCAACAGTGACCTTATCTCCACCTCTTTGAACTTGTTTAACACAGTTCGGATGGAATCATTCATCCTACAGACGACGCACATATTTTTTAACCCTAGGCACAGTTTCAGTTTTTATCTGATTTGTGTTCTTCTTTTAGTTTAAACAATAACTTGTATTTATTTTAAAGTTACGCATTTCAATAAAGCCCTTTACATATTTAGAAAAAAAAGCTATTAATCTATACTAAAGCGCCGCGTGTGACAACCTTGGCGTACTTTTTCATCCAGAGCATAATCGGATCACGATTTTTGTTCAACCAGTCAAAATTAGATTGAATATTTGCTTTGGCGACAGTCTCCAAATCGTTTGGCAGCTTATCGCTGCCCTTTACCTTATCCAGTAACGCCAAATACTGTAAAGATACAACACAAAATGGGTGACAAATTGTAAGACAGTGTAAATAAGAAGTGTGCATATTTCAATACTCACTTTGGTTTCTTGTTCATTGTTAAATATGTAGGTGGACATGTCAACCATTGCTTGATAAAGTGGGTTGACTCCGGTGAATTCCGGATTTAAATTACTGTATGCCTCCCAATTTTCGTTGAGAAATTCAATACACACTAAGAGTCCAACACTGCTGCTCGAAAACGCTGCACCGAGTAAGGTGGTGCGATCTTGTGATCGCCATTCGACCGACATATTGATTGAGCTACTCACAAATTTTTGTAGTTGAGACTCGGTTTGTGAACAACCCAATGTAGAGGTGAGTAAGTCACGGAACGCTTGATCACTGGATTGCAATATTTGGTTATAGACAAAATCAAATTCTGCATCACCGGACTGACGTAGGCCGTTGCAATAAATGTACCATTGTACGTTTGGTTCGACTGTGATACCGTTGGTCCTCACTTCCTTCAATTTGTTATTCGTTTCCGTCAGACAGCTCTCAATGCCTGACAAGCAAGCGAGATCAATTACCATATTACGTATGAATTTGGTAAGATGCTGTTCGCCAGATATATCATTCACACCCAATCTATTAAAAAGTCCTGTCACTAATGAAGCTATATAGAGTTGGAAATTTCCGTACTCAGTATCACCATTCAAGTATTTGTTGAATGTGTAGATTACAGTGTAGGCCGAAGCCCAAGGTGCATACTGCTCCTCGTTCGGCAAATATTCAAGCAAATTAAGTAGGATGCTGTGGTCGATTCGATCTGTAAAAGTGCACCAGTAAAGGTCATTAATTAGTTGAGCTCGATTGCGTGGATGGAATTTGTATGGTCGTGATTTCAGCTCATCAATGATAAGATTCCAGTTTTGTTCATCGTAATTGATGCGATAGAAACCGGTCGATTGTTTATTGAGAATCAACCAATCATCAGCTGCTAGACTATTATCGCTGATTTCGATTTCTTTCGTTTTGAGCATAAAATGCGATGCGGTAGTATTACGGTAGTCTGGATTTGATTTGTGGGCATAATTCAAGGGGATGTACCAAGTTTTGTCTGATGTTAAGCTAGTATTCTGGTAGAAAGCTTCTTGAGTTATGGTGAATGTGTTATTGTTGTAATTACGTGTAACGGTGAGTAGAGGGTAACCGGATTGTTGAGACCAACTTGAGAACATAGCCGCCATAGTCGCAGGAAGTGACACGTTTTGCGCATCAGCTGCTATACTAAGAGCTTCAAAGAGTTGATACTCATCAGCAGCACCATATTGACTGTTGGAAAATTCAAAATAGTGATAGAAAAAAGAGACAGAGAGAGAGATCGCAAATTAATTTAATAGTAAAATGAATTAAGGATTGTTGTATATAAGCACCGAAAGAATAATACCCGATTACATCGTACAGCATCAAACCGAAAATATCAACGCTATGGCAAAGCCTTATGGAAAAGGGGGCAAGGACTAATATCTGTGATGCATCGCTTTTAAAGTTTTTTGTGGTGAAATTTGAGGATATTTGCATCTGAGATATTTTATGTGAAGCACTGTGTGGAAAATGTTTGTAACATATTAATAATCTATGCTCTTAACATTATTATTTTTGTTAGTATTATTATTAGGCTTCTATTGTGGAAAGCCTGCTAAAGTACCCTATACTTTAAGGTTCTTTAGAAATTTTATCACATTGGAGGGTTTATTGTTGCATAATTTATATGAATGCACGGCAGCACCACTAAGGTGGTGTAGCCTTTTTCTGCAGGACATTTATATAGAATGTGCTAAGCATTTTCAGTATCCTTTTCATAGTATCAGCAGATGATGGTCTCAGAGACATAATTTCGTTCAGAAGATATCCCAGGTTGCAGTGGCCTGTAAAGTATTAAAAGTCTGCTGAGTTAAAGTAGCTTTTTAGAAATTCTTCTGTTCTGTCTTAGGAGTTATTTCGCTTTTCGTTGACCGATAAAATTTCGCCAGTGTTCAACGAATTTCTTCTCGTCCCACTTTCTGAAAAATTTGCTTATGTGGCCGTTTGCAAGTCCACAGAAAAGCTCAAGACCAATTAGAGGACCGTTCGCCCCTTTTTACATCAGCCATTTTCATTTACAGTTGATAGAAGACCTTTCAAAGCCGTCTGACTATCTGAATGTAAGTACACGTGGGTTCCTCTCTTTTTTCTATAGAGACATTCCATCACTCGTATCTCTATGGCATGTATTTCTGCCTGACAGATTGGATAAAAATCTATTGGAAACGATTTTTTTTAATTTAGACCTATTCATATCCAGTTCTACCATCTTCTAATTTCTAGACATTAGGGAGCGATATCTGGGAGCAAGATATGAAGGTGATGTAATTTTTTTTCCAGGCCATATGTTCATTACTACGAACTGGAAAGTTCTTGGAGAGAGTGAGTTTTGGTGATAAGAACGAGAGTATGTCGAAAGTCTTCTAAGATCTTTAAATTTATTTTCATATCCCCATAGGCTTATAACTTTCAATGTGTTACCATCATTCTCAATGTTAGCTACTGCCCATATAATGGGTTGACATAAATTTCTAGGCATACTTACTTTTTAGTCAAATAAAGATTTAGTCCTTGGCGGAACACTTCGTCAGTCAACACACACTGCCACATATAAAGTACAGAGGCTCCTTTCGAATACGAAATATCATCGTAACGTGCAATGATCTCGGATGGAGTTTGCACGTAATGCGTCATTGGATTTGATTGGCCTGTACTATCTGCAAAGAGTGCAACATGAAAGTCGGCGATAAGGAACAGCTGATAGACATCCCAGTCAGGATATATCTAATAAACAAAGAAAATATTAATATAAAATTGACTTTTTTACCATGATTTCGATCATTTACCGTATCTATCGTCTTCCAAGCGAAGAGGTTAGCAAAACCTTCTTTCAGCCAAAGATACGTCCACCATTTGAGAGTTACTAAGTTGCCAAACCATTGATGACAGTATTCGTGGGCAATGGTATTGGCACTATCAGTTTTCGCAAATATTGTCGATGTCTTGTTGTTGTACATCATGTATTGCTCTCGATATGTAACTAAGCCCCAGTTTTCCATGGCGGCAAAAAAAAAATCTGGCACACCTACTTGATAGAGTTTCGGCAGTACGAAATCGAAATTGTAGTATTCAGCAAGGCTTTGCAGAAACAACATTCCGGAAACCAATGCCAATTGCTGATTCTGCTTTGTACCTGGACGGGTGTAGACTCTTTGTGGAATCGAGTTCAACACTCCTTCGGTATATTCGAAATCGGACACAACAAACGCTACTACATAAGTTGACATACTAGGAGTCTTTTGGAAGACAGAATATCCAGGTCTAGTTGGGGAAAAATTAATACATACCTACGACATTTATTTATCACAGTTACCTGCTCATCTCTTCGTCCAGAGGCATATTTGATATGGCACTGTATGAGGGATCATGGTTAATAGTGATTGTGAATGTCGCACGCTTGGCTGGTTCATCGTAGCATGGGAATGCATATCGAGCATGATACGGCGCAAATTGTGTCGTTGCTAAATAACTGGAAGTATAAAGCCCACGCGGTTTCCATGAAAAATTCTATTGATATCGGTCAAGATTTCACTTACTGTGTGTTGTCTTTTTCATCTGTATAGGTGGACAAGTAAAATCCGAAATTATCGACACGCAATTCTCCTGCATAGGTGATGGTCAAAACCCAAAAGGTGCCTTTGCTAAAGGTGAGTGACTCGTTTGTTGGTGTTAGACTAAGAAACTCACGTGCCTCCTCATACGAGGTGCTTAGTTGTTCTTGAACACCACTCGTTTCGTTTGCGTTTGTAATGGTTGCTTTGATTTCTGACAGTTGACGTTCATGCAAAACTATTGTCTTTGTATTCTCGATAACTTCTAATAGAATTTTTACAGTGCCTGTGAATCTCTTCGTGCCATTGTGCACATTCGTTGTCAGTTCGACGTCGTAGTGTAGTGGTTCAGTGGCGTTTGGCAGCCGATAATTCAGATCAGCATCCGTATCCCTCAAAGCAATAATTTTTCTAGGTATGAAACGTGCGGCAGGATGCTTATCATATCGAGGCGGTGTACCGGAGCCGTGGGTTGCCGCTTGGCAGGGTACAATAATAGCCAACGTGGCCAAAAATATAGCACTTCCGCTCACTTTGTTGCGGTACATCTCGCGATTTCGGCGATTTCAGCGCAATTAGCAAAATATTCTGAGCCCTTATGTGGAGTAGCCCTTTTAAACATTTTAATTTGAAGCTGAAACTTGTTATCTTAAACCATAAATAATTTATTGGTGTTGATATTTAATAGCCATTGGGTTAAAAATGCTTCAGATGCCTATTATTTGAAAGACGCCGATATTTCGCTGATATTACAATTCGTTGAATCTAATTACAACGTGAATGTGTATACTTCTGCAGTATATGTATGTACATATGTAGGTTTCTTAACAAAAAGATATCGACTGGAAATTTTATTTGTGGACGTTTCACTGTGTTCAATTTAGATTATTTGAAAGGAGGAGATCAGTTGGTAACGATTGAAAGTCAAATGAAAGACGAAAGTGGTCAATGGTTGAATTCGTCCGTTTTCAAAACCATTTTTCGAAATTATTTATATAATTGTCAACAGTGACGAGTGAATGCTGACTGCTAGTTTGATGGCAGAAGGTACTTCGTTTTGTGTTCGTTCATCATCAGACCCATCCACTTTGATTTTTTATTCAGCTTAAAAACAGTATAACTAACGACACAGTTGTTAAGGCCGATGACAGGGTGTCGCCTACCTGAAACCTATTTTGGTATCAAACTGCTCGGAAAGATCCTTCTCAATTCTGCTCTTGAACTCTTTAAACTCCCATATTTCAGCTTCTCGAATTTTAGTTCGAATAACACGCCTCTCTTTCTTTCTGAACACATTTAAATGCTTACTTTAATGGATCCTGAAAGCGAATGCATCGAGGTGGCCCCTCTAAAGATTCTACTCTTGCGTGCAAATCGGTTACTCATATTGCCTCAGGGTGCACGAACTAAGATATAGAAGTCATCCTTGAGTTTAGTGGCGAAACTGTAGAATATTTTATTTGAAGGACTACAATAAGATGCACACCAAAAATTTGCAGAAATTAGAGCCTAAATATTTCAAGTCAGGCCCAGTGTATGTTTTGTTTCGATGGGTTTAAGGGAGTCACACGAGTTTATTTAAGAAGGTTGGATTTGGCAATCAAATTAAGTCAGGGTTATGCAACTATCGCCAGGCAACTTGAACACTACGTTGCCAATACATGGCTCATGTTTCTCGATTCATGTCATGTGAGGGCTGTCATTATCTACACATTGTCTGTGGGTTCAAAAAAACCTTGTAGCATGTCCGATAGTGCTAGTGATATTTTACATGCATTAAAAGTAGTTCATTAGCGATAGTACTTTGATAGATCTGTAGTTTCATACACTGCATCCTTCGATCAATAAAGTTTGCTATCATTAAATTACCTTGATTTTCGCTAAATGTATAAGTGTTGTTGTTGTTGAAGTGGTTGAGTATTTCTACTTAAATAATCCTAATTAGCGACTGGCTCCGTTTTATTATCACTGTTCTCGTGTGATGTCTTATTTTTTTTAAGTCAGATCTATGTCGTGAGATCCAGATATAACAGCAAATTTTTTATCTCTATACCTGAGATTTTATTAATTTGTTAGTAAGGTTTACCGAAAGAGCGAAGTTGGACATTCGCATAAAAAGAAAGACACTATTTTACCCCCTCTGCAGATGCGATTGAAAGAAAAATTGAGTCTGGCTTCCAGTGACCAATAAGGATTGCAGTATTACGTGAAATGTTTGAGCGAGAACATCCTGACAGATAATTCCTTCTCTGGATGTTGTTCGATGGATATGTTTATCTTGTTGTAGTAGATGTAGTTAATTGCTTCCACTTTCTTACGGCTAAAGTATAGTTAAGGAGTTTTCAATTAGCGTGGGTCGATTTTGGCGCCCTGTGGCAGCCATTTTGTTTTGGTGACATCTGTCAAATCTTTTGTTTGTTATTCTGTATTTTATGCCAAATCATCATGGCAAGGCACACGATTGAACAGCACGTTCAAATGATAAAACTTTATTATCAAAATGAGTGTTCATTAACGCAAACGTTGCGCGCATTGCGCCCATTTTTCGGTCCATATTGAACTATATGGACCTAGACGCATGTGGTTCCAGCAGGACGGCGCTACGTGCCACACAGCAAACGCCATTTTATTCCATTTCAAAAACTACCCGCCCTTATTGAAAAACCTTTTAGTATGACGCAATGGATGTTTTAATTGTATTGAATGGGGTAGCAACTGCCACCAACTCTGCTATGTCTGTTTCAAGGGCATTTTGGCGATAGTAAATCTTATCATCTCAATAATTGTGTTTATTTTTGGAGAAACTTTAAATAGTTCGATTGCTATTTTATTGCATTCATAAAAATTTGTTTCAGATACTCATACTACATAGTCACTCACACCTTATTTGATACAAATACGATTTTTTGTAAAGTGTTCTATTATACATTCCACAATATTTTCCGAAAGTGGAAAAAGAGACTATGCAGGTATTTTATTTATTTTCTTTTGTTTCAGTTTTCAATATAAATTATATAATAATAAGAATATTTAATCTATACTAATATTATAAAGAGGAACACTTTGTTTGTTTGTTTGTTTGTTTGTTTGTAACGAATAAGCTCAAAAACTACTCGACCGATTTTAAAAATTCTTTCACCATTCGAAAACTACATTATCCACGAGTAACATGGATTACATTTTATTTTGGAAAAAATAGGGTTCCGTAAGATATTTGGATTTTTCGGACACAAGCTGAAAAAAATCTTATATATAAAATAAAGTCAACTTTTTGTGTGTGTTCGCTAACCGGCCGTGTCTGCACCGAATTAAACCAAACTTACACACATTGTTAAGAAGGTATTGAAGATGGTTTCCGTATAGTTTGGATACCTATTGGTGGATAGGGCTCGAGATATAGGTCAAAACGTGGACCCGGGTAACTTTCGGATGTGTATGTACAATATGGGTATCAAATTGAAGCTGTTGGTGAATGCTTTAGTACAGAGTATTTTTCATGCCGCTCCGTGACTGAGGTCTCGAGATATAGGTCAAAACGTGGACCCGGGTAACCTTTGGTTGTGTATGTACAATATGGATATCAAATGAAAGCTGTTGATAAGTGCTTTAATACGGGGTAATTTTCATACCTATTGATGACTAGGGTCTCGAAATATATGCCAAAACGTGGACCCGCCGTGTCTTTGCACCGAATTAAACCAAACTTATGCACATTGTTAAGTAAGTATTGAAAATGGGTTTCGTAAAGTTTAGTTGTAATTCGGAGCAGTGGCAACGGGTAAAGCGTTCTTTTGAGCCAGCCATAATGTCGCTTACTTTTTTAACTCTTGGGGTGGAACTGAACTGTCAAATTGACAGTGTGAGTTACAATGTGTCAATATTTCTTTCTGATTTGGATGCCATAAGGAAAAAACGTAAGTGCAACATGTAAAAATTGTTTGTGAATTTTTTTGGAGTGGATTTTGGAACAGTGAATAATTTCTTACGAAATTTGAGAATTTAATGTGAAATCCGAATGAAATTATGTGTTCGTGGAAAAACAATTTTTTTCGTTTTTTTTTTTTTTTGAAAAATATAAATGGATAATGGTTAAAAAAGCTCCAATGCTTAATAAAACATATAAATTGAAACGAAAAATTCATGGATGATCAGGAAAAAAGGCGATTGTTTATTCATATGCGTTGATTTGAAATTTAAAAACAATCTTCTTTTTTCCTTATTTTCAATTTATATTTTATATTTACTCAAAAACAAATAGAAAAACAAAAAATATTGTTTATGCCAAATCGCTTGAATAAAGAATAAAGAAATAAATAATATGAAAACCATATATTTTCTGTTCTAAACCATATCTATTCTATTTTAGTGTGCCCACTGAAGGGGGCCGGGTTTGCTAGTATAATATAAATTACAAAAAAATTGTCCACTCACTTCGTTATGCAAAAACAAAACAAAAACGTATTCCCGGCGCAAGTTCAACAAACGAAATTATATTTTTACTTGTACTTCAATAGAAAGGCTTGAGTTTGTTTTGGAGCATTTCAAAAAAAAGAATGTCATATCGCTACTTAGCTAAAATTGTACATTTAAGTTCGGCACATTATTGAGCGCTTTATGCATGAGAATCACATAACAAATAACCCATCTTGTTTGCTTCTGACTATTCTGACTTACAGGATGACCTCTGTTCTTGGTTATCACAGCCCTAGATAAAAAAAAATCTGCTAACAATTTTATAGTGCTTGCTGTATACAAGAGCATACAAGCAAAAAGCAAAGAAGTCAACAACATCACTGAACTTCACGTCAGTTCTTTGGTGTTACTTGTTAAAAATAAAAAAATCGCCGAAAAATTCCTAGCTGCCAACACATTGCCTGGCATTACAGATATTACGTTAAATTACATGAACCTCTTAACTGCGCTAAAGGTACAATACAAGCTCCTTTTCTTTTGTCACTTGTCCGAAAAAAAAGATTGTTGCGGCTTTCAAGAAAATGGTGTTAAATCAGCATTCAAATTCTAATCAGCGATCATAAGAAGATCAGCTTTCGAAAATACATTGGCGAAAACCTACTAACATTCGATAATTACCTAGGCAAAATTAAATGGGAGAACTTTATCCTCCTGTCCGTATTACTCAAACCCTATGCGTTGCAAGGCTTGTCAGGTTCTTGGCCACACCGCACCACACCACAAATTGTCGCAACTTTGAAAGTTGTGCTACATGCAACCTCTCTACCCCCACTCTTCTGCCAAGGTCCCAGAGTTATGAGCGCTAACTGGCAATTAAACAACCCCTATTCCTCGAACTGATGCGCTGAATTCTAACAAACTAAAGAAATACCCTAAATAAACTCGGTATGTGTGACGCAATCAAAAAATACAATGATCCCATACTACTCCGAACCCACCTGTGTAGCAAAAGTTTGAAATAACAATATTAAGGAAGCCACAACTCTAAATAAACCTATTACACAAAATACAGCGTCTTATCTTACCATCACGACTCTCCTCTCGCTCCTCCCTTCTTTATCGATTAACGCACCTCCAATCACCCGAGGGTAGGGGTATCGCCACACTTACTCCACCCTTTTCAGAACCTAAATTACCGATCCTCCCTGACTAATTCTCGGATCTAATCCTTTTATATTAATTTACTCATTAACATTTTTCCATCTTTTCTCTTATCGCCTTAATATGATATCTATTCTGCAATGGAATATGAATGGCTACTTTAATAAATATATTGACTTGGAAATTGTAATAAAAAAGCCATAACCTCTCCGTAATCTTATTTAATACAACTCACCTTAAACACAAGGTCACTCTTCACTTCTCTAAAGCTATCCTTCGCCAGTTTTATAATCTTCCATATATTACGTCTAACAAGCAGGGCATTACCATCCTTATCAAAATAAACCTACCTCACCTACAAACTTCTAACAAAATTAAAATAGTGTAGGGTTATTCTCCTCCTCCAATTGTTTTCAACAACAGAATACCTTCATCTTCCCAACTCTTTATTACAGCTGGTGATTTTAATGCTTCCTACAACGCAAAAGGTCGAACAATTATCCTAACTGACGGATCTCCCACCCATTTTTCTATCCATTCATCGTTTACACATATTGGCCTTACCTTTTTTTCTGAATCCCTCTCTTCAAAAGTATCATGGCTCCTCATTAAATATTCATGCTAGTGATCATTTCCCTATTCCCTCCAAAATCCAATTTTCGCGCCCCCAAACCTTTTTCAAACCCAGAATATATTTCAAAGTTACCGAGCTTACTAGCCCAAATTGGAGGCTGCCTGCGAAACTTTCTTCGGTTCCTTCCCTATTTCATCCAACATTAACCAAGAAAATTCCGACATCCAAAAAATCATCCGTTCCTTAGCAAATCAATCCATCTCACGTTCTACAATAAAGCCGATCAAGCCTGCTCCTTTGTGACTTTTAGCTTTCAAAATAAAGAGCCAGAACGCGCGACAGAAATTCAAGTGCACTCGGACCGAATCATATTTCATCCTGTACAAAAAAATTTTAAACGTAATGCACTTGGCGTAAAGCCAAAAGTCTATAAATAGCCTTAGAGTTTGCCGTCCATTTCTCAATGCCTCTTCTAATTCCAGCTTTCAGAGACATATAATTGTATTTTACTTCCACTAACCTTAGCTGGATCATATTGTCGAATATCCTTTGGCATTAGCAATAAACTGGACTGCCCCACATTTCTATTTCATTAGCCTTCATTGCGATTTTTGCTTACTTCGAAGGTGTCCAACGGTATTTTTTTAAATACCATATTGCAAGTTCATGATTGATTTCATGTTTTGAACTCCCGATTATGGACAGATAAACAACTGTTTTACTAAACTTTCAAAGCCACAGGTTACAACATCTATTTTCAGGAACGAAGTGTGAGCTTATACTTTCGCACAGGGCCTTTTATGCAGAGATTTGATTATTATAGAGATATTTAAATTCTGCTATGTACTATACTTGTGTATTTATAGTGCAAATTACATATTTGGATTTAATTATTGGACATGGCCTAGTTTAGAGTGCTACGGTAAATACCAGCAGCACTGCCTCATTTGCGGTATTCATTAGTACCGATATCTCAGCAAACCTCCGACACTTTAGAGAGCAGCACTATCACCCTGGGCAAACTTTCTCATCCAGAGCATAATCGGATCACGATTTTCGTTCAACCAGTTAAAATTGTTTGGCAGTTTAGTGTTGAGTAAAGCCATGTCAAGTGATCCTCGAAAATTTCACTAAGTCACGGAGTCAATATCTCGGGAATGGAGTAAAAGTACAAAATTCTAATTTCAGATTATTGAAGGTAAACGTTTTCCGCACAATTATTCGTAAGTCCGATTGTTTAACAGCGTGAAGAAAACATGAAAAAATGCAACTGATTACAAAAAGTTATTATTTATTTATCTATTTGTCACAATAAAAATAGTTATTAACACTTAAAAAATAGTACAGACAATACTTGACTGGTATGCAAAATTTCACGTCATTATCTATTGTAGTTTTGGAGTAATTAATTTTTCAATTTAATTTTGCTTAAAACTTTGATTGTTAATAACAATTGCTAAAATTGGAATTTGCGCGAAATATTTATAGAACAGCGTTAACATGACTTTGACTACACAACGAGACATCTTGCGCTCAAATCCGTGACTTAGTGAAATTTTCGAGGATCACTTGACATGGCTTTACTCTGTTGCCCTTTACCTACATCACAAAATGGGTATGAAATTATAAGATAGTGTAAGTAGATGTGTACAATTTTCGTTAAGGAACTCAATACACACCAAAAGTCCAATAGTGCTTCTTGAATACATTGCACGAAGTAGAGTGATACGCTCTTGCGAACACCATTCGACGGGCATATCGATAGAGCTACCAACAAATTTTCGTAATTGTGTCTCCGTTTGTGAACAACCTAATGACGAGATGAGTGCGCGACGCAACGCCTGATCATCTGATTGTAACACTTGGTTATAGACAAAATCGAATTCTGCATCACCCGACTTGCGCAGTCCATTGCAGGTTTGGTTCTATTGCGATACCATTGTGCATTGCTTCCTTTAATTTGATAGTCGTTTGTTTCAGGCAGCTCTCAATTCCTGATAAGCAAGCGAGATCAATGGCGATATTACGGTAAGAAGCTGTTCACCAGATAACCCATTCATTCCCAAATTATCAAAACGACTGTCACTAGCGATGCAACATAGAGTTGGAAATTTCACCCGTCAAGTATTTGTTGGGTGTGATTACTACAGAGTGGGACGTAGCCCAAGGTGCATACTGATCCTCCTTCCGCAGATTCGAGACGACCTGAAGAATTGAACTGGTAGACCTAATGAATAGGTTGAGCACGATTGCGCGGAAGGAATTTGTATGGACGTGATTTCAGCTCATCAATGATAAGGTTCCAGTTTTGTTCATCGTAATTGATGCGATAGAAACCGGTCGATTGTTTATTGAGAATCCAATCATCAGCTGCTAGACTATTATCGCTGATTTCGATTTCTTTCGTTTTGAGCTTAAATGCGATGTAGTAGTGTTACGGTAGTCTGGATTTGATTTATGGGCATAATTCAAAGGGATGTCCCAAGTTTTGTCCGATGTTTGATTTTTATTTTCGTAGAAAGCTTCTTGGGTTATGATGAATGTGTTATTGCTGTAATTGCTGGCTCATCGAAGCATGGGAATGCACATCGAGCATCGATCGACTCAAATTGTGTCGTTGCTAAATAACTGGAAGTATAAAGCACACGCGGTTTCCATGAAAAATGCTATTGATAACGGTCAAGATTTCACTTACTGTGTGCTGTCTTTTTCATCTCTATAGGTGGACAAGTAAAATCCGTCATTATCGACACGCAATTCGCCTGCATAGGTGATGTTCAAAACCCAAAAGGTGCCTTTGCTAAAGGTGAGTGACTGGTTTGTCGGTGTTAGACTAAGAAATTCACGTGCGTCCTCATACGAGGTGCTTAGCTGCTCTACTTCACGATCCATGCCGTTTCCGTTTGTAATGTTTGCTTTGATTTCTGATAGTTTACGTTCATGCAAAACTATTGTCTTTGTATTCTCGATAACTTCTAATAGAATTTTTACAGTGCCTGTGAATCTCTTCGTGCCATTGCGCACATTCGTTGTCAGTTCAACGTCATAGTGCAGTGGTTCGGTGGCCGATAATTCAGATCAGCATCCGTCTCACTCAAAGAAATGATTTCTCAATGTATGATAAGTGGGGCAATCTTATAATATCCAGGCAGGATACCGGGACCGTGCGATGCCGCTTCGGAGGATATAATAATGGATAACGTGGCCAACAGTATAGTACTTCCCTCCACTTTATTGCAGTACATTTCACAATATAGATGACCGCAGTGGAATTAACGAAATGTTCTCGCCGTTATGAGGAGTAGACTTTAACAGTCTGTCTAATAAAAGTGTGACCGCCAAAATTCTAGCTTAGAGTTCTGATATAAAAAAAATGTATATACTATATTACTAAATAGGAGTATCCTTTTCGCAATACGCGTTGTGGAAATTGTAAGTTTTGTGAAAAATTTATTGAGCGTACGTTGTTTTCACAAAATGAGTTGCGTGAGTGAAAAACAAATTGAAGAAGTGCAAAAAAATACCTCTCCAACGCAAGATCAGAAGACCATACGTGCAGAGTACCTCATAATATTGAAAAAAACTGCTGCTCTCATTCTCACACATTGAAAAAAGACTTCTATAGGCTTAGCCAAATTGAGAACGAAATTGGGCAAACCAAATGGGGCTAACCCACCAAGAACTAAGAGGGAAGCTCCATACAAAGATTGGTTGGTCATCCATCCGCAGAACGGCGGAATTGGTGACCATTTAATCACCATGCGGAATAAATAAATAAATATTATAACCGCGGTCTTCTGAGGTGAAGCATCCTCACTTCCTCCCCTAAAAGTCTTATTCCGTCAATAATTATGAAATACATACATGAATAAGAAACCCTAGTCTCGGATAACCAAGACCCAAATCAAGACCCAATATATCGGGAAGCTCAGATCTTCCGACAGAAAAGACCATATATTCGAGCGGTGTGTAGTCTGTGGCCAAGCTGGGCCAAACTTCCACTCTGTCCCTTCAATAATACCAACCCTGTTATAAGGCAAGTTGGTAACGATATTCCATTTTCCTCTGGAGCCAGCAGTGGAACCCTCCGTTCAGCTAGAAGCAGGGGAAGCAAGAGTTGCCCTATCAAAAGACAAGCGGATCTTGCTGTCCTTAATGCTGCCCTCTCAAAAGACAAGTTGATTTTATTGTTGCAGGTGGCATGGGAACTTCGGAATGAGTAACACGCTCAAAAATGTCGGCAGCAGCGAACCACATGGCTTAGCCAATGGTTTCTGGTGCATGCCCTTCTGACACTAAAAATGTTCTGGGTAGTACCCACCTCCGGAGGCATATAAGTGCTTCAGAAAGGTACTATCGGCAAGTGATCAGTCTTCAAAATTTTGGAGAGACTGAAGGACATCAGAGTAGCGGAGGAACAGTCACACCCCAATGTGTGACTGAATTCTTCATCACTGAACGTGGGGAGAAGGCCAAAATAGACTCTGCGCAAACGATTATAAGTAGTTTTATGAAAACTTTTGAACGTTGTTTTGAGTAATTAAGAACTCACTTGGTGTGTTCTAGGAGGCTTATGTTTTGGGAGGTTTAGGTAGCAGTACTGTTTGTCAATAGGGCCGTGTGAATCTGTAGACTTAAAGCGGTGCTTTAACCTAAGAAGTAATACTGAATGTAAACTTCCTATGAACTGTGAAACCTCTAAATTTCTAACTACTTTGTGGAATTTTATAAATCAAAATTAAAAAACGAATCAAGGTTTTTTGTAACTGCTGGAATAACACAGTAGACAACGTCATCGCAACTTTAAAAACACATGCGTAAAGGAAGAAAAACCTCACAAGAAAAAAAAAAATAACAAACCGCGAAAGCAAAACTAAAAAAGGGATTCTGGTGATCTTATTCGCATAGAAAGAGTTTAAGTTTTTATATACATAAGTTAAGTTAATTTTTGATCTACTTATTATAAACACTTAATTTGGTTTTAAATTTCTTATTTTTGAATAATATAAATTATTTTTATTTATTGAATGTGGGAGCAATTCGATTTTCAATTCATGTAAATATAAAATAATACGCACTGTTGATAGTATATGCTTCCTCAAGATAGTCGATGAATAGTAGACCACGCGCAACCTAAAATACCGAGGCAGCCGTTTGTTGTGCTTTCGGGCGCTTTGGACGAGGTTCACCAGTTGCTGTCCACTCAAATTACGATCGTTTTGATTCCGTAGTGAAAATATATGTCTATGCTTCATTCATTGACATATAGGGATGCAAAGTTTCCGGTTTATTACGTTTAAACATGACCAAACACTGTTCAGAATCATCAACATGTTCTTGTTTTTAGTCATCAGTGAGAAAACGCGGCACGCACTTTGAACAGAACTTTCTCAAAGTAAAATACTCATGCCATATAAAGCCAACACGTTCTTTTGATATCTTTATGACGTCAACTAACTCACGCACTTCACTTTTAGATCATTCAAAACGATTTTATGGATTTTTTTGAGGTTTTCTGGTGTTATCGCTTCCTTTAGACGCCCACTGCGATGTGCATCATCTGTGTCTCTACGACCACGTTTGGAGACAGCAAACATAGCATAACATTTTTCAAGTCATTGCTTTGATTTAACGGTGTTTTCCCCATCAATAAATACGAAACTATTTTTGAAGGAACGGCTCGGATCCTATTAATGACGAAGCCGCAGTCTTTCTTGCTAATGCAAATTGGGGCCCAAATTAGCCGGATGCGATTGCGTATTCTAACAGATTCAGTTTCCCGATACACTCAAGAACCAGTGACGACTTAATCTCACAGGATGACAAAGCCTTGAGTGCCGCCTGAACTGTCGCTCAGAATGGCAATTCGTTTGTTTCAATCTAAGTTAATCTCTGCACATAGAGAGATGGCATACACCTCCGCTTGGAAGATCCTTGGAAAACTACCCATCGGCACAGCACGCTTGGTTCTGGGGTCATATATTCCATCGCCTATGCCTTCCAGAGTCTTCGAGCCATCTGTGTACCAGTGCAATGCATACCCCTGGAGCTTTCTTTCAAATGCAGCTGTACTGCAGTTCAATTTTGAATTTCATATCGAATTTGATGACTTTAGTGATCTCTGGGAAGCCGGCTAAGTGGGAGCTGCTCAGTTTCACTAACAAGACAAAAAACTGCAGTCGCATCCGATCCAAATAGTCCAACTTCATGCTATGCTTATATTGCTGCTCGGCCTCAATCAAGCAAACGCCGACGTGAGAATTAGTTTAATGAATAGATAATATTGTACCTGATCGAAGGTTTTTTCTTTTTCAAAATTAACAATATGGCGGCCTCAGGAAATATTTTTCAGATTTTCGAGTAAAAAACCAATAATTAATTGTTAAAATAAATCGAAATTTTTGAAAAAAAAAATCCATCGATCAGGCACGAGTTTTTTATGTTTTTCAAAAGCAGTATAAATTTTATTCAAATATACTAAGCGGTTTTTAAGTTACAGTGATCACCAGTTCAAAAAACGTAGTTTTGAGAAAAACGCATTTAAAGTTTTGCTATCGATTTATATAGAGTTATACGAATTATTTAATTATCTACTTACACTGCGTCATCTATTCCTGGGCCATATAATAGTTCTTCAGCCGTCATAGCAGCTTCCAAAATATCGATTTGCTGTTGCCTACGTAGCATTCTACCTTCTCGAATGTTATCGTTATCTGCCACTTTCATCCAGCTACTTGCTCTCGAACGCACCGGAGTGCACGAGCGCCCTTTGTTATTTCTTGAATAACTCGAAAAGTATTTGTCGGACTCACTTCAAATTTTCCAAAATATTTTTAAGATATTATACTTTAAGAAAATGCAAAAAACAATCCATGTTTTTTAAATTCTGACTAACCCCTTAAAAGAATTTAAAAATTTGTCTATAATAAATATTGAAAACCCGAAATTTTGGGAAACTTTAAATTTTGTTTTGTCATTTACAATGTTGCCACATAGGTATATGGGAATGCACTAAAGAAATTAAGTAGTACAATTTCGAACTATGGTAAATAGTAGTGTGTAGAAAGTGGGCTTCCCATTCTTAGAATGGGTTAATATGTTAATCTACTTACAAATTTTGGATATTGCCTTTATCGTCCCAAGCCCAATGAATTCCTTGACTGACGTGGAATTTGAATTTATCAAGTTTCACAAGTTGTTCCTTAAGATGGGCCAATTTTTTTCCAAGTGAAACACATGACAATCAGTATTTGATCTACATCAAAATTAATTTAAATAAAACTACTTCATATTACCGTAGACATGCTAAAAATGTATAGGTTTTTCTCTTTTATATTTTCATTTTTAAGGACTGTAACACACACTTCAGCAGCAACAATACTGTCAAAAGACTATGAATACTCGTACATTCAATTTTGCGTGAATATAAATTGGGCTTCACAAATATTTTTTCACGTTGGAAGTCGTACACGGTTCGTGTCGATTGAAGCAAACAATATTTAAGCGCATGCGAAAGTGAATTAATCAAAAATGATTGAATAAAAAATTTGACGTCATCGCTGAAGAGTATACAAGCAAAAGGGGGCCAATTACATCCTTGTGAAGAGGAGGAGGAGGAAAAATCAAGAGAACCTACCAAACACCAAAAATTATACACACACACACTCTCTTGCCACGGCGTCATCCTCATAAAAACGTAGAAAAACTGCATTCAGAGGTTTTTTATACTTCGTGCTCTTACAATTTAACAAAAGGTGCTTCTGTACGTGAGTTTATTTAATTTAAATGTCAAAAATTTTCCAATAAATATATTAACAGGCCATTCACTGAATTTTTATTCTTCTTTCTTCTTCTTCGTCCTTCTGTTTGTTTTTTATTATTATAACTCATGACTTCAGCCGGTTGTCAAAATCGTGAAAAATAAAGTGACGGTTTTCGGAAGACGACACCTTTAGTTTGCTGTTCACCGTGGAATTAATTTCATTATGCTAAAACATTTAAATATATCTCGGTAGGTGAAACACTTGAAGTACCACTCTGGCGCTCCCCAAGTAGCCCTAAAGCGCCGTTTTGGTATGGTTTGGATGTTCGCCATTATGAGACCTCTAATAGAAAGATATCTACAGCCAGTCAGAGCTGTTGGTATAATGGAGAAGAGGATGGGATTTGGGTTGACGCACTGCCCTGCCTATCGAAGAAAGAAGCACCCCTTAAGTGACCTTAAGGGGTCCCGGAGCTCTAGAAATTTCAAAAAATCGATTTTTTTTATATTATATTTTGTAAGTAGCTTTTAAGAATATACCTTGAAATTTTTGGAGCGATATTCCCAGTATTTTCGATTGTACAGTCGTTTTAGCAGGTACAGTCAGATTCGTCACGTGGTCACTCTCAAAACTCGAGCACTATAGACTCAATTATTTCAAAACTACGTTTTTTGGCTTGGTGTGGTCAAAAACAAAAAAATTATTCAACCAAATCATGTGATATTTCAATATGTTTTTCACAACATCAATGGCTAGCGCACATACTAGAATCATATTACAACATTATTTCAAGTATTTCATTTTTTTTTATTAAAAAACTGAAAAAAGCTGATTTTTAGTTGTATTCTTTTTTTTTGGTTGTATTCTAGTATTTGTATTCTAGTACGGGGCATAGCTACAGTTATACTGATTAATAATGTTTTTGGTGTTTGTGTTTCAGATAAATAGAAGAGCCAAAATGGACACACCGTTCAGGCCCAATTTTTCGGCAGGATTATGTTCAGCGTCATTTATAAAATTATTAAAATTAATTTTTTTTTTCATTTTAGTATGTAAAAGAAGTTAAATAAAAAGCCTAAAAACTTTAAATATCGTTTTAATTTTTTTATTAAAAAAAAAAAGATTCCTGAAAATATCCTAAATTTTCGAGCTGCTATTATTATTATTATTTATTTATTAAATTATAATTAAAATTATAAAGTAATATGTTTACTGCACTAGCTACCAGGGCTATCGGCTAAGTCATTACGTGAAATAATTAGTATTACTTATTGTATATTATATACTTATATTTATTTACATACTATACTTATCTATTATAATATCTTAGATTAGATGCGCCATGTTCAAATGTTTTAAAAAGTTGAAAATGAGTTTTACGTTGGTTTCTGATGCATTGGAGAGAATTTCAATTGGGTTTTTATTTGCAAAATATTGCGTGCGTAGATGGGAAATAGCGGTACAACTTAGCAAAATATGACGTACACTTAGATCAGATTTGTTGCAGAAAGTACATGAAGGTGGTTGAGAATTCTTCAAAAGGTATTCATGTGTTAGAAGGTAGTGGCCTAACCTTAGGCGTATAAAACATTTATTCATCCAGGTTGATGTGTTTGTTGGTAAGATGATCCCATTCCCATGAAGATTCACTTCTTTGTATTGGTGTTTATAATTGGACCAACTACGTTCTTGCCGTGAACCCATAGCTTTGGAGAATATATTTTTGATGGATTTTTGTCCGAACGGCATGTGGTAGTGGAGACACAATTTTAAAGCACGTTTTGCTGCTTTGTCAGCATATTCATTACCTGTAATACCTGCATGGCTAGGCACCCACATGAGTTTTACTTTTGGTGACAGACTAATTAGTAGTTGCTGTGAACGGTATAGAGGATCGACAGTAATACGAAATCTTTTTGCAGCTTTAAAGACAGATAGACTGTCAGTGCATATTACCGTTTTATTATTGATGACTTTAGTCACAGACAAAGCTGATAATATACCCTGCAGTTCCGCGTCAAATATGGTTGCATAGTTCGGGAGTAGTCCACAGGTTAAAGTGTCGCCATTACTGTTTGTAACAGCAAATGAGACTCCATCATCTTGTTTTGAGCCATCCGTGTATATGAAATTCCAGCCATTCTCTTGCAATGGATTTGCTACGCTATAAAAATGTGACTGGTAAGTAGAGTTATTTGTTATTTCTTTACGCAGGAGAGCTAATTCATTCACAAACACGTCTCTTTTAAGCGCCCATGGTGGAAATTTGGTGGCGGGGATCTTCATTGGGTGTGCGTCCATATTCAAATCAGACGCTAATTCTTTTATTTCGTATAGTGCTGACTTATGTGACATGCAAGTTTTCCTTTGTTTAAGAAGCTGAATTTCTTGATGTAGAATATGTTCACTGGTGCAAAATAGTTTGTAGACAATACGACTGCGTAGATATTGTATGCGGTCTTCAATTGATAGAAAGCCACCTTCAGCTAGAAGATTTTTTACTGGTGTCGACCTGAACGCTCTAAGGCTTCGCCTTACTGCCATGTTAAAGGGCGCCTTGATCTTATTAAGGGTGTCTTTGCTGCATTTACCATATATTTGTAGTCCGTAATCGATTTTGCTCTGTAACGTTAGCCTGGTGACACGGTCATGGTGTAAGTTGAGTATTGTTTAGGAGGGTATGGTGTAGAGTTATGTCTCAAGTGTGTTTCTTGGATACAAATTAAGTGGGGGCTGCTAAAACCGGACATTTACAAAGAAAGTGCTGAACAGTCTCCTTCTTTGAAAAAAGATGTCTACTCAGCATTCATTCCTAAGCATCCTACCGAGCAGTATTTCGCGGCAGAAAAAATGCAGTAGCTATAATACTGTGCTTGATTTATTGGTTCACTTGAATAGAGCCTCTAACTAAATAAGAAAAAATACATTTATTATATAAAGCTTTGTGTTGTCACTTTGATTATAAATTGCTTTGTTAATACATTGATGAATGAATTTGTACAAATTCTCCAGTTAGCCTAATGGAATTTCAGACCAGGCCGTTTTAATGATTCGATTCAAAGATTATTTGTCTTGAAATTGTTGCCCATTCTCATTAACCTTAAGAGCAAGCCATTCCCATAATTTTCAATAATGTTCAGAACTGTGGAATACGGCGGCCATGCTAAAATGTCGTAGTTTTGGGCCCAATTCAAGTTTTGACCACACTCGAAGTGCGCCTAGATGCATTTTTCTGTTGAAAGATCCCATTAATAAGTCCAAATGCTGCACGAATCTCGGCAAAATATCATTCCTACAGAGCTTCAAAGCTGTTTGCTGTAATTTTCAGTTCGAACGCGCCATAGTACGACATTGGTCCCCATTCCATAACACCATGATGGAAAGAATAATGAGATGGCGCCTATCGTGGTCCCGTTACTTTGCTCTCAGCGAATTTCACAACGAGTTACGTGATTTTAGCTCCAGTATGGCCAGATTACCATTTTCGTAACTTGATTTAGCATTTTGTTTTTTGTTATTTAGTCGCGCAGTTTTAGTTCTTTCTTCTTGACATTTTTCTAGCCTGTTCTAATTAAAAGTAATGTTTATAATTTTGTAAAATATACATAAAATTAGTTCAATAATTCACTCAGTTTTATTTAGCTTTACTTTTTTTAATATCTGGTGGCATTGCCCGCGATTGCAGGTGTTGTTGGTGTTCTTCTGCTTTCGGCAGTCAAATCTCTCTCTCGCTACTGCAGTATTTGGATATAAAAACGCACTAAAATTCCCATTCAAAGAAAATAACACAACAAATTTTTATTGAATCACTTAAAGAACTTTGTATGCGTGACAAATTGTCTTTAGAATGTGCGTTTTTTTTTAAATAAAATAAATGTGTTATGCTTATGTACAATTTAATTTATGAGTTTTTTTTTGTTAAGCGAGACTCTTTTGTTAAGGGAACGACTTATTTGCTATATTTGAGGTAGATAAGGTACTCTTTTTGTAAAAATGTCAGTATGGTTTCTTTGGTATTTTCTGGTATTTTGTTGCTTATTTTTAAAATGAATACACCTCTTGATGCCCTACGTCCCACTAAGGATTGATGGCCGGAAGAAACGATTTCACCTCTATGGTTTTAATCCGCATTCAGTAAATTCAAACGCCTTTTAAGAAGAGTTGAGAGAGGGACATTTAATATTCTTCCATAACCTTAAAAGGAGCAAAAAATTAAATTCACACTTTCAAAATATAAAATTTTATAAGACCCAACTAATTTTCTTTAGCACTAAAATCTTCTCAGAGTGGCCTTTTTTAACCTTCTTTTGTATAATAATACAGTTTTTTTTAACTGAAAGTTTCGGTAGCTTTAAGTTAAAAAAAAGAAACAAACACGAAACTTCAAAATTTTCGCACTTTTAAGTCTTCATCCTCAAGTAGGTACGGGCCCAGGATTCTGTATCTCCTGATCACCTAATGCTTCATAATTTTCGATGAAGTGTTCCATGGACTCCTCTTCATCACAGCTGAACCTGCATAAACTAGTGCTGGGCAGTCTTGTTTTATTGAAATGTTTATTGCAAAAAAGTGGCTTGGAAATGATCCACAGAGTAACCTCAGGCCCTTTTTATCCAAGGTTATGGAAGATTTTGCTCTGTTGGTATTAAAGTTGAGGAACTTTTTGGAGTGATTCATACCGTTTGTACTGTTTCAGTAATCCCTGGTTGGTTTCTTGGTACACCTGAAAAGTGGGGTTGGTCTAATAAATTACCTTTCCGCTTTTGGCATGAAAGTCTGTCTTTTCGGTCCCTTCGTGTCCCTCAGGTCCTGGGACCCAAACCAGGAAGATCTGATTAAGAGTCGCCAGTCTGTTGAGTGCATTGTTATACCCTAAAAGGACTTTTGAATGAATTTAAAGTTATTTAAAGCTTTGACGACTCATTGACTGTCCGAAAGTATTTTAATTTTTTTCTTTTGCAAACAGAGTCTTTTTACGAATTTTTTCTTTTGGCTGGTCTAAAATAATATTCAGAATTTATTGTTTTATCAGTTGCAAGTAATCTACCAACGAAATTCTTTTCGCATCTCAAAAAATTGACACTAACACCTTCCTGGCCGATTTCTGGATACGAATTCGTTTCGGAGCCGAAGAACCAGATTCACACCACTCCTTAGGCTCTTGTTTTGATTTAAGATCATAGTAATATACCCAAGTCTCATACATAGTGAAAAATCGATGCACAAAATCCAATTTTCGAAAACGCTCTAAATGTTCGCATTCGAATGTGTTTTTGTTCCGTTGGCAGGAAATGCGGCACCCATTGGGCACACAGCTTTCTGAAACCCAATACTTCAGCCAAAATATTGCTCACACTGCTCATTGAGATGCCTAGGCCTCCCACTAAATTTCTTTCAGTCACTCGACGATTTTTCAATACGAATACTGGATTTTTTGGGATGGATTTATCGTGTTGTTGCTGTTTTTGGACGCCCTTCACGTGGATCGTCTTCAAGGCATCGTACAAGCCACGTTCAAATTCAACAACCCATCTTTATACTGCACTAATTGATGGTGAAAAGTCCTTATACATTTTCAACATTCGCTCATAAATTCCCGTTGCTTTTGAACCTTTCAAAAATAAAAAACTCAATCACTGTATCTGGTTTTTTCCATTGTAGAAAATAGGTACTGTGACACGTCACTACTAAATGGCCTGCAATCAGAGAATGAAATGAAACTACACATATGAAGAGTGTACCAACATAATAAAAAAAAATTAGACTAGCAGCAATGCCCTTTCTTATGCAACCGCAAAACTTATTGAACAACCTAGAATATTTTGATTTCAATGTTTTGTTTCGATCCTTACTCATTCTTATTTATTTTCACGTTGATTGTTTGTGAGCTCCAAGCAGGCGTGTATGTATATTGAGTACAATAACCTTAAAGAAGACCAAAAGTGTGGTTATTAAAAGTTTACCCCAATCACATTGTGTTGTCAACGCGCGATAATTTAATTTTATCTATTTTAAATTCATTCCATTTCTCTATTCGCTTTCCCATGATATTCTAAAATTTAAAAAGTTTGTTGCTCTAATGTCATCTGCCGTCACCTTGTATACGCCTTGGCTACTTTGCTAATGAATACAATTTATGCTGTATCCCGCAGGTAAGATATGCGGGAATGGATGCTATGTTGATATCGTTTAGATATAATAAGATTAATTCACTTTTGGATCTGCTTACAATTTTTGTTTCAATCGGCAAAATGCACAAAACGCCGCACATAATTTTACTGTTTGTAGGGCTAATATCTCCGTTCTAATGATTTCGTTCAGGTAATATGAACGGCGTTAAAATAGGGCCGGGCCAAGAAACTGAAGATCTTAATTTCATCATTGAAATAAGGTGCAAAAATGTTCACCACACTAAACTTTACAAAAGAATTAGAAATGACCAAATAACTTTCATTATATGCGTTTTCGCCTCAGTAAACGTGTAAGGAATACAGGGTGAAGTCCATAATATACGAGACTGGGCTAAAATAGAAACGTCAGGAGCTTTGTTCTGATAACTTCGAGTTTATTTATTTAAAATAGTCCCCTCTGGCCCCGATACACTGTTTTGTGCGATCTAAAAGCTTTTCGAAAGAGTGGTTCAGGAATGCCCTTCAGGATTTCCGTACAAGCCTTTTGGATAGCCCCTACGGACGCAAAACGTTTTAGTTTCATGGCCTAATGCAATTTCCCGAATAGGTAGAAGTCACAGGGAGCCATATCAGGCGAATACGGTGAGTGATTGATGGTTAAAAAGCGATTTCTAGTAACAAAATCAGTCACAAGAGTGGATCGATGAGGCGGGTCATTATCATGCAATAAGCTCCAGCTTCGCGGTATACAGGGCGAATTGACGGTTTGGCCCGTTGGAAGAAATTTCTTGTGAACGATTCCCTTGGAATCGTAACAAAAATGGATTTGACTTCTCCAAACATGATTTTTTAGGTGGTGGCTCGTCTGGGACCTTCCCTTCGGCGCTTTGACGCTTAGTTTTAAGTTAATGTTGGAAACACCACCTTTTATCACCAGTTACAATGTTGTAAAGGAAGTTTTCGTATTTTCTCGCCTCTATAATGAGGTCTTTCGAATGTTGAATTCTGAGCAATTTGTGATCCTCAGTTAACTTGTGCGGAATGAAATATGCACAGACCTTTCGTAAGCCCAAATGATCAGTTAAAATGCGATAAATCGATGTTTTGAAGATATGCAACTCCCATTTCATGAATTGGAATGATTTCTTTCGGTTCATTTTTGATAAATTTACCAACAATTTCGATGGCGTTATCGTTGATTACTGGTTTTCAGCGGCCCGTATGTTCATTGCCATTTATGTCCTCACAACCATCTCTGAAACGTGTAAACCACTCATGAACTCTGGCGCGAGATAGACAATCATCGCCATCAACTTTTTTCAGCAATTAAAATGTTTCGGTAAACGTTTTACCAATTATATGATAAAACAAAATTTACTTACTCAAATACTAGTCCAGAAATACGCAGGATTTCTTACAGATTATGAGCTTAGAATTATAGTGTGTCTTAATGCTAAGAGTTTCGTAAGTATTTCATTAATTAGTAAGCTCTCAATACAGGAGAATGAGAAACATAAGTAGCTTTAACTCGTTCTAAAAAAAATATCAGTACTCCTAAGGCTTTCTAGAGGCATATGAAAATAAATTCACTCAGGAAGGAAAGGGGAGTCAGTCGATTTACTTATAATGCCAACCAGCAAAAAAACTATGTAATGACTTTAAATTAATTAATAAACATCTAGCAAAAGAAAAATTTATATTCGCATATTTAGCCACATCCACTGGCAACTATGGTATACAAATGAGTTTGAACTTTAGCAATAAAATTAAGCACATTTCTTTCTCCTGTTGGAAGTTATATAAACTCAATTTATATGCAAGCAGCATTAAAAATTAGTTTTGCGTAGGAAAATTACAATCACAAGTACAGAGATGAACAAACAAACAAACAAAAAAAAAAAAAAGTAAACGAAAAGCATTCATAAGTCATCGGTAATGCATCTAATAAAGAAATGGAAGTGATTTATTAGTATATTTTTCTGAACAAGATTTACTTTATTCACGTTTCTGGGCAACAAAATTATTAGAATCGCCCATAAAATTTCAGTTTGGGAATTTCAAGCTTAGCTTTTCGATCTACTACGAGTATCACAAATAAATATGTAGATGTTCCAAAATAAACTTCGTTAAGGCAAAAAAATTACAACAACCAATTCAACAACGTATGTGTATATGCATGTGTGAGAAAAGGCATTTACCACAAATTACGATACAAATTCAAGTTCAAAATATTAGTTTAAACACGTACATTACATTATTCTGCACAAGCAGCTCAACAAAAAAAAAACTAAAACACCTCACAAACTCATTCGTCAAACAGTATATAAGCCCTTAGAATTGGCAACACTCAGTATGGTGTGCAAGAGAGCACAGTGTGAAATCAATAACAGGTGAAGTGAAAAACAAAACTTTTAAGAAGGGATTAAAAGGATAAAGTGTTTTATTTCAAAACTTAAAAATAATTTATATTGAAAAAATAAGAAGTAACACAACACAAATTAAAGTGTTCATAATAAGAAGAAGAAAAATTATCTTAACTAAAAACTCAAACTCTTTGCATGCGAAAAGGATCACCATAAATCCTTTTCAATTTAGTTCACACGCGCGGTTTTGTGTTTTTGTCTTGTGCGGTTTTTCTTCTTTACGCGGGTGTTTTGAAATTGGCGATGGCGTTTCTGCTGTGTTGCTTCTCCAATTACAAAATAACTTCAAAATTTTAATTAATTTTGACCTGCAGAAGAATGCGACACTCTATTTGATCATAACCATCAAAAGTTAATGGAAGGCTACCGCAACAGATCGCGTATTTACAAATTAGATATTAAGAATCAATTTTTATACCGCATGACTCCCACCAAGGTGTATTCATTTATAAGCAAGCAATGATCTCTTTTATTACTGCAACGAACTTTTGAGTTTTTCTACTATGATGTAAAAGTGATGAAAACCGCCCACGGTTTTTTCTAATGGTGCGAGATAGAAAAATTTTATGTGAATTAGGTTCTGTTTAGACGAATTTTTTTGTGCGAATTTTATCTTAATTAGAACCAAACAAGCTTTTGCTCATAAAATCAACTCTAAACGCGGATTTTTTGAAGTGAAAACTTCTTTAGAATCGTTGGGAGTGATTTGAGGAAAAGTGAAACGAAAAAAGCGACCAACTTGGCTACGAAGCGTTATATTATATGTTGATATAAAAGTAGCGACGAACTAAATAAAAATAACTTTTATTTTTTCTTGTGATTTGAACCAAGGATTTTGGATCGGAAGCTCACACTGCTAGTCGCTCGGCTACCGCGCCATGCTGTCGTCGCTGGCCTAAAAGTTATTTAGTTACGAAGCGTTATATTATATGTTGATATAAATAATTTTTGTGAGCGTGTAATTCTCAAAAGTTTTATTAGGTTTATTATTTAAAATGTATTGACTAGGTAGTGTGGTTATCAGCTTAACATCTGATAGATCCTCCATCGGAGGACAATAAATGTTAAACTGATTTTTGGAAATGGGCGGAGTGTTTTATGGGCTTGCTCCTTCTCTGCCACGGGTTGACCCGGTATTGCAGTACCGCCGGGATTTCGGCTTTGAATAAATACAAGAAAAAATATACTAATACATTTAGCTTTGGTGGGAAGAGCCATAAATTTTTATATGAATACATGTAGACGAAAATGGAATTTTTTTTTTTGAAATTTGCATTGTAGGACATTTCTGATTATTTATTGAAAAAAGTTTTTTGGCTTTTCTATTTTTGGTTTAGATACTGAAAGTCAGTTTAAGTGAATCGGTATAAATATTTCGTACATTAATTTTTGAAGTGAAAACTTCTTTAGAATCGTTGGGAGTGATTTGGGAAAAAGTGAAACGAATTACATATAAACGTAGCGACGAACTAAATAACTTTTAGGCCAACACCGACAGTATGGCGCGATTGCCAAGCGGCTAGCAATGTGAGCTTCCGATCCAAAATTCTTGGTTCGAATCACAAGAAATAAAATTTTTTTTTTTTTTGAAATTTGCATTGTAGGACATTTCTGATTATTTATTGAAAACAGTTTTTTGGATTTCAGCCTTGAATAAATACAAGAAAAAATATACTAATACATTTAGCTTTGGTGGGAAGAGACATAAATTTTTATATGAATACAAGTAGACGAAAATGGAAGAAATTTGTAAGTCTGTTTCTTCGGTCCGTTTGGGTATTTTTTTGACAACATCGAAACCAAAGCATTTGTATCATATTTTATCTATCATAAGCCACTCGTATCATTTGTTGAAATTGAAAACATTGAGGATGAATAATGATAAAATGAAGAAAATAAAATATGAACTTTATAGCAATATTATAATGAACCTATAATTATCCCGCTCCTAATGCTGCTTTCGTCTTATTCTCTCTCAGTTTGTTTTACGGAAGGTTTCACTTCTATCAAGTCTAACCGTTAGACTGGTATTTTTTTCTTTGTTTATTAGGTATATCCTGACTGGGACGTTTATCAGATGTTCCTTATCGACGACTTTCAAGTTGCACTCGCTGCTGATGGTTCAGGCCAAGCAAATCCAATGACGCATTACGTGCAAACTCCATCCGAGATCTCTGCACGTTACGATGATATTTCGTATTCGAAAGCAGCCTCGGTACTGTATATGTGGCAGTGTGTGCTGACCGACGAAGTGTTCCGCCAAGGACTAAATCTTTATTTGACTACAAAGTAAGTGTGTTTGTACATTTATCGCAACCCATTATAGGCAGCAGCTCTCATTGAGAATGACCGTTGCATAGTTTGTTGGATAGCTATTAGTTAACATATGTAGAGATTGTTTTATCATTAAGCAATCTGTCATCACGCGGGTTGCTGTTATGAGATCTAACAGTTGAGAGAATGGCTTATATGAAAGCTGGTAGTAGTATTCTAAACACAATTCTTTGAGATTTCAAGGCGAAATACCATTAGGCTAACTAACATATAAGTGTAATCATCGGATGGCGACGCAGGATGAAGGGATTAGCAATTTATTTGCTATATATTGCGATATACAGACATACATACAATAATACACTTATATATGATAATGACATATACGATAAAGTATTCTCACCTTCTGATAATTGAAACGTCCTTGTCCTCCAGTCGTTTTGGAGTGATACTAGATTTACATTTTACAACGAAAGTAACCTCGCCCAATAACGTTTAACACGGTAGGCGTTATTAACACTAGGGTGGCTAAAACTTTATAGGAATTTAGGGTGTGGCCTAAAGAATAAGAATATCAGGAATTATATAAAAGTGAGTGCATTAGCGTTGCACTCCCTTCGCACTCTGGAGAATTCGACTATTAATCCCCTTTCTCAACAGCTTACTCCACTAATTGTAAGGAAGTAGTAATCTCAATTAGCTGATTTGGTGGAGTAATAGTTTTTTCTAACAATCTAACTGTACTATAAGTATTTACATTTACATATCTTAAGGGAACCGATTTACCAAGTCGACCCGCCCATCCAATTTACGTGCTTATGTACGACTTTTTGAGAAATGGTGCAGGTCTTAAGTCTTCTTCTTCTTAATTGGTGCGATAACCGCTTACGAGGTTTTGGCCGAGTGTAACAAAGCGCACCAGTTGTTTCTTTCCTGTGCTAACCTTCGCCAATTGGACACATCAAGTGAAGCCAAGTCCCACTCCACCTGTTCTTTCCAACGCAGAGGAGGCCTTCCTCTTCCTCTACTACCACCAGCCGGATCGTTTGTATCCATTCGGACGACATGACCCAGCCAACGTAGCCGCTGGATCTTTATTCGCTGCGCTATGTCGTAAAGCTCATACAGCTCATCGTTCCATCGCCTGCGATGTTCGCCGTTGCCAACGTGGAAAGGTCTAAACATCTTACGCAGAATCTTTCTCTCAAACACCCAAGCGTCGCTCCCTCGGATGTTGTCATCGTCCACGCTTCTGCGCCATACGTTAGGACGGGCATGATGAGAGTCTTTTAGAGTGTTAGTTTTGTTCGTCGAGAGAGGACTGTACTACTCAATTGCCTGCTTAGTCCAAAGTAGCACTTGTTTGCAAGAGAGATTCTACGTTGAATTTCAAGGCTGACATTGTTATTGGTGTTAATGCTGGTTCCTAAATAAACGAAGTCCTTTAAAACCTCGAAATTTCTAACTGTCAACAGTGACGTGGGTGCCGATACGCGAGCGCGCCGACTGTTTGTTTGATGACAGGAGGTATTTCGTTCACCACCAAACCCATTCGCTTTGCCTCTTTATCCAGTTTGGAGAAGGCAAAACTAACAGCGCGGTTGTCAAGGCCGAACGATTAAGTTCTGCGGCTCGTAAGATGCTCTCCAACATCAGGTTAAAGAAGTCGCACGACAGCGAGTCACCCTGTCTGAAACCTCGTTTTGTATCAAATGGCTCGGAGAGATCCTTCCCAATTCTGACGGCACTGCTCGTATTGAGCAACGTCATCTTGCATAGCCGTATTAGTTTTGCGGGGATACCAAATTCAAACATCGCGGCATACAAGTAACTCCTTTTCGTACTGTCGAATGCAGCTTTGAAGTCGACGAAAAGATGGTGTGTGTCGATTCTTCTTTCATGGGTATTTTCCATGATTTGGCATATTGTGAATATTTGGTGGATGATAGACTTTCCAGGTCTAAAGCCACACTGATAAGGTCCAATCAGTTTGTTGGCGGTGGGCTTCAGCCTTTCACACAATACGCTCGCTAAAACCTTATAGGCGATATTTAGAAGACTAATCCCGCGGTAATTGGCACAGATTGCAGGATCACCCTTCTTATGGATTGAGCAGAGCACACTTAAATTCCAATCAGCAGGAATGCTTTCAACCGACCATATTTTGCATTGAAGCTGATGCATGCACCTTACCAGCTCCTCGACGCCATGTTTGAATAGCTCAGCCGGCAGTCCGTCGGCGCCCGCGAGTTTGTTTTTCTTTAGCCGCATTATAGCTCACCTTGCTCTTAAGTATGAGCGTTTAATTCAAAACTATGATTTGAAACTTATTCTTGGTACATCTATACAAAAGGTACTCTTTTATATGACTTCTTCCATTTTCCTGTGAGCGACAAAATGTATCTACATATTACTAACATTTTCCTTGCAGTATTTCACATAAATTATCTCAGATGTAAATATCCTCCAATTTCACCACAAAAAACTTCAAAAGCGATATATGACAGCTATTATTCCTTGCCCCCTTTTTCAAAAGCCTTTGCCATAGCATGGATCTTTTCGGTTTGATGCTGTACGGTATTCAACAGTCCCTTATTGGTTTTAATATTAAATTAATTTTTTTCTATAACTATTTTGAATTTTCCAACAGTCAGTATACTGCTGCTGATGAGTCGCAGCTCTTCGAAGCTCTTAGTAATGCTGCTGATGCCCAAAACGTATCACTTCCTGCGACTATGGCGGCTATGTTCTCAAGCTGGTCTCAACAATCAGGTTACCCTCTACTCACCGTTACACGTAATTACAACAATAACACATTCACCATAACCCAAGATGCTTTCTTCCCAAACAAAAATCAAACATCTGACAAAACTTGGTACATCCCCTTGAATTATGCCCACAAATCAAATCCAGACTACCGTAACACCACCGCATCGCATTTTATGCTCAAAACGAAAGAAATCGAAATCAGCGATAATAGTCTAGCAGCTGATGATTGGTTGATTCTCAATAAACAATCGACCGGTTTCTATCGCATCAATTACGATGAACAAAACTGGAATCTTATCATTGATGAGCTGAAATCACGACCATACAAATTCCATTCACGCAATCGAGCTCAACTAATTTACGACCTCTACCAGTACACTTCTACAGATCGCATCGACTACAGCATGCTATTTAATTTGCTTGAATATTTGCCGAACGAGGATCAGTACGCACCTTGGGCTACGAGCTACTCTGTAATTCTTACATTGAAAGTGTATCTGAATAGTGATACGGAATACAACAATTTCTTACTCTACGTAGCCTCATTGGTGACAGGACATTTTGAGAAGTTAGGCCTGAATGATGTATCTGGAGCACAGCGTCTTACCGTGCTAGTACGTAACCTCGTCATTGAACTCGCTTGCTTGTCAGGAGTTGAGAGCTGTCTGACGGAGACGAAAAACAAATTAAAGGAAATAGTGGACAATGGTATCACCATCGAACCAAGCTTACGATGGAATGTGTACTGTTACGGCATACGTCAGTCCGGTGATACTGAATTCGATTTTGTCTATAACCAAATATTGCAATCCAGTGATCAAGCGTTTCGTGACTCATTCACCTCTACATTGGGTTGTTCGCAAACCGAGTCTCAACTACAAAAATTTGTGAGTAGCTCAATCAATATGTCTGTTGAATGGCGATCACAAGAGCGCATCACCTTACTCGGTGCAGTGTATTCGAGCAGCAGTGTTGGACTCTTAGTGTGTATTGAATTTCTCAACGAAAATTGGGAGGCATACAGTAATTTAAATCCGGAATTCACCGGAGTTAACCCACTTTATCAAGCAATGGTTGACATGTCCACCTACATATTTAACAATGAGCAAGAAACCAAAGTGAGTATTGAAATATGCACACTTCTTATTTACACTATCTTACAATTTGTCACCCATTTTGTGATGTATCTTTACAGTATTTGGCGTTACTGGATAAGGTAAAGGGCAGCGATAAGCTGCCAAACGATTTGGAGACTGTCGCCAAAGCAAATATTCAATCTAATTTTGACTGGTTGAACGAAAATCGTGATCCGATTATGTTGTGGATGAAAAAGTTCGCCGAGGGTGGCAGTGCTGCACTCTAAAGCGAATGGTTGCTGAGATATCGGTAGTAATAATCGGAATATATAAGTACATAGTAAATGAGGCAGTGTGCTGGTATTCCCATAGTTCTTTAAACCGTATGAAATCGGTAAATGTATGTAATTTAAACTATAAGTAAATAAATATCATAAATGGCAGAATTTAAATATCTCTAAAATAATTAAATCCTTGAATGAGAGGTCCTGTGGCCCTATGTTCCACACTGTAACTCTAGGAATTCATGATGATGGTAAAAGGTCCGGTACAAAAGCATAAGCCCATATTTGGTTTCTAGAAAAAGCTTTAGTAACCTGTGGTTTTGAAAGTTTAGTAAGACAGTTGTATATTTGAACATAATCGGGAATTGAAAACATGAAATCAATCACGAATTTGCAATATGCGCTTTAAAAAAATACCGTTGGGCACCTTCGAAAACTGCGCTGAGGTGTCTGCTATTAAGCCGCTCTGCCGCAAGTAGCTACAAATCGTAAGGAAGGCTCATTAAATAGAAATGTGGACAGCCCAGTTAGTGTCTCAAAGGGAAAGAATGTGCAAAGAAATGCCAGATCTAAAGAAATGAAGCCTTGTACCTTCCTTTCCAATTCCTTTACATCGCCTTCACGTGGTGACACTGTTAACCTAGTGCCAAGATCAAGTAGCTGTCTTCACGTAAGAAAGAGGAAACCTTGGTGGAAGCTCTAGGAACGAAAGATGTAAGATGAGAACTCCCGAAAGGGACTGTCCTTTAGGATGACAACTTAATGTCAGTATAAAAGTACTTGTCTCGACACGTCAGCAACAGCCTCGGAGAAGAAATCGACATCGATACCGATCGGGCAACGTTTGGAGGACTCGAAGTACAAAAATACCATAGAAAATATTTTATTTAACGAAAATCGCACAAATAACCACTCAGATCAATGGACGTGGAAGATCAATGATTCCATTGATTCCATTCCATCTAAAAGATGCAATAATAAAAACCGCAAAGAATGCTATTGGAAAGAAAGCTAGAATTAAATATAAAGTATTTACTAATACTCTATTTGAGACACTGAATATTTATGCTGAAGACATCTTAGGCGATTCCCAATGTGGTTTCAGAAACTCCCACTCAACTATCGATCAAGGTTTTACTGTCCATCAGATATTTGAGAAGTTTACGAATATAACATTGATATATTTTGCCTCTTTGTTGACCTGAAATGGGCATTTGACAAAAAAGACAAAAAAAAAAAACAAATAAAATACAGGGTGGGCCAAATAAGACCTACTAATGACTACAGACTACTGCCTAACAGTATGCGCAGTTGCTCCATCTTGTGGAAACCACAAATTAGAATACTGCTCCGCCATTGGCCGCAAAAAGTTTTGAATCAATGTTTTGTAAGAAGCTCCTGAAATCGATTCTGTCGTTCCATCCTCATTTTCGAAGAAATATGGATCGATAACTCTAGTGGCCATAACACCGCACCAAACAGTACATTTAGAAGCGTGCAACTGATGTTGGTGTGTTGCCCTTGGGTTTTCAGAGCCCCACAATCTACAGTTTTGCTTGTTGACATAACCATTTAAATGGGAATGCGCTTCATCTGACATCAAAAAATTATTTAAAAAATCAATTTGTGTGGCTAATTGTGTAAGAATAAAAAAACTCGATAATTTTAACGCGTTGTGTTGTACTGTAGGGTTCGATAATAAATTTGCAACAATTTAATTATAACCTACAAAACGAGAAAAATAAATACACATATGGTATGTCAAAAAATAAAAAAGTTATTTGTGCTTAACATTGTTAGGTCTTATTTGGCCCACCCTGTAGTACAAGGTGAGGTCCAAAATAAAAAGGATTGGCGTCACAAAAATGTTTTTGATGGCGCCATCTTTTTAATGAGTTAGTTCGTTGCAAGTTACATCCCTAGCTGACTTCCAGTGAAAGCTTGGTGACATTCGGTTCAGTGGAAGGAAAGATATTGTGTCTAAGGTGTCAGTATGTTTGCGTCATCGTTACAGAAATGAGTTTCGAACAAAGAGCGGTTACACGTTTCAGAGATGGTTGTGAGGACATACATGAAATTGAACATATGGACCGCCCAAAATCAGTAACCACCGAAAACTCAATCGAAATTGTTCGTAAATTTATTAAAAATGAACTAAAATCATGGTTGAAATTCATGGAATGGGAGTTGAATATCTCCAAAACATCGATTTATTGCATTTTAACTGCTCATTTAGGCTGAGGAAAGGTCTGTGTACGAGGACCAAAAATTGCTCAGAATTCAACATTCGAAAGACCTCATTAAAGAGGCGAGAAAAGACGATAACTTCCTTTACAACATTGTAATTGGTGATGAAACGTGGTGTTTCCAACATGAATCTGAAACTAAGCGTCAAAGTGCCGAATGGAAGGCCCTACACGAGCCCCAAACCAAAAAATCGCGTTTGGAGAAGACAAAAATCTATTCGATTCTCATTTGTTTTCACGATTCCAAGGGAATTGTCCACAAGGAGTTCTTGCCAACGGGCCAAGCCGTCAATGCAATTTTTTATCTTGGCGTTTTGAAGCGTTTGTTCCATCGCATTCGACGAATTCGCCCTGAATACCACGAAGGAGGAAGCTGGCGCTTATTGCATGATAATGCACCATCTCATGGATCCACTCCTGTTACCGATTTCCTGACTAGAAATTGCATATGGCTCCCTGTGACTTCTACCTATTCGGAAAATTGCATTTGGCCATGAGAGGAAAACGTTTGCGTCCGTTGAGGTCATTCAAAAGGCTTGTAATTATTAAATGCTTCACACAACCGTTCAAGAAATAAGCCCGAATGGAACATTATTTTAATGATTTTCAGATAAGTGCCTGCGCTGATTATATTCTTATAACGGCTAAAAGCAGACCCATTTTTAGACGCGGCTTTAAACATGTTTATAAAAATGCAAAAGCCCTAGAACTACATTTAAAAACTGAGACAATTAAATACATGATTCGATTTGCCAACAACATTACGCGCGATGATCTATCTATAAATAACTTTTTTTCGAAAATATCACTGAATTTAAAGACTTAAGTTTCTATAATATCCGCAGGGAAAGATTCGTTGACACGACAGAAACCAACCGCATTCGCTACAGCAATGAAATCGAAGAAATTCTTCAAAGACAAAATGTACTACGTTTTATCAAAGCCCAACGGATTAGATGGATTGAGCACGTACTGCGCATGTCGAAAGAGCGAAATGCTAGGAAAGCTTTTATTTCAACACCCACTGGAGAAAGATGGTTAGATAACGTGAAATCAGATCTTAAGCAAATAAACGTACACAACTGGACAGATGAAGCCAGGGATAGAATAAAGTGGAGAAAAATTGTTGACGAAGCTATGGACCACCACGGGCTGTGAAGTTAAGAAAAGTAAGAGGGGCAGCCCAGTTTGTCCCTAATGCCAAAAGGTATTCGACAATATGATCAAACCGAGGATGGTGGTACAAAAATTCAATAATATGTCTTTGTTTTAGAACTGATGTTAGCCCTTACGCATTTACCGTAGGCGTTTGACACTTATGTCATAACATAAATGAAGCCAACATAGCGCTGCCCTTGAACTATCGTACGGGATAATCAGTGTCAGAATGGCATCATAGCAAGGGTGTCCACTTTGTCGGTGATGCAGGCTACAACATCTCCCTCTTCGAAATTGCTTTTGAAATTGTCGACTTGGAGCAAGGCGGCAAACTAACGAGATACTTGTCGACTAAAGAGCTAAAGTAGTTTGACAGATGCGGCATATATGTACATTAAGTTCACTTCTTGTTTAAACTCATTGCATGACTTTTAACGGTAACTCAAGACGCACTCCAGTCCCCACCAAACCATTACGGGGGCTGAATGGTGGCCACGCTGAACTCTTGGAACAATATTTTTTGCGTCTATAGGAGTTTTATCACAGATTTTGTCGTTTTGTTAATTAAAAACTTCTTCAACAGTGAACTTTTCTCATCCGTGAAAAGAATATTTTAATGTGGAGATCATATCCATTTCCCTGGACATGATTTTCTCTTTTCTAAGGGGATTTCTGCGAATTCTTTCTCGAATGGCTTTTATGGCGGCACTGGCTCGAGCCACGCAAGGACGACCACTTCTTTTTGTATCCGCCACTTCAGACGTTTTGGAAAAACGATTGGTCGTGCAGTAAACAAACATTCTCGAAATATTAAGTTTTAGTAAATACTCCATCCATCTTTCATCGTCATCTAACTGAACAAGATATTCTTTCTGATATATCTAGACGGCGTCATTCCACTATCCTTGATGAATGGAAAATCTGCACCCACCTCTATTCATCTGTTAATCACAAAAGGACAAAACCAACCTTTTCACCTGTCTTGCCTTTAAAAATGTTTAATCCTTTTATTAGTTTCCAGCTGAGCCACACCATACTCACCCACTCTCATCTTTTGAGTTGTTCTTCACCAAACAAATGCCTCCACTGCCACGGACAATTATCATTGGAGCACATATTATCCTCCTGCCAAAATATAAAAATGTCCTTCAGCACAGCCCTTGGATATTCATCGCCTCTCGATCTGCTGAAAGAGCCTTCGTCAAATAATATAAAAACAATGCACAACTACCTTAAATCAAACCACTCGCTAAGACAGATGTTACTATCATAGCTACGTTTAAGTTTACCCAATGTAACTATCATACTAATTTGTAATTTTACGTTTATACAAAACTTAATAATATTGTAACTTTTGTAACTTCTTATTTCATAAGTATTTATAGCTGAAGGCCGTTGTTTGCGCCGCAATTTTCAAAACTTGTTTATAACTTTTTGTTACATAAGTTAAGTACAAACAAAACAGGTAAAAGAGTTCCTTCTTGCGCTAAATCTTCCGGAAAAAGCACTTCTTCTTATCGATAATGCTCCATGCCAGGCGAGTTAGAGAGCTGCGACGGCTAAATATCGATGATGTGCTTTCCTCCAAACCGTACGGCTCTAATACATCCCACCGATCAACACTTTGTAAGGCTTACTTACGTCACATTGCTGCTCATGAGGATACAATCGAAGAGTCACTACGAAAAATTGACCTGAAAAAAGCGAAAATCCTATTCTAGCTAGGGGCGCTTTTACTGCAACTCCAATTCAGTCATCGTTTCAAAAACAGTTTGAAAAACCATTTGACTGGGATTATGACGATATCATACCTCTTTCGGAGTTACGAATACAGATGCATTCAATATTCAATTAATTCAAAATTTGATTCGGAAAGTAAAACCAGCAGCAAGCCTTCCAATTTGAAATCGAGCAATGGATTTTGAACCTCATTCGGAAACCACAGCTTTAAATGCAGAATACTGAAATGAAGGCAACGAAACAGCCGGTGAAGGAACGAAGTGATGCTAAATACGAATAAAATCGCATTGTAGGAGGCGATGTTAGCATTAAATATACATACATATGCTTGGATTGGGCAGAGCAAAACAATGCTTTCTTAAATGATGCTATGACGCTGCAGAGGCTCAGAAACAGTTATCAAGACAGTCCTTAAGTTCGTGCGTTTTTTAAAGGTGGTTTTCAAATTAATAAAAAAGATGTTTAAAGTCTTTATTCAATAATAATATATTTTCCTTCATCATTTACAATGTCTTCCCAACGTTTAGGCAAATTTTTAATTCCCTGCTCAAAAACTTGTTTGTCCTTGGAGCCAAAATACACTTCGATATCTCTTTTTATAATTAGCTTCTTTCGAGGAGTAGTTCTTGTTACTCATATGGGATTGAAGTCCACGGAAAAGGTGATAATCACAAGGTGCAATATCCGGAGAGTATGGTGGATGCGGCATTAGCTCCCATCCGAGGTCGTTCAGCTTGCCTAATGTTTGCCTTGCGGTGTGAGGTCTTGCGTTGTCGTGGTGAAACAAAACTTTGCGTCTATTCACTAAAGACGATCAATTTTTGTTAAGTGCCTCATTCAGGTTTGATAGCTCATGGGAATAATAATCAGCAATTATCGTCTGGTTTGGTTCCAGAAGTTCATAATAAACAATACCGGCCATATCCCACCAAATAGACAGGAGAATATTCTTGAGGTGAAGGCCAGTAACGCTACTGTTCAAAAAACTTTCATTTTCAAGCCGTTGCAGCAACTGAGAACACACATTCACTCTCTGCTGAAGGTTGGTGGCGGAAAGTCTATGCGGAACCCATTTCTCCAGCTTTGAAACCTTTACCAACTGAATCAGGTGCCTGTGAACTGTTCCATGCGATGAGCTATCATATCGACTGTCAAATTTGGCTCAGCTTCCACGAGTTTTTACCACTTTTATAAAAAAAATACAAAATATGCCTCTTATATGCGTTGGAAGATTCTACAATATTTTATTTTTTAACAACACGTGCTTCCATCCGCGATTAAAATCACTCACACAATATATCAAATAAAATATAAATAATAATTTCTTGTATGCAAAAATCGTACAAAAGTGAAATTATGGGTAAAATACGCACGTACGAGTACTTACGGACTGAGCTGATAGTATTGAACAAGCGAGTGTGTACAAAATAAACCGAAATTGAAAATTTCTTTGATTTCAAATGGAAGTTATTGCTTTAAAGTGTATTTAATCAATATAACAAAAACAAATAAACTTATATTAAACTATTTTACTTTGTATAGGAAAAAAACTTTAGTACTTGCGACAACCTCGAAACTTGCACCGAGCCCCGTTTTCATTACGTGCAAGAATTGAGTTTCTACTGTAATATGCCGTGGAATATATAAATTCGAAATTATATATAAATGGAATACAATATAAAATAGATGTTGGTTTAAAGATTTAAGAATGGTGACTCTTCTTATTGGCACGCACACATTACATTTTTTATTGTTATAAATATATCATCCTTATGCACAGTGGGCGAAATTTGCTCAGCCGCGATCACAGAACGAGAGAAAAGTAAATGTTTGTGATTCCACTCTTAAAATTGTTGTTATTTTTATAAAGCGTAAATATAAATCAGCAGTGAGTATGAGTATTATCCCAAAAAAGAACCTAATTGTATCGAAGTACTAAAATGTGCACAATACGTTGATAAACGATGCTTAATTTGATTAGCCGCAATCTTATTTTTCGTGAATATCTTTTCCAGCTGAGCTTACTTTATTAGTTTATGTGATTATTTTGAGGTCTCCATAATAGCAAGAAACTAGTTTTTAAATGACATTGAAAGGGCCAAATTAAAATTTTGAAGAAAAAACGGTGTTTCGAATAATGAAATTACGCGTCAAATCAAAGGCTGTGAGAAATTTTTTTAAACTAGAGAAGAAATATGGTATTTCTCTCCAAAATATTTAAGAAAAATACAAAAATATCTCGACGTCAATGCAATGTTATTAAAGAAGAAACCACAAAAAATCGACTTAGTGTATCACAAATTCGGAAAAAATTACAACTTCCAATAAGGAAGTGAAGAGTTCAATAAATTCTATTTACAGATCCAAATATAAAGTGTAAGAAACCTTTAAAAAGACCTTTTTGCTAAAATAACGCACCAAAAATGAGTTGGAATTTCGAAGGCTGTTCAATCATGATATAGGGAGCACTTTCTTACTAGGGAAAGCTGAAATTATGCTTTATCATGGCAAAAATGAAGAGGCGACTGCCGTAGTAAAATGGGTTGGTACGTGACTACCATTCGGTGAACGTAAGTTCGAATCTCCGTGACACAGTAAAATAAAGGGAACGTTTTTTCTAATGGCAGGCAATGACAAACCTCCGAATGTATTTTTGCCATGAAAAAATTCCTTATAAAAAACTATCTGCCGTTCGGAGTCAACTTAAAACTGCCATCCATTAGGCACGGCACAAATAGGAAGACGATCTCGGAGGAGCACCCAGCGCTTACACTCGGAGGTTTGTTTTTGCCTGACATTAGAAAAAACTATATATATATATATATATATAAGAGTATATAAGACACAAATCAGCTCTGAAAAATATATTGAAATATTGAGATGTTAGATGATGTGCTTATTGAGTATTGGAGCAGGTCAATACCAGTATCCACATTTCCACCAAGTTAAAGGAGTTCTTTTCTTCTCGATCGATACTTCCGCTTGGCTGACCAGCCAGAATCGGGACCTAAACCTCGTTAATAATGTTTGGGACATAATGGCAAGGGCGTGTATCTAAATGGTCGCCAGTATTCAGCGGTACAAAAATTAAAAATTAAAAAACATCAATTTTTCAGGCGTGGCTGGCTAATATTTCAGACTATAAATAAGAATAGAGGTTTAACAAAATATTAAAATCACAATGCACAAATATGTTTTTACCAAAACAAGTATATTTTAATTTTAATTGCATGCGGCTAAGAAAATTTCGCGCACAATCAGTCAAATATTTACAACATTTCCATTTAACGAATTTGAAATGTTAATAATTTTAGTTATTTATGTTCTAAATAAAAATGTATTGAAGAAATTTATTTCGCTGCTATATATTCTTTCAAAATGATGTGAAGTAATGTGCGTCTAAGACAAAAAAATCGCCCATTGCTCTGTGAAAATCATATTCTAGGGATCAAAATAAGAAACTTTGCCGAAGGAACCATACCTCTAAAACGAATTCTGATGTCCCCCAATTTAGGTCGAACTTTTTAGTTTCTTTTCTATAACTCACTTAAATTAAATTTTTCATTTACATATGTTCTGACTAAATAAATTTCTTAAGAGAAAAAATATATATTATTATAAATAAATAATAAATATTATTATAAATAAATAAAAATAAAGAAAAAACATAGCCATTTAGCTGATTTTTTCATGTAAAGGCCAAAAATGGTGATATTTTTAAATTGGGGACATCAGATCCCTAGAATACGATTTTCACAGAGCAATGAGCGATTTTTAATCGACCCGCCCTACTGTATATACATAGTGTCAGCGAGCTAGTAGCCCTGCAGCAGATGGTCTTACGAGCAATGTGGCATCGCACAAAAGAGAAACAAGCGCACAGCGTCTTTATCTCCGCTACATGTATGACTCAACATTAATTATCGGCGCCAATGTTTTTTATTTATTTTTTTTAATAGAATCGATGTTTTCAATTTTTATATAGCGCGAAACTCAGTGTAGTGTTTACATTGTCGAGGCTCTGAAATTCCTTCACAGCAAACCCAAGGATGATAGATTATTTTCACCATGTAGCAAATCTTTCAAAACTTAATTGTAATAAAAATACTTAACAATAACATTTGTGCCTTCTCACTTCATTAACATTCTCCGCTTACACATCTTAGCTTAGAATTGTCGCAAAAGGTAAAACAAATTGCTTAAGAATATGAAAAATATGTCACCGCAGGACTTGAACCTGAATCAAATATGCCACCAAGGAACACATGGAATATGATGAATACCTCACTAGCGTGGTGAAATCTCTTACTAGAGTGGTGAAAAGCTGGAATCCCCTACGCGCTTGCTAGGTGGTGTAAGTTGAAAGAAGAGCCACAAAAGCCGTACCTTAAAAACGAAGAGAACTACTGCGTGAAACACTTAGATTCCCCGCACCAAATAAAAGAGTCCAGCGCCACGACCACGTTGAGGGCTGTCTTCAACGTGTCTGCCAAAACTACAACAGGGAACTGGCTAAATACACTCGACAAAGGCAACATGATTCCATCCTGGAACTGTTTGTCCTGTACGACAGTTCAAGGGCAGCGGTTTGTTGACTTCATTTATGCTAAAGGGTTTTCCAATAAGCGGCTGTTGGCGTGGACCTTCTAATTCACGTGGCCTGAAAGAAAAAAGTCACAAGGTGTTAAGCCACAAGATCTCGTGGCCAATTGTGATCACCTCTTCGAGAGATAGCACAGTCCGGAAACTTTTCCCGTAAAAGATCAATAATTTTGTTGCTTGCGTGGCACGTAGCGTCGTCTTGTTGAAAATAAACGTTGTTCAGATACCATCTAATTCCGGCCATAAAAAATCGTTAATAATTTCTCGATAGCGCACACCATTCATTTATAACACCTGTTATTGGAAAACCCTTTATGTCAAAAGTGTCAAATGCATACGGTAAATGCGTAAGGGTTGACATCAGTTGTAAAAGTGAGACATTCGAGATTGAGTTCATGTTTTGAACTCCCAGTTATGATCAGACAAACAACTGTTATACTAAACTTTCAAAACCAGAGGTTACTAAAGCTTTTTCTAGGAATGAAGTGTGGACTTATACTTTTGTACAGCTTTTATCATGATCAAAAATTCCTAGAGTTCCCGTGTGGAACATAGGGCCACAGGACCTTTTATCCAAATATTCAATTATTCTTCTTCTTCTTCTTAATTGGCGTTATAACCGCTTACGCGATTTTGGCCGAGTTTAACAAAGCGCGCCAGTTGTTTCTTTCTCGTGCTAACCGGCGCCAATTGGACACACCAAGTGAAGCCAAGTCCTTCTCCACCTGATCTTTCCAACGCAGAGGAGGCCTTCCTCTTCCTCTGCTACCACCAGCTGCAACCGCATCGAATACTTTCAGAGCTGGAGCGTTTGTATCCATTCGGACAACATGACCCAGCCAGCGTAGCCACTGGATCTTTATTCGCTGCGCTATGTCTATGTCGCCGTAAAGCTCATACAGCTCATCGTTCCATCGCCTGCGATATTCGCCGTTGCCAACGTGCAAAGGTCCAAAAATCTTGCGCAGAATCTCTATTCTAGAGATATTTTGAATTTGAATTTATTTATTACTAGTATAATAATACATTATAATTTACAATAAACTGTAAGTCCTACAGAGACTATTAAAAGTCTGTTCGTAGGCTAGTAGCATTTATAATGACAATCTTACAAACTAAATATAACATTTAACAAAATAAATTTTGTATGTAACATACGTAACATACATTTGACTTACTAACTAACTAACAACAAACTTACTTATATCTAGCGGTTCTATGAAGAACATAAAATAATTTTTTTTTTTTTTGTTTTTTTTTTTTTTTTATTTTACAATGAAATAGTGCGATATTAACAAATATCATAGGTGTAAATTAGTTTTTGTTAACCAGATTTTTATATCTTTTTTATTTTTGTCGTTAATTACATCATAGGCTTTTAACCTCTTTGGAAGCTGATTAAATATTTTAATGCTATGGTTTATGTAACATTTTGAACCAATACGTAACTTAAATTTAATATGCTCAATTTGTCTATTTCTAGTATTTATTATCCTTGATAGAAAAGAATTCTTTAAGTTATTGTAATTTTGTATTAAAGCTGTAAAGTAGAACAACTTTTTTATCGAAAGAATGTTGTTAATATTTAAGGAATTATCTGTTATTGAGTTTTGTTTACTCTTAAATATTATTTTTAATATTTTATTTTGTACTAATAATTAATTCAATCCTATTTAGTTCAGATTTGTACGCACCTCCCCAAGCTACGATACCGTAAGAGGTGACTGACTCAAATAGGGCATAATAAATAGTTAATAATTGTTCTTTGTTTAATATATATTTTAATTTGGCAAAAACAAAGATTAAATATCTATTTCGCTTTATTAAATAATTAATTTGAAAATCCCATTTTAACTTATAATCGATTAAAATGCCAAGATATTTAGTGCTTTCAACCCGTGTTATTAGAATACAGTTACATTTACTGTTAGAATCATGATTATGCATAAATATATTAATATTTCCAGGTACAGAATCTTTATAAACTCCAAAAGTTAGAAATACCGTTTTATTAATATTCACAGATAACTTGTTTTGACACATCCATGTAAATATTTTATTTGCAATTAAATTTGCATTTAATTCAGCATCCTCCCAAGTATAACCACTTATAAGAATGGTTGTATCGTCAGCATACGATATTATATTGTGAGGGTTTTTTTGGCTAAATTGTACAGCACTATATATTTCATTTATGTATATCAAAAATAATAAAGGTCCTAATACTGTCCCCTGAGGGACTCCAATATCCACAATCGATTCACTACTAACAATACCATCTACCTTTACACATTGTGTTCTGCCAGTAAGATAATTCTTTATAAGATTCAAGGCGAGTCCACGGATACCAATATCGCTTAATTTTTGTATTAGAATTTTGTGGTCAACCGTGTCAAAAGCCTTTGCTAAATCTAAAAATATTGCAATAATTGGTTTACTATTATCAAGATTTTTATATATATATTCAGCAAAATGAGCTAATGCATCTTTTGTTGATTTTCCTTGGCGAAAGCCATATTGATTTTTATTTATCACGTTATATTTGTTAAGAAAGGAAAGTAATCTTTTATGCACTACTTTTTCAAATATTTTTGCTACATTAGAAATTAATGATATTGGCCTATAATTAAATTCAAAATACTTTTCTTTAGCTTTGTGAACTGGTATTATAATTGCTTTTTTTTACAATGATCAGGACAAACTCCTGTTTCTAAGCATATATTGATAATGTTAGCTAGAGGTTTTATAATGAAATTACTTAGTTTTTTTAATACGCTTGTTGGAATTTCATCTATTCCGGCTGCTGTATCATTTTTTAATAATTTTATTATTTCTTTTATTTCATCTGGATGAGTATGAAATAAAAATATTGAATTTTTAATCAAGACCCTTTTTTTACCACATTTTTCACCTGTATATTTGATTTTATTTGCCATTTCTGTGCCTACACTATTAAAGTATGTATTAAACTTATCAGCTATATCTTTTTTTCTGTTACTTTTTCATTTCTTATGAGTAAGTAATCAATTGTGCTTTTTTTATTTTTCTTTTTATTAGAGTTTATTTTATTATTTATATAATTCCAAAATTGCTTATTAGATTTTAGATTGTTTAAGCAATTTCTTTCATAATTATATTTTGCAATTTTTAGTAGTTTATTCAATAATTTATTATATTTCACGTATAATGTATGACTTTTTTCATCATTAGCGTTTTTTCTCCAAAGATTGTAGAGCATTTCTTTTGTATTGCATGAAATAACTAGACCTTGCGTTATCCATTTAATATTATTAGTATTATTTTTTTTTTTTTAACATTGGTTGCTCTGTGCATGATATATTGTATATTTTCAATAAATAGATTAGTCATTTCATTTGCATCATTCATATAATCAAATAGATTCCAATCAATTTTTTTAGCTATTTTATAAAGTTTTTCATAATTTAAAACGTTTGTGATTACTTTATTAACAGAAATATTTTTTATTTTTAAACCAATAGTAAGAAAAGTGCAATAATGATCTGAAATATTGTTTTTATATATGATGGTTGAGATATCATTTACATTTTTACTGATTTTGCCGAAAATATGATCTATGCAAGTGCCCCCGTTCTTGTTTGCTCTTGTTATACCGTTAATATATGGCTTAAATTCATTAGCGTACATAGAATTTATGTATAAATCGAGGGGTTCTAAATTGTCTTTATTGCTTAGTAATACATTTTTTTGGCTAATATCAATATTTATGTCCCCAATAATAAAATGATTTTTTATTTTTTTATTTTTTAAAAGATAGTTATCTAGATCATTTATAAATTCTTTTTTATCAGTGCTCGGAGATCTATATATAGAAGTAAATGCGATTTTTATATTATTTTCACATGTAATTTCCGTATACAATGCACTTATTTTACCTATATTAACTATTACAGTAGATTCTTCTATATTTTCTTGAATGTATATAACAACCCCATCTGCTGGACTGGTTTCACCGCTACTATAATACATTTTATATCCATCAATTTTATATAGATCAGGCGCCCCTAATCTCCACGTTTCACTACATATAATAACGTGTGGTTTAAATGTCAATTGTTCAAGGAAAACACATAATTTCTCATATTTACTATTTAGGCTTTGTATGTTTAAATGCAACAGTAGAAAATCTTCATTTTTAGTACATTCTAACAGCTTTTCGAAATTGTTAATTTCAAACTCATTGCAGTACATTTTTATTTATTTAAAGGGTTACAAGGATAATTAGTTTTATCAATAACTTTTTTCCTTAATTTTATGTATGATTCGCATGCTATTATTCTGCTACTTATGATATTTATTTACTTATAGTTTAAATTACATACATTTATCGATTTCATATGGTTTAAAGAACTATGGGACTACCAGCAGCACCGCCTCATTTACTACTTATATATTCATTAATACCGATATCTCAGCAACCATCCGACTTTTACTCAATCAATTAAAATTAGTTTCCATGTTCGCCTTAAAGTCCGCCTTAGAGTGCAGCACTGCCACCCTGGGCGAACTTTTTCATCCAGAGCATAATCGGATCACGATTTTTGTTCAACCAGTTAAAATTAGATTGAATATTTGCTTTGGCGACAGTCTCCAAATCGTTTGGCAGCTTATCGCTGTCCTTTACTTTATCCAGTAACACCAAATACTAAAAAGATATATCCCAAAATGGGTAATATAAGGATAAGATAGTGTAATAGTGTAAGTAGAAGTGTGCTGATTTAAATACTTACATTGGTTTCTTGCTCCTTGCTATATATGTAGGTGGACATGTCAACCATTGTTTGATAAAGTGGATTCATTCCGCTGCTATCGGGATTCAAATTACTGTATGCCTCCCAATTTTCGTTGAGAAATTCAATACACACCAAAAGTCCAACACTGCTACGCGAATACGCTGCACCGAGTAAGGTGGTGCGATCTTGTGATCGCCATTCGACCGACATATTGATTGAGCTACTCACAAATTTTTGTAGTTGAGACTCGGTTTGCGAACAACCCAATGTAGAGGTGAGTGAGTCACGGAACGCTTGATCACTGGATTGCAATATTTGGTTATAGACAAAATCGAATTCTGCATCATCGGACTGTCGTAGACCGTTGCAATAAATATTAAATCGTACGTTTGGTTCGATGGTGATACCATTGTTCATTAATTCCTTTAATTTGTTATTCGTTTCTGTTAGACAGCTCTCAAATCCGGATAAACAAGCGATATCAATGGCAATATTACGTATGAACTTGGTAAGAGGTTGCTCGCCAGATATATCATTCACACCCAACTTCTCATACAGTCCTGTCACTAATGAGGCCACGAAGAGTTGGAAATTTTTGTATTCCTTATCAGTATTCAGATAATAATCCAATGTGAAGATTATAGTGTAGCTCATAGACCAAGGTGCGTACTGATCTTCGTTCGACAAATATTGCAGCAAATTAAGTAGGATGCTGTGGTCGATTCGATCTGTAAAAGTGCACCAGTAAAGGTCATTAATTAGTTGAGCTCGATTGCGTGGATGGAATTTGTATGGTCGTGATTTCAGCTCATCAATGATAAGATTCCAGTTTTGTTCATCGTAATTGATGCGATAGAAACCGGTCGATTGTTTATTGAGAATCAACCAATCATCAGCTGCTAGACTATTATCGCTGATTTCGATTTCTTTCGTTTTGAGCATAAAATGCGATGCGGTGGTGTTACGGTAGTCTGGATTTGATTTGTGGGCATAATTCAAGGGGATGTACCAAGTTTTGTCTGATGTTAAGCTAGTATTCTGGTAGAAAGCTTCTTGAGTTATGGTGAACTTGTCATTGTTGTAATTACGTGTAACGGTGAGTAGAGGGTAACCGGATTGTTGAGACCAACTTGAGAACATAGCCGCCATAGTCGCAGGAAGTGACACGTTTTGCGCATCAGCTGCTATACTAAGAGCTTCGAAGAGTTGATACTCATCAGCAGCACCATATTGACTGTTGGAAAATTCAAAATAGTGATAGAAAAAAGAGACAGAGAAAGAGATCGCAAATTAATTTAATAGTAAAATGAATTAAGGATTGTTGTATATAACCACTGAAAGAATAATACCCGATTACATCGTACAGCATCAAACCGAAAATATCAACGCTATGGCAAAGCCTTATGGAAAAGGGGGCAAGGACTAATATCTGTGATGCATCGCTTTTAAAGTTTTTTGTGGTGAAATTTGAGGATATTTGCATCTGAGATATTTTATGTGAAGCACTGTGTGGAAAATGTTTGTAACATATTAATAATCTATACTCTTAACATTATTATTTTTGTTATTATTATTATTAGGCTTCTATTGTAGAAAGCCTGCTAAAGTACCCTATACTTTAAGGTTCTTTAGAAATTGTATCACATTGGAGGGTTTATTCTTACATAATTTATATGAATGCACGGCAGCACCACTAAGATGGTGTAGCCTTTTTCTGTCTAGTGCAGGACATTTATATAGAATGTGCAAAGCATTTTCAGTCTCCATTTCATAGTAGCAGCAGATGATGGTCTCAGAGACCCAATTTCGTTCAGAAGATATCCCAGGTTGCAGTGGCCTGTAAAGTATTAAAAGTCTGCTGAGTTAAAGTAGCTTTTTAGAAATTCTTCTGTTCTGTCTTAGGAGTTATCTCGCTTTTCGTTGACCGATAAAATTTCGCCAGTGTGCAACGATTTTCTTCTCCTCCCACTTTCTGAAAAATTTGCTTATGTGGCCGTTGGCAAGTCCATAGAAAATCTTTTAATGTATTTTCATATCCCCATAGGCTTATAACTTTCAATGTGTTACCATCATTCTCAATGTTAGCTGCTGCCCATATAATGGGTTGACATAAATTTCTAAGCATACTTACTTTGTAGTCAAATAAAGATTTAGTCCTTGGCGGAACACTTCGTCAGTCAACACACACTGCCACATATAAAGTACAGAGGCTCCTTTCGAATACGAAATAGCATCGTAACGTGCAATGATCTCGGATGGAGTTTGCACGTAATGCGTCATTGGATTTGATTGGCCTGTACTATCTGCAAAGAGTGCAACATGAAAGTCGGCGATAAGGAACAGCTGATAGACGTCCCAGTCAGGATATATCTAATAAACAAAGAAAAGATTAATATAAAATTGACTTTTTTACCATGATTTCGATCATTTACCGTATCTATCGTCTTCCAAGCGAAGAGGTTAGCAAAACCTTCTTTCAGCCAAAGATACGTCCACCATTTGAGAGTTACTAAGTTGCCAAACCATTGATGGCAGTATTCGTGGGCAATGGTATTGGCACTATCAGTTTTCGCAAATATTGTCGATGTCTTGTTGTTGTACATCATGTATTGCTCTCGATATGTAACTAAGCCCCAGTTTTCCATGGCGGCAAAAAAAAAATCTGGCACACCTACTTGATAGAGTTTCGGCAGTACGAAATCGATATTGTAATATTCAGCAAGGCTTTGCAGAAACAACATTCCGGAAACCAATGCCCATTGCTGATTCTGCTTTGTACCTGGACGAGTGTAGACTCTTTGTGGAATCGAGTTCAACACTCCTTCGGTATATTCGAAATCGGACACAACAAACGCTACTACATAAGTTGACATACTAGGAGTCTTTTGGAAGACAGAATATCCAGGTCTAGTTGGGGAAAAATTAACACATACCTACGACATTTATTTATCACAGTTACCTGCTCATCTCTTCGTCCAGAGGCATATTTGACATGGCATTTAATGAGGGATCATGGTTAATAGTGATTGTGAATGTCGCACGCTTGGCTGGCTCATCGTAGCATGGGAATGCATATCGAGCATGATACGGCGCAAATTGTGTCGTTGCTAAATAACTGGAAGTATAAAGCACACGCGGTTTCCATGAAAAATTCTATTGATAACGGTCAAGATTTCACTTACTGTGTGTTGTCTTTTTCATCTGTATAGGTGGACAAGTAAAATCCCAAATTATCGACACGCAATTCTCCTGCATAGGTGATGGTCAAAACCCAAAAAGTGCCTTTGCTAAAGGTGAGTGACTGGTTTGTTGGTGTTAGACTAAGAAATTCACGTGCCTCCTCATACGAGGTGCTTAGCTGTTCTTGAACACCACCCGTTCCGTTTGCGTTTGAAATGGTTGCTTTGATTTCTGACAGTTGACGTTCATGCAAAACTATGGTATTTGTGTTGTCGATAACTTCTAAAAGAATTTTTACAGTGCCTGTGAATTTCTTCGTGCCGTTGTGCACATTCGTTGTCAGTTCGACGTCATAGTGCAGTGGTTCAGTGGCGTTGGGTAGGCGATAATTCAGATCAGTATCTGTCTCACTCAAAGCAACGGGTTTTCTAGGTAGGAAACGTTCTGCAAGATACGAGTACTTATCATATCGAGGTGGTATACCAGAGCCGTGCGTTGCCGCTTGACAGTACACAATAATGGCCAACATGGCAAAAAGTATAGCACTTCCGCTCACTTTGTTGCGGTACATCTCGCGATTTCGGCGATTTCAGCGCAATTAACGAAATATTCGGAGCTCTTATGGAGTAGCTCTTTTAAAGATTTTACTTTGAATCTGAAACTTGTTATCTTTAACTATTAAGTAATTAATTGGTGTTGATATTTAATAGCCATTGGGTTAAAAATGCTTCAGATGCCTATTATTTGAAAGACGGCGATATTTCGCTGAATTACAATTCGTTGAATCTAATTACAACGTGAATGTGAATATTTCTGCAGTATATGTATGTACATATGTAGGTTTCTTAACAAATAGAGATCGACTGGAAATTTTATTTGTGGAAGCTTCACTGTGTTCAATTTAGATTATTTGTAAGGAGGAGATCAGTTGGTAACGCCTGAATGTCAAATGAAAGACGACGAACATCGCCATTGGCTGATTTTACCGTTTTCAAAACCTTTCGTGGAATAAAAACAACAAATGTATCAGTTCCTTCAGTTTCTCTTGATATTCTGAAAGTGTTGATACACAACCCATATGTACCCGTATGTCTATATCTATGCATATCTATTCCGTTAGGCTGTACTGTTGGTTGAACCGTTATGTAAGCAAAGTTATAATTGTTCTTGCTCTAAATTTACGCTATAACCGCTTAAGCAACTTTGATTCAGATTAACAACCGATTGATATTTTCAACTGCAAAGCACCGCACCAAATATTTTTATGGCTGGAATGTTTTTATCCGGCATGACCTAATTAGCAGTGTCGTAGTTTATTTATTTGTTGTACTATATCTATGTGGGAAATGACGGACGCGACGAACGGACATAATAGCAGACAGTAACTACATTGCCTGACTGGACTAATACGGACAACATATGTGACTCATCATCATACAGTGAATATACCCAACGAAGGACATATTAAGCATTGTATATAATTCCGACCGCCTTCAATCGCAGTACAAATCGCAGATAATATTCTACTCTAATTACAATAAGTGTTTTACCACATCTATGCTACCATAAAACGTATGCAGCTCATTGTTGTCAAGCCTGCGATACTCGTACTTGCCAACTTGCAAAGGTCCATAAATCTTCCACGAAATATTTTTCTCCAGGACTCCAGAGGCCATTCCATACCATGTGGGAGTGTATCTTTCATCATAAATTGACGTTTTTGTTTCTCGACAGAGAATTTTACAATTCTATTTCCCACTTAGTCCAGAGTAGTGTTGGCAAGAGAGATTCTACGTTTGATTTCAACGCAGATATTATTATCGGTATTAATATTGGATCCTCTGCTCAGATTAGGGCATTACCCTTCTTACGAATACTGAAGACTACACGAAATTCTAGTACACAGGCATGCATTCATCCGAGCTTAGTTTGCATAGGAGTTAATGTATGCATTCTCATAGCCGTACTTGAATAGCTCGTCCTATTGCCATTTGCTTCGCACACGATTGTGGTATTGGGGGTCTTCATCTTTTCTGAGACATCCACTGTTGTTCACACTCAGAAAGTGCAAAAAGTGTTTTCTCCATAAATTAAATATGCTCCAGACGTCAGTTGTATCCACTGTCTTTGTTCTTGCAAGAAATCGCCCCGGTCTTGATACCTTCTTTCAGATGCCAGTATCTTTTCGCTCTTGAACTCTTCAAACTCACGTACTTTATCCCCTCGATTTTTACTTCGAATAATACGCCTATTTTTCTTTCTCAATAGATTTAAATCTCAGGCAAATATTTATACATATAGCGAACCGCTTGCACCTTGACAGACGCCCGCTCGCTGCCGCTCGTGGTGGACAGATACTGCTTTCTTTAATAGACCCTCAAACCGAATGCATCGAAGTGGCCCCACAAAAGCTTTACATATTTTGGTTAACATACCCAGGGTTCCCAAACGTTGTCTGTGGGCTCAAAAAATACTTTGCAGCATATTCGTTAGTGCTAGAATAAATATCTCAGAGTGACAGTGATATTCTACAGATATTAGAAGTAGTTCAATAGCGGTAGTAGTTTGATAGATCTGTAGTTTCATTCACTCCTTCGATTAACAAGGCTTGCCAGCATTAAATCACCTGGATTTTAGTTCATTGCCTGGAATATATCGTTTGTCAAAAAGTACAAGTCCTAGATATTTTGCCCTTCTGTTCGCTTGAGAGCAGGTGTTTTATGTTTCCTGCTAAACAGTATCAGCTCCGTTTTTTCCGGATTTACTTCTAGTCCTCGACTTTTATACCAAAGTGATAATTTGTTGAGAGATCTTTGTTGAAGATCACTTAATGTTGGAAGGCGTTTCACCGAGATTGCTATTACAATATCATCGGCATATGCAATTATCTTACCTCCCATTTTTTCAAGTTCTTGAAGAAGATTATTGACAGTTAGGTTCCACAGAAGTGGAGATATTACCCCACCTTGGGTATACCCCTGAAATTTTTTAATGGATGTGTCACCAAAATTTGCGCTTATTGTTCGCCCAGTTAGCATTCGCTAGCTAAAACTTAAACTACAATAATAATTAATTTTGTGGAAGTTGGTGAATTGTTAGTAGCAAACAACTGGTAAATCTTAAGTGGTTATATGTATATGTTCTTTTGCGGTGGCAATCCCATTTCTTAAGGTTTTTAAGTTTATTGGTCACTGTAGTAGGAGGTGCACTTACTACATAACGAGACTGACGCTATTATAAAGGAAATGCAACCACTAACAGCTTAACGTAAGGCTTTCTCTTTCAAATGTGTATACAATTCCCTTCTGTGAGCTAAAACTAGTGATCGTTCGTATTATTTTTTTTTTTCTTGGCTCGCCGGAAAAATGTTACTTACAATATTAGATCACAATATGTTCCCACTTGGTTCTTGGTATGGATTCAGAACCGTTGAAGGTCGTACGGTCGAGGTATGGAATGCGCCTATATTTGTATCTAGGACGGATACTAGTTACCGTCCTCGATTCAGATATACGAAAAGTGTAAGATTGGAATTAAGGCTGTCCATATGTCATCAAATATTTCATTTACGCAAATTAACTATGCTATGCTGCAACGGCTCTTTTATGCCGCAGTCAAGCGAAACTGCACACAAATCCTCACATAATATTAATTCAAGAACCGTGGGTGTCTAAAGGACAAATACATGGCTTGGGAGATATATTATGCACTTTGTTAAGACAATTCTGCTATCAAGACTTAGTTGCAGTCAAAATAAAGTATCGATTAGAGGGGAAATAAGTACAGACAATTGTCGTCTCGGCCTATTTTCCCTGCGACTCCATTCTCCCTCCACCTACGAGGGAGCTTATGGAAGTTGTAAGATATACTGACTCCATGGCATTAGGTCTAATTGTGGAATGTGACGCGAATTCACAGAACACATTCTGGGGTTGCACAAAATGTAACTTCAGGAGGCATACATTCATGGACTTCAGTCTGTCATATCGCTTTGTTATACAGAACGTTGGCACCAGCCCGGCTTTTGTGACCAGCAGAAGGTAGGAAGTGATTGATATGACATTATCTAATGATAAAATATCAGATCATATCACTGGTTGGAAAGATTCTCTGTCGGACCATCGTTATACGAGACAATCTCGACCCCAGCAGGCCGGAATCTTCGAAAAGCGGATTGGACACGTTATGAGGATCTCACTAAAGAGGAAATCCGTGATGTTCCCAAACTCCGGACAATAACTGCGATTGAAGAAGCCACAAACTCATTGGGGGCGAACTTTAATCGAGTGTTATAACAAGGTGTGCCCGGAACGTAGGAGAAGGAGGGTAAGACAGTCTCTTGGTGAAACGCCGACTATCGAACTATCGAAACTTCTGAACAGAGCTCTTAGAACTCAGTTGGAAGAAGATTGGACTGCCTACCGAAAGCTGAATATAAAAAGAAAATTAGATCATCTAAATTGGACTCTTATAGAACCTTCTGCAGTGAACTGGAGGAACGGAAGAGTTCGGCGAGGTTATGCAAAGCCCTCCAAAGAGACCGGACGGCTAGGCCAGACTCACTGCTCAAACCAGATGGTACATATACGGACTCAAAATCAGAAGTGTACGATGTTCTCCTTTCAATACATTTCCCTGGCTCCAGGAATGTTGTTGGTCAAAGCTCTATCGATCAATCTGATAATGTCAATATAATTACCAGCACAAGTGATTGGTTTATTGCATCCAAGATAGTTAACGAGGAAGCGATAAGGTTCGCCTTCTCGTCATTCGAAAAATTTAAGTCCCCAGGGCCCGATGGCATTTACCCAATCATGCTCAAGCGGGGCGGAGAACAACTAATAAAGGCTTTGAAAAGCGTCTTTACGGCATGTCTTGCGCACCTATATGCCTGACACCGTTTATGCTTAACGGTCTGGAACATATGGTGGAGAAGCACATTAGGACGAGGGTTTTAAGTCGAAACCCTCTCAACGTCAGACAACATGCCTATCAAAGTGGGAAATCTTGCGAATCGGCTCTACATGCGTGCGTTGGCATAAACGAAAAAGAGCTGGAAACAAGAGAGTACGCTCTTGGTGTGTTTGGAGACTTTGAAGGATCTTTCGACAATGCTACCTTTGACTCTATGTGCTCTTCTATCAGAAGTTATGGAGTAGAAGAAATCATTGTTAGATGGATCCACTCTATGCTATCAAAAAGACTGCTTACCATGGATAGAGGAAGTGATGAAGGATTCAGGGTTGCCCACAAGGCGGTGTTCTTTCTCACCTACGTTGGTGCTTCGTGGTTGACCCTCTTCTTACATACGCCTCTGTGGTATGGGGGAAAGCCACAATGGTGAATTCCAGAGTAAAACCCCTAAACAGGCTACAGAGAAGTGTGTGCTTGAGTATTACAGGTGCCATGAATACGACATCTGGCCTTAATGCCATTGCAATCTCTAGATCTTCAAATTCGAAAGGAAGCAATGAAAGCGGCATACAGGCTCAAGTTAAACGAACTCTGGGGAAATGAAGTAACCACTGGCTACTGTTAGATATACCATCAGTTGTCGGAGCGGGGCACACTGCTCTCGATGCCAGAGGACAATCGGGTGCCTGTCGTTAGGAAGTTCGGTAGGAAGTATGATGTTTTGATCCCAGATAGAGATTAATGGTTAAGTCCAGAGAACCTATTAACGGGATATAAGTACACTTTATACACCGACGGATCCAAAACCAGTGATGGAAGCGGATCTGGATGGTACTTAGACGAAGACACTAAGTACTCCTATGCCACGAGACAGATGGTCACGGTATTCCTTACGGAAGTCTATGTCATCTTGAATGTGGCGTACTGGTTAATTGGCATTTGGTATTGGAATTTGTAGTGACAGTCAAGCTGCACTGAAAGCCCTTGCTAACCCCCGCTGCTCTTCGAAGTTAGTCGGTGAATGTAAGATAAAATAGTGTTGCAAAATACAACAAAGTTAGTCCTATTTGGGTGCCTGGACATTGTGGTATTACAGGGAACGAGTTAGCTGATAATTGGCTAATGAAGGCTCTGCAAGTCAGCATCGATTCAACTATGGATTGATGACTTCATGAGGTCTACCCACCGAAGTCGTTGGTCTGAGTTGAACTCGTGCAGAGTAGCCAAGTGCTTTGTGAAAGAACCAAACTGGAAAGCAGAGACTTTTCTCCTAAAACTTAGCAGAAAGGACCTGAGAGTACTGGTGGGTGTAATCACAGGGCACAACGTCTGTGGTCAGCATATGGCTACCATGGGGGTCGTAGACAGCTCGATATGCCTTTCCTCCCTTAAGAATGACGATAATGCAGAGCATTTTCTCTGTAGCTGTCCTGCATTTTCCAGAATCAGACTTAGAATATTAGGTTGCGATATCATGAGTATGGATAAAGTTCATGCTCTTCCTCTTCCGGATCTCTTAAAATTCATCAATGAATCCAAGATATTTGTGGGAGAGTGATCTCAAACTAATTTATCCGTCTTACCATCCAGTTTTTATCTTTCCTATCTTAATTCTTTCTACTGAAATCTATCCGGGTGTAGTACAATAAATTCATAAAATTTTTCTATCTTCGTAAATATTGCGGTAGCCTTCCATTAACTTTTGATGGTTATGATCAAATAGAGTGTCGCGTTCTTCTGCAGGTCAAAATTAATTAAAATTTTGAAGTTATTTTGTAATTGGAGAAGCAACACAGCAGAAAAGTCATCGCGACTTTCAAAAAACCCGCGTAAAGAAGAAAAACCGAACTAAATGGGAAAGGATTTATGGCGATCCTTTTCGCATACAAAGAGTTCAAGTTTTTAGTTAAATTAAGTTAATTTTTTTCTTCTTATTATGAACACTTTATTTGGTGTTGTTGTACTTCTTATTTTTTCAATATAAATTATTTTTAAGTTTTGAAATAAAACACTTTATCCTTTTAATCCCTTCTTAAAAGTTTTGTTTTTCACTTCACCTGTTATTGATTTCACACTGTGCTCTCTTGCACACCATACTGAGTATTGACAATTCTAAGGGCTTATATACTGTTTGACGAATGAGTTTGTCAGGTGTTTTAGTTTTTTTTTTGTTGAGCTGCTTGTGCAGAATAATGTAATGTACGTGTTTAAACTAATATTTTGAACTTGAATTTGTGTCGTAATTTGTGGTAAATGCCTTTTCTCACACATGCATATACACATACGTTGTTGAATTGGTTGTTGTAATTTTTTTGCCTTAACGAAATTTATTTTGGAACATCTACATATTTATTTGTGATAGTATATCGAAAAGCTAAGCTTGAAATTCGCAAACTGAAATTTTATGGGCAATTTTATTAATTTAATACCCTTTTGGTTTTGCTGTCGTAGATTTCCACATTTGTTATTTTAGTTGTGCTCCAGAAGATTTGTCATAAGAGTGTTATTTGTGCTACCTACAGGTACTTCAAACACCTATCTTAGGGAAAAAATGGAATGAAATCATGAACACTTTCGGGCGATTAGTTTGTATCATTTTCGACGCAGATCAAGCCAACAACAGAATTGTAATCAACTCGATCCGGCTTTTGATGCTGAAGAATTATCCTTAGTCGCGATGTTACGCTGATTTCCCTAATTACGAACGAAATTGTTTCTTACAATCGAAAGCTCAGACGAACGACGATAGACAGAATGTAAGTAACACTGCTGCTCGGGTTGCCGCAAATAATCGACGGTGCGATTGTTATGTTGGACACTCGGCCATTACACTCGAATTGGGTAGAACAAATCCTGTTAACTCTTGTTTGAAGGAACCGTATTTTAATAGGTTATTTAGTAGTAGAATTCAAGCTACACGTGACTGGGTTGACAATAAACCTGGTCGAAAAAACTGCTTATGGCTATTTACTGATGGCTTAAGGCTTGAGATAAAGTTGGCTTTGGGGTCTACTGAAAAAAACCCAAATTAAGAGTTTCGGCTCGTCTCCCTAATCAATTAAACGTATTTCAATCTGAAATTCTAGACATTAATGAGGTAGCTGTCTGCTTAGGCAAATATGTGACTACCTTTAGAGAAGTCTATATACATTCCAATAGCCAAGCGATGATTAAATCTCTCGGTGGGATCGACACTTATTCCATCAATGCTCTCAAAGGCCGGGCATCGCTTACCGACATGGCGGAATATTTTAGCATTCACTTCATATGAGTACTAAGGCAAAGTGACATGCAAGGAAATTGTAAGGCGACGAATTAGTGAAAGAAGACACTACCAATCGCCTCCCTCTTAAGATAGAAATTGTAGGTATACCTCTCTCAACCTACAAGTAGCATTGCCACTTCAGCCAGCACGAGATGGGTTGATAGACTGAAATGTATCGCTACAAAAAGGCGCTACTCAATCGGTCAAGCAAAAACGTCTCTATGTTGGTGGCTTTACGTACAGATTGAATGTACCTCATTTCCACACTTGCAAAAGCTGCAAAAATGAGGAGGAATAAGAGCCTATGTAGCATGCCGTTAGGTTTAGATATTTTGGCTCATCGTTCTTGAGTGGTTCCGATGACCTTATGGAAATAAGTGTCAGCTAGATCAATGGGTTTGTACTGAAAAGAAAATAGTTTAACGAGGAGTAGCACATAACCTGCTACTGTTGTATGATAATATCATAAATCAGTACGGCCTAAGTGAGTTGGTATAAATACCGACTGCCACTTCAACCTACCTACCATAATTTTCGAAGGTCATTCTGAATGCAGACTTGGATTCACAGATCCCGTTCTGTAAAATTTTGTTTCAGAATCAAATATTTATTTGCAAAAAATAAAGAACGTAAATATTTAGAATTTTTTTAAGAAACACTTTATTAACTAAATGTTTTCAAAATCTTTACTTATTAATAATGAAATATTTACATATTACATGGAAATAGAATCAAAAGTGATCGTAACTAGTTTACAGTCCTCTGAGAAATAGGAACAGCACTGAATACTGATATCTCCGGAGATATACTTTTAAGCCAGAACTCCCACTATTAGTCAATAAAGGTATGCTAAGAAGAAAATAACTATCTTCTTTCATTTTTTATTGGATTTGTGCACTTCTTTCAGTTTAAGCAATATTTTAGTTTCTATTAAAGCTCCTCATTTAAATAAATCTATCCACATATTGTAAAAGTAAGAAAGCTATTAATCTAATCATCTACAAATAATGCACCAACAAAACCGTAAACGCAGTGAAAAATGATACAAGTGTGGCGCTAAGTGCGGCACTGCCACCCTTAGCAAACTCTTTCATCCACACCATAATCGGATCACGATTTCTGTTCAACCAGTCAAAATTAGATTGAATATTTGCTTTGGCGACCGTCTCCAAATTGTCTTGTACCTTACCACTGTCCTTTACCTTAGTCAGCAAAGCCAAATACTGTAAAGATATAGCAAAAAGTGGGTGTGAGGTTATAGCTTATTGCATAAGTATTCGAAGAGTCTTCAGTTTTATACTCACTTTGGTTTGTTGTTCCTCATTAACTACATAATTGGCCATACCGACCATTGCTGCATTAAGTGGGTTATCGCCACCGAAACCCGAAGTCAAATTACTGTATGCCTCCCAATTTTCGTTAAGGAACTCTATACACACCAAAAGTCCAACACTGCTACGCGAATACGCCGCACTGAGTAGAGTGATGCGCTCTTGCGTACGCCAATCGACGGACATATCGATTGAGCTAGCAACAAATTTTTGTAATTGAGACTGTGTTTGTGAGCAACCCAATGTAGAGGTGAGTGAGGTGCGTAATGCTTGATCATCTGATTGTAACACTTGGTTATAAACAAAATCGAATTCTGCATCACCGGACTGGCGCAGTCCATTGCAGTATATATAAGATTGCAAATTTGGTTCGATTGCGATACCATTGCTAATTAGTGCCTTCAATTTGCTATTAGTTTCCTCTAGACAACTCTCCACGCCTGACAGGCAGGCGAGATCAATGGCCATATTACGTATGAACTTGGTAAGATGCTGTTCGCCAGATATATCATTCACACCCAACTTCTCATAAAGTCCTGTCACTAATGAGGCCACAAAGAGTTGGAAATTTTTGTATTCGCTATCGCCATTCAGATATTTAATGAATGTGCTGATTACACTGTAGGTAGCAGACCATGGTGCGTACTGATCTTCGTTCGTCATATATTGCATCAAATTCAACAGCATGGCTTGGTCGAGACGACCTGTAGAACTGAACTTGTAGACGTCATGAATAAGTTGAGCTCGATTGCGTGGATGGAATTTGTATGGTCGTGATTTCAGCTCATCGATGATAAGATTCCAGTTTTGTTCATCGTAATTGATGCGATAGAAACCGGTCGATTGTTTATTGAGAATCAACCAATCATCAGCTGCTAGACTATTATCGCTGATTTCGATTTCTTTTGCTTTGAGCATAAAATGCGATGCGGTAGTGTTACGGTAGTCTGGATTTGATTTGTGGGCATAATTCAAGGGGATATACCAAGTTTTGTCTGATGTTAGGTCGGTACTATCGTAGAAAGCTTCTTGAGTTATGGTGAATGTGTTATTGTTGTAATTACGTGTAACGGTGAGTAGAGGATAACCGGATTGTTGAGACCAGCTTGAGAACATAGCCGCCATGGTGGCAGGCAGCGGCACGTTTTGTGCACCAGCCGCAATACCCAGAGCTTCGAAAAGTTGATACTCGTCAGCAGCACCATATTGACTGTTGGAAAATGCAATACGATTAAAAAGGGTTAATGAGTGTATAATATTTGAAGTGTACAGAATTTGAAAAATTTGATTTGAAAACTTAATTTGAGAATAAACGTAATTTGAAAGACCCATACTTTTCGTGAGGAAAAATTTTGTGCATAGTCATATATCGATAATAAAATGTGCAATCCCGAAAAAGTAGCAAGGTTATGACCATGGCTGAAGAAGGGCTCTTTTTGGTTCATATTAATAGTCTACATCCGAGAATCCTGAGATGTATGTAATTAAACCAATGATAATATACAAAGCTGTTACGTGCGTATCGAGAACAAAGATCCTATGAAGAACGCGAAAAGTCCTGAATTAGCTTCAGCACGGAAGTGACGTACACCTGCCCTACAGCTACGATGGAGATGGTGCGCGATCTGAATCGCGTTCAATAGTTATTTTTAGCTTTTTGCTTTTGGCATGGGTATAATTAGTGGTGTAAGTTTTTAAGGTAAGGAAGAACCATAGTAATGCGCTCAGTTTCAATTATTTCTGATGTATCATAATTAACCCAATAGTTTCTTTGTCTTGAAATCTCAAAGGGCTGTTTGAGGAATACTAGTACCAGCTTCCTTATAAGACATTCTAATAGCTTTTAAATGTAATAGGAGCAATCCACATCCGCATTCAATGAATTGAGATACATTTCTAAGCGTACTTACTTTGTTGTCAAATAAAGATTCAGCCCTAGGCGGAATACTGCGTCAGTCAGCGCACACTGCCACATATAAAGCACTGAACCGGCTTTCGAATACGAAATTGAATCGTAACGCTGCGAGATTTCAAATGGAGTTTGTACGTAATGTGTCATCGGGTTCATTTGGCCTGTACCATCACTAGTAAGTGCCGTTTGATAGTCGCCGGTAAGGAACATCTGATAAATGTCCCATTCAGGATAAGCCTAATAAATAAAGAAAAAAAAATTATATAAAAATTGCTTCATGTGTGATCACCGAGCATTGCATTCACCTCATCTGTCGCCTGCCAAGAGAACAAGGTAGCAAAACCTTCTTTCAGCCAAAGATACGTCCACCATTTTGGAGTTACGAAGTTGCCAAACCATTGATGACAGTATTCGTGAGCGATGATAGTGGCGATATTAGTCTGAGTACTTGTGGTCGATGTATTCTTGCTGTATAGCGTGTATTGCTCTCGATATGTAACTAAGCCCCAGTTTTCCATAGCACCAGCGGCAAAGTCTGGCACACCAACTTGATACATTTTTGGCAATGCGAAATTCACATTGTAATACTCGGCAAGACGCTGTATCAGCAACATACCGGAAACCAAAGCCCATTCCTGATTCTGAGTTGTGCCCGGTCGACTGTAGACACGCTGTGGAAGTGCGTTCAACATACCTTCGGTATATTCGAAGTCAGACACAATGAACGCTACTAAATAAGTTGGCATAATAACAGTCTTTGGGAAGACGGAATAGCCAGGTCTAGATTAGAAATATTAAAATACATTACTTATTAGCGATAAGGAATTTATTGCTTACCTGCTTCTCTCTTCATCCAGAGGCATATTCGATATGGCATTTAATGAGGGATCATGATTAATAGTGATGTTGAATGTCGCGCGCTTGGCTGGTTCATCGTAGCACGGGAATGCATGACGAGCATCGGTCGACTCAAATTGTGTCGTTGCTAAATAACTGGAAGTAGAAGGCGTACATGAGCTACGATGAGTATTGCTACTTATAAATACTTTTGCTATAAATTCGGGCCAACTTTTGTACCCGAGCAGAAGAAAATATTTCTTAACGAAATTTTGAGCGCTGAATTCAAATCTGTTGATATTTCGCAGACTTTCGATAGGTCGTTGGAATGTGGAGATTTTTCATTTTGGTAACATTGCGCTTTCTCGTTTCGTTTGCAAAGATTTCTTGCGTTGGTTGGTTGGTTGGTTAGAGTGGTGATTCATCCAGAATCCAACTAGCGCTTCCGCACCATTTTGTTGCCACATCCTCGTTACCAAATTGTTTAACATTTATTTACAGCAGGACTATATCCAGTCTGTGCGGTTTAGGAACCTTATTAGGTTGTTGATGTCTAAGCCAGACAGCTGCTCGAGACTCTCGAACAGCGGTTTGCCCAGGGTTGACATTCTGTCCTTCCATAGGGCAGGGCATTCACAGAGAAAATGGAAGATTGTTTCTTTTTTCTCCGGTTGTTTACAACTATGACAGTATGTGTTGTGAGGGATGCCCATTTTGGCGGCTTGTTCTCCGATAGACCAGAAGCCAGTTATGACTGCCGTAAGTCTACAGGTGTCCCGTCGTTTCATGTTTATTAATGTCGACGATTGCTTGAGGTTGTAGGTGGGCCATAACGTTCTGCTGATTTTGCATTTCGTCTGGTCTCTCCATCTACACTCTGCAATTCGAAGGTATTTTAGGGAAATTGCATTCTTGACCGCACCTAGTGGAGTGAGTACTGGTACTGCAAGAGCGCTATTCATGGCAGATCCCCCTCTTGCCAGTTCATCAGCTTTTTCGTTACCTTCTATGTTCCGGTGTCCCGGGACCCAAATTAAGGTTACGCTATGGTTTTCACTCAAGTTGGTGAGGCTATTCCTACTTTGCTCCACCACTTTAGAGGTTGTTATAGTCGCATCCAGCGCCTGGATTGCAGCTTGGCTATCCGAGAGAATAGCGATATTGCCCTTAAAAGAGAAATCTGCGATTAGTAACCTACAGGCTTCCCCAATTGCTAGTACTTCCGCTTGGAAGACGCTACTGGTATTAGGGAGACGCACAGATTTTTCAATTCCAAGTCTCTGAGAATATATACCAGCTCCGACACCACAATCCATTTTACTGCCATCTTATAGACTGTGGTATCGAAGTTGTTTAGAGAGAATCCCTTATTCCATTCTTTTTTAGATGGAAATAGTGTGGCAAAATTCCTATTGAACGTTGCCATCGGGACGATGTAGTCAGTCCTCACCGAGGTTAACTGAGTTTGTCGCAATAATAGACTAGCGTGACCATAAGTTTTTTCTTTCCAGCGACCCGCTTCATTTAACCTAAATGCACTCATGGTTGCCGTCTTCTTTATATGTAGGTCTATTGGAATAACGTGTGTCAGTGCATTGAGAGCCTCTCTAGGACATGATCTGATTGCACCGACCGTTATTGCACAGGCTGATCTTTGTATTCTGCCGAGTAATTTGGTATTGTACTCTCTCTCTAGAGCTTTCCACCAAACTACCGAGCCATACGATAAAATGGGTCGTATAACCGCCTTATACAGCCATAATGTGTGCTTAGGTTGAAGACCCCATCTTCTTCCAAGCATACGTTTGCAGGCATATAAAGCAATTTCTGCTTTCCTTACCCGTTCTTTGACGTTTAACTTCCAGCTAAGTTTGGAGTCCAGAATTACTCCTAAGTACTTTGCGCTGGTTGATAGTGACAGAGTTTGTCCGTTGATATTTGGTAGGGTGAAAGTTGGTACCTTGTATCTGGTGGTAAAAAGCATAAGTTCTGTTTTACGCGGGTTTAAACTTAGCCCACATCCTGTGGCCCAAGAGTTAAGCTCGCCTAATGCCCTTTGGATGATCCCACTGATCGTATTTGGACACAGTCCTGACACCATTAGCACCACATCATCAGCGTACGCCACCACTTTTACCCCACCTCCGTCAAGTTTTATTAAGATTTTGCTGATCACACATAGCCAAAGAAGTGGAGATAATACTCCTCCTTGTGGAGTGCCCCCGTGGACCTTCTTGGTTATGTTGATATTACCCATATTAGCTTTGATGATCCTGGTTTCTAGCATGGAGATGACCCAGTTACTAACGCAACTGTCCACCTCCAGGTCTATCAACGCCCGTTGGATGGCATCTGTGCTAACATTGTTAAAGGCGCCTTCGATATCCAAGAACGCCGCCATGGTATAATGTTTGCTCTCTAGAGAGCCCTCTATAGTTCGGATTACCTCGTGAAGTGCTGTCTCCGTAGATTTGCCTTTAAGGTATGCGTGTTGTGCAGTTGATATACCAGAGCTCTCCAAAGAGCTTCTGAGGTGCATATCCAAAAGTCTTTCAAAGGTTTTTAACAGGAAGGACGAAAGACTGATTGGCCTGAAGTCCTTCGCTGATTCATGTCCTCTTCTACCTACTTTTGGTATGAAGACGACCTTGACTAGTTTCCAGCTATCTGGAATATGGCCTAAGTTTAAACACGCTTTAAAAATTTCCTCTAGCCATGGTAGGATACAGTCCAAGGTTTCCTGTAGCATCTTTGGAATGATTCCATCTGGCCCCGGAGATTTAAAGGGTGAGAAAGATTTGATTGCCCATGCAACTTTTTCTTTGGTAATAATTTCATTTGCAAGATGCTGTGGATTATATTGGCTCCGCCTAATGTTTCCCCTCTCACTTTCGTAAGCGCTGCATCCCGGAAAGTGCGTGTTTAGCAGAAGCTCTAGCGATTCCTCTGCTGTAGCAGTCCAAGTTCCATCAGGTTTCTTGACCCAAGAAGCCATTGAGTGGTCTTTGGAAAGAACACGGCTGAGCCTAGCAGAACCCCTGGTGGATTCGATTGACGAGCAAAAATCCCTCCAGCTCTCTTTTTTGGCGGCCCTGATTGCCTTTTTGTACTGTCTCCGACTTTCTCTGTACAATTCCCAATTTCCCGTCGAGTAGCTGAGGTTAAACGTTGATCTAGATTTTTCCCTTAGTTTTAAGAGCTCACTGCTCCACCAAGGAGGGTGAGTTTTTTTGCTAAATTTTATGGGGCAGGACGTTTTGTAGGCCCTACTAAATGCCTTTCCCAGTGTTATGACCCTACTCTCAAGGTTTTCCGTGAGAGTGATTTGAGAGATAGGAGTCTCTCCTAACCTATTGTTTACTGCATTTTTGAACCTTTTCCAGTTGGTTCTTAAAGGATTTCGATACGGTAGGGGTGGATCTACCTTAAGATCCAAATCGTAGAGGATCCAACTGTGATCAGAAAATGACCTTTTATTGGATACCCTCCAATTATCTACCCTTACTGAGCTATTTTCAGACAGTAGAGTAACATCAATCACTTCCTCCCATCCTCTGAAGTACTCCGTACTGGGAAAGGTGAAAGTGGGAGTGTTACCCCTGTTACATACCGATAAGTTAGTATCAATAATAAAATTATATAAAGACTCACCTCGGTCGTTTGTCTCAGAGCTTCCCCACAGCGCATGCCTCGCGTTGGCGTCGCATCCGAGTAGCAGGGTTTTGTTTCTGGTTGCTTCAAGCACAAGCCCACAAGCCTCCTCGGGCGGTGCTGGCCGATCATGTGCCATATAGATGGATGCAAGTGTGATGCTGACACCGTCAGCAGCTTCCACCTCAACGGCCGTCACATCCTGTGAACTGTATGATGGGATTAAAAATATGTTTAAGTGTTTTTTGGCTACAATACATGATCTAGGATTACCTTGAGTACGCTTATAGTACAGATTGTAGTTTCTTCCAGGGAACCCCTTCACCTCGTTGCTCCGCACCCAGGGTTCCTGAATTAAGGCTATGTCAACGTTCTCCTCCCCTAGGAGAACGGTTAGGTTGTCCGTTGCAGTTTGTGAATGCTGCAGGTTAATTTGGACAACCTTTAAAACCATTTTTATTGGTTTGCTTCCGCAGGTTCGGCGTCATTTAACTGCATGCCAGTCAGCAGTTCGCTGGTGCCGTCAACCTCATCCTGCTCCTCCTCCGGATTCGCAGAACGGAATATCTTCAGCTGGGCCTTCCGTATGCCGAACCGAAGTTTATTTTCCACTTTTTGCAGTGGTTCAAGGCTCTCTTCTGTAATTTGAAGGAGGAACGACACGCTGTGCTTTTGCGGAGCCTCCGCTTTGATGATCGACCAGTCGGCCATCGGCACTGCGCGGTTGTGAGCCTGGAGATAGGGAATCAGCTGATTGGCTTCAAACTCCATGTTTGGTATCCAGATGCGAGCCCTCGGCCTTCGTGGTATCTCGCTAGCTAGAATGAGCTTGAGCCTCAAGCCATCCCAACTGTTCTGAATTTCGCCAATCGCTTTTTTCAGGAAATGCAATGAGTACTGGTCATCACATTTGATTACCCGGCAACCGCGAACCACTTCCACCGAGTCGAAACCTGGCGATTGACCCTCCGGGTTCGCCATGACATGGTCGACGATTATGCGAGACAACCGTGCCTCAATCTCCGACCATTTTTCAAGCACAGGTTTGCCGCGGTTGGAAGTTTCGTCCACCAGTGCCATTTGAAGGTGGTCCCGTGCCACCTCACTGAACTGTTTGGTAAGTGTGGGGACAACCGCACCCTGATCTGAGATCTTGTGCTTCTTTGCTGCCCTTTTGTTTTCGTCTTGCGAACGGTTACGTTTCTTGGCCTCTGTCTTTCGGGCGGTTTGGAATGCCAGATATTCGTCCACCACCTTTTGACACCTTGCCTTGTCAGCCTCATCTTTGGGATGAGCTTTACCTTCGGTCTCGTTCTTACGAATCCTGCCAAGGATAGCGAGAGACCTCTGGTAGAGCTTGTACCTTGATGGGCCTTTATTGGCACGCTTTTGCCCCATGGCTTTAGCGGATGTTGTCGGTTTATTTATTGTTGTTGGCGTGCTGTGGCCCACAGCTTTACCCTCAACTGCTTCCTGGCTGGAGGCCAGGAGCTCATCCTCCGTGGAAGATCCGATCCCCAGTTTGTCATGGGTGACCGATTGCTTGTCCTGTAGCTTAGTTTGTGTGTCCGTTTGTTTGTCTTGTGCTGTCAGTGCGTCCGTTTGTCTTTCCGTCACTTTGTCCGTCTGTTTCTCGCCGCTATCCGATTTTGGTTTTTTTGTTGGTTTCATTATTCTGGTTCGTATGGTCACCTGCCCCGCCTAAGGGGCTGCGCATGTCGCCATGCGCGGTGACCAAGGAGGAATTAGGGGAAATAACCGGTCGACCATGGCAGCGCCCCATACCATGGCAAGGCCACCGTTACAACCTGAGGCGGCCTGATATCAGGAGGGCTCCGTTCAAAGACAGCCTTGTTTAATCCCCCGGCTGCCAAACCCACCCAATAGGCACGGGTCGCATCACACCTTGGGTTGAGGGAGTTTTTTTAACGAAGTTTACGTCTTCGGCCTGTGTGGTTCGCGGGAGACCTACTCTCCTACCTTCCATATCTGGGAGGTGTTCCCCTATCCACCACCTGGGGACGCGCCCTCTAGGGATAACAGGCTCCCCCAAGGGTTCTTGCGTTAAATTGAAAGAAAAATTTTCGGTGGACCCAATCTAGGGAAACTTATAGCTGACGATAACTTTAAGCGAAGTTTAATACCCAAAGAAATGGCTGTATGGGCATTGCCAACCGGTAAAGTGACAACTTCAGCCAAATTATCGCGGAACTATTGCTAAATTGCAAAAGAACAGGTGCTCGTATGTCGCCTGAAATTCAGCTTATGTATTTCCACCTGGATTTTTTCTCCGAAAATGTAGGTGTTTCGAGTGAGCGACATTAATATTTGTGTAATAGTGAGAGAAATTACCAAGGATTCATGGCATGAATGCATGATTACGGTATATTAAGTATATTATTAGTTTGGGGAAAAAGACATCCATTATTTTTACGTAAAATTTGTGCGCAATTGGTTTAAAACTATTTTATGGTCGATCTTTAACTCTTGGGCGATGCTACGACTACTAACATCCGGTCGACTTCGATTATTTCTGTGATTTTATCGACATTTTTTCTAATATCAAAAAGGCCACAACGGAATCGATGAAACAAAAATTCCACGTAATTAGCTGTTACAGTAGCAGCACCATAAACACTATTCACAATTTTAGCGGCCTGGTTTGCCTTTTCGACTTTATCAAAGAAAAGCTTTATTGGACCGAATTTTCTCTTTGCTAACTTCCATTCTTAACGTCCTGTAACTCAAAACTGAATGAAACGAACAAAAACAGGAAAACAATTTTTTTTTGTGTGAAATGTGACATTGACAAGAAGCATAAACTTTAAATTGCTTGAGAGAGAGATCACTACAGCCATCAACCGAGAACGTAATGGATTTCTTTTTCCTCAACCAAAATTTATGACACATGTTCATAAGTATACAAATGAAAAAGCTGTGCCGTACTTCATTTTTAAATTTTGATTTATGGTTGAAAATTGCACAAAATTAATTATCTCAAAAAACTCAATTAGAATCGAAAATTTCCTTAGAAACATCCTTTTGTTGCTCTGGTGCAAAGCCGTGTACTCCGATGATATTAATCAAGATCTCACTTACCGTTCATTGCCTTCTTCATCACTATAGGTGGACAAGTAAAACCCACCATTATCGGTACGCAATTCCCCTTCATAAGCGATGGTTAAAACCCAAAAAGTGCCTTTGCTAAAGGTGAGTGACTGGTTTGTTGGTGTTAGACTAAGAAATTCACGTTCCTCCTCATACGCGGTGCTTAGCTGCTCCAGAGTACCACTCGTTTCGTTTGCGTTAGTAACGGTTGCTTTGAATGCTGCCAATTGACGAGCATGCAAAACTATGGTCCTTGTATCCTCGATAACTTTTAACAGAATTTTCACAGTGCCTGTGAATTCCTTCGTGCCATTGTGCACATTTGTCGTCAGTTCAACGTCATAGTGCACTGGTTCGGTGGCGTTTGGTAGCCGATAGTCCAAGTCTGCGCGCGTTTCACCGTAAGCAACGATTTGCCCGTCCACGACACGTGCCGCAGGATGCTCAGCATACAGTGGCGGGATTCCGTGTGTTGCCGCTTCGCAGGATATAATAAAGGCCAATACGGCTAAAAGGACAACACACCCGTTCACTTTGATGTTGCGGTACATTTCGCGATCTAGGCGGCCGCAGCGCAATTAACGAAATATTCTGAGCCGTTATGTGGAGTAAGCTTTTAAAGATAGTTAATTTGAAGCTGAAACTTGTTATCATGAACTAAATTCGCCCTTCGGCGCTTTGACGCTTAGTTTCAGGTTAATTTGGAATCACCACCTTTAATCCTTTAATCACCAGTTACAATGTTTTAAAGGAAGTTTTCGTATTGTCTCGCCTCTATAAATAGGTCTTTCGAATGTTGAATTCTGAGCAATTTTTGGTCCTGAATTGGCTTGTGTGGAATGAAATATGCACAGACCTTTCGTAAGCCCAAATGATCAGTTAAAATGCGATAAAGCGATGTTTTGAATTGGAATGATTTCTTTCGGTTCATTTTTGATAAATTTACGAACAATTTCTATGGAGTTATCGTTGATTACTGGTTTTCAGCGGCCCGTATGTTCATTGCCATTTATGTCCTCACAACCATCTCTGAAACGTGTAAACCACTCATGAACTCTGGCGCGAGATAGACAATCATCGTCATCAACTTTTTTCAGCAATTAAAATGTTTCGGTAAACGTTTTACCAATTATATGATAAAACAAAAACAAATACTAATCCAGAAATACGTAGGATTTCTTACAGATTATGAGCTTAGAATTATAGTGTGCCTTAAAGCTAAGAGTTTCGTAAGTATTTCATTAATTAGTAAGCTCTCAATACAGGAGAATGAGAAACATAAGTAGCTTTAACTCGTTCTAAAAAAAACATCAGTACACCTAAGGCTTTCTAGAGGCATATGAAAATAAATTCACTCAGGAAGGAAAGGGGAGTCAGTCGATTTACTTATAATGCCAACCAGCAAAAAATCTATGTAATGACTTTAAATTAATTAATAAACATCTAGCAAAAGAAAAACATTATATTCGCATATTTAACCACATCCACTGGCAACTATGGTATACAAATGAGTTTGAACTTTAGCAATAAAATTAAGCACATTCCTTTCTCCTGTTGGAAGTTATATAAACTCAATTTATATGCAAGCAGCATTAAAAATTAGTTTTACGTAGGAAAATTACAATCACAAGTACAGAGATGAACAAACAAAAACAAAAAAAAAAAAAAGTAAACGAAAAGCATTCATAAGTCATCGGGAATGCATCTAATAAAGAAATGGAAGTGATTTATTAGTATATTTTTCTGAACAAGATTTACTTTATTCACGTGTCTGGGCAACAAAATTAATAGAATCGCCCATAAAATTTCAGTTTGCGAATTTCAAGCTTAGCTTTTCGATGTACTATCACAAATAAATATGTAGATGTTCCAAAATAAATTTCGTTAAGGCAAAAAATAACAACAACCAATTCAATAACGTATGTGTATATGCATGTGTGAGAAAAGGCATTTACCACAAATTACGATACAAATTCAAGTTCAAAATATTAGTTTAAACACGTACATTACATTATTCTGCACAAGCAGCTCAACAAAAAAAAAACTAAATCACCTGACAAACTCATTCGTCAAACAGTATATAAGCCCTTAGAATTGGCAACACTCAGTATGGTGTGCAAGAGAGCACAGTGTGAAATCAATAACAGGTGAAGTGAAAAACAAAACTTTTAAGAAGGGATTAAAAGGATAAAGTGTTTTATTTCAAAACTTAAAAATAATTTATATTGAAAAAATAAGAAGTAACACAACACCAAATAAAGTGTTCATAATAAGAAGAAGAAAAATATCTTAACTAAAAACTTAAACTCTTTGCATGCGAAAAGGATCACCATAAATCCTTTTCAATTTAGTTCACACGCGCGGTTTTGTGTTTTTGTCTTGTGTGGTTTTTCTTCTTTACGCGGGTGTTTTGAAATTGGCGATGGCGTTTCTGCTGTGTTGCTTCTCCAATTACAAAATAACTTCAAAATTTTAATTAATTTTGACCTGCAGAAGAACGCGACACTCTATTTGATCATAACCATCAAAAGTTAATGGAAGGCTACCGCAACCGATCGCGTATTTACAAATTAGATATTAAGAATCAATTTTTATACCGCATGACTCCCATCAAGGTGTATTCATTTATAAGCAAGCAATGATCTCTTTTATTACTGCAACGAACTTTTGAGTTTTTCTACTATGCTGTAAAAGTGATGAAAGCCGCCCACGGTTTTTTCTAATGGTGCGAGATAGAAAAATTTTATGTGAATTAGGTTCTGTTTAGACGAATTTTTTTGTGCGAATTTTATCTTAATTAGAACCGAACAAGCGATTTTGCTCATAAAATTAACTCTAAACGCGGATTTTTTTTTCACTGAATCGGTCTGGACCCGCCAAGTCGATTAAAATGAGAATACGTATAACTATGTAGTGTCTACCTCTGTCAAACTCCTAGAAGCGAGTCCCTTCGGCTTACGTTCTTGAAACAAATATCGAATAATACTTAGTTTACAATACTTGGTTCGATCGTTACTTCTTTCTCTTAATCAAATGGTGTGTGACCATCCTCTTTATCGAAGCAAGAGAGCTCTCGTGCGAAAATAACGGGTTGAATATTGGTTTTTACCTATTGGTCGGCCTAAGCAATTATAAAATAGCTTCTGCTTTCCCTGAATCGCACTTAATACCTTCACTTGGTATAATTCAGCATAAATATTTCACCTTACAAACTTTTAATTGCAGCTTGAACACCTATTTATATACCCCTCTTAAAACAACTCGTTTGTCTTCATTCCCGTTAAGCCTATCCAAACCAAATATGTCCTAGGCCTGTGTTTAGATAGCCTAAAAAACAGCAGTAAAATGGGACACGCTATTGGGTGGCATAACAGGAAAGCCAATGAAAATTGATATCGTGTGAACTTACGTTTACAGGTATTTACGTTCTTGCATCACTGAGTGCCATACCAGCACCTGTATGTTGTAACTGTATAAGTTACCGAAGACCTTTATAATTTGACTCAAACCGGTTAGGGATTTTGAGATTTTATGGCCCATAACAAGTTAACATTCATCATTGCTTCTAAATACATTTTTTTTTTTTTTTTTTTTTTTGTTTTTTGTCGGGACAACTAGCAAGTGCAGCACTCAGACATTAATTGAGTCCATTGTACTACACTTGGATTCCCTTTTAATTTTCTTTAAATCTACCCGATCTCCGAAGAAATCTGAGTAGATCTTGTGGTGCCAAGGAGCCAAGATGGTCGCTTCTTAACACATCAGTGCCAAAGACCTCAAACCTGATTCGAGCGAAGGCGGGGCAGACACACAGGGAGTGGTCCGCCGTCTCATCCTCCTCTTCACAAGCTGGGCAGAGTACACTGTCTGAGATGCCCATCCTTTCCATGTGCTTTGCCCACAGAAAGTGGCCCGTCATCAGTCCTACCAGCCGTCTGCACTCCCCTCTGCTTAATGACAGAAGGGTTTGTGACAGTCGATCGGACATGACAGGTAACATCAGTTTTGTCCATCTGCAGCCTCTCTCAGCCTGCCAAGCTCGCTTGTGGGTAGTAATTACCCATTTGCTAACCGTGGCCGTGATGGCCGCAGAGGGGAGTGGCAAAGCGGGCTCTGGGCCAAAGAAATTGGCCTCAGAGCCCATCTTAGCTAAGGAGTCAGAGGTCTCGTTACCCGCGATACCCACGTGTCCCGGGACCCATGTTAGCATCAGGCTATTATGTCTGCCGACATAGTTCAGCCTGGATTTACAGGACTTGACTACCCCTGATGTGGTTGGAGGGCTGTCTAAGGCCATAAGCGTAGCTTGGCTGTCGCTGCAGATACATATAGATCTGCCTCTCCATCGTTTTTCCACAACAAAGTTCATCGCTTCTTGAACCGCATACACCTCCGCTTGAAACACAGATGCATGCATTCCAAGAGCAAAGTGCAGTTCCGTCCCGCTGGATTCCACGTAGACCCCAGAGCCGGAGCCATGCTCGGTCCTGGAGCCATCCGTAAAAATGCGAAAACAGTGTTTGCCGGGCTCATTTTCTGAGTCTCCCCACAACTGAGCCTCTGGTAGCACTACACTGTATCTCTTTTCAAGTACGACCCTTGATGGCATGGAGTCAAGGGGCATGGAGAGAATCGTTCGATCGATGTCCATGCCTTCTCTGTGTTCCAATGCCGGACAAGGGCCGTACCAGTTCCCACTGTGTTTCAGTCTGCAGATGGCCTTCAAGGCCTCTCCTCGGATGAAAGCATCAAGTGGTGGTAAACCAATTAGAGCATCTAGTGCCGGGCCTGAAGTAGTCGGAAAAGCTCCGGTGCAACAGATGGCCACAGTGCGTTGTAGTCTCGATAAGGTCCTCCTAACTCCCACTAGGGAGAGTCTGCTCATCCAGACCACTGATGCATAGGTGATAATGGGTCTTATCATAGCCGTGTAGATCCATAGGACCTTGCTAGGAGAGAGACCCCACGTTTTCCCAAAGACACCTTTGCACTGCCAGAAAGCTGTCAGCGCTTTTGATGCCTTTGTTTCAACGTGTGATTTCCATAGGAGCTTGCTATCGAGGATTACTCCAAGATATTTGATTTCCTTGGATATCTGGATTGTGACTCCTTTTAGCTTTGGCAGAACGAGTCCATCAAGCTTCCTCCTTCTGGTAAAGAGGACAATACCAGTCTTGGCGGGATTTGCCGACAGCCCGTTCGCACAGCACCAAGTGTCAATCCGATCCAGAGTTTTCTGCACTTTCCTGCAGATGTTCATAAGGGAGGAGCCTGTTACCAAACAAGCAACATCGTCCGCATATGCTTGTGCGTAGACTCCCGAATCGTTTAAGGTGGTGAGTAGAGGATCGATTACCATGCACCAGAGCAACGGAGACAGCACACCGCCTTGGGGGCAGCCTCTGTTAACCCCAGATGACACCAGCAGATCTTCCTCTGCTCGCACCGAAATGATTCTTTGGGCCAGCATCGAACGAATCCAATTTACTAGCACCCGGTCTACGCCGTGCCTACTAGCAGAGTTACACATGCTATCAAAAGTGGCATTATCAAACGCCCCCTCTATGTCTAAAAAGATACCCATAGCGTAGTCCCTCCTGTCGATGGCCAGCTCTACCCTAGCAACAAGGTTTTGCAGTGCCGACTCGCAGGATTTTCCACTCTGATAGGCATGCTGAAATAGAGACAGAGGGTGAGCCTTCAGCGACTTCTGACGTATGCGCAGTTCCACCAGTCGTTCGAGACTTTTCAGCATGAAAGAGGTCATGCTGATGGGTCTAAAGCTTTTGGGGCTGGTGTAGTCGTCTTTTCCAACCTTTGGGATGAAAGCGACCCTCACCATCCTCCAAGAGCGTGGTATGTAAGCCAGTGCCAGGCTTGCCGAGAAGATTTTCTTCAGGGCTGCTGTCACGAACTCTGCACCCTCCTTCAGCATGGCAGGATATATGCCATCTGGTCCGGGCGACTTGTAGTCGCCAAAAGATTTGATGGCAAATCGAATGGCGGCCTCATTCACCACAGATCTGGCAACGAACAAGTCATGCCGAGAAGGCGTAGCAGCTCTGACAACTGCCTCTATCAATAAGGGCTGTTGCCGGCTGATGCTTATCTGATTACCAGGAAAGTGAGACTCCATCAGCAAGCTGAGTGTCTCACTTTTCCGCTCCGTGAAGGAGCCATCAGATTTCCTAAGTGACCCCAGCTTTGCCGTTGGGTCCCTTTTCAGGATCCTAACCAATTTCGCCGTGTCACTCAGAGATTCAACACCGCTGCAGAATTCCCTAAGTGAGGCTCTTTTCGATTCCCGAATAAGCCTCTTGTAGTTCTTCTGAACATCACGGTATCGCTTCCAGTCCTCTGCAAGGTTAGTCTTGAGGGCCCGGTTTAGAAATTTTTTCGACTCGCGCCTCAGCATCTGGAGCACTCGATTCCACCAAGGAACGGGAGTCCGGCTGGAGGGAGGTCGAATTGGACAGGCTGACTCAAAACATTCGGTTAGGGCAGCGTTGAGTTTCTCAACAGCCGCCTCAATGGCCTGTTCTTTTCGAAGTCTTGGTGGCGCAACGCCAAGGTCCCGCAACGCCTCCCTAAACTTCTGCCAGTCTGTTTTTCTTGGGTTTCTAGAGGGCAATGGCATGTGTGCCTCCTCGCCACACTGAAACTCAATGTACCTGTGGTCCGAGCACGAATCTTCGGCAAGGACCCTCCAGTTCTTGATTGACCACCCAAGTTTTGAGTTTGATAGGGTTAGATCAATCACCTCCTGTCTTCTAGCCGTTACAAACGTTGGCTGTGAGCCCTTGTTTTGTATGTCTAGGCAGGAGGACGCGATAAATTCGAATAGTCGAGAGCCCCGTCCATTGCACTTGCTGCTGCCCCAGATTGTATGCTGGGCATTAGCATCGCAACATAGGATGAGGCCTAGACTGCGCCGCTCACAGAACCTCACGAGACTAGTGGCCTTCCCGGGTGGTGGCCCTTCCAGAGCATCGTAAGGAAAGTAAGCAGATGCAATCACAAACTTCGACCATCCGCGTCTACCTCTATAACACACCTCAGCCGCTACCAGGTCTTGGCAACAGAATTACTCAAGACCCGTCACAGTGAGATGGGATGATACTATAAGACCGGTCCTAGGTCTGCTAGAACTCCTGTCATATAGTAACGTGGCCCCTTTCAGCGCACTTAAGCCACAGAGACGGCCCCTAAAGACCCAGGGCTCTTGCACTGCTGTTATGTGGGGTAATGTGTGCAGCTGGGAAAACCTTCTACTTAGTAGTGCAGTAGCGGCTTTGGAATGCTGCAAGTTAATTTGCGTCACCGTCAAGGGACGATAGCTACAGGAATCGTCCAAGTCAATCATTTGGGAAAGACATGGAAGCTGGTCGTCCCAAGGAAGAGACTCAGACGGTTCCCGTACCGTGAGCCCATGACATCAACACTGGCCTCGTCCACTCGCACCACAAGAGTAGCACCTTCCTTCCCGTCCCGGTTTTTACTCTTGGTGTACAAGACGACTCGCCAAAGCCTCGTGTTGATGCCCGGATTCTGGGCACGTAGACAGGATAGGACATCCGCCGTAGACAGGTCTGGATCCGGGATCCAGCAGATGGCCTTCCTGAGGGGTACACTCTCCTCGCTGTAGACTGCGAAGCCAGTGGTCCCCATGGGGGGCACGTTATTGACCGCGGTCCTGATCCACTCGAAGTTGGCCAGAGACGCGCACGTCACCTTTATTGGTCCGTCCTTTGTCTCATAGCCCTTCGCGTTGGCTTCCGGACCGGAGGCAATAACCCGACGCATCAGCTGGCTTTTGCAGTATTTGATTTCTGCATCCGTCAGCTGATGGTCGGGCCCCAGTTTTCCAATCACAGCCACAGGTCGTGGGCCAGCAGCCTTTTCGCTATAGGATGGCTTGGCCGCACCCTTGGATGTGCTTGGGCGAAGGTCCAGCTCCCGATCCTCCACTGACGAAGATTTCGCCGGGCAGACAGCTGTGCTGGACATTTTGTCGAGGCGCCAATAGAGACGTGGCTCAGCAGAACCTTTTCCCGCCACATTGACTGGCGCCAAGACCGCGCTCGTACCTTGGGGGGTCGTGGCTCGGTCATTGGCGGCAACCGCAGGGCAGGGAGGTGTGCTGCTTTCAGCCGCCGTCTTTCTCCGCTTGCCTCGAGAGCGAGACAACTTGGGAGTGCCTGTGCCCACCGAAGACTCGGTAGCTTCCGTGGGTGTCACTTCCGCTGACCGAGGTCGTTTGGAAGACACAGACACAGAAGGGCCGGCAGAGCCACATGAGGATTTCTCCCGCATGAGCTCTGCCCGCCGCTTTCTTCTCTTCCTCCTTGCCGCGCTCTTCGATTTCCCTGCTTCTTTGGGAGGTCGTGCAGCCACCGAAGAGACCTCACAACTCAGGCGTTTTTCAGACTCTGAAGGAGAGGAGATTGCGATAGCAACCCCCGTCTCCTCCAGGATGCGCTCTCGCTCGTAGAGCTGAGAGACTTGGGTAATGGTTGGGGCCTCCAGAATCCATGCCCCTGCCGCCGAAGCGGGTGGATTGCCACTTGTGTGGATTCCACCTGGAGTAATATATCCTTTGTTTTCCATTACCTTTTTTTGGTTTTTTTTCGGGACTCCTCCCTAGCCAGTTTGGTTCGCGGATGGCACCCTGATTCTATGCCAACTTTGAGTCATCACACGAGTGTTGAACCCACCCCAACAGGGAAGGCCACTCTTGTGATGCCAGGGCTCCCTATCCACCACATGGGACGCGCCCGATGGGAGATCAAGGAACTCCACACTACTTTGGAGACTAATTGAATTAAGGTTCCTTCAAGTGTAGAGATTCACATGACCCCTTTGACAAAGGGCATCGCTATAGTATTGCTACCTAACTTACTACTAGAAAATAAGCTAATAATCAAATCGATTTGCCATTTAATAGTGAATTGAAAAATAAAATAAAATATGAAATATCAGGTGTGGCTATTAAAGAACAAGGCTGAAATTTAAAACCATTTTATTTCGATTTCTTACATATTTACCTTAACCCTCTAGTGCATAGAAAAGATTTTTTATAATAAAATTATGTTTTGTACTAATTAGAGGCCATAAAACATAAATATAATATTATTTTTATTTGTACGACCCGAATTCGCTCTGTGGCCCTGGAAATTAGCACCCCGCCTCTGGACGGTCTTATGCAGGTAGCTTAAAAAAAATTACTAAAAATACAATACCACTTAAACAAGTAAACAGAAAACGTTTATTTATAAAAATTAAAGTAATAGATAAAATAGTATACAAATTGTTAAGTTTGGTTCAAAGTCTAAGAAGAACGAATATATGTACATATACATTTACTTAGAAATAACTTCCCACCATATCTTCAAAAATGTCCTTTATTCAGCATGAAATTCCTTAAAACATGATTTTTTGACAGACATGCAAAGTGGTATGTTGCATTTTTCGCAATAAACTTGAGTCTCCGATTTACATGGCTTGTTACGACATTGACGTTTACTACTTTTATCGCAGAAATTTGGCCATTGATTGAGACAATCATACCTTATATTGGGTGGTGGTAGGTACAGTAACTTGCTTCCATTTGGTACTTCTTCGGCTTGTTTTTCTGCCGTAGTGGGGCGACCAAATTTTTTCGTTTCCGATATGAGCAGGGGAGTTTCGGCGATTTCTTCCCGAAATCGTGGAAGCTCGACACGCTGATGTTTTTCACGGTTGATGCGATGGTATAAAACGTAAGCATTCACTATTGCCAAGTCGATAACATGGTGAAATATACGAGATGGCCATTTACGAGTCTTCATGCAAATTTTGTAGTGACCAATTAGACTGTCCATCAAGTCCACTCCGCCCATGTGCCGGTTGTATTCTTTGACAATGTTTGGACAGCTCACATATTCATACTGTTTTCTATTGCGGTTATAGCGACGGGACAATGTGTTTCGGTCGCTCGGATTATTCGAGTTAAATGGCTGCACACCTGCATACGTTGACGCTAAACGAACTGGTTTGCTGTCCTTCCAAACAACAGTAGAAATATCTACTCCAAATGCGGTGGCAACGAAATCCTCCAAATATCCACGAGGAGCTTTTTTCACCACTAGCTGTTCATCGGCAGATAGCTTACAGTTTTTCACACGGTTGGCTCGAAAAGTTCCAAGCGAATAAATTCCGCGGGAAAGAGAAAGATCAGATACAGAAATGTTGTTTGCTGTTTCTTGTAGAAAGGAATCCTTTTGATTGGGGACCACAAAATCTGGGTCATTCACGTCGTTGTCACTATCGAAATCATCGCCTTCAATTTCCTCATCACTGTTTTCGCAAAAGTCCATAAAGTCGTTGAACTCCTCATCTGACATCTTCGACAAGTCGTATTTGCGTTTGCGTCCCCACCGCGACATTTTTCTAGTGATAAAAAATATAAATCAGCATAATATGTGAACTGGAAGTTCAAAATAACTGAACATTTTTTTTGAACGCACTGCATACGGCCTCCTGTAGACGGTTGCAGCGTGAAGCACACAGTGGCACAATGTACATAAAAAAAAACTTGGAGAGGACTTTATCTCACTCTACACTTCTCAATCTACTTACCAAATATTTTTTTAACTCAATATTCCAATAGGGCACTTCTTAGGAAGTCTCACAAAAACACCTTCTCAAAAAATACTTTTTTCGGTTATTTGATCACTTCTTTTAATTCCACTTGCAAAATTTTTGTAATATGAGCACATGCAGCTTTTACGATCAAGGGTAAACTGAAGAATATGAATCGTGTAAGCTGCATGACAAACAAAAAACCACTTTCTGTTTTTAGTTTATTTTTTTTTTGCTTTTAAGTGTTGCCCGCCTGTAGGCGGTTATATGCACTAGAGGGTTAATTAATCACACCTTCCCTACAATACACCAAGTGAGTTTTTCTTTGCTCGAAACAGAGCACGAAAGTTTTTCTCATCAGCCTCTTCAGGGTGCGTGCTTCTTTCTCTTTCAGAGATTCATCGGATTTGAATTTTGTGCCTTTTAACTCAGATGGGAAGAAGATCGTACGACGCGAAATCCGGCGAATGAGTCCAGAGATCTTACACTGAGGTAATATAATTGTCTAGAACTATTTACTGACAAAATGGAATAAGTCGGAAAATTACGCTGAAGCAGAACTATAACTTGTCCGCCCAAAATTATGGCCGTATTTTCTTTACCTTTTAATGGATTTCAGTAAAAATGTAAATGTAGTGTTGTTGACTAATAATTTGAAAGCCAGATTTAGTTTTAGTAGCGATTTTTGTAAACTGCATTGATATTTTCAAAACAGCATAGAAATTTTGAGGCGGCCGCCGCTGCCGAATGGGTTGGTGCGTGACTACCATTCGGAATTCACAGAGAGAACGTAGGTTCGAATCTCGGTGAAACACCAAAATTAAGAAAAGGTTAATTAGCGGTCGCCCCTCGGCAGGCAATGGCAAACCCCCGAGTGTATTTCTGCCATGAAAAAGTTCCTCATAAAAATATCTACCGTTCGGAGTCGGCTTAAAACTGACGGCCCCTCCATTTGTGGAACAACTGTAAGAAATGGGATTGCCACCGTAAAAGAACATATACATATAACCACTCACAAGCTACTTTTCCAGTTGTTTGCTAGTAGCATTTCACCAACATCCACAAAATTAATTATTAGTTTAAGTTAACAAGTTTCAGCTTCAGATCAACTATCTTTAAAAGTCGATTCCTTATAACGTCTGCGATCGTCTATATTGTAAAATGCACTGCAACAGAATGAAAGGAGGTACTTTACTTTTGGCCGTGTTGGCCACTATTACAACCTCTGGGGCGGCGATGCACAGTCGTGGTTCACCACCTCAATATAGTAAGCATCCTGCCGGACGTATCATGCCTATACGGTTCGTTGATTTGGATGAGTCGGATGTCGATTTGAATTATCGGCTGCCAAACGCTACTGAACCACTACACTACGACGTCGAACTGACAACGAATGTGCACAACGGCACGAAGAGATTCACAGGCACTGTAAAAATTCTATTAGAAGTTATCGACAACACAAATACCATAGTTTTGCATGAACGTCAACTGTCAGAAATCAAAGCAACCATTTCAAACGCAAACGGAACGGGTGGTGTTCAAGAACAGCTAAGCACCTCGTATGAGGAGGCACGTGAATTTCTTAGTCTAACACCAACAAACGAGTCACTCATCTTTAGCAAAGGCACCTTTTGGGTTTTGACCATAACCTATGCAGGAGAATTGCGTGTCGATAATTTGGGATTTTACTTGTCCACCTATACAGATGAAAAAGACAACACACAGTAAGTGAAATCTTGACCGTTATCAATAGCATTTTTCATGGAAACCGCATATGCCTTGTACTTCTAGTTATTTAGCAACGACACAATTTGAGCCGACCGATGCTCGACATGCATTCCCCTGCTTCGATGAGCCAGCCAAGCGTGCGACATTCACAATCACTATTAACCATGATCCCTCATTAAATGCCATATCAAATATGCCTCTGGACGAAGAAATGAGCAGGTAACTGTGATAAATAAATGTCGTAGGTATGTATTAATTTTTCCCCAACTAGACCTGGATATTCAGTCTTCCAAATGACTCCTAGCATGCCAACTTATTTAGTAGCGTTTGTTGTGTCCGATTTCGAATATACCGAAGGAGTGTTGAACTCGATTCTACAAAGAGTCTACACCCGTCCAGGTACAAAGCAGAATCAGCAATTGGCATTGGTTTCCGGAATGTTGTTTCTGCAAAGCCTTGCTGAATACTACAATTTCGATTTCGTACTGCCGAAACTCTATCAAGTTGGTGTGCCAGATTTTGCAGCTGGTGGCATGGAAAACTGGGGCTTAGTTACGTATCGAGAGGAGTATATGATCTACAACAAGACGATATCGACATCACGTGTACAAATATATGACGACAATATCATTGCCCACGAACACTGCCATCAATGGTTTGGAAACTTAGTAACTCTCAAATGGTGGACGTATCTTTGGCTGAAAGAAGGTTTTGCTAACTTCTTCGCTTGGAAGACGATAGATGCGGTAAATGATCGAAATAATGGTAAAAAAGATAATTTTATATTAATTTTTTCTTTGTTTATTAGGTATATCCTGACTGGGACGTTTATCAGATGTTCCTTATCGACGACTTTCAAGTTGCACTCGCTGCTGATGGTTCAGGCCAAGCAAATCCAATGACGCATTACGTGCAAACTCCATCCGAGATCTCTGCACGTTACGATGATATTTCGTATTCGAAAGCAGCCTCGGTACTGTATATGTGGCAGTGTGTGTTGACCGACGAAGTGTTCCGCCAAGGACTAAATCTTTATTTGACTACAAAGTAAGTGTGTTTGTACATTTATCGCAACCCATTATAGGCAGCAGCTCTCATTGAGAATGACCGTTGCATAGTTTGTTGGATAGCTATTAGTTAACATATGTAGAGATTGTTTTATCATTAAGCAATCTGTCATCACGCGGGTTGCTGTTATGAGATCTAACAGTTGAGAGAATGGCTTATATGAAAGCTGGTAGTAGTATTCTAAACACAATTCTTTGAGATTTCAAGGCGAAATACCATTAGGCTAACTAACATATAAGTGTAATCATCGGATGGCGACGCAGGATGAAGGGATTACCAATTTATTTGCTATATATTGCGATATACAGACATACATACAATAATACACTTATATATAATAATGACATATACGATAAAGTATTCTCACCTTCTGATAATTGAAACGTCCTTGTCCTCCAGTCGTTTTGGAGTGATACTAGATTTACATTTTACAACGAAAGTAACCTCGCCCAATAACGTTTAACACGGTAGGCGTTATTAACACTAGGGTGGCTAAAACTTTATAGGAATTTAGGGTGTGGCCTAAAGAATAAGAATATCAGAAATTATATAAAAGTGAGTGCATTATCGTTGCACTCCCTTCGCACTCTGGAGAATTCGACTATTAATCCCCTTCCTCAACAGCTTACTCCACTAATTGTAAGGAAGTAGTAATCTCAATTAGTTGATTTGGTGGAGTAATAGTTTTTTCTAACCATCCAACTGTACTATAAGTATTTACATTTACATATCTTAAGGGAACCGATTTACCAAGTCGACCCGTCCATCCGTTAGTCCTCTCCTAAAGTATTAAACACGTTCGGGGTCAACTAAAGCCAATTTATGTGCTTATGTACGACCTTTTGAGAAATGGTGCAGGTCTTAAGTCTTCTTCTTCTTAATTGGCGCGATAACCGCTTACGCGATTTTGGCCGAGTGTAACAAAGCGCACCAGTTGTTTCTTTCCTGTGCTAAGTGGCGCCAAGTGAATACATCAAGTGAAGCCAAGTCCCACTCCACCTGTTCTTTCCAACGCAGAGGAGGCCTTCCTCTTCCTCTACTACCACCAGCCGGAGCGTTTGTATCCATTCGGACGACATGACCCAGCCAACGTAGCCGCTGGATCTTTATTCGCTGCGCTATGTCGTAAAGCTCATACAGCTCATCGTTCCATCGCCTGCGATATTCGCCGTTGCCAACGTGCAAAGGTCTAAACATCTTACGCAGAATCTTTCTCTCAAACACCCAAACGTCGCTCCATCGGATGTTGTCATCGTCCACGCTTCTGCGCCATATGTTAGGACGGGCATGATGAGAGTCTTTTAGAGTGTTAGTTTTGTTCGTCGAGAGAGAACTTTACTATTCAATTGCCTACTTAGTCCAAAGTAGCACTTGTTTGCAAGAGAGATTCTACGTTGAATTTCAAGGCTGACATTGGGTTTGGTGTTAATGCTGGTTCCTGAGTAAACGAAGTCCTTTACAACCTCGAAATTTCTAACTGTCAACAGTGACGTGGGTGCCGATACGCGAGTGCGCCGACTTTTTGTTTAATGACAGGAGGTACTTCGTTTTGTCCTCGTTCACCACCAGACCCATTCGCTTTGTCTCTTTATCCAGTTTGGAGAAGGCAGAACTAAGGCCGATGATGTCGATATCATCGGCATACGCCAAGAATTGTACGCTCTTATAAAAAATTGTACCTGAGCAATTAAATTCTGCGGCTCGTACGAAACTCTCCAACATCAGGTTAAAGAAGTCATACGACAGCGAGTCACCCTGTCTGAATCCTCGTTTTGTATCAAATGGCTCGGAGAGATCCTTCCCAATTCTGACGGCACTGCTCGATTGAGCAACGTCATCTTGCATAGCCGTATTAGTTTGCGGGGATACCAAATTCAAACATCGCGGCATACAGGAAACTCCTCTTCGTACTGTCGAATGCAACTTTGAAGTCGACGAAAAGATGGTGTGTGTCAATTCTCCTTTCATGGGTATTTTCCAAGAATTGGCATTTTGTAAATATTTGGTCGATGGTAGACTTTCCAGGTCTAAAGCCACACTGATAAGGTCCAATCAGTTGGTTGGCGGTGGGCTTCAGCCTTTCACACAATACGCTGGCTAAAACGTTATAGGCGATATTTAGAAGACTAGTCCCGCGGTAATTGACACAGTTTGCAGTATCGCCCTTCTTATGGATTGGGCAGAGCACACTTAAATTCCAATCGGCAGGCATGCTTTCATCCGACCATATTTTGCATTGAAGCTGATGAGTGCACCTTACCAGCTCCTCGCCGCCATGTTTGAATAGCTCAGCCGGCATTCCGTCAGCGCCCGCGAGTTTGTTTTTCTTTAGCCGCATTATAGCTCACCTTGCTCTTACGTATGAGCGTTTAATTCAAAACTATGATTTGAAACTTATTCTTGGTATATCTATACAAAAGGTACTATTTTATTTGACTTCTTTCATTTTCCTGTGAGCGACAAAATGTATCTACATATTACGAACATTTTCCTTGCAGTATTTCACATAAAATATATCAGATGTAAATATTCTCCAATTTCACCACAAAAAACTTCAAAAGCGATGTATGACAGCTATTATTCCTTGCCCCCTTTTTCAAAAGCCTTTGCCATAGCATGGATTTTTTCGGTTTGATGTTGTACGGTATTCAACAATCCCTTATTTGTTTTAATATTAAATTAATTTTTTTCTATCACTATTTTGAATTTTCCAACAGTCAGTATACTGCTACTGATGAGTCGCAACTTTTCGAAGCTCTTAGTAATGCTGCTGATGCACAAAACGTATCACTTCCTGCGACTATGGCGGCTATGTTCTCAAGTTGGTCTCAACAATCCGGTTATCCTCTACTCACCGTTACACGTAATTACAACAATAACACATTCACCATAACCCAAGATGCTTTCTTCCCAAACAAAAATCAAACATCTGACAAAACTTGGTACATCCCCTTGAATTATGCCCACAAATCAAATCCAGACTACCGTAACACCACCGCATCGCATTTTATGCTCAAAACGAAAGAAATCGAAATCAGCGATAATAGTCTAGCAGCTGATGATTGGTTGATTCTCAATAAACAATCGACCGGTTTCTATCGCATCAATTACGATGAACAAAACTGGAATCTTATCATTGATGAGCTGAAATCACGACCATACAAATTCCATTCACGCAATCGAGCTCAACTAATTTACGACCTCTACCAGTACACTTCTACAGATCGCATCGACTACAGCATGCTATTTAATTTATTGCAATATCTGCCGAACGAGGATCAGTACGCACCTTGGGCTACGACCTACTCTCTAATTTTTACATTGAAAGTGTATCTGAATAGTGATACGGAATACAACAATTTCTTACTCTACGTAGCCTCATTGGTGACAGGACATTTTGAGAAGTTAGGCCTGAATGATGTATCTGGAGCACAGCGTCTTACCGTGCTAGTACGTAACCTCGTCATTGAACTCGCTTGCTTGTCAGGAGTTGAGAGCTGTCTGACGGAGACGAAAAACAAATTAAAGGAAATAGTGGACAATGGTATCACCATCGAACCAAGCTTACGATGGAATGTATACTGTTACGGCATACGTCAGTCCGGTGATACTGAATTCGATTTTGTCTATAACCAAATATTGCAATCCAGTGATCAAGCGTTTCGTGACTCACTCACCTCTACATTGGGTTGTTCGCAAACCGAGTCTCAACTACAAAAATTTGTGAGTAGCTCAATCAATGTGTCTGTTGAATGGCGATCACAAGAGCGCATCACCTTACTCGGTGCAGTGTATTCGAGCAGCAGTGTTGGACTCTTAGTGTGTATTGAATTTCTCAACGAAAATTGGGAGGCATACAGTAATTTAAATCCGGAATTCACCGGAGTCAACCCACTTTATCAAGCAATGGTTGACATGTCCACCTACATATTTAACAATGAACAAGAAACCAAAGTGAGTATTGAAATATGCACACTTCTTATTTGCACTATCTTACAATTTGTCCCCCATTTTGTGATGTATCTTTACAGTATTTGGCGTTACTGGATAAGGTAAAGGGCAGCGATAAGCTGCCAAACGATTTGGAGACTGTCGCCAAAGCAAATATTCAATCTAATTTTGACTGGTTGAACGAAAATCGTGATCCGATTATGTTGTGGATGAAAAAGTTCGCCGAGGGTGGCAGTGCTGCACTCTAAAGCGAATGGTTGCTGAGATATCGGTATTAATAATCGGAATATATAAGTACATAGTAAATGAGGCAGTGTGCTGGTATTCCCATAGTTCTTTAAACCGTATGAAATCGATAAATGTATGTAATTTAAACTATAAGTAAATAAATATCATAAATGGCAGAATTTAAATATCTCTAAAATAATTAAATCTTTGAATGAGAGGTCCTGTGGCCCTATGTTCCACACTGTAACTCTAGGAATTCATGATGATGGTAAAAGGTCCGGTACAAAAGCATAAGCCCATATTTGGTTTCTAGAAAAAGCTTTAGTAACCTGTGGTTTTGAAAGTTTAGTAAGACAGTTGTATATTTGAACATAATCGGGAATTCAAAACATGAAATCAATCACGAATTTGCAATATGCGCTTTAAAAAAATACCGTTGGGCACCTTCGAAAACTGCGCTGAGGTGTCTGCTATTAAGCCGCTCTGCCGCAAGTAGCTACAAATCGTAAGGAAGGCTCATTAAATAGAAATGTGGACAGCCCAGTTAGTGTCTCAAAGGGAAAGAATGTGCAAAGAAATGCCAGATCTAAAGAAATGAAGCCTTGTACCTTCCTTTCCAATTCCTTTACATCGCCTTCACGTGGTGACACTGTTAACCTAGTGCCAAGATCAAGTAGCTGTCTTCACGTAAGAAAGAGGAAACCTTGGTGGAAGCTCTAGGAACGAAAGATGTAAGATAAGAACTCCCGAAAGGGACTGTCCTTTAGGCTGACAACTTAATGTCAGTATAAAAGTACTTGTCTCGACACGTCAGCAACAGCCTCGGAGAAGAAATCGACATCGATACCGATCGGGCAACGTTTGGAGGACTCGAAGTACAAAAATACCATAGAAAATATTTTATTTAACGAAAATCGCACAAATAACCACTCAGATCAATGGACGTGGAAGATCAATGATTCCATTGATTCCATTCCATCTAAAAGATGCAATAATAAAAACCGCAAAGAATGCTATTGGAAAGGAAGCTAAATAAAATGTAAAGTATTTACTAATACTCTATTTGAGACACTGAATATTTATGCTGAAGACATCTTAGGCGATTCCCAATGTGGTTTCAGAAACTCCCACTCAACTATCGATCAAGGTTTTACTGTCCATCAGATATTTGAGAAGTTTACGAATATAACATTGATATATTTTGCCTCTTTGTTGACCTGAAATGGGCATTTGACAAAAAAGACAAAAAAAAAAACAAATAAAATACAGGGTGGGCCAAATAAGACCTACTAATGACTCAAGACTACTGCCTAACAGTATGCGCAGTTGCTCCATCTTGTGGAAACCACAAATTAGAATACTGCTCCGCCATTGGCCGCAAAAAGTTTTGAATCAATGTTTTGTAAGAAGCTCCTGAAATCGATTCTGTCGTTCCATCCTCATTTTCGAAGAAATATGGATCGATTAGTGTTAGTGACTAGAGTTAGTGGCCATAACACCGCACCAAACAGTACATTTAGATGGGTGCAACTGATGTTGGTGTGTTGCCCTTGGGTTTTCAGAGCCCCACAATCTACAGTTTTGTTTGTTGACATAACCATTTAAATGGGACTGCGCTTCATCTGACATCAAAAAATTATTTAAAAAATCAATTTGTGTGGCTAATTGTGTAAGAATAGAAAAACTCGATAATTTTAACGCGTTGTGTTGTACTGTAGGGTTCGATAATAAATTTGCAACAATTTAATTATAACCTACAAAACGAGAAAAATAAATACACATATGGTATGTCAAAAAATTAAAAAGTTATTTGTGCTTAACATTGTTAGGTCTTATTTGGCCCACCCTGTAGTACAAGGTGAGGTCCAAAATAAAAAGGATTGGCGTCACAAAAATGTTTTTGATGGCGCCATCTTTTTAATGAGTTAGTTCTTTGGAAGTTACATCCCTTAGCTGACTTCCAGTGAAAGCTTGGTGACATTCGGTTCAGTGGAAGGGAATATATAGCGCCTAAAGGGTCAGTACGTTTGCGTCATCGTTACAGAAATGAGTTTCGAAGAAAGAGTAGTTACACGTTTCAGAGATGGTTGTGAGGACATACATGAAATTGAACATACGGACCGCCCAAAATCAGTAACAACCGAAAACTCCATCGAAATTGTTCGTAAATTTATCTAAAATGAACTAAAATCATGGTTGAAATTCATGGAAACGGATTTGAATATCTCCAAAACATCGATTTATTGCATTTTAACTGCTCATTTGGGCTGAGGAAAGGTCTGTGTACGTTTCGTTCCGCACAAGTGAACTGAGGACCAAAAATTGCTCAGAATTCAACATTCGAAAGGCCTCATTAAAGAGGCGAGGAAAGACGATACCTTCCTTTACAACATTGTAGCTGGTGATGAAACGTGGTGTTTCCAACATGAATCTGAAACTAAGCGTCAAAGTGCCGAATGGAAGGCCCTAGACGAGCCCCAAACCAAAAAATCGCGTTTGGAGAAGACAAAAATCTATTCAATGCTCATTTGTTTTCACGATTCCAAGGGAATTGTCCACAAGGCGTTCTTGCCAACGGGCCAAGCCGTCAATGCAATTTTTTATCTTGGCGTTTTGAAGCGTTTGTTGCATCGCATTCGACGAATTCGCCCTGAATACCACGAAGGAGGAAGCTGGCGCTTATTGCATGATAATGCACCATCTCATGGATCCACTCCTGTTACCGATTTTTTGACTAGAAATTGTATATGGCTCCCTGTGACTTCTACCTATTCGGAAAATTGCATTTGGCCATGAGAGGAAAACGTTTGCGTCTGTTGAGGTCATTCAAAAGGCTTGTAATTATTAAATGCTTCACACAACCGTTCAAGAAATAAGCCCGAATGGAACACTATTTCAATGATTTTCAGATAAGTGCCTGCGCTGATTATATTCTTATGACGACTAAAAGCAGACCCACTTTTAGACGCATCTTTAAACATGTTGATAAAAATGCAAAAGCCCTAGAACTACATGTAAAAACTGAGAAAATTAAATACATGATTCGATTTGCCAACAACATTACGCGCCATGATCTATCTATAAATAACGTTTTTTCGAAAATATCATTAAATACCATATATATTATTTAAAGACTTAAGTTTCTAAAATATCCACAGGATTCGTTGACACGACAGAAACCAACCGCATTCGCTACAGCAATGAAATCGAAGAAATTCTTCAAAGACAAAATGTACTACGTTTTATCAAAGCCCAACGGATTAGATGGATTGAGCACGTACTGCGCATGTCGAAAGAGCGAAATGCTAGGAAAGCTTTTATTTCAACACCCACTGGAGAAAGATGGTTAAATAACGTGAAATCAGATCTTAAGCAAATAAACGTACACAACTGGACAGATGAAGCCAGGGATAGAATAAAGTGGAGAAAAATTGTTGACGAAGCTACGGACCACCACGGGCTGTGAAGTTAAGAAAAGTAAGAGGGGCAGCCCAGTTTGTCCTTAATGCCAAAAGGTATTCGACAATATGATCAAACCGAGGATGGTGGTACAAAAATTCAATAATATGTCTTTGTTTTAGAACTGATGTTAGCCCTTACGCATTTACCGTAGGCGTTTGACACTTATGTCATAGCATAAATGAAGCCAACATAGCGCTGCCCTTGAACTATCGTACGGGATAATCAGTGTCAGAATGGCATCATAGCATGGGTGTCCACTTTGTCGGTGATGCAGGCTACAACATCTCCCGCTTCGAAATTGCTTTCGAAATTGTCGACTTGGAACAAGGCGGCAAACTAACGAGATACTTGTCGACTAAAGAGCTAAAGTAGTTTGACAGATGCGGCATATATGTACATTAAGTTCACTTCTTGTTTAAACTCATTGCATGACTTTTAACGGTAACTCAAGACGCACCCCACGAATAGGAGGACGAGCTCGGTCAAACATTCAAAAGGGGTAACCGCGCCAATTATATATATATATTAAATATATATATATACTCTGCGGTGCGTGGAATCTAAGTGATCTACGCAGAAGCTTTTTCGTGTACCCTACTACTTCTGATCACAAACTGTAGTCCAATGGATTCAGATCTGGACTTCCAGACGTCCAATCTTCTGCGGTTACGAACCCAGGATTATTTTTTTTTTAGCCACTGCTGGGTGGTGTTTGCCGTATGGGTTGGAGAGGAATCTTGCTGGATGATCCAACGTTCTCCATTGAAGACAGTATTGCTCAACTGCTCACCACGCCTTCTAAGACATCCTCCTAATACAGTTTTGCCCTGGTTTTAACACCTTTCCCACAGAAATGTGACGCCGAAAGCGATATAACGCCTTTACAAGACAGTCCCCACCAAACCATTACGGAGGCTGGATGGTGGCCACGCTGAACTCTTGGAACAATATTTTTTGCGTCTATAGGAGTTTTATCACAGATTTTGTCGTTTTGTTAATTAAAAACTTCTTCAACAGTGAACTTTTCTCATCCGTGAAAAGAATATTTTAATGTGGAGATCATATCCATTTCCCTGGACATGATTTTCTGTTTTCTAAGGGGATTTCTGTGAATTCTTTCTCGAATGGCTTTTATGGCGGCACTGGCTCGAGCCATGCAAGGACGACCACTTCTTTTTGTGTCCGCCACTTCAGACGTTTTGGAAAAACGATTGATCGTGCAGTAAACAAACATTCTCGAAATATTAAGTTTTAGTAAATACTCCATCCATCTTTCATCGTCATCTAACTGAACAAGATATTCTTTCTGATATATCTAGACGGCGTCATTCCACTATCCTTGATGAATGGAAAATCTGCACCCACCTCTATTCATCTGTTAATCACAAAAGGACAAAACCAACCTTTTCACCTGTCTTGCCTTTAAAAATGTTTAATCCTTTTATTAGTTTCCAGCTGAGCCACACCATACTCACCCACTCTCATCTTTTGAGTTGTTCTTCACCAAACAAATGCCTCCACTGCCACGGACAATTATCATTGGAGTGTAATGAAAAGATTATTAAAGTAATTTTTATTTCATTTATTGAATTTTATTACTTCAAACTGGGCATCCAGCTTGTAAAGCAATTGTTTTATTTCTTGTCTTTTACATACTACGCACAAGCGTTTTTATATTATAGGAATTTTAGTCAATGCAAGCCAATAACAATTTTTCGGTGTTTACTTATGTAATATGATTCAAGCATTCACGCGCCGCACATAAAAGAATTACGTTAGCTATGTTTGCATTTAGTTTCAAGTGTAATGAACCTTTTAAGAAATATGATTCAATACTATTTAAACGGCACAGCAAAGTGAATGCATAAGTGGACAATAAATAAAAAACCAAAACAAAACAATAAATGTTTATGAATATTAATGTTAAGGCATATCCGACTTATAATCATACTACAGGAGCACATATTATCCTCCTGCCAAAATATAAAAATGTCCTTCAGCACAGCCCTTGGATGTTCATCGCCTCTCGATCTGCTGAAAGAGCCTTCGTCAAATAATATAAAAACAATGCACAACTACCTTAAATCAAACCACTCGCTAAGACAGATGTTACTATGATAGCTACGTTTAAGTTTACCCAATATACATATCATACTAATTTGTAATTTTACGTTTCAAAACTTGTTTATAACTTTTTGTTACATAAGTTAAGTACAAACAAAACAGGTAAAAGAGTTCCTTCTTGCGCTAAATCTGGAAAAAGCACTTCTTCTTATCGATAATGCTCCATGCCAGGCGAGTTAAAGAGCTGCGACGGCTAAATATCGATGATGTGCTTTCCTCCAAACCGTACGGCTCTAATGCATCCCACCGATCAAAACTTTTTAAGGCTTACTTACGTCACATTGCTGCTCATGAGGATACAATCGAAGAGTCACTACGAAATATTGACCTGAAAAAAGCGAAAATCCTATTCTAGCTAGGGGTGCTTTTACTGCAACTCCAATTCAGTCATCGTTTCAAAAACAGTTTGAAAAACCATTTGACTGGGATTATGACGATATCATACCTCTTTCGGAGTTACGAATACAGATGCATTCAATATTCAATTAATTAAAAATTTGATTCGGAAAGTAGAACCAGCAGCAAGCCTTCCAATTTGAAATCGAGCAATGGATTTTGAACCTCATTCGGAAACCACAGCTTTAAATGCAGAGTACTGAAATGAAGGCAACGAAACAGCCGGTGAAGGAACGAAGTGATGCTAAATACGAATAAAATCGCATTGTAGGAGGCGATGTTAGCATTAAATATACATACATACATATGCTTGGATTGGGCAGAGCAAAACAATGCTTTCTTAAATGATGCTATGACGCTGCAGAGGCTCAGAAACAGTTATCAAGACAGTCATTAAGTTAGTGCGTTTTTTAAAGGTGGTTTTAAAATTGATAAAAAAGATGTTTAAAGTCTTTATTAATTAATAATATATTTTCCTTCATCATTTACAATGTCTTCCCAACGTTTAGGCAAATTTTTAATTCCCTGCTCAAAAACTTGTTTCTCTTTGGAGCCAAAATACACTTCGATATCCCTTTTTACAGCTTCATTCGAGGAGTAGTTCTTGTTACTCAAAATACACTTCGATATCCCTTTTTATAGCTTCCTTCGAGGAGTAGTTCTTGTTACTCATATGGGATGAAGTCCACGGAAAAGGTGCCTAATGTTTGCCTTGCGGTGTAAGGTCTTGCGTTGTCGTGGTGAAACAAAACTTTGCGTCTATTCACTAAAGACGATCGATTTTTGTTAAGTGCCTCATTCAGGTTTGATAGCTCATGGGAATAATAATCAGCAATTATCGTCTGGTTTAGTTCCAGAAGTTCATAATAAACAATACCGGCCATATCCCACCAAATAGACAGGAGAATCTTCTTGGGGTGAAGGCCATCTCTAGAGGTCGGTTCTGGTGTTTCATCTTTATCTAACCGTTGGCGTTTGCGAATAGGATTATTGTAAATGGCCCATTTTTCATCACCAGTAACGATACGGTTAAAAAAAATTTCATTTTCAAGCCGTTGCAGCAACTGAGAACACACATTCAATCTCTACTGAAGGTTGGCAACGGAAAGTGTATGCGGAACCCATTTTCCCAGCTTTGAAACCTTTACAAACTGAATCAGGTGCCTGTGAACTGTTCTATGCGATGAGCTATCATATCGACTGTCAAATTTGGCTCAGCTTCCACAAGTTTTTACCACTTTTATAAAAAAAATACAAAATATGCCTCTTACACGCGTTCGAAGATTCTATTTTATTTTTTAACAACACGTGCTTCCATCCGCGATTAAAATCACTCACACAATATATCAAATAAAATATAAATAATAATTTCTTGTATGCAAAAATCGTACAAAAGTGAAATTATGGGTAAAATACGCACGTACGAGTACTTACGGACTGAGCTGATAGTATTGAACAAGCGAGTGTGTACAAAATAAACCGAAATTGAAAATTTCTTTGATTTCAAATGGAAGTTATTGCTTTAAAGTGTATTTAATCAATATAACAAAAACAAATAAACTTATATTAAACTATTTTACTTTGTATAGGAAAAAAACTTTAGTACTTGCGACAACCTCGAAACTTGCACCGAGCCCCGTTTTCATTACGTGCAAGAATTGAGTTTCTACTGTAATATGCCGTGGGATATATAAATTCGAAATTATATACATATAAATGGAATACAATATATAATAGGTGTTGGTTTAAAGATTTAAGAATGGTGACTCTTCTTATTGGCACGCACACATTACATTTTTTATTGTTATAAATATATCATCCTTATGCACAGTGGCCGAAATTTGCTCAGCCGCGATCACAGAACGAGAGAAAAGTAAATGTTTGTGATTCCACTCTTAAAATTGTTGTTATTTTTATAAAGCGTAAATATAAATCAGCAGTGAGTATGAGTATTAGCCCAAAAAAGAACCTAATTGTATCGAAGTACTAAAATGTGCACAATACGTTGATAAACGATGCTTAATTTGATTAGCCGCAATCTTATTTTTCGGTAATATCTTTTCCAGCTGAGCTTACTTTATTAGTTTATATGATTATTTTGAGGTCTCCATAATAGCAAGAAATTATGCTTTATCATGGCAAAAATGAAGAGGCGACTGCCGTAGTCAAATGGGTTGGTACGTGACTACCATTCGGTGAACGTAAGTTCGAATCTCCGTGAAACAGTAAAATAAAGGAAACGTTTTTTCTAATGGCAGGCAATGACAAACCTCCGAATGTATTTTTGCCATGAAAAAGTTCCTTATAAAAAAACTATCTGCCGTTCGGAGTCAACTTAAAACTGCCCTCCATTAGGCACGGCACAAATAGGAAGACGAGCTCGGAAGAGCACCCAGCGCTTACACTCGGAGGTTTGTTTTTGCCTGACATTAGAAAAAACTATATATATATATATAATATAAGACACAAATAAGCTCTGAAAAATATATTGATATATTGAGATGTTAGATGATGTGCTTATTGAGTATTGGAGCAGATCAATACCAGTATCCACATTTCCACCAAGTTAAAGGAGTTCTTTTCTTCTCGATCGATACTTCCGCTTGGCTGACCAGCCAGAATCGGGACCTAAACCTCGTTAATAATGTTTGGGGCATAATGGCAAGGGCGTGTATCTAAATGGTCGCCAGTATTCAGCGGTACAAAAATTGAAAATTAAAAAACATCAATTTTTCAGGCGTGGCTGGCTAATATTTCAGACTATAAATAAGAATAGAGGTTCAACAAAATATTAAAATCACAATGCACAAATATGTTTTTACCAAAACAAGTATATTTTAATTTTAAGTGCATGCGGCTAAGAAAATTTCGCGCACAATCAGTCAAATATTTACAACATTTCCATTTAACGAATTTGAAATGTTAATAATTTTAGTTATTTATGTTCTAAATAAAAATGTATTGAAGAAATTTATTTCGCCCTACTGTATATACATAGTGTCAGCGAGCTAGTAGCCCTGCAGCAGATGGTCTTACGAGCAATGTGGCATCGCACAAAAGAGAAACAAGCGCACAGCGTCTTTATCTCCGCTACATGTATGACTCAACATTAATTATCGGCGCTAATGTTTTTTATTTACTTTTTTTAATAGAATCGATGTTTTCAATTTTTATGTAGCGCGAAACTCAGTGTAGTGTTTATATTGTCGAGGCTCTGAAATTCCTGCACAGCAAACCCATGGATGATTTATTATTTTCACCATGTAGCAAATATTTCAAAACTTAATTGTAATAAAAATACTTAACAATAACATTTGCGCCTTCTCACTTCATTAACACTCTCCGCTTACATATCTTAGCTTAGAATTGTCGCAAAAGGTAAAACAAATTGTTTAAGAATATGAAAAATATGTCACCGCAGGACTTGAACCTGAATCAAATATGCCACCAAGCGAACACATGGAATATGATGAATACCTCACTAGCGTGGTGAAATCTCTTACTAGGGTGGTGAAAAGCTGAAATCCCCTACGCGCTTGCTAGGTGGTGCAAGTTGAAAGAAGAGCCACAAAAGCCGTACCTAAGAAACGAAGAAAACTACTGCGTGAAGCACTTAGATTCCCCGCACCATATAAAAGAGTCCAGCGCCACGACCGCGTTGAGGGCTGTCTTCAACGTGTCTGCCAAAACTACCACAGGGAACTGGCTAAATACACTCGACAAAGGCAACATGATGCCATCCTGGAACTGTTTGTCCTGTACGATAGTTCAAGGGCAGCGGTTTGTTGACTTAATTTATGCTAAAGGGTTTTCCAATAAGAGGCTGTTGCCGTAGACCTTCTGTTTCACGTGGCCTGAAAGAAAAAAGGCACAAGGTGTTAAGCCACAAGATCTCGTGGCCAATTGTGATTACCTCTTCGAGAGATAGCACAGTCCGGAAACTTTTCCCGTAAAAGATCAATGGTTTTGTTGCTTGTGTGGCACGTAGCGCCGTCTTGTTGAAAATAAACGTTGTCTATGTTGCCTGTTATTGGAACACCCTTTATGTCATAAGTGTCAAATGCATACGGTAAATGCGTAAGGGTTGACATCAGTTGTAAAAGTGAGACATTCGAGATTGAGTTCATGTTTTGAACTCCCAGTTATGATCAGACAAACAACTGTTATACTAAACTTTCAAAACCAGAGGTTACTAAAGCTTTTTCTAGGAATGAAGTGTGGACTTATACTTTTGTACACCTTTTATCATCATCATAAATTCCTAGAGTTCCTGTGTGGAACATAGGGCCACAGGACCTTTTATCCAAATATTTAATTATTCTTCTTCTTAATTGGCGCTATAACCGCTTACGCGATTTTGCCCGAGTTTAACAAAGCGCGCCAGTTGTTTCTTTTTCGTGCTAACCGGCGTCAATTGGACACACCAAGTGAAGCCAAGTCCTTCTCCACCTGATCTTTCCAACGCAGAGGAGGCCTTCCTCTGATACCACCAGCTGCTACCGCATAGAATACTTTCAGAGCCGGAGCGTTTGTATTCATTCGGACAATATGACCCAGACAGCGTAGCCGCTGGATCTTTATTCGCTGCGCTATGTCTACGTCGCCGTAAAGCTCATACAGCTCATCGTTCCATCGCCTGCGATATTCGCCGTTGCCAACGTGCAAAGGTCCAAAAATCTTGCGCAGAATCGCTTTTCTAGAGATATTTATTCTGCTACTTATGATATTTATTTACTTTTAGTTTAAATTACATACATTTATCGATTTCATGTGGTTTAAAGAACTATGGGAATACCAGCAGCACCGCCTCATTTACTACTTATATATTCATTAATATCGATATCTCAGTAACCATCCGACTTTTACTCAATCAATTAAAATTAGTTTCCATGTTCGCCTTAAAGTCCGCCTTAGAGTGCAGCACTGCCACCCTGGGCGAACTTTTTCATCCAGAGCATAATCGGATCACGATTTTTGTTCAACCAGTTAAAATTAGATTGAATATTTGCTTTGGCGACAGTCTCCAAATCGTTTGGCACCTTATCGCTGTCCTTTACTTTATCCAGTAACACCGAATACTAAAAAGATATATCCCAAAATGGGTAATATAAGGATAAGATAGTGTAAGTAGAAGTGTGCTGATTTAAATAATATACTTACATTGGTTTCTTGCTCCTTGCTATATATGTAGGTGGACATGTCAACCATTGTTTGATAAAGTGGATTCATTCCGCTGCTATCGGGATTCAAATTACTGTATGCTTCCCAATTTTCGTTGAGAAATTCAATACACACTAAGACTCCAACACTGCTGCTCGAATACGCTGCACCGAGTAAGGTGGTGCGATCTTGTGATCGCCATTCGACCGACATATTGATTGAGCTACTCACAAATTTTTGTAGTTGAGACTCGGTTTGTGAACAACCCAATGTAGAGGTGAGTGAGTCACGGAACGCTTGATCACTGGATTGCAATATTTGGTTATAGACAAAATCGAATTCTGCATCATCGGACTGTCGTAGACCGTTGCAATAAATATTAAATCGTACGTTTGGTTCGATGGTGATACCATTGTTCATTAGTTCCTTTAATTTGTTATTCGTTTCTGTTAGACAGCTCTCAAATCCGGATAAACAAGCGATATCAATGGCAATATTACGTACGAACTTGGTAAGATGTTGCTCGCCAGATATATCATTCACACCCAACTTTTCATAAAGTCCTGTCACTAATGAGGCCACGAAGAGTTGGTAATTTTTGTATTCCTTATCAGTATTCAGATAATAATCCAATGTGAAGATTATAGTGTAGCTCATAGACCAAGGTGCGTACTGATCTTCGTTCGACAAATATTCAAGCAAATTAAGTAGGATGCTGTGGTCGATTCGATCTGTAAAAGTGCACCAGTAAAGGTCGTTAATTAGTTGCGCTCGATTGCGTGGATGGAATTTGTATGGACGTAATTTCAGCTCATCGATGATAAGATTCCAGTTTTGTTCATCGTAATTGATGCGATAGAAACCGGTCGATTGTTTATTGAGAATCAACCAATCATCGGCTGCTAGACTATTATCGCTGATTTCGATTTCTTTCGTTTTGAGCATAAAATGCGATGCGGTGGTGTTACGGTAGTCTGGATTTGATTTGTGGGCATAATTCAAGGGGATGTACCAAGTTTTGTCTGATGTTAAGCTAGTATTCTGGTAGAAAGCTTCTTGAGTTATGGTGAATGTGTTATTGTTGTAACTACGTGTAACGGTGAGTAGAGGGTAACCGGATTGTTGAGACCAACTTGAGAACATATCCGCTATAGTCGCAGGAAGTGACACGTTTTGCGCATCAGCTGCTATACTAAGAGCTTCAAAGAGTTGATACTCATCAGCAGCAGTATACTGACTGTTGGAAAGTTCAAAATAGTGAAAGAAAAAAGAGACAGAGAGAGAGCGCAAATTCATTTAATAGTAAAACAAATTAAGAATTTTTGTATATAGGCACCGAAAGAATAATCCCCGATTACATCGTACAGCATCAAACTGAAAATATCAACGCTATGGCAAAGGCTTATGGAAAGGGGGCAAGGACTAATATCTGTCATGCATCGCTTTTGAAGTTTTTTGTGGTCAAATTGGAGAATATTTACATCTGCGATATTTTATGCGAAGCACTGTGTGGAAAATGTTTGTAACATATTAATAACACAGTCCTGCGAGGGTGAGTTTCTAGAATGGCTGTACTTGTTTCTTGTAGTTTGTTATGCGCTGAAAACGAATCTGACCTTCAAAATGCTCCATCACGTCAGGATTTTTGGTAAATGAAGCCTAAAAGGTCAAAAAATGGCCATTTTAGCCATTTTTGATAATTTTTTTTGGGATAGAAATTTTTTGTTTTCAATTTTCGATGAAAAGGTTGCATAGTAAAACTCTTTAGCTTTAAAACCCATTTTTTAAAATTATTGTACGATTTTTTAAAAAAAAGTTATGACATTTTGAAATTAACAGTTTCAGTTACGCCTATCGTTGGGTATAACGTCTATTGGTTTGAAGGTTAGATTCGTTTTCAGCGCATAAAAAACTACAAGAAACAAGTACAGCCATTCTAGAAACTGAAAAAAGTTAAATTTCGCAGGCCTGTGTAATCTATACTCTTAACATTATTATTTTTGTTATTATTATTATTAGGCTTTTATTGTGGAAAGCCTGCTAAAGTACCCTATACTTTAAGGTTCTTTAGAAATTTTATCACATTGGAGGGTTTATTCTTACATAATTTATATGAATGCACGGCAGCACCACTAAGATGGTGTAGCCTTTTTCTGCCTAGTGCAGGACATTTATATAGAATGTGCTAAACATTTTCAGTATCCTTTTCATAGTATCAGCAGATGATGGTCTCAGAGACCTAATTTCGTTCAGAAGATATCCCAGGTTGCAGTGGCCTGTAAAGTATTAAAAGTCTGCTGAGTTAAAGTAGCTTTTTAGAAATTCTTCTGTTCTGCCTTAGGAGTTTTTTCGCTTTTCGTTGACCGATAAAATTTCGCCAGTGTTCAACGAATTTCTTCTCCTCCCACTTTCTGAAAAATTTGCTTATGTGGCCGTTTGCAAGTCCACAGAAAAGCTCAAGACCAATTAGAGGACCGTTCGCCCCTTTTTACATCAGCCATTTCCACTTACAGTTGATATAAGGCCTTTAAAGCCGTCTGACTATCTGAATGTAAGTACATGTGGGTTCCACTTTTTCTATAGAGGCATTCCATCACTCGTATCTCGATGGCATGTACTATATTTCTCCCTGGCAGATTGGATAAAAATCTATTGGTAACGATTTTTTTTTAATTTAGACCTATTCATATCCAGTTCTACCATCTTCTAATTTCTACACATTAGGGAGCGATATCTGGGAGCAAGGTGTGAAGGTGACATACTTTTTTTTTCAGGCCATACGTTCATTACTACGAACTGGAAAGTACTTGGAGAGAGTGAGTTTTGGTGATAAGAACGAGAGTACCTATGTCGAAAGTCTTCTAAGATCTTTAAATGCATTTTCATATCCCCATAGGCTTATAACTTTCAATGTGTTACCATCATTCTCAATGTTAGCTACTGCCCATATAATGGGTTGACATAAATTTCTAAGCATACTTACTTTGTAGTCAAATAAAGATTTAGTCCTTGGCGGAACACTTCGTCAGTCAACACACACTGCCACATATAAAGTACAGAGGCTCCTTTCGAATACGAAATAGCATCGTAACGTGCAATGATCTCGGATGGAGTTTGCACGTAATACGTCATTGGATTTGATTGGCCTGTACTATCTGCAGAGAGTGCAACATGAAAGTCGTCGATAAGGAACATCTGATAGACGTCCCAGTCAGGATATATCTAATGAACAAAGAAAAAAATTAATACAAAGCTGACTTATTTAATTTCGAACATTTACCGCATCTATCGTCTTCCAAGCGAAGAAGTTAGCAAAACCTTCTTTCAGCCACATATACGTCCACCATTTGAGAGATACTAAGTCGCCAAACCATTGATGACAGTATTCATGAGCAATGGTATTGGCACTATCAGTTTTAGCAAATATTGTCGATGTCTTGTTGTTGTACATCATGTACTGCTCTCGATACGTAACTAAGCCCCAGTTTTCCATGCCGGCAAAAAAAAAATCTGGCACACCTACTTGATAGAGTTTCGGCAGTACGAAATCGAAATTGTAGTATTCAGCAAGGCTTTGCAGAAACAACATTCCGGAAACCAACGCCCATTGCTGATTCTGCTTCATACCTGGACGGGTGTAGACTCTTTGTGGAATCGAGTTCAACACTCCTTCGGTATATTCGAAATCGGATACAACAAACGCTATTAAACAAGTTGGCATGCTAGGAGTCATTTCGAAGACTGAATATCCAGGTCTAGATGGGGGAAAAATTAATACATACCTACGACATTTATTTATCACAGTTACCTGCTCATCTCTTCGTCCAGAGGCATATTTGATATGGCATTTAATGAGGGATCATGGTTAATAGTGATTGTGAATGTCGCACGCTTGGCTGGCTCATCGAAGCAGGGGAATGCATGTCGAGCATCGGTCGGCTCAAATTGTGTCGTTGCTAAATAACTGCAAGTACAAGAATATGCGGTTCCCATGAAAAATTCTATTAAAAGGAATCAAGATTTCACTTACTGTGTGTTGCCTTCTTCATCTGTATAGGTGGACAAGTAAAATCCAGCATTATCGACACGCAATTCTCCTGCATAGGTGATGGTCAAAACCCAAAAGGTGCCTTTGCTAAAGGTGAGGGACTGGTTTGTTGGTGTTAGACTAAGAAATTCACGTGCCTCCTCATACGAGGTGCTTAGCTGTTCTTGAACACCACCCGTTCCGTTTGCGTTTGAAATGGTTGCTTTGATTTCTGACAGTTGACGTTCATGCAAAACTATGGTATTTGTGTTGTCGATAACTTCTAATAGAATTTTTACAGTGCCTGTGAATCTCTTCGTGCCGTTGTGCACATTCGTTGTCAGTTCGACGTCATAGTGCAGTGGTTCGGTGGCGTTGGGTAGGCGATAATTCAGATCAGTATCTGTCTCACTCAAAGCAACGGGTTTTCTAGGTAGGAAACGTTCGGCAAGATATGAGTACTTATCATATCGAGGTGGTATACCAGAGCCGTGCATTGCCGCTTGACAGGACACAATAATGGCCAACGTGGCAAAAAGTATAGCACTTCCGTTCACTTTGTTGCGGTACATCTTTCGATTTCGACGATTTCAGCGCAATTAACAAAATATTCTGAGCTCTTATGTGGAGTAGCCCTTTGTTATCTGAAACCATAAATAATTTATTGGTGTTGATATTTAATAGCCATTGGGTTAGAAATGCTTCAGATGCCTATTATTAGAAAGACGCTGATATTTCGCTGATATTACAATTCGTTGAATCTAATATAATTACAACGTGAATGTGTATGCTTCTGCAATATACTACTGTGGGCAAAAATTAAGGTGAATTTATTTGTCAAACTTCGCGGGATTAAAATTTCGCTCTAGTTATTTTTTTCATGAGTTGGCAGCACTGTTAATAACATCTGGGCCAACTTTCGTGTGAAAGTCATTATCAGTAATATATTTACGCTTGTGTTTACCAAACGACCATGCACTACGATGTCTGATTTGATTGAGCAGAGAAGTGCCATCAAATTTTGTTTGCGGAATGAAATTTCGGCTGCGGAAACGTTTAGCATGTTGCAGAAGGCATTTGGTGATTCGACCATGTCGCAGAAAAATGTTTATAAGTGGTGCAAAGACTTCAAAGAGGGTCGAGAGAACGTGTTGATGACTTGGAGCGCTCCGGACGACCATCGACGTCAACAGATGACCAACACGTCAATAAAGTGAAGGGTTAGTGCTCAAAAATCGTCGGTTGACTGTTAAAGACCTTACGGATATGATCGAAATATCAGAAGGACCTGTGAAAACCATTTTGAAAGACCATTTGGGCCTACGAAAAGTCAAATCTCGTTTGGTACCAAAAACTCTCAATTTCTTGGAAAAAAGTCGTCGCGTTGATGTGTGTGAAACAATGCTTTCAGACTATCCGGACAAGCTCAAATGCATCATTACGGGAGATGAGACTTGGATTTATGCTTACGACCCTGAAACAACCGACCAATCAAGCGAATATTGTGCTAAAAGCGAGGCCAGACCGAAAAGAGCACGTCAAAGTCGTTCAAAAATAAAGGTCATGATGACAGTTTTTTTCGATTTTCGAGGTGTGGTGCACTATGAATTCCTTCCACCTGGCCAAAATGTTAATAAGGAATATTATTTGAGCGTTATGCTTCGTTTACGTGAAGCAATTCGTTTAAATAGACCAGAATTATGGGCCAACAACTCTTGGTTTTTCCATCACGATAATGCACCGTCTCACACTGCACTCGTTCTTCGTGATCATTTCGCCAAAAATTCCACGCATATCGTTCCGCAACCACCGTATTCGCCTGATTTGGCTTCGTGTGACTTCTGGCTATTCCCAAAACTCAAGAGACCACTCCGGGGAACGTGTTTCGAGTTGATTGAGGAGATAAAAGCTGAATCGAAGAAGGTGCTGATGGCTATACCGGAAATGGACTATTTGGCATATTTCGGGGATTGGAAAAATCGTTGGCATTAGTGTATTTCATCGAGAGGGAATTATTTTGAAGGGGATGAAATTGATTTACAAGAATAAATAAAGATTTTTCATTTTACAACCAAATTCACCTTACTTTTTGCCCACAGTAGTATATGTACATAAGTAGGTTTCTTAACAAATAGAGATCGGCTGGAAATTTTATTTGTGGAAGTTTCACTGTGTTCAATTTAGATTATTTGTAAGGAGGAGATCAGTTGGTAACGCCTGAATGTCAAATGAAAGACGATGAACATCGCCATTGGCTGATTTTACCGTTTTCAAAACCTTTCGTGGAATAAGAACAACAAATGTATCAGTTCCTTCAGTTTCTCTTGATATTCTGAAAGTGTTGATACACAACCCATATGTACCCGTATGTCTATATCTATGCATATCTATTCCGTTAGGCTGTACTGTTGGTTGAACCGTTATGTAAGCAAAGTTATAATTGTTCTTGCTCTAAATTTACGCTATAACCGCTTAAGCAACTTTGATTCAGATTAACAACCGATTGATATTTTCAACTGCAAAGCACCGCACCAAATACTTTTATGGCTGGAATGTTTATATCCGGCATGACCTAATTAGCAGTGTCGTAGTTTATTTATTTGTTGTACTATATCTATGTGGGAAATGACGGACGTGACGAACGGACATAATAGCAGACAGTAACCACATTGCCTAACTGGACTAATACGGACAACATATGTGACTCATCATCATACAGTGAATATACCCAACGAAGGACATATTAAGCATTGTAATTCCGACCGCCTTCAATCGCAGTACAAATCGCAGATAATATTCTACTCTAATTACAATAAGTGTTTTACCACATCTATGTTACCATAACACGTATGCAGCTCATTGTTGTCAAGCCCGCGATACTTGTACTTGCCAATTGCAAAGGTCCATAAATCTTCCACGAAATATTTTTCTCCAAGACTCCAGAGGCCATTCCATACCATGTGGGAGTGTATCTTTCATCATAAATTGGCGTTTTTGTTTCTCGACAGAGAATTTTACAATTCTATTTCCCACTTAGTCCAGAGTAGTGTTGGCAAGAGAGATTCTCCGTTTGAGATCAACGCAGATATTATTATCGGTGTTAATGTTGGATCCTCTGCTCAGATTAGGGCATTACACTTCTTACGAATACTGAAGACTACACGAAATTCTAGTACACAGGCATGCATTCATCCGAGCTTAGTTTGCATAGGAGTTAATGTATGCATTCTCATAGCCGTACTTGAATAGCTCAGCTAGCAGTCCATCGCTTCCATGACTTTGTTATTCTTTAGCCGTCCTATTGCCATTCGCTTCGCACACGATTGTGGTATTGCGGGTCTTCATCTTTTCTGAGACATCCAGAAAGTGCAAAAAGTGTTTTCTCCATAAATTAAATATGCTCCAGACGTCAGTTATATCCACTGTCTTTGTTCTTGCAAGAAATCGCCCCGGTCTTGATACCTTCTTTCAGATGCCAAACTTTCTTATACAATTTTTGGCCATTGTTCTATCAGCCAGTATCTTTTCGCTCTTGAACTCTTCAAACTTACGTACTTTATCCCCTCGATTTTTAATTCGAATAATACGCCTATTTTTCTTTCTCAATAGATTTAAATCTCGGGCAAATATTTATACATATAGCGAGCCGCTTGCACCTTAACAGACGCCCGCTCGCTGCCGCTCGTGGTGGACAGATACTGCTTTCTTTATTGGACCCTCAAACCGAATGCATCGAAGTGGCCCCACAAAAGCTTTACATATTTTGGTTACCATACCCAGGGTTCCCAAACGTTGTCTGTGGGCTCAAAAAATACTTTGCAGCATATTCGTTAGTGCTATAATAAATGTCTCAGAGTGGCAGTGATATTCTACAGATATTAGAAGTAGTTCAATAGCGGTAGTAGTTTGATAGATCTGTAGTTTCATTCACTCTATCCTTCGATCAACAAAGCTTGCTAGCATTAAATCACCTTGATTTTAGTTCATTGCCAGGAAATATATCGTTTGTCAAAAAGAAAGAGCGTACCAAGAGAATTTTCGTAATTACATCTCTATGTCTGAGATTTCATTAATTTGTTGTAGGAAAGCGATGTCTTGTTCTGGCTAAGCCTAGGCATTCGCATAAATAGTGGAAAATACTTTCTTTATTCATATTTCTATATTCATGTGTCCGGGAATTCATATCAGAGTAATGTGAAGCCAATAACCAAGCAATTCTAGTTCCTCTCTACACTGTGAAACTAATTTGGGTGAAATGGAATTGGAATCTAAGATAGGTGTACAGCTATTTTTCAGATAAATCAACTAAGTTTCTAAGTACTAATGTAGGCGTTGATTAACTACTAAGTTTTTTTTGGAGTAAATTTAAATAGTTCGATTGGTGATTTATCGCATTCAGAAACATTTGTTTTGGATATTCGTGCTGCATGTACACACACATGCACATGCGTACTTAAGGATGATATAAAACAAGGTTGCGTCTTCCGAATGTCCTGTGTCATGAGAGCTCTTAAATAAATAAACAAAAGGAGAATTATTTTTTTGTGAAGAGGAAGAGAAGAAGAAAGGCAAGAAATGATATGCACACACACACTTTCTTGCCAAGGCGTCATCCGTATAAAACGCAACGTAGTACTTCGTTTTTATGAGTTTGGTTAGTTCAAATCTCACAAAGCACAATATTACCAAGTCATTCAGTGAATTTTCACAAACATTTAATTTCTCCCACTTTTGTTTGTTTTTTTTTTTGTTTGTTTTGTATTGGTAAGGGACCTGACGTCAGATTTGCCAAAATATGTAGTACTAAATTCGCCTTGACTAAATGCGTGTGTATTGAATAGGGTGTTCGGAGGCAGAATAGAGTTTCTAATCTAAAGTTTCTCTCTTATCGTTGAGCGTATGAGCGGGGAGCGAGACAATGTTAGAAGATAAATGGGAGTGCAATTGCCGTTAATCGGACCGTGCGATGCCGTTTCGGAAGATGTAACAATGGCCAAGGTGGTCAAAAGTTAAGCACCTTCTTTCATTTTGTTGTATTACATTTCAAATTATAGACGATCGCAGACATTATGAGCAATCGACTTTTAAAGCTGGTTAATCAGAAGCTGAAACTTAAGGTTAGGTTAGATTAGGTTGAAGCTGTCGTCCTGTGGGACAGACGCAGACTCATAGTCCATTGGGATGCCGCGTGGGGATGCCAGTGTGTGATTTTAGAATATATCTGATTTCTGCAGAACTGAGGTCTTCCAACTCATTAAAACATTGTTTACCTGGAATAGTAAACCTGCGTCAGGATAGAGCAAGACAGTGGCACAGTAGGTGGGAGATTGTCTCTTTCTCCTGCTCATCTAGACAACTTCTACAGAAGGCATTTATTTGCACACCCATTTTTTGGCCGTGTCTACCTATTAGGGAGTGCCCCGTTATGACTGAAATCAGTGTGCTAAGACTATGCTTATTTTGGTTTAGCAAAGATTCTGTACGTTTAGCATTGAGAGTCGGCCACAGTTGTCGGTCGATTCTGCAGGTGGTTTCATTAATCCATCCTTTCTTTAAGGATAACTCGCTTGCATGTTTTTAAGGGTATTCCTATGCCATTGTTTATGTACTCATCAGTCAATTTGCTACCGATTTTCGCTAGTTCATCGGCTCTGCAGTTTCCCTCAATGTCACAATGGCCAAGAACCCATGTTATCATTAGGTGAAATTACTCAGCCATCTCGTTAAGAGATGCGCAGCATTTCATGACTACCTCGGAGGTTGTCGACTGTTTTGTGAGGGATTTTATCGCCGCCTGGCTATCAGTGAAAATCTAGATACCATTTCCGGATATCGCATCACACTGTATCAGTGTTGCGGCTTTCATTATTGCCATCAGTTCAGCCTGACAGATACTACAATAGTTGGGGAGCCGAAAACGGAAGGAAACCCCCAGACGTTCGGAGTATACACCTACCCCACCCTGCCCTCGAGCTTTAAGCCATCTGTATATAGATTAATAGACTCGCCCTGTCTTACATCGTCCCGTTCCAACTATTCCCTTGTCGATAGGAGGGTAATAACGCTGCAATGGCAAGTGTAGGCAAGAGTGCATAGTCCACCATTCCGGAAAGCCCAGGATTTTGCCGTGATCAAAATCCCTGTTTGGTCACTTACTTATAGTGTTCAGCCTTTTTTGCAGCACTGCGTGCGTTATATATTGCGCTATATATTGCCCGCAGATATACCGAAAGTAAGTTTAATGTCGCATATAATGCTTTCGATGGTGTGGTTACCATCGCACCGGTTATAAAAACAGATGCTAGTCTTTGAACCTTATCAAGTTTTTGACGTTCACACCCTTCACAAGGGCATTCCACCATATTACTATGAGAGAATTGATCTATTCACTGCTGTGTAGAGCCAATGTATCGTTCTGGGTTGCAATTCCCATTTCTTCCCAATTAGCCTTCCGCAGGAGTACAATGCGGTCATAGCTTTGCATGCTCTGTCTGCGACTGTGAGCCCTCAATTTAGCTTCCCATATAGTACAGGTCCTAGATATTTTGCCCTTCTGTTCGCTTGAGAGCAGGTGTTTTATGTTTCCTGCTAAACAGTATCAGCTCCGTTTTTTCCGGATTTACTTCTAGTCCTCTACTTTTATACCAAAGTGATAATTTGTTGAGAGATCTTTGTTGAAGATCACTTAATGTTGGAAGGCGTTTCACCGAGATTGCTATTACAATATCATCAGCATATGCAATTATCTTACCTCCCATTTTTTCAAGGTCTTGAAGAAGATTATTGACAGTTAGGTTCCACAGAAGTGGAGATATTACCCCACCTTGGGGTGTACCCCTGAAATTTCTTAATGGATGTGTCACCAAAATTTGCGCTTATTGTTCGCCCAGTTAGCATTCTCCAGCTAAAACTTAAACTAATAATTAATTTTGTGGAAGTTGGTGAATTGTTAGTAGCAAACAACTGGTAAATCTTAAGTGGTTATATGTATATGTTCTTTTGCGGTGGCAATCCCATTTCTTAAGGTTTTTAAGGTTATTGGTCACTGTAGTAGGAGGTGCACTTACTACATAACGAGACTGACGCTATTATAAAGGAAATGCGACCACTAACAGCTTAACATAAGGCTTTCTCTTTCAAATGTGTACACAATTCCCTTCTGTGAGCTGATCACTAGCGTTCGTATTCGTTTTTTTTTCTTGGCTCGCCTGAAAAATGTTACTTACAATATTAGATCACAGTATGTTCCCACTTGGTTCTTGGTATGGATCCAGAACCGTTGAAGGTCATACGGTCGAGGTGGAATGCGCCTATATTTGAATCTAGGACGGATACTAGTTACCGTCCTCAATTCAGATATACGAAAAGTGTAAGATTGGAATTAAGGCTGTCCATATGTCATCAAATATTTCATTTACGCAAATTAACTATGCTATGCTGCAACGGCTCTTTTATGCCGCAGTCAAGCGAAACTGCACACAAATCCTCACATAATATTAATTCAAGAACCGTGGGTGTCTAAGGGACAAATACATGGCTTGAGATATATAAAGTAGGGGTCTATCCTTTATGAAGAGGGAGAGGTCCGTCCGCGTACGTGTTTTATTATGCCGAAAGCGGTTGATTTCACTTTGTTAAGACAATTCTGCTATCAAGACTTAGTTGCAGTCAAAATAAAGTATCGATTAGAGAGGAAATAAGTAGAGACAATTGTCGTCTCGGCCTATTTTCCCTGCGACTCCATTCTCCCTCCCCCTACGAGGGAGCTTATGGAAGTTGTAAGATATACTGACTCCATGGCATTAGGTCTAATTGTGGGATGTTACGCAAATTCACAGAACACACCATCCCGGCTTTTGTGACCAGCAGAAGGTAGGAAGTGATTGATATGACATTATCTAATGATAAAATATCAGATCATATCACTGGTTGGAAAGATTCCCTGTCGGACCATCGTTATATAGAGTTCAGGCTTGCGGCCGAGACAATCTCGACCCCAGCAGGCCGGAATCTTCGAAAAGCCGATTGGACACGTTATGAGGATCTCACTAAAGAGGAAATCCGTGATGTTCCCAAACTCCGGACAATAACTGTGATTGAAGAAGCCACAAACTCATTGGGGCGAACTTTAATCGAGTGTTATAACAAGGTGTGCCCGGAACGTAGGAGAAGGAGGGTAAGACAGTCTCTTGGTGGAACGCCGAACTCTCGAAACTTCGGAAAACTTCCAGGAAACTTCTGAACAGAGCTCTTAAAACTCAGTTGGAATAAGATTGGACTGCCTACCGAAAGCTGAATATAAAAAGAAAATTAGATCATCTAAATTGGACTCTTATAGAACCTTCTGCAGTGAACTGGAGGAAGGGAAGAGTTCGGCGAGGTTATTCAAAGCCCTCCAAAGAGCCCGGACGGCTAGGCTGGACTCACTGCTCAAACCAGATGGTACATATACGGACTCAAAATCAGAAGTGTACGATATTCTCTTTTCAACACATTTCCCTGGCTCCAGGAATGTTGTTGGTCAAAGCTCTATCGATCAATCTGATCATGTCAATATTATTACCAGCACAGGTGATTGGTTTATTGCATCCAGGATAGTTAACGAGGAAACGATAAGGTTCGCCTTCTCGTCATCCGAAAAGTTTAAGTCCCCAGGACCCGATGGCATATCATGCTCAAGCGGGGCGGAGAACAACTAATAAAGGCTTTGATAATAATCTTTACGGCATGTCTTGCGTACTTATAAGCCTGACATCGTTTATGCTTAACGGTTTGGAACGTATGGTGGAGAAGCACATTAGGACGAGGGTTCTAAGTCGAAACCCTCTCAACGTCAGACAACATGCCTATCAAAGTGGGAAATCTTGCGAATCGGCTCTACACGAGTGCGTTAGCATAATCGAAAAAGAGCTGGAAACAAGAGAGTACGCTCTTGGTGTGTTTGGAGACTTTGAAGGATCTTTCGACAATGCTACCTTTGACTCTATGTGCTCTTCTATCAGAAGTTATGGAGTAGAAGAAATCATTGTTAGATGGATCCACTCTATGCTATCCAAAATACTGCTTACCATGGATAGAGAAAGTGATGCAGGATTCAGGGCTGAGGTTAAGACGGGTTGCCCACAAGGCGGTGTACTTTCTCATCTACATTGGTGCTTCGTGGTTGACCCTCTTCTTACATACGCCTCTGTGGTATGGGGGAAAGCCACAATGGTGAGTTCCAGAGTAAAACCCCTAAACAGGCTACAGAGAAGTGTGTCCTTGGGTATTACAGGTGCCATGAGTACGACGTCTGGCCTTAATGCCATTCTGAACTTGCAATCTCTAGATCTTCTAATTCGAAAGAAAGCAATGAAAGCGAACTCTGGGGAAATGAAGTAACCACTGGCTACTGTTAGATATACCATCAGTTGTCGGAGCGGGGCACACTGCTCTTGATGCCAGAGGACAATCGGGTGCGAGTCGTTAGGAAGTTCGGTAGGAAGTATGATGTTTTGATGCCAGATATAGATTAATGGTTAAGTCCAGAGAACCTATTAACGGGATATAAGCACACTTTATACACCGACGGATCCAAAACCAGTGATGGAAGCGGATCTGGATGGTACTTAGACGAAGACACTAAGTACTCCTATGCCTTCATGAGGTCTACCCCTAGGGGACGTTGGTATGGGCTGAACTCGTGCATAGTAGCAAAGTGCTTTGTGAATGAGCCAAATAGGAAAATAGCGACCTTTTTCCTAAAACTCAGCAGAAAGGACCTGAGAGTACTGGCCTATCCTGTCTTGAAGTTGACGACACTGCAGAGCATTTTCTCTGCAGCTGTGCTGCATTTTCCAGAATCAGGCTTAGGATATTGGGTTGCGATATAATGAGTATGGATAAAGTTCATGCTCTTCCTCTTCCGGATCTCTTAAAATTCATCAATGAATCCAAGATATTTGTGGGAGAGTGATCTCAAACTAAATCCGTCTTACCATCCAGTTTTTATATTTCCTATCTTAATTCTTTCTACTGAAATCTATCCGGGTGTAGTACCATGGTCTCCTGACGGAGTGCTTGGACTTGTCCAACCCCCCACAAATCTAATCTAATCTAAGAGGTTCTAATTAAGATAAAATTCGCACAAAACAATTCGTTTAAACAGAACCTAATTTTCATAAAATTTTTCTATCTTCGTAAATATTGCGGTAGCCTTCCATTAACTTTTGATGGTTATGATCAAATAGAGTGTCGCGTTCCTCTGCAGGTCAAAATTAATTAAAATTTTAAAGCTATTTTGTAATTGGAGAAGCAACACAGCAGAAAAGTCATCGCCACTTTCAAAAAACCCGCGTAAAGAAAAAAAACCGAACTAAATGAGAAAGGATTTATGGCGATCCTTTTCGCATACAAAGAGTTCAAGTTTTTAGTTAAATTAAGTTAATTTTTTCTTCTTATTATGAACACTTTATTTGGTGTTGTTGTACTTCTTATTTTTTTCAATATAAATTATTTTTAAGTTTTGAAATAAAACACTTTATCCTTTTAATCCCTTCTTAAAAGTTTTGTTTTTCACTTCACCTGTTATTGATTTCACACTGTGCTCTCTTGCACACCATACTGAGTATTGACAATTCTAAGGGCTTATATACTGTTTGACGAATGAGTTTTTCAGGTGTTTTAGTTTTTTTTTGTTGAGCTGCTCGTGCAAAATAATGTAATGTACGTGTTTAAACTAATATTTTGAACTTAATTTGTATCGTAATTTGTGGTAAATGCCTTTTCTCACACATGCATATACACATACGTTGCTGAATTGGTTGTTGTAATTTTTTTGCCTTAACGAAATTTATTTTGGAACATCTACATATTTATTTATGATACTCGTAGTACATCGAAAAGCTAAGCTTGAAATTCGCAAACTGAAATTTTATGGACAATTTTATTAATTTAATACCCTTTTGGTTTTGCTGCCGTAGATTTCCACATTTGTTATTTTAGTTGTGCTCCAGAAGATTTGTCATAAGAGTGTTATTTGTACTACCTACAGGTACTTCAAACACCTATCTTAGGGAAAAAATGGAATGAAATCATGAACACTTTCGTGCGATTAGTTTGTATCATTTTCGACGCAGATCAAGCCAACAACAGAATTGTAATCAACTCGATCCGGCTTTTGATGCTGAAGAATTATCCTTAGTCGCGATGTTACGCTGATTTCCCTAATTACGAACGAAATTGTTTCTTACAATCGAAAGCTCAGACGAACGAACCGTCTCTCGACGATAGACAGAATGTAAGTAACACTGCTGCTCGGGTTGCCGCAAATAATCGATGGTGCGATTGATATGTTGGACACTCGGCCATTACACTCCAATTGGGTAGAACAAATCCTGTTAACTCTTGTTTGAAGGAACCGTATTTTAATAGGTTATTTAGTAGTAGAATTCAAGCTACACGTGACTGGGTTGACAATAAACCTGGTCGAAAAAACTGCTTATGGCTATTTACTGATGGCTTAAGGCTTGAGATAAAGTTGGCTTTGGGGTGTACTGTAAAAATCCCAAATTAAGCATTTCGGCTCGTCTTCCTAATCAATTAAACGTATTTCAATCTGAAATTCTAGACATTAATGAGGTAGCTGTCTGGTTAGGCAAATATGTGACTACCTTTAGAGAAGTCTATATACATTCCAATGGCCAAGCGATGATTAAATCTCTCGGTGGGATCGACACTTATTCCATCAACGCTCTCAAAGGCCGGGCATCGCTTACCGACATGGCGGAATATTTTAGCATTCACTTGATATGAGTACCAAGGCAAAGTGACATGCAAGGAAATTGTAAGGCGACGAATTAGTGAAAGAAGACACTACCAATCGCCTCCCTCTTAAGATAGAAATTGTAGGTATACCTCTCTCAACCTACAAGTAGCATTGCCACTTCAGCCAGCACGAGATGGGTTGATAGACTGAAATGTATCGCTACAAAAAGGCGCTACTCAATCGGTCAAGCAAAAACGTCTCTATGTTGGTTGCTTTACGTACAGATAGAATGTACCTCATTTCCACACTTGCAAAAGCTGCAAGAATGAGGAGGAATAAGAGGCTATGTAGCATGCCGTTAGGTTTAGATATTTTGGCTCATCGTTCTTGAGTGGTTCCGATGACCTTATGGAAATAAGTGTCAGCTAGATCAACGGGTTTGTGCTGAAAGAAAATAGTTTAACGAGGAGTAGCACATAACGTGCTACTATTGTATGATAATATCATAAATCAGTACGGCCTAAGTGAGTTGGTATAAATACCGACTGCCACTTCAACCTACCTATCTACCATAATTTTCGAAGGTCACTCTGAATGCAGACTTGGATTCACAGATCCCGTTCTGTAAAATTTTGTTTCAGAATTAAATATTTATTTGCAAAAAATAAAGAACGTAAATATTTAGAATTTTTTTAAGAAACACTTTATTAACTAAATGTTTTCAAAATCTTTACTTATTAATAATGAAATATTTACATATTAAATGGAAATAGAAACAAAAGTGATCGTAAATAGTTTACAGTCCTCTGAGAAATAGGAACAGCACTGAGTACTGATATCTCCGGAGATGTATTTTTAAGCCAGAACTCCCACTATTAGTCAATAAAGGTATGCCAAGAAGAAAATAACTATATTCTTTCATTTTTTATTGGATTTGTGCACTTCTTTCAGTTTAAGCAATATTTTAGTTTCTATTAAAGCTCCTCATTTAAATAAATCTATCCACATATTGTAAAAGTAAGAAAGCTATTAATCTAATCATCTACAAATAATGCACCAACAAAACCGTAAACGCAGTGAAAAATGATACAAGTGTGGCGCTAAGTGCGGCACTGCCACCCTTAGCAAACTCTTTCATCCACACCATAATCGGATCACGATTTCTGTTCAACCAGTCAAAATTAGATTGAATATTTGCTTTGGCGACCGTCTCCAAATTGTCTTGTACCTTATCACTGTCCTTTACCTTAGTCAGCAAAGCCAAATACTGTAAAGATAAAGCAAAAAGTGGGTGTAAGGTTATGGCTTATTGCATAAGTATTCGAAGAGTCTTCAGTTTTATACTCACTTTGGTTTGTTGTTCCTCATTAACTACATAATTGGCCATACCGACCATTGCTGCATTAAGTGGGTTATCGCCACCGAAACCAGAATTCAAATTACTGTATGCCTCCCAATTTTCGTTAAGGAACTCTATACACACCAAAAGTCCAACACTGCTACGCGAATACGCCGCACTGAGTAGAGTGATGCGCTCTTGTGTACGCCAATCGACGGACATATCGATTGAGCTACCAACAAATTTTTGTAATTGAGACTGTGTTTGTGAGCAACCCAATGTAGAGGTGAGTGAGGTGCGTAATGCTTGATCATCTGATTGTAACACTTGGTTATAAACAAAATCGAATTCTGCATCACCGGACTGGCGCAGTCCATTGCAGTATATATAAGATTGCAAATTTGGTTCGATTGCGATACCATCGCTAATTAGTCCCTTCAATTTGCTATTAGTTTCCTCTAGACAACTCTCCACGCCTGACAGGCAGGCGAGATCAATGGCCATATTACGTATGAACTTGGTAAGATGCTGTTCGCCAGATATATCATTCACACCCAACTTCTCATAAAGTCCTGTCACTAATGAGGCCACGAAGAGTTGGAAATTTTTGTATTCGCTATCGCCATTCAGATATTTAATGAATGTGCTGATTACACTGTAGGTAGTAGACCATGGTGCGTACTGATCTTCGTTCGTCATATATTGCATCAAATTCAACAGCATGGCTTGGTCGAGACGACCTGTAGAACTGAACTTGTAGACGTCATGAATAAGTTGAGCTCGATTGCGTGGATGGAATTTGTATGGACGTGATTTCAGTTCATCGATGATAAGATTCCAGTTTTGTTCATCGTAATTGATGCGATAGAAACCGGTCGATTGTTTATTGAGAATCAACCAATCATCGGCTGCTAGACTATTATCGCTGATTTCGATTTCTTTTGCTTTGAGCATAAAATGCGATGCGGTAGTGTTACGGTAGTCTGGATTTGATTTGTGGGCATAATTCAAGGGGATATACCAAGTTTTGTCTGATGTTAAGTTGGTATTATCGTAGAAAGCTTCTTGAGTTATGGTGAATGTGTTATTGTTGTAATTACGTGTAACGGTGAGTAGAGGATAACCGGATTGTTGAGACCAGCTTGAGAACATAGCCGCCATGGTGGCAGGCAGCGGCACGTTTTGTGCACCAGCCGCAATACCCAGAGCTTCGAAAAGTTGATACTCATCAGCAGCACCATATTGACTGTTGGGAAATGCAAAACGATTAAAAAGGCTTAATGAGTGTATAATATTTGGAAACAAACACAATTTGAAAAATTTGATTTGAAAACTTAATTTGAGAACAAACGTAATTTGAAAGACCCATACTTTTCGTGAGGAAAAATTTTGTGCATAGTCATATATCGATAATAAAATGTGCAATCCCGAAAAAGTAGCAAGGTTATGACCATGGCTGAAGAAGGGCTCTTTTCGGTTCATATTAATAGTCTACATCCGAGAATCCTGAGATGTATGTATAATAATTAAACCAATGATAATATACAAAGCTGTTACGTGGGTATCGAGAACAAATATCCTATGAAGAACGCGAAAAGTCCTGAATTAGTTGGAGCACGGAAGCGACGCACACCTGTCATACAGCTACGATAAAGATGGTGCGCGATCTGAATCGCGTTCAATAGTTACTTTTAGCTTTTTGCTTTTGGCATGGGTATAATTAGTGGTGTAAGTTTTTAAGGTAAGGAAGAACCATAGTAATGCGCTCAGTTTCAATTATTTCTGATGTATCATAGTTAATCTAATAGTTTCTTTGTCTTGAAATCTCAAAGGGCTGTTTAAGGAATACTAGTACCAGCTTCCTTATAAGACATTCTCATAGCTTTTATACGTAATAGGAGCAATCCACATCCGCATTCAATGGGTTGAGATACATTTCTAAGCGTACTTACTTTGTTGTCAAATAAAGATTCAGCCCTAGGCGGAACACTGCGTCAGTCAGCGCACACTGCCACATATAAAGCACTGAACCAGCTTTCGAATACGAAATTGAATCGTAACGCTGCGAGATTTCAAATGGAGTTTGTACGTAATGTGTCATCGGGTTCATTTGGCCTGTACCATCACTAGTAAGTGCCGTTTGATAGTCGCCGGTAAGGAACATCTGATAAATGTCCCATTCAGGATAAGCCTAATAAATAAAGAAAAAAAAATTATATAAAAATTGCTTCATGTGTGATCACCGAGCATTGCATTCACCTCATCTGTCGCCTGCCAAGAGAACAAGGTAGCAAAACCTTCTTTCAGCCAAAGATACGTCCACCATTTTGGAGTTACTAAGTTGCCAAACCATTGATGACAGTATTCGTGAGCGATGATAGTGGCGATATTAGTCTGAGTACTTGTGGTCGATGTATTCTTGCTGTATAGCGTGTATTGCTCTCGATATGTAACTAAGCCCCAGTTTTCCATAGCACCAGCGGCAAAGTCTGGCACACCAACTTGATACATTTTTGGCAATGCGAAATTCACATTGTAATACTCGGCAAGACGCTGTATCAGCAACATACCCGAAACCAAAGCCCATTCCTGATTCTGAGTTGTGCCCGGTCGACTGTAGACACGCTGTGGAAGTGCGTTCAACATACCTTCGGTATATTCGAAGTCAGACACAATGAACGCTACTAAATAAGTTGGCATAATAACAGTCTTTGGGAAGACGGAATAGCCAAGTCTAGATTAGAAATATTAAAATACATTACTTATTAGCGATAAGGAATTTATTGCTTACCTGCTTCTCTCTTCATCCAGAGGCATATTCGATATGGCATTTAATGAGGGATCATGATTAATAGTGATGTTGAATGTCGCGCGCTTGGCTGGTTCATCGTAGCACGGGAATGCATGACGAGCATCGGTCGACTCAAATTGTGTCGTTGCTAAATAACTGGAAGTAGAATGCGTACATGAGCTACGATGAGTATTGCTACTTATAAATACTTTTGCTACAAATTCGGGCCAACTTTTGTACCCGAGCAGAAGAAAATATTTCTTAACGAAATTTTGAGCGCTGAATTCAAATCTGTTGATATTTCACAGACTTTCGATAAGTCGTTGGAATGTGGAGATTTTTCATTTTGGTAACATTGCGCTTTCTCGTTTCGTTTGCAAAGATTTCTTGCGTTAAATTGAAAGAAAAATTTTCGGTGGACCTAATCTAAGGAAACTTATAGCTGACGATAACTTTAAGCGAAGTTTAATACCCAAAGAAATGGCTGTGTGGGCATTGCCAATAGCATCTTTGGCAACCGGTAAAGTGAGAACTTCAGCCAAATTATCGCGGAACTATTGCTAAATTGCAAAAGAACAGGTGCTCGTATATCGCTTGAAATTCAGCTTATGTATTTCCACCTGGATTTTTTCTCCGAAAATGTAGGTGTTTCGAGTGAGCGACATTAATATTTGTGCAATAGTGAGAGAAATTACCAAGGATTCATGGCATGAATGCATGATTACGGTATATTGAGTATATTATTAGTTTGGGGAAAAAGACATCCATTATTTTTATGCAAAATTTGTGCGCAATTGGTTTAAAACTATTTTATGGTCGATCTTTAACTCTTGGGCGATGCTACGACTGCTAACATCCGGTCGACTTCGATTATTTCTGTGATTTTATCGACATTTTTTCAAACATCAAAAAGGCCACAACGGAATCGATGAAACAAAAATTCCACGTAATTAGCTGTTACAGTAGCAGCACCATAAACACTATTCACAATTTCAGCGGCCTGGTTTGCTTTTCGACTTTATCAAAGAAAATCTTTATTGGACAGAATTTTCTCTTTGCTAACTTCCATTCTTAACGCCCTGTAACTCAAAACTGAATGAAACGAACAAAACCAGCAAAACAATGTTGTGTGAAATGTGACCTTGACAAGAAGCATAAACTTTAAATTGCTTGAGAGAGAGATCACTACAGCCATCAACCGAGAACGTAATGGATTTCTTTTTCCTCAACCAAAATTTATCAACATACTCATAAGTATACAAATGAAAAAGCTGCGCTGCACTTCATTTTTAAATTTGGATTTATGGTTGAAAATTGCACAAAATTAATTATCTCAAAAAACTCATTCAGAATCGAAAATTTCCTTAGAAACATACTTTTGTTGCTCTGGTGCAAAGCCGTGTACTCCGATGATATTAATCAAGATCTCACTTACCGTTCATTGCCTTCGTCATCACTATAGGTGGACAAGTAAAACCCACCATTATCGGTACGCAATTCCCCTTCATAAGCGATGGTTAAAACCCAAAAAGTGCCTTTGCTAAAGGTGAGTGACTGGTTTGTTGGTGTTAGACTAAGAAATTCACGTTCCTCCTCATACGCGGTGCTTAGCTGCTCCAGAGTACCACTCGTTTCGTTTGCGTTAGTAACGGTTGCATTGAATGCTGCCAATTGACGAGCATGCAAAACTATGGTCCTTGTATCCTCGATAACTTTTAACAGAATTTTCACAGTGCCTGTGAATTCCTTCGTGCCATTGTGCACATTCGTCGTCAGTTCAACGTCATAGTGCACTGGTTCGGTGGCGTTTGGTAGCCGATAGTCCAAGTCTGCGCGCGTTTCACCGTAAGCAACGATTTGCCCGTCCACGACACGTGCCGTAGGATGCTCAGCATACAGTGGCGGGATACCGTGTGTTGCCGCTTCGCAGGATATAATAAAGGCCAATACGGCTAAAAGGACAACACACCCGTTCACTTTGATGTTGCGGTACATTTCGCGATCTAGGCGGCCGCAGCGCAATTAACGAAATATTCTGAGCCGTTATGTGGAGTAAGCTTTTAAAGATAGTTAATTTGAAGCTGAAACTTGTTATCTTGAACTAATAAGTAAATTCGTATGTATTGGTATTTAATGACCATTGGGTTTGATTAGAAATGCTTGAGATGTCGATTCTTTGCAGACGGTGATAATTGGTTACATATACATATATATGTATATACAAAATTATAACGTAATTGTTCATACTCGCAAGTGTATTGACGTGCATACTTCCCTTTAACGGCAAGTGTTGGAGAGATCGGTTGGCGTTTTGATTGCACGACGTTCCACTACACCAAAAGTTATAAATTTTTAGATTATCTAAAACGTGTAAAAAGGTTGTCAACATTGTTTTAATAATTATACATACTTACGTACAAATGTACATATGCCTTTGAACGTGATTTTGGTACGAATGCATAACAGGTGTGGAAGTTGAGTGGTAAATTTGCTGTTTATCTATTAGATAAGTCCCTCTTTTTATTAATTTGACCCTCGCACTAGTGCAAATACGCAATCTTTTATATTCTAATGTATTGTACATACACATGTATTTAATGTACTTAACTCTAGATATACCAACCGGTACTTCTAATTCTAATGTTTGATATAGTAATCTGAAAAATAGTATTTATTATATTCGATAATTATTGTGAATATTTCTAGTCATTATTATTACTTTTGCTGAGGTAGGTATGTGTTATACGTTTTTTCGTTGATAAAGAAATACCTGATACTTGCACATAATCTCTCTGTGAAACTATTTTAACGGCTAACGATAAGAGTTTGCATTCTTATAGCTGCTACCACTGACCAGGAGTTTTCATATTATGAACTGCCACACGTTGCTCGCTCCTGAGCTAATCCATCGCTAAAACTTAAATCTTGAATAGCGTGCTGACATTGCCAGGTAATTAAAATTTAAGGTTACGTTTGTAATTAAATGCAAAAAAATGTTAATATTTTTTATACAAGAATATGTCAGAAAGATGCATATATTGCCATACAAGACAGAATACAAGCTGCAAATAAGTCTTACTTCGCGCACACAAAGTTGATGCAGCCGAGATTGCTTTCTAGAGACCAGAAACTACGAATATAGAAAATTGTCATAAGACCTACACTCACATACGAAGCCAGGGCGCTGAAATCCAATGAAACCGATCAGTTAAATTGTTTTGCAAGAAAGAAAGAAGAAGAGAAAACTATTATCCTTTTTAATCTGACGTCGAAAATGTTTACGTTCGTCCCGAAAAAACAGCATTTACGAGAAGTCATACTTCATTATTACCTTTTAAAGAAAAGTGTAGCTGAAACGTATCGTATATTGATCAATATTTACGGTAATCACGCTCCATCAAATACAACTTGTAAAGAGTGCTTTCGACGCTTCCAAGGTGGCCATTTCGACTTGAGTCATAAATTCGAAGATAATCAACTACAACAATTATTGGATGAAGACGCACGAGGGACCCTTTATGATATGTCTAAAGAGCAGGATGTTGACAGTCGGTAAACGTTTGCACGTGATGGGAATGGTCCAGTAAGCAGGTAACAAGTAACTTCAAGTAACATCAATTGAAGGAGAGAGATATCGATGGACGTTTGGAGACGTGTGAGATGCTTCTCGAACGGCCCAAAAGGAAAGGTTTTCTGCATCGCATCGTCACTGGCGAGGAAAAATGGATCTATTAAGTTAACCTTAAACGTCGAAAATGTTGGAGCCTGCCCCGTGGACCAGGTCCATCCACAGCGAAAAAAAATTCCTGCTTTAAAAGTTATGTTGTACAGCTGGTGGGATCAGAAGGCTGTCATCTAGTATGAACTCCTTAAACTATCGGAAACCATCACTGACGATCGCTACCGACTGCAGCGAATGCGTTTGAATCGAGCTGTCAAAGAAAGCGGCCGGAATGGGACGGTAGACTTGACAAATGGATTTTGCTGCACGCCAACGCCAGGCCACACGTTGCTAAAGCGGTCCAGAAATATTTAGAGTGACTGAATTGGGAAACCTTGCCCCATCCGCCGTATTTCCCAGACATTGCATATCCGGATTACCATCTGTTCCGAGCTATGCAGTCAGCTCTTATTGGAGAGTGGTTCACTTCTTACGAGAGCATCGCAAACTGGTTCAATAAATAGATCAACTCAAAATAACTCGAATTTTTTGTCAGATGAATCCGTATGCTGCCTGAAAGATGGAGTAAAATTGTAGATTCCAATGGGACATACTTCACATAATATTATGTAGTCTTTAATTGTTTAAATAATTCGTAATTTTGGCTACGAAAGGACGGAAACTTATTCCCATACCCAATATAATAAAAAAAATATATATATATTCGGTACAACGACGAATTAAACACATTTATCCGGAGCGCAAATGTAATCAGGTACATCAAAGCTGTGATGCTGTGATGATGATGATGTGAGATCTTTTTAGATCATAGCGCGAGTCTACTCTTTATAATATTATAATAATAAATTTCCATAAATTTACAGCCAAGTATTAGAATGAAACTTTGCGAAAGCATTTATAAAGGCTTGGAATTTTGGTATTAAAAAAAAAATGTAAGTAGCACTTTCTTCTTAGACTTTGCACTCAAATAGCTGAACTCTTCGCAGGTAATATTTAAATGAATCATGTGATGAAAAAATTGAACAGCTCATCTTTATCGCAGAGTCTCCAACTTTATTCCCTTAGCAAATCCGGTCAGAAAAGCACGCCTTTGCTCAAAATTTGTATTTCGCATGCATGTATCGGGTGTTTTTTAAGAACTTGAGAACTTAAAATGATAATAAATATAAAACAGAAATATATCCAGTATATCTCCGATGCGGCTTCAAGTTACATGGTTCATTCGATCAGTCCAATTTTAGCCATATGCCATGGTGGTTTGAATATTGCAATAAATCGATTTTTAATCGCGTTCTGTGGCAAGTTGCGTCTTATCGTTGAAACAAAACGTCGTTGATGGTTATCTAATTAAGAATTGGAAACAAAAATTCATTCAACATGGATCGATAGCGATCATCAGTGCTCTATGAACTTCGCGAACGGATTTATTATTATTATTATGTTTGTTTTTTTCTTTGTTTGCATTCTCAGCTGTCAAACCATAGTTATCGATATCGATTGTTCTCATACAGCTAAAAAAATACCATATAGAATATGACGATAAAACAAAAATTGTATTCACTGTTTAATACAAAATTTTCATTTTAAACCAATAGTCGCTGGTTCTAAGTTTTATTTCTATATGATGTAGCTTTTGCTTTTACATAATGGCGTTATTTAAACCTTATCAAATCAGATTTTTTGAGTGCACGTAATAAATTTTTTTCGAAAAAGTCCCGCAAGTAATAAATATACAGTTGTCAATATTCCATATATTGTTTTTGAATTTGCTATAAGCTTTTCTGGATGCAAAATTTTAGTGGAAGTTTGTTGGCAATTGGTAGACATGATATGAAAAAATACTACAAGACTTAATAGGAAAAAAAATATTTTTATTGCTTTTTATTTACTTCTTATTTTTTATACTTTAATCAGTTATATTATATATATTGTTGGAAAAGATGGTAATCGGTCGGTGCAAGATCCGGAGAATTCGGCGGATACTGAAGGACCTCCCATTCGAGATTTTGGAGTGCGGCTTTGACGACTTGTGCAACATGGCGCCTGGCATTGTCGGCAAGGAGTATGGTTTACCTTGTCGATCAGGTCTTTTCCTGGCCAATGTAGAACACTTTGTTGACCGTGATATTCTTTTCGAGCATTTTCCAATGCAGTATGCCCCCCAGTCCTACCAAACGCATATTATGATCTTCTTTGGATGAAGATCCGGCTTGGCTCTCGACTTTGGCGTATCTCCTGGAGCCCCCCACTCCTTTCTTTGCCAGATATTGATGTATAGGCACCGTTTCTCATCTCCCGTGACGATTTGGTACAAAAAGCGCTCTGTTGCTCGATAGCGGGCGAGATGTTGAGAAACAATGTGAGGGGAACTTTCTTTGTTTTTTTCCGCTGAGCTCGTAAGTAACTAGGCTTCCAATTTTCGGGTAAATCTTATTGGAGGAAGGTGATTGAGAATCGTTTTATTAACGTAGTTCACCTTTCCCTCCAACTCACGACTGGTTTGGCGACCGTTCTCCTTCAGAAGTGATTTGAGGCGTTCTTAACCAAATTCCGAAGGCCTTCCGCTGCGAGGCGCGTCATCGACGTCAAAGTCGCCATTTTTGAACTTTGCAAACCATTTTCGTGCTGTAGACTCGCTGATGACGCCTGCTCCATACACGTCGCAAATGTCCCGGGCTGCTTCGGCAACTTTTTGACCTCGATGAAATGCAAAGAACAGCAGGTGTCGAAAATATTAATTTTTGCCTCCATTTCTAAGACAGGAGGTACTTCGTTCTGTCTTTGTTTACCACCAGACCCATTTGCTTTGCCTCTTTATCCAGTTTGGAGAAGGCAGAACTAACAGCGCGGTTGTTAAGGCCGATAATATCGATATCATCGTCATACGCCAACAATTGTACGCTCTTATAAAATATTGTGCCTGAGCGATTAAGTTCTGCGGCTCGTACGATGCTTTCCACAGGTTAAAGAAGTCACGTGACAGTGAGTCACCCTGTCTGAAACCTCGTTCGGTATCAAATGGCTCGGAGAGCTCCTTCCCAATTCTGACGGCGCTGCTCGTATTGAGAAACGTCATCTTGCATAGCCGCATTAGTTTTGTGGGGATACCAAATTCAGACATCGCGGCATACAAGTAACTCCTTTCCGTAGTGTTGAATGCAGCTTTGAAGTCGACGAAAAGATGGTGTGTGTCGATTTTCTTTTCATGTGTCTTTTGCAAGATTTGGCGTATTGTGAATATTTGGTCAATGGTAGACTTTCCAGGTCTAAAGCCAAACTGATAAGGTCAAATCAGTTGGTTGACGGTAGGCTTCAGCCTTTCACATAATACGCTCGCTAAAACCTTATAGGCGATATTTAGAAGACTAGTCCTGCGGAAATTGGCACAGATTGCAGGATCGCCCTTCTTATGGATTGGGCAGAACACACTTAAATTCCAATCGGCAGGCATGCTTTCATCCGACCATATTTTGCATAGGAGCTGATGCATGCACCTTACCAGCTCCTCGCTGCCGTGTTTGAATAGCTCAGTCGGCGCCCGCGGCTTTATTGTTCTTTAGCCGCGTTATAGCTATTCTCACCTCGTCATCATCAGGTAGCGGAACGACCATTCCATTGTCAACGATTGGAGTATCGGGATCTTCACATTCTCTGTGACATGCGCAGGTATCACTATTTAACAGATTCGAGAAGAGTTCCCTTCATAATTTAAGCTTGCTCTGTATGACAGTCACTAGACCGCCGTCTTTGTTCTTACAGGAAAACGCCCCGGTCTTAAAACCTTCTGTAAGCCGCCGAACTTTCTGGTAGATTTTTTTTAAGTTGCGGGGTCCCAAACCCAGCGCACAACCAGCTATCCTGGAAAGTTTCGCCTTATCACGTTAGCTCACTCCCGAACGGGTGTTCGTACACTGTCCAGAGGATACCTGGGCTAATCCCAGACATTGTGAGCTGCTTGAACCATATGCAGAAGAAACGTCCTGGCCACTTCTAAGTGAATGGCGATCAGTAACTTTTTCCACTTGCGTGGACTTCTACATATGGAACCATGTTATATTCCATTGCATAACAAAAATCCAAGTTCCTAACTTTGTAAAAAATTCACAACAATTTAACAAATTTCCAAAATTTTTTATGGTTTTGGAACATTTCTGGGCATGCAGTTTTACATTTTAGTATAATAAAGAAAATATGGGAAAAATTTTTTTTTAATAGCGGTCGCTCATCGGCAGGCAATTTCAAACCTTCGAATGTATTTCTGTCTTATAAAAGACCATCTGCCGTTTGGCGTCAACTTAAAACTGTTGATCTCTCCTTTAGTGAAACAACATCATCACGCACACCATAAATAGGGCGAGGAGTTCGGCCAAATAGATTATTAGATTTAGCTATCCGAAGCAAATTTGTGAGAGTAACAACGCCAGGGGGGACTCGGCAGCGGAATGGCGCCCGCTGAGTTCACACGTATTCTTGATTGATTTTTTCAGTTTTGTTCTGAATAAACCGCTCCCGCAACCCCTGTTATGTCAACAAATCAGCTGATCCCTTCAACATCGCTGAGAGTCGGTTTGCGATCTGATTTTGTCCATTCCTCTGCACTCTGTATATCGTGATCCAGTAGCTTGGACGATGACAATATTCAATGAGACTGTTTTTTTTAGTATACGAAAGATAAATTCTAAAGGAAATTGATGTACTTTTGCATATTGGCGAGGGCGAATATTGCATACGATGACACAGTGAGCTGTATATGCGCCTCAGTTGATTAAATCATATCGTATGAATGGATAGTGGAGTAAGTGGAGTAATGTTAACTAGAATTCCATACCAAGCATTCCAGGTGATGGAGCTTTCAGCGCTTTATTCAGCTATAAGATTTGTTTAGCTCATCCAGCTTACAACTTGGCTTCACTTGGTGCGTCCAACTGGAGCCGATTAGCGCGAGGCAAAAAACCTGACTGACGCGCCGTGCAGATCAAGAAGTTCGTCATAATAGATATAGTTTAGTTCAGAAGAGGGCCCATGATTTAGGTGTCTATAATGCATCTATCTTCGAAAACAAAAACTTGTAAAATCTTTTCACCAGGCTAAAACTATTGGAATGAATTCAAATGAAAACACAATTCCTATTAATCGAGATGAATGTAAAAGCGCCATCTAAAGCGCCAATTTTCAAATACGTTTGATACCAATTTCTAGAGTCGTCGTTTTTCAAATCTTTATGTGAAACATCTTTACAGAAAACATTTGCAGAAGGCATTTGCCTGAAGATTCTTGTCAGTTTATTACAAAAAAGTGCGGACAGTAGTTTAAAAGCGTATGTCCTATTTTCACTACAAAGATGGATTTTTACAGCTTACTTAATACAGCTCAATATACTCGTGACAAGTCACCATACAACGCTATTGTAAATTTTGAGATTAGATCTCTGTATTGGCTCTATATAAACCCAGGCTTCGCTCTGCTTCAAATACATATCTTGATTTTTACTTTATCTGCGAAAACTACATGGAGTACTGGTGTCTTATTTAGATGATTATGCGCAAATTGCAATGTTGGTGTTGCGCAAAATTAATCGCACTATCAAAAGATTTATAATTTTTGCTAATGGTACGACGCCATTCATCATATTTGGCGCTTGTAAACTATGTAGAGAGCTGCAGTATACAAACAGCCAAGTAAACGTTGGTTCGAAACGCTAAAAAATTATAAATTGGAGATGACTTGCACTTTTATCAAGATAACGACCCTAAGTAAATGGCGCAGATGGCACAAATTTAGTTAATATACATTTTTGAAACTTCGGAATAATAACCAGGTCAGAACGTCATCGAAAATTTGTGGTCGGTTTTGAAAACTAATATAAGGCGAAAAATTACATCTGTAAGAAAAGTGATCTCCAAAATTCTGTACTGGAAGAGTGCAAGTAAATAAGCCCAAAATACTCCATTTGTCACCAAATGGATGTTTAACAAATTAATATATGGAGTGAATTCTCTGTATGTTATTGTTTTTTTTTTTGTTTGCGTTGCAATGATGTAATGTACACCTTTGTGCTCAGACATGACGTAAACCAATATAAATAAGTTGTCTGAATACTCTTTTTTCCTATTATAATAATATTATGAAATATAGAACAAACAAATGATATCTGCATCAAATAAAAAATAGTTTAAAAAACTAAAAAACACGCTTTTATTGCCAATCGAACTAAAAAGTATAAAATAAATTTTAATGACAAAGAGACCTATAATGAAGTAATAGCAAATCGAACGATCAGTCATAGTCAACTACCTCAGAACAGAATTATAACAAAAATTAAGATACAAATAGAATAATTCAAATTAGAGTTAAAAGCGTGGGATGCTTGATATAGTAAATATTACAATCATTCTGTTGGCAAAACTACCTATGTACAGAAGGTTATGAAAATGAAGCAAAATGCATCCCACGCTTTTAACTCTAATTTGAATTATTCTATTTGTATCTTAATTTTTGTTATAATTCTGTTCTGAGGTAGTTGACTATGACTGATCGTTCGATTTGCTATTACTTCATTATAGGTCTCTTTGTCATTAAAATTTATTTTATACTTTTTAGTTCGATTGGCAATAAAAGCGTGTTTTTTAGTTTTTTAAACTATTTTTTATTTTCTACTTTTTAGTTCGATTAGCAAAAAAGAGTGTTTTTTAGTTTTTTTTTTTAACTATTTTTTATTATGAATGAAAATTATTGTTATCATTGCAGTCAGTGAATTAATGATTCGATATATTCGTATTATATTTAATTCCTTTCTTATCGACTGTGAGGCTAAAGCTATGCAGTTATCGGGCGTGATAAAGAAGTAATCGGGATGAAGAACTTATTTCGTGGAGGGAGCCTGAGAAACGGCTACCCCACTCCATTGGCCAGTTTTTTTTCGATTTTCGTGGTGTGGTGCACTATGAATTCCTTCCACCTGGCCACACTGTTAATAAGGAATATTATATGAGCGTTATGCGTCGTTTACGTGAAGCAATTCATCTAAAAAGACCAGAATTATGGGCCAACAACTCTTGGTTTTTGCATCACGATAATGCACCGTCTCACACTGCACTCGTTCTTCGTGACCATTTCGCCAAAAATTCCACGCATATCGTTCCGCAACCACCGTATTCGCCTGATTTGGCTCCGTGTGACTTCTGGCTATTCCCAAAACTCAAGAGACCACTCCGGGGAACGCGTTTCGAGTCGATTGAGGAGATAAAAGCTGAATCAAAGAAGGTGCTGATGGCTATACTGGAAATGGACTATTTGGCATGTTTCGGGGATTGAAAAAATCGTTGGCATAAGTGTATTTCATCGAGCGGGGATTATTTTGAAGGCGATGAAATTGATTTACAAGAATAAATAAAGATTTTTCATTTTACAACCAAATTCACCTTACTTTTTGCCCACCGGTAAAAAAAGAAAATATTAATCCTGGCAATCCTAATAAGGATAGTGGAAAACTTTTATCAAAATATTGCATTGTCATCGGTCCTTGATAGGTGTGCAAAATTCCAAGTCGATCAGATTTTTAGAAGCCAGTGAAAATTAAGCTCAAAGATTCCGTTACATACATACATACATACATACATACATACAACCCGACCTAATAAAAGTGTGTTAAAAAGGTGTGAGTTACTGTTATACTGAGCAATTTTTGTGTTTTTTTGTATATAGGTATTATTCTATATGGAACAACATAAAGACGCGCGCCACAAATAAGAGAGGAGCTCGGCCAAACACTCAAAAAGGGTCTACGCGCCAATTATATATATATATGTATATATAAACTATGTATCATACCTGTATATGTATATATTCATGTGTGTGTAGTGGTATGTGGTAATCAATGGCTAAATAAACGGGTGACGCGATAAGGTAACGTATTGATTTATTTCACCAATTAGCTCACTAAATTTCAACGATAATTCTTAAATTTCTTTATTGTATTTACGTGATATTGTCAAGTGTGTAGAGCGACGTAGAATTTGTATAATTTATTAATGCCCGTGGATAGAGCTCGAAAATTTTTAGCACTTAATTAAATAATTTCTTTTAATATAATTATTTATACTTATTACTTCCGATGATGGGTATCTAATAACGATAGAGAATTTAGAAGGTAAATCTAACATCAGATCGTTAAACGTCTCTCAGCGAATTTGAAGAAATCAATGGATTCGCTGGCGTAACAAGTGAAGTAATAGCCGTAGTATCCACTCACAATGCGTCGTTGCCGACTGAACAACGACTGATTGGACGGGTGTATGATACGTATGAAATGAGCGGGCATAATTCTGCTGATAATTCCCCTACGACATTCCCTAGGAATTTTGCCGCTCTCTTTCCATCTCGGGAGGAATAAAGTAAGGATCCTTCACTAAATAACTTCAACACTTCAATCTGTACAGATGGTTAAAGAATGGATTGTAGTGCATATTTATTTATTTATTTTTCAAAAAAGTTTATAAATTACAAAACTACGTGCAGACTAACAGGATAACTTAGAACGAAGTACAGAAAGCACTAGAATAAAATTGAATTCAATAATATAAAAAACACATTCTTGGGCAAAGAAAAATCAAGCATAATAGAATTCGAAATGTCGTATAACTTTCGAAATGAACGCGATAATGGGGCATTGCTTGCGTAATTCGTACTGAGGGTCTTGACGCAAAAAGGAAAATTAAAAAGAAGAGTTCTCGCAGGAATAAGAAATTGCATAGTTAGCAGTAATACCGGGCAATCCATTATACCACTTAACAAACCACGCACCAAAGATGAAAGAGCACGTATATATTCTCATAGACTTATATATAAAGGGTTTTCCAATAAGAGGTGCTATTTCGATATTCACCGAAAATTGCTATTTATTATTATAAATGATCGGATGTTTATTCCATTATAAAGAGGAAGGTATGCCGTTAATAGTGGAAAATAACTTCAGGCAAATTACCACCACGACCACTCTTACAGGACAATATCCTTTTCATGAAATTTTCTATAACCGAATTGTAAAGCGGCTACCCTATGTCCTCGATAGTCTCACGAATTCCATCTTTGAGGTCTTGAATCGATCCTGGGCTGTTGGGCTAGACCTTCTCTTTCACGTGGCCCCAAAGAAAAAAGTCACAAGCTGTTAAATCACAAGATCTCGGTGGCCAATTGTGATCACTTCTTCGAGAGATAACTTGATCGGGAAACTTTTCCCGTAAAAGCTCAATGGTTTCGTTGCTTGTGTGGAAGGTAGTGCCGTCTTGTTTAAAATAAACGTTGTCCAGATCAATACCATCCAATTCCGGCCATAAAAAATCGTTAATCATCTTTCGATAGCGCAAACCATTCACATATAACACCTGTTATTGGAAAACCTTATATATATATATACATATAAAATTGGCGCGTACACCCTTTTTTGGGTGTTTGGCCAAGTTTCTCCTGATTTGTGGCGTGCGTATTGATGTTGTTCCACAAATGGAGGGACCTGCAGTTGCAAGCCGACTCCGAACGGCAGATTTTATAAGGAGCTTTTTTTTATGGCAGAAATACACTCGGAGGTTTGCCATTGCCTGCCGAGGGACGACCGCTATTAGAAAACACTTTTTTCTTGATTTTGGTGTTACCTTAAGTTAGATCCCGCGACATCAGAATATTGAAGTAAACGAAAAAGTAGCCGAACTAGCAAGAGAGAGATATATCTTCTGCTCAAATATGAACGAGACGTTATCAATAAAACGGTCCGCGGATGACATATAGCAAAAATAAATTTTTTGTTTTTTGGTAGGACTGTTATAAACTTACATGGCAAATTTCAGCGTGATATGTCACATAGTTTGTTTTCTGTGCTACTGTAAACAAGTCAAGCTCAAGTGTGTTCTTCGAATTCTCTTTTATGACTTCAATTGTCTTAAAATGTTTTACATGGAGCGGCAACTGGAGCTTGGGAAACAGGAAAAAGTCACATGGAGTCATATCAGGCGAATACGGTGCTTGCGGAACGATATTAACATTATTTTTGTTCAAATAATCGCGAACAAGACGTGATGTGTGAGCTGGTGCATTATCGTGATGCGAGAACCATGACTTGTTGTCCCACAATTCCTTCCTTTTAAGACGAATGTTCTCGCGCAAACGCTTCAAAACGTCTAAATAATATTCAGCGTTAACCGATCGGCCTTGCGGAAGGAACTCCGAGTGCACAGTCAGCATAACCTTAATTTTTGAGCGACTTTGGCGTGGTTTTTTGGGTTGATGTACGGCCCTCTTTAACCGATTTGTACCACTGGAAAACAGGTGCACGCGATAGAGCAGAGTCCCCATAGGTTGTCTGCAACATTAAGGCGTCTGAAGCCGAAATTTTGTTGGAATAACAAAATTTCAAACAAATTCTTTGTTCAACTTGAATTTCCATCGTTAAATTCGAAGAACACACTCGAGCTTGACTTGTTTTAAGTAGCACAGAAAACAAACTATGTGACATATCACGCTGAAATTTGCCATGTAAGCTTATAACACCTATCAAAAAACAAAAAATTTATTTTTGCCATATGTCACCCGCGGACCGTTTTATTGTTAACGTCTCGTTCATATTTGAGTAGAAGGTGCCATCAATGACATTATTGCAGAATCGGTATTACACCACTTGGTGCAATCAAGAATGCAATATTCTTAAAATACATTTGAATCTCGGCTAAAGCTACCGAAATTGTAAGTTATATTAAAAAAAAACTGTATTATTAACAAAAGAAGGTTAAAAAAGGTAACTCTGAGAAGATTTTAGTGCCAATGAAAATTTGTTGATTCTTATAAAATTTGATATTTTGAAAGTGCAATTCAATTGAAGGTTATGTACGAATATTAAATCTTCTTCTCTCAACTCTTCTTAACTCTTCTTTTTACACATTTTAAAAAGCGTTTGAATTTACTGAATGCGAATTTAAACCATAGAGGTGTATTCGTTTCTTCCGGTCCTCAATCCTTACTGGGACATAGCGCATGAAGAGGCGTATTCATAGCAGAGATATTAAATAATGATTAGATAATGATAATGATTGCTAATTAACCCTCTTTTGTGAAATTATCTAATTCATTAAACAATTAGAATTAGTTCAACTAATTCCCATTAGATAATTGAAATTTTTATTCCAATGGTAAAACTAATTGCAATTAGTTGCCATTAGCAAAAAAAATTGGTTTACCTTTGCAATTATTGACTTCTACTAATGCAATTAGATATTTAATTAGCTCGAATTAGAATTAATTATTTTGATAAAAATAAATTTTTTGCAAAGAATTATTAAAGTGAACGTGAAATTAGCTCGCAAACTGTACGCAATAACTTTTTCAATGGGCTAAACTGCATTAAATACGGATGAAAAAAGATTGGAAAAAGTAAACTGGTCGGATTGGACGGAATGTTTTACGTTAGACATAAGATTTGGCTTTCATAGATGGAAAAGTAAGGGCAATTAAATAAGGGCACCTCTTACAGGAAAAACTGATTAATTGAAGAGCAACTTTCGTATTTGGATGACGTGATCTCTCAGGTTGATTCTGTACCATGCCATGTTTGCCATGCATCATGTTTAGTTTTAAAAACATTTTTTTAAGTAGTTTTTAAGTTTTTTGATTTACCATAAAAATTGCTTAATTTTGGTTTCTAATAAAAGAGAGAAAAATATATTTGATTAGGTTTCATTATAAATTAATTTATTAATATATTTTATTTAAATAAACAAAAAAATTAGTCCAATGAATTGTTAATTATATAAAATATGGAGGTTGAATTAGTTTGAAAGGTTTTTTTCGAAGATTTGGGGCTTTATTGTGAAAAAACGGTACAAAATATTTTATTCGAAGTATTGGCCATCGCTAGTTACAACTTTCGCCCATCTTTCGGGCAATTTCCGGATGCCGTTTCTCCAAAATTCTGGCCGCTGCTTGGCTATCCATGACTCAACCCATATTTTGGTAGCCTCGTACGAGGAGAACCGCTGGTCCGCCAAATCGAGACTCATATGCCGGAACAAATGATAATCGGAGGGAGCTATGTCTGGACTATACAGCGGGTGGGGTAACACTTCCCAGCCAAGAGTTCCAAGGTATTTTTTGACAGGTTGAGCAACATGCGGCCGAGCGTTGTCATGTTGCAAAATAACCTTGTCGTGCCTTTTTACCGTTTCCGGCCGTTTTTCTTTCAATGCCCGGCTTAAACGCATCAATTGCAGTCGGTAACGATCCCCCGTGATTGTTTCGCCCGGTTGGAGCAGCTCAAAATATACGACGCCGACCTGATCCCACCAAATGCAGAGCATGATTTTCTTGCCGTGAATATTCTGCTTGGCCGTCGACGTTGATGCGTGGCCGGGCAAACCCCATGATTTTTTGCGTTTTGGGTTATCGTAGTGGATCCATTTTTCGTCGCCAGTCACCACCCGATGCAAAAAACCCTTCCGATTTTGTCGCTCGATCAGCAATTCGCACGTAAAAAATCGCCGTTCGACGTCGCGCAGCTTCAACTCGTACGGGACCCAATGTCCTTGCTTTTGGATCATTCCCATCGCTTTTAGACGCTTGCAAACGGTTGATTTATCAACGCCCAATGATTCAGCAAGCTCTTTTTGGGTTTGGCACGAGTCCTCGTTTACCAATTCCCCCAATTCCGCGTCCTCGAACTTTTTGGGCTGGCCAAGACGCTCCTTGTCTTCGGTGTGAAAATCACCACTTTTGAATCGTCGAAACCAGTACTCACATGTTGAAATCGACGGAGTATGGTCTGGGTAGGCCTCCTGCAGCAATTCACGGGCTTGGGCTGTATTTTTTTTTCAAATTGAAGCAGAAAAGCAAAGCTTCCCGCAAATTGCGTTTCGACGGCACGAAAGTTGACATACTCGGAGCACGAAAACACTGCGTTGTTTATACTTCAGCGAAATGACAGATACTGATAAACAAAGCCTAGGGATGAGGCTTTGTCATGAAAATATATTCAGTATTGCCAACGCGATAAAGTGATAAATAGCGCCATTTGTGTGTCGCCTTTAAAACTAATTCAACCTCCTAATAATATATAAAACGTTCACTAATTCGACTCGTATTCTTCAATGGTTGCTTCCCATGCCAAATAATTTTTTCCCCAGCTAAATAAATTTATTGCCGATTTTCATCGGAGCTCAAATGGCAGATAAAAATCGACTCATTTTTTACAATTCGATTGCTCTACATCCGGTAAAAGTGTGTTAACATTATCGGCATAGCAGTTTTGATCTTGATCTAGCATGATTTAGCAGAGATTACCCCAATTTGAAAAGTTGTGAGCGTTCACTCTATCGGTACATGAAATGCGTCAAAAAGCGGTGCATTGCGTAGATAATGGGATATTATTGGGTATGGGAATAAGTTTCCGCCTTTTGTTAGCCAAAGTTACGAATTATTTAAACGATTAAATAATACAAGATATTATGGGAAGTATGTGTCATTGGAAGCTACAACTTTATTCCATCTTTCAGGCGGCATACGGATTCTTCTGACGAAAAATTCGAGTCCTTTTGAGTTGATCCATTCATTGAGCCAGTCTGCGATGCTCTCGTAAGAAGTGAACCGCTCTCCAATAAGAGCTGACTGCATTGATTGGGACAAATGGTGATCCGAAGCTGGAATGTCTGGGAAATACGGCGGGTCGGGCCAGGTTTCCCAATTCAGTTACTGTAAATATTTCTGGATCAATTTAGCAACGTGTGGCCTGGCGTGGTCGTGCAGAAAAATCACTTTGTCAAGTCTACCGTCCCATTCCGGCCGCTTTTCTTTGAGAACACGATTCAAACGCATTAGCTGCAGTCGGTAACGATCGCCAGTGATGATTAAGGATTTTTTTTTTGTTTTTATTCCTTGTTCAGGGTAGGTGATTAGCCTACCGCTATCAGTCCTAAGTAGTGGGAATGCCCACCTGTCGTTGCTTAGGAGAAAAAAAGAACTCATTCCTCAAACCCAAAAACGTATCTTTCCCATCCTTCCTCCCCCACAATAGTCAGCGCATTATTTGCATTGTGGCTGCTAAAACAAAGAAAAACGCCCAGTTCCACATAGCATCAGTGGCGCCAGCAAAAGGAAACGGACAGCCGTGAGAATAGCGCAGACACACCACTTTAGCGAAGTTCTCAACCATCTGTGTGATTTTTCTGCTAGAAAATGTGACACACAGATGGCGTTTAAAGCAGTTCAGACGGTTTAAGGAGTTCATAATAGATGCCACACTTCTGATCCCATCAGATGCACAACATAACCTTTGAAGCATGAATGTTTTATTTTTGGCAGGCTCCAACATTTTCGACGTTTAGGACTATCATAATAGATCAATTTTTAATCGCCAGTGAAGATGCGATGTAAAAAACCTTTTATTTTCTGCCGTTCCAAAAACCATCTCACACGTCACCAAACGAAATCTCTCTCCTTCAATTATCTGCGTTCTGGACTATTCCCATCGCGTGCAAACATTTACCGACGGTTGATCTGTCAACATCCAACTCTTTAAACATATCATCAAGGGTGGGACATACGTTTTCATCCAATAATTGTTGTAGTTAAGTATCTTCGAATTTTTTCGGTGCCCCTTCGAGATCTTTATCACTCACGCACTCACGTCGAAATTGCCACTGTGGAAGCGTCTAAAGCACTCTTTACAAGTTGTATTTGATGGAGCGTGATTACCGTAAATAGTGATCAATATACGATACGTTTCAGCTGCACTTTTCTTTAAAAAGTAATAATGAACATGACTTCTCGCAAATAAAAATAATCATTACGCTTTAAACGAATGTCAACTACTGCGATTGAGACCTCTCATATATAGTAAACCTTCAAAACACCAGTATAGTATATCAAACGAGAGATATTGAAATAACCAAAAATTTTAATATTTTTTCAATATAGAATAAGAGCAACTAAAATTTACGGAAAATACTTTTAAATATGGAAAATACTTTTCAACGAATATTGTAAGTTCGTTTTCCAAGTTTGATACCTTCATGTTCATGGATTTATTGATATGTAATTTTTGGCTCAAATTTGTTACCCTAAGTAATTTGTTACCTGGAAAAACCACTATTGATTCCATACAAATCAGGTCCGCGTTGGCTATGCGAATAAATTTAATATCTATTGGAGTATTTTTTTTATATATTTATTTATTATATCTTACGTTTATTCTAGGTATGTGTTTTGAAATATTTCATAAAATTTAAATACATTTTTTTATATTTTTGCAAGAAAAAAAAACATTTGTTTCTCAACTTTGTTAATATCCTGAAGACGTTTATTTTAAGTGTGAAAGAAAGATTGAAAATTTATTATAATAATATCTTATAATTTCGCGGCCGCCGTAGCCGAATGGATTTGTGCGCAACGACCATTCGGAATTCAGAGAGAACGTAGGTTCGTATCTCGGTGAAACACCAAAATGAAGAAAAAGATTTTTCTAAAGCGGGCACCCCAGGGCAGGCAATGGCAAGCCCCGGAGTGCCATGAAAAAGCTCCTCATAAAAAAAAAAAAAATATGTGCCGTTCGGAGTCAGCTTGAAACTGTACGTCCCTCCATTTGTGGAACAACATCAAGACGCACAGCACAAATAGGAGGAAGAGATCGGCCAAACAAATTTTTATGATCTACCTTTGCTTCTTTAATCCAAAACTTGGCAATATTCCGTAAACTATATTAAAGAAGAAAAAATGATGTAGATTTTCGGACACAGTGTCCGATTTCAGATTAGTATTTTTATTTTGAAAGGAAACCTGGGGTTTATATTGATTGTAATAGCGAAAGTACGGTCACAATGATGAAATAAATGCGCAGAAACAATAAATTTACTTTTAGTAAAATATTTTGACTGCTTTTTGATTCGGTTGCCGTAGCTAAGTGGGTTGGTGCGTCTCAGGTTCGAAATCCCGGACAAGAAACTCCAATTGATAGAACAACTTTTTTCTAATAGCGGTCGCCTTTGGCAGATAATGGCACAGATGTTTTTTTTATTTCTGCCATGAAAGTTCCTCGTAAAAAAATAAAAACCAGCCGATCAAAGCCGGCATAAGACTGCGAAAAATATTTACATTCCATGATAAAAACTTACACACCGAACATACACTTTCACGGCCAACGGCCAATAAGTATAAAATTAAAGCTTTAAATTATATTCTAGTACTACGTCACAATTCTTGTATAAGCAAATTTAAAGTAACTAAAGTACGTATACTTAAAATTATAAATTAAGATACAAATAAAATTTTAGCATAACCATCTGTGTGCAATATTGGTAAATCCACAATGCGAGCAATTTTGTCTGGTTGCGTCATTCAAAAGGTATGCGTGTGTGTTTATTATTTTTTTATGTTTTAACAAAATGAAATCGCCAGTGGGATTAGAGATTTTGTAATTATGATTACAATTCCTCCATTCAAAGTTCCACTGAAAACCCTCTTTCGCTCTTTTACATTTCGGATTTCGCAATGAAATAAAATAAAAGGGGATTTTTGTTAATCCAAGTAAAGAGTTTGCTTGTTGTTGTAAAACGATGATGTGAGTTCCGAGCAGAGCGAATCAGAAAGTGGAAGTATACAGAGAAATAAAATGATTTACACTGACAGCCTCGTTATTTTTCTAAAGACCACGTATGGAAAAATGCCTACACAAACTGTCGCTTGTTGAAAATGTCTTAAACATGGATGTCTTAAACATGTATGCATATATGTAAGTACATAAATCGTTGAGTTAGATTTGGTCAACAAGTTGGTATAATAGATTTTCTCACTTCTCATGGTATTTTGTACACATGTTTGTTATTATTATATTTTGAGTTAATTCGATTATAATGTTTACGTTGAACCATCAATAGCTAAATTACGTAATTATTTATGAAATTGCACATTTCTGACTTCTGAGAAAGCAGCTCGAAAAATGTTATGGAATCCCATAATCATAAATTTAGTTATACCCTCTTAAATAAAAATGTGTGCTACTGATGAGGCTAATCTTTTATTGCAGGTATTATCAGTTTTCAAAGCTCCGTCATGGATGTCAAAACAACATTTAACATTTGTATATAAGTAATTTCATAATCGATAACCGTTATATGTTTATAACCCAGTTTTATAACAGTTTAAGTACCGATTCAATTATAAAAAAAAAAATATTTTGAACTTGTTTTTTCAGAGTACATTGTAACGCCACTTATCGAGATTTATATACAGAATTATAAAAAACGAGCTGCCAAAGTTTGGCCCAATAATAACTAGGGAAGTGTATTTATGATAGTCAGTGGGAAAAGTAGAGATTAAAGTGTAGGATTTGGCTCAATAAAACGCCTTCACGCAGCATAGTGATGTAAAGTAAGTAACTAATATAAATTATGTCAACACAAATGTACATACGTATGTTTGCATAGATATGCAGTGATTGCATGATTTCATGTGATGTACGCTAAAAAAAAAAGTGGCAAAAAAAAAATATTAAAAAAATTAAAATTAATCAATTCAAAGGTCATGAAGGCCTTTCGCTTCTGCGCTTATTGACTATGAACTCTAGAAATAATGATTCTATGCATGCATATGTGTAGCTATAGCACTTCTTATTGTAATTTATGCTTGTAGCTGATAAAATTTTAATATCAATGTTTACATACGCCACTCATATAAAAGTTCTGTAGAATGTCATTAGCAAATATACGCCGACGTACATACATAAGTATGTTTCATTGGTATATACTTGAGAGCTGTAGCCAATGAGTGTACCCGACGTCATTTCCACTCCATTCAATACCACCTCGATCAAAAAGTTCCTGGAATATATTCAGAATATTGAAAATAGAAGTTTATGGTATTCCTCAAAAGTGATATTATCGCCTTCAAAGTACTTCCTCTCAACTGTAACGCCCTTATGCCAGCGTTTGATCCAGCTCTCAAAACATTTCTGGAACTTTATTTCCGGTATAGCCAACAGAGCCGATTGCTTCGATTTTTCCATTGCTTAAAAGAAGTCGCACAAAGCCCAGGGTGAAAAGTCATCGTGTAAATTGGCTCGAAGTCCTTGGATAAAGTAATAGAAATTCTTTGCTGTGAAGTTTTGGTAGAATTCAATTCGATTCAACCGACTTTCAAGCTTACAATTTATGTAAAGGGTTTTCCAATAACAGGTGTTATTTTGGAATGGATTGCGCTATCGAGATATGATTAACGATTGGCCGGAATTGGATGGTATTGATCTGGACAGCGTTCATTTTAAACAAGACGGCGCTACGTGCCACACAAGCAACGAAACCAGTGATCTTTTACGGAAAAAGTTTCCGGATCGTGTTATCTCTCGAAGAGGTGATCACAATGGGCCACCGAGATCTTGTGATTCAACACCTTGTGACTTTTTTTCTTTGGCCCACGTGAAAGAGAAGGTCTAGCCCAACAGCCCAGGGTCGATTCAAGACCTCAAAGATGGAATTCGTGAGACTAACGAGGACATAGGGCAGCCACTTTGCAATTCGGTAATGGAAAATTTCATGAAAAGGATATTGTCCTGTAAGCGTGGTCGTGGTGGTAATTTGCCTGAAGTTATTTTCCACTATTAACGGCATACCTTCCTCCTCTTATTGGAAAACCCATACTACGCCTCCCTTAATATAGTAACAATAAAAATAATTTTTTTTCAGCTAGTGAGATATTGTTAATAGATATTGCCATTACATTTTTACACAGCATATTCGAAGAGCTGGTGGTAATTTCTGCATACTTTAAAAAAATGTTTTTGTTGTTTGGGTCTAGCACTCTTGCAGCAAATGAGTAAGCTTTCAAAATACAACAATACAAAAATACAACGCAACTTTCAAAAATATTTTCGATGTTAATTTTTTATTTTTCATTTTTTATTTGTTAAGAGATTGGAAGCGACTTACTGTCACGGGCACTCGTTTCATTTTCTTCTACTTACTATAGTTTGTTATGTATAATGCTTCAGTACATTTTTAATGACATTTGTTAATTTCAGTTTTCTACAAAAACCGTGAAAGCGTCAAAAAGATCGCCATGAACACAGATAATAGGGATGCGCTAAATGCTGCACTTCCACTACGTCCATAACTCTTCACAAACGAAATAATCTCTGCGCTATTTTTGTCGAGCCAGTCGAAATTCACCTGCATATTTGAGTTCACTGTGTCCTCTAGATCCGATTGCACTTTAGTGCTGTTCTTTACTGTGTCTACCAGCGCAAGGAGCTGAAAAGTTAAATGTTTTTTTATAGATATATTATATGAATCTATGTACTCGTACATGGTGGCACAAAATTAATCACCCTGTGAAAGATATATAATTTTTGCAAATGGCTAAGTACGTCAATAATATTTGACACTTGTGATTGGATGGTTAATTTTGTGCCCCAGCTTGTATGTATGCATTTATCTATTCGCCTATTTCTTAGCTGTTACTTACCTTCTGCTTTTGACTTTCATTATTCACATAATTGCTCATTCTCACTATATCACTGCTGAGCGGATTAGCGGAGCCTGTACTATTCGAGAGATTGGAGTATGCTTCCCAATTAGTATTGAGGAAATCAATACTGACTAACAGACCAGTTATACTGCGCGAATAGGCTGCCCTCAATATGGAGGTGCGCTCCGAACTAGTAAACGCGTTGCCCAAGTTTATGGCGCTGTTAACAAATAATTGCAATTGCTCTTCTTTTTCGGAACAACCCAGTGCACTTAACAGGGTGCTACGATACGTTGAATCGCTTGATTTTAGGAGATCATTTAAGAAGTAATTGTAATCATCATTAGTAGACTGACGTAGACCATTACAGTAAGCTTGCGATTTTAGATTTGGTTCGATGGCAATGCCATTGTAGATGACATCCCTCAATTTAGTATTGGCATCGTTGAGACAGTCCTCATTACCTACTAAACAGGCCAGATTAATTGCAATATTTCGTGTGAATTTGCGTAGTAGCTGTTCGCCGGACATTTCATTGACACCCAACTGCTCGTATATATTTTTTACCAGTGGAGCAATGAACTCTTTGAAGTTATTGTAGTCGGAGTGGCCGCTGAGGTATGCATTGTAAGTCGTTATGATAGAGTTGGCTGCTGACCAAGGGGCATACTGATCCTCGCCGGGTAGATAGGCCAACAAATTCAGAAGAATTTTCTGTGACAAACGATCATTAGAAACGAACTTATAGGCATCGTATAAGAGTTGAGCGCGATTGCGGTGGTGAACATTGTATGGGCGATCTATCAAACCCGCAGCAATAAGTAGCCAATTTTGTTCGTCGTAGTTAATGCGATAGTAGCCGGTGGATTGTTTATTCAAAATCAACCAATCATCAGCGGCAACTTCCGTATCTGTGATATTGATTTCTTTCGTATTGAGTAGATAGTGCGTAGCTGTGGTATTACGAAAATCTGCATTCGAGCGAGAAGCATAGTTGAATGGGACGTAGTAGGTATTGCCGGAATTAATGGTTACATTGTCATGATATGCGGTTTGTGTGACAGTGAACGTGTTTGTGGCATAATTGCGAGTCACCGTGAGCAGCGGATAGCTAGATTGCTGCGACCATGTGGGCAACATTACATTTAAGTTTGCAGGAATACTGATTTTGTGTTCGGTAACCGCGCTCTGCAACGCGTCGAACAGATCCCATTCTTCGGCCGAACTGAATTGGCTGCATGGAGAAAAGCGCAAAATACATATTTGTGGTAAACAATAAGCAAATTTTCCGAAATTAAAAAAAAATGTCAAATGATAATGATCATGATTTCATTGCATTATTTAGCGGGTACTTACTTCGTGGTTAGATATTTGTTTAAACCGGAACGAAAGACTTCATCGCCCAAAGCATGTTGCCACATGGAGAGTACACAGGCGGGTTTGGCATAAGAAGATGTGCCGTAACGCGCCGAAATCTCAGCTGAAGTTTGCGCATAATGGGTCATTGGAACCACAGTACCTCTTCCATCATTGGTTAGTGCCGATTGATAATCGGCAGTATGCCACATTTGATAGACGTCCCATTCTGGATAAACCTATGTAGGGAGTTTTAGTATATTTGGAGCGAAGATAAAGAGTTAATATCTATTAAATGACTCACTTCATCCACTCCATGGTATGAATAGAGTGTGGCGAAGCCTTCCTTTAGCCACAAATATGTCCACCACCTGACTGTTACATGATTGCCAAACCATTGGTGAGTAAATTCGTGTGCAATGATATTGGCGATGGTAGTCTGTGAACTCGTCGTTGAAGAACTTTTATTGAAAAGCAAGTACGCTTCACCATACGTGACCAATCCCCAATTTTCCATAGCGCCACCCTTGCCGGGTATTGCCACTTGTACCATTCTCGGCAAAACAAATGGCACATTGTAGTAATCGGCTAAACGCTGTAAGATCAATATGCCCGAGAGTAGACCGAATTCATGATTTTCGGCAGTTCCTGGCTTGGAATAAAGGCGGTGTGGCAGTGAATGCAGCACGCCCTCAGACCACACATAATCGGATACATGAAAAGCAATCAAATATGTGGGAACAGTCACATTGGTCTTATCGAACACAGTAACGCCGTCCCTGTAAAAAGGATTTTTTTGTTTGACTGTAAAACATTTTTATTATACTAAATTTTATGTGAAATTCATACGAGCTGGCAGTTTCGTTCTTCGGCATATTGGAGAGTGCACTGTAAGAGGCATCGTGCCTAATCGTTATTGTGAAGGTGGCACGTTTGGCTGGTTCGTCGTAACAAGGAAACCCGTGACGTGCATTTGTGGACTCGAATTGTGTCGTTGCCATATAACTGTAAATACCGCATGAATTTTAGTAACTTTTTCTATTCACTTTTTTATTGCTGTCTTACTGTGGTGTATTCAACTCATCTGTGTAGGAGAGCATATGGAATCCCGAAGTGGTGGTACCTAATTCTCCTTTATACGCAATAGTCAGAGTCCAGTTGGTACCTTTAATTAAACTGAGAGTTGTATTTACCGGCGTTAAGCTAAGGAATTCTCGTGCTTCTTCGTATGACCAACTCATTTCATAGGTACTCGCGTTTGGTTCGTCCGCATTTTGAATGGTAGCCACAAAGCTGTCAAGTTGACGTGCATGTACCACAATAGTCCTTGTATCCTCGATGGCCGTCAGTAAAATTTGAACCTCGCCTGTGAAGTTTCTGGTGCCATTATGCACATTAGTTGTTAAATCGATATTGTAATGTAGGGGTTCGGTGTTGTTCGGTAAGCGGTAGTTAGTATCATCTCGCAAGCTATAATCGTTTCCTGATTCCTTATCAGTGATACGTGCGTTGAGATTTTCACCATACAGTGGTGGTAGATGTCCTATTGTCGCTTCGGATATCGCCAAACCGGATACGATGATGGTGATCGTGGTCCAAAGGACAACGTTAACTGCTAATTGACCGCGAGTCATTTTGCGAACTAAGCGGCCTTAGCTCAATAAACGAAATAGTCGGCACACATTTATTGAGGCTCATTTTAAAGGTTTTAATTTTTATGTACTTGAATCAGTGAATTGGCTATCAGCAATATTGATTTGCAGTTTTATAAATGCATGATGGAATATAGTGCGCTCTCCTTAGGCGGGGCTGATCGACTTGCTTCTAGATCTAAGGGGTGTTTCGGATGTCGCAGGGATCTTTTAATTTTCATTGTTATCTTTATGATGTTCTTAACAGTAAAAGGTATTCCAACTAGACTGGTCGTTTTATGCACTGTTACGAAATATTTTTATAGTGGTATGCAGTCCCTTTATATCGGGTAATTAAGGTTGATAAGACGTGAATACTTGGCATAAGGAAGTTACGATAAAGTAAATCGCCATGGACTTACATATTTACTAAGAATGCGTGTACTTTTCTAGTTACGATGCCTTTGTTTATTGGACATTTATACATACTTGCATTAATTTCATGCTGAGGATATCTAATCAACTGCTTTTAGCTGTCACGTACTCGTTGTGACCGTTAACAAATAATCTTTATTAACGGATTCAGTTATTTATTAGCAGAAATGGTATCGATAGGGACAAGCTCACAGGGTATTTCATTGCTAGCTCCGTGTTTGGTGGTAAATACCCTTCTGTGTAATATAGCTTCTCTATCTCTGGTGTTTATGTATAATCGGATTCCTCTTTTTGTTTTTTGCTCAGTCGTTTTGCTGGTATTTGCAAATTATTTCCGCAATAGTTGACTTGTGTTCAAAGTAGAATTATTTGACACAGTTGGTTGTTCGAGTGTTTTAAATATATTGTCAGATTTGTGATTAGGAACCCCAAAAATCACCAATCAATAAATTTTCAAAAAATTTCTATTAATTTTTTTAAATTTTCGGCCATATTGGGCCCGTCATATGTACCGTGGGAAAAAATATCGTTCAAGCGCAGCAATGGCTTGAAAGGTGTTATGTGAACTCCGCTCCATTAGAAACACCAATAAAACTTCAAACGTGGTCGTAGAGACGCCGATGGTGCACCACGCAATGGACGTTCAAATGATAAAACATAAAAAATATCCCCAACTCGTTTTGATAGATCGGAAAGTTAAGTTGCGTGAGTCAGCTGACATCGTAAAGATATCAAACGCAACGAGTTTGCTTTACATTGAAGTTACGTTATAAAAAAATGTAAGATCCTTCTAAATTGGTATGTATCCTATGATTAGAAAGTACCGGGAATGTTTAAATGAAACAAAACAGAGTTAAATTTCAAGCAATTTTATTTTATCTCCTTCAAAATATGACCCGTCTGAAGCAACACACGTGTACCAACGATAAACCCAGTCCTCCTTGTACCCCCGGTAGGCTGAGGAAGGGATGACCTTCAGCTCCTTCGTCGCGTTTTCTTTGATCTGCTCAACTTGGGGAACAAAAAGAAGTCGCACGGGGCCATATCAGGTGAATACGGTGCTTGCACGATGGTATTTACTTAGTGTTTGGTCAAATAATCCAGCACAATTTGGGCTCCGTGCGTTGACGCGTTATCATCATGCAAAATCCAAGATTTTTTTGCACATTTTTTGATTTTGCCATGGCATTAAGAATATTTAGTCGTTAAGAATCTAACTTTTAAGAATTTCCGTACAATCTAATCTGCAAGATTTTTATAATCACTTAATGAAGAAATTAAATGAAGTGAAATACTTTGGCAAGACCAATAAATTTTCAGTTATTTATTATCTTTTCTCAAGTAATGGTACTTTGTCGAGTTTTGTTTATTTTAAAGCATAGGTCAGAAGATCGCCGGAAAACTAAAAAGAAGAAATGCATTTAGCAAGCTGTGCGAGCATGAGCAACAATGCTGTCCGCACTACATACAAAAGTATATTAGTCATTGGCAAGCACCTTAACTCTGCTCACCGCCGATTACCAAACGGAATGCTTTTCTTTTCAAGAGTGCGAAGGTTTTTTATAGGCAAAGGCAATCCTGTTATATCATAGAATTCAATTTTAGAAGTTGAAAAAAGAGATGTTTAGTTATTACAATTTTAGGGTATAGCCATCTAAGAAAAACTTTAAATTAAATCTTAACAAGTAGAAGGTATTGCCATATAGAAATATATACATAAATAGTTTATAAAATATAATATATGCAAGTGTGCTACAACTTTAATTTATAAATTCATTCGTTTCATTCGAAAAAACCGTATTATTCTTCAGTCCGACTCGAATTAGCAAGTTATTGTATCAGAAGCTATAGTCTTCCCTCGATGTAATGTGAAAGAAGTGTGATTTGTCTTCATTGCTTTTTCTACAAAACACTATCCCTTTTTCAACAAAAATGTGGATACTTGCAAAACGATTCGCAAAGTGGCAAAATCGTACTAAATATTCTGAACCCAAAATTAGTTTCATTGGAATGAATTTTTCGTACAGCGATAATTTCCATTCACATTGGCATTCGTTTGTGCCATCGAATTTGTAATCGCTACCTCTGATGTACCTCAGTGTAGTGTTTTAGGACCTTTATTATTTGTTTTGTTTATTAATGATATTTGTTCGTGTTTTTCCTTTGCTAATTTTATTCTCTATGCTGATGATGTAAAAGTGAATAATTTATTTTCCTGGTGCCTTATGAATCGTCTATTTCTTAATATTGCAAAATGTCATAAAATCACATTTTCTAAGCTTCAAAACCCCCATTAATAGCTCTTATCATATCAATTATACATATCTTGCTTCGTCCGAGTGATAAAAGATTTAGGGGTTTTCTTTGATACAAAGCTTAATTTTATCACGCATTTAAATTATGCCGTTTCCAATTCACTTGCTATGCTCGCTTTTGTTAGACCCCACTAAGCTTACTTTACTGACCCATAAGACATTATACTCTGCGTTTGTTCGGTCCAAATCAAATTATGCTGCTTTTATTTGGATACCTTATCAAGCAGTCCATATAAATCTAGTGAAGAGGGTTAAAAAAATTTTGTGCGGTTCGCACTACATTAACTCAATTTCTCAGACCCGACACCATCATTTGAATCGCGCTGTCGTTTGATTAGTCTCTTTCAATTAACTGACAGAGGTACTTTTCTGGCAGTATCGTTTATCTTTGATCTCATTAATGGCAAAATTGACTGCCCGGTCCTTCTAGAATACAGAATGTTCCTTGCAGAAATTTTCGCCGTTGCAAAGTTTCTTGCATTGGCTTTCGGACATTATACCTATTCGACTTTCCTAGGGCCAAAAAAGTGTTTCAAATGCGATTAAAAAATTACTTTCTATGTAAGAAATATGTTTATATTTGTTATTTTAGTTTTATAATTATTAATTTCGATAAAATTCAATTGTAACTTGTATTTATTTTTAGCAATTCAATGGTTTGTTATGTTGATAATCTAATTTTACTACACTTTTTAATATTAAATATTGTAAATTTATATTTAACTCCTGAATGTATATCTTAAATTTCTGTTCTGAGTTTTGTTAGACGTTAATGAATAAATAAATTAATAATAATATTTTAAAGTTAATTTCTTAGTAAAGCGTAGTTAAGCTTCAAGTGCCGATGTTGATTTTGAATAAAATATATATTTTTTAGGAAATTATTGTCATTTCTTTTTAATATGATAAAATTGGTATGGCTCAATTACGTATGGAACAAAATATCGGCCAAATCGCCGGTCTCTGCGCCATACCTCCATCCGATGGTCCAAATTTTCGATGACGCTGAGGCATAATTGAGGTTCTATGCCGTTAATGTGCCGAATTATCTCATCCTGTAGCTCTTGAATTGTTACTGGCTTATCGACGTACACCTTTTCTTTCAAATAACCCTAAAGAAAGAAGTCCAACGGTGTCGTTGACGTTTAGGTGTGGTTCACATTCAACAACGGCCCTTGAAATTTAACCACCCTTTATATAAGGATTTACATCTGGCTTGAATTGGGTTGTAGCTGTTGTTCGATAATACATATAAAACACATTCAGGCTAATAGTACATTGTGATGCCGCATTCGCAATTTGCCTCGATCTCATATAAACCCAATCCGAACTGAACAATAGATCCTTAGAAGATCAATGATTTCCACAGTGTTTCGCTCTATCTACTCACTGCACAATTGGCTATCTACCATAGAATGGCTAAATGTTATCTCAATAACCCAAATAGCTAACAGGTAGCAGTAACAGCTGGACTTGTAAGAAGTGCAACGAAATTGGCAGTAAATATAATTATATTAGTGAACTGAATGAGAAATTTGTTCAGTTGTCCGATTATAATAGTAACACATGTCGTGAAAGGTATAGTGAGTGTATGTATGGTACGATACTTGGTTTTTGTTTTAAAAATGTTGTTAATTATGAAGTTGTTAAGCCCGTACTTAGTGTTAAATCCAATGCTATAGGTCTGCAATGTATTCACCCCAAATTCTTTAAATGTATACTACCAAAAACTCTACCGTATATTACTTACGCCTTAAATACCATTCTGACCACGTCTGTTTTTCCTAACTCCAATTAAGAAATCCAATGGAGATTATAGACCTATTGCAATTTTACCTTTTTTGTCAAAAGTGCTCGAGCGGATAGTGCAATCCCAGATAAACTTTTTCCTGAGGCGCAACAATTTGGTTAGTCCGTACCAATCTGGTTTCCGATCAAAAAGGAGCTGCACCACAACGCTTATTAAGGTTTCAGATGAAAGCTTTCGACAATGTTGATAATGGACTACTTGGCTTGGAACTTGATAAATTATTCAACTTTTCAGCGCCAACATTGAGTCTAATAAAATCATACCATAGTGATCGTACGCAAGCCGTATGTGCCAGTTACAGCTTGTCCAGCTATTTGCCTATAACTAAGGGTATTCCCCAAGGTTCTATTCTTGGTCCGCTTTTGTTTGTACTATACGTCAATGATCTTCCTAACGTACTAAAATGATGCAATATTCATATTTATGCCGATGATGCTCAATTGTCTGTTAGTTGCCCTGTTGTGCCCATCTATAAATGTATTAATAAGCTTATCACTGACTTAGAAAACGTTTTACAAGTGGGCTTCGATGATGGGTTGCTCTTAAATCCAAAGAAATCACAATGCATCGTTATTTACAAAAGGCATTTAAACTTGACGACTGCAGTGAAGTGAAACTGAACAATTCAGTTATAAAATTTGTGGACACTGCAAAGAACCTAGGAATAACCTTTTATAGAAATCTGACTAGGAATAGCCACATCTATCGTACAATGGGCAAATTCTATGGTATGCTACGATCACTATGGACTAGTCAGCACTTTCCCCCAGTGAAAACTCGATTGCTTTTAGCAAATACCAGCATTACTTTATGGTTGTGAGCTGTATGCTGATTGTGGTAGTCTATATCGTAGTAAGCTTAATGTCCTTTACAACAACATTGGTAGATATGTGTATTGTATTAAACGCCACGAGCACATATCCGCTTTTCCTAAACTAATATTCTCTATACCAGGGGTGGGCAAATACTTTAAAGCGCGGGCCAAAATGAAATTTTCAAAATGTCTCCCGGGCCGGAGGAATATAGTATACCGCATATGCTTTGCGCAAGCGGATGTTTTGGATGGAGTTTTTTCCCTGCCAATTTTTTTTTTGACAAAAACACTAAGTATCATTTCAATTTGAATAAAATATGTCACGTAATTTTTAAAGAAATATTTTTATAAATAAATGCCTATTAGATAAACCAGTCAATGAAATGGCAGACTGCCAGAAGAAACGCGCCAAAAATAACAGACGAAAACGGTTCGTTTTTGCTTAATGGAGAAATGACGTGTTGAAATGTTTATAATTATTGGTCTTAAAATTAATTCAATTGAAATGTAATAATTTGAATTTAAGTGAGTTTGTAGAGTCCAAAGCTCGTTATATCCTTTTCGACTTCTACTTTTAATTAGTCTTGTGTACATAATGTAATTTTATTGAAAACTGTGTGTTGGTTTATGTAAATTTATATATACGTAAATATTCTATGGTTGAAAAGCGTAGGTAAGGGAACTGAATTTGTGTTTGAGATATTTTACAAAAATTAAAGGTAATCTGCTTTAACTTATTCTGTTCGTTGTTTGAGAATTTTTTTTTGTTACCCACTTTCTGTGTTATATTAAAAAATCGCAATAAGTCATGTTTTTAATTATAACTTATGTTTTTCGGGTTCATAACTTTATTACTATTAAATTACTTTTGTATTTCAGTTTTAAATAATTTCATTTACATATAAATTTTTTGCTTATTTATGTACATATTTCGTACGGATTGTGCTTATTTTTAGTATATGTAGGTGTTTACGAGTGATATAAGGCTATTGAGCAACCGCACACTAAATACTAACCTCAATGGTGGTGTGGAAACTAAAAATTCCCAATTTTTGTTTAAAAAAATACCCAATTCATGTTTCTACCGGTATGGCAATATTGGCAAATGTTATAAAAAATGCACATTTTTCAGCGCTTTCACGAGAAAAAGAGTTTCACATCTAGTAATCTATGGCATATGCCGTACTCACAGGCATTTCGAACCTAGCGCGATCTCCTTTGTGTTTGACGAAAAAACCGCCCTGAGAGCGATCGTCGCGAGCGACCCGTGTGAAACACACGAGGATTGTTTCAAGCTCACGACATCGTCCACACTAGTGTAGTTAGCCGACCGCCCATTTTATTAAGACTATTATATATACAGTACGCACACTAATAATGCTGATGTCAACAAAATCTCATAAAAAAGTTTAAAAAAATTTATGTGCGGAATTTTTCAACGGGCCGGATAAAATTAGCAAGAGGGCCGGATCCGGCCCGCGGGCCGGCTTTTGCCCACCCCTGCTCTATACGATTTAATGACTTGCTAAAGTTAAAATGTTTAACAATTCTCCACAAAGGCATTACTTCTCTGGTGCCCAAATACCTTATGGACCGACTTCAATTTGCAAAATCGTCTCGATCTATAAACTTGCTTGGTATGAATACCTAGCCTAGTATCAGAACGTATTACACTATGTTATCATATTATTAAGAAAGCAGTCATAAGTTCAAACACGGTGAATACGTTTTTTGGTTCTGTTTGATCAGCAAATAAATAATTAAACCTATAGAAATGGTATTAATGCACTGGTTTTAGAGAATTTTGTCGTCTTTCATTTGCTGCAGTTTGCATAAAGATCGTCGAAGAATTGTCCATTAAAAAATTAGCTCGGAATTGGATAGTAGCAAAAAATCTAAATGTGCAAACCAATGCTATCAGGGCAATCCTAGAATGCTTAAAATCATTGAAAGCTATTAAGTTAAATACAAAAAGGAGATATTTTTTCCTTTAAAATAATAGTGGAAACAGCCCCTCCCTTATCTTCACTAGTACTTAAAATATTTAAACTTTAGTTGTTTAATGGCTCTAGTGGTTTCTCTTCTATAAATTTTAAATATATAATACTATAGGTGGTATTATCAGGCAACGAAAGACACCGTAAGCTATTTTATCCTTTTGACCCCATAACCACATCTTTTACTTTTCTATTACTTATTATTTTTCGTAATATTTATACATTTCTCCTAACATAATTGCTCAAATAAATGCTCCCTGAATGAAAGAGTAAAAAACCGGTAGCACATATCTTTCCAGCCGAATGGGCCAACTCGATTTGAATTTATATTAGTGAAGCGAAGTTTAGTCTAAAGTAAAAATCTGGTTTATATATTTATCACTGATCTCACTATAAATATTCAAAAATTCGCATTAACACTCTGTTGTATCTGAGGTAGTGTAACACATTTCTTCCCATTACTGAGCTAAAACAAGCCAAGATGATCACGGTAAATGTTTAGAATTATCGTAAATTATATTCCAACATTTCCTGTGATTTGCTTATTTTTCAGACAAGCCTCTGCAAAAAAAAAAAAAAAATACAAAACAAATTGTGGTTCTTTAATAATGTCTTATGATGTCGTCTCAATCGAGAGGCCTGGGCGTTGTTCGCTTAAGAATCATTGCCTATTCTGAGCAAGAATCTTCATTAACATTTAACATGTCCTCCGTACTCATATGCTTAGTGTGCAACTTCATCACGGCACCCAACCTTAATTTTCTCAAGAGTTGATATTTTTCTTCTTATTTACTTATTTATCTGGCGATACCTCAAAGCTGATTTAACCAATTTGACTTAAACTTAAACATACAAGCTGTGTTTTTTCATCACTGCACATATTAGTTGCACAGTTGCCATTAAGTTATAATAAAGCTCATTTCCAAAAGCTTTTATTCTATCTTCATAAAATAAAAATGATGACTTTTCGATCAAGTTACATACGAGTATATGTATTTACTTATCTGGGCATAACTTTACAATTCTAAAATATTCAAAATACGCAAAGGCAAAATTCTTTTATTGGCCTATAAAACCCCCACTAAACCATTGCCTAGCCACTGTTGCTTTTGTCTATACACATATTCACATACATACATATGTCTATGTTACGTGAGAAAAAATTTGGCGAAAAGTTCATTATATTGAAGCTTTTGCACGGGGAAGCTAACTCAGTTTGTATTAACAGAAATTTAAATGGTTTACATGGTGGGAACAGAGTCATTAACATTCTCTCAGATAAGTATTTACAAGTGCTCTACTAGCAGAGAACTTTAATAACTTTTAAGTCTTAACAGTTATCTGCCTGAAGTAATGCTTACGTTTCTGATTGAGAACTAGTACGATTTCATCAATATTAGACCACTTCAGAATGGGGGAGTGCCAAAGCCGAAAAGTAAGCGCATAAAATCTCATTTCTCATAATTCCGATTGTGCCTCCGTGTTACGATTATGGCTTCATAAGCAGAATTAGTTTAAGTTGAAAGAAGAGATGATGTAGTTTTGCACACACGCCAACTAACATTTTTCCAATTTTTTGTCTCAGCATTTTAATACCCATAAAAGTGTGTATAAAAAGTAGTTTTTTTGACTTGAAATGTTTTTGGGGTCGCTGATTACGAATTTGACTCAAAAATTTCCATAAGAAAAATGGTGAACCAAATATGGCAATAAATAAAAAAACAATATGGTGGCCGCTATAGATGGAAGTGTTAAGGTTCGAGATCCCGGTCACCAAACACCAATTGATAGAAAAAAATTTTTTCTAACGGCGGTCGCTTCTCGGCAGACTATGACAAACCTCGGAGTTTATTTCTGCCATGAAAAAAAGCTCTTCATAAAAACCATCTGCCGTTCAGAGGAGGCGTTAAACTATAGGTCCCTGCTTTTGTGGAAAAACATCAAGGTGCACACCACAAATTCTTCGTAAAGTATTAGTTATGCTCATACACTTACAGACTACGCTTTGGTATTAGTGGTATTTTAAAACATTTACCTACTTATCTGGCTTATAGGTCCGCATTGATGCTTAGTCTTTTTTTTTTTGTCTCCAATTATCACAATTTCAACTGTCGATACCATAAAAATTCTTGTTTAATCAGAATATGATGTTGAAAAAAGTGGAGAAATATTTTGCAATTCTACGTGGCTGTTTTTTTCTACTGGGAAAAAAGGTGTTCAATACAAAAATTCTTTTAAGTTGTGGATAAGTTTCGAGAACTTTCATAGGTGAGAAGTCGTGAAAAGTCTTGCTCGCCTATTTTAGAAGACTTGTGGATGAGCCATCCTCTAATTTTGATTACTTTTAGGCTTAATTGCAAAAAGTGTTTAAATATTTGTATGAGCTTCCCTTTTCAAACTCTATTAAATAATCTTACTAGACCCATATTTTCTGCAGTCAATCTGGTAGCGATTAGGAGCAGTTCATATGTATAGTATGCAATACACAATCCAACTTCATAGCTCCTTGGCCTGCAATTTAGTCCGTACGTTGCTGAATTGTAGATCGCCTTACGTTCTTTCCAAAATATTAGTGGAATAGTCGGAATAGAAATAAGAATTACCCTTCACTGGGTAATATGTAATCTTGTCTGATGCGCACAAAATTTATCACGACAATGGCATTTTTTAAAATTCTTTTAAATTTAATTAAATTAAACAATAATTATTTCTTTATAAAAGAAGTTAAAGGTAAAACAACAAACTCATCCCTCAACCCTTCTTGATAAGCACATTGCGCAGGAACTTCCCCGCCACACGAAACATGTGCCCAATCTGTGCGGCGCTGCTGCGCACACCCAAAGATGCCGCATACGTAGATTGTTGGCGTCGCTTCAACCATTCGTAAATTTGATTGTTGAATTTCTCAAGAAACGTCTCACTGATTTTAACCTTCTTACCAATGCGAATCGAATCGGCTGCAATGATGCTTTTTTCGCGACCGACCTTCTGCAGTTCTATGTCAATCTTATTGCGTAAATCTAGGAACTGCAAAATAAAATAAAAAATAATTTATTAGTTATCTAAATATTTATGACTGAATTGTGTGCATTTATCAATTACCTGACTATGATAGAGTCTCGTCATGTATTCGGCGATGCGATTGAAGTTTTCAACAAACATTTGCGAACGGCAGAGCACGCGGTAATTGCTCTCAAAGAACTCCCACATCACTGGACGTGCAGCAAGATTACTTTTGAACAAATAGAACAAATACATCATAGATTCGCTGTCATTCATAATGCTTTTGGTGGAATTCTCGCCCAGCAAGAGGTTGAGATATTGCCGAAGATGCGTTTGGCTCTGGGTGCAACGCAACGAATAAATCAGATCATCGTACCACAGTGTTTCACGCTCCGCTTTGGCAAACAAATCTAAAATATCATTGAACTCCTTGTCGCTAAGATACTTCACGCCCAGACAGAGTATGGTCTCATACATGGCATAATAGTTCATGTCGTTGTCGAGTTTCACACTACCGAATATATACTCGTGCGCCAGATTATGTGTGTAGTCCAGACATTCTTTCAGATCGACCAAGCAAGCCATTTCCATGATCTTTTGTCTCGCCAGCAGCTCGGTGTTAGTGAGGTTTTCATTTAGCGGCATTTCGAAGAGTCGTTTGAACATTGGTCTGATCAATTCGCGCACAAAGTGATGGTACATCTTGTGTGAGAGAGTACCAAACAGATTCTTGCTTAGAAACACGATTGTGTCGGCTACTTGATTCCACGGTATAAGATTCTCCTCGTATTGCAGATATTGTAGCAATTCGAATATCACATCCACTGATTGTATTTCGTTGTTCTCAATGAGTGGTCCTAAATCTTGAAAGATGGCAGCGCGATTAAGTGGATGTATGAGTGTGTGATTGTCGTGCAATTGCTTCGCAAGCAGCCAAAGATTCGCATCATTATAGAGTACATGGTAAAAGCCCGTCTGCTGCTTGTTAACAATGAGCCAATCATCTAGTCGTAATTCGATGCCCAAATCGCTTGCATTCAATGTCACCTCAGCCACGGGTGGCATAAAGTAATCGACGCTTGTACGCTCAAAATTTGGCGCAGAAGCGCTTGCGAAGTTCAAAGGTATCCACCAGTGTTCGCGTGAGTTCTGGTCCTTTGAACGTTGCCTTATAGTGATAGTATTCTGTTCGTAGTCCCTTGAAATGCTGACTATAGGAATCCATTCGCTGTGCGTCCATGAGAGCATAATACTGCGTACAGAGTGCTGACTCCATGCTACCTGGCTGAAAGTGGGGTCTTCAGCAACGGCAGATTGCACTGCGTCGAACAAATCCAACTCATTGGCCACAGTAAATTGACTTAAGAGAGGGGAAAACTTTTAAAATGTTATTGACCAGTTCGAGATGTGTTAATGAAATATTGTTGTGTATTGAAGAAAAACTTACTATTTACGCAAATAATTGCTAACGCCACGTACAAAAGTCTTCTGGTTAAAAGCGTGGTGGAACATCTTGATCACACAGGCAGCTAGAAGAAGATGAAATGAAATGTAAAAAAAAACTTTAAAAGTAAAAATGGTCGATTATGAAGCTCTAAGCAGTAAGAGTCCTTATTTCCCGCCAAGGTTAACAAATATGAATCAGAGCAAGATGACCACGAGGAAAAATGTGGCTATGAACAAGCTCAAATAAATTCTAAATCGTAACACTAACCACCCTAATGGCAAGCATTTAGAATACTCTAAGGTGTATGAGGAATTTCTATACATACAAAAACCTTAATGACTCACATGCTTCAGTCTAAACCTGGCAAATCGGTGTTGTAGACCTATTCAAAGGGCTTTTTATTTTTATACAGGAAAATCAAGCACAGAGGAAGCAAACTAGACTCACCAGTTAACACCATATCTCGACATTCTTGTGAAAAATGCTACAGATTATTGTCATGACACCCAGCTATATATCGACGTCTATGAAGGATTTGCTTACAAAAGTCAACTTTTATGCAGCCTATAATTTTTCAAGCGAAATTTTGGATATTTGAAGAATATAGGTTGAACTCTCTATGCCCATTTTTTTATGTTTTATCCTTTGTTGATGTTTTACCGAATTATAGATTTATCCCGCCTTTGAATGACAGAGAAGTTTTTATAAGAATGTTTTAAAATACATAGCAGAAATACACTCGCAGCTTTGTTATCTCCTGCCGTAGGTGAACGGTGTAATTTGGTGTTTCATGTCCAAAATGGTTTTCGAAACAGCGCACTATGGTTTGGTAGGCACGCACAAACCTATTTGTCTAAGGTAGCTGCCAAAGAAAATAGCCATTGTGGGTCCTCATGGCCAATCATGACTATAATTTTAATCTCGACTATATTAGAGTTAAAGTTGTTGGGATACTACTGATATTTACATAGTATCGATATTTGTGTTTGCATATGGGATGTATCGGTATTCGATGCCATTGTGGATATTTCCTTTCGATCCGGTATTAAATTCTGCCTCGTCATTACTCGAGGCATCACGATATAATATTAGTATCGGTGCCTTCAATATATCAAGAAGAGAAACGAAAGTATTTTCATATCATGTCAACTTTTGTACTGGCCTTATATAATCTTTCTATTCTCTAATACTGGAACGAAATCATACCATTTGCCGTTCGCGGTCGGCCTAAAGCTGTAGATCTCTCCATTTGTAAAAGAACGTCAAGACCCACACCACAAATAGGAGAAGGAGCTGGGGTGTAAGCACCAATTATATATGCAGGGTGCATGCGGTGTTTGATGACATACAAATATGTGGCTGTAACTTCCCGCAACGATAATTTCAAAATTAAAGAAGGTCCTGTCGAAAGAGCTGAATATTTCTGAGGGTCTTATTCGTCAAGTTGTCCTTGAAGATCTCCGGAGCAAACACGAGAACAACGAGTTATCCGATCAGAACGCATTCTTAATAAAATTGAACACCTTGTAGCGCCTGTGTGTTATGGTTCTTTTATGAAGAAAAACAATTTGGTCAAGACAAAAAAACCAACCCCTTACAGAGATTCCTGTTATCAGGTGTTGCAACAAAGGACATTTTATGTCACCACACTTCTTTATGTAAGGATTTTAATCGAAATTGATCGTTCGGCTGGGTGGTAAGAGTTCAAAGTAAACTGCTAACAAAACCTTCTTTTGATGAAATCAGCTTTTGAAGTTGTTTGAGTTGGTTCACCTGGTCTGCTCCACGATCCTCTCTGCTTGATATTCTTTTAAAAGCTCATTTTTCATCGCCAGTTATCAGTCGTTTTAACAAGGGATCAAATGGCAAATCGGAGCTTTTAATGCGTTTCTTTCAGTTCGTGAGGAACCCATTACCGAGTTCAAAAGCCAAGTTGTTTTAAGTAATTTTCAATGCATGTATGTGATACATGAAGCTTCTCTGTAACCTCACGTGTTGTACTATGACGATCCGAATCGATTATTGCTTTAATCTTTGAGTGAAAAATCATAAATTTCGACACTGCCCTTCTTTTAAGGCTTCGTCACCATAAACAGCACATAACTTTTTATGAGCTTACGATGTGGTTTTCCCTTTGTGGAAATAAAAAAAACAAAATATGACGAAAATGTTGCTCTTGATTTTCCATTTTTCAACTAACGCCAACCGAAAACTACGCAACCGATCAAAAAACTTTTTCTACTGATTGACAGCTGAATTGCCAACTATCAAATAACAAAATGTATTTTACATTTGTACTACGTCTACAAACCTAAAAATTCAACTGAAGCCATCTATGAGTGAAATCCGCAATTACTTAGTTGCCAACCCAATAGATTAAATTATGTTTCTTTTATCAGCACGCATGATATATTAATTGTATTGGTTAAGATTCAAAAGGTCTTCTTCCGGTCTGCTCTTCGTTCGTTACACGTTAGGCATCCTCGTACATTTCATGACGTGTGCTAATAAATATAAATTCCCTGGAGACAAGGACAGAGATACTTCTATGGATCTATAGATCTATGGCCCAATCACGAAAATCTCGGAACCAATGGCCTAGCATCTTTCAAGCGGAAATTCAAGCAATTTCAATCTGTGCGAGAATAAATCATATGAGGTGCAACAAGGGTGCATACCCAGCTATATACTCGGACAGCCGAGCTGCATTAAAAGCACCCACCAGCCTCACATTCTGGGGAACCGAAACTAGTGTAGAAATACCTTAACAACCTAAACCAACTTAGTGCAACAAATAAAATTATATTTTGCTGGATTCCGGGTCACTCTGGAATAAAATGTAATGAAATTGCTTACGAACTCGCTAGTGCGTGGTCGGCAGCATATTTTCACGGTCCAGTAGCATACTGTGACATTAACTTGGCAGCAGCTAAATATAGGGTATATAGTTGGGAAAATACACAAGAACTCCATCGAGCCAAAAGGCTTATAAGACCTTTTATCTACAAAAGAAAATTGCATAACATGCGTAAAGTAGACATAAGGAAAATAGTTGGTTTTCTATCAGGTCCCAATTATTTAAATTACCATCTCTTGAAAATTCACATTGGGAATGAGAGAAAGTGTAGACTCTGTCTGGAGGATGATGAAACCACAGAACATATCTTGTGCAACTGTATTACCTTGGCAAAGTCAAGAATGTACTTCTCTTATCGAGATCAAATGGGTTCGAATGAAATCAAGAAAGCTCCTGTTGCAGACATTTACTAAAATAATATGGCTTTCAATCAATTTCCAACCTGAGGCAGGGAAAATCTAATACATTTAAGTTTCCTTAAATTAACTACAATACTTCAAGAACATATATGTAGTAGTACACCAAAGATCTTTTAAGTCAAAGTGTCGGCCATTGGGCACACTACATATACAAAATTATTACAATACCTTTAATTAATAATATTACCACTGGGCTATAGACAATACGTATCTCCTTGATTTTAATACGCTACCAAAGGTTTTACGTGAACCAATCCATATTAGCTTCGAAAAAATGGTGGATGCTTGAAATGCTCCTATAGCAAGAGTTGTAACAGATTGTAAACGCGTTCAAAGCGATTAGAGCCATAGATTTTTCAATAAGAAAATATGATGTTTTGAATATAAAAATTATTTTTATATTCATAAAATAAATTCCGCAAATAAACAAGAAGTTAAATATATAGACAAGCATATAAAACTGATCCGGTAGGAATATAGGTATATGAGAAATATTAAAGAAAGCAAAGGCTGGTGACCTGAAAAATCTACTAAATATTTAAATCTAATCTTAAAATATCTCAGATTACCAGAACTGATCTACAAAACATATTGTTACACAAAAAAAACAATAAACTTCTGCGATTCAATAACATTTCGCGACAATTCATGGTTGGTTTCATCTACAGTAAGAAAGCTTGGCGCGTGAATGAGTAAATTACAAATGAATTAGGCGATGCGTTTACCTGTTTTCCTCTTTTCCATCGTCTTAAAAACTCACCTCTTTGGTAGGATATGATATCGAAAACAGATATAATTTCTGACTCTTTCTCTACGTAGTAGGTCATCGGACGTACGGTCATGTAGTTGTAACTGTAGGCGCGCTCAGCTATATCGGTCAAAAAGAAATCCATGGTTTTATATTCGGGATAAAGCTAAAGAAACATATCGGAAATGGTGGTTAATTATTAATTACCCAAATACCATTAAGCACAACCACCTACCAAATCCGTAATTACATAACCGAAATATGTGGCAAAGCCCTCATTCAACCATGCGTATGTCCACCATTGTGGCGACACTAAGTTGCCGAACCATTGATGCGCGATTTCGTGATTTTGTGTTAGTATGTCCTTCAGTTTCTTATGTAAATCCGCACCATCCCGTTGCACCAAATTGTCCTCTTTGTAGGTAATTAGACCCCAGTTTTCCATGGCTGAGCCAAAATTTTTCTTCAATGCAATGTGATCTAATTTCGCTAACGGATAATCGATGCCAAAGTAGTCTTCCAACATGGCGACCGTGTGCACAGCATTCTTCAAAGCTTTGCGCCCCTTATCGGCGATGCGAGGTGAGGTGAATATGCGTTGGACGACACCGCGATATTCCTCCGAAATGTACACGAAATCGGAAATGACAAATGCGACCAAGTAAGTGGAAATGGCGGGCGTGGTGTGGAACGTGGTTGTCACCATTGATGTATCGCTGAGCGCATAGCAAATAGGCAAGCAAAAAATGATTGTTAAATAATATGCGTAAGTATATGCGTACATACAGTATTGGCCAAAAGTTTGATATTTCTTATTCACTTTTTTCAAATTGTATTATTTTAAACGAGGATAAAATATTATATTTTTAGGTTTATTTCTTTTTATTTATACCTCAAATATTGATAAAAATATTCAACGAACTCAGCGTTTTCGAAATCAAAATTAAAGTGATAAAAAATTAGAAAAAATTTTAAATAACAAAACTAAAGCACCTCTTTTTATGACAAATAAAATTATTGAATTCAGTGGCGGAAAAGTTTTTCTTGTACTTGGGCTTACAGACGATATTAAATTATGAATCAGTGAACAGTCCGTGTCAGAAAAAAAGAACCGCGATTACTCATGAAGTATAAAATATATATATTTAAAAATTTTTTTACATGAAAGTATGTACAAAAGTACGAGTCGCAATTACTCAATAAGCCTTGTAGTCTTCATCGTTGTCGAGTATAGCATGGCATCTGCTTCATGGTTTGGACCAGCTTTTCTGTGTACCTCGTCGACAAACAGGACTAGATTTTGCGAACTTGGCGCACGTTTTGCTTTAAATCATGGACTGGCCTTCCGGCTAGATGTGTTTTTATTCTGAGAGCAGTGGTTTTGATGATGTGGGACGGTAGGATATGCTCGCCTCCTTCAGTCGACGTTCGATGGTCGACTCGCTTCAAGCCGCGCTCGGAAAAGTCATAAACATTTTTGTGCACTTTATACCGCTAATTCCACATCACAACAAACTTTTTTGATTTTTTAATCACTTTTGCAGACGCGGCGTAAGATAATTTCGGCCCTTTCGAATGCGTGCATAAAAATACCGCCTCAAAACGCTGCACGTATTTCTCACTCATTTTTGTTTGGTTGCGTTTACGGCAAAGTTTCGAACGACACTAATCTGAGTTAGCACTGACCTCGTAGCCCTTGAGTGGGACTATTACGCAATAAAAAACAGAACGAAATATATCTTGAAGTTACAAGAGAAAAATCGGTTATTTTCTTCTGACACAGACTGTATGTAACTTTCCAGGTTAATTTTAGAATTTTAATCAGCTCTTCCGTGATCTTGGATAGACTCCTGCAAGTTCTAAAAACTTCTATTACATTGGCATTGCAACGCCACATATAAAAGGAGAAGCTCGGCCAAACATCTAACAGAAGTCTACGCGCCAATAACTTATTTATTTTTGTTTTTTATTTGTTCAAATAAGCAGTCCAATGCCTTTCCTTTTGTGCATTACGTAAAACTACTTTGAAGTACTTGGGGCTCCATAATTCTCTTTTTATTTCAGTACAAGTCTCATACTTTTTGGAAGCTCCAGCCGTGGTAGGCTTAGTCAAATGCAAGTAGTAAAGGCTTTTGCTCTGTTGCCCACTGACTATTTACTCCTCATATCATGAACGTTTCTTCAATAAACTTGAATTAATATTCAACATATTAACATAAATGATTTTTTTTAAAGCTTGGCAAGATTGTAGGACCATTTTTAATTCTGCTTTTGCTCAATCAGCCTTCGTGGCCAAAAGTTTTAGTTCACCTTTCGCGAGACATGCGACATGCCCTAAAAAATTTTAAAACTACGCGAGAATGAACTAATCAAGGGATTTAATATTTTTCACTCAATTCATATAGTGCTAAGCGTTCTTTCATTGACTGATCATTTTAATTTTTAAATTCTTTATTTGTTTCTTGCCATTCCACACTGTAAGGCAATAACGTCGAGTTCAAGAAGAAATTTTTATATGAAAAAATATACAAAGGTGGCGCTTAATACTGTGCGCCTGTATGCTGGTATGAATAATAGTTTAGAGAATGTGCCAAACGGGTGAGCAGATATTGCGGTTTATTAACCCTTTGCAGTTGTATGTCTACTCTCAGCCACCAAAGCTTTTGCACCATTCCGATCGTATATCTACTCTAAGCATCACATCAAGGAGCCATACTAATTTTATACTGTATTTATTTGTAGAATTAATGAATATTGTTTATTCTTCACCATCTTACTTGTTATGTATCACTGCTCCTTCAACGGAAATGAATTCCGATCAGTACGACACCCATGTCCAAATTTAATACGACCGCAAAGGGTTAATTGGTTGTATGTGTGTTCATTATTCAATTGTGTCTACTTACTTGTCATCGAGTGCTGCATTTGCGTCAATATTCGGTTCAATTTGACGCACCATCATATTTGAGATGGCTGTGTAATAATTGCTGTGCGTGAGGCTGATAGTGAAGTTTGCCTTGAATGATGGTTCATCATAGCAGGGGAAGGCCAAGCGGGCACTGGTTGGCTCGAATTGCGTAGCCGTCACATAACTATTGAGCGCGTGGAAAATGTGATGGAAGGAAAGAAAAAAAGTTTTAATAACGAAAAGTCATTCGCGTGTTAGTTGAGGAGAGGAAGAGTCATACAAAGAGCGATAGGAAGGTTTCATTGATTTTCATGTGTATATAAAACTTAACTTATATGACTTAACTCCTGAATTTCTAAGCCAAACTGTGTTTTTGTGTGTGTCAAATTGATTGGGGAGAATTACATCAATAACGAATTAAAAAAAATTAATTTAAACTTTTTTTACAGATATTTTGTTATCATAAAGCTTTTTTTTTGTTGAAATGTTACTTATGTGTAAACAATATTTTTTACATTCTGTGAAAAAAATATCGGCAATTGCTCACTTAAAAAGCGCGCTTTACACATATGTCTAAATTTTAATTCGTGCAATGTTGATAGAACTGTTCTCTATAGTGTCGCAGAGTTTGAGCGTGATCTTTCAATTAGCTTGTTTTTGGCATTTAATTATATCAGTCAACCGCAGGTGTGCTATGCGATTTTCACTATGGATACAAATATCGAACAAAGAATTTGCCTTAAATTTGTGCTTTGAACGGGATTTCGTATGTCGAATCGTTGAAAATGTTGCAGAAAGCCTATGATGAGTGTGCTTTGTCAAAAACGCGGGTCTACGAGTGGTATAAGGCTTTTGCAGAGGGCCGCGAAGTCGTGAAAGATTTGCGCCGATCTGGTCGCCCATCAACGTCTTCAGCGGATGAAAACGTCGACAAAGTCAATTAAATGAGCTGGAAAACCATTATTTAAGCTTGAAGGCGATAGCTCTTGACCTAAGCGTACCTCGCGAATCAATTCGCAACATTTCACACCATCGATTGGGCATGAGACGCGTGGCTGCTCGATTCGTTCCAAGAGACTTGAATTCAAAATTCAAATTCAATTCAAAAAATTCATCGAAAGAAGGTGCTGAAGACGTGCTTGAGCGGTGAATTCTCACCAAAACTTTATCCAGCGCATCATAACAAGTGATGAGACGTGGATATACGAATTTGACATGCAAACCAGTCAACAGGAGACTGAATGGTGCTATCCACATGAGCCGAAACCCAAAAAGCCACGTTAAAGTCGGTCAAACGTGAAAGTCATGCTACTCGTTTTTTTGATTATCATGGTGTTGTGCACTCGGAATTCGTTCCAAATGGCTCTACGGTAAATAAAGAGAGAATGTACGTATGAAACGGCACAATTTGGGGAAAGAAAACTCATGGATCTTGCACTATAATAACGCACCGTCTCGCAAGGCTTATATTGTGATCACTTTTTTCACCAAAAATCGACAAATATCATTGAACAATCATCGGATTTAGGCCCCTGCGACCTTTTCCCAATACTTAAATTTCCACTCCGCAGAGTCGATAGAGATCATCAAGGAGAATTCGCTGCAGGAGCTGAAGTAGATCTCTTCAAACGCGTTTAAAATGTGATTTGATGACTGGACTAATCGTTGGCATATGTATATTGCTTCGAATGGAGTACAGTAGATTCTGTTTTTATGCGGTATATACAATACGTTCCGCATAAAAAAAAAACAGCATAAAAAAAGCTACCAGTTCTATAGTAAAACTATAGATACGTTTCAAAAGTGCTAAGAACCGCATAAATCTGAATGAATGTAATAAAATCGCATAAAAAAGGGTACTAGTCCCATATTATAACTATAGATACGTTCTATAGACCGCATGAATCTGAAATAATTAAATAAAATCGCATAAACAAAAAATTGTATTTTTGAAAATTATATCTTTATTTAAGAAACGTCAGAATCGAAAAATAAATTTACATCGTCAGAAATAGAATCAGACCATACCCGCATATTGCGCATTCGGTTAGGATTTGGCGTAAAATCACTTCCGTCACTTGAGGAAATGTACACGTCTGGTCTGGATGGTGATGCAGGCGGTTCCATACATGTAGGGTTAGCATTTTTGATGTAATCTGTGATGAGTTTTTGCTTAGCTGGTTTAGAATCTTGTTTATATGTACAATTCTCGATAGGTCGACATGCATTTTTTAATTTTTTTTAAGAACCGCTCTATTTCAAAACCGCATAAAAAAACCGCATAAAAACAGAATCTGCTCTATATTATTTGAAGGCGACAAAATAAATGTGGTTGATTAAACAATTATTTTGCGTCTTATTGAACAATTCCCGGTACTTTTTTGGCAGAATGTAAAAAATAATAAGAGCATATATAATTATTTACTCGTTTTCACAACTTTTTATTCTAGAATTACACTGGAAATAATGGAATTAATAATTTGACCATTTGTGTCCTACTAAATACTTTTTAAAAAGTTAATACTAGTCCTGTTGACTGGCAGTGCAACCTTAAATGTATTACATCAGGTTCTATTTAACCTAGATTTTCCCTGCCTGGGAAATTGATTGGAAGTCAAATTCTTTCAGTAAATTTTTCGCCTTGCGGACAAACCTCAGAATATCTGCAACCGGAGCACTGCTGATTTCTTTCGGATCCATTTGATCTCGATGAAAGATGTGCAGTCTTGTATTTGCCGAGGCAATACAGGACGAGCCCGCCCTAGCGAGCTTATCAACAATTTCATAACCGTGCAGAGTGGCACGGAATCGAGAACAATTTTATTTGTTGCACTTTGTTTGTTTAGGTCGCTAAGGAATTCGTACACTAGTTTCGATTCCACAGGATGTGAAGCTAGTGCCCTTACTGTAGCGTGATTTTCGGAGTATATAGCTATGTCTGCACCCTTGTTGCCCCTCATATGATTTATTGTCGCACAGATTGAAATTGTTTGAATTTTAGCCTGAAAGACGCTATGCCATTTGCACCATAGACTCCCGCACCGACTCCAGTATTTGGGATCGACACAATGCCGTCCTAGTTCTGATTCGGTATATCTGTTATGATGAATTTAAGACCAGGCGTTTCGCTAAGATAACATAGGTATATGTTTTACATCGTTGGAGTAGCTAAACTGGACCACAAGGCCCAACATTAATTTGTTTGCAATAGTAGCATTGATTGTCTTGCTGGGATTAATAGAAAATCTTTCGGCCCGACACCAGTCTTATATTAGAATCAGCGCTTGGTTCATGATGTTGGAAATTGTACCTCCAAATTTTTTTGATACAAGGACGTCTGTGGGTGATACGGGAATGAAAGGGTTAAGAATTATTTTGTGAAAAAAAGACATTTTTTTGGTATTTGTTTTTTATGGAAGTTTTGCTGCTTGCTTTCAAATACCTCTCTAATAACGGTTGAGTAATAACCACTCTTTGACTATAAAATTGCTTTGAAGGCCCCTGCAAAGCATAAGTACATCTTGCTTTTGGTTTTTTTTGTCAAAAATCTGACGTTCGGACACCAAAATTTTATTTTTTAATGTACACTAAAAATGCAGACCGCGTGAAGCAATATAATATGAAGTCCGCAAAAACTTATCTACTACATCTTCTTTATGTTAAACATTGTTTTGGAAGAATAGTAGTTAATGCTTTAATGCTTGGATCTTCACTACATCATAAAATGAGATGTCCAAGAGCCTTCTCGGTACATGATCACACTTCATTAAATAATGTAATAATACCAATTGCCGAAGAAAAATTTTTGAATAATTTTTAGAAGAACAGAAGACAAATTTTGAAGCAAATTTCTTTTCGCGTAGAGAAACTCGTCGCCAAATCAATGAAACGGAGAAAGCTGTGATTTATTTTTTTTTAATTAGAAGAAAACTATGGTAATCCTCTAAAAAATGTGAGAGAAATACAATTGTCGTTAAAGAAGAGGTCACTGAAAGTCAGTTAAGCGCATCGGATATAATGCCCAGATTGAAATTTTCCAGCGGAAAAATGAGAGCTTCAAAAATGTTAGCTGCAGATAGAAGTAAAGTGAAAATAACTCACGCTTTCACATAAAGTAGACAGACTTAAATTCGCAAAGAAGTGCATGGGTTAGACTGGAATTAATCATAATATTATTTTTTCGGTTGCCAGGAAAGCTTATTTGGACGAACTCAAAATTTAGCTATTACAGAAATGGTCTTGGTCAGAATCGTAAATTCGGAAGAATTTCCATTGTGCATAAGGAGCATTTTCTTTATCATAGAAAGAAGACATTATATGTACATTCCTACCGACTTAGCCTATGAAAAAAATTTATTGAATTGCTAGATTAATCGCTTACCGACTGTTTGATGAAAAAATTTACATTTCAGCAAAAGTATAATTCATTTTTTTTTTGTCTTTATCTTTTGTCTCTTTTAAATCAAATTACACAATTGGCTTGATCATTTTCACGAGTCTTTCATGAAACCAGTTTTGTACAGGCGCGAACTATGTACATATACGGCCAATGCTATAGAGCCTCCCATCCAAGTTAATAGAGCTTCTTATGCGCAGTTAAATACATGTGCTGCTTGGCGTTATCTTGAAGGAGCATGAAACCTTTTATATTTAACAATTCTGGCCATTTCTGATCGATCGCTTTCTTACAGTTGACAAGGTGGTGAGTTGTTAACAATATGTGTCCGTATTTTGTATTTATATTTGGACCACGCTCTTTTTCAATTTGCATTTCTCCCTTCAAAAATATATCGACTTCCTTGGGTTTCAGCAAAGAGATAAAGGCTTGAATTCGGTCGAAAAGTTGTTTTTGCTTGTGTTTTCATTTCATGTGACATTCATAAATCAAGCTTCTTCTTGAAATCAGCTTTATTCAAATGGTTCCTAATGGTTTTCTGTCTAATCTCAGTTTCTGTGCAATAGAATAAATGCTCACATGTCGGTATAACTCCACGATTTCCATAATTTTATTAGCATTTTCGATACGTAACCATACAAAGCGGCCGCCGTAGCCGAATGGGTTGGTGCGTGATTACCATTCGGAATTCACAGAGAGGTCGTTGGTTCGAATCTCGGTGAAAGCAAAATTAATAAAAACATTTTTCTAATAGCGGTCGCCCTTCGGCAGGCAATGGCAAACCTCCGAGTGTATTTCTGCCATGACAAAGCTCCTCATAAAAATATCTGCCGTTCGGAGTCGGCTTGAAACTGTAGGTCCCTCCATTTGTGGAACAACATCAAGACGCACACCACAAATAGGAGGAGGAGCTCGGGCAAACACATAACAGAAGTGTACGCGCCAATTATATATATATAACCATACAAAGCGCGTCTCGTCTGCTCTGTTCATAAAATTAAAACAAAATCCTTGGAACTACTATAAACAATAAACCATTTTGGTTTTTGTCATCTTCTGCGATTTTCCGGTTTGGTCGTAGAGATACTGAAAAAGGTACAGAAATTGCGCTTCCTTAACACTTATTTTGACATACATATTTGCCATAACTCAAGGCTGGCTTTATCAAACACAAAATTTTCAAACTAGTTTCTTTTTCAGTGTAATGCCACCTTTACAACGCCATAATCCTATGCAATTTATAGATAGGGCTCACAAAAGCAAATTAGCTGAAAATGGTCAGAAATTCCTAATAATTATATATACATATATTCAGTCTAACTAATACCCAGAATTTTTCTATAAAATGACTGCATTGATTGAATAACAAATATGTAATTTCGTAAACATTCGAACGCAATTCGTCACTTAGCATGATTACAGCAGCTGTTTGAACAAGTCGATAACAGTGGGTGTGTGGACGATTTTAACAACGAACTTAATGCGGCACAACGTTTTTTCTGAAAATCGTAGACTGACCAGCTGCAATTTTACAAATAATTGGGCCGATCTCCAGGTATCCCTATCTTTTGGCGCTTAAATATCAAACGAGGTATTTTGTCTTATCGACAAGCTTTGAGGTCGACGAGCTTTGCTTTAGTTATTAACTAGCTTTGCGTTTGTTATCAGCTCCAGCGAACAGTTAGCAAGTGCGCGTTGATTTCTTACAATGAGGGAAGGTCGTCAGCAAAGCCACAGATCTGAACGCTTTTCGTGAAAATGGTAGCTCCGGGATCAAAATCGCTGATTACAAAATTCAAAACTAGGTTAAGCATCACGGTAGAAATTGTGTCTCCTTGTTTCACACTAGTGGCAACATCAAATGAGTCTGAAGTTTTTCTTGGTATCACCACCTTGGATGAAATATAAAAAAAATACCCGTCGGTATTTCTGACAAGGTGAAGTATCTAGGCCTATTCCTTTACAGTAAGCTAATGTGGAAGCCGAACATTGATGAGGGGGTAAGGGATGCAACAATACCCCTGTATGGATGCAAGGGCGCCATTAGCAAAAGATGGACCCTTTCGCCTAGAGTTGTAATTTGGCTCTATAATATCATAATAAAACCAAATTTGTTATATGGAGTAATTGTCTGGAGGAACTTAGTGGAGAGGACGACATCGGTAAAGAAGCTGGAGAGAGTTCAAAGGTCTGCACTCACTGGTATCAGTGGGGCGCGTCAAACTACTCCTACTCTAGCGCCTAATTTAATGTTAAATGTGGTACCTGTAAACATCGCGAGCGAAACTGATGCTGCACATACCGCAATCAGGCTGAAAGGCTTGGGCTTCAGGCTCGACCTCACTTACGGACATTCAAATATCCTTAGAAACAACGGATCCCTCACAATGGATCAGTGTATACCCTTGCTTAGTCCAAGCGGTACTTTTTCCACCTATATTCCATCAAGCGAAGAGTAGGGTAGATTGGGTGGAACTCTTGAATGTTTATAGGCTGAGCCTAAAAGGCAGATGCCACTGATGCAATCACGCTTGTCTCCTCTTTTATGTATTGGAAACTAATCAATTACTCTCACTATATTTGTATTGTTTTTGTTTATATAGTGTTTTTTTTTTTAATTTTCACTTTATTCAATGTTTGTTTGCTTTCGTAGCTTAACTCAATTTACACAAGTTTCATTGATGGGTGCTAGACTTTATCAGTATCTTGTTTGTTTTGGGGGTAACTTATAAGCGTTGAACTATGTATGCGAGTGTTTGTATATTTACTAATACTCGTAGACTGCTTCATATGTATGCACAATAATTCAAAGGTGAAGTGTTGATGTGACGCCATTATATGTATGTGCACTTATACATATACATACATACATACATACATACATACATACATACATACATATACCATACATAGGTACATGTTATACAGTCGTTGCGCAGCACGCGTTATTTAGCTGTCGCACTCAAATAGGCGAGGTTTGGTCTCATTTTTTTCTGTTTTAGAACTTATCTGTATGTACATAGTACTTATCTTGTAAGTATGTATATATGTCCATATCACTATATAATTCCATACAAGCCAAGTAAGCAAGTATTTAGATAATAAGCCAGTGAAAATGTGTGATTTCCTTTGACCATATCAATATCAACACAAACGTACAGATACACAGTGGTCACACAATTTATTCGTACACCCACAGTTTATAAACAGATAAACCTGATACTTAGCACGATGTATACAAAGGAACAAAATTTTGATATATTCCTAAAGAATAACATATTTATTCAACATTTAATGAACAAAAACTTCCAATTTTATTTCTGGAATTAGAGAACACTTAAGGCAATAACGAAATAAGGCACAATTTTATGCAAAAATATTATTTGTACATAGCTATATAAGGAATATTTTATTAATAATAAAAAACGAGTATTTAGTACTTTGGTGGACCGCATACTTTTTACCAATACCTTGGTTTCATTAGCTGAATTTTTCTCCCACTCAACACTTAAAGCTGTCTATAATGTCGCCTTTGATGTTATTTTGTGCTTTCTGATTCTCTTTTCTAAGAGCTCCTAGACATGCTCAATTGGGTGCAGATCCGGTGAATCAAGGTGAATATTTAAGCTGCTTACAGTGGTAAATAATCCATTCTTACATGAGATAAGATTAGTGTTTAGGGTCATTGTCTTGTTCCAGAACCATCTAGCATTCAGACCAAGTTTAACGGCACTATCATGCAAATTATTCTTCAAAATGTTTAAACACAGATGTTTGTCCATTTTATCATCAATAAAAACTATTTTTCCTACTCTAGATCCAACTATGCGCCCCCAAACCATTGCCTTTCCTCCTCCATGCTTAACGATAGGATTACGATTTTTTTCATTCAGTTCTATAATTTCTTTCCGCCAAACTTTTGGAGGCCCATTTGATCCGGAAACATTAAATTTCGACTCATCACGGAATATGACGTTTTCCCAAAAAGAGTCTGGCTCATGTATATAGCATTTGGCGAGCACCAATCTCTTCTTTCTGTTCATTTCTGAAATGTAGGGCTTGCGGCGTGCCACTGTGCTATGATAACCAGCGTTTTGCAGACAATTACGGACTGTTTATGGGCTTAATTTTTCATGCAAAGGCGCTAGAATATTTCGGCATAGTATCGTGGAGGTTATTTTGGGATTTTGCGCGACTAATGGTACTATGTTCCGTTCCGCACGTGAAGTCAATATTTTTCGCCTTCCGGCTTGGTGGTGATTAGCCTCCAATTTACCAGTATTAACGTAATTAGCAATAACACTTTGCACCGTATAATGTGATTTGCAAATTTTTTGTCGATTTCGCCACTTTCAATCGAGATATTACGCGCAACTGAAACTGAATCAGCGAGAAAAACTAAAAACCTATATTATTTCGTTTTCAGCAATTTAATACAAACACAAACGATTTTTACTGTTACTTTTGTAGCAACAATATCAGTAACTAAAAATGTACGAATAAATGTTTTGCAGCATTTTGCTACGTCTGCCGGCTTTCCTTGGAATCCCTCAATGTGAGTTGAAATAACGGTAGTTTTGCTTGCGGCAATTCATCAGGAATGTAACTTTCTTAGAGTTACCCAAAAGAAATTAATTGTGACAGCAAATATTTTGCGCAAAGCTAAAGTTGTTTCCGTGCTACGCAGGGTGTACGAATAAATTGTTTGACCACTGTACCTAACAAACACACACATAATCGAATTCACCGGACACTTCACGCAAACGGTGGTTACTAATCCATACCTATGTACATACACATACACGATGGTTTTAGCCGTTCCCGCCATTTCATAATCGTATTTTAGTTTTCACGCACTACTCACACTGTATTATTTTTCTGATCACTGTAGATCATCCAGTAGATTCCGAAGGTGTCCTCATGCATTAAACCCTTGAATAATATTTCCAAGCGATAGTGTTGACCAGCTTCAAAGGCTTGATAGTTCTCGATCGGGTGTATGATTAAGAAGCTAGCATGCGGATCGTATGTATATGTGAGGTCGTCCAGTTTCTCGTGAGTGTGTAGCTCAAGCATTGAAATCGCGAAATCGCTGAGATTCTTTGCATGCAATACGATTTCGTTGGTGGATTCGCGTATCGCGATTTCAATAGTAACATTACCAACATACTCGAACTCTTCGCGATGTATATTCGATATAATGTGTAGGTAATAATGTAAGGGATATGTGGTGTTTGGGAGACGAAGCGAACGTGGCACCCCATTGGCTGTGGAGATATTCGTCGAAGAGTCAACGTCCGCTGTAGGAGAATGCTTTGCAGTGTCCGCCTCGATTGAGATACCGGAACTTTTGTCGAAAAATAGTAGCGCAAGCGGAAGCAGCAGTAGACTGCGGAAGTTGCGGTTTTGCAAACACGATTCACGCGCACATTTGATTCGGAACATTTCACTTGCTTTTACAAAACTGTGCCACAGCTGCTTTGCTTAATATTAGTACTTTTTGTTTTAATTATCCCAGTTTTTTGCCGTTAAACTTCCGTTCGTCTATAGCTGTAAACCCCTACTGAAATGGAAATTTAGTGATCCACCAGCTCTACATATAGGTGCTAGCTATAATAGAAGCCTGTCTAGACGGTCTCACTCCTCTATCAAGTTGATAAGAGTATCGTTCGCTCGTTTGGCAGCAGAAGCATTTTGAAACTGATAAGATAACGATTGAGTATTCGGCGTGCGCAATGCGTTTTTGAGTGCTTTTGTAGAAATCGAAGCTTGTGGGAATACGTACATATGTATGTACATGTGTATATAGGCCGACGCAGGGTCAAGGTGTTAATTATTAGTTTAGTTACTCAAACGAAGTTTCACTGAGTGAACACAATAATCATTGTGTGAATGTGAGAATATAAATAAAAGATTTTGAGACTTCATTTGTGCTGAGAATAATCATCTGAGATAAAGTGAAAAGCCTGAATATTTCGTTGAGTCTATAAAGCAAGCAGTAAACCATTACTAGCTCGAGTTTTTCCTCTTTATCAGGCTTTATTTGATAAAGGGTGGACCATATAGCGTTTGCTTTTTGAACCACCTATTTTTTTGAGAATGGTAGCACATATTACATGTGAAATGTGTTCATAATTTACTTAAAGGTTTGACATTTACGAAATGGGACGCTATACGCTTGAACAAAATTGGGAAATATTGAAAACTTATTTCCAAAGTGGTGAGTCTTCTTCTTCTTTTCTGATGAAGCCCATTTTTACATCGGTGGCTACGTCAATAAGCAAAATTGTCGGATTTGGGGCTCAGAAAATCCACACGTTACTGTAGAGAAGCAAATGCATCCACAACGAGTCATTGTTTGGTGCGGTTTTTCATCTGGCGGCATCATCGGGCCATTTTTTTCGAAAATGAGCGAGGAGCCGCGGTTACAGTAAATGGCGAGCGTTACCGTGACATGCTCAACGAGTATTTGTTTCCAAAAATTTAATAGGATGACATGGACGACATTTGGTTTCAACAGAACGGTGCAACTTGTCACACTGCCAAAGTTACACTCGAACTTTTGGCTACCGTTTTCGAAAACCGAATAATCAGCAGAAATTCCGATATCTATTGGCCGCCTCTTTTTGTACGGAACCGTTAAGGACAAATGCTATGCGAACCGTCTATGGATGGTGATGCTTTAAAACACGAAATCGAAGTTGCCATTCATGAAATTGGAGCCCAAACAATCGAAAATGTGCTTAAAAATTGGGTTGATCGAATTCGAAACGATTCAAGTTTGAAAAAATATTGATTAGTTTTTTTTTTATAGCCGATTCAAAAAGCAAATTTTACATGGCCCACCCTATATATGTATGTACTTCAACCGATTTAGTTTCAAAATAAATAAATGGAACTAAAATAAAATACATGCAAAATATAATAAATATGAATTGAAAAATAGTTAAGAGTATATGACAGCCGAGTCTACCTTTCTGATTTGCGAAATCATGTAATAACAGAAACTAACTGGCGCCTACATCCTTGAAAGGTGTCTGGCCAAGTTATTCCTCCATATCATGGTTGCATCTTATCACACAAATTGAGATACCGGCAGTTTGCGCTAAAGTCTAAATGGCAGAAACTTTGAGAGATTGTACTACTCAACGTTTTGACTGATATACCTGTTTTTGAAGTGAGTGAATGCCAATCCTTAATCTCACGATGCGGCGTATTTTAAGTTGATATGGATGCGTGATATCCAAAATAAAACAGACTGGCGTCATAAAAATGTTTTTTATGGCGCCATCTTTTTAATGAGTTAGTGCGTTGGAAGCCACATTCCTCTGACTTCCAATGGAAGCTTGGAGACATTCGATTCAGGGGAAGCGAAGTTATTGTATCTAAAGTGTCAGTAAGTTTGTGTCATCGGTACAAAAATGAGTTTCGAACAAAGAGCTAATATCACATTTTGTTTTAAAATCGGTAAAACGTTTACCGAAACATTTGAATTGATGAGAAAAGTTTATGGCGATGATTGTCTATCTCGTGCCAAAGTTCATGAGTGGTTTACACGTTCCAGAGATGGTTGTGAGGACATAAATGACAATGAACAAAATCAGTAACTACCGAAAACGCCATCGAAATCGTTCGTAAATTTGACAAAAATGAGCCGCAACCATCGTTGAAATTCACGGAATCGGAGTTGAATATTTCCAAAACATCGAATTATTGCATTTTAACTGATCATTTGGAGTTACGAGAGGTCCGTGCACGTTTCATTCCGCACAAGTTAACTGAGGACCAAAAATTGCTCAGAATTCAACATTCGAAAGACCTCATAAAAGAGGCGAGAAAAGACGAGAACTTCATTTATAACATTGTAACTGGTGATGAAATATGGTGTTTCTAATATGCACCTGCAACTAAGCGTGAAAGTGCCGAATGCAAGGCTCCAGACGAGCCCCCTCCCAAAAAATCGCGTTTGGAGAAGTCAAAAGTCAACTCGATGATCACTTGTTTTTACGATTCCAAGGGAATTGTCCACAAGAAGTTCATGCCAAAGGCCCAAACTGTCAATGCAATTTTCTATCTTACCGTTGGCTGCATCGCATTCATCGAATTCGCCCTGAATACCACGAAGGAGGGAGCTGGCGCTTATTGCATGATAATGCACCATCTCATCGATCCACTCTTGAGACTGACTTTTTCACTAGAAATTGCATTTTAACTATCAATCACTCACCGTATTCGGCTGATATTGCTCCCTGTGATTTCTACCTATTCGGAAAATTGCATTTGGCCATAAAAGGAAAACGTTTTGCGTCCGTAGAGGCCATCCAAAAGGACATTCCGGTCAATGACCGGAAACACTCCTTCGAAAAGCTTTTAGATTGCACAAAACAATGTATCGAGACTAGAGGGAACTATTTTTCATAATACTCGAAGTTATCAGATCAAAGTTACTGTCATTTCTATTTTAGCTTGGTCTTATTTATTTCGGACTTCACCTTGTATAACTCTTTTTTTAAGTTAAAGTGTAGGAAAAATGTGGAATAAAATCTTTTTGGGTGTTTACAACCATCTACAATGCAAAATTCTCACGTTTTGCCTGGCATTAGGCCCATATATGTGTGCAACAATACTAATTGGGGAACAAATGCACAATTTACTCGTGAAATAGTGCTTTTTGCTGACGAGTTTTTAGTGCAAAAATTTAAAGTCGCGGACATGGAAAACCAAATAGTAGAAACAAATTTTTGTAAAAGCAGTCGCCCCTCGGCAGGTAATAGATTTGTTCATGTATAAATTATGCAGTAATTTGCCAATAACTTAATTATTCTAGAATTCGTTCTCAAAGAGGAAAATGTCAAAGAAAGTACATAAACGCAAAACTAGTAACAATTTGCAAGTTTAAGTTAAAGCTGATTAAATTGTTGGCGTGAAAAATCACAAAAAGTAAAATTTGTTTCAGTTGAGCTACCTCGTACAAAATTAGAAAAATAAAGCAAATAAAATGCATGGTTAAGAGATTTGAGACCAAAAGTATCGAATCGCGCCACGTCATAGCCTAGAAACTAAGTATACGCAAAAAATGGGTAGATCCAGGCTACTTTGCCCATATCAACTGCTTTACCCATATCATAGTTTTAAAAAGGCTTTTGTTGCATGACAAAACAGTTTTCAATATTTTTCAATCAACTAATAAACAGAAATATTTAAAGAAAAAAGGTCAATTTACCCAAAGGCTGTCTTGGAACTGTCATTGAGATCAGCGATTTAGAAGACGGCATAGACTTAACACCAGCTACCTAACTTTTCATTTTATTTTATTTTCCTATATATGTAACTCGTAAATATCTTTATTTGACTTTCTCACTTGCAAATTCTTACAAGTAAAAATTCATCCAGTATAAATTTGCAACTTGCCCTCAAAATGAAATGTGATTTTGCTTTCTCAACTTCTCCTACTTTGCAAGTTTTTTGGATACATGAACACCAAAACTTGATCATTTGTAACACTTACTAGGAGACAATTCTTTTTGTTTACGTGAATATGATTTTCTAGACACTTACGATTTGTTCTGTGTGATTTATGAAGTGAGGTAAACAGTTCTGACCGTTTTCCACTAGATGCCTCAAGTGAGCTATATATCACATATGTAACTCTTCGGATATACTACATATAAGGTTGGCAAAAACGTCTTGCGGTATTTCCGCAAGCTTGTCTTTGCAAGCGCGTAGTTCTAGTTGTATACGTCGCATCGATTCACGCTAGAGCTTTTTGGAAAGCTCTTTTCACGTGCTAACACGTGTTTGATTAATTGTTGTTTGCTTTTAGTCGTTCGTGAGTTATAGCGTCGCAAACATGGAGCAAAATAAAGAGAAAATACGGCATATTTTACAGTACTACTATGATAAAGGCAAAAATGCATCTCATGCTGCCAATAAAATTTGTGCAGTTTATGGACCCGATACAGTTTCCATTTCCACCGCACAACGATGGTTTCAACGTTTTCGTTCTGGTGCAGAGGTGATCGAAGATGCGCCACGGCCCGGAAGGCCTGTCGTCAAAAATTGCGATAAAATCGCTGAATTGATCGAAAGAGACCGGCATAGTAGCAGCCGTAGCATCGGCCAAGAGCTGGGCATGAGTCATCAAACCGTTATAAACCATTTGAAGAAGCTTGGATTCAAAAAGAAGCTCGATGTATGGGTGCCACACGACTTGACGCAAAAAAACATTTTTGCCCATATGGATGCATGCGAATCGCTTCTGAATCGCAACAAAGTCGACCCGTTTTTGAAGCGGATGGTGACTGGCGATGAAAAGTGGGTCACTTACGTTAACGTGAGGCGCAAAAGGTCGTGGTCGAAAAGCGGTGAAGCTGCCCAGACGGTGGCCAAGCCTGAATTGACGGCCAGGAAGGTTCTTCTGTGTGTTTGGTGGGATTGGCAGGGAATCATCCACTATGAGTTGCTCCCCTATGGCCAAACGCTCAATTCGGACCTGTACTGCCAACAACTGGACCCCTTGAATGCAGCACTCATGCAGAAGAGGCCATCTTTGATCAACAGAGGCCGAATTGTCTTCCATCAGGACAACGCCAGGCCACACACATCTTTGGTGACGCGCCAGAAGCTCCGGGAGCTCGAATGGGAGGTTCTTTTGCATCCACCGTATAGTCCGGATCTCGCACCAAGTGATTCCCACCTATTTCTGTCCATGGCGAACGAGCTTGGTTGTCGGAAGTTGTCCTCAAGAGAGTCCTGTGAAAATTGGCTCTCCGAGTTTTTTGACAATAGGGAAGTGAGCTTCTATAAGAGGGGCATTATGAAGTCGGCATCTCGTTGGGAACTCGTCATCGAACAAAACGGCGCATATTTGACTTAAATCGCATTATTATAACCAATTTTATGAACAATTGAAAATTCAATAAAAATACCGCAAGACTTTTTTGACAACCTTATATAAGACGATTTGAAGGTGATTTTATGCTTCAGAGAAAGTTCGTTAATAGTTTTATGTTACAGTGTTGTAAAATGTTGGTGAAGGGAAAAATTGGCAAGCGGCCAAAAAAGACTGGAAAAAAAGGCGGCCAGTGTAGCAGCAAATGCTACAGAAGGGCGGTGGGACGATGTACAGAAGGCTAAGGGGCTGACAACATCAGACTATTGAGCGGCTCTCAGCAATTTTGAAGGAATTAGCTGATTGGCTGACGTAACCGAGATCATGATAGCGGTTTGTTTATGAAAAAACTAAAATTGGGTTAGTGATATACAAAAAAAAAAGAATAGTACAGGCTAATGTTACTTTGTTGCCATTTGAACAACGACTGATTGGACGAGCGTGTGAATAAATATGTGTGAAATGAGCGTGCAGAATTTTGCTGGCGAGTACATGGCAAACCAACCAACCTGGTGACGGGGCAGCCGAAGTTACTCTCACAATTTTGCTTCGATTGACCATACCTGATAATCTATCATCCATGATTACAACGATTTCGTTCTGGTAATGTGGACGTGGAAGGTGAGACAAACTCTACATGGCCGATTGTTGAAAATGTGAAAATCGAAGAAATTACTCGGCCTGTTATAACCTATTTCATTGCCCAGGAAATTAAGATTAGTCAGAAAATGAAGGAAGAAGAAAATTACGATTAATATTGATGGTAAATGAATTGATGCAAATCAACTTTTGGACCAGATTGACATTTGCGATTCTTTGGTAAAACGTAATGAATGTCGACCCACTTTCGTAGTGAATGGTAACTGCTGATGAAAAATGGGTAAAATTATTATTAAACCCAGATTAACGACCTATGTAGGGAGCCGTAATGTGTATTTGGTTGGATTATAAAAGAATAATTCCCTAAGTTCTGCTCACACCGGTCCAAAAACTCAACTCACACCTTTACTCTTAACAACTGACCATCTTTGACCACAAAAATATTTCGAAGAACTCCTATTTAACATAAAAAGTCTTACAGAACTTTAAAAACAACGGTACAATGCAGGTAATGAGAAAGACAAAAATTAATAATTAATAGAGTTTGGTTTTATTTGGGGGAAAAAATTATACAAGCCCAGAAGATGACTTCATCAGGCGCCACAAAACCCTTTGTATTCCTAATAGATATGATGTAAACTCGTCAACTGCGATTCAAATCGATTTTCCATAATTTTGCCGAGAATATGTCAGAGTATTGGACGAGTTGATTTCATTAATGGGCGAAAACTTGAAAAAAAAAACAGTTTTGTGACTTCAACATTTTTACAGAGGGTTGCCTTTTTACTTGTGCCTCGGTAGTCTAGCGTACCTAGTGCACTATCCCGTTATTCCAGAGGTTGTGCGTTTGAATCCCACGTAAAGCACGGTCCTCGCATTATTCCAAATTTAATAGCGCCTTGTTCCTAATCAACGACAGGTGGGCATTTCCACTATTTAGGACTGGTAGCCGCAGGCTAATCACCTACCCTGTCAGAAATCAAATAGATTAACGAAACCAACGCAAGACAAGTCTTGTCTCCCGGGAGGAGTGACCAAGGAAAAAAAATGAAAGCACCTTCAAATAATAATGAAAACAAAATATAATAATAACGAAAATGGCTTTATTCTTATTCAAAATATTTTCATTATTTCAATACATGAAAATACTATACAAATACACTTCTGCATTCGCTTGAATCAGTTTTCAAAGCACTTGAGTCACTCAGAAGTGGATACCTCCAAAACGCACGGTTGACAAACGTTGACCGTGGTGCCAAATCACGGCTGTAAAGTGGATGACCCATTAATTCGATCGTTTAAATGCTTAAAAACTCTCCTATGTGGTACATGAGAGCTCGCATTGTCATGGTGAAGCCGGTTTGCGTCCTGGCGGTATGTATGAAATTATGGTACAATACACAAAGAGCCGTGCGAAGAGGATCCAACTGCACATAAACAAAGTTGGTCTAGAGGTGAATCATTATTTTTGTAGAAAAATTGTTATTTATGTTTCTGTTAAATCAATATGTCTGGTACGATTTTTTTTTAATTCTCTTGTACATTTTTTGGTACCTTTTGAAGCTCGTAGAAAGCATTCAAACTCAAAACAATACCGGAAACTAGCGATGTAGCGCAATCGATTCTGACGTCGCTTGCTTCTTCAGCTTCATGTCATAATCATTCAGTAAATTGACATCGTAGGTAAATATTATATGCATGTATTTATTTATACGAGTATATGTATGAATAGGTACTTCTGCTGCAAATTTGTTTATGTCTTATTCGTTAGTTATCAATTTTCTAAACCGTTAAAAGCATAAGTGACGCATTGATGACACATTAAAATTTTCGCTAAAAAGTTTCTTAATTAATTATTTGCTGCCAACTCATTTGTAACGAAGGCAACATACCTTTATGATTATGTAGTCTTCTGAGAAGTAGAAATAAGTAGAAAAAAAAATTTTATTATTTTAAAAATATAAAACACAAACCGTTTTTTTTTTATTCCTGATAATTCAAATGAAGAGAATGTAACGTACAAAAAAATTGAGATAAGAAGCAAACGCGCATATCAGTTCGAGCAAACAAAAGGCAATGAACAAGATGTGTTAATCTTCCCTAGATCTGTTAGGGAACTTCATTGAATGTGGTTCAACTGTCAGATTGATTTACAAAGGGGTGTGCGGATTTGAAACTTTAAATTAGTAGTGTTCGATCGAAGGTTCAACTTGTGTTCGCTATTCGGCTGATTTATTATCTTCGGCTTCGGTTTCGGTGCCCGGCCGAAAATGCTAAGCATTAACGCTGAAGACTTTTTTTAAAGAAATACGTAAACACTTCAGTGAAATGCGTTCAATTCACTGAAAATTTCCTCACTTTCGATTACTTATCGCAATAAATTAAGTACTTTTTTATACCCTTAAACTCGAAAATTTTTGAGTTTCGTGTTTGTTTCTTTTTCTAATTTGAAGCTACCAAAACTGTAAGTTGAAAAAAATTTGCATAATGAAAAAAGTCTAAAAAGGCCACTCTTGCATTTAAAAAATATGCTGAGAAGAGTTCAGTGCTTATAAAATTTGATGTGTTGAAAGTGCAAATCTAATTTTTTGCTCCTTTTGAGATTATGCAAAAATAATGAGTCTTCTTCTCTTATTAAGTAAAACAAGTTTCAACTATTATGCAACCTAAAAAAAATCCAATAAATTCAATAAATGTAACAATTTTTAATTCGATTTTTTTTTAAATATTAGAATATGCAGTTTTATATCACATTGAATTTTGATATAATAAAGTGCAAGTTTATGGTGGCTTAAAAATTTCGCTGATTTTTGATATTTTTTTTTTGTTTTGTTTTTTTATTGACGGTCCTCTGCATTAGCTCTAAATAACGAACGCTCGACGAAAATCCCCGAAAAATGCATTAATTTTCCATGGCCTAACCCCTTAGGACCCTTTTTGTCAGAAATCGTTCGTAAAATTTTGTTTACGAAATAATTTCTTGTGAAATTTCCAAGTCTGATCTCATTGCTGTTTACATTGCATTGGCTAAAATTAATTGGTTAATTGATAAATTTGTTTATTGCGTATTATTTTCACGAGTAATTGTTTTATTATTTTAATCTCTTCTCTAGGCTGAGATCAATATATGTTTAAGTATATTTGTATGTAAGTAAGTATATTGGTATGCATCGAAACTCAGTGCATACACAACAACAAAGCAAAACAAAGACTATTTATTTGTTTTGTTTTAAAATTACTAGTTTCTCGCCGTTGTTGCCATGCAAACGCTTAAATTAGTAGTTGTAACTTTGCAATAAAGGGATAAATAAAGTATAAATTATTTTTATTAAATACTATGAGGGGATTTCGTACTGTAATCTGAAAGATGTATTGTGTCACTGTTATGGATTCAAAGTATTTCCCTGGGCCCAAATTTCTCCATGAATTTTAGTATTTACCCTATTTTATTGAGTTTTATTTGCTCTTCTCGCTTATGCAGCTCATAGTGCTGATTGACGATTTCATCTTGCTTCCTACAGAATCTGCAAGTTCCTTTGGAGTATATTCCCGGGTCAGTAAGATGTTAATTTAATATACAAATTTCTTTAAAAGTGCCTGTGATTACTTTGAAATCAGGGTTGGACATTTTGAACTACCACTAAATTGCACTATCACTAATTTTTTAGTAGTTGAAAGTAAAAAAAGTTTTGAGTTATTCAGTGTTTTAACTACTTGCTTATTGCATTAATTATTTAGTGCACTGTGCCCAACCCAGTCGGTTAATGAAGCTTATTAAAGCTGCCTGGCATTGATTTTGATTGAGATGGTAGATTGCCCCAGTATGATCTTTGTCTTCTCTCTATTTCTTGAATAAGTGAGGAGAAGTATAAGTAAAATACATAGTTCGGGCTTTCTATCGTTCTTCAGCTCTGGAATCGTCTCAAGCTTATTGGTATGGACCAAGGTATGAACTACTTCAGCCCACAATAAGTTTGATATCATGTAACGCGGGATTTCTCCGTTAACCGTAATAGAGTTACTAGCAATATTTTCAAAGAAGCACGGTCCGATGACTCCGCCAAATGGTGATTCATTGTGGATGCATGTGTTTTTTCTTGATTGACAAATGGAACTTCAGTACCCCAAATATAGCAGTTGCGCTTGTTAACGTATCTGTTTAGGTGAAAATATGTCTCATCGCTCATAACACATTGCGCGAAATCCATTTCTTGCAGAATGACGATATCCATTGAAACTGTATCGTAAGTTTGCCAAAGTCTGTAGTACAAATAATCTGTAGTCCAAATTGTCTGAAGAAACAAAAACAAAATATTATTTTAACTTATCACAAATAGTTGTTGCCAAAGATCTGCATCATCCCTGAATAATCTTATAGCTATAGTTTGATATGAGCATTGGATATGAAATTCAAATTTAAATCAAGTATTATTTTTATACAGGAGTACTATACATTTTTTCACATGATTTTGTAAAAGCACTTCAGAATAGGAGCATATTGCTCTTTTACTGGAAGAATGTTATAACTTAAACAATAAATCAAAGAGCAAATGGCTTCAAATTTTTTTGAATTTACTAGACCTCATTAAATAAAAGTAAGGTCACACTACTTTCATATACTGGCAATAGATAGAGCTAAGGACCAATTGATTTGGCCATATTTGTCTGTCCATTCGAACACACTTGATGATCGTTCGTTTAAATACACGTTAACTCGAAAAAAATTTGGGGTTGCTCAATGCAGCTTGATTATCATATTACCCTGGGTCGAAGGTATTGAAGGTGGATAGAGTCGAGCAATAAACCTTAAAACCTCATCTTTTCGCCGAGCCTTAGGAAGTTTTTTTCGTCAAGTTAGTCGAACAGAGAAGTGGCGAATAGAAGAGGACTTTTTCTTGTTATCTATTCCATATAACTGTAATTTTCGAAATATCAAAGGATGATTTTTTTTCATTAATAACTTGAGCAAATTTTATTAAATTTGGTATAAGCGGTGGTCTTAAAGTAAAAAATTTACCAATAAAAGTTAAGATATTTTCATGAAACTTTACACTCTGAGGAAAGTGTAGGTAAGAAATATAAAAACTGAACTCAGAAGTGAAAACCATTATTTTAGGCTTATTGCAAATAAATGTTTATCACTACTTGATTGCCACCCACATATATCATACGTGGCGCAAAATTGTCGTACATCAATCATATTTGACACTTGGGAACTAGACAGCTACAATACACAAACAGACAAGCAATTATGTGCTTAAAGGTCAAAATAAAGATTTCCGTTGCTCAAAATAATATTTTTTTTTACTTAATAAAAAAGTTATTTAAAAACACAATTATAAGACAAAATTTTGGATAATAACACTGGTTTACAGCCAAAATGCACCAGAGACGCCGTTATGAAATTCCTATGTAAAATCACCGTCTGATTCCGAAAATCAAGGTTATTTTTTATTCTATGGTAACGTTTTTGAGATATTTACGAATTACCGTTATTTCAAAAAAAAAAAAAATTCGGCTCACTTAATCATATATATCTCGAAAACGAATTGAGCGATTTCAAAACCGTTGAAAGCTTTTAAAAGGTAATAAAATTTGCTATAAACTGTGTGTAAAACACTTTTTGCTAGGCCCTGCAGATTTAAAGATAACGAGCTATCATAACGGATTTTTTTAATTTTTTTTGTAAAAATATAAAAAAATTTGTACTTTGAGAGAAAGGATCTCGAAAACTTTTTACTTTTTCGTATATTTTTTGTTTTCACTCTAAGCTCCGTTTTATTACAAAAAAAATTAACTTTGATTAAACAAAATCGATGAACTAATACAAAAGTTACAAGCATTCAAGTAAATATATCCATTTAATACTTAAGTACCCTACAAATAATACCATATGTACATATGATTCTGTCTTAACTCTATGATCTTATTTTATAATTGAAAAAGTTATGTGTCTTGTTTTGACGCTTATTTATAGAAGGATCGGTTTCTCTTATGAGAAACCAACAGTAATCACCCATCATAGCGACATCCCAGAATCCTTGATACCTACTTTCAATCATTTGCATTTGCTGGTGAAACCTTTCGCCATGCTCATCACTTTCGTCGCCAAGATTTTGCGGGAAAAAATTTAAATGGGAGTGCAGAAAATGAATTTTTAAAGACATATTTACTCCTGAAAGAAAATTAAAAAGGGAATTAGATAAATACATAAGTGACACATTAGCATATAATTTTCTTAGGCTGGATTAATCTTCCAATTCAGAACAAATTTTGGTGGTTCTTGTTTGTTCGGAGCAGGGCAATAAATTCAGATTAAGGGCTATATGTTCTCATGTAAATTTAAAAATTTGCTTTCAAACTTTTTGTTTAGTTTTAAAGTTAACTGAGAAAATGGTCTTATATGTGTTTTTTATTTACCCATTTCCGCATAGTTTTTGATTAAATCGTTTACTATCAGCTCGAAGTTAGGACTTTTGTGTTTGCCTAAAAAAGAAGTAACGACCTTTTCAAAAGAGTCCCACGCCGCTGCCTCCACTGGTGACAATAATTCTTTGAAATGGGTATTGGCCATTATTTTCCTTATTTGCGGCCCCACAAAAATCCCTTCCTTTATTTTTGCTTCTGAAATCTGTGGAAAGATTGTTTTCAAATAATGAAAAGCTTCGCCTTCTTTGTCCAAAGCCTTGACAAAGTTTTTGATAAGGCCGAGCTTGATGTGGAGCGGAGGTAGAATTATTTTTTCCTTCTTTATAAGTGGTGAGTATTTTATGTTATCCACCCCAACTTGAAACTCGATTCGTTCTGGCCAATCCTTTATGATGTAGTGGTCTTGACGTGCCCGGCTATCCCATTTGCATAGAAAGCAACAGTATTTTGTGTATCCAGATTGTAGACCACATAGCATTCCAACGACTTTTAGATCGGCACATATTTTCCAATCATGTTCTTCGTATTTAATTAATTTAAGCAATTTTTGCATTGTCTCATATGTTTCCTTCGTATTTACTGCATGCGCGATCGGGATAGATGGCTTTTGGTTGCCAATATGCAATAATACGGCCTTTAAACTTAATTTATTGGCGTCTATGAACAATCGCCACTCTTTTGAATCATATGATTCACCAAACTGTTTAAATAGACCAGCAATGTTTTTGCAATAACAAATACTGTCCTTCTTCGTATAGTACTGGGAGAATTGTTCGTGACGAGTCCTATAATATGTTACCTTAACATCGGATGAAACAAATTTAAATTGTTGCATACGAGAGGCGTGTAGTTCGGCCTTTTCTTTTGACAATTCCAAATCCCTTATCCAATCATTGAGTTGTGCTTGTGACAAAGGGTTTCTTTCGTTTTCCGTTTGCAATTCAGTACAACATGATGCCGCGTAATCAGATACTGCTGTTGACAATGAAACTGGAGCCGGAACTAAAGTTAAATTTGATGCTGGCAATCTAGCTTCCGTTGAATTTAGTTCTGGTAATGACACTGTAGATACGCTCGCATAGGTTACTTTTCTTGACTTTCCAACCCCAAATACTTTTGTAGTACAAATATAGCAGTCCGTTGAATGGCAAGTTGGTTCCCTCCACTTCATTGGTGTAATAAATTTCATATGTCGTCTAAATAGATAGTTTAAGAAACTTGTCAGATATGCATTAAAAGAGAGCAAACTCCTAATTTTTATGATGTACCTTTTGGTTCCGGTTTCCGAAAATATCAATTCGACTCGACATGTGGTGCACACAGTATTCGGTGTCCATGGTTTTTCATTGTTTCTAGGCTCAATTCCATAACACTTATGGTATGCAAATTTCAAAGGATTTGAAAACACACGTCGCATCCTTTTAACGATAAACTCCCCGCAGATGAAACAGAACATATCTGGATCATTTTTACACTCAAATTCTCGCGCCCTTTTATTCATATTATATTTTTAAGCAAATGACGGATTATAAACTGCAATTAAAAAATGAACAGTATCCGGCGATCCTTGCAGAAATTATGAAGGAACGAGGCACATGTACTATTATTTATACTTACATAGATCATCTACCTATACAAAAAGGTTCTCTAGTTATACATAGAAAACACTACCTGCCTTAAACATATGATCTTGCTTGAAATGTGTCTGTGCTTGAGATAACGACACTAACAATTTTTTGTATCTAATAACCCTTCCAAAATCTACCTGAAACTAACTGATCTGCGAATACTAACACATATTACCAGTAGGGTACTTAACACGTTCCCTGTCCGCTGAGCCACATATGGTTCAGGAAACGTGCGCCTGATAAGCACTGATACGTTCCTGAGCCATATGTGTGTCAGCATAGAAAAAATTCCCTGAACCACATGTGTTTCATGAACATGCAGAAGCAAAAATGGACCATATGTGTTTCAGGTAGAAATACCCTACATCCGTTTTTTTTTTAGTTATTATTATTACTAAAGCTATCCTATGACTACAGAAAAAACCTTGTTGGACTTGACGGTCAATTTTGCATTTTTGTATTGGGACAGGGAACGTGTTAAGTATTAAATGGATATATTTACTTGAATGCTTGTAACTTTTGTATTAGTTCATCGATTTTGTTTAATCAAAGTTTATTTTTTTTGTAATAAAACGGAGCTTAGAGTGAAAACAAAAAATATACGAAAAAGTAAAAAGTTTTCGAGATCCTTTCTCTCAAAGTACAAATTTTTTTATATTTTTACAAAAAAAATTAAAAAAATCCGTTATGATAGCTCGTTATCTTTAAATCTGCAGGGCCTAGCAAAAAGTGTTTTACACACAGTTTATAGCAAATTTTATTACCTTTTAAAAGCTTTCAACGGTTTTGGAATCGCTCAATTCGTTTTCGAGATATATATGATTAAGTGAGCCGAATTTTTTTTTTTTTTGAAATAACGGTAATTCGTAAATATCTCAAAAACGTTACCATAGAATAAAAAATAACCTTGATTTTCGGAATCAGACGGTGATTTTACATAGGAATTTCATAACGGCGTCTCTGGTGCAGAAAAAAAGCTGAAATTTGTGATCCAGTGTAATCAAAGGCCGGCATCTTGATGTTCCACACTAACCAGTGAAGGAAAATCTCATTTGAAATAAATGTGATTGATCAAAATCTTCGAAATATGGGCTTATTTGCCCCTACTTGGTCTTATAAAAGAAAGTCCCGAAATATGGGTGTACACAGAATACTCCGATATTTGTATTTTGACCCTAATTTTACCGAAGGTTCTTTACCACATAAATTGCGTAAACTTAAAATAGGAGCGTGCCTATAATCCAAAATGTGTTTAAAAATCATAAAATTTAATTTTAACTTGCAACAAATCCGAAATTACTCAACCCATTGGAGTAATCTCTTTGTTGCTAAAAAACTTTAAAATGTTCGCTTTCGCTCTGCATTAATGAAACTTATTAGCTATTACCACTTATTATTAAAATTTGGAAAACAAGGCGAAGATTTTTTCAAAAAAACTGATTGCTACAATAGCATATCTAGCAATCAGTTTTTTTGGAAAAATTGCTTATTACTCTTCGCCTTAACGGCAAAGCAGCTCATGCCGGGTTTTAGCTAGTGTTTTTACAACTTATTAACCTATATAAATGTGTTTCTGCAAGGTGGCGCAAAATCATGAATTTTTATTTTGAATAAGTCTTTTACTAAATATAAAAAAAATAAGTTTGTGCTCCGTTGCTTTTATACCGCAGCTGTCTAGCTCACAATTGTCAAATATGATTGACGTACAAGCCATTTGCAAAAATCATAAATCTTCCGAGAGGGTGATTAATTTTGCGCCACCTTGTGCTTTATCTTAAAGTCGTCTTCGAATACTGCGCTACACAGCAACCCTGTTTTGAGTGCGAGCAAAGCTATGAGAATTTAAACTGCGCTCATAAAAATCAGTTGAATGCCGGCTTTGTCACTATAAACATGTCGAAAGTAAACGTACCAATAAAATTTCTGTATTTGGGTTTTTTATGCTTTGTTATTTGTGATTTCACTACAGCAACGCAGATAAAATGCGCAGAGTACAATGAATATGTAAGTGGGAAAATAAATGTTATTGTGCAAGTATTTCTTTAAAAGCTTACAGAACAAATAAATAAATATATACGTAGGTATATATGTGTACACTGTACATACATACATATATAAATAGTAATATAAAGAAATAAAATTCAAATTTATTTCAGTGTCAGGAACATTGGGAGTGCTGTTCCAATACATGCTTAACCTACTCGTATCGCTGTATTGGGAAAAAACGTCCCATTCCTGCAGTCGAACGTCCCACCTTGACTTTTGAAGAGCTCTTAGAAAGCATTGCTCAGTCTAATATAATTCCCAAATACGAGTATAATCAACCACAAACCAATAAACGGGGAAAATCTTATACTTTAAAAAGTTTACTGAATAACAACCGTGAGTGGGAGGGAGTGCAAGCAGAAGAGCCAGTTCTGCAAGATCGCTTTGCGGCTGTCGAAGCGAGGAGTGGTGCGAATGGACCACAGTATATCTTTTTTGTTTTACTACCGCAAGAATCGACGCGGAAAGCAAAACAATTGGAACAACAAACACAATCACCAATCGACGACAATCCGACCATTGTAAAAGTAGAAGATTCCCAAGAAGATGTAACTGAAAGTGATGCTGTAGAAGCTTCAACGGAGCGCTGCAAAGCTAATGGCGCAAAGGTCTGACAAGCGCCTACAAACATACCCGTACATATGTATATGCATATTCACTTGTTTTGTATTTCCTTTATTATTTTTGCAGTGCTATCGAAACGAAGAATGTTGCACCCAACGCTGTCATGGCTTTTTGCATCAATGCGTTACATAGGAAGTCAATCGGAGTGCAGTTAAATGCTGCGGGTAATTTGTTTACTTTTTTCACACAACGCTTATCAGGCTGGAGTAACTTATTTTTGGAAAAAAAAAACAAAAAATAATACCATAATATGTAAAATCGAATTAAAACTGATGTACATACATATATGCAGATATGTAAATGTATATAAGTAAGTGGTATGCATATATATATAAGCACATACATACACATGCATGCATATAAGTGCGAATATCAAGACTAATCACGTACTCATGTTTAATAAAGGGTTGATTCAGCAAAAAAAAATAATTAAGGAAAATTCCCTGGCTTGTAATTTTTGTGTACTGCTGTTTACACGAAATGGTGAATCTTTAAGACAACAACACTTTTGGTATGCGCAGTTTTATTACATAAATGTATTTATTGAAAAGTTTAAACATGGCTTTTGCGACCAATGCATATACTATAGAAGCGTTAAGGCGAGCTTCTGGTGGATCTGAGCTTCATATAAATTACTTTTTATAAAACAACATTGACAACATCAGACATTCTACAGATCGGTTGAAAAGTATTGGAAGCGAGTCCTATTAATCAGTAGAGGAGTTGTTGCGTTTTTAGTGGATACCTAAATAAAAATATTCCTTGTGAATGCTTAAACCTGAGCGTATATTTCCAAAAATAATTATGCGATTTCCTTACTATTTTTTTTGTTTCAAAATATTAGTATGGCGAAAAATAAATCCATTATTTTCTAGGTAGATGGCTGTAGTGATCGATAGCTCGTAAAGTATAGTTCAATCAATATAAAGTTTATGCTCGTTGTCAAGGTGACATTGCACACTAAATAAATTGTAACAGCTAATTACGTGCAATTTTGGTTTCGCCCATTCCGTTCAAATATTTTTGATGTTAAAAAAAATGTCGATAATGCCGTAAATGTCATAAAATCTCAGAAACAATTGAAGTTGACCGGCACGTTAGTAGTCGTTGTATCGCCCAGGTTTAAACATCGACCATAAAACAGTTTAAAACCTTTTGCGGAAAATAAAAAATAAAAATAATAGATGTCTTTTTCCGCAAACTAAAATATTGTAACCGGAATTCAGAGAGAATCTCGGTGATACACCAAAATGAAGAAAAACTGTTTTCTAATAGGGTGTACCCGCCAATTATAATCTATACTAATATTATAAAGAGGAAAACTTTGTTTGTTTGTTTGTTTGTTTGTAACGAATAGGCTCAAAAACTACTGGACCGATTTTAAAAATTCTTTCACCATTCGCAAACCACATTATCCAAAAGTAACATGGATTACATTTTATTTTGGAAAAAAATAGGGTTCCGTAAGATATTTGGATTTTTCGGACACAAACTGAAAAAAATCTTACTTATATGGTATATAAAATAAAGTCAACTTTTTGTGTGTGTTCGCTAACCGGCCGTGTCTGCACCGAATTAAACCCAACTTACACACATTGCTAAGAAGGTATTGAAGATGGTTTCCGTATAGTGTGGATACCTACTGGTGGATAGGGCTCGAGATATAGGTCAAAACGTGGACCCGGGTAACCTTCGGATGTGTATGTACAATATGGGTATCAAATGGAAGCTGTTGGTGAATGCTTTAGTTTAGAGTATTTTTCATGCCGCTCCGTGACTAGGGTCTCGAGATAGAGACCAAAGCGTGGACCCTAGAATGTGTTTGTACAATATGGATATCAAATTGAAGCTGTTGGTGAATGCTTTAGTACAGAGTATTTTTCATGCCGCTCCGTGACTGGGGTCTCGAGATATAGGTCAAAACGTGGACCAGGGTAACCTTTGGCTGTGTATGTACAATATGGGTATCAAATGAAAGCTGTTGATAAGTGCTTTAATACGTGGTAATTTTCATACCTATTGATGACTAGGGTCTGGAAACATATGCCAAAACGTGGACCCGCCGTGTCTTTGCACCGAATTAAACCAAACTTACACACATTGTTAAGGAGGGATTGAAGATGGTTTCCGTATAGTTTGGATACCTATTGGTAGATAAGGTCTCGAGGTATAGGTCAAAACGTGGACCCGGGTAACCTTCGGACGTGTATGTACAATATGGGTATCAAATGGAAGCTGTTGGTGAATGCTTTAGTTCAGAGTATTTCCATCCGCTCCGTGACTAGGGTCTCGAGATAGAGACCAAAACGTGGAGCCTAGAATGTGTTTGTACAATATGGATATCAAATTGAAGCTGTTGGTGAATGCCTTAGTACAGAGTATTTTTCATGCCGTTCCGTGACTGGGGTCTCGAGATATAGGTCAAAACGTGGACCCGGGTAACCTTTGGTTGTGTATGTACAATATGGGTATCAAATGAAAGCTGTTGATAAGTGCTTTAACCAAACTTATGCACATTGTTAAGTAAGTATTGAAAATGGGTTTCGTAAAGTTTGGTTGTAATTCGGTACAGCGTTCTTTTGAGCCAGCCATAATGTCGCTTACTTTTTTAACGCTTGGGGCGGAACTGAACTGTCAAATTGACAGTGTGAGTTACAATGTGTCAATATTTCTTTCTGATTTGGATTCCATAAGGAAAAAACGTAAGTGCAACATGTAAAAATTGTTTGTGAATTTTTTTGGAGTGGATTTTGGAACAGTGAATAATTTCTTACGAAATTTGAGAATTTAATGTGAAATCCGAATGAAATTATGTGTTCGTGGAAAAAACAATTTTTTTCGTTTTTTTTTTTTTGAAAAATATAAATGGATAATGGTTAAAAAAGCTCCAATGCTTAATAAAACATATAAATGGAAACGAAAAATTCATGGATGATCAGGAAAAAGGACGATTGTTTATTCATATGCGTTGATTTGAAATTTAAAAACAATCTTCTTTTTTCCTGATTTTCAATTTATATTTTATATTTACTCAAAAACAAATAGAAAAACAAAAAATATTGTTTATGCCAAAGCGCTTGAATAAAGAATAAAGAAATAAATAATATGAAAATCATATATTTTCTGTTCTAAACCATATCTATTCTATTTTAGTGTGCCCAGCGAAGGGGGCTGGGGTTGCTAGTATATATATATATTGTAACGTATAATTTATATGAAGTTCGTCTGTACAAGCCAAATGAAACAAATGTTTTTTTACAGTCCTCGGAAATGAATAAAAATAGATTTCAACTGTCGAAAGTTGTTTCAATAAAAGGTGAGCTCTACACCAAAGCAGTTTTTCATGTCTTTAGCGCGGTGAGTACTGGCTGAATCCCAAACTAGCCTATTCTGATCCCACAACAGTGGTGGCAGCATAAAATCAACACACTTTTTTATAACTGCTTGGGTGCACCAGGCTTTTTCACTTTCAATGACATAAATTTCTGAAACACGTTGAATCTGGTCTTTTTTACCTTTAGTGAGTCAAAAAGGCGATACTTCCTTGCCATCTAGACGAATCGCCAAAATACAGGTAACACCTGCACTATCGTAACCAGTAGAAGGAACGTAAATTGCCGAATAAGCCTTGTGGTGAACTGTCGTTTGAGCTCCTCGGCCTAGGATTACTGCGGTCTCATCCATAGCAATCATGTTGGAGAGTTGGTATTTCGAAAAATCGATGCCATTAACAGAAAAGCTTAGACGCAAGTGCACCCTTAACAAATTCATTGTCTTCCAGCTTAAACAATGTTGTTGATCTCCTTAGAGACCAAACCAGTAAAGGAGTAATTTCTCCGATTTTTGAAGATAGTCTCCAAATTCGTGATATTGGTCTTCGAAGCTCGAAATAGGGGCTTTAGTAAAAAATTATTTGGAATTAATGTATGCCAATAATTAAAAAATGAAAAATGTGTTCTTTACCCGCTCGATCCACCTATTTAAATAGCTTATAACTTTTTTTGCGCAAAATTTTATTACAGGAGCTATTAGGGGTTAAAGATCAGATATTCGAAAAACTATAAACCTTATATTATATTTAAAAAAATGTTTGACGAATTTTAAAAAAGTTGACCAGAAGCATCATTTATAACGCTTGGCGAAAAGAAGAGGGCTGGTGTGAGTGAAGTGAGTAAAGCTGCCAAACGGGTTTTTTCAAGGAATGTATGGTAATCGCTTTTCTTGAATCGCTTCGGGCTGCTCCTCAACCCAAATACGGCAATTTGGTCATTAAGCCGAAAACTGGCTTCATCGCTTAGCACCATAACTTGGACTAGCCGCCGATGAAGACTTTACACAGAGCGGGAATTTTCATAATATAATAGTACGATTTGTAAACTTTGTTGAGGCGTTAGACTTCCCATGATCAAATGTTAAGGAATACTGAAAAAAACTTATGTATTTAGATTGACAGTAGTCATGCGTGATTTGTAAATTGGAAAAAGTACCTCCAATCTCATCACCCTTAATTTTCCTGCCGTAAAAAGAACTGACAGCAAAAAATCCGTCCCGGCGTAATTCTATACAATTTCAACCTATTAAATGTGTTCCAACGTTAACCGCTGTCCCCTTCAATTCTATTTAGCACATAAACCCATGAACACGCTCGGAATCGTAATATTCTTATTAATTCTTAAATTTATAAAAAATACTGTAAGCCAAAATGCTATAGATTGGCTACATTTGTGGGTAATTATTTTTTAAATTAAGTCTCCGCACTTAGACACTGTGAGCAAAACTTTCCGACGTTGGCGTCGGTTAGCACGCGAAAGAATCGATTAGCGCGCTAATAAAGAAGATAGCTGTTCGGAAAGTTGGCGCCGCATATGGTATTATAACAAACCAAATAGTTGTTGAATAGTACATTGCAAAGCTTCCGAAAGTCATATATATCTTGTATATATTTTCTCATAGTTCCTACATGAAACATAGGGCCTCAATAATCATGTTATAATTTCGTTTGTTTAATCTGACTCCAGGAACGGCCTGCTCTGTCCGCCTCTGCTGTTACTTGTCGCCTCCATGTGTTGGCTGGTCTCCCGCACCTACGGCTTTCTTGGGAATTCCAGTCTAGCGCTGTCCTTCCGATATCATCCCGTGGTTTGCGCAACGTGTGTCGCAACGCATAATTTCTATGTGAACTGGTGTTTGCCCGGTAGCCGCCCTAAGATCATTGTCTATACTAATATTATAAAGAGGAAAACTTTGTTTGTTTGTTTGTTTGTAATGAATAGGCTCAAAAACTACTGGACCGATTTTAAAAATTCTTTCACCATTCGAAAGCTACATCATCCACGAGTAACATGGATTATATTTTATTTTGGAAATAGGGCTCGAGATATAGGTCAAAACGTGGACCCGGGTAACCTTCGGATGTGTATGTACAATATGGGAAGCTGTTGGTGAATGCTTTAGTCCAGAGTATTTTTCATGCCGCTCCGTGACTAGGGTCTCGAGATATAGGCCAAAACGTGGACCCGGGTAACCTTTGGTTGTGTATGTACAATATGGGTATCAAATGAAAGCTGTAGGTGAATGCTTTAGTACAGAGTATTTTTCATGCCGCTCCGTGACTGGGGTCTCGAGATATAGGTCAAAACGTGGACCCGGATAACCTTTGGTTGTGTATGTACAATATGGGTATCAAATGAAAGCTGTTGATAAGTGCTTTAATACGGGGTAATTTTCATACCTATTGATGACTAGGGTCTCCAAATATATGCCAAAACGTGGACCCGCCGTATCTTTGAACCGAAGTAAACCAAACTTACACACATTGTTAAGTAGGTATTGAAGATGATTTTCGTATAGTTTAAATACCTATTGGTAGATAGGGTCTCGAAATATAGGTCAAAACGTGGACCCGGGTAACCTTCGGACGTGTATGTACAATATGGGTATCAAATGAAAGCTGTTGGTGAATGCTTTAGTACAGAGTATTTTTTATGCCGCTCCATGACTGGGGTCTCGAGATATAGGTCAAAACGTGGACCCGGGTAACCTTTGGTTGTGTGTGTACAATATGGGTATTAAATGAAAGCTGTTGATAAGTGCTTTAATACGGGGTAATTTTCATACCTATTGAACACTAGGGTCTCGAAATATATACCAAAACGTGGACCCGCCGTGTGTTTGAACCGAATTAAACCAAACTTACACACATTGTTAAGTAAGTATTGAAAATGGGTTTCGTAAAGTTTGGTTGTAATTCGAAGCACTGGCAACGGGTACAGCGCTCTTTTGAACCAGCCATAATGTCGTTTACTTTTTTAACGCTTGGGCCGGAACTGAACTATCAAATTGACAGTGTGAGTTACAATATGTCAATATTTCTTTCTGATTTGGATGCCATAAGGAAAAAACGTAAGTGCAACATGTAAAAATTGTTTGTGAATTTTTTTGGAGTGGATTTTGGAACAGTGAATAATTTCTTACGAAATTTGAGAATTTAATGTGAAATCCGAATGAAATTATGTGTTCGTGGAAAAAAAAATTTTTTTTCGTTTTTTTTTTTTGAAAAATATAAATGGATAATGGTTAAAAAAGCTCCAATGCTTAAACATATAAATTGAAACTCATGGATGATCAGGAAAAAAGACGATTGTTTATTCATATGCGTTGATTTGAAATTTAAAAACAATCTTCTTTTTTCCTGATTTTCAATTTATATTTTATATTTACTCAAAAACAAATAGAAAAACAAAAAATATTGTTTATGCCAAAGCGCTTGAATAAAGAATAAAGAAATAAATAACATGAAAATCATATATTTTCTGTTCTAAACCATATCTATTCTATTTTAGTGTGCCCAGCGAAGGGGGCCGGGTTTGCTAGTTACTTATAATATCAGAATATCTTCATCATCTTTCGTAGGCAACGGTAGGAAGGATCGCAATGATTGTGATATGCTTGTTGTTAAGTTCCATGTTTCACATCCATACAGAACTACCGACTTCACGTTGGCATCAAATATTTTCAATTTTGTGTGCCTGGAGTTGTGGATTGGTCTCCATACCTTATCTAGCATGCCAAATGCAACGCGTCTCTTAGATAATCGGTTGCGTATGTCAGTTGTTGATACGCGGTTTTTTGAAATTTTGCTCCCAAGATAGCAAAATTCATTTATATCTTCAAGCGGCGTGTCGACAGTTTGAAGGGCTTGCGTTTCGGTGGTGTGAATCCGCATTACTTTAGTCTTTGCTACGTTAATTCATAGACCTGTTTGTGCTCCTGCTATATAAATGGATTGATGGATAAAATGGTAATAAAATGATTGAATGATCATTGAAATTAGTGTATAGAATTTGCGGGAAATTTGATTTAAAGGAAAAGAGAATTTGGTATGAGCAAAATATTGACAATCTGTTGCTCATCACTGAAAAAAAAACCAACAAGAATAATGCAAGAAATTGCACTGCAGCAACAGAGTATCAAGCAAGTAACAAAATTGCAATATTAAGTTGCTCTAACACACTTACACATTGCTTAAGCCATTCATGATATAGATCCAGAAACCGCCAACAAGCCATTGGAATAGTAGGATGCAGGTACTGTATAGTAGGAAGATACTGCGAAGCTATTCAAGGAAATTAATTAAAATAAATGGGTGTGTTTACTTTTTCTTGTGGATATAATAGGCCTCTTCTTTTCGCCAAGTGTTAGCAAGTGGCGAATAGATGAAGTAACTGGTACAAATCAACATATATTGGCGACGCTGGAATAGAGGTGCCTTAAATTATGTGTGTTTGTAAGATAGTGAGTTATGCCAGTTCAAAGAGGTATAACCATACTCGCTAGCGACGAAACCTACTCGATAACTTTGTTTTTGTATTCGCATGCAAATTGTCCGTCAAGTTAATCGAGCTGAGAGATAGCGAGCGGAAAAGTGGCGAATAGAAGTGATCTAATGTGTGAGCGAGTCTTTGAAAGTTTTAGTTCTCGTATGACAGTCTGTAGACGTTAGGTTAGGTTAGGTTATGGTGGTGGTCGGTCCGTATGACCAACTCACTTAGACCTTACAGGTCCGTTGTGATATCACTGTGAGACACGGGAACCTTGTTTATTTATTTTCTTGAAACCATTTTGATCTCTTATGAAGCGCAGGATTGGTCTAATCCCCACGCCAGATAGTTCTGTAAGAGAATTGAAAAAGTGTTTACCTAGATAACCTGCTTTGATTTTAGCTAAGACTGGACAATTGCAAAGGAAGTGCTCAACTGTTTCTTTCTCTTCCTCATCTTTACAACTTCTACAATAATCATGGGAGAATACTCACGGAATGCCTGCCAAATAGCCAATGATCGGTGACACAAGCCACGACCTTCGAGATACCATCTCTTGAGAGGCTAAGCAATTCCTTTGTTCTTTTCTTGTTTATTTGCGGCCACAGTAGCCTAGCTGTTACGCATGCACCATACCTTCATCTTCCCATGACCTATTGGCCTCTTGTGTAATGTTGTTTTTTATTATTAGTTTACTCGCGCCCAAAGGTATTCCAATGGCACTTTTATCACGGAACAGTTGAAGAGTAGTACCTTTTCTGGCCAGCTCATCAGCTCTACACTTTCCCTAAACAGAGATAGTCCCGGAACCCAAATAAGGCTGACCTTGAATACGACGCTAATATCATTTAGGACTGCCGGCATACCTGTGCAACTTTTGACCTTAATTTAGTAGCATTCATTGATTTAGTGGCCGCTTGGCTATCCGAGAATATATTTATAGTCGTTTTTGTTACGACATGCGAATTTAGGTATATAGCCACTTCTTTTATAGCTAGAACCTCTGCCTGATAAACGCTGCAGTGGTCTGGTAGTCGAACGGATAGTTGCAGTCCTAATTCAGTCCAGTCGGTAGACGTGCTTATATGTAATTTTTCACATATAATTGCTAAGAACCATATTTTGAATAAAAATAGTGAAGCCTAAGAGAATAAAATTTGTACATGTTTTATTTGAAATACCTTTTATTACGTCAGGACATATCACGCAGGGGCTCAATGGAGAATTTGTGGTGTCTATGCTGGGCAATATCAATGAAATTAGAGAATCCCAGCGGAATTTTTGCAAAATAAATGGAGTATTCAAAATAGTTTATCTCCGGAGGTGCAGCATTGATTTTAGCAAGCAAGTAGTTTATATAGGCTAGAGAATTCAGGCAATTTTGCATTTTTTATTCGATCAAAAATTTATTAGCCCCCTTTGCAAGTGAAGTCGCGGCTACATTTAATACTTATAAGTATATAAGAATATAATTGTAAATGTAGAAATTTGGTTCTTTGCAGTTTATACGCTTTATACATACAACAAAAAAAAGCACCGAAGATAAAAAAACTTGTCAGAAATCAGCGCAATTTTTGAACTACTTCAAACTTGCATAGGCTAAAGCACTTCCTAAATTTGAATAGGCTATAATATGACTACCATTCGGAGGTTCGTAGGATCAAAACTCTGTGCATGAAACACAAAAATTATATAAAAGTGTTTTTAATAGCGGTCGCCTCCAGGCAGTCAATGGCAAACCTCCTTCTGATGAAAAAGTGAAGGCTTTGATAAGACATTTTTGAAGTTTGCTCAATTTTTATGGATTTTGTACAAAGTTTGAAACTTTGATTTGTAAGATTTTTATATTTAATGTATTACGGTTTTATAAGAAATTAATGAAAAAAAATATAGCGAATATTGTAAAAATATAAAGTGACTTAATTATGTGAACACAAGTGTATAGCTCAATTGGGTAAAAAAAAGGAGAAGAAAAAAAGAGGCAGTGTTGAAGTTCGAGTTGTTCATATCAAAATACATATTTATTATTTATTAGTTGCTAAGCTGTGCTGGGATCAATTTTTTTCCGAAATTCTTTTCGATTTATTGTTTATTCAGTATATACAAGGTGTGGTCATTATACTCGTAGAGCAAGACTGGCGCTGGAAAACGTTTTTTGTTTTATTATTTGTACATTTTAACTTGTTATAGGCTTTAATATGCATAGCTGTACCATATTACACTACATGTGAATCTTCCACAAGTTTTCGATTGCCAGTTCCTCCAGATCTGGCGAAGAAGGCGTTTGGTCGCACGCTGAGATGTTGTATTTATCTAGAAATATCTTGACTGCCACACTTTTGTCCCTAAATATTGTTAAGAATAATATTTTTCCAGTGGACAGATGCGACATGGGCTTTGTTTACAGAAGCGAGAGTTTATGCACAGCTGTCGGTGGGTACTGGCGAACTTCTACTCAAGCAGCGTCAGTCTCGTTATTTAGTAGCCACATCACGTAAATTCGCACTGACTCGTAAAATGCATAAGTAATTGATGCGATTTTCCGCCAAAACAGTTTCACAAAAGTCATTTTTCATGACATAAAATCCATTAAAAAGTTTCTCATTGCATATCGGGGTACGAATGATATTCGAGAATAACTTTTGAAGCCAACATATGAGAAATATTTCACGTCGCATACGAGACTTGCGGAACGGTAATCGAATACCTCGGCGGCCTCGGTACTCCAGCGTAAGTGCACTGACATCCCAGGGGTTGTGGGTTCGAATCCAACGTAAAGTACGGTCCTCGTACATTTCAAAATTTACCGACTTTCCCTGTTCAATAAAAAAAGAAAAACAAAAACAAAAAAAAAACAATCATTCCTCAAACCCAAAAACTTATCCTTTCCATTTTTACTCCCGCACAATAGTGAGCACATTATATGCATTGTGGCTGCTAAAACAAGCAAAAACAAAGAGAAACAACAGTTATATATTGCATCAGTGGCGCCAACAAGAGGAAGCGGACAGCCGCGTTAATGCGCAGGCACATCACTTTAGCGAAGTCCCGGACCATCTGTGTGATCTTTCTGGTAGAAACATGTGGCACACAGATGGCCCTCCAAGCATTAAAAAGGCGTTGCTCCTTGGGTATTCCCACTTCTTAGGACTGGTAGCGGCAGGGTAATCACCTATCCTGTCAGAAATCAAATAGATTAACGAAACGAACGCAAGACAAGTCTTGTCGAGGCCCTATGCTGGCGAGAGAGTGAACAAGAAAAAAAAATCAAAAATCGAATACCTCTGGAGAAAGCTCAACATAATAAAAAATAGTTTAAAAAAACTATAATAAAAAACACGCTTTTATTGCTAATCGAACTAAAAAGTAGAAAATAAATTTTAATGACAAAGGGACCAATAATGAAGTAATAGCAAATCGAAGGATCAGTCATAGTCAACTACCTCAGAACAGAATTATAACAAAAATTAAGATACAAATAGAGTAATTCAAATTAGAGTTAAAAGCGTGGGATGCTGAGGTAGTTGACTATGCCTGATCCTTCGATGTGCTATTACTTCATTATTGGTCCCTTTGTCATTAAAATTTATTTTCTACTTTTTAGTTCGATTAGCAATAAAAGCGTGTTTTTTAGTTTTTTAATCTATTTTTTATTTTAAACTATTTGTTATTTTCTACATTTTAGTTCGATTAGCAATAAAAGCGTGTTTTTTAATTTTTTTTAACTATTTTTTATTTTTAGTATATGTAGGTGTTTACGAGTAATATATTATTACACAACCGCACACTAAATACTAACCTCAATGGTGGTGTGGAAACTAAAAATTCCCAGTTTTTGTTTAAAAAAATACCCAATTCATGTTTCTACCGGTATGGCAATATTGGCAAATGTTATAAAAAATGCACATTTTTCAGCGCTCTCACGAGAAAAAAAGTTTCCCATCTAGTCATCTATGTTGTGTGTTCCGAGTCGATCAGATTTTTAGAAGCCAGTGAAAATTAAGCTCAAAGATTCCGTTGCAGTGATTCATACATACAACCGAGCTAATAAAAGTGTGTTAAAAAAATAAAATATTAATCCTGGCAATCCTAATAAGGATAATGGAAAATTTATCTCACATGTCTCACACTGCACTCGTTCTTCGTGACCATTTCGCCAAAAATTCCACGCATATCGTTCCGCAACCACCGTATTCGCCTGATTTAGCTCCGTGTGACTTCTGGCTATTCCCAAAACTCAAGAGACCACTACCGGAAATGGACTATTTAGCATGTTTCGGGGATTGGAAAAATCGTTGGCATAAGTGTATTTCATCGAGAGGGCATTATTTTGAAGGGGATGAAATTGATTTACAAGAGTAAATAAAGATTTTTCATTTTACAACTAAATTCACCTTACTTTTTGCCCACAGGTAAAAAAAGCAAATATTAATCCTGGTAATCCTAATAAGGATAATGGAAAACTTTTATCAAATTATTGCATTGTCATCGTTCCTTGATAGGTGTGCAAAATTTCAAGTCGATCAGATGTTTAGAAGCCAGTGAAAATTAAGCTCAAAGATTCCGTTACATACATACATACATACATACAACCCGACCTAATAAAAGTGTGTTAATAAATAGTTTTGTGTGATGGAATCCTTTATTTTGACCTTTTCGCGCTTCTCACCCTACTGTTTGTATGCTGCAGTAGCTATCTAGTTCACAAGTGTCAAATGTGATTGACGTACGACATCATTTGCAAAAATTATACCCTATGATCAGAAAGTACCGGGAATGCTTAAATAAAATAAACAGAGTTAAATTTCAGGCAAATTTATTTTATCTCCTTCAAAATATGACCCATCTGAGGCAACTCACATGTACCAACGTTTAACCCAGTCCTCCTTCAGCTCTTTCGTCGCATTCTCTTTGATCTCCTCTATCGACTGAAATCTCCTTCCACGAAGTGGTAACTTCAACTTGGGAAACAAAAAGAAGTCGCACGGGGCCATATCAGGTGAATATGGGGCTTGCACGATGGTATTTACTTAGTGTTTGGTCAAATATTCAGCACAATTTGGGCTCAGTGCGATGACAAAATGCAAGAATTGTTTGCCCACATTTCCGGCCGTTTGCGACGTACAACATCTCTCGAATGCTTCAAAACGGATAAATTATATTCTTTATTGACTGTCTGACCTACCAACATAAAAAAAATATGGACCGGTTCCCACGTGCGCGGTTCGTTTAAATTAAACATTTCGCCTTGTAAATACATACGTGTGCTCATCTATATGTATATAGTGTTCTCTTTTTGAATCCCTTCTTTTTATTACGTGCTAGTTGCCTCTAGGTTTGTTTGTATTTGCACAACGCCCTTATCAATTTTGACCTGGAAAATCAAGTGGCGTTGCATTTCATAAAAATTACACCAGAGATACACAAAAACTTAAATGTTACGAAAAACAAAAAAAAATATTTACAAATGTTCAAAACGTGTAAACTTTTGCAATGTTTATTTTAATAAATATTATTTGCAAGCAAAAAACTGAAAAATGTGTCACAGCGATAAAATTTTGTATCTGCTTACCAAAACAATGCGATAAGAGCCTTGCTGGCACCAACTATCGAAACTTGACCGCCTTTTAATGCTTTATAAGGAAAAAATTCTCTTAATTGAATCAATTGCCAAGTTGGATGGCAGTGACTAAGATTTAATTAGTGAGAAGTACGTATGTAAGTTTCAATTCAATTTAGCAGCACTTTACGGGAGAATAAGCTGTCACAAAGGAGTTCGACATCATGATGAAGAAAACGAAAATTTATCTGCTTAAAATTTTGTTGCTGTTATTGTGCGCAGTGGTAGGTTTCCACAGCAACACACATACATACATACATATATGTAAAGAACAGATGAAGAATGGTATAAGTCTATTTAAAAGAATTTTTTTTTTATTTTCTATTTTTTTTTTTATTTTATTAAGGTTTAAATAAAAAAATAAATAATTGGCGCGTACACTTCTGTTAGGTGTTTGGCCGAGCTCCTCGTCCTATTTGTGGTGTGCGTCTTGGTGTTGTCCCACAAATGGAGGGACCTACAGTTTCAAGCCGACTCCGAACAGCAGATATTTTATGAGGTGCTTTTTCATGGCAGAAATACACTCGGAGGTTTGCCGTTGCCTGCCGAGGGGCGACCGCTATTAGAAAAATGTTTTTATTAATTTTGCTTTCACCGAGATTCGAACCAACGACCTCTCAGTGAATTCCGAATGGTGATCACGCACCAACCCATTCGGCTACGGCGGTTTACATAACAATAAAATTTTTATACAAACTGAAAGTAGTGCAGCGCTAGCATCGAGGCTTTCGGCTGGCAGGTTGATTATGGCTCGATTAGATCCGACGAAGTAGATCAGCATCTTTGAGATAGTGATATAATATAGATATGTTGGCTTCGGTTGGGTTTTTTTTTCAATAGGGTCAATGTTGCGAAAGTAATGATGTTTAGTCGATGCAAGGTTAGGGCATGAAGACAGAAGGTGATTTATACTCAGGGTGGAGTTGCAAAACGGGCATAGGTTGGGTGGAATGCCTTGAAGTATATGGGCGTGTGTAAGTAATGTGTGGCCTAGTCGAAGGCGTGTGTATGGTGTGACCATATTCGTTGGGACTGGCTCACTAAAACCTGGTTTTACACGCTTAGGATTAACTAAGGAGTAGGGATGGTTATAGTTACTCCACTCGCGTAGGAGATCACTTTGCCTTTGGTGTTTTATGAGACTGTAGATGTCATGTTTAAAAGAATTTTGAGGAAACTCAATTTGAAAATGAAAGTTGTGCCAGTATTACTAATACTCATTGAGTGCTTTCAAACAAATGTAATTTTTGGCAGCTGCTTTCAGTGCGACTAGAAAGCAAAGTTGGCGAGAGAGCACTAAATTGCATGTGATTTACAATATATTCTGTGCGCCCACTACTCATTAAGTCACTGTGTATTTTGTACTACCTCTAAAGGTGCTGACACAACGCAGGCTGACCCAATGCAGGCTGGTTTGCACGCTGCATTTGTTTCGCTCGGCTTTGTACGGCCAAATGGGCGCTTTGAAGGCTGTCATAACAGTCAAATGATTTGTAAAAGGAAACAAAGATGTTAGCCATATTCAATAATTCAAAATATATTTTTTAGTCATGATGTTAACTAGAAGCTGTGAAAACATATTCCCATTTTTTTTCTTTCAATAGTAAAAATATACAAGATAAGACGTCAATCACAGTGGTTTTCAACCCTTTTCCATTTTTTATATACGTATTCCTGCCATAAGTTCTGTTACAAGCTAAGTCCGTTATAGATATGAATTTAGAATACTTTTTTTAATGAAGTTAGTTTTATTTAATCAATCTTTAAGTGATAAAAAAATTAAATTTTAAATTTTCATTCGAAATGATCAGCACTTGCTTTTACACAAACGTTCAAACGATTAGGCCATTCAGCTATTGCAGCACACACGCTTCCCATGGATATTGAAGTCGTTGCTCGAGCTAAAGATTGCTTGAGACTCTCCAAATTTCTGTGAGGTCTTCGACAGGCCATGTTCTCCAATTCTGTCCACAAACTGTAGTCCAATGGATTCAGATCTGAACTTCCAGACGGTCTATCTTCTGTGGCTGTGAACTCAGGAATATTTTTTTTAGCCTCTGTTGGATGGCTTTTGCCGTATGTGTTGGAGCGGAGTCTTGCTGGAAGGTCCAACGCTCTCCAAGAGGGTACTAATAACTGCTTCACCACGTCTTTTAAGACATCCTCCTGGTACAATTTTTCTCCGGTTTTAACCCAGAACCCGGTTTTGCCGCAGAAATGAAGAGATATAACGCCTTTACAAGACTATCCCCATCAAACCATTACGGAGGCTTGATGGTGGCCACGTTGAACCCTTGGAACCACATTTTTTGAGAAATTTTAGCATAGATTCTGTCATTTTATAATATTTATTATAAGCTTCTTCAACAAAATTTTCTCATCTGTGAAAAGACTATTTTCATGCCCGTTGACCGCGTGCCACCGAAGAAGCTACTTGCTTCTGTCGAGTCTAATTTTCTTCACGAGCGTTGTGAAAAGATGACCAGTTGAGCAACAGAAGGGGATCATCTCTAACTAGTCCGGTCAAGGATCTGGTCGACGCATTCATTTCCCTGGACATGATTTTTTGCTTTCTAAGGCGATTTCTGCGAATTCTTTCTCGAACGCCTTTTATGGCTGTACTGGTTCGAACCACGCGAGGAGGACCAATTCGTTTTCTGTCTGTCACTTCAAACGTTTGGAAAAGCGGTAAACAAACATTCTCGATATACTAAGTTTTTTTTAGTAATTTGTAAATCTCACTTGCACTTTTACCACACTTCTCTAATGCAATCACTACAATACGATTTCCCTTAGCTCCCCACTCCATTGTTAACAAACGAAATTTGCCACAAAATTGAGCAAAATTTATGAGTAGATAATGCATACGAACCAAAGCAAAAATAACGGAATTTTGCCACATAATTTATGGCTAGACTAAGGATGTTGGACAAGTAACAGCTGCACTAATTATCTGGTTATTTGTAAAAACAGAGCATTTATTTAGGTGTTTCCAATGTCGCTAGCCTATATTTTAAAGTATTTCAATCCTTTGTTGCTTTCTGATTATCACTCACCTACTTGCTACAATTCGTACTGATGAATAATTTCGCAAGTAGCCCTCCGGCCTATTCCAAGTTTTTTACTACTACTCTAACCAGAGAACGTAAAAGCATCTAACTACTAACGTTCTCTGCTCCAACTTCAGATATCGATACTGAAGGTTGTTCAGCAACAGAAAATTAATTTTTCTGTCGGCCTCGACAGAACCAGTTTCGTTAAATATTTTCGCCAACTTTTGAATTTCCGACTAATGCGGATGATTATTTCCACCAAAAAAGTCACGAATTTTGCGATATATTGTTTTTAAAGGACGACCATTTTCATAATAAGTTTCAATAAATTGAACGCGTTGTTGTATCGTTTAAAATTGTACATCTGTCTACTTGACAAATATCAAAGATGGCATAACAGAAAGGTATCGTCTAGGCATTATTCACTACAGATATGTGGACGTCACTTTCGAAAGGCCCTTTACATAATACGAAGATGCGCATCATCTAATTTTATTTTTGAACCAATTTTTTATCAAATAATTAAAAAAAAAAAATGATTTGGAGAGCTTATCTGTTTGTATCCTGCAGATGAACTAGACAAGCGTCAGATATGATTGGCATACGACGCCATTTAGAAAACTTAAAAATCTTCTGATAGGGTGGTACATTTTGCGGTACATATTATTATTACCATGTTTATATCAACGCGCTTCCTTGTTTATGGGAGATTCCAGCGGCAACTTTGCAGTATTGATAAAACAAGAAATGTGAACTCATTATTTTATTATTAGCACGATTTTATTTGCTGCCTACTTTCCTTAAAACTAGCGTTTCAAAATTATACCAACCTAGATTTTACCTTCTTGGGCAATTATATATGTATATACATGGCGCGTACACCCTTTTTGGATGTTTGGCCGAGCTCCTCTTCCTATTTGTGGTGTGCGTTTTGATGTTGTTCCACAAATGGAGAGACCTACAGTTTCAAGCCGACTCCGAACGGCAGATATTTTTATGAGGAGCTTTTTCATGGCAGAAATACACTCGGAGGTTTGCCATTGCCTGCCGTGGGGCGACAGCTATTAGAAAAATGTTTTTCTTAATTTTGATGATTCACCGAGATTCGAACCTACTTTCTCTCTGTGAATTCCGAATGGTAGTCACGCACCAACCCATACGGTTACGGCGGCCACCGTATTCACTAAGCATTTTATGACAATGCAACTTGCGTATCACTAAGATCAGGCATTTAGTGGTAGTCAAATTTAAAAGGCACTATAACAAAAGGCTTTGTGGCAGTGAAAATCTTGATTTAGTGCACTGTGCCTAACGTCGCTAGAAAGTAATATCATTCTTATGGTATACTCACTCACGTTGAGAGCATAGTTGCAAGGAAACTGCGACTTAAACCATTCTTCCCTCCGCTTCATATTCATTTAACGTAGTGACTTGTATGTATGTTGTTGCCACAGCGAAAACTTGCGGCCACCCAAATTACAGTGCTTGAATGCAATTAATTTTTTCTCTCTTGGCATTCCACCTTCGCTGCATTTTATTGCCTTCTACACTCATTTATTGAATGCTGTTATTAAATTGCAACAATGCGCGTGTACATCGCACTTGTACAACAACAAAACGCGTATGAAAAATGCGTCAACAATATGACATTCATTGGAAGTAGCAGGCTGCAACAAGTTTGCCCATGGAATTGGTGACAATCCAACAGGCGGAAGAGCCTTTTAGCCGACAAGCAACTGTGGTCGCTGTGGTGAATGAGGCTTTGCAGCCGTCGACGCCAGCAGTAAGTGGAGAAGGAGATGAGCGTGCGGTTGATGTGCCGCTACTAATGACGTTATGGACGGTGGATGAGGTAAAATTGATTGGCAATTCGTGTTAATTTTATTTAATTACTGCTTAAAATTACTTTAGTTGAGCAGTTTGGAGTTTATCTGTGTTGTTTTGTTGACCTCTTTCTGTCATTTGTATATTTGTTTCTGTTTCCGATGCAAAATTATGGTTTTTTTTTTTTCTTTTATTAAGAACACTTATTTTTTTATCGCATTGAAGGCCACTTTTATTTAATAATCTTTTGCTTTTCAGCTTCCGACGCGCGATGGGAAATGCGCCGAGGTTGGTAAATTTTGCCGCTTGGCCGAAGAATGTTGCACGAGGCGTTGCCTCACCTATGCGAAAAGATGTGTCACTTAAATTTTGAAGGATATCAAATAAATATATACACTCGTGTTAAAAATGATAAATACATGATATTTGGACCAGTTTTGACTATTTATCCCATGCTCTTATTTACGGTTAGGTTAGGGTGAATGGCTGTTTATGTAAGAGGTCATTTGGGCAAAGAATCAAATTCGTCCATTGTGATATCATACAGAGAAAAAACAGAGCGAGAAGAACCGAGCAGAGGGACAAAGGAAGAGGGGGCTCTGGATTCGATGTGGCTAATTATTAACAATTGCGTTAACCGCTTCAAGCTACTAATGAAATGCGTCAGGTGTGTGATATTTAAACTTGCTATATTCGGAGGTGTACTAAAAAGGGAAGAGTCAAGTTGTTTTAATTTTGGTTCAGGTGGTAGCGGGAACTCGGAGTCGAGTCCTAAAACCATCTCTCGCAGGACGGAAGGGGCGAAATCGCCTCCTCGCATATTCTCCCGGGGTACAGCCCCGAGGGCTAAGGTTCCCAGTAGCAGCAAAACGTCGGAATCGACTAGTAGGGTAGAGCCCTGGACCCCTTGAACAAGGTGGAGCTGATATAGTTCTGATCCAGGAGCCGTGGCTGAGCAGCAGCGGTATTTCTGGACTTACGACGAAAAGATATAAATTGATGGCGTATAGTGGGTTAGGTAAACCGAGATCTTGTATGTTCATCAGCAAGGAGCTTAATGCATTTATTTTGCCTAATTTTAGCAATGAAGACATTGAGACTGTGAGCCTAGCAGTCATGCCGCTGGCTGGGCCCTATCTATGCGAGCTTCTTGGCCAGGGGCTATATACCGGGACATTGGAGGGCGGTGAGGGTTGTATTCATATCCAAGGCCGGCAAGAGCTCACATGTCTTGCCCAAGGATTCTAGGCCAATCAGTCTCTCATCTTTCTTGCTGAAAACCCTTGAGAGGCTGTTTGTCCTACACATAAGAAGCGGAATTCCTCGGGGGCGGTTGTCGCATACCCAACATGCTTACTGCAAGGGCAGATCAGTGGAATCTGCCCTGCCCACAATCGTTAAAGACATTGAGGAATCTCTATATCAGAGAGAACTCGCAGTTGGCGCCTTCCTCGACATCGAGGGGGCTTTTAACAACGTTCTCCCGGAGTCAATCATTAAATCTCTGGGTAGGCTGGGGGTTGGAACCGATCTTTCCAGGTTTATTTACAGAATGCTTAGTGACAGAAAGGTCGTGGCAGAGTAGGCTGGCGTCTCTCTCCACAAGGCGGTGTTCTCTCACCATTTTTCTGGATCATTGTTATCAATGACTTGCTGGAGGAGCTGGTGAGGAGGGGCTGTAGAGTGATTGCCTACGCGGACAATGTGGCATTAATTGTTAGAGGAAAGTTTATAGATACACTGTACGATTTAATGCAGGGGTATCTGAACGTAGTTGTTCGATTGGCAGCGGACTGCGGCTTATCGGTGAATCCTCTTAAGACGGAGCTCGTTGGTGGTTCGTGACAAGGTGAGGTATCTAGGTCTAATCCTTGACAGTACGCTAACGTGGAAGCCCAACATTGAGGAAAGAGTAAGGAAGGCAACAATCGCCGTGTATGGATGCAAGAGCGCAATTGGCAAAAGATGGGAACTTTCGCCTAGAGTTGTATTTTGGCTCTATAATACCATAATAAAGCCAACTTTTTATATGGAGTCGATGCCTGGTGGAATTCAATAGAGAGGACGACATCAGTTAAAAAGCTAGAGAGAGTTCAAAGGTCTGCACTCATTGGAATCAGCGGGGCGCTTCGAACTACTCCTACTCTGGCGCTTAATGTAAAGTTAAATGTGGTACCTATAGACATCGCAGGCAAAATTGCCGCTGCCTGTACCGCAATAACACTGAGGGGCTTATAGCCCAAGCTCACATATGGGCACTCAAGCATCCTCAGAAACTTTGAGTTCATCCCCTCCTCGATGGATGAGTGCATGCCTTCGCTTAGTCCAAGCGGAACTTTCTCCACCCATATTCCATAAAGGGAGGAGTGGACCGGGGGCTGCACTTGGGGGCAGGGCCTCGTTAACCTGTTCACGGATGGCTTGAAGTTGGACGGTGGGGTTGGAGGAGGAGTTTTTGAGGATGACAAAATCCCATCTCTCAAATTTCGTGGGTATCCTCACGCTGCACTGCCCGCGGGGTACACATGCCGTGAAACTCGGAATCACTTCGAGTCATTCTTGCGTCAGCTATATGGAGGATAAGGTGGAATCATCTCAGCACCTGCTCCTCAGCTGCCCAACTCTCGTGTGACTAAGATTCAAGCATCTTGGTTCTCACTTCTTTTCTGCGCCTGCTGATACGAGTTATAGCACTTTAAGGTTATATGTCAAAGCTTCAGGCCAATCAGAGCAAAATTGAAGGAGTTACAGCAATTTATCCGATGAGATTTGACAGTTTCGTTATTTGACAATCGCTTTTCATGATTTTTGCATATTTAGAAAGGCTGCCGCTTCTGCAACCACGTGCCCAAATTTCAAGCCAATCAGAGCAAAGCAAGGCGTCGAGAAGTTTCAGAAGGTGGTGAGAGTGTCCCTATCAATGTCGTTTAACGTCTGTCTGTATATTTTCTAGTCCAGTAATTTAATTGTGTTCGGTCATGGATCTCGTCGGTGTCTCCTGATTGGCCTTGGATTTGGCTCAGGCTGTATCAAATATCGGCAGAGGCTTTTGCTCTAGTAACAGCCAAGCAAAAATTGCTTGCTGAACATTTTCCTGCGCTCTTTGACCGGAAGGATGGAAGCCTCGTTGTGAAGGTGTTTCAGGGTAGAAATCAGGAGGAATTCCGTGTTCATATGCTTAGCTGTACACTTATAGCAATGTTAGAAACATTCCGGTAAATTTACTGAATTGGACTGCGTTCGCACGCTTGAAAACTCTTCTTTTCGTCGACTTATTTCTCATTTTGGTTCCCTACTTCAAGTAGCCACCATTTCATTTCTATAGCTACCATTCCAAAATTTGCGTCATCCTGTAAATAAGATTCAAATAAACTAAATTTTAAGTTGAGAAATGTATTGTATGTATGTAAATTGTACAAGGTGAAGTTCAAAACAAATGAAATTGAGCTAAAATAGAAACGGTTGGGGCTTTGTTCTGATAACTTCGAGTTAATTTATTCAAAATAGTCCCCTCTGGCCTCAGTACACCGTTTTGCGTGATCTAAAAGCGTTACGAAAGAGTGTTTCTGGTCATTGGCTGGAATGTCCTTCAGGATGTCGGTACAAGCCTTTTGGATGGCCTCTACGGACGCAAAACGTTTTTCGCATGGCCAAATGCAATTTTCCGAATAGGTAGATGCCACAAGGAGCCATATCAGGTGAATACAGTGAGTGATTGATGGTTAAAATGCGGCTTATAGTTAAAAATCTGTCACAAGAGTGGATCAATGAGATGGTGCATTATCATGTTCAGGGCGAATCCGACGAATGCGATGCAACAAACGCTTCAAGCCAAAACGCCAAAATTGCATTGAGGGTTTGACCCATTGGCACGAACTCCTTGTGGACAATTCCCTTGGAATCGTAAAAACAAATGAGAATCGACTTGATTTTTTGGGTGACCTTCCATTCGGCACTTTGGCGCTTAGTTTCAGGTTCATGTTGGAAACACCACGTTTCATCACCAGTTACAATCTTGTAAAGGAAGGTCTTTCGAATGTTGAATTCTGAGCAATTTTTGGTCCTGAATTGACTTGTGCGGAATGAAAAGTGCAAAGTACGAAAGGTCTTTGATTTTAAAATGCAATACATCGATGTTTTGGAGATATTCAACTCCGATTCCATGAATTTAGTGATGATTTCGGTTCATTTCTGATAAATTTATGAGCAGTTTCGATGGAGTTTTCGGTGATTACTAATTTCGGGCGTCATTTATGTCCGCACAACCATCTCTGGAACGTGTAAACCACTCATGAACTCTTGCCCGAGATAGACAATCATCGCCATACACTTTTTTCATCAATTCAAATGTTTCGGTAAAGGTTTTATTGATTTTAAGATAAAATTTGTTTGATATTAGCTCTTTGTTCAAAACTCATTTTTGTACAGGTGACACAAACATACTGACACTTTAGACGCAATAATTTCGTTTCCACTGAACCGATTGTTACCAAGCTAACATTGGAAGTCAGCTAGGGATGTAACTTCCAACGCACTAACTCATTAAAAAGATGGCGCCATCTTGAACGCCATACATCCAAATTGGGTTAATGATAGTATTGCATTGGTTTAGGTTCCGTAACCTGCTACTTAACCCTTTTACATCAGCTTTACCACGCCACTGCCGCTTCACTGTTACTACAATATAATACTCGGATACAACTTACAAGGTACTTATGTATATACATACATATTTTACAAGTAGGCCGGTCCGCTTTCATTGCTGAAGCATAGTGGTCTGGTGGTACCACCCAGTGGGTGTAGCAAAATTAATTTGGAAAAAAATCCAATGATGTAATAGAGCAACAACACGACACTCTCACCGCTCTCACTCGCTACTGTTTGACAACCCCTGCGCTAAGGTTCTCCTTTAAACAGCAGGTGCAGCTGCAGGTGCACAAAAGCAAAAAAATAATAAACGAGTAAACCAAATCAATGGTACAACCAGTAAAACTTTTGTGGCAGCATAGCAGAATTTCCAAGGTAAACCTATTTCTTCAGCTGCTTCAAACTACCAACGTAGCCCGCGCGACCTGTGCTGCTGTTACTCTGTGGCACACACACACACGTACTACATACGAAAATATGAACTTCCATGTTTTAAATTAAATTGAATTTCCTGAAGAAGCAGCGCCGCCGAAGCACCGTCACGCTGTGTTGCACCGAATGAATGAAGTGTGCGTTAAATTAGACACGTGTCCATCAGCGTTGTTTAACCCTTCTTGAGGTAACGCCCAAGGATGGCCAGGCGCACAGAAATCACAAGCGCGTCTCTTAGCCTTCCTTTATCAGCAGCTGGTATTTTGAGGCGGTGACGTTGTGTATACCGTAATGTCACTGTGTAGCATCGTTGCATTAAGGGGTGTGTGCGTACGAGCATAGTAGACAGGGGTGGTGGCTGACTCTGGTATAAAGAGACAAAGTGTGGACGGAGAGCGCATAAATTGGGGTTGGTTGTGAAAGGTTGTTTAAGATACTTGCATACAGTTGAGACAAAAGTGAAAGCAGCGAAATACTCTAGTTGATTTTCATTACAGAAGCGGACCAGGATTGTAGTTTTTGGTGTTTATATATAAATTCTTTGGGCTGACCAAAAGGAGTAATAGGGCTGTCACAATGAGCCCGTTGTGGTCCAACGCATTGGACTGAAGTGTCGTGTAAAACGAAGAAAAAACGGATGCTCCCGTCGCGAAAGCAAATATTAAATTTCGTTGCGTATTAACAGGCTTTTGTTGGTTGTGAAATATAATATGTTATAAAATCAATGTTTATTGGAGCGCAAGAGGGTTTCAAAAGAATTCATAATAGCGTCCTGGACAACTTGGTTTAGTCTAGCCTTTTCACTACTCTTTCAAGCTTTTATCGAAAATATATTGTACGGGCCCATGTGAATGGACTCAATTAATTTAAAATCAATTATTTTCTGCATTTAATTGGATGTAAAAAAAAATCCCATGGATAAAATTTTTCGCGCTGTAAACTTGTTCTTCTTTAAACAGTTGTCATTTGCACTGCACTTGCCGTACGTCAAAAGTAGAAAGTTGCCAAATTTTGGGCATACCGTAGTTGCCACGGCACGTATATGCCGCCTCGATTCAAATACATATAATTTTTTTATTATAATAATGGAAGCAAAAGAATAACCCCTCAAGAATTGTGGAGAAGATCAAAATGTCTTCCGAGGAACAGACCCACTTCCATAAAGAGCAGTTTCAGCTATTGAATCAACTTATGTATATATAAATATATATATAATTCGCGCGTACACCCTTTTTTGGGTGTTTGGCCGAGCCCCTCCTCCTATTTGTGGTGTGCGTCTTGATGTTGTTCCACAAATGGAGGGACCTACAGTTTCAAGCCGACTCCGAACGGCAGATATTTTTTATGAGGAGCTTTTTCATGGCAGAAATACACTCGGAGGTTTGCCATTGCCTGTCGAGGGGCGACCGCTATTAGAAAAACCTTTTTCTTAATTTTGGTGTTTCACCGAGATTCGAACCTACGTTCTCTATGTGAATTCCGAATGGTAGTCACGCACCAACCCATTCGGCTACGGCGGCCGCCAATCAACTGCATCTTCTAAAGACTGTGAATTATCATTTTGATTTTCATTCCTTCCCCACCGAATACACAAATCTTTGTTTCTGCCACTCCTGTACTATTTTTAATAGTGCTACAAGTATGGCTACAATATGACTGTTTTTCCGGCAGCCACGCAACTCATTTCTCTTCCCCATAAGCGCTTTTTTCTAGGCCTGTTACCATTTGCCTGTTACCAATCTTCGCTATAAAATAAAGTAAACTCTTTCTTTCAACTCACTTTTTTTCTTTGGGAAAAAATAATAAAAGGAATATGAAAATTACAAGAAGAATAGCTGCCAAAGGGGTTACGAATGCGTCGTGGAAACAGAAATATTTACGATTACTTACAGAGGTTCAATCTTATTTTGCAAATTCGCACTATTCCTTCAGATTGGAAGCACAGCTATACGATTCCTTCTTTCAAAAAAGGCGGTAAGACACTTTTTGACAACTGCAGAAGCATAGCATTGCTAAGTTCGTTGCTGAAATTGTGCACTAAGATACTGGCTGACTGCATTGTGGAAGAATAGCATGTCAGAAAAAACCTGGCAAAATATATTGTAATTAACATAAATTGAAAAAGCCTTTAATTATTTGCAAAACAAAAAGTGCATTAGTTCAGGCGTAATCGATCTACAATGACGCGTCAAATTGTCGAAAAAGCCGTAAAATTCATTATTTATCTCACAAACGTTTTCGATAAGGTTTTACTCAAAGAAATCATTAAAATTCTTGAAGAACGCAATATGGATGGTAACGTCCTAGAAGCAATAATAAATCTGAACACCGGATATACCAAATCTGTAAAAATAAATAATGAAACATCAATGCCAATACAGGAGGCATAGGGAATAAGGCAAGGAGACAGCCTAATCCAATCTTATTCATTATTATTATTGACGAAATAATATCAACATAAAATCAACCTACGCAAGAGGATACTTACCAGGTAGCGAATTAAGGTAGTCTGCTTACAGAGCGAATTACGTGCCGTGCGAACATTGCAGTACACATACATAAACATTAAGTATATTTCGACATTTTGGTCTTCCCATAATGCTACTTTTTCACACACCACTGTGCGTTAGAATAATGGGCTGGACTGTGCTACACATGAACGTTGAACAGAGTTAGCCTTGCGTGTTGCGCCTTACATTCTGCCACATTCTTACAACATAACGACGCAATGCCGTACTTCCACGTATGCACTCACACAGACACATACCACAGCGGTGTTTGAACTTTGTAACGCCAGCCATTTGGCAACTGTGGCTGTCGCTGTCACGCACGCCGCTTTACAATTACGTCGTAACTGGGAACAACCTTAGTGCACCAGGCGCCCAGCCGCGGCAATAGCTAATGCTGTTACTACGTTTTCAGTGCATTACATTGTTGCCCAGGATTAATACGTTGATGTTTCTCTTAATTATATATGTATGTTGCACGCAGTCAGTAAGTGGTTGCTTTGGTTTAGGGTTGGCTGCTGGTGTTCCTGCTATGGGTGGTGATGGTGTCGGCGTAGCCTTAGTAGCAGTGTTTTCTGAATGGAATTAGTCTTGATTTGTTGTTGGCTAGAGAATGAGGGAGAATGAGGGAGTAGAGTGTGATATTCACTGCTGTTTGATGTGAAGGTTATTCGCTGAATGCTATCAGTGTTTTCTTTGTTCTTTGTTTAAGATTTTAAATGCTGCTAGGAATTTAAAAATGTGCGAAAAATTTACTAAACTCATTATATTTAAAGATCATATTTCTGACGAAGCGCATTTTCAACTCGGCGGCGTGCTTACAAGCAAAACTTCCGCATTTGGAGGTCGGAAAACCCGCACGTGACCGTCGAGAGGTCAATTCATCCGCAGAAAGTGAAGGTTTGGTGTGAATACGAAATGCTATGAAACTACAATATTTTTTGAAAACAAGATGTTCTTTCTGCTACCCACTTTGTTGAGACAAAGCCTTTAATACTCGATTATGCGGCAGTTAGCATGAGGAAGAAATGACTAGTGTGCTTTGTTGAACTCGCCCAAAAAGGGTGGCAGTCACTGCGCCAATCAAGAAGTAAAAGAAGATTGTTCGTTAAATATTTTTGGTATTAATCTTCATGCACGGATTTTTAATTCCGTCGGAGTTGAAATGTTTTCAATATACTTATGTGCACGTACTAGGTTGTTAAATAAGTTTCGGTTTCGTTATGAAAAACGCAGATTTATGTTTTTAAATATACTTTATTGTTCAGTACAGTCTCAATGAACATCAATACACGTGTTCCAACGAGATTCCAATTTATGAGTTCCATCCCTGAAGTGAGAATCATGAAGGGCTGCAAAATACTCTTCCATAGCTGTTATGTCCTCATCATTTGATGAAAAACGTTTTCTACGCATGCATTTTTTAGGTCTGGAAACAGATTGAAGTCGTTAGGGATGCTAAATATGATGAATACGGCGGATGCTAAATCGATTGGATCTTTAAGTCATGGATTTTAGCAATTGTCAAAATGCTCCGTTCGTTGTCCTGATGAAAAATAATTTTTTTCTTTTACAAACTTCCACGACTTTTTTCCTTCAGCTGGTCTAAAAGGTTACAATAATATTCTGAATTGATTGTTTTACAAGACTACTTGCAAATCTATCAACAAAATTCCTTTCGCATCTCACAAAACTGATGCTAAAACCTTCTCGACCGAAGAACCAGGTTCATACCACTCTCTAGTTTTTTTATTTAGGATCATGGTGACAGGCCCAAGTCTCATCCATAGTGATGAACCGATGCACAAAATCCACTTTATCTTTTGACAACGCTCTAAATGTTGCTGGCGAAGTCGCATTCGAATGTGCTTTTGTTCCATTGTAAGCGAATGCGGCGCACATTGTACACACAGCTTTCTGAAACCCAGTACTACAGTCAAAATATTGCTTACACTGCCCAATGAGATGCCTAGGGTTTCTATTAAGTTTCTTTCAGTCACTCGACGATTTTCCAATACCATGTCCTGTTTTTTCTACGATTTCTGGTGTTGTTACTGTTTTTGGATGTTCTTGACGTGGATCAACTTGAAGACTTGTACGACCACGTTTAAATTCAGCAAACCATCTTTCTACTATATTAATTAATAGCGAAAAGTTATTATACACTTTCAGCATTCATTCATAAATTTCCTATGCCTTAAACCTTCCAAAAAAAAATTCAGTCACTGCATCATATTTGATTTGTTCTATTGTAGAATATACTGTGACACGTCGACAAAAATGATAGAAACAAGATTGCTCCCACAGAGAGTGCGTGTCGTCACATTAGCGATTATGTGCGGTGTTGCCAACCATTTGCTCTTCGCAATAAATTTAATGCTTTTTTATACTCAAAATGCGAAAATTTTTAAGTTTGGTGTTTGTTTCTTTTTGTTTTTAATTTAAAGCTACCGAAACTGAGGGTTAAAAAAAACTGTATTATTAAACAAAAGAAGATTTTAGTGCTAATGCAAATTTGTTGATTCTTATAAAGTTTGATATTTTAAAACTGGAAATTTAATTTTTTGCTCCTTTTTAAGTTAATGCAAGAATATTAAATGTTCTTGTCTCAACTCTTCTTAACATTAAACATCTTTTTACACATTTTAAAAAGTGTTTGAATCTACTGAATGCGGATTAAAACCATAGAGGTATAATCGTTTCGTCCGGTCCTCAATCCTTAGTGGAACATAGGGCATCAAGAGGTGTATTCACAGTAAAAATAAGCAACAAAATACCAGAAAATGCTGACCATCAACATTTTTACAAAAAGAGTATCTTATTTTGTTACATAAGCTCAAATATAGCAAAAAAGTCGTTCTCGTAACAAAAGATTTTCTCTGAACAAAAACTCATAAATAAAATTGTATATAGCCATAACACACTTATTTAAAAAAACGTACATTTTAAATACAATTTGTCACCCATACTAAGTTTTTTAAGTAATGTAATAAAAATTTGGTATTTTAATTTCCTTAAATGGGCATTTTAGTGGGTTTTTATAAACAAAGCTAGGCAACACTGCAGTAGCGAGAGAAAGATCTGATTGCTGAAAGGAGAAAACCAATAATAACCGCAATCATGGGCAATGTGACAGATGTTAAAAATAAGTAAAACTAAATAAAGGGTGGTTAAGTTTCAAGGGCCGGTGTTGATTTTGAATAAAATACAATTTCTTTAAAGAAATTATTGTCTTTTCTCTTTATTATAATAATACTGGTATGGCTCAATTATGTATGGAACAAAATATCGGCCAAATAGCCGCTGCGGCCTCGGCGGCACACCTCCAAATTTTCGATGACGCTGAGGCATAATTGAGGTTCTATGCCGTTAATGTGCCGAATTATCTCACCCTTTGGCTCTTGAATTGTTGCTAGCTTATTGAAGTATACCTTATCTTACAAATAACCCAAAAGAAAGAAGTCCAATGATGTCAAATAACATGATCTTGGCGGCCAATTGACATCGCCGCGACATGAGATTATTCGGTCATCAAATTTTTCGCGCAAAAGAGTCATTGTTTCGTTAGCTGTGTGACAAGTGGCACCGTCCCGTTGAAATCACATATCGTCCACATCCATATCTTCCAGTTTGGGCCATAAAAAGTTCGTTATCATCTCACGATAGCGAATACTATTCACAGTAACTGCCTGACCGGCCTCATTTTGGAAAAAATACGGCCCAATGATTCCGCCGGCCCATAAACTGCGCCAAACAGTCACTCTTTGTGGGTACATTGGTTTTTCGAAAAATGCCAAATGAAATGCAGAAAAAGCTTGACGTTTAGGTGTGGTTTACATTCAACATCGGCCCTGGAAATTTAACCACCCTTTAAAACTAAGTGAATTATTGAACTAATTAAAAAAAATGTATATTTTACAAAGTTATAAACATTACATTTTAATTAGAACAGATTACAAAAATTTCATGAAGAAAGAACTAAAACTCGGAGACTAAATAACAAAAAAATGCTAAAGCAAGTTAGGAAAATGGTAATCTGGTCATACTGGTGCTAAAACGACGTTACTCATTGTCAAATTCGCTGAGAGTAAAGTAACGGTACCACGATAGGCTCCATCTCATTATTCTTTTCATCATGACACATCGATAGTAAATGACTTGTAAATAAAGATTGAAGTGGCAAATTGAAACGAAAATTCACATACGGTGATATGAAGAATATACCAAGAAAGAAAAAATATTAGGCTAGTAGCAAAGCTCTCTCTTATCGAACCGCAAAACGTATTAAACAGCCAAAAATGTTTTTCAATACACAGTAATGTTAGTTTAACCCTTAGACACATTTTCCATTTCGACTTATTTAGAAGAAGTATATGAACATGGAAAACAAACACGAATCTACAAAACAATTTTAAAGCCGATATTGGTTTATGGAGCAGAACCTCGTGCAGAAAATATCAAAACGAAACAATTGCTGCGAACTACGGAAATGCATACCCTTAGGGCCATAGCTGGAAAAACTAGTCTAGACCATATAAGACATGAGGAGATAAGAACACAGATAAGGGTGACCCACATTGTAAAATTTATAAGAATCAGAAGATGGGACACCAGAAGAAAGAAGACGACCAGGAAGACCACCAAAACGATGGGCAGAAAGTTGGATATCTACCTCAACATAAAATCAATCACAAGAATGATATGAGATTAATACATTATATTGTACAGGAATGTACAATCCATTTATGTGTAATATCTCTAAATATTAAAATGTATTTATGTATCAATGTTCAAGTTTATATGTAAACTTTAATGTAAAGGGTGGTTAAGTTTCAAGAGCCGATATTGATTTTGAATAAAATACAATTTTTTTAGGAAATTATTGTTATTTCTCTTTATTATGATAATATTGGAATGGTTCAATTACGTATGGAATAAAATATTGGGCAAATGGCCGCCGCAGCCTCGGCGGCACACCTTCATCCGATGGTCCAAATTTTCGATGACGATGAGGCATAATTGCTCTTGAATTGCATTAAATTGATCGAACAAATCACGAAGTGCGCGATATGCATTTGGATTTGAACGCCTGTTTTCATAATATGCCTGAATAACTTTAACGCGTTCCTTGATTATGTGTCTTTCCATGGTTCAAATTGAGTTAGTCTGAAATTGAAAAATGTCAAATCAAATGCTGAAATAAATTTGACGTTTAGGTGTGGTTCACATTCAATATCGGCCCTGAAAATTTAACCATTTATAATTATCTATGTATTCTAATTTTTGTATAAAGAAAAACAGGCAAAGCCTATAATAAAAGATAAAGCAGAAGAAGAAGATTTGATGTATGAAGAGATATTTATGCCGAATATATTTGTAACACATTTTAAGCCATTGTTAAGAGTATAGACAAAGAAAACACATCAGAAGTTAGCGGGTTGAAATGCTCCACAGCAATGTTTCCTATTGTTTTTTACATAGATAGACTGAGCACATACTACAACAAAAATTTAAGAATTACAAAATTTCCTATGCAGATTTACCACATGAAAAGTGTGAAAACTTTTGTTGTGTGTATATTAGGCCGGGTCGATTTGTGGGGAGGCAAAAAAATCGCCCTTTGCTCTGTGAAAATCATATTCTAGGGATCAAAATAAGAAACTTTGCCGAAGGAATCATACCTCTAAAACGAATTCTGATGTCCCCCAATTTGGGTCGAACTTTTTAGTTTCTTTTCTCATGTAAAGGCCAAAAATGGTGATATTTTGAAATGATTGTATGGGGAACTCCCCAGGGGAGTTCCAGGGGGTGTGCCACTGGCATGGGTGGATCGGCCGTCCAAAGTTAGTGGGGGTCGGTCATACATTTGGACTCGATTGGAGCACTCTAAATAGGTCAAAGTGGGATTTTTCGTTCGACCCAAATTGGGGGACATAAGAATTCGTTTTAGAGGTATGGTTCCTTCGGCAAAGTTTCTTATTTTGATCCCTAGAATACGATTTTCACAGAGCAATGAGCGATTTTTAAATCGACCCGCCCTAATATATAATATATACCTATAATTGGGGCGTACACCCTTTTTGGGTGTTTGGCCAACCTCCTCCTCCTATTTGTGGCGTGCGTCTTGATGTTGTTCCACAAATGGAGAGACCTACAGTTTCAAGCCGACTCCGAACGGCAGATATTTTTTTTGAGGATCTTTTTCATGGCAGAAATACTCTCGGAGGTTTGCTATTACCTACCGAGGGGCTACCGCTATTAGGAAACCTTTTTCTTCATTTTGGTGTTTCGCCGAGATTAGAAAATTGGGAAAATTTTACATATGAAAACAAGTAATGAATACCAAATGAGGCCCGATCTTAACTTTGTATACCTGCACACATTTTAGTAAAAGTTAATTTTCATTGGATGTTACTTTTTTGAACCAAAAAAAACTCGTAGACAATGAAAGTTATGGCATGCAACATTAGATGGAGGGACGCCAATTTAGTTTAACATCCAAAAAGTGGGCGTGGTTTTTATTCGATCTCAATAAAATCGGATATTTTTTAGCTGCATGAGAACTATCGGTATCGATAACTATGGTCTGACAGGTGAGAATGGCGAACTGGGTTCACATTTCTGTTCGGTAAGGCCTAGCAAATCATCATTAATCGTTTAACGGCAAAACAAAGCTCCCAAATTGTGGAAATTATTACAAAAACAAAAAAAAATCTGTTCGCGAAGTTTATGGACGCTAGCGGCATCATGAAATGAGAAAGGAGCTGTCGTTATGGTGAATGGTAAACGCTATTGAGCCATATTGACTGAAGTTTTGTTTCCAAAAATTAATCAGGTAAACATCCACGATATTTGGTTCCAACTATACGGCGCAACTTGCTTTACTGCGCTCTTAATTGCAATATTCAACCACCATTGACGCCATACGGACAGTTTTATTGGAAAAAATTTTCAAAAATTGGACTTATCGAGTGGATCTAGTGACGTGTAGCCGCGGCGAACATATGCCGGATATTTTATTCGAAAAATAAATGCCGTGAAATTGTTTACCAGATTATAATAAAGAAAATTAATTCCAACAAAATTGTTTTTTTGTTTTTGTATTATCGGTAAAAAACCCATTATTTATGTCGAATTTAAATTAGGTGGTTAGTAATGCCTGTACCGAATTTGGACGAGTTTCATTAAGTCGTTATTGAGATGCACGGAATTCCACAAAATTTTTCAAAATTTCAAAACTACCGCTACATGGCAGATGTGCGTAATTATTAACCGATTCCGCTCATTTTCAATACTAAACTACCTTGGACAAAGAGTACTATGAGTACCAATTTCATTGAAATATATTAATTTTTTAATTAAGTTATCGTCTGGACGGACGGACAGACTTGGCTAAATGGATAAATGGACTGCTCTAATCATTCTGAGCATTTAGGAATATCTATCTGAATTCCTTTATGTTGTTACTTACTGCATCCCTTATGTAAATAAAATTATAATACCTTTGTGCACAAGTGCGCGGGTATAAGAAAGCATTTATCAAAAAATGCCACCGAACTGTCAAAGTTATTTGAGGCAATTATTCGTTTTTGTTTTTTCCTTTTATCCACTCATCAAGGCACATACATGCACCTACATACTCGAACACATAAACATGCATGCGTGTATGAACTCGTATAGTCAAAAAGTATGCTGACCCTTAAAACACCGCCGACACATGCGCGTACAAGAATACACAGACGTTACACTAGTAGAATGTAGCAAGCGGCCACCAGAACCGATAGCAGGGAAACTGCCATATATTTATCGCCGTGGTATTCCTACTCCCGTGTTCCTGGAGTGCGCGTACGCACACATACAGCCGAATATGAGAAATTTGCATTTCGACGCATAATAGGTAAATTCCTCTCGTACAACGGAAACAAAACATATACAAACAGGCTCATAAGCAGCGGTACGCAACGCTTAAGCATCCTTAATACATACAAACATAAGGGTGTTTGAATGAGCTGTTGCTGGCAAATTAAAAAAACAAAAATATTCGCGTTTCATTCAATGCACAAGCATGGATTTACAGCAAGTACGAGCAACAGGATTCTACACACATCCTTACCAGGCAGTGAATCGGTTTGCTGTACTCACTCTGCATTTATTTGCGACTAGTTTGCGTCCAGTTCCAGTTAGAGTCAGTTTACATGCAGAGTCAGAAATTATTGTTGTTTTCAATGCAAAGGGGTAGTATTGGTAGTGCGTAATAGCAATAGCTAAACTGGGTGGTAACTACTGACCAATAACTCAGCCACCGATGGTAAATTATCAAAATAAAAAAAATTATTTTAATTAAATTATAAAAAGTAGGTAAATTTTAGAAGCCTTGAGTGATGGTAAGATTTTTTGCCCAATTTAGCCCTCTCATCAATTTCCTATTCTTAAGTAAGAAAAAATTGATCGGCAGTTAGGGCTGAATGAACCGGCCATCGATGAGATGAAAACTTATTTTGATGACTTGGAAAAATTGCGTTATTTGTTGAGCAACAAAACGTCTTATGAAATGTACACTATCCTAAAAAACGAGTATCCTAAAATTTTTTGCCGATTAGAGTATGCCTTATTTAAGTTTTCAATAATTTATTGACCCGCTCTCATTCATATGTACGCGCAACAGTGAATAGTTTGAAGAAATATTCAAAGCAAAAAAAAATAATTATTCAATTCCATAAAAATCCAAAAATAGCTTAAGCTGCACATATAGCAATGAGCCCTTAATGTTGGTTCTGTAGCAGGTTAGTCCATAAGTTCGTGCGTTTTTTAAATGTGGTTTTAAAATTAAGAAAAAATATGTCTAAAGTATTTATTAATCAATGATATATTTTTCTTCATCATTTACAATGTCTTCCCAACGTTTAGGCAAATTTTTAATTCACTGCTCAAAAACTTGTTTCTCCTTGGAGCCAAAATACACTTCGATATCTCTTTTTACAGCTTCTTTCGAGGAGTAGTTCTTGTTACTCATATGGGATTGAAGTCCACGGAAAAGGTGATAATCACAAGGTGCAATATCCGGAGAGTATGGTGGATGCGGCATTAGCTCCCATCCGAGGTCATTCAGCTTGCCTAATGTTTGCCTTGCGGTGTGAGGTCTTGCGTTGTCGTGGTGAAACAAAACTTTGCGTCTATTCACTAAAGACGATCGATTTTTGTTAAGTGCCTCATTCAGGTTTGATAGCTCATGGGAATAATAATCAGCAATTATCGTCTGGTTTGGTTCCAGAAGTTCATAATAAACAATACCGGCCATATCCCACCAAATAGACAGGAGAATCTTCTTGGGGTAAAGGCCATCTCTAGGGGTCGGTTCTGGTGTTTCATCTTTATCTAACCATTGGCGTTTGCGAACAGAATTATTGTAAAGGACTCATTTTTCATCGCCAGTAACGATACGGTTCAAAAAAAATTCATTTTCGAGCTGAAGGTTGGCGACGGAAAGTCTCTGCGGAACCCATTTTCCCAGCTTTGAAACCTTTCCCAACTGAACCAGGTGTCTGTTAACTGTTCCATGCGATGAATTTAACCTCTGAGCTATCATATCGAGTGTCAGATTTGGCTCAGCAAGCGACGAGTTCGAGCACGGCGTCGGAGTTAAAGACTTTAGGACGACCAGCGCGCGGGGCATCCTCCACGTCGCAGTTACCACTTCGGAATTTTGAAAACCACTTTTGCGCAGTCCTTACACTCACGGTAACAATGTTTATTTCTGCAGCAGCAGTTGTTACATTTTTACCACTTGTATACAAAAAAATACAAAATATGTCTTATACGCGTTCGAAATCCCATTTTATTTTTTAACACGTGCTTCTATCCGCGATTAAAATCACTTGCTGAATGCATAATATATCAAAGAAAATATAAATAGTTCCGTTATGTTCCGCGAATAATTTTTTGTATGCAAAAATCGCACAAAAGCGAAATTATGGGTAAAATACGCACGAACTTATGGACTGACCTGATATATGGAAATTTACTGTAAGCTGATAATTAATACTTAGTCGGGTATCCTTTTTGTTTAAGGACCTCCTTTAAACGATTTGGCATATTTTAGCGGTATAATTAGATGAAATTTGAGTCAACCCCCCTGGGTCGTATATTTTTAAACTCAGCAGCTGTCGAAATCGTGCGCTTGCGGGTAACGCGATTTAATTAATCTGATGAATTACCTATGAAAAAAAATAATTCGAAATACTGGACTAAGAATTAACACAGATAAAATGAAGTTTATGGCCCGATCCAGCTCCGGTTTAAGGCATGATGACCTACTGATCGGAGACTATGCACTCGAGAATGTACATTAACTTACCTATCTGGATATCAAAGTATCGGCTAATAAGAACACAACATTGACAACAAATGATAGAGTTTTAGGAACAAATAAGTCTTACTTTTCTAATTTGAAGCTGCTTACGTCTAAATTAAGAATATACAAAACTTTGATCCGCCTCGTGCTTATCTATGGTTCCGAACTATGGACGCTAAGCTAATGCTATTTGAAAGAAAAATATTGTGAAAAATATATAGGCCTGTAAGACTGCAAGATAGAAACAAATGGCGCAAGAATTCACAATCATTCTCCATGGAATGTGATACTAAGAAAAAGAAGAAGAATTTTCCATGGAGTTGATGTCCGGCGACTGGATAGAGGTATGAAGTACTTTGAGGGATAATTATAAAGAACCAATTTTTGAATTAACGGCAACTTATGCCTCGGCAACTTATGTCTACAAAATATGCTGCCCTTATGCACTACCTTTCAAATTATCTTTCAAAATATCCAAATATCACTTCTTTTTGAAGATTAAATTTTCCTTCAATTTTCTAACTTCACGTGCCCCCATACTTATCCACACCATAGCACTACCATTGCCGTGGTTAACTGCTGGTCTTAAGTTCTGAGGTTGGCGTTCTTCATTTGATTTTCGCCATACTTTTATGCGTTCATCAGTTCTTGCTTACTGTATGTATTAGCCATGTTTGCAGAGCTCAGGAGCTGCCTCTCTAACAGTTTTCGATGCCGTCAAGCCGGGGTTAGCCTTTATTTTTCGCACGATAATATGCTGCTCTGTCCCACTCTCTTTTACCAGGTTGCTTTAAGAGATATTCTCTTCCCTTCCCCCTTCCCCTCAAATTTTAAACTCGCAGAACTTCGAATATCAATTACGCTTTATTTTCTAAGGTTGATTTCCTCTTCTTTCATTTGCTTTTAATTTCGAAATGCCAGTAAAACGGAATGATGGAAAGCTATTGCTGTGAATGCGCGACAGAGTTTTATCTATTTGTCATTTATTCCATCCTTCACTGTACTCTCTCCTAACGGTCACCTCTTTTAAACTGACACCTCCCATATACGGACACTTTCTTCAGTCCCTTAGGTGTTCCCTTAAAAGAGAGTACACTGTACAAGGCTATGAAATAATAAAACCGGATATTAATGACTCTCACTGTATATGTATAAGTAGATAGAAATACAGAAAATATTGCAATTTTTGAACATAACATAAAAAGTTAGTAACAAAAAAAATTATAAAACAACAAACATAGTAAGTTAAAGTAAAACAAAAATAGCGAGCAACAAAGATAATATCTTTTCTTTTTTATCTCTATTAAATTGTCAACAAAAGTACGTTTGTAAAATATCCCAAACCAAAGAGATCAAAATTCAAATTCAATTTAGTTATCTGCGCTTTGAAAGAGAAGTATAAAATACCAACAACCACACTGCCATAGAATTATTCCAGTTTAATTATGTATATTTTTATATGTGTGTTAATTAATTAATTCTTATTTGAATATAAACTCATGCAAAATATGTAAATCGTGACATTAATGCGAAAACGAAGTGTTTTCGTCAGTTATTTTTGGAGCCTTATTTCTGTCAGCTCGTCTTTTCCTCTATCAGCTGTTCATCTGCCCATGGATTGTCAATACTACCAAGTACTCAAGCGAGTATAGGTAGATCACACGAAAATAGGTAGTTTCACATCTAATCATCATCGGTGGTCTAAACAACGACTGATTAGAACACTGATTGTATTCAACTCACCTCACCTTACACATTGTACACATTAATTTCATTCTCTCTCTTTTTTTGCCAATTCTCCCATGACATAACAACCAAAACTATTCTCACAATTTTGCTTCGGATGAGCAAACCTTGTAATCTATCATCCTATAAGGCACTCTGTACTATGTTGTTGAGAAATTGACCACCTACTTTGGTTCTGATCTCGGCTAAGCTGTGAGTGCTGCTTTAGATAAATTTTTATGTGGAGACTTTTGTGGTGCTATTGTGAATGCTGGTTAGTGACTTTGCTAACTTATTCTTGTACATATATATGATTCGCAGGTCTTCCGGTACTCAGTGAATGTAAGCTCTTTTATATGCATTGGTTGCTTATTTGAATACTTCACATTTTTAGTGTGACGATACTTCCTTAGGCGCTTCATAATGCATATACTAATTTCACTGGTAAAAATAACTAAAAAATAAAGTAAGTATAAACTGGTGTTGGTAGACAAAATTGAAGGTGAATAAATTTAAAGAAATGTTTATTAATGAAAATATGTGTGTTAATAAGCGATTCCTTTAAAAAAGTGCATCATGGATGGGGGATAGCGAAGTAGCTACCCATGATTTTTGGGCAGAACGTGTGGAATAACTTTACGGCTAATGGAAAAATCTATAGGGTGTTTTTTCAAGATCTTACGATTTAAAATGATAATACAAAGTCATAGTCGTGGCTTCGAGTTACATGGTCCAATCGATCGGTCCAATAAATTGACTGTCAAGCGCGCTGTATGGCAAGTTACGCCGTCTAGTTGGAACGCGGTTAGGTTAGGTTAAATGGCTGCCCTTATAAGGAGCCCACTTGGACAAACATTTAAAATTTCTCGCTTATGATACTATATACGGGGAGGGGAGGGTACAAGGAGAAAGGAGAGGGACCAGACTGGTGCAAAATAGGAAGAAGAGGCTTGGATTAGAGAAGGACGACTAACAGTGGCGATTTGCGTTTGTATTAGCCGCTTCAAGCTACTGATGAATTTCACCAACTGCGTGAAAAACCCGCAACATCCGCAGGTGTAGCGATAACGTGAGAGCCCAGATGCTGAGACGACGAGAGCAAGGCAACTGAGAAGACGATGCTGAGCTCGTCATGCAGACAGCTTCTGCAGAAAGGGCTTGAATCAATCCCAAGCCTCACGGCATGGACACCTAACGGACAATGTCCGGTAAGGATACCTAGCAAATTCGATAGCCCCATTTTTGTTTTCTTTAAAAGCTCTCTCGAGCACTCCTGATCTACCCGCGGCCAGAAGGATATCTCTGAGTTGACGCGAAGCCCATCTTTTCAGTAGCAGAACTCCAATTCTCTCATATTGTGATGAAGCCGTCTCAAGGGTGCCCTGTCTAGCCAACTCATCAGCTCAGCAGTTTTTATCTATGCCGCTGTTACCGGGAACCCAAATGAGCCTAATATTGCAGTATTCCGATGCAATCGATAGGGAAGTCAAGCATTCCCCAAGACCCTAATTGCCGCTTGGCTGTCGGAGTAGATATTTACCTCCTTTTAAGTAATTATTCAGGCTACTTCCTCTTAGAAAAACAGTGGTCCGGAAGCCTAATTTTCAGCTTGATGAGGAGCTCCTCACAGAATACTCCCCCATCAACTCTTCCGTTCAACTTCGACCCCCTGCCTTCCAAATGTCACACCCCGCCCACTCTTCCCTTGAAAGAATATGAATGGAAAAAATTCCATATGTTGGAGCCAAATGTCGTGGATGTTTAGCTAATTAATTTTTGGAAACACAAATTCAGTTGGCATGGCTCGATAGCGCTCTCTAATCCTTGTAACGGCAGTTGCTTCCTCATTTCGAAAGAAATAAGGACCGATGATGCCCCAGTGTTCTATTTACTTCGCAAACAGATTTATTTTTTTCAAAGCTTTTCGATTCAAGATGAGTTGCCAAACCTTACTGAACAAAAATGTCAACACGATTATCGATATCGATAGTTCTCATGCAGGTAAAAAAACACCCGATATTTAGAGATGACCGGTGACAAGTGAAGCTAGAAACAAATTCAAACCTTTTATGGCTGCCAAAATCTAATTGAGTGCGTGTGACCAGCAAAGTCGAAACACTCAATTTAAAACTTAATTGCCATTTGATATGGTAGCTCAACTTTCAACTCCGGCAATAATGTAGTTCAGATAGTATTTTTACTAACGGACCCAGTACACCAAAAGTGCTGGACGCGTTTTTTTCACACCTAATTATGATACTAATTTATTGACTGTCCCTTGGAGCTACCATCTTTTAGTCAACGCATTAACGCGTTGATTTTTCGTGTGAAAATCATAAATTTTTTAAATTTACATATGCAAGTAAAAGTGGTCTAAAGATGTGGTCTAGGTGTCACCTCTACTTGGCATTTTCAGGTATAGAACTATGCAATGACAGAGTAGAAAATTTAAAGCACATGATTTCTCTCTCTTCCTCAAAATTCCTCTTAGTTGTAGACCTGAAAGTTGCGATAAAAGCTCAAGACATGTTCGGGCCAATTTCTAGTGTGAACTGATGTCAATTTCTCCATGTAATTGCCTTCTACTGAAAAATTAGAAGGCTGACGAATGTGAATGTAAAAAGTAAGGGTATGAGACGGCCTTTGATAGATGAAGGTCACATAGCAAAGTTCCCTTGTGGCTCTTGAATTCAATGGAATTATTTATTTAATTTTATAAAATAGCAACTTGATAATTACATAAATTTTTAATACAACGCAAAGGACTACAGCGATTTCGAATGCGTGTAATCGCATGCGTCTAAACTCATGCATATTTGAGCAAAAAATATATCAAGGAGATGGGGTCTTTTAAACACTCTAGGGGATTAATAGGGTTAAAATAAAGCTGTCTTTGGGTCTCGAGATTCGGATAGGACGGCAAGAGACGACAATTATATATAATTGGCGCTTACACCCTTTTTGGGTGTTTAGCTGAGCTCCTCCTCCTATTTGTGGCGTGCGTCTTGATGTTTCAAGCCAACTCCGAACGGCAGATATTTTTATGAGGAGCTTTTTCATTGCAGAAATACTCTCTCGGAGGTTAACCATTGCCTGCCGAGTGGCGGCCACTATTAAAAAAAACCGTTTTCTTCATTTTTGGTCTTTCACCTACGTTCTCTCTCTCTCACGCACAAACACATTCGGCTACGGTAGCCGCCGGTCAAAAGAAGACAATTGGCAATGGCTAATTGGGAAGTTAGAAAATATGCACCTGCTGGCTGAAGCAGATGAGAGTTCATTATTATTGCGTAGCCAAAGCTATTGCGTTTGGCCAAGACGAGACCGAGTATATGGCATAAAGTGACACAAAATCAATCATCCGAATAACTTGAAGAACTTTTTTACAAAAAAAAAATGGTTTTGAGTGATGGAAATCTTTATTTTGTCCTTTAGGCGCTCCATTACTTGTCTGTTTCTCTATTACAGCTGTTTAGTTCACATGTGCAATTATGATTTATTTGGTTTTATTTTACCTTCTTCACTTTACTTACTTACTGTATTTTAATAACACACAGGTAACAAATTTCTTTCTTTGATTGAGGTGCTTCTAATTTATTTGTATGCAATAAATGACCATGGCAATTTCGCGGGCTTCATACATTCGCCCATCATTTTTTTTCATTCGATTTTCAATTTTAAACTTTTTTTGTTATATTGGTATATAATAGCAACAGCAGTCATTTTGCATTTTTAGTTTTAGTTTAGTAGAGAAATAATAATATATTACTCGGTTCATGCCCAATCTGCTACATAAATGGAATTGAAGAGAGTCTCGAAGCTCACACCCTTTAAGGCAGTAAATTAAAAAAGGTGAGAAAATCAAAGGTACTCAAAATTCGGGTTGATTTTTCAATTTTTTTTTTTTGCTGACAGTCTTGTGGATTTTCCCCGCATAAAAAAATTCAAGTATTCATTATATGGAAGAATTGCATAACAACGTAAATAAATTTAGTAAAAAAGTTATTCAAAAACAAAAAAACAGAATTGGGTGTTTGATTTTGTGCCAGCTTATATAAATATGTTTAAGATGAACACAAGAAATTGCACACTTTTTAGGCCAAAAACAGCACCACAATCATGGTTCGGGCCAAAGTGATACCAGATGGAGTTCGTTCAAAAAAAAAAATGCATTGTATGCGGATGGAGGATTACTTTGAAGTTACAAAAAAACCAAAATACAAATTGATGCTGTTGAATAATTTACTTACATATGTATACCTATTTCCGGAATAATAAGTATTCACTTTTTTTTAACAAACCTCCGATAACTTGTTTTTACACTTTTCTATGATCGAAACTCATTTACTTAATCGATGGCCGATAAGCGCAAAGTGATTGAAGTTGTACACAATGCAAAAGTAACTTAATCAATCTAAAAAGCATACTGTGTAAAGCTATCGACACTTGCTATTGTATTTTTCCTTTCAACTACAAAGAAAAGCTCAATAAATGTTTCCTTATTTACTAAATAATCAAAATGTTCACCCAATCCAAGCGGCGAGAAAGAAAAAAAGTTGGCAGGGAAAATGAAAACATTTTCTTGCGTGTCGTTGACAAGTGTATATAAAATGCATTACATCTATATATGTGTGTGTACTGGCAATTGCTGGCAAAATAATAGCAACGCATTCTGAGGAAAATCGAAAGAGTAAATATGAAAGGTTTTCTAAAAAACGCGCTTCAGGCTTCACTATACGGGAGATATCGAGATATCGACGTTGAGGGTTGTTCAGCAACACCTCGAGCTACAAAAACAATATTCTTAACAAAAAAACCTCTATTCTGAGTAAACATTTGAAAACAACCCATCAGAAATGAGTTTCTCGTACCAGAAACTCTATTTTTCTAAAAATAGTTTCCAAAAACTTGACCTAGCTAAGCAGTAAGTAGTGTGCCAGAATTCAGTTAATGATATCTTTCTTATCTGCGCTAAACTCAAAAAAAAGCCAAGTATTATTCGCACCTAAAACTGTCACTTGCAATTTGTTTCACCCAATTCCGATTTTGGCAGTCGCACTGTGTGATTGGCACTACAATTTTTTTGACAGCAACTGTATATGTGGGTCATACCAATAAATGTTGGTTATCACTCATCACAAACACAAGTACTGAATACCCGCTGTTCTTCAAACGTGAAAGTGCGCATATGGACAAAGTCACCTCATCATCGGTACGGCTGTACAAAGGGTACACAAACTTAGTACTGTCTGATGAATGGTCTGACCTGTTTGTCACACATCTCCTGCTAAGTGGATGAGATCGCGATGTGATATTGCAGAACAATTAAAAATAGCTGGGACAATAGTTGACAATAGCTCTGGCTACTTGAACAGCTGTCGGAGTCATCGAAAAGTTGTAAAGTATTAACTCCTGATTTTTGCTTACTCGAAAAGTTTCAATTTTGTTGTTTATTGCATACTAGTGCTCGGAATGCTTTGCTATGTATTTTCAAAATTTTTGGTTTTGTTTTACTGTTTATGTTTTGTGGAAACACGCATTGTATTTGCTTATGTTTTCAAACCATTGACGCGCTTCGGCCATTTTATATATAATCAATTCTTTTAAAGGCTATACTGGCCACTCCAACTGTGAGAATTCACGCGGCCGCTCCATTCATACAGTTAAAAGGACTGCTATTCCGGCGCAAGTTTCAACAAACGAAATTGCATTTTGTTTTACGAGAGCATACAAAGTGAGTTTGACCTAAAGCTGTATTAAATTTTATGTATGCTTGTTTTTTTCAACCATGGGACTGCGTGCTTCGATGGAAAAGCGAGAGTTAATTTTGGGTCATTTCAAAAACGGAATGTGGCATCGTAAAATAGCCGAACTTGTACAGTTCGTCAACTGTTCAGCACATTATTGAATGCCTTATGCATGAAAATCGTGTGGTAAATAAGAGACGACAGGCTCCAAGTAAAACTTTCACAGAGAAAGAGTGTCAGTGGTTAGTGCGCCAAGTGAAGCAAAATCCAACATCACGCGCTCCAAAGTTAACTGAAATGGCCAAAAAGGATTTAGGTAAGACTCGATATCCAGAAACTGTTTGAAGAGTACTGAGGGAAGCAAATTTAAATGGTAGAATAGCCCGTAATTTACCTTTCGTAAGTGCAAGGGATTAGAAGTAAAAGATTGCAGTTTTTGGACTAGATGGGCAGACGTTTTATTTGGTTCGAGGCCAATACGAAGCTCAAACTCCAAATTTGCGAGCTACCATAAAACACGGTGGTGGTGGCAACGTTATGGTTTGGACATGCAAATATGCAATATGTTTATTTAAACTTCTGCAAGAATATTTGTTTCAAAGCGCTAGAAAATTATTTACAAATTGAAGATGACTTTCGCTTTTATGAAGATAATGACCCTAACCATACGTGGTAAGTAATACAATCGCCAGATTTTAACGAAAATTCAAATTGATTGGGCAGTCTTCATTATTTTTGTGTAAAACCATTCATAACATTTATTTTTTAAAGATAATCCCTTTCAAATGTTGGCCACAACTGCGCCGTAATTCGGTCTTCCTTAAACACCAATTTTGCATGACTCACTAGAAGACTTTAGTACTGTTGTCTTTCAATACTTGAATCGAAGCTGGTTTATCCACAAAGCATATAGGCTTTGCATGCCCCCACAAATAAAAGTCCAAAGGTGTGATATCACACAATCCTGGTGACCAATCCACTGGTCCGAGACGAGAGATAAATTGCCCAACGAAACGACGACGCAGTAAATCCATTGTTTCACGGGATGTATGGTAAGTAGCGCCATCTTGTTAATACCAAATGTTGTGGAGAACACGGGCTACCATCTCCGACATCCGGCATCAAAAAGTCGTTTATCATGGCTCGATAGCGTTCGTCATTCTCTATTACATTGGCGCCAGCCTCATTTTTGAAGAAATATGGGCCGATGATTGCTCCTGCCCCTGGGCTGCACCAACCGGTTGTTTACAATGGATATAATGGCTTTTCTTGAATGGCTCGGGTTGCTCTTCAGCCCAAGTACGGCAATTTTGCTCATTTACCACTAAACCAAAACTAGGCCTCATCGGTGCACAGCGTAAATTGTTCTGAGCGCGCGGTTTTTGTAATACAATTTTATGATTTATAAACGTTGTTGAAATGTAAGTCTTTCCATGATGAAATGTCAATGAATACTGAAAAAAATTATTTAATTTCCCAGTAGTCATGCGTGATCTGTTACAAAAAACCTATTGGAAAAAGTATCTCCGATGTGGTGACCTTTTACAAGAAAATATGAAATGAAACGAAACAAAATAAATAAAATATCTGCTTACTCTGTTTTTCCATTTTCGCAAAATATTATGAAGTATAGAACACTTTACAAAATAAACATGTATGGTATATATCAAATAAGCTGTGGGTGACGGTATCTCTTACCCCACATCTACACCTTATACTAGATGTGCCTTAATATCAGTCAAGTTTCTGTTTTGACTTTGTCCAGTGGGCACCTTGCGGTTTCATGAGCACCTGGCAGTCTTAACATTCCAGTTTCAAAATTACAACGAGCAAATCAGGTCGTTGTATTCTCGGCCGCAAATGGGCAGAAATCGGTTACCAAACCTGAAAAATCTACCATCCTTGAAACTACAAAATCACAGCTGATGTGAAGCTAGCGATAGCAAGACGTTCGGTAAGACAGACATGTTTAAACAGTGCAATTCGCGGTCTGCACCGAATTTTTCTGTTTGAACAGAGCTTTCTTAACATAATCTATAGAAGATGTAGACGTCGGTTTACGTTTCTTTTTTTCATATCTACATTTTTAGGATCCTGTGATTGAATGAAAAGTTGAATATTCACATTATATTGTAGTAAAACGCCTCCCAAAAAATTTCAAGTGTTTCGAGTGAATGCTTCTTGCCGCTGCCCCACCCTTTCAAAAACAACCTATTTCCGATCATTTGCTTAATCTACAGTCTGAACAGCTCTTTAAGATGACATTTATTCAGTAAATTACTGTATCTGTGCCTGCGTTTGTTCTGTCATCTCAGCAGCGCGCTGGGACGCCTTATATTGGACGTTTTGTTGTCGTTGATTATCCGCTTGTTCCGGTATTTCGGTAATTCTCGAACTGGCCTGCCACTGAACTTATTCCTCGCGCCCTACCTGTAATTGATTCGGCGTCTTAGCTGGACACTATATGATAAGCATGTTGTAGATGTCGGTGATTCGTCTGCTCCGGTGTTACGGCGAACATAACTATTGGTATTTTTAGCATAAACTTACATATAACGTTTTCACTTATGAGCTTTATTTGTTCTTTTTTCAGTAAGTTGAAATATTATTCTCTTCCGAATGATGGAGTTAATCGTGAAAATTTTCGTCCGATGATTTATTATTGTACAATTTTCGATGTGGATTATTGAGACAGGATTGCATTGATCAGCTTACTTCGACTTTTGGCTTGAAGTGCTGCACTTAGCCACTCTGAAACGCTGGTATAACGAGTTCCAATGTAGCCGCTGATCTTTTCAGGATAAATTTTTTAAAAGCCGCCCAAACACGGTTGTTATGCCAGAAACAGTCAATGCTGTGTGTAAATTGATAACGCAAGATCGTCATGTGGCAACCGCGAGATAGCGACATCCTTGGGCATTAGTGAGCTCAGCACATATTCAATATTGTATGAACATTTGGTTTCGTTGGTTACCGCACAGTTTGAAAATTATCCAAAAAAGAACTTGTGTCGATTGGTTTAAAAAATGTTGAAGAAATTCAGCTGCGGGGTTCAAAGCATGTCTATGACGAAAATGGGTGACGAATCTGGGATCTATGCATATGAGCTGGGAACAAAACAGCATAGACGGCATGGGTGTTTCAAGATGAGCTTAATTTAAAGAAAGTGGTTCGCGAAAGAAACATCTCAAAGCAAATGGTCGCCCTCTTTTCGAAAAATCTGTTCATGTCGCAACTGTACCACTAGGAAAACTTAAATCAGTCAATTCTGGGTGGTACGCAACCATTTGTGTGCCAGAAGTTTTGGGCGAATCAAGAAGAACCAACCGCCGAGGACGAATCTTCCTTCACCAAGACAATGCAAGCTCTCGCGTCTCGGTCTATATAAGAGAATTCTTCAGCAATCAAAATAACGAATTAATGGGTCAACCATCTTACTAACGTGATTTTGCGCCTAGGGATTTCCTTTCGTTCCAAATAAAATGCGAGATCAACGCTTTTCAACGATTGAAAAAGCTGTTAAAGCATTTAAAAAGCTCGTTTTAAAGGTATTCACTTCTGAGTGGCAGAAGTGCTCTGAGAATTTGTTCAAGCGAATGCAGAGGTGTGTTGGCTTTCACGGAAAATATTTTGAAAAACAATAAAGTAAATAATAATAAAAAATAAAAATAAAAAGGAATTATAAAAATAAAGGGGTGTGTTGGCTTTCACGGAAAATATTTTGAAAAACAATAAAGTAAATAATAATAAAAAATAAAAATAAAAAGGAATTATAAAAATAAAGGGTCCGCCATATAACTTTACGGAATTAAAAATGCTATAAAAAAGAAACTACTCAATATTTTTCCAAACTGTTTTTTTTATTTTGAAGTACAATCCTTCCGGTTAATGATGGAACACAACTTCATTCATATGGCTGCCTCGGCTTTGCACGGCGTCATACCAAGGTCTTTACGCAAAATTCGTCTCAATGATGTCTCCGAAATGCCAAATTGTTGAGAACGACGGTGAACTGATGTTCCTGGTGATTCACGAACACTCTCGGCCACAGCAGCAATATTTTCGGGTGTACGCAACCAAGTTTCTCTTACTTTTTTCGCAAAGTAACGCACATACGCTTCATTCGGTGCTTTTCTTCTTCCCATTGCCGTACGTAACTTTCGTACACATTCTGCAACATTACCATAATTTTCAAAGTATTGTCGCAATATTTCCCAGAGTTCTTTGAGCGTATACACAACCATTTTCGTTCAGCGGAAAAATAAAACTAATTTTCTGTCAAATCAGATGACAGCTAAGTGTTACCATTCTTCAAATAATACCTTGTTCAAATCCGTAACGATAGATGGCGGGCCCTGTACATCCAACAAAACACAAACGAGCAGGCCTAAATAGTAGTTGTGCGAGTAGTAGGAAAGCAACAGAAGCGAGAGCAGTAGCGGTAGCTAGAACACATGCGAATAAATTCGCAAGTAGCGCTTCGGCCGTCTCCAAGTTTTACTACTCCAACTACAGAGAGCGCTTAAAATATGTTTGACTATTCCTCTAAGTTATTACGTAGCAGTAACGAAACGTAGATTGGAGCTGAGAAAACAGTAGATCGCGTGTTTTGTATGATACTACCTGCTCTTCTGTTCAAGTTCAGAGCAGAACCGAGAGCACAAATTAGAACTACGAATTAGCGGAAATAACTACTAGATAAACTCTCACATCGCAATCAATAGAAATACTAAAAAACTATTATGAATTTCCAATGCACTTCTGTACTTACATACATACGTTCATATGTATGTAAGCATGCACTTATATATGTACATGTATAAAAAAAGTAGCCTTGTGCTACGCGACATTTTAAAGTGATGTCATTATTGTCATGTCTCAAGTGATTTTTCGTGGTAAATTTCAACTATCAAAATAATTAATTTTCGCACACTTCCTAACACACCAAACACCTGAAACTTTACGCTTTCCCTGTTCATATTTTGCTATTTTGAAGTTAACACATTGCCCCCCGTTCATGTGTGTGTGTGTGTGCACTTCGCTTAAGCGCGTCTAATAAATTTAATTGTCATTTAATTTTTTTTGCATTTTGCTTGAATTTTACTCTATTTGAGTTTAGCACATTTCTATCACTGCTCGACGCGCTTATCTAAAGTCAAAACAATTTTGAAATTTTTTTTCCGTCGAGCCCATCATTGCCGTCAAGCATGCCAAGTCGTAATTAGCGAATACAAACTAATTTGCTCCTTGGGACAGCAAAAGGATAGTGAAAGTGGGCACTCATATACATGCACATGCATACTTATTAAGGTGGAGACGCACACACACATGCATAGTTTCATATGTTTTAGTTCATATGTGTAAGTGTACGCGCCACCCACTTATGAAAGTAATTAACAATTTTTATTTCGCTTGTATTTTATGTTGTGAACAATTATGCTAATTTGTTAAACGAATTGCTCCTTACGCACACATTTGACGCTATGCACACACACACCACACACACACACACACATCACCGTAAAAGCATGTGTTTGGCCCACTTTTCTAGCTCAGCTAATTTAGTCTGCACCACTCACAACTTTTAGTTAGCAACTTAACTTTTATTATCCCAAAATGCTAATCACTTTTCGTGCATTCAGCTCTGCGTCTGCTTGCCAGCCCTATTCGACTTCGGCTAGCCATTTCCCAATGTATTTCCACTTCATTCTTATTTTAATTTATATTTTATTTTTTGCTTTCCATCTTCCAGCCATATTCATTTCGCTTACTTCTCCCGCTACCTCTCCCACTCCCTCCGCCACTTTCATTTGTTTTTGGCTCATTCTAAAAACAGTCAACCAACTCAGTAGGGCATTTATATCTACTTATATGTGTGTGTATTACGTGTGTAAGTGTGTGCGCGCCTTCATTTGACCACATCGTCGTCCAATTAAGTGCAAAGTCATTTAATTATTGTAATTTGCCTTCGTAAAATTTTGGTTGGTCTTATTTATGTGTGTTGTATCCGTATGTGTGCGTGTGTGCCCCATTTTAACTTCACCACATTTATCGCATATTAACGATTTGCTCACGATTGCGCTGAAATTAGGTTTGCACGCGTTATCCTGCGGGGCAGCGCACCATATGTTCGGTCTCTGCCTTTTAATTTGTTTGTTTATTTGTTAGCAGTCACTTTGACTGGCAGTGCGACTGACACGCCACAGTGCGCCACACCTTATTTGTGAGTTTATTGCTTCAGAAGCCACTACTGTCCGCCAGCCACCCTTTAAATTTCTCATTCTGCGGTTGCTGCAATTACGGCCATTTTTAAAAGCTCATAGCTCCTCCATTGCTTTTTTGCTATCAGTGTTGCTTGACACCCGTATTAATTTGTACGCGTGTCGCGCCATTTCAGCCATGGCCGATTGAGTGAATTTATCGTGGATTTTGAAATGTAAGGCTACCGAAATTAACCATAAGACACTTATGTCCTACACAGGACCTACAGTTTTATGCTGCCTCCGAAATTTTTCTTTTATTTGCTGTTTCGATGTTGATGTTTTGAACCCGAGCACTTCCGAATGGTAAACACATGCCAACCCATTCGGGTTATTACTATTACGAGGGAACGTGAAAGATTAAGACTTTTAATGGATTCAGAGCATTTCTCTGAGCCCAATTTTCTCCACAAATTTTAGAATTGGCCTCATTTTATTGAGCTTTATTTCCTCCTCTGGTAAAATATGTTTACCCAGGTGTTTGGCTCGCTTATGTAATCTGGTTGTAACAAACATCTTTATGAAGAGAAAAAAGATTCGAAAAGTCTCTTTCGTGATACACTGGACTTAAATGTTCTACGGAAATATTTCTCGCGAAATTTCACTCTATTGCTACGAGCATTCAGTTAAATAAATTAAAGTTTACTTACGCCAAATTTTATCTAACTAAATCGTGATCAATTTAGAGGTATCGGATTTTAAATTAAATCAAAACAACGGTAATTCAAATCGATTGGGCAATCTTTATTATTTTTTTTCAGAGCCATTCATGGCATTTATTTTTATCCCCTTCAAATGTTAGCTGCAACTGCGCCGTAATGCGGCTATTTTTGAACAACAATTTTGAATGGCTCGCGGCTGGCTGAAAGACTTCTGTCGGCATCTCGTGAATAACTTTAGTAATTTTGTCTTGCAATGTCTCAATCGAAGCTGGTTTATTCACGAAACATGTAGACTTTACATACCCCAAAAATAAAAGTCCAAAGGTGTGATATCTCACGATATCCTAAGGCCTACGATTAAAAAAAAATTAGAAAACCAAAATCTGATCTGTAAAAAGGATTGGAAAAGTACCTCCTATCTGATCACGCACAAAATGCTTTAGAGCTGTTTCTATATGAATATAGAAAACGCGGGGTGTTTAAAAAGTAAGGGGACTTTTTGCGTTCCTCAGATGTAATACACTTGAGTCAACCATTTTTCCTATCCCATTTCTGATAATCACTTTTTTTATTCCCTTGAACTCTTCCACCGATACAGTACTTCTCTCCTCCCTTTTGCTAAGATCCGTTTTTTCATAGCTTTTTTCAGTTTGGGAAAAAGGAAAAGTTGCAGAAGGCCAAACAACGAAGAGTGAGCGAGTGAATTATTCTGATGCAAAAGCCATGAATTGTGCTTGACGCTGACATATTTTTTGCATTGCTTCTCGCAAACGCCGCATAACTTTAACGTAAACCCTCTAGATGCACTAGCCACAGTAATCAAAGAAAGCAGTGAGTAAAACGCTGACATTTGATCGAACTTGGTGTGCTTTTTTCGGCCTTAGCCCTCTTTGGTTTTTTCATTGGAATGATTGCGATTTGGTTTTGACCTTGCAAACATATACCCATAATATGTTATCGGGGTGACCCTTCCAGGCAAATCACGATTACCACTGATGCCATTCAATAGCTTCTGAGTGATGCTCCGCGATCTGGTTTCGGAAAAAACTTCTCTGACACACCTCTCATGGCCAAAACATCCTCAGCAACTTGTCTAATACAAGGATTGCCTTTTATATTTTGCGTCCAATAATTAAAACACAGTAAAATAATAATAAAAATGGGTCTATATGTGTAGAATGGATCGGTGGAATAATAGGAATTTATAATCGATGGATTTCAGGATATTCTCGTTGGAAGCCATTACATATATGTGTAGAATGGATCGGTGGAATAATAGGAATTTATAATCGATGGATTTCAGGATATTCTCGTTGGAAGCCAATACACCTCTGCATTTGCCTGAATCAATTTTCAAAGTACTTTGCCACTCAGAAGTGGGTACCTCCACAACGAGCTATTTAAAGGCTTTAAAAGTGTCTTCAGGCGTCTGATATTCGTTAACAAAAGCAAACCATTAGCTCCCAAATGGGGTTTTTGAGTGTTCAAAAACTCTCTTGAGTGAGCCGATACATGAGAGGAAGAATTATTCATCTTTGCACTCCTGTTTCAATAATCCACGTTGAAAATCGTAACAAATCATCGAACTAAAATTTTGTGTCCATCTTGAGGGCGAGAAGAATTTTTCAACTCACTGAAAAAATAACCAATAAAGGTCGTAGAAAGCGTTATATAGTATGTAAGTTTATGCTAAAAAGTACCTTTACACATGGTGTTGCAAAGTCGCAAAATATAAAAGGCAATCATCGTGGTAATGATTTTCGATGATTTTGCAAAAAAATTTTCGTCACTGATGCAACGTTTTCATCTCTTGTTGTCATGTCGGTGCATTCAGAGTGAGGCTCGTTATTGGCATCTTTTCGGCCATATGGACGAATTTATATTACTTAAACCAGTAAAAAATTTTTTTACTCAGTGTGGACTCACTGTACGCTGCTGCCAACATTTCAAGTGTTTTGGAGCAGTTAACTCTATTGTTTACACAAAACTTGATGTATATTCTTTGATTCAATTTTTTCAATAGCATTTTCTTCTTATAATGAATGCTCGAAATTTTGTTTATGTGTAAAGAAGAACACCCAGCACCATAGGCAAAACATAATAATAATAAAAAATCAAAGCGTTTTTTGAGCCACTTCAAACTTGCACTTTATTAATTCAAGGAGGGACCTACAGTTTTAAGCCGATTCCGAATCGCAGCTATTTTTGGTGAGTAGCTTTTTCATGGCAGAAATTCACTCGAAGGTTTGCCATTGCCTGCCGAAGAGCGACCGCTATTGGAAAAAACTTTTTCGTCATTTTGGTGTTTCACCGAGATTCGAACCTACGTTCTCTCTGTGAATTCCGAATGACAGTCACGCACCAACCCATTCGGCTACGGCGGCGGCCATTTTGTATGTATGTATGTATGTATAAATTAAGTTGAGTTGAGTTCAGGTATTAAGTTTTTCTATCTGTGGAAGAAATTGAAGCAAAATAAAACTAATTTATTTTTCATCAGATATAAAAAATACAGACTAAAAATTACTGATTATATGTAAACTCAAACAAGAAACATGATTATTTCTAATCAGAAAAATCGCATCTCAAAAATTATCTTATCTCTTTTACAGTAAAAAATAACACTCGAAAAATGAGTTTTATTTTTGATCGAAAAATTTAAACTCAAAAATAATCATTTTTTTTATGAAAAATGTAAAACCTAGAAAATAATGATTACTTCTGATTACAAAAGTAACAAAACGAAACTTTCGTAAAAGAAGTTTTATTTTTGACCAAAAAATTTAAACTCGAAAATAATCATTATTTTTTATGAAAAATTTAAAAGTAAAAATATAATTATTATTTCTGATCAAACAAATAACAACTCAAATATCAAGTTTTTTAAGAGGGAAGGAATAACACCCGAAATATAAGTTTTATTTTTCACCAAAACAATAAAAATAAAAAATGATAATTAGATATTTTTGATGAAAAATTTGAATCTCAAAAAATAATTATTATTTACGAAGAGAAAAATAACAACTCAAAAATAATCTCGAAATATGAGTTTTATTTTGGACAAAAAATAAGTAAAAAAATTATCATTATTTTTGTTAAAAAATTAAAACTCAAAAAATATTGGTTACACAGTCCTGCGAGGTACAATTTCTAAAACGGCTACGGGTGTTTCTTGAAGGTTTTTTTGTGCTGAAAACGGTTATGACTTTGAAAAGGCTCCAGCACGTCAGGATTTTTGGCAATTTGAGGTTAAATAGTCAAAAAATGAAGATTTCGGCCATTTAAAAAATTTTTGTTTGAGCAAGGTAAAGTTTTTTTTTTAATTTTCCACAACGGCATCACAAAGTACTACTCTTCAGCTTTAAAATCCATTTTTAAAAATATTTTTGCGATTAATATGAAAAAAGTTATACTATTTTGAATTCGCCCTTTACAGGGGCGTTAGAGAGTTAGAAAGGTTGAATTTGCATATCTAAGAGTCTCCAAATCAAAATAGAATAACTTTTTTTATATTAATCGTAAAAATATTTCTAAAAAGGGACCTTCAAGCTAAGGAGTAGTACTTTGCGATGCCGTTGTGGGAAATTAAAAAAAAACGTTACCTTGCTCAAAAAAAATTGTAAAAATTGTCAAAATCTGTATTTGTGACTATTTAACCTCAAATTGCCAAAAATCCTGACTTGCTGGAGCCTTTTCAAGGTCATATTCGTTTTAAGCATAAAAAAACCTTCAAGAAACACCCATAGCCATTTTAGAAACTGTAAAAAACCGAAATTTCGCAGACCTGTGTTATTTCTGATTTTTGATTAAAAAAAAATTAAATTGACAGTATTATTGATGAAAAATAAAAATCTCAAAAATTTTTGATGATTTCTGATTTTTGATCAAAACAATAAGACTGTAAAAATTGTCATTATTTTTGATAACAAATTTAAACCAAAAAAAAAAATTATTATTTCTGATCAGACAAACAATAACTCAAAACTCAATTTTATTTGAGAGTGAAAAAATTGCACTCGAAAAATGAATTTTATTTTTATCAAAAAAATAAAAAAATTATTATTATTTTTGAAAAAAAATTTAAAACAAAAAAAACATAATGATTATTGCTGATTAGACAAATACCAACTCAAAACTCAATTTTATTTGAGAGTGAAAAAATTACACAAAACAATAAAAGTAAAAAAATTATTATTAGATATTTTTGATGAAAATTTTGAATCTCAAAAATATTGATTATTTCTGATTTTTGATCAAAACAATAAGACTCCAAAAATTGTCATTAGTTTTGATAACAAATTTAAACCAAAAAAAATAATTATTATTTCTGACCACGCAAATATGGGGGGTATGGGAAAGTGATTCGAAATCTATAGCCTCTCCTCTTCAAATGACAACCTCACCCACTGTCTTTTAGACTTGGTGCCCCCTGTTATCACGAACGAGGCAATGTCGACCGAGTAAGGGCAGGGTAACCCTAACACCCAGGCGCTGAGCAAATGCTGTCGCCCTGCGCAGGTAAAAATTCCTGCCGCAAACTTTCTGAATGGCACGTGGACTTAGGGCTGACACCCCCATTTCACGTAAAAAACAATAAGTCATGACACCTTCACAAAAGCCTCGGATAAAGTACAATCCGATCTATAGACGACCCACGCAACGTGAGGACAACGATGTAAAATTCGGTTTATGGAATGTACGCACTATGTTGCAACCTGGAAAATGGCGGAAATTGCTGACGAAATAATGCGAAATAGTTTTGATGTGTAATGTTTTGAGTGTAACGCGGCTCAGTTTCATCGGAAAATTAAAAACCAAACGACAGTATTTCAGCCTAGAATAAATATTTGGTTATCTGAAAATGGTGATATATTACAAACTGACCAAGAAATCTTAGAAAGATGGCGACAACATTTCGACAATCTTCTAAATAATAAGCATCAAGAAGAGCATTCACCTTGGGGGCCTACAGCTACAGCTGAAAACATCATCCCTCCACCAGAATTTTACGAAATTATCGTGGCCCTTGAAAAGCTTCGAAATGGAAAGGCAAGCGGCGAAGACTTTATAGCGGCTGAGCTCCTGAAAGAAGGTGGTGAGGAGTTACATAAGTACCTCCACCATTTAATAATAGACGTATGGGAAAAAGAATCCATACCACCTGATTGGCTAGGATGCATAATCTTCCCAGTACACAAAAAAGGTGATAAGAGAGTATACGATAATTATCGTGGTATCTCACAGCTTAACACGGCCTTCAAGCACTTTACAAATGTTCTCTATGAACGAATCAACGAATATGCTGAAAGAATAATTGAAGACTACCAATGCGGATTTCGTAGAGGCAAGTCAACAATCGACCAATGTTTTGTTCTTAGCCAAATGTTTGAAAAACACTTTGAATACGCGCTAAATCTTCACTGACTGTTCATTGATTTTAAGAGATAGGATCCAGCACATATTGCTTTTTCTTGGAATACCTGCCAAACTAATAAGGCTCGTTAGCGCAACGCTCACAAATACACAAGCAAAAGTGATCATCCAAGGGAAGCTCACAGAGTCGTTCCCTATTGAAACAGGTGTAAAACAAGGTGATGCCTTGTCAACAGTCATATTCAATTGATACTGCTCTTTGTCGTAAGGGAAGTCAACAAAGGTGGTACCTTGATAACTAAAACAACCCAAATATGTGCTTATGCAGATGGCATCGCTATTCTCTCAAGAAATAGGTATGACTTAAAGGAAATTTTCTCAAAAATTAACAAAATTGCGAACGATATTGGCCTTTTTTTAAACGAGGGCAAAACCAAATATCTGTTGAAATCGAGGCGGCCTGCACAGATGACAAATTTCCATGTGGGAGCCTATACTTTTGAAGCAGTGCAGCATTTTAAGTATCTAGGAGTTATGTTCGCATGTAGCGGTGATTCAACTTCCGCCATCAAGGATCGCATCAACGCCCCAAAAAAGCGTATTACGCCCAAATAAACTTGTTCAAGTCTCGACTTTTGTCTAAATCTACAAAGTTCACTATGTACAAGACTCTTACGACCAATCCTAACATATAGTTGTGATGTATGGACTCCTAAGGTTGATGATTGTGCTCAGATTGCTTGCATGGAAAGAAAAATTTTAAGAAAGATCTTTGGCCCAATAAGAATGGATGATGGTACCTATAGAATCCGATTGAACTCTGAACTGAACGATCTAACTCAGAACGAGAGCGCGTTTTGTTAAAACGCAGCGCATAAGATGGCAAGGTCATGTGATCCGTATTCCTGTTGACTGTACCGTGAAGAAAGCCTTGACAGGAAAGCTAATGAGCGTGAAGGCCAAAGGCAGACCGAGGAACCGTTGGAGAGACGCAGTGGAATACGATCTTAAGAAGCTAGGAATACGTAACTACGAAGCAACAGCTCACGATAGACCGCTTTGGAGGAGCATTTTGAAGGAAGCTTTGACGTACCCCGCGTTGTAACGCTATGAAAGAAGAAAAAGAAGAAGATCAGATGAATAATCACTCAAAACCCCATTTTATTTGAGAGTGAAAAAATGGCACTCGAAAAATTAATTTTTATTTTTGATCAAAAAATAAAAAAATTATTATTATTTCTGATGAAAAAAATAACAACTCAAAAATCGTATTTATTTTAGAATCGACAATTTATAAAAAAAATTAAAACCCAAAAAGTAATAATTGTATCTGATTTTGTATAAAAAAATAAATAATAATCATTTCTGATCAGAAAAAATAACAATTCAAAATGATCTTTATTCTTGAGTGAAAAAATAACATTGGAAAAATTAGTTATATTTCTGGTCAAAAAAATATAGCTCGATATTTGACTATATTTCCTGAACTCATATTTTCAAAACTCAAACATTTATTGTTATTACTGTTATTGTTATCGTAAATTTTACATGATAAAATATACTTTTTTTTAACAAAAACCAGGTTCCCCTATTGAGACTGTAAATATAGGTATGTTCGGGACATGTGTGCATCAAAACAAAAAAATCGAAAATCACGTATACATTATGCGCGAAATTCGAGAAGCAACTTACTTTTTGGAAAATTTCCTACTCAAACAATAATTCTGAAAATGTTGCACAGTGTAATTGGCTTGCCAATACCAATTTTCGTATGATATCTATCTACTCCCTAGATCTTGCATACATACATATGTACATATGTATGTTATTTCTTTGGTCCACAATTCAATGAAAAACTTTAAATTGAATGAATAAATTATCCGCTCAGTACCTTTCCCTCCAAATAAAAGCAAAAAATCAAATTAAAATATTTCAAGTTATTAACTTATGCGAATAAGTTTGAAAACGTCATGTCTCTTACAAATCTCAAGATAAGTGTACAGATGATACACCCAAACAAACACACACACCCATACATATAATACGAGTATACATCTACAAATTGCATAACGAAGTCTTTACTAAAGTAATTCAAATGGAAAATGTGAAACTTTTCGCAAATTACATTCCAAAAAGAAACTTTTATTTCACCTCATTTACCTTAACATGCTGAAAGCGCCAACAGCAAATGAAATAATAAATATGCTAATATTCCTTTTACTCCGTTGGTTGGCTGGCATGGGCGAAATGAGCAACACAACGCAACGCGACTCAAGGATTCCAACTAAGTAAAAAGAAAGTTGCAAGTTGTACAAGAGTGTAAAAGTCAGCGGTGACACAAAGCGAAACGCAAACCAACAAACAAATACAAATACAAGTGAATAAAAAACCAAAAAAAACAAAAAAAAGACAAGAAACGAAAGCCAATCATAATTGTTATGAAGTGGAATGTACGACAAAATTGCCTGACAGCATCACATTTCCAAATGCGCGCGGCTTATTCGGTCTGACAGCCGCCTCCTCGTTGGCAGTGCCGTGTGAGTATGCTAACTTCAACAACAACAATAGCAGCAGCAGCAGCAGCAGAAATCAAAGCAGAAATGCCAGTTGTAAAATGTTGGAACAATGCTCCCAGACCCGCCAAGCACGACGACCAGGCAACATGCTTTGCATAAACAAAAAGCTCGCAAGCAAGTTGGTGTGAGTGCGTCCAAAGCTGGAGGCAGAGGGCAGTGTAAGGAGCAAAAAACAGAGTAACAACAGATGAAATTGTTTCCAAAGTTGTTGGCGTTGGCGCTCCTGATTATGATTCTTTTTCGTCTTCAAACGAGCGGCTGTCAGCCCCGTACTCATCAAAGCTAAGTACACTCGCTGTTATTCTACCCTTCCTGTCCGCACAATAGCGTACAACGTAGATGTATGTGTGTGTGTGGCGTACAATTGGCGCAACCGCTTTGATTGCAACTGTTCGCACCAACCGCAAAGCACTCATACCCACACCCACGCTAATCCGTTGCTCTCTCTTTGCGGCCCACTCCGTTACTCGTCAGCCTGCTATGACACATTCCTCCGCCTATCTGCGTCTGTTGCGCGCCAACCGGCAACTCTGTTTGTGCCACATACAAAATAAACAACAAAGTTAATGCTAATTTTAATATTTTTCGTGACAAGAAAATCTTCAGAAAGCAAATTTGGTTTTATTTTAACTTTTTCGCATTTTAACATTTTATTTTTGCGTTTTTTGTAGCATTTAAATGGTTATTCTTCGCTCTTTTGGTGTTGCTTATCTTTCCATTTGCATTTGAATATTTTGTTATTTTTTCCCTTGCTTTATTTTTTTTGTTTTGAAAATACTTTTGTCACACTATTTGTGTTTTTGGTTTTGTTGCTTTTTAATTTGCATTTTCATGTCTTTGAGTGCTTCATCGTCAGCTGAGTGTTTTGGCATTGGTAGGCGCGCACTGAACACTGAACACGTCGGAAGGACGGTGAGAGGCGAAATATCCTTGAGCGACAACAAGTAATTTCACATGACAAATAAAATGTACAAAGTTATTTGCACACTATTCTCCGCCTTATTTGGAAGCCATGCACGAGTATGCATACTTTTATATGACAATGTGTAGGAGGTCATGTGAACATTTTTTAGAGTGAAACATTCCATATACTCGCGCGTGTATGTGCTTTGTCATTTCAGTTTTTGTGTTCACACTAGTCTGTGAAACTTTTACGCGTTAAAATTTTCACCACTCATCCATTGCAAGGCTCTTTGTGCAGCTTATCTTCTTGCACGAGTATAACATATCTAAACACATACATGTAGAATAAAAATTAAATAACAAAATATATATTTTTAATATACCACTTTTTCATAAATAGAGAAAAAAAATATAAAATAATATTTCCTAGACTCTGGACAAGTTTTTACTTTACAATTTTACCGATAGTCATTATACGTAAAAATGAAAAATGTTGGGGGCAAATAATAGACTCGAATTCATTTCAAAAGTGATCCCGTTCGCTTAACCCTAAAGTACTAATATTTGTCGATTCGACTCACAGTGTAGAGAATGCACAAGGTTTTGCCAACATCAGACTCAACGATTTGCCGGCTCTCAACAATTTGCTCACTTCATTGCCATCAGAATCATGATTGGGCGAGTGTGTGAATGCGTGTGTAATGAGCGGTATCAATTCCACTGCCGAATCGCCTATGATGTGGCAGTCGATGCTGTTCTCACAGTTTTGCTTCAATTTGCTCAATTTCAGTATGCATTTGTGATGCATTTTGCTTGACTGTCATAACCTTCTGTACATAGGTAGTTGCCAATAGAATAATTGTAATATTTACTATATCAAGCATCCCACGCTTTTAACTCTAATTTGAATTACTCTATTTGTATCTTAATTTTTGTTATAATTCTGTTCTGAGGTAGTTGACTATGACTGATCGTTCGATTTCTATTACTTCATTATAGGTCCCTTTGTCATTAAAATTTATTTTCTACTTTTTAGTTCGATTAGCAATAAAAGCGTGTTTTTTAGTTTTTTTAAACTATTTTTTATTTATTTGAACGTGAAAATAAATGCGCTCTAGCAGAAGAGGATAGCCAATTGCACCACTGATCATATCATAGGTAAAACAGACCGAAAGAATACTTCTACCATTTCGTAAAGACTCCAAATTTATTAAGACACATTTTTGAGGAATCGAATCGATTAAATTGAGCAATCCGAGAGCGAAGCGAAGAAAATTCTTTTGAATTTATTCAGGTCTATAAATATGACAAAAGTGATGCGTTCTCCATATAAACACGGCATATTCCAACTTAGATCGTACAAGTAAGTAAATTTATAGTGTATGGATCAGTAAAGTCTGACCAAAGCGCCGTATTAAGGCAAGTATAGAATATGACTTAGAAATTATACAATTTAAAGGACTCAGAAATAGGAATTTTCAATAAAGTACCACACCCAGGACCGAAACTTCATTCATAAACTTAAGGCCTCTTCCTTAAGCGTTAGCAAGTGGCGAATAGATGTAGCAATTGGTATAAATGAACATATCTTGACAGCGCTAGAATAGAACTGCCTAAAATTACATTTGTTTGTAAAATAGTGAGTTATACCAGTTTTATGAGGTATAACCATACTCGCTAGCGGCGAATCTTGCTCGATAACTCTCTTTTTCGTCAAGCGAGCCGAGCAGAGAGATAGCAAGCTGAGAAGTAGCGAATAGAAGAGGCCTTTAATTAAATAGAGAAAACAAATAACTGCCTAGAGTTAAAAAATATATCTGAAGGAATTTCCTAAAATTTAGGTGAAGGCGATTTTTATCACACCAAGTCGCTTTGTTATTGAAATTTGGAGCTTTCAAGAGTTGGAAAAATTTGAAACTGATTTAAAAAAAGTTAAATCTAGGCATATAAAATAAATTTCCACAATTGAAAACACTCGGATATATCATTAATGAAGACAATCAGTAGTAATAGACCCAGAATATTGCACTGAGGGACACCAGAAGAGACAACGGAGAATGAGAAGAAACATTATCAACCCTACAACAACTCCGCACTCACGGCAAGAAAAGTGTGACTTTACCCATTTGAAAAAATCGAGAGAAACCCGAAACTGTGCAATTTGGAGTTTGCCTTGTCAAAATTTTTTGAAAAGTGCGTTCGTAAGTCTTCTCTACTCAGGTTTAGGAGCCTACTTGACGATCTTCTAGAAAGAAGGATAATTTATTTTGCTTGCCACTGTCCGTCCCCTTGCCATACAGGCCACATTGTATGGCTTACCAAAGACTTGGTCGTTGACAACTTTCTTAATGAGGGCTTTGGTAAGTCCGAAGAAGAGTTCTGGCCGTGGAAATTGGATGCAGCGCCGCATATCGAATTATATTTGTAATGATTTGAATGAAGCATTGCCATTGATACCCTATCTTGCTCCAATAGGAGTTAAAGGAAATAAATAATAATATAATTGCCTGAAAAGAAGTCGTTCATCGTTGATGTATTTGCACAAATACAGATTTTGTAGCAATAATATAAATTAGCAGAACAAACTTAATTCCATCATAAACTTCCTTACAACAGTAATGTCATTTCCATGACTTGCTTAGAATATTTCATATTTATTTTTTATATCGTCTTTTGCATTTTTATTGCAAATTTGTTGGGAACTTTGCCAGCAGAACCATCACAATCAACAACAACATAAACGGGAATGACTAATCGTCAGACAGACAGACTGATAAAGGAATCCATATCCATCTATAGTCCGTACATATTTACACACAACTCTGCTTCTTGCATATCCTTGGTATAGAAATTTGCAGGATGTAAACTTAAACCGAGAGGAAGGCGATGAAAAGGAAGCATAACGGCCAAAAAGAAAGAAAGTCAAGGCAAGAAAATCATAAAAATGTATCCACAACGAAACTAAAAAAATATAAATTACCAAGCCACAAAATGGAGCCACAAATAGTACTTACTAACACGTAAGCAAAGCCATTTGCCGAGATGTGCACATACACATTCATGCAAATAAAATGTTGCAAAAGAAATTTGAATTTTTAAATTAGTTTTGTTACCTCATGCGGCATAGTGTGCATGTGGCTTGCTATGGTAAGACAGTGCGGTAAGGACTTACGCCTGTCGGACGTTTAGGCTGACTTCTTGACTGGACTGGATGTTTAACGACTCGTAAGGAAAATGTGTGCTGAATCTTGCGAGGAATTCGAGAACAAATTGCATGTGCAGGAAAAGAAAAAACATTAACATACATATGTATGCATGAGTATAAAAGGGAAACAAGTTTATGACGAGAACTAAGAAGAGCCAGTCTACAAGAAAATGGCTGCAGCAATCGTTGGCTGACTGGCTGGCTGCAGCTCAGAAGTGCGTGGGTTAGTGGTTGCTTACCGGCAGCCCGAAAGTAGCAAATAGGAAAATCAAACTGCGGAGAGACACTTAAATGGGGGTTGACAGTGATACGCCAATATCTGTGCACTTGTGCGTATGTATGTGTGTTGTACGCCTTACTTGCAAATGCTGCGGTTTGTTACAAATAAAAATGTAGATAAATGAAAATGTCATTACGGAATAAAAACTCAAAGTCAAAGAAAATCATGCAAAGCGTATATAGTTGAGAAAAAAAAATAACTGAAACAAGTGACAAAGCAGTGGAGGGTAAAATATTACCAATGCAGTAGAGGAGTGTGCGTACAGTAAATGTGCGGAATGTTGATTGTTAATTTTATTTTGTTATTTGTGAAAGTTGACCCCACAACAAAAATCAAAATTAATAATAATACTGATTATAAAATTATTGAAAGTCATAAAAAAGGAACTATTTTTTATCAACCTTAAGAAACAAAAACTCCAACAACACCGATTTTCCAATAAGAATGGATTAAAATAAAAATAAACTGTTCACAGAATTTTTGCTCTATTGGCGAGGCCTGTAGATGTAAAGGGTGTTTCAAAAGACGCGTCTAGATATTGTTTTAAAATAAAAAATATGAAAAATCATCATATTTTTCAATCCTTGACAGAACCACTTTCTTCAAATTTGTTCATCAACCTTTAAATTATCGACTCATTCGGACGATTATTTCCACCAAGAAAATCACGAATTTTGCGATATGTTGTTGTTTATGCAGACTGTACAGCAGCTCTTGGGCTATTCGAGAAAAAGATACTTCGGAAAATCTTCGGTCCTCTTCGTGCTAGCGATAACTGCTACCGCCGAATGCGACGAGGTGGACAAAGTGAAGCGCATAAATATTCAGCGTTTGCGTCGAGCGTATGGATGCAGAAGCTCCAAGAAAGAAGGCCTTTGGATGGCAATTTAGAAGACTACGGCGTAGAGGACGGCTATGCCTCCGATGTAAGGATCAAGTTGAGGGAACTCTATCATCGCTTGATGTAATAAATCGAACAAAGCGCGCGCAAAGCAGCAACGCCTGGCGAGACTTGTTACATTCGGCGTTAATCCCGTAACGGGTTGTTATCCTTGATTAGGTCATATAAGTAAGTAAGTAATAGTTCATTCTCCTACAAAAAACTACTAGTATATAAACCCAAGTTTGAAACTTTCAGCAAATTAAAAAAAAAATTAAAAAAATGGACACTTTTAATCAGAATATTTAGAAAATTTTAACTTTGGTATGAGAAAGTGAAAGATTCAAGTGACTTAAAAATCGCTTTGATTTTAGACAATTTTCTTTTTTACTCACGGTGTTTGGTGTTTCGAGTGTTGAGGAATCGTTATGTGGTATTTATGGGGCGTTATAGGTACCAATCCGCAGGTTTTCCCCGACACAAAGGCAAATCGACAGAAACCGCTTTATACTACCTTGTCGGGTTCATGGGAAAGAGCCTGGCAGAAAAATAGTTTACTTTGGCAGATTTTGAAGGCATTGGCCATAAAGGCTGCTCTACAAGATTTTAGAGTCGAATGTAATGTTGCTACCCTAATCGGGACCATACTTGTCAGAGGAAAGGTGACTGTCAGATTAGGTAACACAATAATAAGCAGACAGGTCGGCAGAGGTACTCCTTAGGGAGGGGTTCTCTCTCACCTCTCCTCTGGATTTTGGCAGTGAACTCTTTGTTGCTGACCCTAGCGAGAGGGGGTAGTTAAAGGCAAGTATCCCAATACGCTCATGGATAGAAAGTAGGGGACTCTGAATACCCCCCAATAAAACTGAAATAATTATCTTTAGAAGAAAACATAGACTGCCTACAGTCTCGCCTGTAATTTTCAAAGGTGTGGAGATTTCTTTGAAGGAGAATGTTAAACACTTAGACCTCATATTAGACAGGAAACTTGTGTGGAAATCTAATATTGAGAATACGGTTCAAAAGGCTAACATTACATTGCACACATGCAAAAAAGGGGTCGGAATCAAATGGGGATTAACGTCTCGTATTACACATAAGCTTTACACTACCGTAGTTTGGCCTATTTTGCTATATGGAATACTTGCGTAGTGGCCATCAACTTAAAAGGCAAGTTATATGAAACTACTAAGCAGGGTCCAAAGAACGGTGATCGAGGTGCTTGCCAATTAGCGTGCTCTAAATCTGGAAGGAAAACACGTGGCTGTTTCCTCAGCGCTTGGACTTAATAGTATAGCGCTATGGAAGACTCGACGGTTCGGCCACGTTTCTATACTACAGGGCCCGCCATCTATCGTTACGGATTTGAACTAGGTATTATTTGAAGAATGGTAACACTTAGCTGTCATCTGATTAGACAGAAAATTAGTTTTATTCGTCCGCTGAACGAAAATGGTTGTGTATACGCTCAAAGAACGCTGGAAAATATTGCGACATTACTTTGAAAATCATGGTAATGTTGCAGGAAGTGTACGAAAATTACGTACGGCTATGAGAAGAAGAAAATCACCGAATGAAGCGTATGTTCGTTACTTTGCCTCGGAGCTGCGATTTGACGCCGTTGGATTATTATCTTTGGGGTGCCATTAAAGACCAGTGTTATGCCAACAAACCAGTAACAATTGATGCACTGAAGACCAACATACGCGATGTCATAGCTCAAATACAGCCGCATACAATCGAAAATGTGTTGAAAAATTGGACCGATCGTATGGGATGGTGCATGGCTAGCCGAGGCAGCCATATGAATGAAGTTGTGTTTCATCATTAACCGGAAGAATGGTACTTCAAAATAAAAAAAACAGTTTGGAAAAATATTGAGTAGTTTCTTTTTTATAGCATTTTTAATTCCGTAAAGTTATATGGCGGACCCTATATATACTATGAGTAGCTATAACCAGGAAATAGACCACTCTTTCCCTAAACTCACCTTCGACAGGCTCTTCAAAACTAGCAACCCGTCAAGAATAGAGCGGCAAACTCAAATACCACGAAGAAGAGGGGAAATAAATTTTTACACGAATGTTTCTCAAAAGATTTCCGAAACTTCCGACTTCCGGGCTACTGGAGTGTCTACCAGGTAGATGTCTTAGCCATAAGGGAGGTAACTGTGTACTTTAACTCACACGCCGTAACAAGAACTACGATGGATACCTTCTCGGATAACCAGGCAGCGATCAAATCAATGGAGGCAGTTATACTAAGGTCAAATGTTGCTCAAGAATGCCTAGCAGCTCTAAATGATATTAGCACCGTCGTGAAGCTCAGTCTTATATGGGTTCTGGGACATAGAGAAGAACATATTGAAGAAAACTGCAAGGCTGGTGAGCTAGTCAAATAGGGTACTAAAATTCCACTGCTTGAAAAAAAGGCAATATTGAAATCCCTATGACAACTTCCAAATTAAGGATAAAAAATAATATCGTCCAGGAGGCCAGTAGGTCACTGAGATAAGAAAATACCAGTATTACAACCAGGCTAATTTGGCCACAAGTAAATAAGAAAAGGTGAAGAGCATTGCTCAACATCTCAAGAGAGAATATCTCGAAGGTCGTGGCTTGTGTCACCGGTCATTGGTTGTTAGATGGGCACTGTTCCAGGCTAGGAGTGTTTTCTCATGAATACTGCAGAAGTTGTAGAGACGAGGAAGAGGAAGAAACAGTAGAATACTTCCTTTGTAATAGCCCAGCCTTAGCTAGGAGTAGAGCAAGGTTGTTAGGAAAATACTCTTTTGACTCTCTTACGGAACTATCCGATATTGGGATAAAACTTATCCTATGGTTCATAGGATATGCGGCCGCCGTAGCCGAATGGGTTGGTGCGTGACTACCATTCAGAATTCAGAGAGAACGTAAATTCGAATCTCAGTGAAAGACCAAAATTAAGAAAAAGTTTTTTCTGTTAGCGGAAGTTTTTTCCGAGTGCATTTCTGTCATGAAAAAGCTCCTAATAAGAAATAGTTGCCGCTCGAAGACAACTTTAAACTGTAGGTCTCTCCTTTTGTGGAACAGCTTGTGGTTCCATGATGAATATACACTGAAGTTCTAGTGTTGTACAGTAGTACCACAACGGACCACACGATCTAAGTGAGTTGGCTATTCTATGTAAACCGACTGCCGCAAATGCCTAACCTAACCCAATCGTTATATGGAGAAAATGTACAAGCCCAGACAAAAATTGTCTAGAATCGCTTTGAATTTGGAGCTACTTAAAGCTTTTTAAAGATCTAAAGGCTTTTTATATTATGAAAATTCTTTCTTTAAAATTCGGGATCATTATTTAAATTGTGATTCTTGGGCCTTCCAACAGCCTTAGCTGTTGGTATGATATTTCCGTGGAAAATTTTTAGTATTTGAAATTAATTTCTGTCATTGGCAATTACTTGGATGAGTGCCAATAAAAAAAAGGAAAAATGGGGAGAAATTAAATTATAGTAAATTAGAATTAAGAAAAATTAACTGTGAATATTTTTTGTGCAATAATTTGTAGTGATTTTTAATGTGAATTATCAAAGCAAGAGTGCATCGATCAACTTATTTACTCTTCTAGCAATTAAAATCCCATAATTTACTACTATGAAACGGGTATATAACCGATCGCATGTTGGTATTCTTCATTTAAAAAAATGATTTTGTGCAAGCCATTACTTTTTTTTAAGAAAATATTGATGCTGCCCAAAAGCTGATAATTCAAGATTGAAACAACATTCGTCTCGTGCTTATTGGTTAAAAAAGTCTAAAAAGTTTTAATTGAGATGCTTTAAAAGCCATCCACAAATCTGGAACCCCTCCTTCTCAATATAAATATCAAAAAACAAAAAAAAAAAACACACACACAAAAAAAAACAATCTGAGCGCATTGAATACCCACAACCATATGCGTGTGCCAGTGCACTTTGTTTGCGAGCTGCGAAGACGTGGTTTGTTGCTGTTCATTTGCATTGGAAAATGGCGCGTTCATGTTTTTCTCGCTGTCGCTGCTTTTTTCGCGCTGTTTTTTCTGCATTCATAAAATAAACTTTGCACACAAATGAAATTGTTCCAAATGTGCTCTGAGCATTATCATTGTTATCGAGCAATGGAATTGCGTCTAATGGCTTTTGTTTTCCGTTTGCATTTTATATTTTTTTAATTTGAATTTTTATTCGTATTCCGCTCAGGTGCGAAGGATATACGCCATACTTTGACAGCTCGCAACATTATAATTTTACACACACATTCTCTCTTTCCATTCAACTTTCTTTGTCTCATTTTATGTTGGCTAATTTTTGTATTTTTTACGTGCTTAGCGTTTTTAATGTATCTCATGTTGGAGAACAAATGAGTAACATTTTTTTTAAATTTATTTTTAATGCATCTAATTTTTGAACTTTTCGTTTTTTTGTTTTTTTGAATTTTTACACTAAATCCATAAAGACTGCTTTATTATTTATAAAAAACACAAAGTTCTGCTCATTGTTCAGGCTGATCACAATTTGGTGAGTGGTTTTTGAAAGAGAAGAGAATTTTGCGCCAACTTGGATGGTTTATTTCTATACGACATAAACAAGGTGGCGCAAAAGTACCACCTTGTTGGAATATTCATAATTTTTACGAATGGCGTCGTATGCCATCTTTGACACTTGTGAACTAGACAGCTGCAGTATAGAAAAAGACAAGTAATGGAGTGCATGAAGACAAAATAAAGATTTGCATCACTTAAAATCATTTTTTTGTTTGTTTTATTACAATAGGTAAAAAAGTTATTAAAAAAAATTTAGATGATTAATTTAGAGGCACTTTGTGCATACATACATAGTATAATGAGTATCTCTGAGGCTCAGGTTGAATTCATCAAAAACATGCTTATGTATTTGTGAACGCAACCTTACTAGTCTCGAATATCAGCAAAAGAGTCAGTAGAGGAACATCCTAAGGCGGTGTGCTCTCCCATCTCCTCTGGGTTCTGGCAATAAACTTTTGCTAAAGAGGCTAGAGGAGAGAGGGCAGCAAATCGTAGCCTATGCGGATGATGATGTGATTTTAGTAAGAGGGAAATTTCCCAATACACTTTGTAAAATCACGCAAGTTGAAAATATAGTTGAAAACTGGTCAACAGAAAATAGAATAAGCATTAATCCTAGTAAAACTGAACTCATCTTATTTACTAGCAAACACAGTATTCCAGAAATAACTCCTCCGACGGTAGGTGGTACGGCACAATATCACTATATTATTATTATATTATATTAGACAAAAAACTCAGATAGAAACTCAAATCAAATATCGAAGATAGAATAAGAAGAGCGACAAGAACAATCTACTCTTACAAAAAGTTAATTGCATTAAGTTGGGGTCTTAACTCCTTTATCGTGCATAAGCTTCACAGAGCTATAGTAAGGCCGATCTTAACATGCGCTATACTATTGAGTTGGGGAAGTAGTTCGTTTTTATCGAAGACTTTTATTTGAACAAAAACAATAATTATATACATATATAAGTCAATCAATTATATATTCTCCGTTGCTGTTTACAAACTCTTCTCACCATTCGACCAATTTGTTGTGGCCGTTCCGTCAAAAATCGCCTGGTCTGGTGGCAATAAAGCTGTTATCCAAGGTAACGACCTTCATATGGTTTGACAGGGAGGGAAAAAGATGGTAATCGGTCGGTGCAAGGTCCGGAGAATGTGGCGGATGCTGAAGTATGTCCCTCTTGAGCTCTAGGAGTGGGGTTATGACAACTTGTGCAACATGAGGCCTGGCGTTGTCGTGAAGGAGTATGGTTGGACCATGTCAATCAGGTCGAATAACCTCATTCACGTAATGTAGCTGGGCAAAGTAGAGTTCCTTGTTGATCGTGGCATTATTTTCGAACATTTTCTAGTGCACCATGCCTTCCCAGTCCCACCAAACACATATCTTTGTATGAAGATGCGGCTTGGCTCTAGGCTTTGGCGTATCTCCTGGAGCCACCCACTCCTTTCTTTGCTTCATATTGATGTATAGACACCATTTCTCATCACCCGGGAATATTTTGTAAAAAAAGCACTGTTTATGGCCGCGTGTTGCTTGATAGCGAGGGAGATTCTGAGAAGAAATTTGAAGGCGTCTTTCTATGTTTATTTCGTTGAGCTCTTGAAGCACCCAGGATCTCAATTTTTTGGAAAATCCCGTTGATTGAAAGTGATTGACGACTAGTTTGACGACCTTTCTCCTTCGAATGTGATTTGAGACATTCTTCATCGAATTCAGCAGGCCTTCCGCTGCAGGAGGTATCATCCTTCCCCATATACGTCGCAAGTGTCTCGATGAAAAGCAAAGAAGAACAGATGTAAAAAATGTTGATTTTTTCCTCCTGGCTATTCCATATCTAAGCTTCAAAAATATCATCGTTTTGTAGAGCAGAAAGAGTTGCATCAAATGAATTCTTAGCCTTTGCCAAAAAGCAACCAAATCGTTGTAAAATAAAAGAAAATACGAAAACGCTATGAACTTATTCCCCAACCCAGTATATATCAAAAAGACTATGTGCAAGAGTTGACCAGTCTTTGTATCTGCGGGGCCCTTAGGACTACACCTAGAGACGCACTATATATTATACTCAATCTATTACCCATAGAGCAATTCGGCAAGCAAATAGCTGCCAAGTCAGCTTTAAGGTAAAGAGAAATCGATATACTGAGACGAACCATAAAGGGCATTCGTCAATTTTAGAGAGAGCTCTTCCTCCTACTTGTAGTGTGCGTCTTGATGTTGTTCCACAAATGGATGGACCTACAGTTTCAAGCCGACTCCGAACGGCAGATATTTTTATGAGGAGCTTTTTCATGGCAGAAATACACTCGGAGGTTTGCCATTGCCTGCCGAGGGGTGACCGCTATTAGAAAAATGTTTTTCTTAATTTTGAGATTCGAACCAACGTTCTCTCTGTGAAATCCGAATGGTAGTCACGCACCGATCCATTCGGCTACGGCGGCCGTCAGGATAACGGACTTACTGTTAACGAAAATGATATAATATAACCATCTATATGGATGGCTTTAAATTAGATAACAAAGCAGGCGGAGGGGTTTCCTCTGTTAAACTTGATGTTAACCAATCATTTTGCCACCCGATCTTTGCAGTGTATTTAAAGCGGAAGTCACGGTTGTAAGGGAGGAACTTAAAGCGATAAAAACGAGAGTATAAATTATGTCTTCATTTACCCAGACAGTCAAGCAGCTATAAAAGCCCTAGAATACAAAACACCCTCGTAACATCCTTGAAGTTTGCTCTCGCACTGCTACGGAGTTTATGATATCCGTCAAGTCGCCTCATCGTTCGCTTTTTCCTTTTGTTCAATTCTTTTATAAGGCATCGATTATAAAATTATTCTTGCGAACTATCCAAGCTCAATTTAGGTAATAGGGTTCCGTGATGTAGGTATAACAGAATTGTCCGATTTCAGTCGCAGTCTTAATGTAATCAGCATATGGTCCAACCATATCATATATAACCTCAACAACATAGCAAGAAATATATAAATATACTAGCAAACCCGGCCCGCTTCGCTGGGCAAAGACATGGTGGGTCCACGTTTTGGCATATATTTCGAGACCCTAGTCATCAATAGGTATGAAAATTACCCCACATTAAAGCACTTATCGACAGCTTTCATTTGATGCCCATATTGCACATACACAACCAAAGGTTACCCGGGCCCACGTTTTGACCTATATCTCGAGACCCCAGTCACGCAGCGGCATGAGAAATACTCTGTACTAAAGCATTCACCAACAGCTTTCAATTGATATCCATATTGTACAAACACATTCTAGGGTCCACGTGTTGGTCTCTATCTCGGGACCCTAGTCACGGAGCGGCATGAAAAATACTCTGAACTAAAGCATTCACCAACAGCTTCCATTTGATACCCATATTGTACAAACACATTCCAGGGTCCACGTGTTGGTCTCTATCTCGGGACCCTAGTCACGGAGCGGCATGAAAAATACTCTGAACTAAAGCATTCACCAACAGCTTCCATTTGATACCCATATTGTATATACACATCCGAAGGTTACCCGGGCCCACATTTTGACCTATATCTCGAGACCCCAGTCACGGAGCGGCATGAGAAATACTCTGTACTAAAGCATTCACCAACAGCTTTCAATTGATATCCATATTGCACAAACACATTCTAGGGTCCACGTGTTGGTCTCTATCTCGGGACCCTAGTCACGGAGCCGCATGAAAAATACTCTGAACTAAAGCATTCCCCAACAGCTTCCATTTGATACCCATATTGTATATACACATCCGAAGGTTACCCGGGCCCACATTTTGACCTATATCTCGAGACCCCAGTCACGGAGCGGCATGAGAAATACTCTGTACTAAAGCATTCACCAACAGCTTCCAATTGATATCCATATTGTATATACACATCCGAAGGTTACCCGGTTACCACGTTTTGACCATTTTCCCGGCAATTATTCGAATTTTTCTCACCTTTTAAACCTTCCCTAGACCTCCACGAATAATTCAAGACCAAGATAAGATAAATCCGTTCAGCCGTTCTCGAGTTTTAGCGAGACTAACGAACAGCAATTCATTTTTATATATATAGATAGATAATCGCAACAAGGTAAAGTTGGTATAATCCAACTTTGAAAATATTAAAACAACGAACTTGACAGTGAAATCCCTTCGCTGTACGGAGAAGTTTGTTCTGATTATAGTTTGAAATTCTCGTTCTTCAGATTACCATGAATTCCAATCAATGCAGGTTCAGATCATACGGTTTAGACTGTATTTCTGGACCTTTTTTTGTCAACCATAAGTTAGAAGGGAATTGAAGTAAGCGTCAATATTTATTACAAGTGCAGATTCATAAATTTCGCGATATAAAGTAGAATTTGGCAACAACAACATTAGCAGCGCTGAACACAAATCAACAAATGGCAAAAGCGATTTCGTGTAAAATTCAAATTAACCAAATATTTAATTACCCTTGAAATTTATGCAAGTCATAATCAAACAAATAAACTTTCGTATAACATAGAAAACATTACAAGGAAAGCGGCAAAGCAGAGGCGAAAAGAGCAAATGACTATTGAACGTTAATTTCATTTGGCAACGAAAAGTTGTTGCTGCCCGCAGCATAAAACACAGATACTTATTAAGTATCATGCAAATTTCCTGCTCATTAATATCAATAAAATGATTGATGGCGCGCACACAGATACTCTCACACGTACAGTAACGCATTTATAACAACCCCAATAAGACAAAAATTGTGATTGTAGATTGTGGCCGAACCCTTTTTAACGATGCACCCTCCCTCCCCTATTGCGGCTAAACGCGCGGGCTATAGAAGTGATGTGGAGTTAATAAATCCTTTGACAATTGTTACATTAATGTCAATAAGCCAACATAACAACAACAATTACAAAATCAAAAGTGTGCTTAGCGACATTTACACAGCAAAATTGGTTGTCCTTGCATAGCCGAATGATCGAGGTCCTTTTCTGTCTGTTATTATTGCACTATTTTTTATTTTTTTGTTTGTTTGTTTGTGGTGGGTTGTGGTAGAATCATACGCGTAGAAGCGCTAAAACGCCTCCGATGCTACTTTGCTGATATTAAACTGGCTACTGTTGTTGTGAATATCTGTGGATGATTGTTGTCTGTAATCGTTTATCCTGTCGTATTGTCGCACTTCACCGTCTGTTCGCATTTTCCCGACGCTTGCTGCTGTCCATTGTATTTCGTGACTTTTGTCGCTAGCTGCTAATATCATTCTTTATCGAGCCTTCGCGTACTTACAGATTTACAAAGCGCACTCAAGCATTGAATGATTCTATGAGCTCCTTACTCGAAGCTATTTCGCTTGTATTTGACATTGTGAATTCATTCGGATATGTTTTTAGGGTAATCAATCAATTTGATGTATCCGTCTGCCACCAACAACTTGTTTTATTTTATTCCATTGCGATACAATTTTATTTAGTTTTTCGAATTTTAATTTAAATGGAATTGCTGGCACAATTTAATTGATGGAATTATGAATTGCTGTGTAATAATATACAATTCGATAGTACTCCATAACCGAATTGCAAAGTGCCTGCCTATGCCCTCGATAGCCTCACGAAATCCATCTTTGAGGTCTTGAATCGACCCTGGGCTGTTGGCGTAGACCTTCTCTTTCACGTGACCGCAAAGAAAAAAGTCACAAGGTGTTAAATCACAAGATCTTGGTGGCCAATTGTGATCACCTCTTCGAGAGTTAACACGGTCCGGAAACTTTTTCCGTAAAAGATCAATGGTTTCGTTGCTTGTGTGGTACGTAGTGCCGCCTTGTTGAAAATAAACGTTGTCCAATTCAATACCATCCAATTCCGGCCATAAAAAATCGTTAATCATCCCCGATAGCGCAATACATTCAACAAAAACATCTGTTATTGGAAAACCCTTTATACAACTTTTTTCTAATGGCAGTCGCCATGAAAAAACTCTTCATAAAAAACCATCTGCCGTTCAGAGGCGGCATAAAACTGTAGGTCCCTCGATCTATGGAAAAATATGCGCACACAGACAGAAGGTGGAGCTCGGCCAAACAGCCAATAAATGGTGTAAACGCAAATTATATGAAGGTTGTTTAAGTCAAGAAAACGAATTGACTGGAATTCTGAAGAATTATTTGCCGTACCGAAGCGGCATAGAGCTGTAGGTTCCTTTGTTTGTGCGACCAAATTAAGAAGCTTAATATAACTTCAAGGTGAATCGTAAATCTCGGCCATATGCCTAACAAAAATGAACTCGGTAGTAGATATTTTTCTTTCATATAAAAAATCCGGACTTGTACTTTGTACAGTAGTACGAAAGGAAAGGCATGAAACCTCGTGATAAAATTGCCAAAATACGCCTGTAGTCACTTGAAATCACTTCAAACTTTGTTACACTAATATTCAATGGGCTATAAAATTGCTAACCTGGAAAAATTTTGGTTAAAAGTTGAAATACATACAATAAATAAAGTTTTGATAGCATTTTGAAACATTTTGTGCAAATTTTTTAATTATGCGTCTATGCTCTTTTTTAATTTTACATGTTTTTTTCTTTTATATATTTATTTCATGCCTATATATAGCCTGTTAAATCATTAAAACCCATTCAATTTTTCGTGACGATAAGCGGAGATTTCAAATAATCTATTCAGTTCAATTAAAAAAAAAAAAATAGTGGAGAGTTCATAATTTTGCTACGGGTTGTATATTGGGTGTTTTTTTCTCCCAAGGCTTTACCATCTTACCCGGCTCCGCAAGTTCGCGGAGTTCTCTAAGTGTTTCTCGAGCGACCGAGACTTCTATTTCCTTGCGGATGCCACTCTATGCTGTCAGGCGGCTTTCCATTTTCTATTCTTGATTTGCTTAAATAAGAGCTTCTCGTTGTTTTCATACACCAAGAAGCTAAAAGTTGGCTAACTGAAGGAGTGGGAAAGGTGAACGAAATTTGTATCCACCTTATGCTTCTAGGCGACTCACAAAAACTATAAATAATAAGTTTCAGTCAAGTCAGAAAAAACTGATGTTACCTGTCGTGTCCGACCGACTGTCGCAGATCCTCATGCCATTAAGAACCAGTGACTGTAGACAGCTGGTTAGACTGATGACGCACCACTTTCTATAGGCAAAGCACATGGAAAAGGTGGATATCTCAGACAGTGCACCCTGACCAGCATGTGGAGAGGAGAATGAGATGGCAGACAACTTTTTGTGCGTCTGCCCGGCCTTCGCTCCAATCAGGCTTGAGGTCTTTGGCACTGATGTTTTTCGAAGCGACCACCTTGGCTCCTTGGCACCACAAGATCTACTCAGATTTCTTCGGAGGTTGCGTAGATTTAAAGAAAATTAAAAAGGGAACCCGAGTGCAGTACAATGAACTTAATGTTGTCTGAGTGCTATACTTGATAGTTGCCCGACAAAAAACAAAAGTTTCAGTCAAATCGGTTATTTAAAATTGAAAGAAAATATTAGCTATGAACAAAATTGAGTTTCGTGTCATGACAAAGTTCCTCGCTGACCGAGCGTAAACATTGCAGATCTTATAAAATAGATGTCATCTATTTACGGGAACTATTTTTTAGGAAAAACAATTTTTCTTAAGTGGAACAGTCTACTCTAGCTCGGTAGAGAGTCAATTGAAAACGATCAGCGCATGAGTCAACCGATTACAACTTACTTTCTCGAATATTGTCGAAAAAGTTGAAACACATATTTTGAAAGATGCACTTATGGAAATGAAACAAACCGTAAAAATGGTTGAAGTCATCTACTACTATACCGACCATTCTCCAAGATCATCTTGAAAGTGGAAATCAAGAATCTTCTAAAATTTTTGAAAAGTACACACACAAGTTTTAGGAGAGATAAGGACAAGTTCCCCACGCGGCATCACAATGGACTATGAGCCATGGTATATAACTACTTCAACCCAACCTAACTTAGGGTTAGCCCAAGTGCTGCGCACACCTCTTCAAAAGCCCAATGGCGGAAAATCTTCACGCGATTTTTTGAGTCGGCGTAGCAAAAAGAGCAATGAATTTATAAACCGTAGTTTTATTGAAGACAAAATTGGCGCTCACCCCTAAAAACCCTAGTCTAGGAAATAATCCATGCAGCAAAGCAGCCCTCACAATCTGCAGGATAGATGATAGATACTCTATTTTCGGTTTTAAAAGACATCGTACAGGTCGACTAAAAGGAAAGAAAAACAGAATAAGGTTGCAATACTCGGGAGAAAAATACACTACACTTCTAGAACAATAAAAAATGATCCTTGAGGAAAGAAGAGGAAAATGGGCTCGAAGTGTTTTTATTTTGCATAGCAATTCGTCCGTTGTATTTTCGTTGGCACCATTTTTGCTTTGAAACACTCCTCACTGCTCACATCAACAATAACTTCCCGGAACCATTATTTTTCTTTTTCTCTTCTTCAGATACAACTGAACTCAAGAAATGAAGATACATGTAGTGGTCGTCGCTATATGTGCAAATTACACCGATTTAGAAATCTCTAATTTTCTTAAATGCCCCCTTTCATACCTTCATAGCGTTCGTCGTGAATTGGAAGCATCAGGCGGCGATGCAGAATCTGTTACGAAACGCAAAAATACGACGAACTTTCTGACACTGTTCGATCTGAAGAATTTATTCAACAAGAGCAAGCGATCATTGATAAAGAATCTTCAAAATCAATGAGGGCTCTTGCGAGGGAGCTTAATTGTCCATTACCATAAGTTGTCAAGAGCAACGATCCAATCACAACGCCTCCTAAACAAAATTAAAGAGCCTGGAGCGCCTGAGACGTTATGGGTTTTCTTGAGAAAAAATTTGTTTATCAAGACCAAACGCTGAAATGACAGTAGACTATGTTCCAATCCCACAAAGTTTCCTCGTGTCATGCACACGAAGTCTCCGGCCACTGTTATGGTTTTTGGTGTTGTGAGCAACAAAGGACATGTCATGCAACCACACTTCTTTCCTCAAGGATTTCGAGTGAATTCTGCTGCATACTATATTTCGATGTTCTTGATACAGTAGTGAAACCCGGGATTGATAGCGTAGGCGGTTACAGCCTATACGTCTTTCAGCAAGATGTTGCTCCTTCACCCAAAGCGATAGCGGCACAAGATAGGATGGCTTAACATTTCCATGACCACATAACACCGAACTTATGGCTGCCTAGCTCTCCAGACCTTAATCACCTGGAATACTATAAATGGGGCGTAGTTGCGCGTGAAATCAATAAGCATCCTCTTAACACCATTTCTTCTCTAAGGGCTGCAATTAATACCGTTATGGTCGGGCATGCAATCGTTTCCGGAACCTAGGAGCTTATTGCAGCTAATGGAAATTGTATTCAATGTTTTTATAGAAATGTAATGCTGCGTACAAAATTCGTGAATTTTCATTAAATTTTTTCAAAATAAAAGCTAATTAGTTTTCTTAAGTTGTCTTCAAATATCGTATGCACCCTGTACTTATAGTTTCTTGAAATTATTAGTTATTTATAAAAATGAGGAAAGAGCTTCAATGAATTCCTAATGATGTTGAAAGAAGTTCATCGAAGGCTTCGAAAAAAAAGTTTCTTTTTTTTTACAAATAAATTAATTATAGAAAATTTAGTATGTCATCTACATATATAGTTTATCAACGAATAACAAAAAATTATAGAAAATATAATAAGTATATTTATGTTTCACGGAAAAAACAAGAATAAACAAGGAAAAACTAATTTCGCACTCGCTCCTCTATGTTCCGAGAACTATTTGATCTACCCTCTTATATGTTTATCTAGTTTTTACATCCATCGCTTAACCCTCAATAAATTTGTAGTCATTACTAAGTACCTCGCCTATGCTAAGTACTCTACTCAACTTGGAACTACAGACATTCTGATGACTCAATAGCAGCAGGACACACCCACTCATAAACTAGAAGCTCATATGTGGTTACTCAACCATTAACTCTTTCAGCTTTCAACAGACAAGACAATTTTGCAAACTAGACGTAATTAAAGGCCTATTAAAATATCAACCAATTAATATTGTTCTTGTTGTTTTTGTTTTTTTGCTATCCAGACCATTTAACTAAAATTTGAAATGTGTTGATGAGTTTTTAGTTCTACGAACATTCGAATGAAGTGAATGACATTTTGAGAGAACACAGCAAGAAATAATTGTTCACAGATCTCCAAGTTGTATATAATTATCAAATTAGTGGATAATTTAGAAGGCAAACAAGCACATAAAACTAAAGCAAAAAAAAAAAAAATAGGTTAAGCAATTAAAGTGAGTCAAAACAACCGTTAACGGTGGTGAAGGAGTAAACGTTGAAAATGTATAGCGAAAACAAACCATCAAAAACGAAGGCAAATAAAAATAATTCATAATTTGAACCTATAATTACATAAACTGGGCATGTGCGTGGCGTTGTGGGTGTTTGAATGACGTTCTACAGGGAATGAACGCAATTGAATTAACATATCTTAGTATGACAGACGTTGATCACTCGCCTGGAAATGGGCGCACACGCAGTTTGGATATTAATAAATGAATGCGATTTAAACTATGAATTTTGAGTTTCTCCTTTGCATTTTCCTCAGAGGGAAGAGCTGCAAATGAAAGGTAGTTAATTGTCTCTAATAGCCCACCGTCAGAGGTGGCGAATGAAGATGTAGCGAATAGGGGATGAACACAGAATATTTGGATATTCACTTAAGGGTTTTTGCTGCTCGGATTTAAAATATACAGGGTCGAAAACACGAAGTGTAACCAACTTCAGATCGCTCGCGCAGCTGACGACTGCAACGTCACGTGAAATGGTTCAAAAAGTGAAAAAGCGACTTGACCGAAATTCTCAACTAAATGCCAATCAAATGGCGAAAGAATTGAAAATATCTGACCGTAGCATCCGCCGCATACTGAAAAATGATCTCAAAGTCAAGCCTTACAACAACCAAAAGGCGCATGATCTCACACCAAAGCAGCAACGAGTCAGACTTGAAAGAATGAAGGAGTGGCTTCGCTTGGCCGAAAGCGGCCAATTTCCGATCATTGTGTTTTCTGACGAAAAAATTTTTCAAATTGAGTAATTCGTAAACTCCCCAGTGCTCATAGCGAGCAATGGTAAATTGATTCTTAATTTTGTATTATTTTCACTCATTTTTTACTTTGAATTGAATAAAAGTAATTTTCTAAACTAAATTTATGGCCTTTCTAATTGGTTACACTTCGGTACAGGGCCCATATAGGGCACGGACTGTCACTCCAGCAGCACTCCTGTATTGCTGCTACAACAACAACAACCACAGGCAATACTGCCGTCAGTGAGTAGATGCACCTCCTCTCAGTACCAAATACAACTACACACTTTAGTACACTACTTAGTAGACTTTAGAATTAGAAAAAATCTGCAAACACTTTTTTTTCATTTATTAAGAGAGTTTTTTCATTTATTGATAGAGTAGATGAAGTGACCTGCCAAAATATTTTGAAACATTTTAAACCGAAAATCATGTAAATCAAAAATAAATATTTTTTATCATTGCCATTATAAATTACAATCTGCTAAGATTAACAACAAATAATTGGTGTGAGGGGTTGGAATTAAAATATACCTTCCCTTTGCAAGAGTGGTATTTAGTTATAATTTTTCTAACGTACCATGGATTTCTATAATTATATTTATGTTATAATACGAGCAAGATCTGTGGGTGTTTAGCGCTTTAGACTTCTTAATCGAAGTTCCATTCCCGGCATTAGTCTCATTTTTAGATGTTTGTGCTCTAGTAGTTGCAGGATATGCCCACTGCTGCTTATCTTCACTGTTTCAGTGACTGTGTCTATGCCGAGGTCGTCTTATGTACCAATCTGCGTTAGTGATTGTTTTTAGTATCTTAGATTGACTTCTCTGTATCATTTGTAGGTTTGATTTTTTGGCAGTCCCCCATATTTCTAGTTCGTATGTCCATGTCGCTCTTATTATTGATTTATATATTATTAAATAAGCTTAGGTTTGATTGTTTTCGTAGAAGCCAATTCAGTTTTCTGTATTTGTTTTCATCTTATTTCTCTACTTCACTATGTGTTGTTTCCATACGAGTTTTGAATCAATCTGATCCCTAAATAATTGTACTTGCACTTGAGCGTATTTTTATGCCTTCTCTTCCTCTGAAACCACCAGCAGATACCGCATCGAATACTTTCAGAGTCGGAGCGTTTGTTTCCATTCGGACGACATGACCCAGCCAACGAAGCCGCTGGATCTTTATTCGCTGCACTATGTCTATGTCGCCGTGAAGTTCATGCAGCTCATTGTTCAATCGTCAACGATACTTGCCGTCGACAACGTGCAAAGATACGAAAATCTTACGCGATTCCTCATACTGACTATATTTTTGGTGTTCAAGGTGCCGATGAATTGGTCAACTGTGGGTCAGCGGTTACCCCATAGGTACCAATGCCAATAATCGGAATCAGTTCGGCAGAAATCATGATGTGGATCAGCGGTTATGTATGCAATTTACATAAAGGGCGATGGTCCGTTCTGGAACGCTGCAGAACTGCAAAGTGTTTTGTGACAAGCCGGCCAGAGAACTATCGGACTTTCTTCTTAAACCTACCGCTTCCTTGGGGATTCCAGTCTAGTGCTGTCCTTGCGATGTCATCCCGTGGTTTGCGCAATGTGTGTCTGATCCATTTCCACTTGCGACGCATATTCTATGTGAACTGGTGTTTGCCCGGTAGCCGCCCAAAGATCATTGTTACTTATAATATAAGACCAGAAAATCCGCATTATCTTAAGTAGGCAACGGCTTAGGAAGTATTGCCATGACTGTGATATGCTTGTTGTTAAGTTCCATGTTTCACATCCACACAGAACTACCGACTTCACGTTGGCATCAAATATTTTCAATTTTGTGTGCCTGGAGATATGGATTGCTCTCCATACCTTGTCTAGCATGCCAAATGCAACGCGTCCCTTAGATATTCGGTTGCGTATGTTAGTTGTTGATCCGCCGTTTTTTGAAATTATGCTCCCAAGGTAGCAAAATTCATCCACATCTTCAAGTGGAGTGTCGGCAATTTGAAGGGCTTGCATTTCGGTGGTGTTAGTCCGCATTACTTTGGTCTTTGCTATATTAATTTTCAGACCTGTTTGTGCTACTGCACGGCATACCGCTTGTAGTTTAGCTGACGCCTCTGAGTATTTGTACGATAGTAAACAAATGTCGTCCGCATAGTCTATGTCTTCTAGCCGGCGGCATAAGCCCCAGGAAATACCCCTACTGACCGCACACACTTGTCGCATTGCTAGGTCCAGGATTAGGTTGAACAAAAGTGGAGAAAGTAGAATACACATCCTTTCCTAACACCGGTTTGAATTCGATAATACCACTTAGAGCATTGTCGTATATCACGCGGCATGAAGCGCCCGAGTACAATTGTTTTATGGTGGTGACAGTTTTCTCAGGCACTCCTTTCCTTTCAAGAGTTTTCCAGATTGTTTCATGATTGAGAATGTCGAACGCTTTCTCGATGTCGATGAAGCAGAGGTAAAGAGGCGAGTGTCACTCAACCAACTGCTTCACGATCACTCTCAAGGAGTTTACATGATCGACGCAAGAGCAGTGGGAATAAAAGTCTACTTGTTCTTTGCGTAGTCCCTGCTTCAATAAGTTGGACAGCCTTTTGTGAATTACGTGTGCTATTACTGAGTGTTTTAGGAGTTACCAAATCTCTTGTGGCTTCTTGGCTCGACTTTTTCAAATTTCAAATTTTTTTCTCCATATTTTTTATATCATTTCGATTTCAAATTCCACTTCATTACCGAAAACGAATACGTCAAATGCATATCGTTCTACACATCTCTAATTGTTACACATGTTCTCTTGGGAGTTCATGAAGGTTGCATAAGCCTGATGGCTTTCGTGTCTACGGGCCATACAGTTGGCATACTCAGGCATTCGTCAGCAGTGACACCCCACGGTGATTGTTTAGGTTTATGACTTGATAGTAGCTCATCAAGCACCGCTTTGTCTCTGCTGGAATGTCTGCTTGAAATGTGCGCAAGCATTCGTATGTGTTTGTGTATGTGTATGTGCGGGTGCGAACGCATGTGTGTGCTGCTCTACATTAGCCGCTTAATCAAATGCAGGACATTGCCAGCGAAAATTCATGCGTACACATGTCCTTTTTGAGGCTATTGCGTTGAAAATTTCTTTGTTAAAAAATAAAAAAAATTTACTTATATGGAAATTACGGCAACTATTTTGGGGGTAATTTTCTACTGCGTTGTTTTAAATGCCAAACATATATCTATAAATGTATGCACGCGTGCTGATTATGACCCTTGTTCGACTTCTATCACTTATTTTTGTTTTATCTTAGAAGCTACTAAAGGAATAAATTTTTTTCAAATGCTCTGCTGCGTTGGCGCGAGAGGCGATTGACCTCCGTATCCATGCCCAATGAGATATTCGTGATAATCTTCAATTTACGGTCATGAAAGCGCATATACATACATGCACACACACATACATGCGTGCACATATACAAATGTGTACTAAATATGAAATGTCCTTTTTGACCAGCAGCAACTTTGTGGCAGCGCATTTAGCTATAACAGCGCTTTCGAAAAATATGTCCCTATGCCTGCCACATGCCATCGCCCTGCCTAATTTTCCTGCACTTATACATACATACATGCATACAAATTCATCTAGTTTTATAGATTTTATGTTTTGTGGTCAAAAAATGACGACTTCACCAAGTGTGTGTATTTTATTTTAATTGCCGAACACAGCGTGTTTTTAATTTGTTTTTGTTTTTGTTTTTCTTCTTTTCCTGCTTTCTGCTCTATCTAAAGTTGTTACGTTCGTTTTAATGGCGCTATTTTCATTATGGAAATGTGCTTTCATTTAATACCAGCATATCCCTCTTCATCACCGTGGCGGTCTGCAGGCTAACAGCAAACGATATTTTAGCCACTTTGTTGCCGCATTTGAGTTCATTAATTTGGAATTCCTTTATTTCTTTAATTTATATATTTTGGGTAGGTCCTCTTTGATGTCGTTAATTTTCTCGTTTCTATTAATTTTGTAGATAAAGTAAATTTGTACACACGTACATACGTCATTAGCATAAGAAATAGAAATTTAATTAGGCGATTGTAAGAGGTGAGTGATATTCCTTTAAGTCCGTTTGTTTACTTCGTCGAGGTTGGTGCTGAACGAATGGAAAGGAGTCGTCGCTTTTGTGATTGTGTTCGGAATTTATTTATTCGTAAAATGTCACTTGAAATATACAAAAGTGAGCATATTCAGCTAACATTTCATCGCCAAGCGCACATGCCCGCACTTTTCTACACGTTTCTGCAATAGTAATTTGAAGTCGTTGGCAGACCCGGAAAACTTCGTCGCGCTCAAAGTTAATTTAAAATGAATGAAAAACTTTATGGATCAAAAAATTCCCTGAACAGCCACTAAGTCAACTGATTTGACTGGTTGCCACATCTGTGATTAACATTCCTACCCAAATGTTATCGATGAAAACGTCAATAAAGCGAAGGAAAAGTTAATCTTATTCTTCTTGATTGTCACGATAGTCACTGACGTGATTTTGGTCGAATTTAACAAAGCGCGCCAGTCCTTTCCTTCTCGTGCTAAGCGGGGCCAGTTGGACACACCAAGTGAAGTACGAAATGACCTCACCAGCGGAGCCGCTGTATCTTTATTCACTGTGCAAGTCTATGTCGTCGAAATGCTCATACAGCTCATTGTTCCATTACCTATCGGATTTTGTCATCGTCCAAGCCTATGCGCCATACGTTAGGACGAGCATGATGAGAGCGTTATACTATAAAATGTTAGTTAGCTAGTGAAATAAAAGCGGATCAAATACCGCTTAACCATTAAAGAGCTGGCAAAACTTGGCTGCCAATGGATCCGTTCAGGACATTGTAGTTAATGATTTGGGTTTCCGTCATGTTGCTGTAATGTTGATCGTTGGTCCCAAAGGATCTGAATGTCATGCAAAAAATGTATCTCGTTGATAGCGCCAAAGACATGATTTTCAAGACTAAATCTGACCCAATATTCATAAAACGCATCATTACTGGAGACGACACGTAGGTTTATGAATACAAAACGCAATCCAGACATCAGACGAGTACGTGCAAAGCTCCTAATTAATCTAGACCACAAAAACCACGTCGTTTTCAGTCAAAAAAGAAAGCGATGCCCACAGTTTTTATGGATTACAATGGTATTGTACACGACGAATTTTCGCCAGAAGGTCAGACATTTAATAAGGACTATTACTTGGGCGTTGTGAGACGCTTACGTGAGGCGATTCACCATTTTAGCATTTCGCCAAAATAGAAAGCATCTGTGGGAAAACTACTTGTGAATTTTGCACCTTGATGACTCACCGTCGCATAGGTCACCATTATCAGTGAACGAAACAAATATCATCAGCCGTCAAATAGCTCGCTATGAATTTCTGTTTTATGGAGTCAAAAAACCACTACGGAGAACCACTTCGGTGCTTTAACAGCTGAAAGGAAGTAATGGAAAAATCGAAGAAGGCTCTGATTGCTATACCGAAAATAGAGTTGCAGAAATGTTTCGAGAGCTGGAATTTGAAGGCAAAAATATGACTTTTGAGGAATAAATTCGTATATGAAATCTTCTGAATATATTCCGGGAACTTTTTGATCAAAGTGGTGGTGTTAATGCATTTGCACGGAACATAAAGACGTTGAAGGAGCCACCTGTTAAATTAAATCCATGCTTGGTGATAAGCGACGTTCTTCATTTTACTGTCCACCGCATAAATAAGTAAAGATGACGGCTTTCCAATATGCAAATATGCCAAATAAAGGGTCACTCAAAAGTGACGCCTAGATGTCAGTAGTAAATAATTCCTAGACGGAATTTCATTTAATCTTTGATATTTCTCAAGTAGACAGATATACGACTTTATACGATGCGGTTCAAACTCTAGGTGTAATTTTTGACAGACGTTTTTTATTTAATAGTCGCAATAATTTCATCTTATCACAATTATGTTCTACCTTAGACTTTGTACGACTTTCTGTAGCGTATTTAAATACAAAGAGACAGAATTTTTATCGATTATTTTACAATTCTGAAAAAAATTGGCAATTACTTGATTATTTACAAAACCTGTTATTTTTATTTTTTGCGCTCTCTCTCAAGGTCAATGAAAAAATTTCAAATGTCAATATAAAAATTCGTTTAAAATCTAAAAAACAGAAAATGCATACACAATGGATATGCATACATAGGTACATACGTAACAGTAAACAAATGGTTCATCGTACAACTCATCGGACCAGCTGAGCCAATATTATGATTTGAATAATAAATAGCTAACCTATGTTGCGAGAAGAGGAGAAGGGGAGGTATAATATGTTCATAAATAATTTTCACATGAGAAAATACTTACGGCATCTGTTTAAAGTCGTTATATCGCAGGACCTACAATGTACAATAGATACGCAAAGTTTATTTGCACTAAGCTCAGAACAGGCGGCCGAGACTTCAAGCAATTATTTCAGATCCCAGATTCTACAAAACTTACAGCGCTATAGGGTTTTTCAGTAAGAGCGCTTCAACTTTTGAACTTTTTTGAATAAAACACAAACGGTTTGACTATTTTAACTAATTTTTTTTTTATTATCGAGTTTGAACATATACATTTAAGTATGAAATTCGATTTCTTTTGCATGACCACCGCGTGCACGTTTTACGAAGTCCAATCGTTGAACCCAATTTTCGACCACTCTTTTGCATAAATCGGCCGAAATTCCAACAATTTCGCGTTCAATATTGTCTCTGAGCTCACAAATCGTCGCCGGCTTGTTACTGTAGACCAATGACTTCACATAACCCCAAAACGGGACGGCTTGTTAAATGTACCGTAAAATGGCCGTAATGCCCTTAAAGTAGCAGCAACAGAACGATTATTTTCATAAAAAATTTGCACGATTTGCAATCGTTGCTCAAGTGTGTAGCGTTCCATGATGAAATGTATACTAATGAAGTTTACAAATGACAAGCGAAAAATAAAAATTATTGCGTCGTTCGCCCTCCCTATCGGAAAAAGTTGAAGCGCACCTATTGAACAACCCATTATATGGTAGATGTAGTGTTAGTTTGCATATTATAAGTGTATTGGTTGTGACATCTATGGACAGACAGTAATAGCTTAGAGCCCTCATGAAGCTCTCGCTAAAATTATTATAAGCAACTGAAGAATTTTTCTAAATCTATATACATATATATATATATATATATATATATAATTGGCGCGTACACCGTTTTTGGGTGTTTGGCCGAGCTCCTCCTCCTATTTGTAGTCTTCGTCTTGATGTTGTTCCACAAATGGAGGGACCTACAGTTCCAAGCCGACTCCGAACAGCAGATATTTTTATGAGGAGCTTTTTCATGGCAGAAATACACTCGGAGGTTTGCCATTGCCTGCCGAGGGGCGACCGCTATTAGAAAAATGTTTTTTTTTCTTAATTTTGGTGTTTCACCGAGATTCGAACCAACTTTCTCTCTGTGAATTTCGAATGGTAGTCACGCACCAACCCATTCGGCTACGGCGGCCGCCGTATCTATACGCTGAACAAATACAGTGATATATAGTATGTATGTATATTCGTTTCAACAGCAGAAATAACGATATCTGATGCTAATCTGAGTATCTGGCAACCGTTTGTAGGAACTTTTCAAAATATCGCAATTCTGAAGCTATTTAGCTGACAATGAATATAATTCACGCACCTTCGATTATCTAAATTAAATTTTTTAATAAATATAAAGGCTAGTGCTAACTTTACAACCGTGAAATTTCGCCAGCCATATGCATTTGGATTGCCGTGAAATGTTGCTAGCAAAAGTGATTGTCAAATAGGAAAAAACGTCAAATTTATGAGTATCGCCCATGTTGGAAAAAATAATGAGATGGCGCCTATGGTGGTGCCGTTACTTTGCGCTCAGCGAATTTGACAATTTACGTGGTTTTACGTGGTTTTAGCTCCAGTATGGCCAGATTACCATTTTCGTAACTTGATGTAGCATTTTTGTTATTTAGTCTCGGAGTTTTAGTTCTTTCTACATGACATTTTTCTAGCCTGTTATAATTAAAAGAAATGTTTATAATTTTGTAAAATATACATTTTTTTTTAAATTAGTTCAATAGATCACTCAGTTTTATTTAGCTTTACTTTTTTTTAAGATCTGGTAGCATTGCCCGCGATTGCAGTTGTTGTTGGTGTTCTTCTGCTTTCAGCAGTCAAATCTCTCTCTCGCTATTGCATTGTTGCCTAGCTTTGGATATAAAAACGAACTAAAATGCCCATTCAAAGAAAATAAAGCACCAAATTTTTATTGAATTACTTAAATAACTTTGTATCCGAGACAAATTGTCTTTAGAATGTGCGTTTTTTTTTTAAATAAATGTGTTATGCTTATTTACAATTTAGTTTAGTTTTTTTTTTGTTAAGCGAGCCTCTTTTGTTAAGGGAACGACTTTTTTGCTATATTTGAGGTTATGTAACTAGATAAGGTACTCTTTTTGTAAAAATGTCACTATGGTTTCTTTAGTATTTTCTGATATTTTGTGGCTTATTTTTAAAATGAATACACCACTTGATGCTCTATGCCCCACTAAGGATTGTTGGCCGGAAGAAACGATTACACCTCTATGGTTTTAATTCGCATTCAGTAAGTTCAAACGCTTTTTAAAATGTGTAAAAAGTTTTCAATCTTATGAAGAGTAGATTTAATATTCTTGCATAACCTTAAATGGAGCCAAAAATTATCAAATTTTATAAGAGTCAAAAGTTTTCATTAGCACTAAAATCTTCTCAGAGTTACCTTTTTTAACCTTCTTTTGTTAAATAATATAGTTTTTTTTTAACTTAAAGTTTCGGCAGCTTTAGATTTAAAAAAAAAAGAAACAAACACGAAACGAAGACGTTTCGTTTAAAAATGCCATATCTTTGGAGTATTTGAACTTAGGTAGTTCACTTGCAAACGAACTCAACTTTAAATATCATATGCATTTTACACAGATGTGAAAAAATGTTGCTGGCTCATGTTGCGGGTGTTTTCACGGCGTGAACTGAGTACTACTTTGCCATGAGATACATCCGAAATTTCACACATATGTCACGGCAATGCAATTTGAATATAGTTTGACAGTCATTTCACGCGAAACCCGAACTTAGTAAAACGAGGGTGCGTCAATAAGTGCCCGTGACAGAAATATAGACACCATTTTTCAACAATATTTTTTTTTATTTTTCAACATAGTCCCCTTTTAGAAAGATACACTTCTCCCAACGTTCGGGCCACTTTTTTAACCCCTTCAAAAAATAGTATTTGTCGAACTCTCCAAAATACGTCTCTGTCTCGGCGATGACTTCCTCGTTTGAACTAACATTTTTCCCCACGAGCCATTAAGGAACCAGAAAAAGACGCAGGGAGCCAGGTTGAGTAAATACGGGGGTGAGGTAGCAATTCATAATACAATTCATGCAGTTTGGCGGCGACAAATCCAGATAAAAGTACTGGTGAGTTATTATGGTGAAACAGTACCTTCTTTTTCGCCAAATGCGTCCTTATCTCCTTCAATGTTTTGTGAAAGCGGTCCAATAACTCACTGTAGTATTGTTCAGTGATCGTTCTTCCTTTTTCTAACAAATGCATGAGGATGACACCATTCGTATCCCAAAAAAAATTGTCGCAATGAACTTTCCGGCCGATGAGGCTGTCTTCGCCTTCTTTGGAGCAGATTAATCGAAAGAAATCCATTATTTTGACGGTTGTTTACTTTCTGGTGTATAGTGGGGAATCCAAGTTTCATTAACGGTGACAACTCGACGCAAAAATTCCTTCGAATCGCGCTTAAACTGGCCCAAACACTGCCTCGAAGTTAACAGCCGCATCCGCTTGTTGTCCATCAAGTGCAATCGCGGCACCCATCGGGTCGACAATATTTTCAGCGCCAACTTATTATGTAAAATAATAGTTGCCAATCCGGTCGACACATCTATGGCCTCTGTTACTTCGTACACTTTCGTTCGTCGATCAGCGGGAATCATGTCGTGAACTTTTTGAATGATTCCCTCGGTAACCACGTCTGCTGGGCGTCCTGGTCGCTCCTCATCAAAAAGAGATGTTCGCCCACGTTTAAATTCGCTGAACCAATATCAGACCACAGTATGACGAAACGTCCCCATAAACAACATCCAATTTTGTTATTATCTCCACGCATTTTTCCCATCCAAAAACAAAAAGGGACTTACCGAACGATACTGCTTTTTTTCCGTCGTAGCGAAAATCACGAAACAAGTCTTACTCGAATAGCTGTCAAATCCAAACTAACCTATCTATCAGTCTGAAATTTGTTTTTCCGTCATTTGATAGATGCCAGCACTTGATGCTAACAATAACTTTCCTCAAGAACGCCCTCTGTCATCAAACACGGGTACCTATTTAACGGTTCTCGTATGCTTAAGGAATTATTTGCGGTTGTGGAAAAATTTTAAATTAGAATTCCGAAAAGGCGAATCTGGTTCATATTTAAATACATATTTAAAGAAATTGTAGTTATGCCCTGTAAAAACGCTTTCATATTCCCTACTGACGTTAAATATTTTCAAATTTTGCTCAAACTAGGACACATTATATATATTTGAGAATTAGATGACCTGGATATATCTCTGACTTCAGCCCAAGAGATAACTTCATCTGGTTGGCATCTATTAAGATGTTTGATATTTATATTTTTTTATATATAATTTTTTTATATATAATTTACCGCTATTATACTTTGTGCGGTGATTCTGAGAAAATTGTCTACAATGACGTACCAAACTTTTTCTATTCAATATTCGCAATATTTCTATCCACGATGAAAAAAGGCACATTATTTATTTCAGCGAACCTTTTTCAATAGGCTATTTTAAATACAATTTCATATAAAACCAATATCAAAACACTAGCACGTATAAAAGTATTAAACAAAAAATCTAGATTTTTTTCTTTTTTGGATTTTTATGCCCGCAACTGCTCTTTTAAATTTTACTATGTAATTATTTTTCCACCAAAACTACCATGAATTTTTTTCTGATGAATCGTGCTTTGGAAATTATAGGGTTAGATATTTTCTAAGACCTTATCGGTGATCACAAACAGGTTTTACAATGGCATGCAGTTACATACACGCACTTGCATTAGGGCGGGTACATTTTTTTCGACAACGTTCCCAGCATATTCGGATGCGAAGAAAAAAAGTCCACTAGAACATAGCGCTGAGAGTAGGTTAAAGGTCAGATGTTGGCCATACCTCTGAAATTTTTTCCCCATGGATTTGTAGAACGATCGATAAAAGTCGAAAAAGTTTTGGTGGAAGTTTTGAATGGCCATTTCTAGGTGTTCTGCGGAGCTCTTTTCAAGCCTGAAAATACTTTTCAAAAACACCTTTCATTAGAATTTTAATGATATCACATAAACTCCGTTTGGATGTTTCGTTCAAAAGGTTCCAATTTTTCAGTATATGTGTACATTTTTTTTTTAGTTTTATTGTATTACTGTCCTGCATTAGGACAAAACTGAATTTTTAAGGCTGACGTATTAGCAACTAGCCGCAATACTGGCGAAGTGAGGATGTGCAAAATACAGACAATAAGCACAAAAACATTATTTAAACTATCTAAACTATTTAGGAGAACTGCCCGCTAAAAGTTTCCTAGATATTTTCTTAGACGTTTATGTAAAATCCAAACCTACTAGAACCGATGTCGAGAAAAGACGTCGTATATAAATTGACCCACCCTAACCAGCATATAACACCTTGATCGAAAAGTTCCCCAAACGATCACCAAGTGACACTCGAAGTCTACTGATTTGAGTTCTGTGTTTTATGTTAGATTGCCAAATCTGTGATTAAGATTAATACCAAAATGGTATCGCCATTGCTTGACATTTGTAAAAGTTATGCTGTCTTGAGTGATGTATGTAACTATATCTGCACATGTTTTCGCGCACAGTTTTCGTTTACAGTCTTAAAATTGTTTTGAATTTGCAACAACGAGTTTATATTTAAATTTTGCGTTAAAAATAGATGCAATGGTGCGAAAACCTTAGAAATGTTGGGAAACAGTTTCAGTAATGATGCTCTAAAGAAAACAACCGGCATGAACAAGTGGCTTGAAGGCTTCATAAAAGATCGTGTAAGTCCATTCATCGTGAACTGATGAAAGTGAAAGAAAAGTTGATCAATAACCATCAGAGAGGTGGTAGAGGACTTGAGCATTTAGGTTTCCGCCAAGTTGCTGCAAAGTTGGTGCCAAAGGTATGCTTTTCAAGGCTGAGTCCGACTAAACATTCATCAAGCGCATAATTACTAGAGTCCAGAAGAGGATTTATGAGTACGACACTCAATTCGGACATCAGCCGAGTGAGTGGAGAGCTCCGAATGCACCAAGACCACAAAAACTACGTAATTTTCTGTTAAAAAAGGAAGCGATGATTAAGATTTGTGGGAAAGCAACTCGTGCATTTTGCACCATGCGTATAACGCACCGTCGCGCAGTGCCATCATTATCGGTGAATTTTTGGTCAAGAATGAAACGAATACCATCTAACAGCCATAGAATTCTCTTGATATGGCTCCCTGCGATGTTTTTCTGTTTTATCGAGTCAAAAACCCACTACGGGGAACCACTTCGACGTTTTAACAATCGAAAGGAAGTAATTGAAAAAGACGGTTCTGAGGTTATACCGAAAATAGAGTTCCAAAAACGTTTCGAGTGCTGGATCAAGCGCATAAGAGCATTGCAGTTGACAGGGAGTATTTCATAGGCGAAAATATCACTTTCGAGGAATAAACTTGTATTTAGAATTTTCTGTACATATTCCGGGAACTTTTGGATCGGAGTGCTAGTTAACGATTTTTCCTTTCATTCATTGAAAATCAGAATAGTTCACCAGAACTTGGGGATTTTTACTATCGTATGCCAATAAAAAAAAATATAAATCTAATTACATACTTTTATATCGATAAATTTATACCAATCTAAGTACTTATTTTATGTATTTATTTTATATGTCTGGGGACTTTTGACAAAACCGCTTATATCGACTTAGAACTTTCCAACCTGTTAAATATATACTTAATTGCTGGATTCTAATGCGATGTATAAATTATGACTCATGCTTAGCTTTATCACCGAATGCAATTAAAATGTTTCAATTGTTTCTGCTTCTTTCTTCTTTATTGTTCCAAAAGCAAAACCTGTTAAAGGCAGATGTGCATACATATGTATGTATGAACAGCTCTGTGTGCCTGTTGGCACAAAAAAATATACTCACCGACTTTTTTACTTATACAAAATTATACTCACTTCACTTTCAATAAATATTTCTTAACACACAAACTAACAAACACCGCAGATTATAGAGACTTTGAGAACGTCTTTAGGAACAAGTATATGTGTACTATATGTATATGTATATGTATATGTATATGTATATGTATATGTATATGTATATGTATATGTACCTTTCTGAAAAAATTTAACCAGCAGTGTTAGCAGCCAGTCTAACTTCAATTTGTTTACAGCGCTTGTCAAGTTAACCCGTTGATGCATAATGAGTATTTGAGTTCCCATGAAAAAACCGGAATTTCAATAAATTAAAATAATTTGAAAATTTTGAACTCAATACTCTGGTCCAACTTTATGAACTAAATTGACATTTGAAATAATCTTCTGTGCTATCTAAAACTTATTAATTTTGTACTACGGTCAGGAATTGACAAACAAAAAGCTTCGATTGATCTTTGTGCTAATCCTGGTAGGCTTTCCCGAACAGAGGTAATTTTTCTTTAAGTTGTGCAGTGTTTGTATTGCTGTTACTTTTATTTATTTATTCAGTAGCAAAATATAAAAAATAAATAATTGGTGCGAACACTTTTGTTAGGTGTTTGGCCGAACTCCCTCCTCCTGTTTCTCCGTGATGTTTAACAAAAATTCAAAACTGACATTTAAGAGATTCATTGATAACTACAGTAAAAATATCTTGGAATATTCATGATAAGAAAAAGTGGTGAAATAGCAACATAAAAATTATTTTAAATCCAATCCAAATGAAGTGGGATTCTAACGAATTAATAATATAAAAACTAAAAAACCTACATTTTTGAAGTATTAGTTTGATTTTTACATAGAATGTAATTTTTTAATTGAATTTGAAATAACTGTTTGGTCCCAGAAAGGTCAAATCCAAAAAGTTTGGAGAGATAATTAAAGTCAGGTAACGTTCTAAGAAGTCTTTATAATGTCTTACTTAAAACGACGAACCTTTCTGCAAGGAACATTAAGGGGTCCCGGTGGTCTAGAGCTCAAAAATTTAGGGTATTTTCAGGAATTTTTATCACAATAAAAAAATAAAAAACGATATTTAAATCTTTTAGCCTTTTTACTTAATTCTCTTTAGCTACAAAAAAAAAAATAAAATAATTAAATAATTAAAAAAGGCGCTGAAGTTGACCCCCCGAAAAATTGGACCTGGACGGTGATGTCCCTTTTAACTCTTCTATTTATCTGAAATACAAAAGCCAAACAAATTATGAATCAGTATGGCTGTAGCTATGCCCCGTACTAGAATAAAAATAAAAAAAACAAATTTTGACAAAATGGCGCGGTTTTGAATTTTAACGCTCTAAAATAATCGTAAAAATGTCGTATAAATTTAGATATTTCTCAACAAAAAAGCATTGTTATGGATAAGAAATCCATTAAAAATATTTTCGTAAGTTTTCAAGTTCAAAGATATTATTATTATTTTATTTTTTGGGTCAATATTCTATTGTTTTTAATGCTAACATAAAACTCTAATTCGGCATAGCAACCCCACCGACACGCTTAAGCAAAAAGACCAAGCACTCACACCATCACACACCAAGTGCCCGGAAGAAGAAGAGCGTTTTGCTTGTAATTTTATACAACAGGAGCGATTGAAAAGTCTAAGGAGACGGTCATGCAATAAAGAGAGTTGAAGTTAGTGAAAAAGAAACCATAGCTGAATATACGCCAATTGGCTTTTATTTATAAGGAACAGTATATGTATGTATGTACGAGAGCATTTGCTGTTTAGTTATCAAATATGCAAGCTTAATTTCGTCTTCAAAAACTTGATTTTTCTTTTTGCATTTTCCTAAAGTACAATATCTTAAAAATATTGTGTGAAAATTTGATGTGAATCCGATAAATACTTTTCGAGTTATTCAACAATTAACAAAGGGCGCTCGGGCGCTCCGCAGCGTTCGAGAGCAAGTAGCTAGCAGCAGCTGCGTATGAAAGTGGCAGATAAGTGCGATAACACTCGAGAAGGTATATAGAATGCTACGTAGGCAACAGCAAATCTGTGCTTTGGAAGCTGCTATGACGGCAGAAGAACTATTACATGGCCCAGGAGTAGATGACACAGTGTAAGTAATTAAATTATTCGTATAACTCTACATAAATCTATAGTAAAACTTTACATGCGTTTTTCTCAAAATTATGTTTTTTGAACTGGCGATCATTGTAACTTAAAAACCGCTTGGTAGATTTCAATAAAATGTATACTGAATTTGAAAAACATAAAAAACTCGTGCTTGATCGAAGGATTCTTTTTTTAAATTTCGATTTTTTAAACAATTAATTGTCGGATTTTTTTTCGAAAATCTGAAAAATATTTCCTGAGGCCGCCATATTGTTAATTTTGAAAAAAAAAGCTTCGATCAGGCACAAGATTATTTATTAATAAAACAAATTTCTCATGTCCGATTGATTTTAGATGAATTTCCAGGGGCTTGCGATGATCACCGCCAGGGACTTCTGGAGAAACGGACTCCACACAAGCAGCGATAACTTTTATAATTCTTAATTTTTTTTTTAATTTTGCTAAAGTCAAGTCGAAACATGATATATTAATACTATGTTTTTATTTTTGTAAAATAAAGTAACTGACTAGAAAAAAAAAAATATTGAAAATCATATTTTTTTCGGACCTCTACCCCTAGCCCCTATGACACTTCGCCTAATCGAAAAATCTTTATTTGGAGATATGTTGTTTTGTTAAATGCTTGCATGCGTAGATATACAAGTATAGGTATGTATGTACATATATGTAAATAATAACGAAAAAATAGCATTCATTCAAAACCAAACAAAGGCAAAAAAGTGGTAGAGTAAACAATTGGAAAAGTGAATAAATACCAGCGCCAGCAAAATTTAAATGTTACTCCAAAAACAACACTCAAAGTCACTCGTTGAATAGCAAATTCATTGGATGTGTTTTGAGCGCAGATTCTAATAAAAAAATTTATTAGTCATAAAAACATTTCTTAGTGAGCAGAAGTTACTCAAATATGTGCAAAATCACATCTAAACAGCTGCTCGCAATTTTCGGGCTCACTCTTTTCTCGGCCTATTTCGTTTCGCTCAGTAAGGCTAGTGCACAATGCGCCTACAAGTGTTCAAATGATGAAGACGTCGTCTGGAGTACAGATGAAGATGGTCTAGAATGTGAAGTGTTTCGAAATGGTTGTCATTTGCTAAGTGCGAATTGTCAGCGTGAAAATGGTGGTGAGCTTTATTGTTGGCTATTAACACCTCAACTCTACAAAATATATCGGGAATAATTTTGATTTATTTTTCGTATATTTTTTCGCTTGTAGAAAAGTTGCATGAAATTTCTCAAGAGGAGTGCCAAGAAAAGTGTAGGACTGTATGTACTTTGGAAAGTGAACCGCTATGTGGCGAGTACAATGGCAACCGACGCAACTTTTCGAATAATTGCGATATGAAGAACTACATTTGTCGTAGTGGTGAAAGTGAGTTTTTTAACTTTTTAGTAAAAATCAATATTTTCTTAATTGAATTTAATTTTTTTTCGCAGCATACGTTTCGTATAGTCTAGGAGCATGCAAGTAAGCAGTTGGTGGTGTAAGCTGAACTCGAATAAGGCAATAAAAGTAATGATTCATTTAAGCAGATATAAAACTTCGTTTGATGGTTTTCATTAGAGGATAACTGAACCTTTATCTTGGAGGCCGAGTCGTACCGAAATCAAACAAAACTTTTTGTGTGTGACGTGGCTAAGGCCCAAGCCGAAGCTCAGTCGTGCTCTAGTACTAACCCGTTTGCCACTTGTAGATATTTTCCTGTCTTACAATATTTATTTATCATTTTTAAATTTTTATATGTACATACCCTTGAAGCAACGATTAAAATGTATTTTATTACAAAGTGACTACGAGTGACTACCTGTAGAATGAAAACCCAATATTTTGGAGTGAGAAAGACGTGACACGGAAGGATAGCAAACTTGAGAGAAAAAATAGTCAAGAGTACAGTAAATCTAGGCGAGAGAAGAAAAGATTATTTTTGAACTGCAATCGGAAGAAGAAAAGTAGGAATCGTGGACTGCACAGGCTTAGGGTTAAGTTAAAACATCCATTCCTAGTTCTTACTGGCTCGAGTAAGTAGCCAAGAGCACTACCTCAAGGGCAGCCGACGATGTACAGAATACAGAATTTGGCCAACAGCAGACCGTTAACCGGCGCTCAGCGCTTTTGAAGGAATCAGCTGATTTGCTGAGGTATTTGAGGCTATACAGCAGGTATTTTCTTGATGATGTAAAAAAAATTAACGGAATCATCACTCATGTTAATTCGTTGCCGCCTAAACAATGACTAATTGGATGAACGTAAGAATGTGTGGACAACTTAACAGTGGTCTTGAGAGCGGTTTGTTTATAAAAAACTAAGATTGTTTTGGTGATATATGAAAAAAAACCTCAACACAGTTTACGCTCTTTTTACTTCGTTGCCATCTGAACAAAGGCTGATTGGACGAGTGTGCGAATACGTGTGAAATGGCTGGGCAGAATTCTGCTGCCGACTCCCCGATGACATGACAGCCGAAGCTACTTTCACAATTTTGAATAGGATGGCCAAACTATGTAATCTATCATTCCTGGGAAAGCCTACTTAGCCTTCTTTCTTATTGGTGTCCTGTAATATTTCTACTATCCTGCACCTAAATAAATTTAATGGCGAGGCATTCAGAGGCACTCAAAAGCAGTCAGGCATATTTTGGCTTATTTCGAGTGCACTAATAGTTTTTGGATTTCGACGAAAAATTTGTGCGGTCAGAAAAGTATGGGTGCAAGTATCTACGAAAAAGTATATAGGGAAGACCGGAGGAAATTTAGACTTAACTTAAAACTAGGGCGTGGTTGATTGGAGGTACTTTTTGCAATTTTTTTCAGTATTCATATTCAAATCGCTCAATTGTCTTACGAAAATCGATGCTCTGTGGAAAGTGATCATCGCGCACTCAGACCAACTTATGGGCCCATTTTTGGCTTAATGGCTGCGTCTATAAGCAAAATTGCCGGCGTACTTCGGCTGAAGAGCAACCCGAAGCCATTCCAGAACAGGCTATTTATTCAAAGACGAGATTGGCGCCCATGTAACATTGAATGGCGATTGCTATCGTACCATGGTAAACGATTTTTTGACGCCAAAAATTGAAGCTCGTGATCTCCACAACATTTGGTTTCAACATCGAACCGTACTTACTGCGTCGTCGTTTTGGTGAGCAATTTTCTCTCATCACGGACCAGTGAATTGACCACGAAAATCGTGTGATAATACACCTTTGAACTTTAATTTGTTGGGGTATGTAAAGTCTAAATGCTTTGTGGATAAACCAGCTTCGATTGAAGTATTGGAAGCCAATATTTAACAAGATATTCACGAGATACCGGCCGAATGCTTACTTATTTCAAAGTATATTGGTATCCATAATTTTCCTTTTACTATGGACCAAAATTGACAATATGAGCTTGGGCAATTTTGCTTTCAGCAGGTTATCCCGCAATGTCACACAGTTAGGAACCAATCTGTTAGGAATTTTGACTTCAGAACTAGTATGGACTGTATTAAAGATGCCAATTGCAGTTCTCTAAACATAGTTCCTAACATATGGGTTATTTATTGACTATCTTAACTATGCTAATTGGTCGGCGATTAGGCCTAGTTAGACTTGTTTCGGAGTTGTGACTAAATGTCAATGCAGTGTAGATTATTTAGACCTTTAAGACAACGTTTTCCCGAGAGTCGGATTTACATGCTTTAGGTTTAAATGGTTCAGAGCAGTGTTGGCTGCTGAAGTAAGTAAGTACAGCAACAGTTCTTCAGGCACGCTGCACATGGTCTTGGATTGTTCGTTTGGGGTAAACGGAGGCAGCTATTTGAATAAAAAAGTCCTTCACATTTTACTCTTCCTAAAATCCTAACAATCTTTGCAATTAAAAATTAATTGGGGAAAAATAATTATTTTATTTTGTTTTTAGAAAGAAGTTTACCGATGGTCCACCATTTTTAAGAATAATAATCAAAGTTTTGGTAAAATACAATTTTTCGCGGACGTTATTTCCCGATGAATTAAGAATTTACTTTCTAAAATGTGAAGAAAAACATTTAAGAGAATTTTTACGCGTTCCAAAAAGTTACTGACGTACGCATATTTGTATATATTCGTATGTATGTATAAGTATTCAGTACTTCCGTCCGCCACCATCAGTTTATCCATGTGATCATTGTAAGTTTATGTGATTTTTCCTTTGTTCGCTCAATTGTGAAGGTACAGCTTTTTTCATTTGCTTATTGTTTTCTTTATTTGTAGCATTTTTCCTGGCATTGATAATTTTTTATTCACATTCAGTCATTCGTTTGAAAAGTAATTTCTTGTCTTGCAGGAAGATCAAAAACGAGCACACACCAATACAAGCATACATATGCAAAAGATAAAGTTTGAAGCGACTGCAATACACATAAATTGATAGGCGGACGAACAGTTAATGCGGATTAAATTTCACTTTACGCCGCACTCATTAAAAGAGGTGGCTGGTTGTATATTTCAGGTGATTTGTGTGAGGCGAGACCACAAAACGTTTCTTAAAAAAATATGAATATGAAATTATACTAAAATGTAAGGTTTTAACCCTAAATATATTGAATAAAAAAAAGAACAAATAGTTGTAGTTGATTTTTGCTGAACCCATTTTGCCTCCTCCTCACCCCTAGAACAGTGACGCTGCTCGCCCACACTTACACTTGCGTGTGCACTCAAGAGCGAAAGAGTAATCTTTTCTGACTTTGTGTTTGCTGATGCATTGGCGCACTTTGGTGGTGATTTCTGCGCCCATTTCATCAACTACCCGAAGCTGCTTTGCCTTCAGACAGTCAACCAAGCTTTCGTTCATTCACTCCAGCAGTCATTCTACACCACCTGCCTCATGCATACAGTTATTCATTCATTAAATGTGCAAAGCGATCGCAAGGTGCATGTTCTACTTGACTATCCGCAGTTTTATGGTGCAGTCAGACTTGTCAAGCGCAACTAATTTTACTTTCACATAGAACTTTTCAGCAATTAATTTCGATACCATTATGAGGCCTCCAACAACAGGCAGATATCTAGAGCCAGAGTTGTTGGTATAATAAAGAAGATTGATGGGATTTACGTTGGTGCACTGCCCCAGGCTGTCGAAGAAAGGAGCACCCAGTGACCTTAATCGTCTAGCTGCCAGGTCCGGACATTTACAGAGTAAGTCCTCAACAGTCTCCTTCTCTGTAAGCTCCCCACAGCTTCTGCAATGTGGGTTAAATGGTAACCCTAACTTTTTCGCGTGTGTGCTGATGGCACCGTAACCGGTAAACAAAACTACGAGTTAAGAAATTTAATGGCGAGGAGTCCTTCGTATATTATACACCACCTTTTCTGCGCTTTCCTGAGAAATAAGTTGTGCAGTCAGTTGGACGCCAATGACCGGGTAGGAGGTCTCTGAAGCCAATTCAGTCCCCTTCCTGGCAAGCTCAACAGCAATTTTATTTCCCTCTATGTTCCTATGTCCTGGAACCCACATCAGGGAAATATTACCTGCAGGATATTAGATCTCCTCCTTACACGAGTTTACTAATTTCGTTCTGCACCATGCCGTGGTCAGAGCCCTGAGCGCGGCTTGACTACCGGAGAAAATGTTAATATATCCCTCGCTCCAGCGTTCACAAAGCATTTTGCATGCCTGCAAGATTGTAAAGACTTCTGCTGAAAAAACACTAGCAGTACTCGGCAGTTTAAAGGAGATAGAAAGATTGGGTGATTTAGAGAAAACCCATGCTCCGACTCCCGAATCCATCTTGGAACCGTCTGTGAGAGACAGAGGATCAAGCTTCGATGCAGATTTTCCCCCTCAATCAAATCCTGTCTATTTAGAAAGATTGCCGTAGAACGAGCCTAAATCTCTAGTTTGCTTATTGAGAGAGCTGTTCGAAGTTCGGATTAATACGATGTTAACTGCCCGAAAACGCTACCATGTCCCTTGAGAGATTGCCTCCAGAGGACAACCTCCTTTAACCTGATTGCACTTTGAGCGGCGATGGAAATAACGTAAAAGTCGATGGGAAGTAAATGCAAAACGACATTCAGAGCAGCACTGAATCAAGTTTTACATGTTCCAGTGCTGCCAATACATGCAGACCTTTGAACCCTACCAGGTTTAGTGATATTATAGGCTTTCCGAAGAGCTTCCCACCAAACCAGGCATCAATACGTTAAAATTGGTAAAACCACAGCGTTGTACATCCACAGCACGACCTTTGGCTTGAGTCCCTATTTTTTACCGAACATAGATTTGCATGACCAGAGGGCTATACTAGCCTCCTTTTAAACCGGTTTTCAATGTGTAGCTTCCAATTGAGCTTGGAGTCAAGTATCACTCCAAGATACCTAACTTCCGATGAGAACGTGAGAACGTGGTTGTTTCCATCTCTAGGCTATCTGACGCAATGACAATTCACTCCGCCGTGATGGTATTAAAAACACCCTCTATATCTATGAAGGCCGCTAAAGTGAATTGTTTGCCTTCTGGTGATATACCATATACAAGAATTTAGAAAGTTCTTGCAACTTTACTTGCAGTAGCCAGTTTTCCCCTATAAAAAGATTGTGAAAGTATTCGCTTGCTGCCGTGTGGCATTGTTCATCAATTGATCTGAGTTTTTCATAGAATATTAACTAAAAAATCAATAAAAATATTCTTCTTCTTCACCCCTTAAGTGATTTTGGCCGAGCTTAACAAAGCGCGCAAGTCGTATCTTTCTCGTTTTAACCGGCGCCAGTCGGGTACATCACGTGAGGCCAGGTCCTTCTCCACCTGATCTTTCCAACGCAGAAGAGGCCTTCTGGAGCGAAATATTCAATTACTGCGGTTTTGGGCGAAGCCAGTGTCCGTGGCTATCTTTTACTTCTCTAACGGAGGATTTCTCCGGGCCATTTGTTGCCGAACCTTGGTTTCATACAGTAGAAATAATACAGTCTAACTTCTTTAGTCTGTTTATGTAAAATACTGTTCCCATTGATCCGGGGGTGAACAAGAGCAGGGCGAAGTATCTCCCGTCAACAAACGAAGAGTCAGCGACTCGCCAAAGATGATAGATTTACCAGGTTGGACCATTAGCTTTGGAAAAAATCAGAATTTTGCGAGCAACTTCACAGGGTTCTCGGCAACCAATTTTTGCCCGCTCTTTTCACACGCATTCACACACTTGCCCAATCAGTTGTTGTTCAAGCGGCAACGAAGTAACATAAGCGAAGGTTATGGTGATTTTTTTCGTATATCACTAACACAATTTCAGGGTTTTTGTAAACACATATCCTGTTACGTCATTGCAATAACCGCGCGAAATAAAAATTATATGGCTGATCTTTGTCTCAACATCGAGAAAGGTGCTGAAAACGTAGGGTTCGAAATAAATGCAGAAAAAACCAAATATCTGAAGATTTCACGCAATGTGGAGAGAAGACAACCCGAAGACATAGTTATTGGCAATTAACGCTTCGAGGGCATTAATCGTTTAAGTATCTGGGTGTCACGATACAAAACGGCAAAAGCTCCTATGACACAATATGTACATAGCAGGATTGCGGTAGGAATCAGGGCATATTGCGCTCATACCAAACTATTAAAATCTAAACTTCTTACGAGAGATTGCAAACTTCGTCTATACTATCAATAATATGGCCAGTTCGTGCATACGGCTGTGAATTCTGGACAATAACTTCTAAACTTGAATCATGTCAAAGAGTATTCGAGCGAAAAGTGCTGCGAAGGGTGTTTGGTCCGCTACGACTGCAAGATGGTATTTACCGGACACGCATGAGAATTGACCGCCCCCAGAAATCGTGTCATACAACCCCCTCTAAAGCACGAGGGCGTCCAAGACTAACATGGTTTGAACGAGCTCTAATGGATCTGAGAACATTGGTTGTTAGAAACTGGAGAACTGTTACCGAGGCACGAGATGCATGGAAACGAATCGTGAAAGCCCACCCCGAGCTGTAAAGTTGCCTGATGATGATGATGATGATGAGTCATCTTTTGTTAATAAAAATGTACTTTTGAAAAGCACTTTACATGCATAGTGTGACGCTACTGCGATTATTTTCAGAAATTATTCAATTTTACATGCACACTGCGAGCACTTGGCTTGCCATACCTGATAGGACCTTAAGTCGAACCTATGCCGGGCAACGTTCCATGCCACTTTCTGCTTGACTGCGAAATTTTTTCCTTTTAAGCGTACTCTTCATACTCTCCGGCCTCGTATTGGTATTGTTTCTTGCGCTGAAATTTTGATTTATTTTCTTCCTTTATGTCGCTGATTTATTCCCCTTTTTAAGTCTCTTGTGCTTCGATTGGCGCCGCACAGCGCATCTCTATTCATAATGTGAAATGTAGTGTGCTCGCTGAGCATTGTTCTATGTGCATATATATGTCTATATATACCTATGTGTGTATGTGCATATACTTACAGCGCACTTTTTCCCAACTACTCAATACAAACATGTCTAAGCAAGCAGGTAGCAGTTGCTGGTTGCTGGTGAGGGTGGTTGTGATTGTGGCACATTTCCTTTGATGATCATTTTACCAACTCGCAATCTCACAGTCTCACACTCCGGCAACAATTTTAATCCGAGTGACAGTGTAATTATGCTTTTCAATTGTTGTTCTATGCAGTTGTTATGCTTTTCTTTTTTTTTTGTGTTTTTATTATTTTTACTTCAATCTGTACTCCTCCCAGGCACTCAATGATTTCACCATCACTTTGTATGCTCTTTAATCTTTCTTTTCAGCGTTTTTATTTATAAAAATTTCGAGAACAAAAAAGTAAATCGATTGCTGTGAGGAGTGGCAGAATGCATTGAAGCTTAATCGAATGCGTTCAGCCAGTACTGGAATTGAGCAACAACAAAAGAAAAAAACAAAGATGAATAAACAATCCGCTAAATACCCATGCATACTTTTTAAAGAATCGCATTTACATGTCTATTTAGAATCGAGTCGTTGAATCAGATGTGTTTAGTTGTCTTTAGGAAAATAATTCTCTAATAATATATAATAACAATTCTCCACTATTTGAAAGCACTACGATAGGCCCACCAGAGCAATGTCAAGCTTTTATGTCTAAGCAAATAAGACGTTAACATTTAATATGAGTCAAAAGACTACGTCGCACATTGGGAAAAATATAATCCAAACCCGCGCATTAGAGCTAAATGAAAAGTTGCACAAAATGTATATTATTTATAATTATAAAATTACAAAATCAAATTATGTATTTACTTACATACAATATTTATATACTGTGTATATACATAGATGGAATTATTTGGAAGTCAATTGACTCCAGTTCGTTTTATCCACGGCTGTTCAAACATAGCGCTCAAACAGATAACATTTTCACATTTTTTTCAATTTAATCTTGCAATACAATTTAATATTAATACGGAGGGCCAAGCTGAAGATTGCTGCACTGAGAGCTGAAGCGGCAAATTTGAAATTGTCCATAGCAGCCATTGAGAAGGGAGTCGCTGCCACTGAGAATGCGTATGCTGATGTTCTCACTGGTCGCAGTGAATTGCTCGCTACTAAGACTCAGCTCGGCACTCTCGAAAACTGCGCAATATCTCCTTCTTCTTGATTGGAGCCATAACCTCTTACGCGGTTTTGGTCTCGTGCTAGTCGCCTCCAGTTGGACACATTAAGTGAAGCCTAGTCTTTCTCCACCTTCCTTCTCTTCCTCTGCAACCACCAGCTGGTACCACATCGAAAACTTTCAGAGTCGGAGCGTTTGTATCCATTCGGACGACATGAGCCAGCCAACGAAGCCGCTGGATCTTTATTCGTTGCGGTATGTCTATGCCGTCGTAAAGTTCATGCAGCTCATTGTTAAACGATGGAACGATACTCGTTGTCAGCAACGTGCAAAGGTTCAAAAATTAGAATCTTTCTCCGCAGAATCTTTCTCTCAAGTACTAAAAGTGACACCTCATCGCTTATTGTAATCGTCCAAGCTTCGAAAACAATTTCCGTTATGAAGCGCTAATTAAATTTAAAAGAGGTTAAGTTAGTCCTAGTATTAAATTATTGGGAATAGCAGATCTGGTTAATATAGTAAGTGGAAATTTAGAATTATTATTACAAAGAAGTACCTATAACACACCCCTGCATGTCACTGCGGTGTACATATTTTTTACGACTATTTCCAATAGCCATAAAAAATTACTTCTACATACAATAATTCCCTTTTAAAAGATCCAATGCTACATTTACCACGCATCCTTTAATTCATTAACTTTATGTGATAAATTATTTACGAATGTGTTGACAACTTGGGCAAGGTAGCAAAAACCAATAACAGGATAATGATGTGGTTTAAATTTTATAGGGCTATGCCTATACATTTCCATACTATGATACATTTTATGACCACAACGAAGCAACTCACACATGCAAAGCTGCATTCGCCAGTAAGTACACATTTGCAATACATACATATGGGGGCATACCCTGCCGGAAATAAAACCAAAGAAACAAATTTTTAGTTCATAATTCGGAGGATTTCGGCAGACAGCAGCGACGTCAAAGAAGAAAGTGTACACAAACAATCGCTCCTCTACTACGGTAGATTTCTGCAATCCCGCGATTTTTGCGCCTTATTATAATCTCGGGACACCGGGACTAGTCTGAGGAACTAAATATGTACTGATTATTTTTCAACAATTTAAATTGCATCAATGCTGTTTAAATGCTTTCATGAAATACATAATAAATAAATGGGTTTTAGATCACCAAGTCAGTGGTGGATAACTCCTAGGTCAACTAGGCAAATGGGCAATTTTACACTTAGTGTGAAAATTTGATGTTCTAAGTCCCACGAGGGATTAAGGAACTGAAAAGAAGACTATGAAAATTTAAGAACTACATGTCGCAAAATTCGAGATTTCTTTAGTGGAAATAATTGTCCGAATGAGTCAACAATTCGAAAGTTACTGAAAAAAAATCAAGAAACTGGGTCAGTCGGGGATAGAAAAAGGCGAATATTGCTGTTGTACCGCAAAAGGTTGCTGAACAACCTTCAACGTCGATACCTCGACGTTCTCAACAATTAGCTATTCACGAATCGACTCTTTGGCGGAATTTCCCTGTAGACGTGCTCGTGGTGGACATTTAATGAATGCAGTTTTTGAAAGAATCTAAACATTTACATCTTTTATTTTAAAATAGTTTAACATCGTTTTTTGAAATACACTTTACCTTTTTATTTAAGGTACATATTATTTCAATAGTAACAAAACAGAAAACCATAGTTAAATTTATACGCATTCGGTAATACTTTAGTGTGTGCGTTAAGGTCACTCAATTTGTTCTTAAAAATAGAATCGCCTTTGTTTCGTCCACTGAAGTATTCTACTGGAAATTCTGAACAAAAAAGTCACGGCAGCAGAGCTCTGAAATGTGTTTCGAGTCTCTTTTATTGCCCCCAAAATCTGTACTTTGTATTTATTTAAAAGTTGCATTCAAAAGAAGGCAATGGGTGATATATCATAAGGAATGCCGGAGAATGAAGGTGAAAGATAAGAAAAATTTTAATTTTTTGGGTTCATTTTGGGTAGCATTTTGAATGACTATTTTGTTTACCATTCACCTGCAATATTTTTATTTCTCATAAAATTTTACTATAACACTCTTAGTTTATTATAAAACCAGATATCAAAATTAAACTTGTGGTGTTTATGCATAAGTTAAAACGGAAAATGAGTTTAAGTGTTAATTTCGTTAGAGATAAAAAAGTACCATCCTTTCAGACGTTTGTTCTTCGTTGTATTTTATATGGAATTTTTGAACGTATCATACAGTCTATCTAATGAAAACAAGCCCGGCACAACTCAAACACAGATTTCCGTTGTAAAAAAATGTAATTGCTGCTAAACAGGCGTATCTTTTACGGAAATACGCGTTGTGCAATTCGTTAGCTTTGGGAGAAATTTAGAAAGAGTACTTTTTTTATAAAATGCGTACGGAAAATGGTTTGATTGTTCTCATGTAGGCACCCTAAAAAAACGTCACATGAATCTCTACCAAAACATTTGAAGATGTCGAAGGCATTCATAAATAAATGGGTGCAATGATATAAAGTAAATAAATAAATAATTGGCGCGTACACTTCTGTTAGGTGTTTGGCCGAGCTCCTTCTCCTATTTGTGGTGCGCGTCTTGATGTTGTTCTAACATACAAATGGAGGGATCCACAGTTTTAAGCCGACTCCGAACGGCAAATGGATTTGTATGTGAAATGATATACCGAAGTTGAAAACATTGACGACTTCTTTACACGAGGTCAAAAAAAATATACCTCTCCAAAGCAAGACCAGAAGATCATTGATTTGCTTGTGACAAAGCCGAACTTATCGTTGCATGAAGCTGAATCAGTTTTAAGGAAGAGTGGTGTTAATGCATCCAAAGACACGATTAACAAATTCCGTAGAACATTGAAAAAACCGCGGCTCTCATTATTACACCTTAACAAAACACTACCTGAGCTAAGGCAAATTCAGAACGGTTTATGCAATACGTAATATTCACGGATGAATCTTCCTTTTGGGCTAATAAAAAGACGCTCCTTGTGTACTGCTGGTGATCGCCAACATCAACGAACTGTTAAGCAGTCAGTTAAGGCCCATGTAAGGAAGAACCAGCCAACTTCGGACTTCATAAGAAAACAACGATCCCAAGCATCGAAGCCGCAGGAGTGTAGAGTGGAAACAACAAAATGGGATTGGAATATTGGATTGGCCTTCACAGCCACCTGATGCATAATTTTTGGGCAAGAGTTAAGTAAAAACTTAAAGGAAAAAAAATATTGACTGTCAATTGATTATCACGACAAAATAAGTTGATTTGGAGCCGATTACCACAACTTGCGTATGAATGAACACAAAGTATGACTCGAAGATGTGAAGTCATTATATGTCGATTATGGTGGTGTCTATACCTTTTCTTCAATGTATTGCGTATTAAAAATATTATAAGCGCATACATTGCAGTTTGTAACAATCGAATCGGTCAATTAGTTCGAATCTATGAATCTAAAAATTAAGGTTTACATAGTTTCCTATACCGATTTACCATAGGAATGGACAACCGATTAATACAATTATAATTTCCCCCAGGAGGGGCTCAGGAGGTTCAAAATCCATTACTCAGCTATAATTTTCGGGGCTTTTTGTTCACAATAGAATACCTCAGTAGAAAGTAGAAAAAACATTTCACCCGCCCTAGGGTACTTATCTGATAAACTAACTTGAGATATGTCGAAAAAGGATTTGTTTATTTTAATGATACAAAAAGCTGAAAAAAAGGAAACTTACATTTTTTAATCTCGTACAGTTTATGCAGAAAATAATACATATTAATTTATGTTAAAATAATAAATCAATCAATAATTTTTTAAGTACGTATTGCTTTTTCTATTAAAAAGAAAACGAATCCAAAATTTTAAATTAAAGTTGCTTTTTGGCTATAAAAAGAATTTTTTCTATTTCCATTTATTATATATTATTTGCTTTGTAAAAACTTACAAATCCCGAAAATCCTGAGGTTGTTCACAAACAATTCCAACATTTTTTGAACTAAAAAAATTGTGAAATCCCGGAATTCCGAGAATGACATCACTTTCCTCTATATATTATGACCGCGGCGTCGTGTGAGGCTACGGATTCTGATAGATAAAATTTCTGGTTCGAGTCAATTGGTATTTCCTAGTAAACTTGCATCCAATTTTCTCCGGTGTTTAGTTACACTGTGGAGAGAATGCAGAAGGTGACGATGGCCGCAGTGCGCTTTCTGCTCTCAGTAAACTTCACAGCTAATTTTCTGACGAAATTATTGGATATTTCTTTTCATTTATTGTTCTGGAATTTTGCAGTATTATTGTTATTCACGAGCGAGTTTCTCGTCCTATGACGTTCATCTTCCTGTTAATCCAATTTTTACGTCACAGCCAGAAATGCTCTCATGGGTGTCGTAATTAATCATTTTTGATTCTTTTAGTCCTGTATGGAACATAGAGCCTCTTGGTTGGCATTATTGATTTACTTATATGTAAGTATATAGACAAGTGAAGGAACATGTACTAAAAGAAAGAAAGAACATGATTCTAAATTCACAATAAGAATCATGATTATAAAATTCATAATTCGGTACCCGTGGATTTTCCTGTAGGGATACACCTATCCATAAAAAACTTTATACATATGTACATATGTAGGTGTGTTGTGCCAAAAGTTAATAGAATTGTTGAGCATTCATTTCAGTGGAATTGGTAGCGGGTAGTCTACATAATTGTTGAAGCGGATATACAAGCGAGTTTTTAAGTGGTTAAATACGAATAATACCAATTAAACAAAAATTGGCGAAATTGGAAATAAAATTCCATTTACTACAAAAAAAATATTGCATATTTACAGAAAATATTTCAAAGAGTTGACATCCTACAAAAATCGTTTCCGCATCGAATTCTAAACCCAGTCTTGTTGTGATCGATTCCGTATTGGCTATGAATTTTTGATTAAAAATGAATACGTAATGCTTTCGCAATTCGATTTCGTAACAAAGTCAAAACATCGACTTTTTACAGAAATTTTAGGAATTTTTAAAATTTGTGTAGAGTTATTTCCATGTAAAAAACGTTTTTAAAACATGAATATATTATATTTGGCCTGGACTTTCACTTACTGATAGAGAGGTAAAGGATGATCAATTTAGGGGTATTGGATTTTCAAATGAAACAAAACATCGAAAATTCAAATTGATTGGGCAATCTTTATCATTTTTGTGTAGAAACATTCAAGACATTTTTTTAAACTTTTTTAAAGATAGTGCCCTTCGAATATTGACCGCAAATGCGGCATAATGTAACGCGGTCATCCATAAACACCAATTCTTCGGTCGGTACCTCGTGAATGACTTTAATAATGTTGGATTCCAAATTCTCAATCGAAGCTAGTTTATCGCATTTAGACTTGACATCCGCGCACAAATGAAAGTCTAAAGGTGTAATGTCACACAATTTTGGTGATCAATCCACTAGTCCGAGACGAGAGATAAATTGTCCAATGACGACGCAGTAAATCAATTTTTTCACGGGCTGTATGGCAAGTAGCGCCGTCTTGTTAGGTACCAAATGTTGTGGAGATCACGGTCTTAAATTTCCGACATCCGGCATCAAAAAGTCGTTTATCATGACGCGATAGCGTTCCCAATTAACTTTTATATTGGCGCCAGCCTCGTCATTGAAGAAATATGGTTCGATTGCCGATTGCCGATGGTTCGATTGCCTCCAGCCCATAGGCCACACCAAACGGTTTTTTTCAATGGATGTAATGGCTATGTTCGAATAGCATTGGACTGTTTTTCAGCCCAAATATGGCAATTTTGCTTATTGATGTAGCCATTAAGCCGAAAATGTGCCGCATCGCTGTACACCATAAGTTGGCCTGAGCGTGCGATGAACACTTTTCACAGAGCGCGTCGATTTCCGTAATATAATTGCACGATTTTATGAGGAGTTTTTTCATGGCAGAAATACACTCGGAGGTTTGCCATTGCCTGCCGAGGGGCGACCGCTATTAGAAAAATGATTTTCCTCATTTTGGCGTTTCACTGAGATTCGAACCAACGTTCTCTCTGTGAATTCCGAATAGTAGTCACGCACCAATTAATTCGGCTACGGCGGCCGCCATGAAAAAGCTCCTCATAAAAATATCTGCCTTACGGAGTCGGCTTGAAACTGTACTTGAAAAGTAGTGAATAATTCCTGGCCGGTACATTGTTTTATGTCATCCTTGACATTTGTCAAATAGACAGATTCAGAATTTTGCATGATAGAACAACGCGCTAAAATTATTGAAGGTTAGACTAGCTGTATCTGGCTTATCTGAATATATCTCACATAGACCATAAAAGTTAGTAGAGTTTCCAGTGTTGTTGGAGTCGTTTGACACATAGTTCGTGATAGATGTCTTGGCCAGTTTTAGTAAATTTAAGTTTTTTGCCAGCAAAAGTTTTTTGCCAGCAAAGAAAAATATACCGAAGTCAAGTAGTTGTAACGACTTCTGCTTAGAGCAGGTCAGTGGCAAAGGAATTGAAAGTTGTTATGAAAATGATTGATCTTTAAGAACGGAAAATTACTAAATCGGGTGGGAAATAATCGTCTGAATGAGTCCACAATTCAAAGTTTGGTGAAAAAATTTCAAGAAGCTGGTTCTGTGAAGGATAGAAAAAGGACCGGCAGACCAAAAACTGGGCGTTCCATTGAGAATATTGTTGCTGTAGAGCAAAGTGTTGCTGAACAATCTTCAACATCAATATCTCTACTTTTTTCGGAATAGTTAAGCATTCATGAATCGACTGTGTTGCGGATTTTCCCTGCAGACGAACTATCCTCATGGTGGACATTCAGATGATGTAATTTTGCATATATAATTGTTAAAAGCCATATTTAGAACAAAAATAGGGAAACCTGTATTAATATAGCGTTTTTCAATAGGTGCGCTTCAACTTTTTTCTGATAGGGAGGGCGAACGACGCAATATTTTTTATTTTTCGCTTGTCATTTGTAAACTTCATTAGTATACATTTCATCATGGAACGCTACACACTTGAGCAACGATTGCAAATCGTGCAAATTTGTTATGCAAATACTCGTGCAAATTTTTTATGAAAATTTATAAATTTTCCAAAAAATCATCTTCAATGATGAAGCTCACTTTTGGCTCAATGGCTTTGTCAACAAGCAAAATATGCGTTACTGGGCAGAAAGCAATCCACACGTGATTCATGAGGCACCGTTGCATCCCGAAAAAATCACTGTTTGGTGCGGTTTACATGCCGGCGGCGTAATTGGCCCATATTTTTTCGTTGACAAGAACGATCGCCACGTTACTGTGGATGGAAATCGATACCGCGACATGATAAACGATTATTTTTGGCCGCAATTGAATGGTATGGACTTAGACGACATGTGGTTTCAAGAGGACGGGGCCCCAAGCCACACAGCACACGCTACAATTGATTTGTTGAAGAGTAAGTTCGATTAGCGCATTATTTCCAGAAATGGACCGGTCGAATGGCCGCCGCGCTCGTGTGATTTGACGCCTCTAGACTATTTTCTTTGGGGTTATGTGAAGTCATTGGTCTACAGTAACAAGCCGGCGACGATTTGTGAGCTCAGAGCCAATATTGAACGCAAAGTTGCTGGAATTTCGGCCGATTTATGCAAAAGAGTGGTCGAAAATTGGGTTCAACGATTGGACTTCGTAAAACGTGCACGCGGTGGTCATGCAAAAGAAATCGAGTTTCATACTTAAATGTATATGTTCAAACTCGATAATAAAAAAGTTAAAAAAAATTAGTTAAAAAAGTTAAACCGTTTGTGTTTTATTCAAAAAAGTTCAAAAGTTGAAGCGCTCTTACTGAAAAACGCTTTATAAATTTTTACATATTTTCTTTTAAAACAACATCTAGGCGCGTATTTTAAACGACACTTTACCTACAAGATTTGGTTATTTCGGACCTCCTGGTTGTTTTCAAGCTCTGACGTTTGCACCTTTTTATCGCCTACAGGTGAACAATTAAGCTCTTTTTACAAGCGCTTTGCTCAGTGGTAGTTAAAAAAATTATATTTGCATTGAATACTTTTTCTGCCGTGGGCGATGGATGCATACATGTGTTTGTTAGTGTGCGTAAGTATGTATTATTTACACCCTTTTAGTTGAGCTAAATGAAGAGAAATTGCATTTTAATTTGGCGGATATGCAAATATTGACGAAGCGTTTATTTTATGCCGAGGAAGAGGGAACACTTTTAGAGCGTAAATTTGCATAACGCGAAATTGAATAGGTTTAGTAAAAACACTTACGGAATTTATGCTCAAATGCAGGTAGAAAAGTTAAGCCACAAAATTATATATGGCAACAAACATTATTTTTTCTAAAATTTGTTTAAAATGTATCTCCTAACTTAATATGTGCTATGCTATGCTAAATTTCTTCTATTCCAATGGTTATAGTCGTCAGAAACAAACAAATGGTTGATTGAAAAGTAAGAGAGCAAAAGTAAAAGATTGCCAAATTATTGTAGTATTTTTTTTTTGTTCTTATAAAAAAATCTGCCCCAGCTTCAAAACAATTAATTTCAATGATGCTCCAATAATACAATAATTTTCCGGAAGGAGTATAAAATACTTTTCCACAGTTTTTTGTTGAATTCTTTTCGATTGCGGTGTTTACATTCCAAATAATTTTTTCAGATATCATTCTCTTCTTCTTAATTCGCGCGATAACCGCTTACGCGATTTTGGCAGAGTTTAACAAAATGCGCCAGTCGTTTCTTTCTCGTGTTAACCGGCGCCAGTTGGGCGCACCAAGTGATGCCAAGCCCTTCTTCACCTGATCTTTCCAACGCAGAGGAGGTCTTCCCCTTCCTCTTCCACCACCAGTTGGTATCGCATCAAATACTTTCAGAGCCGGAGCGTTTGTAACCATTCGGACGACATGACTCAGCCAGCGTAGCTGCTGAATCTTTATTCGCTGCGCTATGTCTATGTCGTCATAAAGCTCATATAGCTAATCGTTCCATCGCCTGCGATATTCGCCGTTGCCAACTTGCAAAGGTCCAAAAATCTTGCGCAGAATCCTTCTCTCAAACACTTCAAGCGTCGCTTCATCGAATATTGTCACATCCACGATTCTGCGCCATACGTTAGGGAGCCTTGTAGAGTGTTAGGTTTGTTCGCCGCGAGAAGTCTTTACTACTCATTTGCCTACTTAGTCTAAAGTAGCACTTGTTGGCAAGAGAGAGTACAAAAATGAGTTTCGAACAAAGAACTAAAATCAAATTTTATTTTAAAATCGGTAAAACGTTTGCCGAAACATTTGAATTGATAAAAAAAGTTTATGGCGATCATTGTCGTGCCAGAGTTCAAGAGTGGTTTACACGATTCACAGATGGTTGCGAGAACATATTTATAGGGCAATGAACATATGGGCCACACAAAATCAGTATTCACTGAAAATTCCATCGAAGTTGTTGGCAATTTTATCAAAAATGAACCGTAGTCATCGTTGAAATTCATGGAATGGGAGTTGAATATCTCCAAAACATCGATTTATCGCATTTTAACTGATCATTTGGGCTTTCGAAAGGTTTGTACGCGTTTCAGTTCATGTACAAGCTGCAAAAATACAAGAAATACGGTATACAGTATAGAAATATCATAATTTGTTTTTGAATACAGCCTTGGCCAAAATCATTAGGCACCCTACTAAAATTTATGCAATTTCAAACCAAAGTAACCGCTGCTTTTTACAAATAAGTCATTTTGGTGCGTAAAATATAAAAAGTTGCATTTTTAAAGGTATACCTAAAATACTTTGGGATTTTAAATTTGATAGTCAATATGTGAATAATCCTAAGTGGAAAATTATTAAGCGCATATAAATAATTTCTTCTTACCGAACTGCTTAAAAAAGTGAACCTTGTTACGATAAAAGAGTGAGAATCCAAGTTTTAAGACAAAGTTCCTTGTCCCAAATCAGCGATTACGAAGTGTTGGTTTAGAGACAATAACATTGTTTTGTTGGATTGGCCATCACAGTGTGCAGATCTAAATCTCATAGAGCACATGTGGGATGTTTTAAAACGTAAGATAAAGGAACACAGCATAATATCGCATACAGCCCTGAAAAATGTTTTAATTCACGATTGGAGCGCCACAAACACAGCCGAATGTGCAAAGTTTGTACACAGTATACCTCAGAGGATTGCCACTGTTATCAAATCAATGGGTGGACCAACTAAATATTAATATTTCTATCACTAATTCGTTTTATTTGTACTGATTTATGAATAAAATGAAAAATTCAGTAATTAATGTTGTGCCTACTACTTTTGGTGAAGACTATATTAACAAAATGGCAACGCTGCTAGCAGTTAAATCAAATTAAGAAGCTTTCAATATTTTCATATCCGTCAAAGAAAATTTCAGTGAAACTAGCTTTTGTTTCGGATCAAGGTGTTAATCGGTGTCGCTTTCAATACTTTTCAACCAACCTGTATATACCTGATGGTATAAATTCATTCATTCAATAAAATATTCATTATGTGTTGGCTCTCCGTTTTGGCTTCTGAGTTTATTAATTAGGACCACATGCCATGAAATTATGGCCAATTTGGAGAGTCATAACTACAGGGGGTTTAAATACCAACAAACCGTATCCAAACAGTTCACACCCTAATGTAATTAAGTGAGTATGTGCATGAGTGTAGGCTTTTGATGCGCCACACGCAAGATGGCGTGAACACTTTGCACTTTACACTCGAAACAAAAACGTTTAAAGGACGGAAGAGATTTGCGTGACGGCATATTTCCGGTTGGCGGAAGTGAGCACTCAAATAAGTATTTCAATTTAATTTTTTTTTTGGTTTTGTTATAAAACTCAATGTACGTTGACCTCATGCTGATTCAAATGGATTGCAAGTTAGGAAGAGTAAATTGCTCTGCTGACTTGAAAAATGAAAAAATTAGCTTGTAAATATTCCTCCGAACTCGAAAGAGCTAAGCGGATCGAAGCTATCTATTTTATGCATTCCAACAAATAGGAATTAACTTCAAAAATCTCAATTATTTAAATAGGATTTTTACCAAATTAAAAAACCAATTTATTAAGGTTTCGGCAAATGTTGTGGAATATAATAATAAAATTCAATCCAAAGCGAATTCATAGAAGGTGAGTTCGCTAGAGCTATAACAACATTTACATGAGTTTTTTTCAGTGATTCAATTATTGTTAAATTCCCTGAGAATGTAAACAGGCAAGGTACTTTGACATTCTAATCAGCAGATCCCAAGTACAAACAAACAAATCAGCTGCCATAGCGAACTCATCTGTGTGGATTCGGCTTGATCCGATCTATGGATTTCTAGGTAGAAAATAGAAAACTTTTAATGAATTGAAAGCAGCTTCTTTCTTCCAGAAATTTTATGAACCACACATCAATTTCTTAAATTTTTAGTATGATGAGGTCTTAGAAATTTTTAGCTTAGAAAGATAGGCAACTGGATAAGGAAGAAAAGTAAGCTTTAGCATGCGTGGGTCTGCTCTACAGCTGCGGTGGAGGCGATGCTCGAGCTGACACCACTCCATATAGCAATGCAGCAATCATAAAGGCATACCCTGTTAAATATTACTAGTGAAAACTTCAGTAAAGGAAAATAAACAGAGATTCCTCACGGGTATTCTCACAGACTTGTAGACTACGCAGTCATCTACACATGATCGCTCTTGTCCTTTCTGTGACCAATTCCAGGAGACTCCAATGCATTTTCTCCTTGAATGCGCCGCTATAGCGCGGAAAAGGTTTGGATATCTCGGCCGTCTGCAGCCAAAAGAAGGGCACATTCGCTGCGTCCAACCCAGCTCTATCTTAAGTTTAATAAGGGAACTGGATCTGGATGAAGTACTATGATGAGTAGAGGGCTTGGAAGATCACGAGGTCGAAGTGCAAACCTCCAATAAATCTAAATTTAAGCTTTAAATCCATCAATAGTATTGGGACAGTCGCAAAGCAGCAGTCGGGTATGACGTACGCGCCAACAACTGGTTATACAATGATGAGCTTCCTTACCCGAGGTAGGAAAGGCCCGTTGAAAGTGAGATTCGCGAGCGTAAAGAGATGATCATAGCGTATCAAAGACTAAAAATTACGTTATTTTTCTCTTTCTGAATGCAACGAAGTGTCTGTAAGAAATAGCGCTTTTGGAAACTCAATCACTAAAACAATAGAGGAGTGTGGTATTAAAACGGTACTAGACGCAAATGAAGAGCCTCCCAGTTCAGGAAACACACCTCTATCAAACATCAAGAACAACATGCATAAGTCTTTCACAGAGACATTATCTAAAACACTCCAAGGGTCGCTTCTTTCCGAGTTCGACGGTATAAGATAGAATCCTCATGATTACAAACTAATAGAGTGTGGTTTCCATTAATCAAGAGAGCACTTTCCTACTCAATTTCAAATTTAATCCAACGTTGAGCTTCTTGACAAGTATTATTTTTCTGATTCTGTCTTTATTTTCTATTGATAACAGTTGGAACTTAATTCAGGAGAGAAAAAAGATTACTGAAAACTAATAAAAATCAGTAGAACTATAAAAGAAAAAACATTCTAAGTGTCTGAGACCCTTCTCTAATATGAACAGAGATGTGGCTCAGTAGCAATGGAAATTGAAAATCCTCTTCCAGCCAATTTCACTTTCCATTTCACTCAAACATTTTTTTCTATATATTTCCAATTTAGCGAAAGGTAGAAAATATTTCTAATAAGCTTAAAATTTTATCTTTTACAGAAAGTCGATTGTTTGCCATTTATTTATTTATTGCTACTCATAATATTATTAGATCACCTCTCACGTGTGCCCCCACTAAAGTCATTTAAATGGCTCAATTTCGCATTTAAATACAGCTAAGCAGCCTCCTTAATGACAATTCCTACGGGATCCATTTTCCTAATGCTTGCCTTGTGAACGTAAAAGCCACAAATATTTCAGCTTGTCACAACAGAATTTGCGTTTTCCGCCATCGCTCCTCACAAAGTTGGCTTGTTTTCGCATTAGCATTAATTTTAAGAAGCTCCTTCAGATTACCGTGTATATTTATCAAAATAAAAATAGGAAATAAAAATACAAAATTCAGCAAAGGTTGTGCTTCCTGATTTACTTACCTTGGCATCTGTCTACAACGCAATGCTATTAAGACCACTTGACGGCAATCGTGCGCACGGGCATACATATGTACGCGTACATGCAGGCGCACACAACCGCAAGGGTGGAATAAGAGCAACAACAACAACAAGCATCGTGACATGCAACGTGACAGCTTTGCGTATTGTTGACTTCTGGAGTGATAAAGCGCCATAATGTCACCCTATTAACTGTAAAATTTTCTTAACATTTCCCCTTGTACTTCGTTGCGCTCGCTTTTCGCACTTTATACTTCTTACATTCGTAACTACTTCATTCGCCGTCGCTGGCTGTTGCCAACACTTGCGCACACGGAATGCGCGCTCACTTATTCTGTTCGTTCTTTCATACCGTACTCGAATGTGCCTTGCTTCTTAGCTTTCATACTTTTAGCTTCTTCATCCTTTAGCGAATGTTTTTTTTTTTTTGGTTTCTTTTTGTTTTTGTTCCTGCTGCTGGTTCTGCAACAGCTCGACGACATCGCTAAATGGCACAAAACTCAATTGGGAATTTTAAAGTAAAGTTGAATTTCATGTTCTACTCCGGCAATTGTCACAGATGGTTTAATTGAAGTAATTACATGCGAAATCCGTCAGGATTTTCTCCTCCTGCAGCAGCTGAGAGGCGAAGGGGTACTAGTAAGACAGCAGCACAACATTTAACGGCTGAGTGGCCAGCAAGGCTGGGGAGAGTTGGATGTGACGTTTGGTGTTGCTGCGGGGAGTTTGTGTTGTCAGGATTAAAATGATGACACTTTTTATGATTTTATTACCTGCTTTAGCCACAAGCCACAAACGACGTAGCTAAGTCCGATGTTAGTAGCGGATAACCCCTTGGCTTTGTCACAGCAGAGAAAGGGTTAATTGTGTGCTGTTTATTTGTTGTTTGTTAGTTTTCTTCTCTTTTTTTCTTTGGCAATTTTATTTTTGTACTCACAAATATCTGCTTCATTTTGCTGTTATTACTCGCGTACTTTCCATTTGTTTTGGCACATTCACTTTGTTGGTGGTTGTTTCTGATGTGTTATTGTTTTTACTGCTTTTATGATTTTACATTTCGCCCTGGCTTTTGTTATATTTTCCTGTTGCTCTCTGCTTGTTTTTGCTATTGTTGCACTGCCTTTTCGCCTCCGAGCGCGTAATGCGTTAATGACAACTGCGTGTGATTACTTTATACGAGCTCATTTAAGGTGTAATAATTATTTATGTGACTTTTTCATTTACTAAACAACTTGTTTACCTTTTTAATTACATTGTCCTTTAGGTGAGATTTTTAAAGCGCATTAGACACATTTTATGAAGCTACTTTTTAGGTGATTTCGATATTCTAATTGTGGTGGAAAGCAATTGAAACGAAAATATAGTAGAATAAAGAAATAAAATAAAATTAATTACATAGAAGTAAAATGAGATAAAACCAAATTAAAGTTAATTTAATTTAATTCAATTAAGTTAAAATGAAATAAATTAAAATTAAATAGATTAAATTGGTCTGGGATGGAAACTTTAAACACATTGCCTTTTCCATCCAATAGTCAACCTCACCTGCACGTGGTACACCCGTCGATAACAAACAAGGCTTTGGCAACCAAGGAAATTCAAATTGCAAAGTAAGCCAAAGATTGGTAGCAAAACTGATGGCTAAAGTCGACACATCGACACTCGAATCGGAAAGCTAAGTTGATAACCTGCCAATCTTAAATAAAATGTTATCAATGAAACTACAAGAAGCCTCAGATAAATCAAAACCTTTCAACGTTGACGTCCTTTTGCATAAAAAACAGGACTATATTTGGAACATGGAACGCTCTTTGAGCCTCACGACTGGCCCAGGTGAGCAAAGAGTTCATAAGCTGTAAATCTACTTTTCTAAGCGAAACTAGATGACGAGTTGACTCGGGAGAAGTAACAACAGAAGATGATTTGACCTGAGTGTAATCCGGCAAGCCTAGCGGCCAACTACGGTCGAGTGGGGTTGGGTTCTTGTTATCTAAGCAAGCACGCGCAGCTCTAATCGAGTCGATTCCACACTTCGATCGAATTATAATGGCCTGTTCTCGATTCCGTGTCAGAGACATCACCTGCATCCAATGTTGTGCACCAACAGAGGCTGCTCCCTACGTCGAAAAAGAGACAGTCTCCTATCAAAGGCATCATCAAATACCAACAAACGTGATATAGTGCTGCTATTAGGAGACTTCAATGCTCAAGTCAATTCAAAATCAAATGCCGCTGCTAGCACAAAGTGCCGCAAAACTAGGCTTAAAAATAAGCATTGCCAAAACAAAGTTGGTGCGTGTATATACTAAATACACGCAAAAATTCGAAATTAGTAACGCTAGCTCGAAGACGTGGACCGCTTTTGTATTTGGGGAGTATTATATCTGCTAATGGTTGCTCAAGAGAAGACATCGAAAAGCGTATAAAAAAAGCGAAGCAAGCTTTTGGTGATCTAAATGATATGTGGAACTCCACGATTACCGCTTGGCGCACACAAATACAAAAAATATTTAACTACAACGTGAAGTCCGCTTTTATGTACGGTTGCGAAACCTGGAACCTTGCAGCTCCTGACCGCCAAACACTGCATGTTTTCTCCAATCGTTGTCTCCGCAAAATACTGAGAATTTTCTGACCCGACACGATCTCAAACACTGCCCAGTGGAAGCGTTGTAACCAGACACCAATGCGCCTGAACTCCTGAAAAGGAAATAGGGCTGGCTCAGGCACGTGTTAAGGAGAGACCAGCCGTCGGAGAGGCAAACCAGTACTGACCTGGAGGAGGAACCTGGAAGCTGACGTATTCAAAATCATCAAAATCTTGAGGGAAATCAAGGGGTTGGCAGATGACAGAGGAAAATCGATTAACCTTATCGCGGCCTTTGCCATAGGACCATATACATACTAAGTCCTGCTATATGTTCTGTTACAAGTTATATTAAGTCGGTTGTAAACATGCAATTATAATACCTTTTTAATGAAATAAAATTATGTAAATATTAACAAAACAAATTTTTTAATTTTCATTCGAAATGGTCACCACTTGCTTTTACACAAGCCTTCAAACGATAGGCCTTTTAACACGCACGGTTTGCATGGATATTGACGTCGCTGCCCGAACCAAAGATTGTTTGAACCTAGGAATATTGATTTTTAACCACTGCTGGGTGGTTTTTGCCTTATGAGTTTGAGTGGCATCTTCATTAAAGAGAGCGATAGAGACTTCTAAGACATCCTCCTGGTACAATCCAGTCTTAATCTCTTTTTCGCAGCAATGAAGAGATGTAACGCCTGTACAAGACACTCCCCACCAAACCATTACGGAGGCTGGATGATGGCCTCGCTGAGCCCTTGGAACAACATTTTTTGAGTCTTTAGAGGTTTTTGCTTTTAAAAACTTCTTCAACAGTGAAAAATTTCGCACCTGTGAAAATAATATTTTCATGGCCATTGACCGCGTGCCACCAAAGAAGCTGCTTGCATCTGTCTTCTTCAAGGGCGTTATCAAAAGATGACCAGTTGGGCGACAGAAGGCTTTCATGTGGACATCAGCTCTAATTAGTCTTGAAATGGATCTGTTCGATTCATTCGTTTCCCTGGATATGATTTTCTGCTTTCCAAGGGGACTTCTGCGAATTCCTTCTGGAATAACTTTTATTGCTGAACTGATTCGAACCACGCGATGACGACCACTTCTTTTTCTGTCTGTCACTTTAGACGTTTGGGAAAAGCGATTGATTGTGAGATAAGTAAATATTATCGAATTAAAGTAAAATAAGATAGAATCAGAATTGAAGTAAATTAAATTAAATTAAATTCAAACGAATTAAAATAAAACAAAAGTAATTAGATTAAAGTAAAATAAGACAAAATTAAAATCAATTAAAATTAAATGAATAAAAAATAAAATTAAATTAAAATTAAATGAAATTAATTAGAGTAAGAAAATTTAGAATAACTTAAATTAAACGAGATACATCAAAATAAATAAATAGAAATAAATAAAACACTCTTTATTGGGAGTTTGGCCGAACTCCTGCTCCCATTGTGGCGTGAGACCTGCTGTTGTCACACAAATGGAGGAACCTACAGTTTTAAGCCGATTCCGATGGTTTTTTATGAGGAAATACCCTTTTTCATGGCAGAAATACACTTGGAGGTTTGCCACTGCCTGTCGGGGGCGGCCACTATCAGAAAAAAAAAATCTTCTATCATTTGGTGTTTTACTGAGATAAAATAGGGGAATATGAAAACAAGTACACTCATTTTAGGCAGCTACTTTAAAAAATTGCGCACATCTTAAGTTTGTTTACGAAAAATTAGTTCGGTTCCTTATATAGAAGAGCAGATGCGGGGCAGCTAGAGCCGAAGGATTTCAAGTTATTTTCGCAAACTTATTTTCAAAATTTAAATTTTAAGGTATTTAGTCCTATTTCATTTTAAATAAATAAAACCGCAGCAATAAAAGCATTTCTACCATAAATGTAAGAATTATTAAGTCCTCTTGCTTTTTTGTCGTCTCCAAGTACAACCGATTTCTATCAACCGATGCCTTTTTACGAGAAGTCATGGTAGAAATGCACTCAGATTTTCATCTTCGTCTACCAAAGAGGAGCAACCACTAACTGGAATAACTTACTTTGTCAAATTTCCTCCGACCATTAAAGCTCAAACTGGTACTCTTTGTGCAGTATATCTCATACAGGTACAATTGGTCGTCTATAAAAAAAATATGGTATGTGCAGAAAATTACTTTTAATCATTAAGGGGTTAGGGGTAGTTAGAGGCCCAAAAAAATCATGATTTTCAATAATTTTGTTTTGCTAGTCAATTACTTTATTTTACAAAAATAAAAACATAGCATTAATACATCATGTTTCGACTTGACTTTAGCAAACTTAAAAAAAAAATTATTATAATAAAAGTTATCGCTGATGTGTGGAGCCCAATTCTCCAGAAGTCCCTTGCGGTGATCATTACAAGTCCTTGTAGATTCATCTAAAATCAATCAGACAAGAGAAATTAGTTTTATTAATAGATAATCTTGTGCCGGATCGAAGATTTTTCTCAAAATTAACAATATGGCGGAAATCAGGAAATACTTTTCAGATTTGCGAGAAAAAAACCGATTTTTAACCTACCGGTTTTTAAGTTGCAGTGATCATTAGTTCAAAAAACATAGTTTTGAGAATAACGCATTTAAAGTTTTGCTATGGCTTCCGGAGCGCCCGAACGCCCTTTGTTAATTGTTGAATAACTCGAAAAGTATTTGTGGGATTCACTTAAACACTTCACTTTACGAAAATGCAAAAAAAATCCAATTTTTCGAAAATTCTGAGTCCCTCTAACCCCTTTACTGTGGACAAGAAGTTAGAGTGAAAGATTTTGGTGCATTACAAAAAAAAATTGATTATTATTAATTATGAAATTATTTAAACTTTACGTCTTTTCATTTAATACGTATTTATCGACGATAAAGATAGAGCCCTGTTTTTTTAACAAATTTAATATAAATTGCTCGCAATATGTTGCCGCAGAGTTAAAAGCCTGTGTGGCCCCATGTCCAGACTAGTGGTATTAAAAAATAAATAGTCCATATTTAAAGCTTAAAAATAGTTAATTGTCCTTTTTTCTAACCAAATATGATTCCTCTACTCAACTGCTCGTGGGACAAGCGAATACGCGTTCAGTACACAGAAGCAAACGGATATGACAACAGCGTCCAAAATCTATCCATGGCTTGTGCATAACACTTTTATTAGTATTATTACGCTTCCCCTTCAACGTCCAAATCACTGCAATTCTCGCAGTAATCTCTTAATTTATCACCTCATTCATGTGATAACTGTCCAGCAACCTTAAGTTGAACAAACTCAACCATTGACTAATACTGTACCTGAGACTCCTACAAACCGAAGTTTGAACACGAACAAAGAGGTCTAAATATACACTAACACATTTACTCACACACACACGTGTATATGTATTGCGTCTTTTGCTGGTATGCAAATACCCAGTAAACACAAAAAGAAATGTTTTCAAACGCGCCAGTTGAGTTTCAGCATTCCTTACCAGTTGATGTTAACCATTTTATCAAATATTATTCCTGAGCGAGGTGCTGAAGTTGAGAGATATTTGGACTCCTCGCCATTCAATTTCCAAACTCGTAGCTGTGTTTACCGGTTACTGGGCGATAGGCACACACACAGAAAAGCTAGTGTTACCATTTAACCCTCATTACAGAAGCTGTGGGGACCTTGCAGAGAAGGAGACTGTTGAGCACTTTCTCTGTAAATGCCCGGGTTTGGCAGCTAAACGATTAACAACTGGGTGCTCCTTTTTTCCACAGCCTGGGGCAGTGCGCCAACCTAAATCCAATCAATCTCCTCCATTATATCAACAGCTCTGGCTAGCTGTAGATATCTGCCTAAGTAAATTCCTTTTTCGGTTAACTTCTAAGTTATCAATTAAATGTCGAAAATGGAATTTATTTTATATCGGTTAGGTTAGGTTTCGGTGATAGTCGGTCTGTACTACCAACTCACTTAGATCTTACAGGTCCGTTGTGATACCATTGTGCGACAAGGGAACCTCATTTATCTTGCTTCGTGGAACCATTTTGTGGCTCTTATGAAGCACAAGATTGGACCCATGCCTACGCCAGACAGTTGCGTAAGAGAACTGAAAAAATATTTTCCTTGAAAACCTGCTCTGGTTTTAGCTAAGGCTGGACAATTGCAAAGGAAGTGCTCAACTGTTTCTTCCTCTTCCTCATCCCTACAACTTCCACAATATTTATGGGAAAAAACTCATAGTCTCAAGGAATACCTGCCAAATAGCCAATGACCGGTTATAGCAGTCACGACATTCAAGATATCTTGTCTTGAAAGGCCAAACAGTTCCTTTTTCTTTTTCTTACTTATTAGGGGCGATAAAAACCTACCTCTTAGCCCTGTGTCTTCATCTTTCCACGTTCTTTATATAATTTATTATTTTATATAATATATTGTTATTAATTATTTTTTTTTATTTTTCATTTTAAATAATGACAGAATTTAATAAAATAATAAATTAATTCAAATAAAATAAAATAAAGAGAAATATAACCTCATTCGATAACGATATGGGAAATCTCTTTGAGGTCAGTGTAGAATTACAAATTTCTCAACTTGATATCTCCACGTAAAAGAGTGACTTTTACTGTAAATTGATAGCACTTTAATCTGCTTGCTGAGAATTTAAGAAAGCTATTTCATATTAAATGCATCTCAAGCTGATATAAAACAAAAAAGTTTGTTGGGTAAACACGGTTTATTCCTCAATTCATTAGCTTCACATTTTATTTTTGCTTGTAACCAATCCAAGTGCGTTTTGCCTCTTAATGGACTGGTGGATAGTGAGGTGAAATGCTGAAATGATAATAGCTGATGGTTAATATTGTTGTGCCCGCAAACAACTGCCACGACTTCATTCGCCCACAGCCATACACACACCACGCACAGCATACGAGTGGGGCTGGCAGTAACAATCGCTGGTTCGTAACAATGCGAATAAGAACCGCACAAATTACAGCAACAGCAATACGCAGAGTGCGTTGAAAGGGGAAAAAGGCGAATAAAGTAGAGCACGAGCAATTTTCCGTTTAGCACGAAGACTAATGCAAAAATATATTTATTGAAATTGTACGATCCCCTGGGACCAATGTGGTAGCTGCTGCTGCTGCTGCTGTTGCTGTTGCTGTTGCTGTTGCTACTGCCGATTTTGTTTCTGAATGCCTGAATATGCTACTTTTCTACATCACCAACAACATATGCGTTTAATACCATCTACCTCATTGGCTTTTAGCTTTAGCAACTAATAACAACATAACAAAGCTTTTGAATGAGCGCCTTTTTGTGTGCACTTGCTCTGTGCGGGTGTGCAGGGTGCGTGTACAAACTTGCTTTGGTTATAGTCAAAATTCAACAAAATATATTTTGTGTTATTTATGGTAGGTATGCTTTCGTAATTTCGCTTGTCAATATGTATGTATGTAACCATTATGGGTTACTTAAATGTTTTTGCTTTGAAAATATATAGCTTCATTTTTATGTTGCACGCATCTTAATCAAACTCTGTTTCTGCAAATGCTCAGTACTTCAATTGGAATAGATAAAGAAAAAAACTCTACTTAATTTCAAGCACACACAAAACAAATATTTTATACCCAGCGCAATGTTACAATTTAAAGAATTTTAACTTAAAAAATAAACAGCTACACAGACATTTTCAAGGCATTTAAAAATTACGCACTCATTCAGTTTCTGTCTGGGCTTACAGTTGATAAAAACACAAAGTATTCCTTGTGGGAAACGACCAAATTTTTCGATACACCAATTCAATACAGCGATCCTGTTAAAATTGACGAGAGAAACTGGGCTCCGACAAGCAAAGAAGAAGCGAAGCTATTTGATGAGCATTTGGAAAAACCGATGAAAATACTATTCCAGTTACAACAGGAGAAGTTGGTAAGTAATATAAATAAACAAAATTAAGCTTAAAAAGTCCCCTGGGTTTGATTTAATTATTTAATCATCATAGTTAATAGCCTATTTGATATTTAACAAGAGATATATTCTAAATTGTCCGAAGTTACCATGAAACCTTCTTCTTTTTACCTCTTTGGCTTAAGCGGTTTTGACCGACACACCAAGTGAGGTCAAGTCCTTCTCCAAATGATCTTTTCAACACAGAGGGGTCCTTGCTCTTCCTCTGCAATCACCAGCTGGTACCGCATCGAATACTTTTAGAGCCGGAGCGTTTGATCCATGTAGACGACATGACCCAGCCAACCAAGCCGCTGGATCTTTATTCGCTGCACTATGTCTATGTCGTCGAAGGGCTCATAAAGCTCATTGTTCCATCGCCTACCATACTGGAGTCAATAGTACATCACCTCTATGCAACTATGGAAAAGAAAATCCTGCGGAGCAAAGTAAGCGCGCCATACTTTGTAAGGAATAGCGACCTTCGTCGTGATCTTGGCATACCAACTGTGGCTGAAGTGCCTGAAGTAAGAGCTATGGGAACTCACAAGCAGCGACTACAAAATCAATTCAAATGAAAATCGCTTATTAGTATCATTTTCTATATTCTTGGTGCACTTGTATAACGCTTCTAAAGAAGTAATAAGAAATAACAAAAAAAAATAAAAAAAATTATAATTTTAATATTTGTTTGTTTGTTTTATAAAACTAAAGTACTAACACTTAGACAAACTATACGTCTAAATTTTGATGAAATGAAATCGAGTTAAAAAAAGCACCAAGTTTCATTATGTTCGAGTTACGGCATGGACAGATGGTCGAACAAAAACTACATCTTAAAAGCTTCTTTTTAAAAATGATATGCTCAAGCGGCCTCCGTAGTAAAATGAGTTGGTGCGCGGTTATTATTCGGAAGTGTACAGGTTTTCATGATATACCAAATAGTACAAAAAGTTGTTTCTAATATCAATTGCTCCTTTGCAGGCAATTTCAGAGCTCCAAATTCTGTATTACTGCTATGAAAAAGCTTCTCATAAGGAACCATCTGCCGCATTCACTTTGACACCAGGCTCGATAAAAACGATTGGAGGGCGTCCATCAGCGATCACTGCGGCCCAAACCATTACTTGCGATGGGAAATTGATTCGAGTGGTCATACGTAGGCCCAAATTCTCGTATGAGCGTTCGGTCAAGTAAACATGAGTGTTTATCAACTGCTCAATTGGAAAATTTTTTACATCAGAAAACACAATGTTAGGAAATTCGCCACGTTCGTGCAAGCGCAACAACTCCTTTGCTCTTTCGCACCGAACTTTTTTTGCTGGAGTGAAAGATCGTGTGCTTTTTGGAACTTGTAAGCCTTGACCTTGAGCTCATTTTTTCAAAATGCGTCGAATGCTGTCTTGCGATATTTTCAGTTCTTTGGCCATTTTTCTTCCACTTCGCCGGGGATTTCGTTCAAGTCGAGCCTTCACTTTCCGAACCATTTCTGGCGTTGTTGCGGTTTTTTTTGGTCCACCTCCATAGCGTTTTGCAATGCTACCAGTATCATTGTAACATTTTATAGTGCGATACACAAACATTTTATTCACTTTGAGGTGACTGAGCTCACGAACAATGGCTGGTTGTGATTTTCCAGCCAAATATAATGCAATCACACTATTACGTTTGAATTCCATCACAGAAAAAAAATTCAACAAAACGAAGACTCAAATGCTTTTAATAGCTTATAAACAATAAATTGAACTGTCATTAGAACAATTTTGGCGTTGATTTTATGAGCTGTTTTACGGATACAACAGTGTGAATTTGGTAACACTTATCGTTCACCCTGTATATTGGGGGAAAAACACAATCCATCGCTTTTGCGTAACATTTTCGCACAAATACTTTAAAACGGTTTTATGGACAATCTTTCGCTTCTGGGCGATTTTACGACTACTAACATACCGGTCAACTTCGATTATTTCTGTTATTTTATTGACATTTTCGACGACGGGCCTGTCTGAGCGAGGTGCATCTTTAACATCAAAATGACTGAACGGAATCGACGGAACCGAAATTGCATTTAATTAACTGTTACAGAATTCGCACATAAGGACCATTCAAAATTTCTGTAAAATATACCGAATTTTCTATTTGGTGACTTCCATTGTCCACACCCTGCAACTCACAACTGAAGCGAACAAACAAAAAACAGCAAAACATTTTTTTAGCGTGAAATGTCGCCTTGACAACGAGCATAAACTTTAAATTGTTTGATTGATACTTTACGAGATATTGACTGAGAAAGTAATGTTTTTCCGTTTACCCAAACTAATTTTCCATTTTAGTATGCGTTGGGTACGAAAAAATCAGTTCCATCTAAACTTTATTGCTTAAAATCTTTACTATTGTCAACAGCAGTTATATAGGGTTTACTTTTAATTTACTAAAAATAATAGAGCCAGAGCTTTGCTTTATACAAAATTAAAAAATATGAAAATTTTTGAAGCTTTTTTAATACTGCCATCCGTACATTTGTTATGCGTATGTATGTGTACATGAAGGTGGGAGTATTTCAATAGAAATATATACGTGAATGCATGTACGACTCTTGAAAGTTAATATTCGTTCCACTTATTTGGTTTCAAATTTCATATAATTCTGCTGTAGTTTTTGTACTTTCTAAGGACTAAAATTTACTAAGTGAACTAACTAAAATGGAGAAAATATTTATTTTTCAACCAGTTTCCTTTTGAGAAAGGTTTTTCTAATTGCACACTTTGCCATTTGGTTTGTAACTTATTTTTTGGTAATGCTTTTAGTTGTATTTTTGTTGACCAACCGTCGTATTTAGCTCAAGAGTCGATGAATGTTTACGGTACGAGTTGCAGCTGTGAATGACCATTTGTGTCTTAACGATTAAATAAGCCGGTGCACTTGTTGGTTTGATTATATATAATATAAAAAAAATAAACTGCCCTAAACTACATCTACCCACTATTGACGATAATGATTCAATATTCGTGAAAATTTAGGTCCCAAAACTGATGCTTTGGGGCACGAACAAATCCAAGTACCCATGGGCATTGCGTTATTAGCAAAAACCGTTATGCAAGGAGGAAAATTTGTTGTGTTGGAACATAAAGTAATAATTATGTAAAGGTAAACAAAGTTCCTCCTATCATCAAACAAACAGTCGTCGCACTCGCGTATAGACACTCACGTCGCTGTTGATATTTATGATTTCTAAGTTGTAAGAGACTTCGTTTATTAAAGATGGTGGGCTGGTTCTTTGATAAACCTATAAAAATGTCTCTTTTGCCAACAAATTAGTCAAGGGTCATATCTTCCGAATGGATACAAATGTTCCGGCTTTGAAAGTGTTCGATGCGTCGCCAGCTGTTGGTAGCAGAGGAAGAGGAAGTACCCCTATGCGTTAGAAAGACCAGGTAGAAAAAGACCTGGCTTCACTTGATGTGTCCAACTGGCGTCGGTTAGCCCGAATAAGAAGCGACTAGTGCGCTATGTTCAACTCAGCCAAAGTCGCGTAAAGGGTTATCGCCCCAATCAAGAAGAACTGGCCACACAATTACCGAACATAGAGCGCAAAAGATCGATTGCCACATGATCTGTGTGTCATTACACGCCATTCTGCTGAAACCGAAGGTCGTTCAAGTCCGTGTCTTCAATTTCCACACTCGCCGTTGAGCGAAATGAGGTTTACTGCCGCATTTTTTTTTTGGCCAATATGCCATAGAGGCCAAGGAAGCTAAAACTCATGAAATAAGAAATATCCTTCCCTACAACTAAATCTTGCGCAGTTAACGCCTCAACGAAAGTGAGATATTTCTTCACTTCTTCAGGCATAAATCATTGAGTGGGTAAGTGGTGGAACAATTAGCGTATTTATTCAGCAGTTAAGAAGTCAAAATTTGTTGGATAATGAAAAATCGTAATGACTACTCTTGACTACCAACTACTGTAGAAATTATTTATCATCAATCACGAGAAATGGAATACGAGTAAACGTGACCTCAATAAGCTAATCGTAACCTGCGAGTTTACTTAAGAACCACAGTAACCAAAGTAGCATCGTAGCTGTCTTTGAATACGTGGTTACGTCGCAAAGCAACACAAAATGAAAATTCGCGGTTAAACTCAAATCGAAAGCAAAAGAAAAAAAAAATCCGCTACAGAAAACTAACCTTCAAGGAAGATTTTATCCATCAATCGAAATCAATTCAAAGCGACACTGACAACAAAGTTCGTAGCAAAACAAAGGCAAGCATCGACGACAAAACTGTTCATAAACGACAATGCCGAAGCGCAATTCAATCATCACCGTCGAGGTTGCATTGAAAAATTGCTTTCTCTTCAAAATTCTTTAGCAATGTCAGGCAAAATGAAGACACAAACGAAAGGCGAAGTAGTTGTGCCCACAGCAGTTGGGATTGAATTGTGAGAAACACCCGAAACTCGATTGCAATTTTCGCAGTCAATCGCCGAGCACTCGACACAGACGCAGCTGAGCTTTTATTGTGGCAATCACAACTTTGTGGCTTGTTGTTGTTGCTGTTGGTGCATTGCAGCTATGGCTTATCCGTTTGCGAAATAGTATACTAGCTGATGTAGCTGAAGGAAGGAAGGATGTATAAGTAGAAAAGCACAGAAATTACGTTCACAAAACTCAACTAGCAAACAAGCCTGGAAGCTCTCAGCTTCACCTCCACTCCCTTTAGCGTGCACTTTTCCAACGCCCGCTTTATCCTGCTGTTTCTCTTTCTACACTGAACCCCTCTTTGGCATTTTCGCAGAGTCAATTGGCATCTTTGCTACCACAGCTATGTATCTACACGCACACATACAAACATATATAAATACATATACCTTATTGACGGTCATAGACTGCGCTCCCACTCCCACTCGCCAGCACCTCCTCCTCACTACCATCGCCAGCAACAATGTTGATTGCTTTTTCTTGTCTTCGCCACTGGAACAACACGAACAATGCACTTTTTGTGTGTGAGTTTGTTTGTAGGTGTGTGGTGCATGTATACACATGTGTGATTGTTTGCGTTGTGCTGCTGTACATGCGGGAGCAATTCGAAGCGTTTTCGGCGCATTTAGCTGAAGAATTAAACCCGAGCAGCAGCCAAAGCAATCAGTGGCACACAAAGCAACGTTGCATTTGTATCAGAAACCCTATACCCCCTCACCAAAATTTTGCACTCACTTGTGGCTTAATGCCTGCTTGTCTGCTTGACTTGCTAGCGATAAATTTTCATTTTCTTGTTAAATTGCTCTGCTCTCTGCCTGGCGAATGTTCGTTCAACGACTGCCTTATGCTTTGATTGTTGCTGCTGACGTCACTGCTGCCGTTGTACTCATTGTTCTGGTGTCGATTGCTTCTTGATTGCGGCGCACAAATACAAATGCGTCTAACCCATGGCACAAACACACATACGAACGCATACGCACACATACTCACTAATATTCAGATTCATTCACTCATGCACCTGCACATCAAATGCTGCATTCACACATGCATTTACTTACTACACCCGCACATTAACAAAGCAAACACTTGCTGCAATTTTTCCTCGTCGATTTGGTTTGCTGTTGATTCTTGATTGTCTTTGATTTCCTGTGAATTGCTGCGCCTCTCAAGTTCTCCCAAGTGGAAGTTTTTTAAATCAGAACTGATTGCCACCAACATGTGCTCGATTTTCGATCTACAAGTTCTTGCTAACCATCGGTGAGGGAATAACGGTTATGTGCCATTCAGATGAAAACGGCAAATAGCTTGAATATGTACAATATCAATGTATTTGTGCACATTTCATTCCATGCATAGCTGTTAGACAACACAGAGCCTTTTAAATTCCAGTTCCTTATTTAGCATTGCTCATTTTTGACAGCTCAACGAAATTTCTTTGGAAATATGTCAAATAGAAAATCTTCAACTTACTAAAATGAGTTCGATTCCCTCAAGATCCTTATAAAAATAAAATAAGTCCACTACAGCGACGATGACAAGAAGGATAAGATAGCGCCGGTCGTGGCGTCACACTGCTTTTTTTTGTCCTATAGCCTCATAACTTAATGAAATTAAAAAAAAAAATTTGTTTTAAAGCTCTGAATAGTAATTTTACACAAAAACAAATGTCATTTAAACAAGTGCGAGGTAGTGTATTTAAGAAGTACGATGTCATAAGAGAAGTTGAGCATCAAATTATATATTTTTGCATTTTCATGCGACTAAATATATTTATTTGTTCTATTGTGTTTTAATTTAATTTTCTTTTATTACAAAAAGGCTTTTGTTCATATCTTACCAAATTTTTTTTGAGAACTAGAATTATTTGTTTAAAAAATGCTTTTTCTTTTCATCTTATTAATTAATTTTTTTTTTTAACACTGAGAGAACTGCATACAAACTCCCCAGAAAAATGCCGGTTGCGCGCCTTTGTCAAGACCAGAATTTATAAAGGCCGTTATTCAATGCTTTATGGTTTTTCAAAACATTATCCTGCATTCGCTTGAATAAATTTCTAAAACACTTTTGCCACTCAGAAGTGGATACCTCCAAAACGACTTATTCAAAGACTTCAACAGCTTCTTCATGCGTTGAAATCGCATTTTATATTCGGGAACAAAAGGAAATTATTAGGTGCCAAATAGATAATTTGAGTGACCAAAAACTCTCTTCCCTAAATTCTCCGAAAACTTCTGGCAAGCAAATTGTTGAGTAACACTCGTAATTAACTGTTTTGAGTTTATTCAGTGGTACAGTTGTGACATTACCAGATTTTCCGAAAAAACAGACAACCATTTGATTTGAGGTGCCAATTCCTCGAACCACTTTCTTTCAATTAAGATCATTTGGAACACATTTACTGTCGATTGCTGCTTTGTTTCCAGCTCATACGCATCAGTCCAAGTTTCGTCATATGTTGCGTTGTCACGTGCTTTGAACTATTGCGACTGAATTTCTTTAACATTTTTTAGCACCAGCCGAGTCCTGCTTTGAGAACAAATTTTCTTATCGATCAAATGTTCAAGCAGTATTGTGTGGTTGCTGCTTACACTAATCCCGAGAAAGTCTATTGGTGCCAGCACTAACCGAAGTAAACGAAAGCCCCTGTCAGCTGCTTCGATGAAACTAATGAGAGCCCCATGTAAATGAAAAATCACCACACTTCCGATCCGTAATGTCATAGATTTTATCGCAGGAATTTAGAAATTTCCGTAGAATCGTGTCAGCTGATTGCTCTCTCACCCCACAGTGTTGCCAAACAGTACATTTCGAAATCATTTACAAAATAAACTTAGAAAAATTATAATTTTTATTAAAATAATTTAAAAACAACGTTGAATAATGTTAATTATGGATAAATTAACTATTTGTATTTGGTGGTTTTTGGCTTTGGTTTATTAAAAATGAAAAATTGTTACTGATAACGTGGTGTGATACAACCACATACAAATACACACAAACCGAGGTATTGTGTAAATATGTAACTAAAAGAACGCAGTTGTTTTCTACGGGATAAGTTTCGCTCAAATTTGTATATCCTACGAGCTGTGGAAAGGGACTACGACATGTTGGTCAGTGTGCGCACTTTATATCACGCGATGTGTCACATGATGATCTTGCATTATCAATTGACGCACAACATCGATAGTTTCTGGCACAACACTCATTTTTGGACGGCGTTCACAAAATTCATCCTGCAAAGATAACAGGCACATTGGAACTCAATTTTCCAGCGTTCCACAGTGGCTACTAAGTATGGTGCTTGAACGCCGAAGATCGAAGTAAGCTAAACACTTATGTGTCGATAATCCACGCCGAAAATCATAATAATTCATAGTACAAAACTGTTCATGAGTTAATTCCATCACTGAAAGAGGAACAAATAAAGCTCGCAAGTGAAAACTTTATATGTAAGTGTATGCCAAAAAATACTAATATCGAATTACAGCCCATAACACGTGGTGTTGCAGAGGCGAAAAATGTAATAGACTCTGTATCCCTAAACAAACCGATGGTATAGCTCAGGCCTTCACAGATGTACGCAAACGCTGCCACCAATCGTTAATGGTAACGTACCAAGGAGAATGAGGGATGATCTGCTATCATAACAAATGAAGGAGACGTGGAAAGGAAAGTGTTTTTCGCAAGTCGAACAAAAGAATTTCAGACAAAAATTGCAAGAGCAGTCATTATGTGACATGTAGGGCACTTTTTGAAAGAAAATTTGTATTTAAAGGAATGATTTTCGAGTTAACTTTCTAAAACTATTTTGTAGCAGTTTGTTTTGTAGCAGGAGTCAAAACTTTTCCGCGTTAATTGCGGTTACGGGGCAAATATTAGAGCAGCTCATAGAATTGTTGATCTTAGATGAATCAATTTGAGTAAGAAATGCGTCGCTGTTGAAAGATTTGCATGCCACAAGCGATTATTTTTTTTTTTTTTAATTTTTGTGTACGTACCCACATTCCTGAGACACAACTCCATTTTCTAAACGGAAAACAAAAAAAAAGAACAAAATTTGTAGTCATCAGCTTGGAAGAAATATTTTTACTGAACATTGTGGGACATTTTCTTTTTCGAAAATACGGGTAATGTAATACAAAACGTTAAGAATATAAATAAATAAATAATACTGTGGCAATTTTCGTGCGTTACGACAAAGTGAGAAAATAAAATTGCTAAAATTATTATTATTATTATATTACTTATAGGAGATACATATATACACTATAACCCTAACTTAATTAGCACACTGGCTACTAGAGCTTTCAGTGCTTAATGAGAATAACAAAATGAATTATTTCTCACTGTACAATTTAAATACGGTCTAATATATTAATGCATTTCATATAATTGTTTACTTTATTCAGATTGTCAAAAGTAATATTATTTCATAGAGTGGATGGTACCATAGTTCCAAATACAGTAGTCCGTTTGATGGTTAGTGTTGGACAGAGGTCTAGGAGGTGTTCGACTGAGATATGCCCTCCACAAAACTGACAAGTCCGGGAAGGAGAGCCGAAGATTTTCGTGTGTTGGTTTAGTATGACCGAGTCTCAGACGGGAAGTTGGGAATAGGGATATTTTACAATCAGGATTTATAAGGGTGCCTGGATGATTAAGTGAGACCAATCAAAATTGCTAAAATTTTTGAACATAGTTTTATACAAAAAATTGTATAAAAAAACGTAACATTTTAATGATATTTCTTATATTTTTGTTAACATTTTATTATTAAGCCACATCAATTTGTCAGCAATGTCACACTGCAACACTGAAATGAATTGGCAGCATTTTTCGACAAGTGAAAACTTAGTAGTGCAACGCAAGTCTAGTTAGTTGAAAGTAACTTTCCAAAATGATTCGCTTTCTAGTAATCGCAGTGTGATTGTGCAAGTTTTCGAAATTGGTTGTCGAAAATTTGAAAAGAACTTCCGCAAACAATTTTTTGTAAAAGTTAAAATATTGAGTTTTCTTGTCTTATCTGACTACACCTTAAAAGTTAATATTCAAATATATTTTGACATAACAGAAAAGAATGCGATGAGTACACAGAATAGGACTGAGATCACTTAAACTACTATACAAATGCCTCTATGTTCCTCTTCAATGTCGTCTTGGTGGCGACATTAACAAAGCAAACTAAAATTAGTGGATTTTACGAATATATGTACATATATCTACAGCGCTGCCGTAGCCAAATGAGTTGGTGCGGAATTCAGAGAGAACGTAGGTGCGAATCTCGCTCAAAGACCAAAATGAAGTTTTTCTAAAAGCGGTCGCTTCTCAGCAGCTGAAAAAGCTCGTCATAAAAATTATCAGCCGTTAGGAATCGGCTTTCAAATGTAGGTCCCTCCATTTGTGGAACAACATCAAGACGCACGCCTCAAATAGGAGCAGCTCGGTGAAACATCCTAAAAGGGTGTACGCGGCATTACCATATATATATACATGTATATACATATATATATGTACATGGTATTCGTTGGTAGAATTAAGTTTTAAATTTAAAGTTCTCCCTAACCGCTGAGCGTATGTGCGGAGGGAGAACCGATGTCGCTGAACCGAACGCCGATGAAGGGCTGAAAAACGTCAGTTCGCAAATGAAGCGTATTTCATGGCCAATAATCCGTGTGCAACTGCTCGTCGTAGATTCTGTTTACGTTACTCGGCGTTATTCGACGATCTCGTCATGCCTCAAGTGTAGATTTAATTCGTCCCGAGCAACCAGTTCGATGGCAAATAGCCCACGGCCGGGGCCCAACTGGACATCGAGTACAAATTAAAATATTGAACTCGCTACAATTTTATGCGATAATTTGCGTCGGTCTGTGTGCAAGAAACCGGCTGCCCAGGGACTTCCACAACTATTGCGGACGAAATATTGCGGAAGGATCTCAGACTTCAGTCCATCAAACTTGAAATCGTGCAAGCGCTTAAACCTAATAATTACAATTTGAATAAACATTTAGAACGAGACAATGTTGGAGCGATTTCGTACACTATATCTTGGAGTGATGAAGCCCATTTCCATTTAAACGGAAGTGTAAATGAACAAAATTGCCATTATGGGTATCCTAAAGAACAGAACTCACTATTAAAACCTTAGCAGTCGCTTCAGAGACCCAAAAGGTCGGTTTGGTATGCATTGACAAGTGGAATAATTGGACCTTTTTGCAGTGAAATTTCTTAGGCGTCAATGGACGAGCGAGAATGGGGAGTAAAATTTCAAGGCCATGCAACGTTTTGGGCATTTTCGTTCCGCGAGAGAGAAAAAAGATATAACGTAGAGGAAAAGGAGAGAGAGAGAGCTATACCTTATATATATTTTATGATGAATTTTTGTTGCACAGTACAATAGGTGAAACTGTTCGGCGCCGCTGCGACTATTTCAGACTGTTCAGCACAATGACAACTAGAATGATGGCCGCTACGGCTGCGCCTATTAATTTAGGTATTTTGTTCTTGTAGTCGCTAGGCATAGCATTTTAGCTTCGGAAGACATACGCATTTAGAGAAATAAAGTGAGTGCCCTGTGTGTGCGGTTATATGTACATACGTTCATATGTGCATATTAATAAGGATTGTTTTGCTGGAAGTTCAGAATACAAATATATATGTACATAGGCTAGGGCATCAAGTCTGCATACGCACATAAAAATATGTGCATGCATATGCAAAAGATAATTGTTTTAGTATTTGTTAGGCAGGGATTTGATCATTAGGATATATATACATATATATATAATTGGCGCGTACACCCTTTTTGGGTGTTTGGCTGAGCTCCTCCTCCTATTTGTGGTGTGCGTCTCCACAAATGGAGGGGACCTACAGTTTAAAGTCCACTCCGAACGCAAATGGTTTTTATCAGGGGTTTTCATGGTTTTTCATGGCAGAAATACATTCGGAGGTTTACCATTGCCTGCCGAGGGACGACCGCTATTAGAAACAAACTTTTTCTATTATTTGATGTTCATACACAGAGATTCAAACCTACGGCTGCAGTGGTCGCCGTAGAGAATTAAGAATTAATTAATAATTGAATAGACTCAGCAGATAGTTCAACCTAATGAACTATTGATTCCAAAAACAACCTGTTTAAAACCTGCCATATCGTAAACCGTAAATGCCCGGTTCCTTAATGGAGAAGGTGTCTCCTCCCGGCTTGTTGATGGGCTCGTGAGAGTAAAGACTGACATCACTGCCATCCAAGAGATGCGATGGACGGGGCAAGGCAAGAAAAACATAGGACCTTGCGACGTCTACTACAACTGCCATGTAAAGGAGCGCAAATTCGGTGTCGGATTTGTTGTGGGAGAGAGACTTCGTCGCCAAGTACTGTCGTTCACTCCGGTGGACGAGCGTCTCGCAATAATCCGCATCAAAGCGCGGTTTTTTCACATCTCGCTAATTTGCGCCCACGCCCCGACGGAAGAGAAGGACGACGCGACCAAAGATTCCTTCTATGAGCGCTTGGAACGTTCCTATGAGCGCTGCCCCCGCCACGACATAAAAATCGTGCTTGGCGACTTCCACGCCAGGGTGGGCAAGGAAGGAATTTTTGGTCCCACGGTCGGAAAATTCAGCCTGCACAACGAAACATCCGGTCACGGACAGAGGCTGATCGACTTCGCCGGGACCCGAAACATGGTAGTCTGCAGCACCAGATTCCAGCATAAAAAGATCCACCAAGCTACCTGGCTGTCCCCTGATCGAAAAACGCGAAACCAGATCGATCATGTTGTGATAGATGGAGGAACGCTTCTAGTGTATTAGATGTACGTACGATCCGAGGACCCAACATCGACTCGTATCATTACCTTATTGCAGCCAAACTGCGCACCCTCTGTGCAGCAAAAAACGAATATCTATCTACGCAACGAATGCTCGACATCGAAAAGCTGCAATCACAACAGACAGCCAGAAGATTCGCCACTCGACTCTCACTCGTTCTCTTAGAGAGCACTGCCCAACAAACCGGCATGCACGAGCAATGGAGCAACATTTCTCGTTCCATACGTACCGCCGCCGAAGAACAAATCCGATTCCGGTGAGTCCGCAAAAACAATTGGTACGACGAGGAATGTTAGGCTGCCGCAGAAAGAAATGATGCCGCCTATAGAGCCACGTTGCGATCAGGGGCGCAACGCGAGCCATGTGGAATCGCTACAGAGAGCTAAAAAAGAAATGGAGACGCATTATCCGAAAGAAGAAACGAGAGGCCGAAATACGTGAGTGCGAGGAGCATGAGATGCTGGCCAATAGGAATAACGCCCGAAAATTTTACCAGAAAGTTCGGCGGCTTACAGAAGGTTTTAAGACCGGGGCGTTTTCCTGTAAGAACAAGGACGGCGAACTGGTGATTGACATCCAGAGCAATCTTAAATTATGGAGGGAACACTTCTCGAACCTGTTAAACAGTGATAGCTGCGCATGTCACAGAGAATGTGAAGATCCCGATACCCTAACCGACGACGACGGAATAGACGTTCCGCTACCCGACCATGACGAGGTGAGAATAGCGATAACGCGGCTAAAGAACAACAAAGCCGCGGGTGCCGACGGACTGGCGGCTGAGCTATTCAAACATGGCGGCGAGGAGCTGGTAAGGTGCATGCATCAGCTCCTACGCAAAATATGGTCGGATGAAAGCATGCCTGCCTATTGGAATTTCAGTGTGCTCTGCCCAATCCATAAGAAGGGCGATCCTGCAATCTGTGCCTATTACCGCGGGATTAGTCTTCTAAATATCGCCTATAAGGTTCTAGCGAGCGTATTGTGTGAAACGCTGAAGCCCACCGTCAACCAACTGATTGGACCTAATGAGTGTGGCTTTAGACCTGGAAAGTCTACCATCGACCAAAAATACACAATACGCCAAATCTTAGAAAATACCCATGAAAGGAGAATCGACACACACCATCTTTTCGTCGATTTCAAAGCTGCATTCGACAGTACGGAAAGCAGTTAGTTGTATGCCGCGATGTCTGAATTTGGTATCCCCACAAAACTAATACGGCTTTGCAAGATGACGTTGCTCAACACCAGCACCGCGGTCAGAATTCGGAACGACCTCTCCGAGCCATTTGATACCAAACGAGGTTTCAGACAGAGTGACTCGCTGTCGTGTGTCTTCTTTAACCTGATGTTGGAGAGCATCGTACGAGCCGCAGAACTTAATCGCTCAGGCACAATATTTTATAAGAGCGTACAATTGTTGGCGTATGCCGATGATATCGACATCATGGGCCTTAAGAACCGCGCTGTTAGTTCTGCCTTCTCCAAACTGGATAAGGAAGCAAAGCGAATGGGTCTGGTGATGAACGAGGACAAAACGAAGTACCTACTGTCTTCAACCAAACAGTCGGCGCACTCGCGTATCGGCACCCACGTCACTGTTGACAGTTATAATTTCGAGGTTGTAAAAGACTTCGTTTATTTAGGAACCAGCATTAACACCGATAACAATGTTAGCCTTGAAATCCAACGTAGAATCTCTCTTACCAACAAGTGCTACTTTGGACTAAGTAGGCAACTGAGCAGTAAAGTTCTCTCTCGACGAACAAAACTAACACTCTACAAGAGTCTCATCCGATGAAGCGACGCTTGGAGTGTTCGAGAGAAAGATTCTGCGTCAGATTTTTGGACCTTTTGCACGTTGGCAACGGCGAATATCGCAGACGATGGAGCGCTGAGCTGTATGCGCCTTACGACGACATAAACGTAGCGCAGCGAATAAAGATCCAGTGGCTACGTTGGCTGGGTCAGGTCATCCAAATGGATACAAACGCTCCGGCTTTGAAAGTATTCGATGCGGTACCAACTGGTGGAAGAGGAAGAGGAAGGCTTCCTCTGCGTTGGAAAGATCAGGTGGAGAAGGACTTGGCTTCACTTGGTGTGTCCAATTGGCGCCGGTTAGCACGAGAGAGAAACGACTGGCGCGCTTTGATAAACTCGGCCAAAATCGCGTAAGCGGTTATCGCGTCAATTAAGAAGAAGATATCGTAAACCATCCAAAAAAGTCGGATGGAAATTTGTTTACGGTCATAAGACGCTCTATAAGTGCACGCTTCACTGTTTTTGAATCTTTTTTTTTCTTTAGTCTGCTTATATGAGTTATTCTACGTTCTAGATGTGTTACACCGGTCCTGTCTCTGACTGTCCTTGCCTGACTGTGTGACTTGGCTCTTGAATTGGATTTTGATCTCTGCTACTGATCGTGGCAACGTACAGCAATGAGGAATATGCTGACCTCCTAATGCCATCAGATTATTAGGAAGTAAGATTTGCTAGTCCTCCACTAAAATTTTGAATAACTTGTAAATTATTTTCCCACGCCAACATCCAACACTACGAGAGCACTCAATTAAGGTGTCCATTAATTGAAAACCCCTCAGCTAAGAGGGTGATATAATCGCACGAGCAATGAGGTAAAATCCTCACATCAATATTGAATTCGCAAACAAAACATATTTAGTACAAATATTTTACAAAGAAGGCCATCATTTATGCATTTCGGTGTAGAAACCTTGGCAACTCAACCTATAAAGAGAACCAAAAAACCATAATAAAACCAGCTACGCCACTTCAACTTCAAGAGCGCTTGAGAGCGCTGACAAGTGGTACTTCATGGGAAAGCATATTGCGAAAATACAAATCACACTACCAATAACAACAACAATAAAAATTATTATAATTATTTTCATTATAATATGAAAACAAGCATTGATTTGTAACCCTGAGAGGAGTCGACTGTGAAAGGATACATCCATACAAATAACTTTGTTTTCGCAATCAATTGAAATGCGTTCAGGACTAATTGTTGCAGTCAGATGCAGGGTGAGCGGTGGCTAGCAACCGAAAAATGCGGAAATGGATACTTGTAACCTGTGCGCAACAGTGCACCTTTTCTGCGTCGACCGACACGTGGCCCGCATGCGCCCAAAAATCAGAACAACAGCGACGACGGTGACAAGGGCAAATACAACAACATACTGGCAACATGTTGCCAGCGGTCAGTGAGGGTGACGACAGCACGAATAGCAACGACGCAACGGCAACGGGACTAAAACGCGTAAAACCGTGGGCGCGTGCGAGCGTTTGCGTGTTTTTCTTGTTGTTGCACAAACAACCCCAATAGCAACGCGCTAGAAATAGCAACAACAGCGAATAGTATAATTGAACAGTAACAACAACACGTGCAACAACGCAACCAAACAAGCAATTTTCCACGACATGTAAATGCCATCTGTATGTATGTAGCTGCCCAGCTATAAGCGACTTGTGTGGCATGGTGCGTTGCATGTTTGGCGTATGGCATGTGTTCCAAGAGTGCTGAGCGTGCGCCAGTACGCCCGCCGCTCAGTAATATTTCCTTAGTGTTTACTAATTGCTGATAAGTGGGCGTGTCATGCACTTACGTACTTAGTTTGTTGCAATAACTATTTCTAACGGAAGATGCTGGCATGTGTGCGTGTGCGAGTGCATGTCCTTGTTTGCCCATGTTGCCGTGTTAAAAAGCCGTTGATTATGTTGTTTGCACACCGGCGGTGTTGATGATTCCATTTGCTCTTACGAGTATTTTCTTGCCGGTTGCCACCACTCATCGCTTCTTCCTCCTTTCGCGATCCTTTTCACATCTCCTGTCATAATCCCATAATAGAGTCCTTTTCGTGTTTTTGGTGGCTAGTTTCGCTTGTTAGTTTGCTTAGCCACTTATGTGGAAATATAAACATTAAAGGCAAAAATGGGTATTCCTGGTATTCCTACGAGTGCAAGCGGATTAAAGATTGGTTGACTAGTCACTCTATGACACTGGCGATGATAGTTGGCTTTGAATAAGAGGCTGTTGCACAAGTATGTTTTGGCTATTAATTAACTGATAATTAGAAAAACGTGCAGCATTTCATGTTCAGGTGAGTGGCTTCTCTCAGGATTTATCAATTTTGAAATAACAGGGTGCTAATGCAGGGTGTCTAGCTGCTTATCAGGTTTCCTTTGCTGTAGAACACCCGAATCTAATCTTACAAATAGTTTTCATTCTTTCTCATGTCTTAATATGAAAGGAGTTACATATATATCAACGATTTGAAGTAAACCTAGTTTAGTAATCTAAATTTTTCTACATTTCCTCAAGGATTTTCTATAAATTTGATAAGCTCTCATAATTTATTGCGTTTATTTCAAGTATAAAACATAATTATTGTTTTTACAGACCTCTTAGAGATAATATTAGCTTAAGCTCAAATACCTGGAAGTATAATGTATAGAAATTAGCAATTTATTTTTATCAGAAAAAATGCAACAACATCCACTTGTCTCAGTTTTTTGAATATTCGCTAACTGGTGGTAAATACTAGGTTAGGTTAGGTGGCCATGTAGCTTACGCGAATGCCCCTGGGTAAAAAACACAAATTTCTTCCCTTTTGATACCAGAAGAAAAAAAGGGTAGACAGGGCGGAGGGATTGTGTTTGAAGGTTATGGAAAAGACTCAACAATGACTATGGTTGTGTTAATCACTTCATACTACTGATGATTCCCAATAGGTGTGTGATATCTAAACCTGCTATATGCAGGGGTGTGTTAGCCAGATGCCTTTATCTTAACCCACCGAAAGCAGGACATCTGAGGAGAAGGTGCTGATATGATTCCACAAAATAAAAATACATAAAATAATACCAAATCTCTAAGCATGGGCATCTAACAGACAATATCCAGAAAGGGCGCGTACAAAATTCGAGAACTGCATCTTTGTCAGCCTTAGAAAATCCCCCGAGCGTCTTCGATCTACCCGGATTTCGCGACTTTGCACGTTTGATACTCATAATTATCCACCGCTCGCTAAGTTGACGTGAAGCCCATCCTTCCAGGAGCATACTACAGATTTCTAAAACGAACCCTAAATCTCTCATTACGCGAGGAGACCACCTCGAAGATCCGCTGTTTAGCTAGCTAATCTGCCAAGAAGTTTCCCGAAATGTTCCTGTGATTCAAATGAGTCTAATACTGATATAGTCGGATGCGGTCAGGCATTCCCGGACAAATTTCGAGTGCACCAATAATGAGCCCAGTATCTTAATTGCCTCTTGGCTGTAGGAGTAATTGCTTACCTCCCTGACAATAGTTATGGAAGTAAGCAACCAATTTACGTAAAGTGCGATAGTCCGATCTAGAACGCTGCAGAACTGCAAAGTGTTTTGTGACAAGTCCGAACAGAAAACTGTCAAACTTTCTACTAAAACTTGGAACGAAAGACGTTCGGTTGATGGAATCATTGAGGACCCAATGTGCCCTGTCTTGCTTGGAGGAGGCGGAGCACTTTCTCTGTGAGTGTCCTACTTTTAATATACTAGAGCAAGGCTATGAGTTTTAGGTTCCCATGTCATGAGAATGAGTAATATTCGTTCTGTAAAACTTGAGGATATTTACAGTATACCAAATGATCTGGAAAATTCTCATAGAACTAACTGTCTCTATCTCCGTCTCTATTTTTTCCTATCTTTTTCTCTGATACTTTTTTCCTTTCCTCCTTGACTATCTACCCTCTTTCCTGAGCTCTAAATACAATGGGCTTTTTAGCCTGAGTCAGAAGCCACCAAATCTCTTGATTCTCCTTCGCTCGACCAATTCAAATTTTCAATTTTTTTTTTTCAAGCAACCAATAAATTGCTTCTTTGAAACGAATGAAATGAACTTGATTTAGAACTGAGTTTGATGCTTCTAGCAGAATATCCCTCTACCAACCGTTTCACCCAACTTCGAGCGATACATGAACAGGTTCATCATTGCATGTTTCCAAATATACCCTTGAAAGAATGTGAATGGTGGATACACTGCTCGGACTCAGAGAAGATATGCGCTGATCAGTTGCTATGAACTTAAAGTTTTAAAGGGTACCGTAGGTTAAGTCTAAGGTGCCGTATATAAAATAAATTAAAAAAGTGCATTCTTTGACAGCGAAAAGTCAAGCGGAACAGAATTCGAGATTCATTGGATTATCTTAGTGCGTAAACAATAGGAGCATTCCGTGTATAATTCGTGTTAATAAATTTAAGATGAAATGGGTAAGTGCTGTGTAGAAATCTAAAAGGGATATGCAAGTGAATGCTCCGTAGGAGGGATGAACAATAGATTTCTCCGTTAATTACGAACCGAAGAGTAATAAACCTTCTACTTAAGACCTAATTAAAATCTAACAAGAAGTAAAGGATGGATGAGTACATAGACAATGATAAATGTAGGTATACCCTTGCAAACATGTACACTACTTATCTTTAATTATCTTATCGTAAATTGCCACTTGCAAGATCGCCCGAAAACTGTGGCCGACTCTCAATGCTAAACGCACGGAACTTCTACTAAGAAGTGATAAGCACAGTCTTAACACACTGATTTAAGTTATAACGCGGCATTGCCTAATCGGTAGATACGTCGAGAAAATGGGTGTGGAAACACATGACTTCTCCAGAAGTTGTCTAGACGAAGAAGAGGCAGAGATGATCCCGCACCTTCTGTGTCGTTGTCCTGCTCTATCCAGTCGTCGCCTCGCCATTTTGGGTAGACAATACTTTAATGAATTGGAAGATCTCAGCTCTGACGGAATTAAGGACCTTACAAAATTTTTGAAAAGTACACACTGGTTTTAGGAGGGATAAGGTTTAGTTCCCCACGCGGCATCACAATGGGCCATGAGCCTGAGTGTGTCCTACAGTGGACAACCGCTTCAACCTAACCTAACCTAGAGGATAGCATAAGATTTGAGAATGTTAACGACCAAGTTCTATTCTTTCAACTGCAAATTGGTGGCAAGGTCTCCAGATAAATGTGGCATATTCTAATCTAGTGTGAGAGTGCGAGAATTTCGAGCTATTACGCCGTATAAAACCTAAGATTGAGTAAGAAGTGGATACAACAAAGTTAATGTGACTATTGAATGAGAAATGGGACATACTTGTGGATCTTTGAATTCATGAACTGTTTGAAGTAACCGATTTTTTTCTCCTTCTTACTCACTCCGCTCAAGAGCATAGGGTCTCGATAAACCAATTCCCATGCGATGTCGGCATCTACTAGCGCGCACATCATCGAGCCATTCCCGTGATGCTATCTAAAGTGGTAGTAAAATATTAATTTGGGGAAAAATAAATCCCCTATTTTTGGATAAAATGTATGCATAAATGGTGCAAAACTGTCGTGGTCGAACTTTAACTCCTGGGCAATGCTATGGCTATTAACATGCCGGTCAACTTCGATTATTTCTGTGTTTTTATCGATATTTTCTTTAACATCAAAAATGCCTGAATGGAACAGTCGAAACCAAAATTGGACTTAATTAACTGTTACAGTATTGGCATCATAAACACCATTCACAATTTCAACGAACTGGCTTGCATTTTCGCCTGTATCAAAGAACAACTGTAAAATATACATTGTTGTGTTCCACTGCTAACACCTTGTAACTCACAACCGAATAAAAAAAAACAGCAAAGGAATTTTTTTTAGTGTGAAATGTCACCTTGACAATGAGCATAAACTTTAAACAGTTCGATCGATACCTTACGAGATGTGGATCACTACAGCCCTTTACCGCGAAAACAATGTGTTTCTTTTCGTCCAAACTTTTTTTTAGACAAAATCTTTCGTTTTAACTTTTAAGCATAGCACTAAGTTCGGTTTTTCTGTTAAATGGTCAAAATCCATGCAAATTGCAAAGCCGTGAAATTTGCATGAAACTTCATATGTGTCTCACGGCAAAGCAGTACTAAGTTCCCGCCGATGCCAGCAACATTTTTTTACACCTACTTAAAATACACAAGTCAATTAAAACTGAACGAAAACTAACAATTCGTTAGAAAGTGAGTGCCTGATATGAAATACTCCTAAACATAGCATTTTTAAGTGAAACGTCTTCGCAAAGAGTGTAAGTAGATCTTCTTCATATTTAACAATCCTCATGATCACAAAAGTGTCAGTTATAACATATGTATGTATATATATGTGAGTTAGAAAGCTGTAGAAATAGGCTTTCCGCAAGGCGTACGCAAAAAGGAAATCTTCTCGCTATTACAGTACAGTATAGTACAGTATTACAGTAGCAGGCCATTAAGAGGCCGGACTAAAATGGATACCTCTAAAATAACTAAACAAACGTGGCCCAATTTCAACAATTCCAGAACTGACGAGTTGTTAAGAAAGCCACGAACAGACATTTTCAAAATTATGTCAACAATAACCGGGCACTGGCCTTTAGGAGTCCATGCCAGGAAGATGGGGCGGCCGTACAACAATAGATGCAGAAGCTGCAATCAAGAAGAATCTAATGAAGCAGCCTTTCACTATCTGTGTGGCTGCCCAAGTCTGGGTGCTTTACAATGTAGAAGATTCGGGGAATTCTCGGTGGTTAACTTGAAAGAAATTGCAAAAACGAAAATAGACGACATAGGCGGATGCATATTCAAATCAAGATGGTTCGACTAATAAAAAACTTTGATTCTACAAAGCGCGGTATCAAAATAATATCTTTTGTGTCAATTGGGTCTGGGCATTGTCACTCAAACCTGTGCCGAATCGAATTTTCTCTTTTAAATTCACTTAAGATAAACTTTAGGTTCACACACAGTACTCCAGAACCCCCAATACTCCCAGAACCACTCGATTGCAAATCCCTACTGCCAACAAGGAATGCAGGATGTGCAATTTCCAGATCATGATTTTGTTTGATGAAGAGGAGTTTACTTCTCTTATCCCTATGCCATATAAAATAGGAGACTTACATAGATTGAATTATGAGAATTTTTCATGTCACCATAAAAGCCAAATATTTACAAATTTATAACCCCCTTACCATTAATATCAGCTGCGTTTGCGCCACCTAGTAACGCCCAGCGTGAACGTCCGCCGAAACTGTCAACGTCACCATTTGCGGTAGCGCATAACTCTACTCATTAAAATTGATGAATGTGACGAATGAAAAGGCAACGGCGCCACGGCTACTAACTGCAGCAAATAAAAAATGGAAAACGAAAATAAAGAGTGCCAAAACTACAAACGTACATATGTATGTACATGCATCACATGAAAAATTATGAAAATGAATGGGCGCGCGCACCAACAAATATGCATGCATACATACACACACAAATATACATTTCGAGGCATTTGCGAAATCACAAAAATTGCGATGACAAACGCGAGGGCGATCCCTGCAATAGTAGTGTGCGGCGTTTTGGGGGAGGCCACATTTGTGTGTATGTATGAATGGATGCTGTTGGGTGTCATTACGCACGGGTGTGAGTAACACAAATGAATGAATATGAATTATTATTGGTCTATGCTGGCTACAAAAATGTTGGTTTAAGTTAAATTTTTTTCTGTTTTGCAATTGGGGGCGTAGCAACAGGACATTCTTAGCCGCACATAAAAATTTCAACCACAGGCATACATAAAAAACGAGATGTATGGTGAAACACATATCACCGAAGCGCTTGCATATCAAAAATGCATATTCCAATAAATGAATTTGTGTTGAGTGGATGTGCATGTGCGTGTGTATTTCTGGTGTTCGGTTATGTGAGCGTTGTAGCATTTCATCATCATGAAGCCAAATAAACGGCTGACAAATGCAAAAAATGCGCATTAAAAATTCCTACTTCATTTGAGTAACATCGAGTTGAATTGAATCTGGTATGAAAACTTAATGTTGGAAAATAGAAAAAGACTGCAGAATTAACCAAAATAGAAAGTCTTTTACATTGTCAACCACCCATCCACCTCTTTAAACCTAGCAGCTACACGCTCCCGTTATGTACTAGGAATGCTAATCACAGTTTGCAGCTACCACAGCTATCTCGCTGTGTTATGCACCGAAAATAACGGGATCAGTTGGTTTGAGCTCCGGCATTACGTACGAGCTGTGTTCAAAAAGTATCGCGCATTTTGTGTTTTTTTCAAAAACTATTTATTTATTCATTAATATCTATGTTTCCCCTTCAAAGTAATCCCCATGTGATATTATGCACTTGTGCCAACGTTTCTTCCAAACTTCGAAGCACTCCAAAAAATCATTTTTTTATCTTGTTCAGTTCCGCCTCCGATACCGTCTTTATCTCGTCAATCGTACCGTAGCGTCGTCCTTTCATAGTCCTCTTCAGTTTCGGGAACAAGAAAAAGTCACAGGGGGCCAGATCTTGGGAATAAGGTGGCTGTGGCATCATTAGTGTGTTGTTTTTGGCCAAAAAGTCGCGCACAAGCAACGATGTGTGAGCAGGGGCGTTATCGTGATGCAAGAGCCAATTTTTGTTTTTCCACAAATCCGGGCGTTCTCTGGCGGATGGCTTAGCGCAAATTGCGCATAACTTGCAGGAAATATTCCCTATTGATCGCTTTACCCTGTGGCAAGAACTCATGATGCAAAACGCCCCAGCAATCGAAGAAAACGGTAAGCAAAACTTTTACATTCGACCGAACTTGGCGCGCTTTTTGAACTTCGTTCGTGCGGCAGCTTCCATTGAGATGATTGAGCTTTGGTTTCCACGTCATAACCATAAGCCAACGATTCGTCACCAGTTATGATCCTCTGGAGCAAATTTGGGTCGTCGCGGACAGAGTTCAGATACCAACATCTCATTAGTAATGTTGATGCGATGCTGCTTTTGGTCGAAATTGAGCAATTTTGGTACGAATTTTGCGGCGACCCCTCTCATGCCTAAATCTTTGAAAAAAATCGAGCCAATCGATATGTCTAGGTTCTCAGCAACTTCTCTAACGGTGATTCGACTATTGGCCAATACCATTTTCTTCTCTTCATAAATTTTCTCGCCTGTTGTTGAAGTGCTCGGGCGTCCGGCACGCTTTTCGTCCTTCACATCTTTTCGGCCTTCTGAGAACATTTTGTACCACTGATAAACGTTGCTTTGGTCCAAAGTAGCTTCTCCATATGACACAGTCAACATTCGGAATGCCTTCGCGCACTTAATTTCATTTTTCACACAAAATTTGATACAGGTTCTTTGATCCGTCTTTTTGAATTGGTAAAAATCGAAGACGATCCGAAACAGGCAAAGCAGTTGTCAACAATTAACTGAACATTCAAAATGGCCGAACTCGTCGGCATGAGTGAGAGACATGATACCAACATATCGCCACAAAAAATCGAAATTCGAATATACGTAACCTGCGAAAATTCAAAATTCGCGATACTTTTTGAACATACCTCGTAAACATAACATAATATCTTCCAGAAACATCGTAAATGAAGTACGGAATCAATCCGAAAAGCCGCATGGTTGTCCAGGTGTCTGCGATATTACTTATATTTATATGGAATAGCCATTCAATGAGCATCAAGAGCAAACTTCGTTATCATTACTGTGCCCCAGCGATTAGTAAGTGTGACCAGACTACCATTTTCGTAACTTGATTTAGCGTTTCTTTTGTTCTCTAACCTCGGAGTTTTAATTCTTTCTTCCTGATATTTTGCTAGCCTCTCTTAATTAAAATGTGTAGTTTATAATTATGTAATGTATACATTTTTTTAAATAAGTTAAATAATTCTCTCAGTCCTGTTTAGCTTTAGTTTTTTTATCATCTGGTTGTATTGTCGGCGATTGCGATTATTGTTGATTTATTTAAATTTGTTTCCAAGTTTGTTCTTTTTCTTTTCCTACGAGCAGTCAAATTTCTCTCTCGCAACTGCATTGTTAACTAGTTTTGAATATAAAAAGATAAATGTATAAATGTATTTTATTTTGTTTTCCATTTAGCATAAGGCACTCATCGAAATTCCAAAAAGATTGATATTCGTGATGAACTAAAGGCTTAGATCTCAGTGCCATGAGGAATGATGCTACCAATGTTCAGTTTTATCAAAAGCTTTTAGACTGAACTGGTCAGTAAAAAGACTTGGGAAGGATTATCTGAAACCTAACAGATAAACCAGAATATGGAAAACATACATTTCTAGCAAAAGTCTACGCTATAGAAAGATGGGCTCACTTTTACTTTGAACGCAACTATAACAACCGAATCAAAAGCATCCTTACTGATATCTAGCAGCAATGAATCCACTCAACTTTTTCCAAGTAACATCAAATCTGGCGCTGGAATGTCTTGATAAACTGAATATCTTAGGTCAGAACAACCAGGTACGTGTCCAATGGATTCCAGGGTACATAGGAGGTATTGGGAATGAAATGACAGATAAATTATAAAGAAAAGGGACGACCTCGTCACTTATGGGTCCCCAGCAATTTTGTGGCCTAGGAGGGGGTAACTTCTGTTCTCTTATCTAGGAAATCCAAGCCGAATTAAAGATTGTACGGGAATAATTAAGAATCATTTTAGAATCATCACTAGCATGGGAATATACTCCAATGGAGCTTGAAAGTTCTATGGGGAGGAAGATGAATCCGCCAAAAATGTGCTTGGATCCCTCCCAGTACTAATGCATAAGTGGCAAAAAAATCTGGGTAAACATATCTTACTATAGAATATAATGAAAGTCAATAAAATAAAAAAATTATTGTGTTTTCCAAGTTTCTAAACCGGACAAGATAATATATTTGAATTCTTCTATATGTATTTTATAAAGAAAAAACATGAGGCTTAACAATTTTTACTGAAAAGTAAAAAAAGTTGTGTCTTAGAGAAAATCTATTTAAAATATCCCAAAATCCCGAGATTAACAATCGCCGCTAATATTGACATCCCAGGTAGGAACCTTTTCCACCAGGTGAGCGGCTCAACATTATAAATCAAATACGTTTTTTTTGTAGCATTCAAACTGACTTGGATTTCCAATTTAGGCACGCTCTCTCCTCCTCCTCTTCATCCATTTCTACTCTACCACTAACGTATGGATTTCACAATTTTTTCCTCCGAATTCACGGACTAACTAACCATTACTTAGCTGTCAGCTAAAATTTTGAAAAATGGCAAAATGTCATTGGCAACAAAGCTTATGAACAAGCGTTTTTTCTCTTTCGTACACAAAATGTATAGTATCTATGCGGAAGTATGTATGTGTGTGTGGCACGCCTAACCTCCTAAAACACATTTGGTGGTAGTGATGTACAGAACCGGTTGCTTTAATGAAATGACCGATGCGGGCCGTACAAAGCCAGAAAAACTGTTTTAGAAAACTCCAAGGACGATTTCTAGACACTATAAGTATGCATTCCGACACCGTAGCACCGCATTTCCCTGAACTTCGTACGGATCTCTCTATCCACAGACTAGAGTTTGAGGGCAGAGAGCAATCTTTCTAAGTAAGCAGATTGGAACGAGGGGAAAATCTGCTTGAAGCTGATATTTCTATCTTCACTGACGGCTCCAAGATGGAGTCGAAAGTCGGAGCAGGGGTTTTCTCTAAATCAGCCAATTTATCTAATTCCTTAAAACTGCCGAATCCTGCTAGTGTTTTTCAGGCAGAAGACTTTGGGATCATGGAATATATCAACATTTTTTCCGATAGCCAAGCTGTGGCCAAAGCTCTGACGACGCCATGGTGCAGATCCCAGCTAGTCAAGTCCTATAAGGAGAGATCAAATCTCTTGGATGATGTAACTAACATTTCTCTAGGTTCTAGGACATAGGAACATAGAGAGAAAGAAAATTGCTGATGAGCTTGCCTGGAAGGGGTCGACTGAATTGGTTTCAGAGGTCTCTCAGCCGGTCATCGGCATCCCCCTGAGTTGTGGGGACCTTTCAGAGAAGAAGGAGATTTCAACTCACCGTCTTCGTGGGGTCGTTAATCCATAGTTGAATCGATGCAGAATTGAAACCTAGAAAAGGTTGAGTGCGTAGTGATACGCTTGCAGAGCCTTCATTAGCCAGTTTATCAGCCATCTTGTTGTCTGTAATACCACAATGTCCAGGCAGGTAAATAAGACAAGCTTTACTGTGTATTGCAACGTTGTTCAATTTTGTCTAACATTCACCGACCAATTTCGAAGAGCAGCGTGGGTTAGCAAGGGCTTTTAGTGCAGCTTGACTGTCACTACAAATTCCAATACTTTATAGGAAAAATATAAAATTGTATAGAATTTTTGTAAAAACTTTTTATAATCTTTTGTTCAGCATTTCGATTGCGGGTATTTCCCTTGCCATTTTTTTGAGAACAAGAACCTGTCAAATACCAGTTACCCGTGGAACCGTACTCGACAGAACCGGCTCATCAGATACTCGGCACCGCACATCACTATTTGGTGAGCCTAAAAAATGGCCAACATAAAATCGAGTAGAGTATCAAGTGTGTTGCATACAATGTCCCAAAGCGAAAATTCATGTTGCCATTTTTTATGCACGCACCTGCATACATACATACATTTGTATTTTCGTTGTTTCGTTTTTTTCTACTTATTTCGGGAATTTGACTATTTTTTGCACGGATTTTGCATTTACACACATTCGTTGATTAATTGAGAAATATCTCTGACTACAGGTAAACGAATGCTGGAAATGTAAGGGTTTCGCAGAGAGTGGGGATGGGATGCTAATGTCGACATGGGGTTTGCGGCCACGAAATTAGAAACAACATTTTTTGGGCTTCTCGCTCCAGTTGGCTGCGGAAAAATGAAAAAAAACAATTCACATAAATATTGATTCCTAACTGAATAGTCCGTGCATGAAAACTGCTGCTTCCCGGCCTTTGTGATTTATGATTCTTAATTAAAATTAACTTCATTAAGCTGCTGCTGGAAAAATTGGTATTGAGTTCCCAGTTTTAGATAATAAATATTACTAATTACGGTGTTGAAAAAGAAATTTGGCATACGAAATGTGTGTATGTATATACACATTGACATTTGTAAATATATGTTAAAAATTCGGCGCATGATTAAGATTAGCAAATTGCGTCCTTGAGCGCGTTAGCAAAATTAAGGACCTTGAAGTAACTTTCGATAACAGTTTCTCTTTTACTAGGCATATCGAAGTGATAATCAGTGCTAGGTTTTGTAAGTTGTAATGCCTCAAAATGTTGTATCTCTTGTCATCAAATAAACGACATAGACGTGGCGTAGCGAATAAAGTTGTTATCGTAAACTGTAATCGCGCCTATCAAAAAGAAGGAGAATGTGTCCAAATTCTCTGGTCCGTATATCTACAAGTTTCGCTTTACATCATTTACTAGGCCACATTTTGAATACGCTACTTTTATACGGAGATCGGCAAATCAGTTTACCACAAATAGGATTGTTTCTAAAATTCGGTCTTCGCTCTTTAAACTGTATATAGTGAACCCGTATCATCATAACCCTCTTCTCTATCACTTATATATCTTAAAACTTTTGAAAATCGTAGGTCTAAGCTCTTCTCTTACTTATAAAACCATCAATAGGGCATTTTGGTTTCCCTGATTGATTTGATATGATAGTTTTCATATTCTCAGATGTCCTTTTCGGAAGTCGCCCTAACTATTTTAATAATGCTCCTCCCGCTCGATCTCTTCGTGAATTTAATGCAGGCTTATTATTTTTCTTGGCTTCTCTGTTTCAAGGGCAGTTTTTTTAATGTTTTGTATTTCGCTTTTTAACTTTTGAATTTGTTTGATTTTGTATTTAGTTTTAAATTTCTCTGTGCAAATAGTCTGTAAGATTGCAAATCCTTAGACTAAACAGATAAATAAATATTACGTTTTCTTGTTGTCCTTGTTCATAGAAAAAATTAAGAGAAATTTAGCTTTAAAAAATATTAGAGATGTTAACTGCATCTTTGCCTAGATATGCCCATTTTTCTGTAGAGTAAGAAGCTTCACCACTCGCTGTGGCCGATAGTAAAATAACTAAAAACAAAACAAATAATAACAATAATTTATTTGGAAATTTAATTATATTATAAGGTTGATTGTTGTACAAAAACCATATAAATCCAAGTTTAAACTTCGCACTTAGTAGAAGAAAAATTAATAAAACTTTCATCGAAATTTTACCAATAGAATGACCCAAAATAAACAAAAAAAATTGTTTAGTACGATTTTTTATAATAAAGTTCAAGTTTCACATTTTGATTGGAAACTTTTTTCGCTGACAGTATTGTGCATTTTTTTCATGTAACGAATACCCAACATTTTTTTAAACACCCAATATCGTCAGAAAACATTTTTTTGCCACCACCACTCAATTCAAACTTTCACTTTTTCATTCTATAGCTGAATCTGCTATAAAACTGAATACTCTAAATTTCTCTAAAATTAAAAAGCCCAAATTTTTTTTATTGTATTTTTTTTCTATATTTTATTACAATATATTTTATTAATAATAATCTGCAATACAAAGTACCTAGCCCACAAGGGCATCTCCCACAAGGAGGTGACGGGCACGACGACCCCGCGGACCCTAGGCAAGATGTCCCTCGTTTCAGCGACTTTGAAGAGTTATCTAGAAAGTTAGGAGACAAAATCCAGCACAGGTGTGTTCCCATATTGGGCCGGCATGCAACGGGGCGCACTGGGAGTCCCTGGATAGGTCGTTATGGCTTTTCACCTGCGACTTTAAAGGGATGGTCAGGAAGTGCTCATTGAGCGAAATAGTAGTAGCTTTCATTGCACCTAGCGAGCGCCGGTCCGTCCGTGTTTTCCGGATAAAGCGTAGGTCAGGCCTCAGAGAACTGGGGTAGGAGCATTACCTCCGAGGGTACACCCGCTCTTGACTATTTCTGTCCGCACCCCTGCACACGATGCGCTGGTAAAAAAACGAATTTGCCTCTTACGAGTGGAACATTGCGAACTATAGGAAAATCAAAGACGGTCAATGAAGGAGCTGAAATTACGTCTCAAGAATTAGACGTAAAAGTAACGTCAAAAGTGGTTAAAAATACTGCAAATGTGTCCAACGCGCCGTCACATACCCCTGTAACTGCAAAGAACCCAAACACAGAACGGGAAACGGGAGGAGGAAGCCGTAGAGAAATGTTTGAGAGTGCTTAGGAAGATGAAAGCAGTTATATTGAAGAGTAGAAATACTTCCACGGAAATAAAGACCGGGGGCTCTCAGAGCTTGACGAACTTTTCGACGTCATGAAAAACTGCAGACGAGGTTGGATTCGAGCTGAGAAAGCCGGTAAAGGCCGTCTCTTGCCGGACACATCAACGAAAGAAATCGGAGGTGGCACCCCCGCAGCAGCTCGAAAAACAGGTGTTGTCCAGGAGAGTACTCCTTTAACCGCAAAACGGAATGCACCAAGTCCTGCCGCACCCGATTTTTCGAAGAAACTAAGAAAGCCTGATGGCAAGTGGTAAGCCGTGCCAAAAGGAAGTGATGAAGTGCAGAACGATGGAGCAACGAAGGCTAAAGCGAACCATAATAAGAATGAACGAATACCAAAACCAAAATCGGGGCTGTGTTGGTGAAGCCGGTAGAGGGCCACAATTATGCTGAAATCCTCAAAAACATCAGAGAAAAGACCACGCCAGACGAAACCTCAACAGTTAAAGGCATAATAAGAACCAAAACTGGCGTTCTTTTACTTGAATTAGAAAAGGAGAAAACAGTTAACGCTGTTTTTTTTTTTTTGAAACAATTAGAGAAAACCGTAAAAGCGGTCGGTTCCACCCACCACCACACCCAGACCAACTTCAACTGTAGAGATCAGAGACTTGGATGCCGTCACGTAGAAGAAGGAAGTTGATGACGCTGTGAGAAAAATGCTAGCTGGCACTAATGAAAATGTCGATGTTAGGGTCACAAAACCTAATCAACAACAACAAGTACGGGCTTATGTTACTCTCGCTATTGAAAACGCAGAAAAGCTGCTCAAGCAAAATGATATCATAACCGAATGGGTTAGTGCAAGGATGAGACCAAGAATTTGAGTCATCGATTCTCCACCAGGAGGCAGCACCCGCCACAGGTAATGGTTTGCACTGCTGTAACCGCAGATGGGCGCTCTCTCACAATGGCCCTCAAATTCACCAAACACGAATCCGATGGATTATTCTCTTTGGCCCATTTTGGAGAGCAAGGTCCGAACTAAAAGACTCACCAAAAAACCTGCAAGTCACATTCAGGCAGCTTCCGATTCATTTCTAGACCATCTCAAGTCCACCATCTCCAAGGCAAAAGGTTGTCATGTCGAGCAAAAGGAAATTGATTATTTATTTAAATTGAATAAAAGTAATTTTCCAAACTAAATTTGTGGCCTTTTTAATTGGTTACACTTCGAGGGCCGAACCCTGTAATCGATGTTATTAAATACTAATAAGATTCTCTCTTGTAAAAACAATGTGGATACATAGATATGATACTTTTATTCTCAAAAAAAGTTTTACATTGAGTGGGTATCATGAAAATATGACGTAAGATATCAATACGCAAATCTAGAATTAAATATCGTACAATAATGAAAACTGCAAAAATTGGCGATATTTTAAAATCCTAAACAGGCTAATATAGCAAATCAGAGAACTTTCTGTGCGCATTAAAGACAATCACTAAAAACCCGAGCATTCTGAAATACGAGAAAAATATTCCCAGCCAGATCCATCAACTTCAATAAACTACTACAATACATCTGCGATTCCGCACCCCTTTCCACATATATTTTTACCGTTACTTTTACCATTCTTCTGCGCCATTGCATATCCTCGTTGTACGTTTTTTCTATCAATGCTGAAGGATTTTAATGGACTTCTGTTGAAATATACCTATGCAAAGGAGCCGAAGGAGATGAAACAACACAATAGCAATGGTTGAAGAAAAGTGAGGAATTCGCACTCGTCACTTGCCATTTACAGCCGCCTGCCTTGCATTTTTTCAACTGCGTTCTTTAGCTACGCTCATCGTACACCTGTACGCCTACATGTCACCCATGTTGCTATTTTTATTGTTACTGCCATTATTGTCATGCAAATTTCGTTAGTGCTTTTCAGTTGGTGTTTCGCTGCTAACGCGCGTTTGCTTTTTTGCCATTTTAGCCATTTTTTCAGCCATTGTTAAATTTTTTCCTGATTTGCGTGTACTTCTCACTGTGATTTTGTTTGTGTTCCCTGATTTTATTGTGGTGGTTGTTAGTTGTGTTATTATTGTTGTAGTTGGTGCTGTTGTCAATTTGGCCAAAGTGGTTTTTCACTTGTTTTACCGCGAAAAATGCGCAATTTACAGTGAAAATACTCGTGTATGCGCACACAATGGACCTGTTGGCTGGAAAATGAGTGATGAGTAGGAAGAGGTGATGCAATTTTAATGGGAATGAGTTGAAAATTAACGGTGTGGGTGACAAATAAAAACAGGGAAAAATGTTATTTATACTTATGCGCATAATTGTTGGAAAGATGTTGAGCAATGGACGCCAATGACGGACAGGCAGGTAGTGAAATAAATGTCGGCTGCTTAAGCTGTAAAGGCGAGTAATACGAGTATTTATGGTATGTACGAGTGTATAGTATGTATGTTGTGCCGCAATTTTCATTGTTGTTTTGTTGCCTTTTATCGAGCAGGAGGTTATCAATTCAATTGATGTCTACCTACCGCTATTAGAAAACTAACCCAGAATCTAGTACTGATATGTCACGCGAAATACATTGAAGTACGATTGCGCCACCTGCACCACTAACATAGAACGAAGAGCGTCCTTTAAAAAGATCATGTCCAAAAGTTTGTTAATTGTTCCACATAGCCTCTTGTTAGGCTTACACACTTGCTCCAACGCTGATCTAATTTGTTGGTCCCTTCCGAACAATAAGATTTGTTCAAGTATGAAAACTAGCCATTCGTTACTGCCATTACCTCCTCGTTTGAATAAAATCTTTTCCCCATCACCTATTTCTCCAATTTGGGGAGCAAATGGCAGTCTGACTAAGCCGAGGGAGCTAAGTCTGGAGAATAGGGGGAATGTGAAATGAGTTACCAACCCACCCTTTTGCCAATAATTTTGCGAATAGAATTGCTGAGCCGTGAGCTGGTGGGTTGTCGTGATCGAAAAAATCTCTCGATTTCCTTGATTCAAATGAATGCAAACCACAAAGAAATATACCGACCTGGCTAAAACTTGGTGCGGGTTCTTCCAAACGGGTTCTAACTAAACAAAAACTCGACATGCGCCTGTACTGACATCTCACTGACTTTACACGAACTTTTCTAACGACCAACGCATGGATCAAATTTATCTTCTCTGCCAAGCACCCAAGGGTTTCTCAAAAAAGAATAATCATGAGTTTTACAAATTTCTTAAATATTATATAAATATCATAACTGTAAATGAATTGGGTTTAACTTAAATATTTTTAGTTTTAGTTTAGTTTGAGTTTAGTTTTAAGTCAGTTTTAGTTTTTTTTTAGTTCAGTTTTAGTTTAGCTTCAGTTTAGTTTTAGTTTAGTTTTAGTTTAGTTTTAGTTTAGTTTTAGTTTAGTTTTAGTTTAGTTTTAGTTTTAGTTTTAGTTTTAGTTTAGTTTTAGTTTAGTTTTAGTTTAGTTTTAGTTTAGTTTTAGTTTAGTTTAAGTTTAGTTTTAGTTTAGTTTTAGTTCAGTTTTAATTTAGTTTTAGTTTAGTTTTAGTTTAGTTTTAGTTTAGTTTTAGTTTAGTTTTAGTTTAGTTTTAGTTTAGTTTTAGTTTAGTTTTAGTTTAGTTTTAGTTTAGTTTTAGTTTAGTTTTAGTTTAGTTCTAGTTTAGTTTTAGTTTAGTTTTAGTTTAGTTTTAGTTTAGTTTTAGTTTAGTTTTAGTTTAGTTTTAGTTTAGTTTTAGTTTAGTTTTAGTTTAGTTTTAGTTTAGTTTTAGTTTAGTTTTAGTTTAGTTTTAGTTTAGTTTTAGTTTAGTTTTAGTTTAGTTTTAGTTTAGTTTTAGTTTAGTTTTAGTTTAGTTTTAGTTTAGTTTTAGTTTAGTTTTAGTTTAGTTTTAGTTTAGTTTTAGTTTAGTTTTAGTTTAGTTTTAGTTTAGTTTTAGTTTAGTTTTAGTTTAGTTTAGTTTAGTTTAGTTTAGTTTAGTTTAGTTTAGTTTAGTTTAGTTTAGTTTAGTTTAGTTTAGTTTAGTTTAGTTTAGTTTAGTTTAGTTTAGTTTTAGTTTAGTTTTAGTTTAGTTTTAGTTTAGTTTTAGTTTAGTTTTAGTTTAGTTTTAGTTTAGTTTTAGTTTAGTTTAGTTTTGGTTTAGTTTTAGTTTAGTTTTAGTTTAGTTTTAGTTTAGTTTTAGTTTAGTTTTAGTTTAGTTTTAGTTTAGTTTTAGTTTAGTTTTAGTTTAGTTTTAGTTTAGTTTTAGTTTAGTTTTAGTTTAGTTTTAGTTTAGTTTTAGTTTAGTTTTAGTTTTAGTTTAGTTTTAGTTTAGTTTTAGTTTAGTTTTAGTTTGGTTTTAGTTTAGTTTTAGTTTAGTTTTAGTTTAGTTTTAGTTTAGTTTTAGTTTAGTTTTAGTTTAGTTTTAGTTTAGTTTTAGTTTAGTTTTAGTTTAGTTTTAGTTTAGTTTTAGTTTAGTTTTAGTTTAGTTTTAGTTTAGTTTTAGTTTTGTTTTAGTTTAGTTTTAGTTTAGTTTTAGTTTTAGTTTAGTTTAAGTTTAGTTTTAGTTTAGTTTTAGTTTAGTTTTAGTTTAGTTTTAGTTTAGTTTAGTTTTTGTTTCGACGCGATCTTCTTTACTTCTTCCAAAGGGTTTCTCGTTGTTTTATTCAAACTGTTGTTTGTGTATGGGTGGGCGCTACTTCGACGACTTCCACTTTACAATGGTTTTTTGTTTTTACAATTTCGTGTTGTTGGGCATTTTAATCACTTAAGGGATTTGCTTCTCACCCATTACCCAGTCTATTATATTTTATTTGCTTAATGGCGTCAGCAGCCGCGAAAAGTGCATTCAATCGCGGCTGTGAGTCGCAACAAGAAGCGAAAGTTAAGCCAGTCAGCGAGCGGGGAAGGGATGAGAGAACAGGTATTTGCATTCTAAACTGCTCTACTTTTGCAATATTTCCCCGATACATTCACTGTCATCTTGCAACACTCTTGTCTACCCCACCTCTCTGTAGATGTAAGGATGCAATTTGCGTCAGTAGCTGCTTCTTATTCTTAATATCCTATTCTTCTTCGACTGGCGACGCACAAACGGGCATTTTAACATTTCCACACGAGTACATTGCAGACGCCTTGATATCAATGTCGGAGCTGGATAGCTAGAAAGGCTGTTGCCACACTTTTCCTTCCCTTCTTCTTCCACGTAGATCTGACTCAGCGCCTATGAAACCCTAGCGCCAGCTACTCGTCCCAAGCATCATCAATGTTAGCAGGTGTCTAAAATAGCTTTTAAAGTAATTGACATACACTTGAGGGTGCAGGCGCAGGCATACGCAAGCAATTGCTCTCACATATATAAGTGTTGCTTTGTGTGTGTGCAGTAAAGCTGCAAGGACATTCTCGCTTAGTGTTAAGGAAACTTTTCAATTACGCAACGCAAAACTAACACAAAAGCTTCTGACGGCTGCCTGCCTGCCTGCTGACAAGCCTGTAATTACACGCCCCTTTAACACATGTCCCACTCATTGTTAACTTTCCTCATGCTTTCAGGCAAGCATATAAAGTGTTGCATGCCCCTCCTCTTCGGTGCGTGTATTTGTGAAATTTGCATGCCTTCGAATATGCAAAAGCTGGCAAAATAAAAATGTTCTCGTACTGTGCGTGCTTGCGAGATTGATCTCTTTATTTACTCGACAATTACCGACAATAGCCGCAGCTGGTTTGTTTCTTCTTCAATTTTTCTTTCCACATAGTTTCTCCCAATATTTACTCACATTCATGTCTTTGACTTGATTACACAAAAGCCGCGTGCTCATATGCTCAGTAATATTATGTTCGTGTACTTCATTTGGAATATTCGAATTGAAAAGATTTTGGTTTTGAATGACTACTGGCGCTTCGGGAACGAAAAAGTACAAACAATTGGGTACGCGTCTTTTGATTGTTGCGGGTGGCCATTTCTATGCTTTTGTCACCGGCACCCTCCTTCGGTGGCGTTTCCAGCATCAATCAATCATTTTTACTTGTGAAGTCAAAGAAATGGCATTTATTTCTTTGCCTTTTTTGCTGGTTGCTCGGGGAATATTTATTGCGCACTTTTTTTGTTTAGGCGCCCATTTAATATTAAATGGGACGCTTTAAAAGAAATTCTTAAAAAAAAGTGGTTTTGTTAGCACTCGGCAGGGGGTGATGGAGGATTTGAGAAGGATAAAGTAATGATTGTAGAAACATTATCAGGCGTCGTTTTTTGTTTTGTATTACGATCTGTTTTCTATTTTGAATCTAAACATTAAGCAAATTATACAACTTAGGCTAATGCGCTAAATAGGGGAATAAATTCGCTCTCCACATGAATTGATAGAAATAGATTCAGATCCCTTATGAGGTTTGCACTTCGACCTCATGGTCCTTAGTGTCCTCTAAACATCACAGTACTTCATCCAAGCTCAGCTCCCTTATTAAATTCAGGATAGAGCTGGGTTGAATTGAGCGTATATGCATTTCTTTTGCCTGAAATTGGTCAAGATGTCTCCACCTTCTCCACCGTATAGCGCTGCATTCCAGGAGAAGGTACATATGAGTCTTCTGAGATTGGTCGCAGAAACAACAAGAGTCCATGGACCAAATCCAGATCATGTGCAGATGGCTACGCAGTCTGCAGTGGCCTGTGAGGATGGCCGTGAGCATTCTCAGATTATCCTTGGGGAGGGGTTATAAGTTTTTAAACCTGTTTTACTTGTACCCTCCCAGTAAGGATTTTGCCTGGCGTAGCCGCATAGTTTGGTGACAGCAAACCTCCCTTAGATCTAGATACTTGGCTGAATTAAGGCCCTAGCAAACGCATTGGGGTGGCTCGATCAACGACTGCTGTATTTGTCGTTTGCTGAATCGTTTTACCTGAAGGTATCATATTCTTGTTGTATTTAGTTGTTAGAGTAAATGTGGTCTCCGGCGATTATTCCCAGTGATGTCAAAGTTTCTTTTTCGCCACTGCTCCCTATAGCTGGATGCCGTAAATCCAAATGTGTTTAATTAAGGCTTTGTACGGAAGAAGTTTGTTTTCTAAAGACAGCGCTGAGCTTCTTCCCATAAGCCATCGTGGAGAGGTGAGGTTATGTGTATTTGCCACGTCAGGCGTCTGTCCGGCTGCATATCCAAATATTTCACATTATCCGCTTGTGGAAGCTGCTGATTGAATAAGGTGGCGGCAACACATGTTTTTCTTTTCTTTGCATGGACTTTGTTGACTTTAATTGAACAAATTCAAAATTTTCTACGCTGCGTCCAGGTCATTAATGTTTTATGGTGCTCAGATATGGGTTGTTGATAGATATGAGCCAGTAGAGGAACTTCTGCGATTCTTTCTAAAAACGTTAATTTTTCTACCTCCAAACAAGCCATTGTTATCTTAAGAATATACTCTGAAATTTTCATGCGGAAATTCCCAATATTATAGCTTCTACAGCCCGTTAATTAGGTAGAGAGCTCAACTTTAAACTCTTCTCAAAGCGACTTTTTTCGGTCAGGTGTTGTCAAACAGAAAAAAGCTATTTAACCGAAACATCTGAAATTTAGGTCATATTCTTATTTCAATTATTTCGTATTTTTTTGATAAAAAACTGAGAACAAACCCGATTTTTCGAGTGTCAAATTCAAAACCGCGCCATTTGTCAAAACTGTATTACAAAGGATTCAGATCTGACAATCCAGACAGCCAATCTTCTGCGGCTATGAACCTAAGAATATTGTTTTCTAGCCACTGTCGGGTGATTTTTACTATAGATTTAGTTGTTTTGCGTATTTATACTTCTTCAACAGTGAAAATTTTCTTATCAGTGAAAATAATATTTTCACGGCCGTTGACCGTGTGCCACCGAAGAAGCTGGTTGCATCTGTCGAGTTTAATTTTCTTCAACCACGTTGTCAAAAGAAGACCAGTTAAACGACGGAAGGCTTTCATGTGGAGACCATCTCAACATCATCGATACATTCATTTCCCCAGACATAATTTTCTGCTGTCTAAGGGGATTTCTGCGAATTCTTGCTCGAACGGCTTTTATGGTTGCACTGGTTCGAACCACGCAAAGCCGACTACTTTTTTTCTGTCTGTCACTTCGAACGTTTGGGAAAAACGATTGATGTGAGGTAAACAAACATTCTAGAAGTATTAAGTTTTTCAGCAATTTGCAAATCTCACTTGCACTTTTACCATCCTTTTGTAATGCAATCACTGCAATGCGATTTTCTTTAGCTCCCCACTCCATTGTTAACAAGCGAAATTTGTCACGAAACTGAAAATAATTTATGAGTAGACAATGCATACGAGCTTGCATTGCATGTAAAATTTGTCATTTGTTCTGTGCAAAAAAAATCGGTACTGTTTTTCCAGCGGTTTTATAATATGTATTGTATTTTAAGACTTAAGTCATATTATTTCAGATAAATACAATTTATAATTTTTTTAAACCGATCGAAAAAACAAAAAATATGCCAACAAAAATTAGCGATTGAAAAAAATTAATAATTGGTTCTTACACCCTTTTCGGGTATTTGCCCGAGCTACTCCTCCTATTTGTGGCATGTGTCATGATGTTGTGGAGGGACCTACAGTTTTACGCCACCTCCGAACGGCAAATGGTTTTGTATGAAGAGCTTTTTCATAGCAGAAATACACTCGGAGGCTTGCCATTGCCTGCTGAGAGGCGACCACAATTAGAAAAAATTGTTTCTATCATTTTGGCGTTTCATGCACGGATACTCGAACCTAGGCACTTCAGAATGGCAGTTACGCACCAACTGATTCGGCTATAGTGGCCGCCGATTTGGCGTTTAGTAACTTAGAAAAGAAATAAGAGCACTCGAACTCCATTTTACAGCTGTGTTTCCCTGAACTTTTTAGTACGACCCGCCATAATATACATACACGGCTTCTTCTTCTCCTCTTCATTGGCACTCTAACCGCTTATGCGATTTTGGCAGAAATTTAACAAAGCGCGACAGTCTTTTCTTTCTCATGTTAACCGGCGCCAGGCGCCGGCGAAGCCAAGTCCTTCCCCACCTCACCTTTCCAACACAGAGGAGGCCTTCCACTAGCTGCCATCGAGCCGCTGTATCTTTATTCGCTACGCTATGACTATGTCGTCCTAACGCGCATACAGCGTATTGTTTCATCGCTTGCGATCCTCGCACTCACCAATGTGGGAAGGTCCAAAAATCTTTCGCAGAATCTTTCTCTCAAACACTCCAAGAAACGCCTCATCGGATGTTGGCATCGTCCAAGCACCTGCGCCATATTTTAAGACGAACATAATACTAAGCTAAGCTAGCAAAGATACTAGCAGATACAGTTGAATATGTCTTTTCATGTATTGGGTATGGGAATAAGTTCCCGTCCTTTCTTAGCCAAAGTTACGAATTATTTTAACAATTAAATAATACGTGATATTATGTGAAGTAAGTAGCATTAGAAGCTACAAGTTTACTCCATCTTTCAGGCAGCATACGGATTCCTCTGACGAAAAATTCGAATTCTTTTAACTTGATTCATCCATTGCGTCAGTTTGCGATGCTCTCGTAAGAAGTGAAACGCTCTCCAATAAGAACTGACTGCATTGGTCGGAACAGATGGTAATCCGAAGGTGCAATGTCCGGGGAATATGGCGGGTGGGGCGAGATTTCCCAATTCATTTCCTCTAAATATTTCTGGACCGATTTAACAACGTGTGGCCTAGCGTTGTCATGCAGCAAAATCAGTTTGTCATGTCTACCGTCCCAATCCGAGAGCTCGATTCAAACGCGTTAGCTGCAGTCGGTAATGATACGCAGTAATGGTCAGATGGTTTAAGGAGTTCATAATAGATGATACGCTTCAGATCCCACCAGATGCACAACATAATCTTTGAAGCATGATTTTTTTTTTCGCTGTCAATAGACCTAGTTCACCTGGCCGCCTCCAACAATTTTGATGCTTAGTGTTATCATAATACATAGATCCATTTTTCATGGCCAGTGACGATGCGATGTAGAAAACCTATTCTTTTCTGCCGTTCAAGAAGCATCTCACACGTCACCAATATTCACCAATGTCTCTCGATATACCTCTCCTTGATGTGGCACCCAGTTACCTGCTTTTTGGACCATTCCCATCGCATGCAAACGTTTACCGACGATTGATCTGTCAACATCCATCCTTTATCAATATTATCAAGGTTTCGACATGCGCCTTCATCCAATAATTGTTTGTAGTGGAACATGAATTCCCGCAAATGTTGCCCCTTTTAATTTTCTTTAAATCTACCTGACCTCTGAAGAAATCTGAGTAAATTTTTTGAAGCCAAGGAGACAAGGTGGTCGCTTCTTAACACATCAGTGCCAAAGACCTCAAGCCTGATTCGAGCGAAGGTGGGGCAGACGCACAGAAAGTGGTCCGCCGTGTCATCCTCCTCTTCACTAGCTGGGCAGAGTACACTGTCTGAGATGAGCACCTTTTCCATGTGCTTCGCCCATAGAAAGTGGCCGACATCAGTCCAACCAACTGTCTGCAGTCCCTTCTGCTTAATGACTTGAAGATTTGCGACAGTCGGTCAGACATGAGAGGTAACATCAAGGATGGACTAATGCAGCCTCTCTCAGCCTGCCACGCTCGCTTATGGGTTGTAGTAACCCATTTTCCAACCCTGGCTTTGATGGCTGCAGAAGGGAATGGCAGAACGGGCTCCGGGCCAAAGAAGTTGGCCTCAGAGCCCTTCCTTGCTAAAGAGTCAGAGGTCTCGTTACCCACGATACCCACGTGTCCCGGGACCCAAGGATTTACAGGACTCGACTACCCCTGATGTGGTTGGGAGGCTGTCTCAGCCATGAGCGCAGCTTAGATATCGCTGCAGACACATATAGATCTGCTTCTCCATCTGCTTTTCACAAAAAAGTTCATCAATTCTTGAACGGCATACACCTCCGCTTGGAACACAGATGTATGCATTCCAAGAGCAAAGTGCAGTTTTGTCCCGCTGGATTCTACGTAGACCCCAGAACCGGAGCCGTGCTCGATCTTGGAGCCATCCGGGAATATGCGAAAACAGTGTTTTCTCGGGACGAACGTAGACATTTTTGACGTGAGGTGAAAAAGGATCATTACGCTTCAAACGAATGTCAACTACTGCGATCGAGACCTCACCTACATATACACCTTCAAATCACCAGTATATTACTGGAGTCAACACAAAAATAGTATCAGCAGCGACACCTGTTTTTTTTATTCCTTGATATCTCTTGTCAAATTAACAATAAATAGTTTGTATATGAAATTATTTATATAGTTATATAAAGAAATACCGCTCTTAATCAGAGCATAGGGCGGAAACAAACTCAGACCAACGTGAGCGATCTTGTGCAATTTTTCGAATTTCATGCCAGGAACATCTTGATTGGTATTCCGCGTGTGTTGATCGCATCCAAGTTGTTCTTCTGAAGCCTTGTGGATTCCATTCTAGGGCCATCTTTGCTATGCCATTGTCTTCTTTGCGTAAGGTGTGCCCACCAGTTTAACGAGGGCGGAAACTTATTCCCATATCCAATTTATATAAAAGTCCTACCGTTTCCGTGATGAATAAAGGTCCACAAGGGCCTGCCAAGCAATTAAATACCAAAAAAATTGATTTTCGATGCACGTACGCAGGTGATATTAAAAAATCGAGAGTTGAACATTTTTCTGAAGGTGCAGACATCGAAATAATTTATGGTCCCCGCACATATTGGTGGCATGCAACACTTACATTGCAAAATGCAGCGAAAATCACAAAGTGCAAATTAATTAATTTGTATAGCATATTTTCCAGACAAAAAGCAAAGCTAAATAAAGTACTAATCTTATCAAGCAAATGTCCAATCACTGAAATTAATTGACTAAATACCTTTCAACACATGCACACACGCACATACACTCACACAAGGGCATTCATACAAGGCACTGGCGCTCAGTAAACAAAGGCAAACGAGTGCACAGCAAGAACCCCTCGTGCAAATGGTAATAAAATACATATGCCGTTGCGAGTGTGAGTACGAGTGTGTGTAAGCACACGATTGTATATTCTTTAATGCATTCAGCTAACATACTGGATACAAATGAGGGTCCATGGAAATTATTTGCTCGCTACCAAACGCCCCACATATTGCACCCAATTTGAAAAACACAAACATTGACACACACACACACACACACGCAAACACTAATTCATATGAATACTCGTATGGAGTCCTTGCCTGATTTGATCCTTCGCCGGTCGCAGTCATCTGGATAAAAATGTAAAAATTGAATTTATTACCGAGTGGCAATCTCTTAGATGCCACTGCTGTCAGCATGTCGACTATTACTCTACTACTATTTATACAAACTACACAAGCACTCACTCATACATCCACTCCAATTTACACATACACACTGCTCACTTTGCCACGACAAGTAACCGCAAGAATTATAACGATTTTACACGTTATTGTGGCATAAGTCATTCTGTCAAAGTAGCGTCGCTCTGCTCTCGCTTGACCCAACCTTTCACTGTCTATACTCAGTCCTCCTTTTTAATGCCTCAAAACCAATTGCCACCATCATGAGCGCTCGCCGTTAGTTGTTTGCCATGCATGTTGCAGCATATGTCGTTGTTGCTGTTCGTACTGTAAGTGGCATTGCTTGCATTCCGCACCAAATTATTCGCCCTTTGTCGACGCTCTCGAAGCATAGCCTGGGGCGCTACACAAACACAAACCGCCCACACAATCAAATGCTTCTCCTACATCCTTGGGTTTTTAAGCAATTTTGGGGGTGAAGACAACAACACTGGAGTGGCAAACCAATCGTTTATTCACATATTATTGAGACATTTATGTAGTTAAACTTGAGGTTCATTATAATCCGCCACTCCTCTGACAAGCCAACGAAACGAATTGCAAATCAAACTGAAATTCAAACAAATGAATGGGGGAAGCAACGTACAAGTGATGTAAGTGAGGAATTAAAGAGCTTGTAAGTCTGCAGGGGTAAAAGTGTGATGATTCCTCTGTGTGCCCGTAGAGAAGCAGTCGCTCTATGCAGAACGGCATACAAATACGAGTACGAGTACTTACCATACAATATCAAGCTGCAGTGGGGGATGCGGATATACGAGTATTAAATGCAGTTTTAATCTGCCAGTAATAATGTACGAGTATGTATCTTCTTGCATAATGGGTTCAAGATTTTGGGGTCCAGGAAAAATATTTACAACATTTCACGTCTATTTTTTCCGTTTTTGATTTTTTTTTTGTTTTTGTTTCTAATATATATGATGTGTCTACTATTTATGTGCAGGAGTTGAAGGGTCAATAATACTTTCCGTAAAAGTATTCTCTCATAACCCGCCTAAAAATAGTCCCTCGCGGTAACTTCCAACGTAAACAAAGCCGCAGCTCTCAAATTTGGTAGGTATCCTTACCGGACATTGTCCCTTAGGTGCCCATGCGGTTATACTTGGGATTGCTTCAAGTCCTCTCTGCAGAAACTGTCTGGACGATGAGGTCGAATCATATCAGCACCTTCTTCTCAACTGCGCTGCTTTCGTAGGGCAAAGATAAAGACATCTGGGCTTACACTTTTTTTCGCCGCCTGAGGATATTGCGGGTTTAAATACCACACACCTGATGAAATTCATTAGTAGTTTGAAGCGCAATTGGCTACTGTTGATCGTCATCCAAAGCCCTTCTTCCTATTTTAACTTTTGTTTGGTTCCTTTCCTTTCTGTAACTGAAAAGAAAAGCCATCATCATCGCAATTTGCAAATCCCTCAACATACCAGACGTCCAACGAAACGGAGATAAATTTCAATTAACTATTGTTCTCTGAAGTTTTTTTATGTCGTTCAACGTCTGCTCAGCGTTCGGAATTAATAAATAGAACAGCTTATTAAAAATAAAGTTAAAAACCTTACTTCGGAAGAAAAGTCGCTTAAGTTTAGAAACTGAACTGTTTCATAAATTCTGGTTCTTTGGTTAAGAACCGTAAGAATATCATAGCTACCGTTGGATAAGAGCTGAGTTCGGTGTCTGTATTCCATGACCGCTCTATATTAGAGCTTTTAAAATTGATGTTTACACCCTTTGTTGGCTATTTGGTAGAGCTCCTCCTCCTATTTGAGCGGTCTTGATGATATTCCACGAACGGATCGGTCCACAGTTTACGTAGCCCCCGAACGGCAGATGGTTTTTTATGAGGAGCGTTTTCATAGCAGAAATACACTCGGAGGTTTGTCATTGCCTGCCAAGAGGCGATCAGTATTAGAAAAAAAGTTTTCTATCAGTTGGTGTTTCATGCACGGGGTTTCGAGCTCAGGCACTTCCAAATTGTAATTGTGCGTCAAACCGATCAGCTATGGCTGCTGCCGCTTTCAAATACTATTCGAGAATACCCAATAAAATACTCTCAGATGGGTCTGATGGAAAAAGGAAATTATGATATTATAATTTATTGAGTCTACTTAGGCAAGTCCAAATATGTATTTCAATGCTCCTAAACTATAACTTACTTCTGGAAAATGCTTTATTGTTTTTTATTGGAACTCAGTTTAATAATAAAAATGTTGAATCATTGAACCAGATTCTCTCACCTTAAGTATTCTAGAAATCTCTTTGCCAGTGAGCAATCTCATTTTGACTTTAGGGAGGGTCATAAAAGGGTCGTTTAAAAAATCCGTGCAAAGTCAGGGAGACGGCTCTACTGGAGCCCATAGAGGTTATTTTTAGTTAGTAACATCTCTTGGCAGAACAAACATCAAGTTTCAGCCAGATCGGTGTATTTTTTGGAAATGGGATTCCAACTCGTTTCACATCCACCCTATTGTACAGGCTTAACTCACTCGGATCTCTCAGGTTACTATTTGTTCCCCTTTTGAAGAAATGGCTGGTGGGAAGAAGATTATTTTCATACGAGGAGGTGACTGCAGAACAAATGGTCGTAAAGGCCGAAGTGTATAAGTCTAAATGGAGACTATGCCGAAAAATAAGAAAGTACTTTTTATTTGCGCACAGACTTCTCTAACGACCCTCGTAAGATGCTTAAATCTCTTTTGAATATACCCTTCTAATAACAATTTCTCCTGGTTTGGTGCCAGCTTAGGTCTCATAGCCTTAACCCTTCGCTTCTAGGCTCTTCCTTAATGGTATGCTGTCGAAAGGCAAGAACGAGCTCGGGTCCAATTAGTAATGCAGCCTCTCTAGCGAATGTACCCGATACTTCGTTTCCAGGTGTAACTTTGTGTTCTGGGACCCATATGAGCTGGATGCAAATTTAATTTTACAATGCACTCAAGAACCAGTGAACAATTAACCTCAAAGGATGAGACTCTTTACATAGTTCGCTGATTTACAAGGAAAGTTTTTAGCCCAGTTGTTACTCTGGTAAGAGAAATCACCTATACCGAGAGCAGACGAGTCATGATAAGCAAAGCAGAGTCAAAGCAGAGCTTCCCGCAAATTGTGTTTTTGTGGCGCATTGGCTGGCACGGTTAGAGTACAAGAACATCATGCAGCGCAATAGGAAAAACAAATTTCTACCAAGAAATTACACCTGATAATTTTGAAAATATCTTTAACTTTTTTAAGCCGGTAGATACATACTAGGTCGTTCAATAAGTTTTGCAGTTCGATAAGAAAAACACAAACAAAATTCCTTTCGCATCCCAAAGAATTGAAGCTAACACCTTCTTAACCGATTTCTGGACACGAAGTCATTTCGGAGCCAAAGAACCAGGTTCACACCACTCTTTAACCTCTTGATTTGATTTAGGATCATGGTGATAGACCCAAGCCTCCTCTGTAGTAATAAATTTGTTGAGAAAGTCGAATTTGACTGTAGTTTGTCCAATGGGGTACCCGTTGTGCACACAGCTTTCTGAAACCCAATACATCAGCCCAAATATTGCTTACCCTACCCTATGAGATGCGTAGGGCTTCTAATAAATCTCTTTCAGCCACGCAAAAATTTTCCAATACGATATCCTGTATTTTTTCTACGATTTCTGGTATTGTTGAAAGTTTTGGACACCCTTAACGTTGATTGTCTTCAAGGCTTGTACGACCAAATTTAAATTCAGCAACCCCTTTCTCTACTGTACTAATTGTACTAAAAAATCCAATCACTGCACGAAACTTGATTTGTTCCATTGTAGAAAATACTGTTACACGTCCGTACTAAATGACTTGTAATCAAAGAATGAATTCACAGATTGAAATGAAATATCACATACATACATACATGCATACATACATTCATATGAAGAGTATATTAACGTAACATAACTATGAGGCAGTCCTGAAAATGTGTTTCACAAGGTATAAAATAGAGGAGGAGGTATAGAGCATCAAATCAACTGAATATTAGAGCATTTACTGAAGTACAGTATAGAGTGTGACCACCATAACTTAAATACTATTTGATCAGAGTTTTTGCTTAACCATTGTCCAAATATTTTTATTAGGATTGTCATCATGCGACTCTGCAGGGCAACCCAATTTTTTAATAGGTTTTGCTGTTTCTACTCTTCACACCTTCGGCTGCGACAACCTTCGTTGTCGTCTGGTAAAATCCAAAGTTAGCTAGTTTTTCCAAACACGAGATCTTCTGCGCGAAAACGCATGCAAATCGTGTCTTTGGATACATTAACATCGCATCATGAAACTGATTCAGCTTCAAGCAACGATAAGTTCGGCTTTGGCACAAACAAATCAATGATCTTCTGGTCTTGCTTTGGAGATCCTTTTTTGTGCCTCGTCCGGGGGGTCGTCAGCGTTTTTAACAACGGAACGTTTTCGACTTCTTCAAATATTTTGCTGCAGATGCGGATTAGGGTGTGCATAGGAACACTGCTCCAAATCGTTTTTCATACGCGAAGATCATTTTCTAAAAACAACGTACGTTTTCTAAATTTCTCACAAAATTAAAAAGTTCCACAAAAACTGTCTAATTTTCTTCTAAAACTTGGTAGAAAAGACGTTCGGCTGATGGTCGATATTATTACAGGGCACAACCCATGGGGTCAGCATATGAGCACCATTGGAATCATAGAGGACCCGATTTACCTATCTTACTTAGAGGAGCCGGATAGCACTGAACATTTTCTCTGTGAGTGTCCTCCCTTTTCTAGAGCAAAGCTACGAATTTTTGATTCTGATGTCTTGAGAATGAGTAAAATTCGTTACTACAAACTGGAGGATATTTTCAGATTTGCCAAAGAATCTGGAAAATTCGCACATGACTAGCTATCTCTGTCTCTGTCTCTATTCTCTCCCATATCTTGCTCATTGTCACTTCTTTCCTGTTCTCCTTGACTATCTACCCTTTTACTTTCGAGAGCTTCAAATATAACGGCCTTTTTAGCGTGTGTTTTAGAATCTACTGTTCTCTAGGTACTTCTTAGCTCGCCCTTTTCAATTTCAAGCAGCATTTAAATTTTATTATAATGGAACTATAAGTTTGAATTTTTCCGGTCACGCTTCTAGTAGACAGACTGTATTTCTCAATTTATTCTACCGGAAACAGAAGCAATAGTTACTCAGATACTGAAACAATCAGAATACATAATAAAATTATAATAATATTATAAAAAAAAAAACTTACTTCAAAAATTTTCATTTAATTTTTTTAATTATCAGAAAGCTTTGGGTGAGTGAGGAGTAAGGTTTGCGTGGCCATGTGTGTCATCTTACAACCGCAGTAGTATAACAACAATAATTTGGCGCCCAAAAATATGGTGCATTTTCGCATTGATCCATTCCTACAGAAGCATTCAGCCCACTTTTACTCAGATGAGTAATGACACTAGCAAGAGATAATGCGCTGCCGAGTACCAGTGGCTAATACAACAACAAAAGCAAATCAAAAATATAAACACACAATGACAGGCATTAAATAGACGATGAAAAACGATAGAATACGAGATGCTACCCCACTACATAATACTTAAATACCAACAATAACAAATGGAACAGCAGGACTTTTGTTTTGATATCGAAAAGATTCATGCTATTAAATTGAACAGACGGACAGGAGAATGTTTGTATGTTTGTGGGCAAAGTGAATTTTGCGATGGCAAAGTGCTCGTGGTGGTGTCGATTAAATGAATGCGCCAACAGCTTTAGCAACAACAACGCTAACCAGCAAAGGCAAGTCAAAACAGCGCCGAGCACAAACAGCAGCAACAGGGAGAGAGCCAGTAAGCAGTAACTCAACATTTGCCATTATTAATGCGTTGTTAACTGATGCTGTGTACTGCCTACTGTTTCCAACAATAAAAGCAACTACATAGAGAACGCATTTGTGCCAACATACATAAAGACTACATATAATACATGTGCGTTTATGATTATAGATGTGTGAATGTATGTATGCAGCTTAAGTTCATATGCCCACCACTTGAGGGTATACATACATAGATGCGTACATCCTTAGCAAGGCCACCCCTTTGTCGGCAGCAGTAGCAGTAGCAACAGCTTGGAAAATTGCGCCTGATGGATGGAAGGCAACCCTTAAAGAGCACATAATTGGTCTGTAATCTATTTTTGACAGATTGAATTTCGCTTTTTATCTTGATTTTGTTTGGACTAACCGAGCTGGCAGTAAGTAATTGGGTATTCTTTATTTTAAGATGATTGTTGTTGTTGATGCTTTGCTTTAAGCACCAAGCAGTGCTTGTTTTTGTTATTGGTGGGTAAGAGTGTGTAGTGATTGTCAGTAGTGACGTTAATGGCTCGATGGAGTCGGAGTTAAATGCGATAAGTGGAATATTAGGTGAAGCAAAGCGAAGGTGGAGATAAGGAAAGGAGAAAAAGTGAAAGGTTGTCGTTAGTTAACTGTCAACAATTTATGCGGTTAAAAATTGGTAATACTAAACCTGTAGATTTTCGTAGATAAAAACAACAAAATCTGAATTGTTGTTGTTATGTATCTTGGAAGGATTTTTTGGAATATTTCGTAATGGAAAAAACTATATGAAGTAATTTGCGGTATGAAAAGGAATGACTGCAAAAAAATTATGAGGCTTACAATTTTTAGCTCAAATTCGAAATGTGACTTTGATTTCCATTTCAAACGCAAGTATGAATGTATGTATGTGTAACTTTTCATAAATTTATTTCAAGTAATAATAAAAATAATATAAATGGATTGAAGTGCCTAGGAAATCCGTGACTTATTCAGCCGCGATCCTGATATTTTTTTCTGTTTTTCATTAATTTTTCTCACAGAGTTGAGTTCGTAACGTTTTTATATTTTGCTTTATTTTACAACGATTTGTTTGCTATTTGGCAAAGGGTAAGTAAGGGTAAGCTTAGAAATGAAATACCCAGGAGGTAAAAATCAACATTTTCGACATCTGCTCTTCTTTGCTTTTCAAAAAGTTGCTGAAGCAGTCCAGGACATTTGTGACGTTTATGGAGAACTTTCCGCAACGGAAAGCCTTCTGAATTCGATGGAGAACGTCTCAAATTATAAAACGATTCTCAATCATCTTCCTTCAATGAAATGTACCGCAAAATTTAGAGCCTGGGTGCTTTACAAGCTCAACGAAAAAAACCAAGAAAGTCGCCTTCAAATTTCTTTTCAGCATCTTCCCCGGCCATCGAGCAACACGCGGATATAAACAACGCTTTTTACATCAAATCGTCACAGGAGATGAGAAATGGTGCCTATACATCAATATGAAGCAAAGAAAGGAGTGAGCGGTTCCAGGAGATACGTCAATGCCGAAAGTCAAGCCGGAACTTCATCCAAAGAAGACCATGATACGTGTTTGCTGGGACTGGGAGGGCGCACTGGGAAATGCTCGAAAAGAATGCCACGGTCAACAAGTACCTCAACATTGCCCAGCTACACCGCGTGAATGAGGCTATTCGACTGAAAAGGCTTGATCGACATCGTCAAACCATACTCCTTCGCGACAAAGCCAGGCCCCATGTTGCACAAGTCGTCAAAGCCACACTCCAAGAGCTCGAATGGGAGGTCCTTCTGCAACCGCCGTATTGTCTGGACCTTGCACCTACCGATTACCATATGAAAATCGCTCCCTGTGAAACCCTATCAAGGGAGTTACCTTCGATAGGAAAGAGGTCCTTAAAAACTGGCTCATCAACTTCTATGACACCAGACCAGGCGATTTTTGACGGAACGGCATCAGCAAATTAGTTGAGAGATAGGAAGAGGATGTAAACAGGAACGGCTAATAGATAACTGATTAACTTATTGGGGATGTTACTCAGGATGGACCACAGCAGGATTACAAAAAAAACGTTCCACTCACTCGTTATGGGTAGTTAAAAGCGTGGAAGGCCGCCAAGAAGATGAGCAAATGACGTTGATGCAGATTTACGCCTTATAAATGCTAGGAGCACTGGCTCACCGCTGTAATTACTATGATGATGATGTAGCGGTTTTTCCAAGATTCATTTGAAACTTCTCAACATTTTTTCGTCGAAGCATGAAAAATAACTGTTAGGCGTACGAAAGCGAAGTGTATTTGTTCACAGACCAACGAGTATTGCATTCGAACGAAAAGGTTTTACTCTAATCGAACAGCAGCATCAGACTCGTTACATAGTAGCCACATCTCGCATTATATTATAGCATAAGTGGCCAGAATTATAAATCTAATGTATTCCCGCTCTGGATACTATTGTTGGCCTAGTTGAATATCATTTTATACATAACAATTTTGGCATGCAAATAAGAACCACCCTAATGTCCATACATGTATACATGCATACAAACACACATTTGAGTGCAACTAACCACTTTTGAGCCCATATATTCTCATTCTTATATAATTACCACATTCCCATAGGAAATCAACAATATAGCGAAATTACATCATTTTGCGCAACACACCAAACACAAACATACATCCTTCCATAATACGAATTTCGGGATTATTTTTTCAGTAAAATATAAGTAATTCTATAAATGGCATACTATATTAAAATACATACTTATGTGCTCATATATTTATACAATGAACAAAAGAAATCTGTCAAAGCAACTACTTTGTATTTTACCAGCCATACACACATACACACACAGATATTTAAAGAAATGTCTAATCTTCAATTTCACACTTCGACGCATTTGGCCTGGCAGAGTGACAAATGATCTTAACAGCCTAATGTAATAAGTGTTAGAGGCATGCAAAGGGAATACATACGCATAGGCGATGTGCGAGCACTTTGTGGTTATCCGTAATTGGGTGATTGTTGCGGTTCGGGGAATTCAAATCTTAAAGAAAGCGTAGAGAAATCATAGAAATCACACAAAGTGCTCTGGCGGTGGGAGATTTGACGGAGCGCTTAAACTTATGCATTTTCTATCGGCTATGCAATTTTTCTTTGTATTTATTCATAATTATATACATGGGGTTCCTTTTCATTTTCTTCAAACCCCATTCATTCATGGATATAAAGTACTTCAGTTATAATTACTACACGAACGCCTTTTATGTACTTGTCATATCTTTTAGATGTAAGTATCACACTTGCGTTTTTTTTTCTTTTATGGATGACAACTGAACGATAATTGAGTTATAGTTTTGTCCTCAAATAATATATAGGTATGCATAAATGGTGCGTACACCCTTTTTGGATGTTTGGCCGAGCTCCTCCTCCTATTTAAGGCGTGCGCCTTGATGTTGTTCCACGTATGGAGGAACCTACAGTTTTAAACCGACTCCGAGGCAGACATTTTTTATGAGGAGCTATTTCATGGTAGAAATACACTCGGAGGTTTGCCATCGCCTGCCGAGGGGCGACCGCTATTAAAAAAAAACTTTTTCTTCATTTTTGATGTTTCACACAGATTCGAACCTACATTTTCTCTGAATCCCGAACGGTGGTCACGCACCAATCCATTCGGCTACGGCGGCTCAAATTACAGTTACAGAGAAAACGGAGTTAATAATTCTAACCACAAAACAAGTTCAAAAGTGTCCAGGCATAAGACTAGACTAACCTTTTGGGCCCAAATAAAGAACACAGCAGAGAGAGCTGCTAAGATGACATCCCTACTCAGTAGCCTGATGGGAAACATAGGGGGCCCAACCCAAAGAATACGGAAAATAATAAGGGCTACCACGCTCTCTTACACGGAGCTGAACTGTGAGCAAATACGATAAGAGTAAAGCACCGATACAAGCTCATCCATGCATGCACCCTTCATCCGCAAAACAAAGGATACAAAAAAACGCTCAATGCTGCCACAAGATCAGAAAATTCGATAGCTGAGTCTTTGCTAAGCTTAGAAGATCCCTCGAACTATGCCGATCCACACATGGTCAGAAGGATCCCCGACATTACAAGTTTGTGTACTTGCCCAGCTTCGCTGAGTTAACGCAAAGTCCACGTTTCCAGGAGTAGGCCACAGTTAGTCAAGGGAATTCCAAACTTCTCATTACACGTGTAAGCTACCTCATAGGTCCATATCAAAGAATTCGGAAGCGATCGAAAGTGAAGCCAGGCATTTCCCGACCAGTTTCGAGCCCAGGGCCCCAAGTACTGCTTGGCTCTCGGAGTAGGTATTTACTTCCGTGACAATTATTACACAAGAGAAAAGCCACTGCAGTTGTCTGGTAGCCTGAATTTGAGTCGGATGGGGAACTCCTCGAAAGATACCCTTTCGCCAACGCTTCCATCTAATTTCGAGCGATCTCTGTTGCCAACTACTGTACTATCCTTTCCTAATGGAATGTAAATGTACACTGATCAGTTGCCAGGAGGATTTGCGTTACATTTGTGTTAGGGGCGCAGTTTTATGTTACTCAGTTTTTAAATTATTTCCATATTTCAATTCCTATAAATCGAAGGAGTAGTTTTGATAACACATTTCACATGTTTCTGCCCTTAATTCCATTTTGATTAGTTTAATCCACATAGTGCAATATTTCTTAATATACTTAATTACACTACGAAAAGGTAAACTTCTTCCAAAATTTTTTTTATATGTTTCCATATAATATTACACCTATCGTTGGACAATAAGTTATTTATTGTACTTTACAAGAAGATGGAATGAAAGTGATATTGAAATGCCAAGTTTAGAATGGCTTCTGGTAGAAGAGATAGAAAAATATCGACGTTTGAATTTCTCTAGTGGAGAGGAGTGTTCAAAAGTCTCACTTCCTGCACATTCTCATTTTAAATCGGTATATGAAGCTGCATATGAGATCCTCACATTTTGCATATACATACCATGTAATGTGTTCAGCAGTTATATGTAAAAAACAAGCGGGAAATATTTTGGTAAAATACAGGGTGTGGCACTCGAAGTGTAACCAATTAAAAAGGCCATAAATTGAGTGTGGAAAATTACTTTTATTCAATTCAAAGAAAAAAATGTGTGAAAATAATACAAAATTAACAATCAATTTACTTTTGCTCAGAACGTGGTGTTTTAGCCATTCTGGGTTCACTCAAGCTTTGTGAGATGGTGCCGAGTCTTACCGAAACGTCCATGGTCTGCCACAGAAATGTTTGCCTGCCCTTGGCTTCAAAGCAACCTCCAGAATATATATATATATAAGTGGCGCGTACACCCTTTTTGGGTGTTTGGCCGAGCTCCTTCTCGTATTGTGGTGTGCGTCTTGATGTTGTTCCAAAAATGGAGGGACCTACAGTTTCAAGCCGACTACAAACGGCAGATATTTTTATGAGGAGCTTTTTCATGGCAGAAATACACTCGAAGGTTGGCCATTTCCTGCCGAGGGGCGACCGCTATTAGAAAAATGTTTTTCTTAATTTTGGTATTTCACCGTGATTCGAACCAACGTTCTATCTGGAATTCCGAATAGTAATCTCACACCAACCCATTCGGCTACGGAGGCCGCCAGAATACTTTCCCGATAATATTTCGCATTTACCTTGACACCAGCCTCGATGAAAACGATTGGGGAGCGCCCCTCTCAGGTAACCATGACCTGTGGCGGGTGCTGCCTCATGGTGGCCAGTCGATGACTCAAATTCTCATATAAACGGTCGGCCAAATAAGCCCTATCGTTTTGGGAGTTTACAAATTGCTCAATTTAAAAAAATGTCTCGTCTGAAAACATAATTTTCGGAAATTGATCGCTTTCGGCCAAGCTATGCAACTCCTTCCCTCTCTCGAATCTGACATGTTGCTGCTTTGGTCTGAGATCATGCGCCTTTTTGATTTTGTAAGGCTTGACTTTGAGATAATTTTTCAGTATGCGGCGGGTGCTACATTCAGGTATTTTCAGTGCTTTCGCCATTTGATTGGCACTTCGTCGGGGATTTCGCTCAAGTCGCTTCTTCACTTTTTGAACCATTTCACGTGACGTTGCCGTCCTTTGATGACCACCTCCATGAGGTTTCGCGATTTTACCTGTATCATTTTAATGTAACGAGTAATGGTGCGATAAACAAAAGCTTTATTTACTTTAAGGTGATCGAGCTCACGAACAATCGCTGGTTGTGATTTTCCAGCCAAATATAATGCAATCACACTATTATGTTTGAAATCCATTATTGATTTTCCTGCTTGTAAACACTAATCTGGACTGTAATTTAGCCAACTAGCAGACAGCTGATACCCGTCCATCAACTACGCGAGCGGTCTGAAGTTGGTTAAACTTCGAATGCCGCACCCTGTATTTTAACTATCGAGCTCCTAATGGATCTTTAAAAACTATTCATAACAGGAAATTCTCATTTGTTGAGGAGTATGTATCCTAAGGATCCAAGTTGGAACAAAGGGTTACAACAGAGAGATATAACGGGAGATGAAGTGGTTCCAGCACATTGTGAATTAGCGGGAAGCCGCAAGTCCAAACCAGTGATATCACAATGAGTGTCCAGATCTAAGTGGGCCTCTGCACTAATGACAACCAAAATAGTAAAGAAAAGTATTAATAAAAAAATATTCAACACAAAGCGCTATCACTTACACGATTTAAAAAACCGGCCGCAGGCATTTCGCACACCAGTGTATTAGTAGGTTAAGGGTAGTCAGAATTTTCAAAAAATTGAATGTTCTTTAAATTGTCTTAAAGTATAATATATTAACAATATTGTGTGAAAATTTGAAGTGAACCTGACAAATGCTTCTCGAGTTATTCAACAATTAACAAACGGCGCTCGGGCACTCCGGAGCGTCCGAGATCAAGAAGCTAGCAGCAGCTGCAAGCATCCGACTTCGCGGGTTTTAGGAAAAGTAATAGACAAATTAACTGTGTACTATGGTTTATCAATACGCCGGCATTGCGATTTTATTGAAGATATGATTGCAGCTATACTGGCAACTTCTTATCACTACGGCTCGAGCGATAAATAGCTGAATTATGATATGTGTCCAAAAGGCGAAGATCCTTGGTGCTCTTACCAGCGCGCTGAAGCAAGAAGAGAGCTTGCTACTTATAATCACGATTATTCTCCCTTAACGCCTGATGTTTTAAAAGCTGTCAAAGCCACTTACGAAGATCTCGGTAATGAAAATTTACTTTCAATCAAAACAATAATGAAAGCTTTAATCAACTAGTATGAAAAATAAGCCCAAAAACGGTAAATACCAATTATACTATCGTACAAATTAGCTGCATATATAGCTACTTGTATATTCAATGAAGGTATAAATTCATGATTGGTTATAATGAATACAATAAGACTAATTCTCATCGGTATGCTGAAAACATACAGGGTGGCTGATGAAAGCCGCTACCAAAAAAAAATTGAATAACTTTTTTTCTTTTTAAGTTATCTGTGCCATTTTTGTTTTAATTTGCAGATTGATCTTTAAAATTTATTAAAATGGATAACTGGGACGCGCAAACAAGAATTTGGATAGTCCGCCGCTATCACACACTGGAGTCCGTAGTTTTGGTACAGAGAGAGTACAGGCGGATGTTTGGCGGCGACCCCCCGAGCAGATGGACCATAATGAGACTGGTGAATAATTTTGCTGAGCAAGGAACAGTCGCAAGAAGGCGTTATCATCGAAACCCACAGGTTCGGACGGAGGGAACGATCGCTGCTGTAGCTGCAGCTATACAAAGCAATCCAAGGGTTTCAACAAGAAGCTTATCTGCTCAACTTGGTGTCAGCCGACAGTCTTTGCAAACAATAATGCACAAAGATTTAGACTTATTTCCCTACAAAATTCAAATGGTTAACAAACTGAATGCAGCAGACTTCCCGATTCGCTTGGAATTTTGCCAGAAGATCCTGCAAATGGTGCAAGAAGACCAAAACATGTTAAACTGCCTTTTCATGTCTGATGAGGCCCATTTCGGTTTAAACGGCAATGTGAACAAACAAAATTGTCGAATATGGAGTACTTCTAACCCACAGATACTCCACGAGACGGAATTGCATCCTCTTCGCGTGACAGTGTGGTGTGCGGTTTCTTCACGCTGTATTGTCGGGCCTTATTATTTTGAAGAAAATGGTCACACCGTTACGGTTACTGGAGACCGTTATTTGAAAATGCTGAAAGAATTTTTCTATCCAGAACTACGCCGAAAGAGAATTCCTTTCAACTCTGTGTGGTTTCAACAAGATGGGGCAACGTCTCACATAGCCCAGACTGTTATGACAGAGTTGCGACGAAAATTTCCCAATAAACTGATTTCAAGAAACTCCGAATTTCGTTGGCCCCCCAGGTGGCCCGACCTTACTGCACCTGACTTTTTCTTGTGGTGTTTATGTAAACAAGAAGTTTATAAAACAAAGCCAACAAATTTGGATGAACTAAAACAATCCATTCGGGCAACAATTGCGGCTATTCCTGTCGCAACTCTTAAAGCAGCAATGAACAACTTTTTACTAAGATGCCGCACTTGTGTCAACGAGCATGATGCCCCCCATTAAATTCAATTATTTTTAAAACTAGTTAAGCTACATTTAATAAAATTTAATGACCTTCAACTTGAAAAAAAAAATAAATGAATTCCATACACTAAAAAAAAAAGTTATTTGAGTTTCTTAATGTAGCAAAATTCATCAGCCACCCTGTAGATGCTGCTCGTATGAAAGTAGTAGATAGGCACGTTAACGATATCACTCGAGAAGGTAGAATGCTACGTAGGCAACAGCAAATCGATATTTTGGAAGCTGCTATGACGGCTGAAGAACTGTTATATGGCCCAGGAATACATGACACAGTGTAAGTAATTAAATAATTCGTATAACTCTGCATAAATCTATAGTAAAACTTTAAATGCGTTTTTCTCAAAATTATGTTTTTTGAACTGGCCATCACTGTAGCTTAAAAACCGCTTGGTAAATTTCAATAAAATGTATACTGCTTTTGAAACACAGTCGGTTTTTTTCTCGAAAATCTGAAAAAATTTCCTGAGGCCGTCAAATTGTTTATTTTGAAAAAAATCTATCTATTAATAAAACTAATTCCTCTTGTCTAATTGATTGTAGATGAATCTCCAAGGACTTGTGATGATCACCGCAAGGGGCTTCTGAAGAAAGGGGCTCCACACAAACAGCGATAACTTTTACAATTATTAATTCTTTCTTTTTGAAATTTTGCCGAAACATGATGTATTAATGCTATGTTTTTATTTTTGTAAAATAAAGCAATTGACCAGCAAAAAAAATTATTGAAAATCATCGTTTTTCGGGCCTCTGACTACCACTAATCCCTTAGAACCGATTCACCGACACCGAAGTCAGAAAACAGTATGATCACAATATTTGCTGACGTCACGTTTCTAATGGTATCCATTAAAGACAGCCAAACAAAATCTGCTAAACGAGCTAAATACTCACGCCGATCAAAATGACGCCAACTGTTATGGATCTCAAAGGAAGAAAGTAAATGCAAAAAACTTGCACAACCATCTCACGTTCCCGCGTTGGGTGTTATAAAGTTTACTGGCTTGAAAATAACAAAAAATGGCATTTCTTTGGATTTATCTCTTGATCTCTTAGGCTACGTTCCGCTGTAAAATTGACACTGAATAACTTAAGGGATGCCAATGGTCTAGAGCTCGAAAATGTAGGGTATTTTCAGCAATTTTTTTTTTACAATAAAAAAATGAAAAACGATATTTAATTTTTTTAGGCTTTTTTAACTTCTTTTACATATAAAAATAATTTTTTTTTTTTATTTTAATAATTTTAAAAATGGCGCTAAAGTTGACCCCCCCGAAAAATTGGACCTGGACGGTGTTGTCCATTTTGGCTCTTCTACATATTTATCTGAAATCCAAAACCAAAAAAGACATTAATCAGTATAACAGTAGCTATGTCCCGTACTAGAATAAAAAAAAATTGACAAAATGGCGCGGTTTTGTATATGACACTCTAAAAATCGGTTTTTTTTCTTTTAATCAAAAAAATAGGATATACTTGAAATAATAATTTGATTCTAGTACGGGCGATAGCCATTGATGTTGTGAACAAAACTATAAAATTTTAGACGATTCTGTTGAATAGTGTTTCTTGTTTTTTGACAACGCCAGACCGAAAAAAGTAATTTTGAGTTTAAAGTTTTGAGAGTGGCCTCTGGACGAATCTGACTCTGCCTGCTAAAACGGCTGTAGAATCGAAAATACTCGGAATATCCTTCCAAAAATTTATTCTTAAAAGCCTATACTTTCGAAATATCAAAAAAATTGATTTTTTGGAAATTCTAGACCACCGGAAAGCCTTAAATCTATATATCTGACATTTAGGTATGTTAAACCATATAAAATTTAAAAACTTCTCTTAATGATGAAAACGACAACGAAAATCCGAATATCAATTCTAAAACATTCAAGAGTATTGTTATGCCTTTCAAATTTTAAAATAAAAATAAGATAATAATAATAAATAAGAAGAAAACAAGTTAATTTGTTTGTCTTTTAAATTTTGCGGACTAATAGCAAGTAAAATTATTTTCAATGCGTTTTTTGTTCTTAGATTTTTCTTTAAACTCATGAATGAAGATGTTAATTTGTATTAATTTTCATTGATACCAAAAATCACGTCGGCATTATCAAATATGCGAGTGTATTTCTGTCATAAAATCTGCATTTAAAAAGTTTTGAAATCACTGATGGTGCTCGTTTTATTATGTTTTTACTATTCCTGAAAACTATATATGTATACACCGATGATGAGTTAGAGCTTTCAATCATATTCCCCTTTGCTCCTGGGTGTCCATTTTCACACTTTCGAAATCCAATTAACAAATAAATTCAAATAATAACAACAAAACCATTCGTCATTCATACATTTCATGCCCATTGGCGAGCTATCGACAAACAAACGTAACCAGCAATTTTCACACCATCATATCCCTTTCGATATCCCGGCGTTGTTATTATTATTGTCATTTCATTTGCAATTTCGTTAAAAGCGCTGCCAGCTTGTTGTGCCTCGAATTGTGAGATGTGTGTGTGTGTTTGTCGGTGGGCGTGTTTTGAGTCTCGCTTGCAGCAAAGTTTTTAAACACCAATTTTTTCAATACACAATTTACTTTACGTAGCCTTGTTTCAACACCTTTCTCAGCAAATTTTTTATGTTGCATCAGTGATATCCTGCAGCGTCAACATGCGGCGCTGGTGTAAGCTGTCCAAAAAAGGGCGAAACGAACTTATACAAATGTAATCATACATAACTATTGTATTTTTAATAAAAAAATGAAATTCCGTGCATGATACTCACTTACTGGTGACCAGTAACGACATGGTGCAGCACCAACACTATTTTCATATGATACTTATTTACTTAAAAAATAATAATAAAACACATGCTTTGTGCCGCATATACGCATATGAAAAAAGTACAGTACTCGCAATTGCAATACAATAAGAAAAACGCGTGAAAAGCCAATCCGTACGCAAACTTTCTAGTTCGTAAACTGTGGAAGAAGAAGTCGTACTAGTTCGAGAGTGACTTTAATTGTACCAGTTGGAAAATGACCAATTAGAGCTGTATGCAAAAAAAAAATATGCTTTTATTAAAAACTAATATTTGTAAGCGTTAAGTATGCAAGCAAGTAGGATTTAAATGAATATAAATGTGAAGTCAATTATTTTCGTAGTGAAACGTAGTAAAACATCAAACTTTTCTTTGGTAGAATGTTTGTGCGTGCAGTCAAACGAACTTAGATAAAAGACAAAGAGTAATTGTGTAACAGAAATTAAATTTAAACTTCACGAAATATATAAAAGGTTTTTCAATTGGCGAGGGTCGATGTTGGCGCCCTGTGGCAGCCATTTTGTTTTGGTGACATCTGTCAAATCTTTTGTTTATTATTCAGTTGTTTATGCCAATTGAACAGCACGTTCAAATGATAAAACTTTATTATCAAAATGAGTATTCATTAACGCAAATGTTGCGCGCATTGCCCCCATTTTTCGGTAGACGTGGTGGCCCTTCCAATTTCTTATGGCCCATATTGAACCATACGGACCTAGACGACATGTGGTTCCAGCAGGAGGGCGCTACGTGCCACACAGCAAACGCCATTTTATTCCATTTCAACATCTACCCGCCCTTATTGAAAAACCCTATATATAATATGATTCAAATAATTGCTTAACATATTAAATATTAAAATAATTATTTACTCGAATAACAAAGTTTATACAACTTTTCTTTATCATAAAATATTTCTTTAAACTTTCTTTCGTGCCAAGTTTCGAGGTTGCCGCAAGTACTGAGGTTTTTTTTCATACAAATTAAAATAATTAGATTTTTATTGATAGGAATTCAAGTTTATTTGTTTTTATTATATTAATTAAATAGACTTTAAAGCGATATGTTTCATTTGAAACTAAAGAAATTTTCAATTTTGATTTGTTTTGTGCACACTCACATGTTCAGTATCGCACTGAGCCGCTGCAGTGCCAAACATAATTTAACCCTTTCGGTCCGAACGGGACTTATATGTCCCGGCAATGTTTGAAGATACCTACAATTTTGATGGGACAAAAGACTTTTATTTCACCCATTGCAACTATTAAACATATAAAATAATTTGTATTTCCGTTAGCGGCTTTCCGTACCGAAAGGGTTAAGCAAGCATATTTTTGCTCTGCCCAATCCAAGCATATATTGAATGCTGATATTGCCTTTTCCGTTGTAGTATTAGTTGTATTTAGCCTCACGTCGTTAGTTCCTTCACCGACTATTTCGTCGTCTTCAATGAATTTGCACAATCCATTGCTCGATTTCAGATCGGGAGACTTGCTGCAATGGTCCACACAGGCTCCGGGAAACTTCAGACTGCTCGCGCAGAAGCAGTGACAGTCCAGAGTATTGTTTACAAGCGCACGGAAGCATTTTGACGAGTCAAGTCACATTCCGACAGCTTGCGATTCGTTTCTGGACCGTCTCAAGGCTATAGTGGTCTGGCAAAAGGTGGTCATTTTGAGCAAAAGTAAATTGATTCTTAATTTTGTATTATTTTCACACATTTTTTTACTTTGAACTGAATAAAAGAAATTTCCCAAACTAAATTTATGGCATTTTTAATTGGTTTCACTTTGAGTGTCGGACCCTCTATATTCAACTGCCTTCTGCTTTATCACCTAGTTTAGATGAGTCTAGCGACATAAAAGATACGACACAAGGGGCGATTTTTCTGGTATACGTCGCATCGCTCTCAGCGCAAACTAGAAAAGAAGATATAGCAAATGTTATGCAAAAATGCCTGGAAGGCAATGGAATCGATTTAAATAAAGCCAGATAAATGGTGCCAAAAGTATGCTGCTAATATAAAGAGAAATAAGAAAAATCGTTTATAAAAGAAACACGACATTACAACGATTCACTGCATAATCTTTTTTCCACTTTTCCATCGACGTGTAAAATTTTTAAAACAGACCTCAACAACGTCGTGGCATGGTGTGATAGGAATCCACTTCAGTTAAACCTTAAGAAATGCTCTCAGGTATCATTTTATAAGTCAAAGTATTTTATCTCTACCTCATATTTTATAAAGAACTCACGTCTCTTGAGGAAATACCCGATTTAGAAGTAATTTTGACTTCACTTTTCAGTTTCTTAGTTATCATATTTGAATTTTGCCTTCGCCAAATCGTATCCCACACCTACCTTCTTTCGGCGTTTTGCTCCCGATTTTACGGAACCATACGCTTTGAAGACACTATTAACTTCACTCGTACGATCTAAACTCGAATATGCCTCTCTTTACTTAGAGGTCTTACCATCAGTGTCACATTAATGGACCTGAACAAATTCAAAAGAAATTTCTTCAGATTTTTGAACTTCACCGATCCGATTCATTCATACAAGGCGTGCTTACTAAATTCAAAATCGTTACAATGTAGAATAAGTATAATTTCACTCTGCATTGATTTAGATATTATAAATGCAACAGTTGACTTGCCTTTACTCTTAGAGCGCATTCATTTTCACATACCTCGAAACTGTTTATGCCTCGAACGCTCATTCAATTGGAGCATTGAATGAGTTTAACCAGATATCGAATTATTTGGCTTTCTATTTATCTGTATCTAAATATAAGTCCAAATTATCACTCAATGAATTTTTTAAATAGTACGGAAACTTGAATATATATATATACATAATTCTTACAGACACTGTTAGTTCTATGTACTCTGTAAGAAACGTTGTGCTTCTAGATCTACTATAAATAAATGAAATAGCATTGCTTTCAAAAGTTCGATACTATAAAGAAATCCTTGGACGCAAGTACAATACCAATATAATAGAATACGTGGCTCGTGCAAATCAGCATTCATTTCTTGAAAGGATTCCTCTTTAATTCCACCGGAAGAAAGTGAAAGGATAATTTCATCTTAAATACCTGAGCCTCTTTGGCACTCTTTATCATAAGCATCTCTAATATTTGAATGAAATTAATATCTAACAAAACAACGAATTATCTTTTCTAACTCAATTCATAGAAATCCTAGAAATGTGGCATAAACTTTCTCGAAGTTTTCCACTCACTAACAACAAAAATCAAACAGCACAACTTTGCAAATATCAAGTGCTTAAATGCGTATCTATAAAAAGTCGGCAATTTAAACACACACACATATACAAATCTCAATATAAATTGTATGTAGGTATATACGAGTTTTTGCACAACATTACCCAGACTCGATTGCAGACGTGATTGCAACACTTTACGGCCGCCAATAGACCAACTCAATTTTCGCCATGCACTGCTGCAGGGGTTTCCGGTGCTGCAATTACGCCGGGCTATTTTTTTTTTTTGTGGTGTTCAATGCGACCTTTACAAAATATGCTTGTGTATGCATCTATGTGTGTGTGTATATAAAGGCTAGTTTTTTACTCTTTTTAGTTGCTATCATAATGCGAAATGTGTGCCTATGTGCGTATTTATATTTGTAAGCTCTTGACTATGCACTCCTGTGATGAAAGGGCGTTTATTTGGCCGCAGGCAAATCGGCAACAGCAACAAGCAACAAACAACAAACAACAAACAAGGAACAACAATAAAAAACCCAGCAACGAATAGCAGCATTTATTATTTCGCTTGCCCGACCGCCTGCCCGTCCCTCCATACCACCATCCGTCCGTCCGTTGGTGCTGCTTGGTGTGTAGGAAAGCAAGCGCTTTACAACAAAATTACATTGCGTATCCTGTGCATATCCTGGGAGTATTTGTCGTTGCACAGAATTCTGCTACCACTGGAGTGTTGTTGGTTGCGCTGTTGGTTTGCTGGTGGCCGCATTGTTTGTTGCTTTGATTTCCGGCAAATGTTGTCGCTGCACTGACATGCCGCTCGCTGCCTGGTTTGTGTAGCTGGTGAGTTCGCTGGCTGGCTGGCGACTGGCTTTGGTTGTTGTCTGGTGTCGGTTGCGCTGTTGCTACCAATGTACATTTTTTGTTGTTTTCTTGTTTTTATATCAGTGGCATGCATTTGCTTCCACGAGTATAATTTGTAGGTACATTTAAATGAAATGAATAAAAAAAAGAAATAAAAGCGCTGGGAAGGCTGAACCGAGTAGGCAGTGACAAAAAATGTCACGTCAACGCACCTATCGAAACAAATACACCAGTAGACTATCGCACGCATGCACACGCACACATACACACTCAGGAGAATAGGTGGTGGAATATGTAATGAAATTACAAAATGACAATGCCTGGCATCAAATGACAATTCAAAGATTTTTATTGTCATTCAATTGGATTCGAATTCGTTTCAAGCGCAGGACCTTCAAACATTCGAGCACCTTCCCGCCTGTGCCTCTAGCTGCCTTGAATGATTGTTGTAATTGCTGTTGTTGTTGTTGTGCGCAGTATTGCTGTGACATTGGCATTAGTTTTTTTTTTTTGCTGGTGGCGTCAACAGGAAATTCACATTACTTAATCTGTGCCTTATTTTTTCTGCTTTCTCAGTTTTTGCCTTGCCGTTTTGTATTTTTCTTTTTTTTTGCTTTTGTACTTTTGGGTGTTTTGTAACACGAGGCTACGATACCCATGCCCCTGTCCGTCCTCTCGTCCCATTCTATTGCCATTCAACAATTTATACAGCCATCCAGCCATCCATCCGCTCGTCGGCATCATGTTAATCGCAGCTAATTAGTCTGGCTGCACTGCATTTCGCACTTTCATTTCGTTTGTTGAGTTTCAAGTGTTGAATTAAGTTGAATTGCAGTGAATTGAGTTTAATGACTGGCAGCAGGCAGCAAATCGTATTGTGAATGCTATGCGAATTTGACGCTAACGCGCACCCATTTTAAATAAATAAATATATGCGTACCCCTACAGTACATGCGGGCAAGTATATAAAGGACATACATACATACATTTTTACATACTTTTAATACTTAATATATAATCACTACATATGCATATTATAGACAAGCCTATACATGCATATCCACGTATTCATACCTAATTTGCTGTAATTCGAGTGTCCTGTTTGTATCCTTATTATTAGCCTGTGACCGTGCGATTTTGGTACCTCATGCAGCCACACTGAAGAGTGTCACCTATACTTAGGTGTGTATTTTGTGCAATACATAATGTCATGAATTTTGTTGCCACCATCATTTCATTACCTATAAGCAAAATTTGCTGCATAATGCGCTGAAATCTGATTGCCATGCAATCCTAGCGCTCACTCGTAATTACAGGTAATGGACCAAATGGTTTTGCAAAAATAAACAAAAAAAATCCCGAGAAAATGCTGGCCAATCCAATCTAGACAAACATAAAAGCTGCTGAATGTTAATGTTGGTGGCTTCATGGAATTTGGGCAGTTCTCGGTAATCAGATTATTTTTGTGCTCAAATTAGCTGAAAGGCGAAACCTTTTAGAATTTATTTCTGTGAGAGCCAATTGTCACAAAACGTTTTATTGAACACAGAAACAGCAGAAACAGAATTGAAGAAATTAATAGGAAAACATTTTATTAAAATTTTAGTTAAATTTGAATTTTTGTCAAATTTTAAATTTTCCCGATTTTTTTTTTTAATTTTGTGGTTGTTGTCCGCGATGGAGAGAATAATGAGGCGGTCCCATGACTTTGCTCTCAGCGAATTTAATAATATCAGCTGACTTTCGTGACTTCTCACCAGCCCAATTGGTGATCAGTGTGACCAGTTTACTATTTTCGTAATTTGATTTAGAGCTTTTTTTTATTTTCTAGCCTCTAGCCTCGGAGTTTTAGATTTTCCCTTTCAAAACATCAAATTTTATAAGAATCCATAAATTTTAAATGGCACCGGAAGCATCTTAGCATAAGCGAAGAATAAAATGGAATAGGTGTTTTACGATGACCCAATTGATGAATTTTCGAGTGGTAAAGAAGAGTATCTTCGTTATATACCTCCTAGCAAAAAAAGAGCAAGAATTATTTCTGATTCTGGAACCAAAAAAGAATTAGAAGCTATTGATACATCTTTCAATGAATAAATTTCCACCGAAAAAGCTTTTGACTGGAATTTATGGAAAATATTGAAAGATAATGGAAATATTCAGGCCTATTCCAAAAAGGCATATTATGATTGACTCGGTGTGCTTTCAAATTAACTATTGACGAAGGCATGATGGCATATAGAAAATCATGCAACGGACTTTAAGCTTAAATTCTATTTTAACAAAAGGCCCAAGTAATGATTTCAAGGAAGGATTTCATATTCCAATTATTTAAAGAGCTAAGAGAAAACTATATAAGTAAAGACGATGTTGAATACACTTCCGTTCCCGTGTCTAAAATCCATGGGGTTGACGTACGGAAGAATTGTCAAGTTCAAGCAAGAGAATTACATGTAAGAGTTACATGTGCTAAATGCAATAAAAATATTTACGGAAAATGTATTTCAAAAACAGAATTTATATATAAAAAAATGTTTTCCGTGAAGTTTTTAATAATACATCTTTTATTTAAATTTCGTTGGAACTGTTTTTTGTTACTCAATTCAATTTTGTTGTATGAGTCTAATTGGCTTACTTCAGTAAAAATAGGAATATAATCAACACACGTAAATCTAGTGTTAAATGAGACAATTTTTATTTAAATTTATAAGTTTTTAAGGTTTAAAAATTCATTGGACTGCGCTCCAGATTAAGTAATATCCCAGTGGAAACTACTTAGGTCGGGTGATAATAATTTAAGGAAAGATTTGGATATCACAACCTTTTGGAAAACTGTTAGTACCAATACAAATGCTTTGAATAGCTGTTGTTTTGCAGCTTTCGTGCATTTTCTTTTTAATTTAGTGACACCTCCGCCCAGTTCCGTAGCTGCTGGAGGAAATATTTCTGAGTTGCGCTCATAAAAAAATCTCAGAAAAAGCTAAGCATGAGTACTACAAATGATATTATAAAACAAAAAACAGTTAATACACTTTACGGATGATCAGCTAAAAAGATCTCTGAAGATAAATAATTTTTGAAGTGAAACTTCTTTACGCGCTTCAAAGTATAATTTCAAGGCCGCGACACACGAGCTAGCGTTACGAAAAACCGTCACGAAATGTATAAGCCTACGGCATACAAGCTATTCTCTTTCTCCGCTTTGTGCGGTGCTTCGTAGTCTCGCCACTCTGTAGATACGTATTACAGAGTATACACAGACAATATACACTAATGCTATGACATATAGGTACTGCAGTCTACGGCCTATGTCATATGGTGACATCCGTATACACGCGCATGCGCGTGATTTTACAGGGGCGAGGAGACGCAGACGTCTAGATACGTAAAAACGACGCGAATTTCTGTAGTCCAGGTCTTCATCAAAATTATTATTAAATAATATTTAATATTTAAATCTATGTATATTCAGTGAAAGTGAAGTTAAAATTTGCAAATTAATTTCCAGTTAGAACAGGTATGTATTGATACATTTTTATAAATATACTATGACCAATTTAGTATCTATACGAAGAAATTAAATATCAGTATATTGTGATTATGAAAGGTCTATAATATCTTACACAGTTCACAGGTACTGTTGAGGAAAAACTGCTGTGCCTTACTACGCCCGATTTGACATCACTAATTTGAGTATTTGTAAGTATAATTTTATATTAATTATATTATTGCTTGGAAACTCTTGATCAACAAATGATTCAATTTATACAACAAAGAGAAGGATTGTCGATATACCCTTTTAATTATCAAAGTCTACGTGCTCATGCTACTGACGTATTGAATCCAGTTATGGGAAAATACCTTGTGGTAGTTTTTCATGAGACTTGGTTACGTGAAGACGAGGAAATCAGTTTACCGAATTTTAACTGCATCATCCAGTGTAAAAGAAGTAATGTTCAATGCGGAGGAGTCGCTATCTTCTCCTTCTTCATAATTGGCCGATAACCGCTTACGCGAATTTGGCCGAGTTTAACAAAGCGGACCATTCGTTTCTTTGTCGTGGTAACCGGCGCCAATTTAACATACCAAGTGAAGCCAAGTCCTTCTCTGCCTGATCTCTCCAACGCAGAGGAGGCCTTCCTCTTCCTCTACTACCACCAGCTGGTACCGCATCGAATACTTTCAGAGCCGGAGCGTTTGTATCCATTCGGACGACATGACCCAGCCAACGTAGCCGCTGGATCTTTATTCGCTGCGCCATGTCTATGTCGTCCTAAAGCTTATACAACCATCGTTCCATCGCCATTCCATATTCGCCATTGCCAACGTGCAAAGGTCCAAAAATCTTGCGCAGAATCTTTTTCTAAAACACTCCAAGCGTCGCTTCATCGGATGTTGGCATCGTCCAAGCTTCTGCGCCATACGTTAGGACGGGCATGATGAGAGATTTAAGAGTGTTAGTTTTGTTCGTCGAGAGAGGACTCTACTACTCAATTGCCTACTTAGTCCAAAGTAGCACTTGTTGGCAAGGGAGATTCTACGTTGGATTTCAAGTCGCTATCTACCACAACAAAAATGATACCGTGAATGTCCTCACACCACACTTACGATTTATCACTATACAGTCAACATCAAATGCAGCTATAGCAGAAGATATCGATACCGGTGATATTTGTATTTCTGTGTGCTGTGATAAATAGTAATAGTGGATGTCTACATAACTTCGAATTCACATATCGACGACATTATCGCATTTTTACCTGATTTGTTATTAAGATACACTCGTGATGGTGGTAAACTTCTTCCTCAACTCGACGATCTGAAACCTCTCATATTAACTGGAGATTTCAATGTAAATTTTGCATCCGCACTTCCATGAAATTAATAGAATTTTTAGAATATCAACTGAATTTACAAATGAGTAATGACCGCTATATTTCAACAACAAAACCAGGAACAACGACTGATGCCGTATTTTCTCGCTATATCGACACAATCGAGTCAAGAACATATATATCCTATTTCAGTTACCACAAACCGCTATTGAATCACAGACTAATGTACAAATTTCAGAAATAAATGAATAATATTATTATCCACTATTGTATGTAATTTAAAAAAAAAATCATTTCAATCCCCATTAAAATATTTAAATTTAATCCAGAAATTAAGAAGTTTCACTTCAAATATGCGCACATAGTGCGTCTGGCCTTTTTTTATAAACTTTGGTATGCAAGATTTTTATTATTTGTTAACGACTATTAAACATTGTTTAGAAGCATTCTGGAATTGCACCTAGTATAATTAGTTTTTCCACAAATTCTGTGAAAAATGTTACAATGCATACGGCAAGAAAAAAATCGCTGCAAAAAGCTCCGCAATGTTAAGAAATTGTTCCACGGGTTTCGGGAGTTTGGTTCGCAAGTTCTTATTTATCCACCTTATAGTCTAGATCTGGCAACGAGTGACCTGATAGAGTGAGCTGAAAATTTGCCTCAACGGAATCTGGTGAAAATGCCCTCAAAATGGCAACAAGTTATCGAACTTAGCTGATTCTAAGACATATCATTCTAACTATGCTAAATAAAATCTTTAATGTAATGTAAAAATAATGAATATACCACACCTACCATTTACATATATGGCAAAAGATAGCCAAAAAAATGTCACAGTTTTTTTAAAAGTATTCACTTTTTTTTTTTTAATTTGGTTTTTTGGTAAATTATAATAAATAGCAAATTTCAAGTGATTCCAAAATCGCGCTAACTTTTGACAGTTTTTTTCCAAGACATCGCATCGTTAAGTTGGCTATGTTCCACGTATCACAATCCTGAAGAAATAAAAGATCAGTTAACATGTCGAGGCGACGCTCCCCATTGACTGCAACGACGGTTTCTTGTTAATTTTCATAGAAAAAAACTTTATGAGTATTCTTTTGGCCGTCGAACTACACATTCCACCGCAAATCGCAAAATTATAAAACTTGCTTTAGTAGCAAACAATTATAGCAATAAAAGGGTAAGCCCACTTTTGCCTCTGCATCGCGTTCCCTTCTTCAACAACAACTGACTAGTTTTTACTCGTTCTCAATTGATTAATGGCCGCAATCTAATAACAACAAAGGCAAGCAAAACAAGATATTGCGACACTAACAACAAAGCAAGGATTGAAACCATTTCGAATAGGGCGAGTTCAGGGTACACTCAAATAAAAAACGAGTTTGAGTAAATAGAATTATGAGGGAAAATCAGGAGATTTGACATTAGCACACATACCAGAGGCGTTTGTGTGATATGTTATATATGTATATGTGTATCCAATTATTGTAAAAAAAAAAGAAAAAACTTCATATTTTTCGAATTCAATCTGATAAAAAATTGTATGTTTTTATATGTAAGAAAAAAACTATGTTTTATTATTTTATTTATCATTTTATAAATACTGGGTATACAAATTGAAAACCGCTGCTCTCTTTCAGAATTTCATGCCTGATGTGTAGTAAGAACACAGGGATTTCTATACGAAAAAACTCCTCATCTTTTGACTTTTCCCACTAATCAAGAGAGAATGGAACTACTGCTCAAGAAGGCCATGCGTAAGCGATCAAAATAAGTGTAAGCAAGAAGGAACACACCTACACCAGTTGAACACACCCAATGAAGTCAAGTCCTTCTCCATCTGATCTTTTCTACATACAGGAGGACTTCGTCTTCCTCTGCTACCACCAACTGATACCGGATCGATTACTTTCAGAACCGGAGCGTTTGTATCCATTCGGACGCCATGACCCATCCAACGAACCCGCTGAATCTTTATTTGCTGCGCTATGTCTATGTCATCGTAAAGCTCATACAGCTCACTGTTCCATTGCCTGCGATATTCGCAAATGTCCAAAAATCTTACGCAGAATCTTTCTCTCGAACACTCCAAGCGTCGCTTCATCGGATGTTGTCATCGTCAAAGCTTCTGCGCCATACGTTAGGACGGGCATGATGAGAGTCTTGTAGAGTGTTAGTTTTGTTCGTCGTGAGAGGACTTTACTGCTCAGTTGCCTACTTAGTCCAAAGTAGCACTTGTTGGCAAGAGAGATTCTACGTTGGATTTCAAGGCTGACATTGTTATCGGTGTTAATGCTGGTTCCTAAATAGACGAAGTCCTTTACAACCTCGAAATTATAACTGTCAACAGTGACATGGGTGCCGATACGCGAGTGCGCTTACTGTTTGTTTGATGACCTGTCCTCGTTTTGTCCTCGTTCACCACCAGACTCATTCGTTTTGCCTCTTTATCCAGTTTGGAAAAGCCAGAACTAATAGCGCGGTTGTTAAGGCCGATGATGTCAATATCATCGGCATACGCCACCAATTGTACGCTCCCTAAAAAAATTGTTCCTGAGCAATTAAGTTCTGCGTTTCGTACGATCCTCTCCAACATCAGGTTAAAGAAGTCACACGACAGCGAGTCACCCTGTCTAAAAACTCGTTTAGTATCAAACGGCTCGGAGAGGTCCTTCCCAATTCTGACGGCCCTGCTGGCATTGAACAACGTCATCTCGCATAGCCGTATTAGTTTTCCACGTATACCAAATTCAGACATTTCGGCGAATCCTTTTCGTTCTGTCGAATGCAGCTTTAATACAAAAATATGGTTAGTGTCGATTCTCCTTTCATCGATCTTTTCAAAGATTTGGCGTATTGTAAATATTTGGTCGACTGTGGATTTTCCAGGTCTAAAGCCACACCAATAAGGTCCAATCAGTTGGTTGATAGTGGGATCTTCACACAATACGCTCGCTAGAGCCTTGTAGGTGATATTTAAAAGAATAACCCCGCGATAATTGGCACAGATTGCGGGATCGCTCTTCCCGTGGACTTGGCAGCGCAAATTTAAATTTCAATCGGCAAACATGCTTTCATCCGACCATATTTTGCATAGGAGCTGATGCATGCACCTTCCCAGCTCCTCACCGCCATGTTTGAATAGCTCAGATGGCTGTTCGTCGGCTCCCACGGTTTTATTGTTCTTTAGCCGCGTTATCGCTATTCTCACCTTGTCATGGTCGGGTAGCGGAACGACAGTCCCGTCGTCAACGATTGGGGTATCGGGATCTTCACATTCTCTGTGACATGCATAGCTGTCACTATTTAATAAGTTCGCTCCATAATTTAAGTATGCACTGGATGTCAGTCAACAGATCGCCGCCATTGTTCTTACAGGAAAACGCCCCAGTCTTGAAACCTTCTGTAACTTAACTTTCTGCTAGAATTTTCGGGCGTTATTCCTGTTGGCCAGCATCACAAGCTACTCGTACTCTCGCATTTCGGCCCCTCGTTTTTTCTTTCTGATAATACGTCTCTCTTCTTTTTTCAGCTCACGATAGCGATCCCATATGACTCGCATTGAGCCCGATCTGATAACTTTTCTATAACTTTGATGTTTCATGTTCGCAGTGTGATTCAAACCCTGGTACTAGCGAATGGTAGTATCGCACAATGCCATTTGATTACGGCCGAAAATTATAAAGTGTTATACAACTTCAAGTGGCACTCACTGTATCCTAGGTCATATAAAATAAATTCACAAGATAACAAATTCACAGCCCAAGTATTTAAATTAACGCTTTATTCGAATTTTCAAAAATGAGGAAGAAAATGATTTCAGTCTGCTTCTGATATTAGAATATTTTATGATAACCATTGTAAGGCAGAGCTGTATTCCGAAGTTTCTTATTACTAGCTGAAGAACGACCGCCATTAGGAAACCTTTTCTATAATTTTTCACAGTTTTATGCCCGCGAAGGTGAATTAAAAACTTTGGATTTTGTATTAAACGCAGTTATGCGCCCAAAACCAACTATGTACATTCATAGATAGGGCGCGAACAGGATACGTTTTAATTTTGGTTTCAACAATAGGATATCTATTAAGTAGCAATTTTTGTTTTTGAAGTAGCGTCCAGTGTCAGAAAACACAAAAATCAACGCCACCAACATGACATGGACAATAATGCGCAGATCCATTACAAGCCACGCAACCATTCAGCCAATCACCCAAATCGCTTTGTCCGCAATTGCAATAATCATAAAACACCATAGAACAACTGCATGTAATAAAAATAAAGAATAGAAGTTCGCGCATGTATATTAAAAAAAAAATACAAAATTTTTTAGCAAGTAAAAAGGCAGCAGCAGCAGCAGACAGGCATGAACGTTGTAACCAAAATAATAATAACAGTCAAGTATAAAGCAGATAGAGCGTGCAAAAACTGCACACCAAATAAAAATCGCAAAAACACCGAGGCACAATAAAAAAGTAAAATTGATGAACTCACCAACTTACGCACACACACATACACAGGCTAAGTGGATAATAAAACACGCCATTATAGACATCAAAACAGGACATTCAACGACAAACGGCAGGAACCTAAGCGACGAAGTGACAGTCAGCGAGTCCAGCAAGAGATAGAGGGTAGTAGGGTTGCGCAATGCGATGGACTCGGTTTGTGACAGCCGCTTTTTTAAGGTTTACAACCGAAAATGTTTGTTGTTTTTTGTTTATTTTTTGTTGCGGTCATTTAATGGTCAGACTTAATTGAAAAGTGTGCGCGCTCAACAATACACGCACAAGCAAGCAAACATAGGCACAAAACAGACATAAAAAGTCATAAAAAAGGCAAACATGCATATAAAGTTGCATAAATGTCCATTTATGCGCCGGTGTGCGTATGTATGTGTGTTTTAGGGCATATAAAAAATCACAATTTAAGCTGCTCCGTTGGTCAATCGAGAGAATGGACAGCAATAGAAATGCACATCCTGACAATAACAACAGTAATTTCAACTATTTTACGGCTATTACTACAACAATATCACCGTTATTACTACAACAACATCCACGCTATTACCTCAGCGAGCACTCGCAGTCAAATGCGGAAATGTGGACAGTTGGTGCATTGATGAGGATGTTCTGATGCAGGTTCGATGTCATGTTATGATGCGAATGCGGCAAATAGACTTGTTATACGAGCATCATAAACATATAAATACACAACAACAACTATCATACTTACGTATACTTATATCCACAGATATAAATCTAAGCGCATGTAAAGTGAGTGAAATGCGTCAGTGTTAGGGGCGGTTAGTTGGCTTTCATATTTTCACGAAACTATAATTTTGAGTGAAATTTCAGCTCGTCACTGCAATTTCGGACAAGCCTATTTCCGTAAGTTGCAATAGCAGCAAAAACTAAGAATACTATAATTGCGATTGAAAATAAACGACAATTCATCTATGCACAGTCGCCCATACTCCACAGAAGGTGTCAACGTACTGCCCCGTAGCTGTTGTAATAAAAGTGCACACTACTTTTTATTATCATTACATTTTTTTAACAATTTGTTAAATTGTCTACCGGCTTCACTGCTGCAATTTCTCTGTTCTCTGCCATCATCAGCGCCCATTACAATACGTTGCGACCTCGTTTCGTTGCAATTTTGGTCTTGCATTTATGTGCATACATTTATTTTGTCTTCCACACTTCTAGATTTTTTTCCTTTTTGGTTTGTTTGCTTCTTTTTGTGGTGTTCTGTTTCTTTAGCATCGTTTTGTTGACATTGATTGATGGCTGACAGCCGTTTTTCATGCCCTCAGCGTACCTTCCTGCTTTCTGGCCATTCATGAAATATCAGTTTTATTATCCTTGTGACAGTTCACTTATCTACTCGCTCACTTTTCACTTGTTACCCATACACCCATATTTTAATTTCTTTCTTGATTAATACATCATATGAACTCAATTAAAATTTGCTTTGAATTTTTAATATGAATAATGAATAGTTCGGTTAGCCTGTGTGCAGTACATCGCTGCTAGGGAACTTATTCAACTCTGTTAGTTATGATAAACATTTCAATATATCGTCTAGTGACTCGTAGTCTCTACCTCTAATTCATAAGATGGTTTGAGAAAAAAGGAAACTCTTTACACCTAATTATTGAAGTCTTCGGTAATCAACTCGGCTAATGCCGCCGCAGCCGAGTTTGCTTGTGAGTAACATACCGACAATCAGGAAGAGGAAGAGATTATCTCTTTCTTCTTTGTTATTGTCCTGCTCTATCCGGACCTAGGCTTACTATTCTGGGTAGAAAATTTTTGAGTGAAAATCTCAGTTCTGCAGAAATCAGGGATATGCACGCATAGGTTTTAGGAGAGATAGAGTCAAATTTCCCACGCGCCATCACAAAGGGCTATGAGCCTAAGTGTATCCCACAGGACAACCGTGCCGACCTAACCTAATATACCGACAAAATGCTGCCTTCTGCACCTTGCAAGAATCTTGAGCCTCTATTAAATCCTTTATCCATAGATATTTACTGCGAATTCCGTGATAATGGCAACGCAATCAGACTGAATGCATGCCTACACCGTAAAGATTGGTGAGATTTGGGCACTCGAAAACTCTCACAACTCTACCGTTAATACGTAGGGAGTATAAAAGTAATCCCGAAGTTTTATGAAAAAACTCGTTCTGCAGGAAATGCATTTAAAACATAAATCATCATGACTGATAAGATGCGTTTTCTAAGCAGCTACGTTGACAAGCAAAACTGTCGCATTTGAGGTAGAGAAAATTAAAATATTAAAAAAAAAAACAACTATCCCCCACAACAAGTCACTGTTTAGTGTGGTTTTTAGGCTGCTGGAGTCATATGATCGTATTTTTTCGAAAATGATGCCGCTAACGCTGCTACGGTGAGTGGTGAACGGGTTCTTGACATAATAATTAACTTTTTGTAGTATGAATTAGATGAAATGCACTTGGACAATTTGTGGTTCAAAAAAGGCATGCTACTTGCCGCACGGCATCCTAGACGGATTATCTCACGAGTACATGAAGGGCCATCAAGAAATTGCAATTTTCTACCATTGGACATCTTTCTCTGGGGCTACGTGAAAATACGCCATAGTCAAATGTGGGCACGGGTTCGAATCTCCGGCCATGAAACGTCAAATAATATATAAAAGTGTTTTCTAATAGCGGTCGCCACTCAACAGGCAATGGTAAGCCTCCAAATGTATTTCTGCTATGAATAAAAGCTCCTCATAAAACAAAACCATCTACCGTTCGGAGGTCACGTAACACTGTAAGATTATCTGCTTGTGAAACAATATTAAGACGTGCACCGAAAATTGGAGGAGGAGTTCGACCAACCTCAAAATACAGTGTAACGGTCATACCAATAAGTCCGATACGATTCGTAAACTGAAGAGCGAAATAATACGCGTCAAAAATTATATGCAGAACTAAGCCAAAAGATCAAAAACAGTGTTTATATGAGCATCCTGTATTTCCAGAGTAGTCGCTGTGTGAATTTATTGGATAATAATTAATATTGACATGATGAAATAAAAAAATACATTCGGCAAATGTTGTTGGATTTTATTTGTACTTATTTCTCAGAAAAGCGTTAATCGGATTGACCTCCATCAGGAAGTTTTTTAGTGTCAGTTGGCCAATACGTCGGTTCTCCTGTGCTTAATATGCTGTTGGTATTTGCTTTAATGGCCTCATATAGGTGTCTTCCTTTAGTGGTGGTTATCTTAGATTCCCATGTTACGTGCTTAGCATTGTAGTCTCCTCCTGCTAGGTACCGAGTTCCAATTGATTTAAGATAATCGAGATATTGGTGTTTTGTATTATTATACTTGGGTGGAAAATAAACAGCTGATGTATTTATTGGGCCAGTCAAAGTGTTGATGCAGACTGTAGTCGCCTGTATATGTCATGCTTTATAGCTATCCATTTCTACGCATTTTATTGCTCTTTTTATTATGATAGCTGTCCCTCCATGAGCGTTGTTGACAGGGTGATTTGTATAATAAATATCTAAGTTTGGTATGTTTATATAGGTCTTCTCAGTGGCATGGGTTTCGGAAAAAGCTTGATATCAATTGCATTGTCAGTTAAAAATATTTTCCATTTAATACTCATTACAGAAGCTTGCACTGCATTGGGGGCCATTCAGATAAGAAGACTCTTGGGCGTTATCTCTGTAAATTTCTGGGTTTGGTAACTACATAGATGATTAGATAAACCCTCTCCATTACATCAACAACTCTGGTTTGCTGTAGATATCTGCAAGTTGGAAGTCTCATAATGGTATCAAACCTGCCTACAGTGGCGGTCAAAATAATTGCAGCGCGACATTTTGTACCTTGATTATTTATTTATTTGATTTAAATTTTATTTTTTAATATAGATAAAATTCAATGTAAATTTCGAGTATTCGTTATATGGAGAAAAATGCACAACACCGTCAACAGAAAAATTGATCAAAAATCCGTTTTTTATACGAGGTTTGAAGAATTCAGCTATAGAGTATCATTTTGCTCTATACTACACTCTCCAACTATACTAAAAAAATCCCGAATTCAAACGTGGCAATATTTCGCGCCGAAATGAACTCAATAGGCAACTCATCAGCTATAGCTGCCTTCGGTCAGCCTACAGAGAGGCGGTGAAGCAAGTACAGAAATCGACCAGAAACGATAAGAGAAGCAAACAATACGCCAGCAGGAAGAAATAATATGAGACAGCTGTACCGCATAGTTGGCTGCCTAACCAACCAGCAGAGTAGTAATCAGCCGATCAGAGATCTGAATGGTGCTTTACTGACTTCCAATGATGAACAGATCCATGGATGGACAGAACTCTTTCAACAAAGAGTGACAGTGCTTCACAATGGCAATATCAGCGACCCATCCCCCACACAGGTTGTCCCCTGTCACTCCTTCTCTTCGTCATCGTGCTAGCCGACGTCATGAGCCAATTGACCATACAGAAAAGAGGCAGTTTCACCAGACATCTTGAGGACTGGTCTTCGCCGATGATGTCTGCCTTCGCTCTCTCAAAATCACTGACATGCAAGCGAAAGCGGACAGACTGGAAGTCAACATCTCCAAGACCAAAGCTATGAGAGTCAACCACAGTAAAGCAAAATACCTATATAATGGTTGACAGGACGGAATTTGTCGAAAAGTTATGCTACCTTTTTGGTTTCATACCACTGTTTTATATCCTTTCTCAATTTTGAAACCACCGAAATCCCCGAGGTTGATTGATACGGCAAAATGATTGCCTGAAAGATGCGCGACTTAAAAATCCCGTTTGCTCAATTTTGGGAATAATCGGCCAAGTTGTTACGATGTTTAGACTACCTTTAAACGAGAATGTACATATACCAATTTTACAGTTAGAATATGTGCTACAAATCCTATTTCCATGCAAGATTATATTTTCAGCTAACAGAATACTTTCTGAAATTTTAAACACCATATTTTTTAAGAAAACAAACCAGCGTACACTGAATTTTTATTTCTTTGGAATATAATTTTATAAATGAATTTAGAGTCAGCAAATATTTTGTCAAAACCATATTTGTCTACTTAACTTAATTTCTCTCCCCTACCATTTTCCATCTCCATTTTTGATGCACAATCCCATTTATGAAATAAATGTAATTTCCATTTCGTAGTCGCATTGTAATTACATTTGGCGAATATGTAACTCCCAACAACAAAACCAACACAATGTTATATGTAGTTGAATTTTTTATTGTATTTTTGTTTTTTTTTTTCTTTGTGAGGCGAAAGATTGCCGCTGCAGAGCAAAAGCAATTTGAGTTGTTACTCCTTTCGTAGACTTCACCTACCGAACGGCGAAACTACTACAAAGGCAGACGCAGATGCATAGGCCTGTAACGGGCAATATGTGAATGTAGTGGAAAATTGCAGCATTTTTCTATTATCTCTTATTTTTATAAGAGCCAATTGAATCACTCAGAGTTTTGCATTTTTTCCTTTAGTCGTCGCTGCCAGTATGCATATTTCTGTATATTTTTTTTTTTATTCCAACTGCTGTGCACTGCTCTACCGAATGAGTTTTAACGTTGCGATAAAAATTTGGCTTCTTTCCATATTATCCACTTAACGTAATAAGAAATTTCCGTAAAAATAAAAATTACAAAAATTTGTGTGCAATGAAAAAATTTGACTCCTCCTGTTAAAATATCCTTTTCGGGCTCTACGCGCGCATGTGAGTGTGTATGGGTAAGTAGTTAAAATTAATTTGAGTCTCAAATGTTGGTAATTTTGTTGGTTTGATTTATAAGCGCTTTTCTTTTTTATGTTTTTTGTTTCATAGTAGCTGCTTTCCATTTTCTATGCTTCCATCTTTTTTCAACTTTTTGAAACCCCTTTCACGTAAAAACAAGTCGCAAAAAATCCATTTCTTTCGCAGCGATATTTTCATGTACCGAAAAAAGGTTGCATTTGTGTATGAGTATGCAGCTGGAAGGCACATGCGGCCATATGCATTGTACAACATCACATATTTGTACATAACTATACATACATATACACACATATACATATATAATATATATGTATGTTTATATACTTACATCTACGAGTGGATTTTTCTTTTCCTTTTTTCGGGAAAACTTTATGAGCAATTTTTGTATGGAGGCAGTCAAGTGTTTGAGCATTTTATTTAAGCGCATGAATGGATTTTATGGCTTAAGTCCCCCCCTCCATATACACACACACACTCACCCTGGCATCATTTACCTTTAAATGTATGTTACAAAAAGAGGCTGCATAAAATGTGGAAAAAGATGAATAAAAATAAAATTTCAATTCATCTCGTAATGCGGCACTGGAATGGTATAAAATTGCAGCCAAATTAAAATGCAACAAAAAACGAATCAAAAGAAATAAACGAAAATAGCCTAGCCAAAGGGTGGTAAGAGGGTGCTTGGGTGCTCGTTGAGAATTACTTAAATTTGGGGTCTGTGCCATTAAACGTTGTATTGCTTAGTTAGTTATACGTTTTTGTTGCTTTTCAGCCTTTTTTGATTTGGGCCACCGAATTTCACATACACATTTGCTCTGGCAACAACTAATTTTTAATGCGAAAGTTAATGTTGGTAAGTGATGGATGTGGTTTTTTCTCTTATTTTTTGCCAATCTGGTTTGTGACGAAAAATTCATATGTGTGTGCGAGTGCGAAACAAAGGAGTAGGGGAAAAGAGAAAAAATAATAACAATAAATAAGTAAAAGGGTATTTTTTCAAAGACTAAAAATCAAAATAAAATAAAATAAATGCGCACATAGATAAAAATTGCCCAAGCTGGAGTGTGAGCTGTAGCGGTTTTGCCTGCAGTAATTTCTTAATTAGCTTGAGCGTCTGTTGGTTGCTACCGCACATACGTAAAATATGTGTGTTCGCATATTTATTTTGGGAATTATTAAAAAAAAAAAACAAGGATACGATTGTGATCATTGTTCTTCCTTTACCTCAGTAGGTTTTAAATGTTAAATCCTATTTTCAAATTTGCTACATTTGCAGAGAAGGATGCAAAATTTTATTCATTTACTTTAACTTTGAACAACATTGGGCTCAAACTGCTTACTTTTAGTCAAATATCAGCGATTCGATAATTTTGGAATAGTTAGTTAACCTTTTTTAGGATATAAAGTATCGCTAAAAACCGAAGCATTACAAAAACATAATAATAGTCAATCAATAATAATTAAAAACAAATAAAAAAGTTAACTCATCGCCAAATATTATTTTGACACTAAAATTTATACGCCTGTTCACACTATCTATGAGTGAGAAACAAGATTTTACTCCTCTCAGACTTTTGGTTCAAGGCTCGATTTAAGAAGTATTCGGATAATAATTATCAGTGAGGCAAGTTTCATTCCAATCTTCAGATCTTTCATTTGAGACTTAAATTATCATAAATCAAAAGAGGATTGGACGCAGAGAAATACTCTGAATGCATAAAAGAGGCGCAATAGATCGTTCAAATTGCGTTGCTAAACTCCTTCAAAATAATAAAAACAATTTTTAAGTTATCGTTAACTACAGCCTTGGCCAAAAGTATTAGACACCCCATTAATTACTGAATTTTTCGTTTTATTAATAAACCATTTCAAATAAAAGGAATTAGTGACAAAAACATTAATATTTAATATGTCCAACTTTTGTTTTGATAACAGCTGCAATCCTTTGGTGCAGGGGAAAGCATCCTTGCAGCTCTTTGAATGTGAAGTTGTGGCCCTTTAGTTCCATTCGCATCGCAAATATTATTTATTTAAAACAAAAAGTATTTAAAAATCATTCTGAATCGATTAACGAGGATTAGTCATTGATTCTATCTCTCAGCCACTTGTACTCGCTGACTGCAAAGAACTCTTAAGGGGTCCCGGTGGTCTAGAATTTTCAAAAAATCGATATTCGCAGTATTTTCGATTCTACAGCGGTTTTAACAGTAGAGTCAGATTCACTGTTCGCATTATCCACTCTCAAAACTTTAAACTCAGTTATCTCAAAACTACTTCTTTCGGCCTGGTGTTGTCAACAAAAAAAAGGATTCAACCGAATCGTCTGAAATTAATATGTTGTTCTCAACATGAAGGGCTATCGCCCGTACTAGAATAATATTATGACTTTAATTATTTCGTATTTTTTATTAAAAAACTGAAAAACCCCGGTTTTTGAGAGTGTCAAATTCAAAACCGCACCATTTTATCAATTTTTTTTTAATTCTAGTACGGGACATAGCTACAGTCATACTGATTAATAATTTTTTTGGTTTTTGGCAATGGGCAATACCGTCAAGCCAGGTCCAATTTTTTTTGTAAATTATTAAAATTACTTTTTTTGATGAAAATACAACTTTATTCTGAAAAAATGGTTACAAGAAAATCATTGAAAGTATTGCCCATCGCTAGCTACTACTTTTCCCCATCTTTCTGGTAGATCTCGTATACCGTCGCGGTAAAACTGTTCACCTTTTGGGGCTATCCACGGATCAAGCCATTTTTTGATGTCTTCATATGAATGGAACTGCTGGTCAGCTAGACCATATGCCATCGATCGGAACAAGTGATAATCAGACGGCGCAATATCTGGAGAACATGGCGGGTGGGGTAGGATTTCCCATTTCAGTGTTTCCAGGTAGGTTATAACGGGTTTGGCGACGTGAGACCGAGCGTTGCCATGCTGTAGAATCATGAAAAAGTGATGGGATGGTTTCGCTTGGCTTTAACAGTTCATAATAAATAACACCAACTTGGTCACCATCGCAGAGTGAATATTCGGCCGAGGCGACGACGTAGAAGCATGACCGGGCAGTGCCCATGACTTTCTTTTCCTTGGATTGCTGTAATGAATAAATTTTTATCACCCGTCACGATGCGATGAATAAAACCCTTCATTTTTTGCCGCTAGAGCAGTTATTCACAGGCGAAAAACCGACGTTCAACATCCTTTGGTTTTAACTCATAAGGAACCCAAGTCCCCTGTTTCTGAATCATTCCCAATGCATGTAATCGCTTGGAAATGGGTTGGCGGGTAACTCCTAATACTGAAGCAAGCACTTCGTGCTTTTGACACGGATCCTCATTGAGCAGTGCCTCCAATTCAGCGTCTTCGAATCCTCAATCCAGAACCAATCTCGGCACGTTGTTTCACTTAAAACAGCATCTCTATAAACTTTTGTAGCTCTCGATGCGTTTCAACCGCCGTTTTTTCACTTATGTGTCAAAGCAGTTTGTTTACCATATTTCTGAGCCTGGTTTATGACGTTTAGGTTATGTTAGCATCGACTAACACACACTGCTGCCGGTATCTATTGACAAACAGCGGGAACTTAGTTGCGTACCTAATAAAATTTTTTTTTTATTTTTGTATGTAAAAGAAGTTAAATAAAAAGCCTAAAAAATTTAAATATTGTTTTTAATTTTTTATTGTAAATAAATAGACCTCCGGGACCTCTTAAACGAAATGGAGGCTCAGTACTCCAATCTCCTTCCACGCAATAAAGTGCTATGGTAATTAGACATTTTGCTTTGTGCACCAATGAAATAAATATAATATATACCTGAATGAAAAAAGGCTTTAGTCACCCTGAATTAGAGAATAACAAATGGAGTTTTACTTTACGGTGAATGTCACAGCCAAAGTAAATGAGCTAAATCTAAAACTGTAAGGGCAGGGAAACCCAACCAATGTTTGGGTAGAAGAATTGGTTTGTTTTGAAGAGAAAATACTTAAGATATTCAGAGCGACAAATTAAATCATTTTCACTTTCTAAAGCAATATCACAATGAAACCAGTGCAACTGTTGACACAAACTACTTCCTAAAAAAAAGAAGATATATGTATTTGCTGACAGATTTGAGCAATTCAAAATAAATAGAACCCCTCTAGCATTCATAGTAAATCCTCTCAAAAATCTACATACAGTCATTTGGAATTAATGTTGGCTCTTTAGAAATGCAATTCACCGATTTCAAAAGGAAAGCCTTCATCATCATCATTCATACCATTACAGCTCGTTGTGAGCCTTTGTTTCCTCCACTATTCTTCTTCATGCATCTCGGTCCATAGCCAGACTACGATAGTTGGTCTTTCCTATGCTTCTGAGATCGGCCTCAACGTCGTCTCACCACCGTTTCCGCGGCCGTCCTCTTCGCTCTTCACCAAGCATGCGCGCATCTTGAACTTTGCGGGGTATCTTTCATCTTGCATTCTGCAAACGTGCCCTAGCCATCGGATGCGCTGCGATTTGACACACCGCACAACGTTTTCGCCTTGTAGGATTGCTCTATCTCGCTGCCATATCTAATGCGGTATACCCCATGTTCTTCTTATATATATAAATACTATACGTCACAAAAGTGGGCAGCTTTAATGCCGCCAGTTGAGGCACTTACACTCGTATTCGACGCTTGGAATAGTCCTTCTAGATAGCCACAGTGAGATTCAGAAGTTGGCATTTGGAGTGTTGGATATCTTTAGATAGACATACAAGGTGTGTTCAAAAATTATCGCGAATTTTGTGTTTTTTCAAAAATTATTTATTTATTTATTTATATCTATTTGTCCCCTTCAAAGTAATCCCCATGAGATATTATACGCTTGTGCCAACGGTTCTTCCAATCTTCGAAGCGCTCCAAAAAATCATTTTTTTATCTTGTTCAGCTCCTCCTTCGATGCCGTCTTTATCTCGTCAAGCGTAGCGTAGCGTCGTCCCTTCATGAGCCTCTTCAGTTTCGCGAACAAGAAAAAGTCACAGGGGACCAGATCTGGCCAAAAAGTCGCGCACAAGCAACGATGTGTGAGCAGGGACGTTATCGTGATGCAGGAGCCAATTTTTGTTCTTCCACAAATCCGGGCGTTTCTGGCGGATTGCTTCGCGCAAATTGCCAATAACTTGCAGGTAATATTCATTATTGACCGTTTTACCCTGTGGCAAGAACTCATGATGTGCAACGCCCCTCCAATCGAAGAAAACGGTAAGCAAAACTTTTACATTCGACCGAACTTGGCGCGCTTTTTTTGGTCTTGGTTCGTGCGGCAGCTTCCATTGAGATGATTGAGCTTTGGTTTCCACGTCATAACCATAAACCCACGATTCGTCAGCAGTTATGACCCTCTGGAGCAAATTTGGGTCGTCGCGGACAGAGTCCAACATCTCATTAGCAATGTTCATGCGATGCTGCTTTTGGTTGAAATTGAGCAGTTTTGGTACGAATTTTGCGGCGACCCGTTTCATGCCCAAATTTTTGAAAACAATCGAATGAAATCGGCACGAGCCAATCGATATGTCTAGGTCCTCAGCAACTTCTCCAACGGTGGTTCGATACCATTTTCTTCACTTCATCAATTTTTTCGTCTGTTGTTGAAGTGCTGGGCCGTCCGGTACGCTTTTCTTCGTTCACATCTTCACGGCCTTCTTAGAAGATTTTGTACCACCAATAAACGTTGCTTTGGTCCAAAGTAGCTTCTCCGTATGATACAGTCAACATTCGGAATGCATCCGCGCACGTAATTTCGTTTTTCACACAAAATTTGATACAGGTTCTTTGATCCATGTTTTTGAATAGGTAAAAATCTAAGACGACCCGAAACACGTGCAAGCAAAGCAGCTGTCAGCAATTAGCTGAACATTCAAAATGGCCGAACTCGTTGGCATGAGTGACAGATATGAGTACCAACATATTGCCACAAAAAATCGAAATTCGAATATACGTAACCTACGAAAATTCAAAATTCGCAATACTTTTTGAACACACCTCGTATTCGTGCGAGCAAGCGTTCTCTTGCGTGAATACAAAGGGTGATTTTTAGCTTTTTTTATCTTTTTAAACAGTTGGTTTAAACAGCTTTCACTGTCAAACATCTTCAGTTTGGTCTATAATTTAACCATGAATCGTCTTACAAACGAACAACGCTTGCAAATCATTGAATTTTATTATGAAAATGCGTATTCTGTTAAGTTTATCGCGCGCTTCTTCCATTTTATGGTCAGTTTAATCGACCCACTGAAGCGGCTATTCGAGCTATTGTGAGACATCCAAACCACCAACACGCTTACGTAGAGTGCGAACTGAAGAAAATATCGCAGCTGTATCGACCAGTGTTAATGATGACTATCAACTATCGATTCGTCGCCGTTCGCAGCAATTGGGTCTCTGTCACTCAACAACGTGGAAAATTTTGCGAAAGGATTTATGTGTGAAGCCTTTCAAAATACAGCTGGTGCAAGAATTGGAGCCGAACGACCTACCGCAACGCAGAATTTTTGGTGAATGGGCTCCTGGAAAGTTGGCCGAAGATCCACTTTTTTATCGAAAAATTGTGTTCAGCGACGAAGCTCATTTTTGGATCAATGGGTACGTAAATAAGCAGAACTGCCGATTTTGGAGTGAAGATCAGCCAGAAGAGTTGCAACAGCTACCAATGTATCCAGAAAAGGTCACAGTTTGGTGCGGTTTATGGGCTGGAGGTATCATTGGACCGTACTTCGTCAAAGATGCTGCGAATCGTAACGTAACTGTGAATGGTGAACGCTACCGTGAAATGATATCCAACTTTTTTTGCTTTTTTGCCCAAAATGCAAGAGCTTGACTTGCATGACATGTGATTTCAGCAAGACGGTGCAACATGCCACACAGCACGCGTAACAATGGACGTATTGAGAGGCGAGTTCGATGAACATTTTATATCACGTTCGGGACCTGTCAATTGGCCACCCATATCGTGCGATATAACGCCTTTTGATTATTTTTTGTGGGGCTATTTTAAAGGTCATATCTATTCAGACAAACAGCTTCAACAACAACATTAAAGCAGACAACATTAAAGCAGACAACATTAAAGCATTTATATGTGAGATACCGGCCAAAACATTGGAAAGAGTATGCCAAAATTGGGCTAAGCGGATGGACCATTTGAAGCGCAGTCGCGGTCAACATTTGCATGAAATAATCTTCAAACATTAAATTATAAGGGCTGCACTATCGATTTAAATAAAAATTCCGTGGAATTTTTCTGAATTTTATGTGTTTTTTTGAAAAACTTTCCTATAGCTCTTAAAAAATCACCCATTAGTTAAAAGTAAATTACGAAGCGAACCAAGAAATGAAAACTTAGAGTCGTGTTTGAAGCTTAGAAAACAAGTTATAAGTCAAATTTATCCAAATAAATAAGAAGTAATTATCTAGTTGGCGGCCGCCGTAGCCGAATGGGTTGGGGCGTGACTTCCATTCGGAATTCACAGAGAGAACGTAGGTTCAAATCTCGGTGAAACACCAAAATTAAAGAAAAACATTTTTCTAATAGCGGTCGCCCTCGGCAGGCAATGGCAAACCTCCGAGTGTATTTCTGCCATGAAAAAGCTCCTCATAAAAATATCTGCCATTCGTTCGCACCACAAATAGGAGGAGGAGCTCGGCCAAACACCCAAGAAGGGTGTACGCGCAATTATATATATATATATATATATATATATATACCAATTATATATATATATATATATATATATATATACCAATTATATATATCTATTTATCTATTATTATATATGTATATTATCTTATTTGTTATGAAAGACATTACATATGTATATATCAATATATATATTTTTTCTTATTAATAAATATATTAAACTGTACAAAAAAACTTTATTTTTGAGAGTAATATTTATTGTTGACATGAAAACATTTTTTGGCTCTTTAAATTCTTGGAAATTTTGTAAACTATAATATAATTTTTGACTCTTCCGACTCAAAAGGTGGCCGACCCTGCAGCTTGCAAATTCGGCTGTATTTATGGCGCTCGACTCGTGGATTAAACCATTTTGCAGGGCTTTTTCGATATTATGTTGTGTTCCTTTATCTTACGTTTTAAGACAACCCACATATGCTCTATAAGATTTAGATCTGAAGACTGTGATCGCCAATCTAACAAAACAATGTTATTGTCTCTAAACGAATGCATTGTAGTCGATATTGTTGAAATTGAACTCCATCTTAATTAGTATAGCCGAATATATGCAGTACAGTGTATTCTTATGTATACATATACACTCCAATAAATATTACGTATCTATAATAACGCATCAAAACACGTCCTTATTCCCATTTAGCGTAAGCTATACCTACATACCAAATTAGTAAAAAAAAAATAAAATCTTAAAACTCACACAACTCTATTAATTTTAATTCAATTACAGTCAAATATAGCTCATTCGACGCAAAATTAAATTTACTATAACAGTAGGGTACTAAAAAAAATCCTCAATATCGGATAATATCGCACAAATGATGTCAAAGTTGAAAAAATAGAGAAAAAATAAAAAAATTCCGAATACTTCCGTCTACAGTCTCGTCAGTTGTCATTTCAGAAAAATTGTCAACACACTGTCAAAAAGGCTTGTTTTTGTTCTTTCGAACTAAAAAAACAAATTCGAAATCGGATGGAAATTGGCGAAGTTAGGAGTGATTGTTCACATCAACCTACTGAAAAACGGTTTTATGGCCATAAAATGAGATTTTGGGGGTGTATTGGAAATTTCACCTATACCATGTTTCTTAGTTTTAATATACCATACCTACAAGTTGTACTAGGTCTCTATAAAAGTATATTTTCACTGTCGCACAGTGTTATTGTTTTACCCGTTTGCAAGTAATCCACAAACAAAATTCTTTTCGCATCCCAAAAAAACTGATGGACCGACTTCTTGTTTCGGAGCCGAAAAACCAGGTTCAAGCCACCCATTAGCCTCTTGTATGCACAAAATTAACTTTATCCTTTCGAAAAGTCGCATTCGAATGTATTTCTGTTCCATTGTTAGCAAATGTGGCACCCATTGTGCACCTTGAAACCTAGCTTTCCAAAACCCAAAACTTTAATCAAAATATTGCTTACACTGCCCAGTGAAGTATCTAGAGGCTATCCTAAATCTCTTTGAGTCAATCGATGATTTTCCAATACGAATTTTTATTTTTCATACCGTTTCTGGTGTTCTTGATGTTTTTGGACGTCCTCGACGTGGGTCGTCTTCCAGGCTTGTACGACCACGTTTAAATTCAGCAACCCATCTTTCTACTACACTAATTGATGGCGAAAAGTCCTTATACACTTTTAACATTCGTTCATAAATTTTCATTGCTTTTAAACCTTCCAAACATAAAAATTCCATCCCTGCACGAAACTTACTTTTTTCCACATTGGTATGGGAATAAATTTCCGTCCTTTCTTAGCCAAAGTTTCGAATTATTTTAACAATTAAATAATACAGGATATTATGCGAAGTATCTGCCATTGGAAGCTACAACTTTACTCCATCCTTCAGGTAGCATACAGATTCCTCTGACGAAAAATTCGAGTTATTTTGTCTTGATTCATTCATTGAACCAGTTTACGATGCTCTCATAAGAAGTGAACCGCTCTCCAATAAGAACTGACTGCATTGGTCGGAAAAGATGGTAATCCGAAGGTGCAATGTCCGGGGAATATGGCGGGTGCGGCGAGATTTCCCAATTCACTTCCTCTAAATATTTCTGGACCGATTTAGCAACGCATGGCCTCATGTTGTCATGCAGCAAAATCAGTTTGTCATGTCTACCGTTCCATTCCGGCAGTTTTTCTTTGAGAGCCCGATTCAAACGTGTTAGCCGCTGTCGGTAACGATCGCCAGGGATGGTTTCAGATATTTTAAGGAGGTCATAATAGATGACACCCTTCTGATCCCACCAGATGCACAACATAGACTTTGAAGCAAGAATATTTTTTTTCGCTGTCGATGGATCTGGTTCAACTGACAGAGTCCAATATTTTCGATGGTTAGGGTTATTATAATAGATCCATTTTTCATTGCTAGTGACGATGCGATGCAGAAAACCTTTTCTTTTCTACCGTTCAAGAAGCATCTCACACGTCACCAATATCCACCGTCTCTCGATATACCTCTCTTTCAATTGATGTGGCACCCAGTTACCTGCTTTTTGTTACCCAGTTACCATTCCCATCGCGTGCAAACGTTTACTGATTGTTGATCTGTCAACATCCATCTCTTTAGACACATCATCAAGGGTTCGACATACGTCGTCAACCCATAATTCTTGTAGTTGAGCATGAATTCCCGCAAATGCTGTTGTCCCTTTAACATTTCTTTAAATCTGCCTCACCTCTGAAGAAATCTGAGGAAATCTTGTGGAGCCAAGGAGGCCAGGTGGTCGCTTCTAAACACATCAGTGCCAAAGACCTCAAGCCTGATTCGAGCGAAGGCGAGGCAGACGCACAGAAAGTGGTCCGCTGTCTCATCATCCTCTTCACAAGCTGGGCAGAGTACACTGTCTGAGATGTCCATTTGCTTCGCCCACAGAAAGTGGCCGTCATCAGTACAACCATGTGTCTGCAGTCCCTTCTACTTAATGGCAGGAAGATCGGTCGGACATGAGAGGTAACATCAAGGATAGACTAACGCAGCCTCTCTCAGCCTGCCACGCTTGCTTGTGGGTCGTAATAACCCGTTTGCTAACCATGGCTGCAGAAGGAAGTGGCTGAACGGGCCAAAGAAGTTGGCCTCAAGCCCATCCTAGCTAAAGAGTCAGAGGTCTCGTTACCCACGCAGTGAGCTGGTTCCGACATAGTTCAGCCTGGATTTATAGGACTCGAATACCCTTGATGTGGTTGGAAGGCTGTCTAAGGCCATGGGCGCAGCTTGGCTGTCGCTGCAGACACATGTAGAACTGCTTCTCCATCTGTTTTCCACAACAAAGTTCATTAATTCTTGAACGGCATACATCTCCGCAAGAAATACAGATGCATGTATTCCAAGAGCAAAGTGCAGTTTTGTCCCGCTGCATTCCACGTAGACCCCAGAGCCTGAGTCGTGCTTGGTCTTGGAGCCATCCGGGAAAATGCAAAAACAGTGTTTTCTCGAGAGGGACGTAGACATTTTTGGCGTGAGGTGAAAAAGGATCCTTCCGCTTTAAACGAATGTCAACTACTGCGATCGAGACCTCACATATACACCAGCATTTTACTGGAGCGAACACAAAAATAGTATCAGCAGCGACACCTCTTTTATGAGGGCGGAAACTTATTCCCATACCATAAGCTTTATGGTTCGAAAGTTGCTTAAAAAATTAAGTAAAACATAATTGTTAAATATTTTCCTGATCAATAACACATTTTGAATATTTTTGGAATTGTTTTAAGGAATTCAACGAAAAAAGGGTATAACCGTATAACAGTATTAGAGATATTCGCTACTGAAGAAAAGGTAGCTAAGACAAACTGCCGCTTCAGCAAACAGTTTCCCCTTTTATTTATTTGTGCAGCTTTTGTTCTTCGGAAAGAGGTCACTCAACTTTACAAAAAACACTGTATGTGCACTTATTCGTAGAAGGCTACTGCGCTTATTACTTTCTATTGTTTCGCCTAAGTAGCAGGTAAATATTCACAAATGAAGACAATGCTTACAAGTGACTGCACATACAAGTATACATATACATACACACATACACCCATACTATAAACGCCTACATTTGTTGTGACAAGCAACCATTTGTTGTGCCTCCTCCAAACAAGTGGTGCCATTATCTGCTTTTATGTGCCACGCGTAAGTAGGTATGTCTGCGAAGCATTTTACTGCTGCCACCCACTTGACAAAGCTCAACTACGCTAGTTGATTGTAAGCGTTTGCGTTCATTATTCATAAACGCTTCGGCCGCGGCGCGAATTCACAGCTATTTTGTTTTCATATTCATTGCTGTTCGTTTGTTGTTGCAGTGCATTTTTTTTTTGTTTTTTTTTTATAATAATGTGCGCGTTATTATTACGGGCGTTTTTGTTGCACGCTTACAAGCGATTGTTGCTATTTATTGCTGCAACAACATGCCTGTAATTGTCGTTGGTTTTTGCTGCCGTTGCAGCCGCCGCCTCCGCCTCCGCTGGCTGGTGGGCGCATTTTTGCACAGTTAAAGAACAATGGAGGCGCAGTAAACGCTTATTTACGATTAATTGCCAACGCAAATATTCATGAAATGTTGTTGCTATAAGCGCAATTGCTGATGCTGTTGTTGTGGTTGTGGTGGTAACTGGCATTGCCACAGCACTTGTGGTTGTGTATATGTAGATGTATAGGTGTGTTATTATTTGCATTGCTGTGCATGTATGCGTGTACGTGCGTGTGTGTGTGAGTGCAATTTCAGTTGCAACAATTGCCTGCCAACGTGTCTGCATTAAACTCTTCATGATATTTGTTGTTTGGCCCGACAACAACAGCAACGATAACAACTACAACAACAAACCCAACAACAACAATAGCAATAAGAAAACAACTGTTGCCACAATTATTACAATTGTAGTGGTTGTTGGTGCTGCTGCTGCCATAGTTGTTGTTTCTGCTTTATTATGGGCTTTTAGTGTGATGCGGCGACGCGTTGAATTGCGAAAAATAAGCGCAATTTATTTTAATTTCTTTTCACACACACACACACACACTTTCATTATATGTATTTATTTGCACTTTTTGCTGAAATTACCACTGCAACCGAAATGGATTTGGGCATTTGCTGCAATTCCTGCAACATGAGTGGCAACAGCTAAAGTCGTGTGTTAACAACACATTTTTAAACAATTCTCGCATAGCGGCAATATGGCAATACGGAAATATTGTTGCATGTAAAGGTTTTTTTTGTTGTAGTGCTGTTTGCTTCTTTCCGTTATTTTATTTTTAATTTATTTTTTCATTTGTTTCCATATATTTTCCATTTCACTCAGAGTTGAGGGACTCATTCAGCACAAATTCACATTTTATCGATTCGAATTGAATTGCAATGCCGTAATGCACAGTGCCATATGGGAATTTATTAGTGCATTGAAGTGGAAAAGTAGGCTATTCACGGATAGATTTGTAGACGACAGGAGAGGAGGCAAGTATATAGGTATGTAATTGTGTAATTGAAGATTTATTTATTTTTTGGAATTAGTTGGAGATTTTAATATTAGGTATCTTCAAAAAATTTCGTTTTATGTAAGCAGACTTTTTGTCAACCGAGTACTGAACGCCCTTTACCATGAACACTACCCTCGGAAGAACATACATTGAAGGACTTATGTCTACCTACAGCAGCATATTTTCTTATTTCCCAGAAGATATACAATATTGTTTATTTAAAAAGCGCGCGTTACACATACATATGTCTAAATTTTTTTACTGGGATATTGGTACAACTGTGCTCTATAGTATCGCAGAGTTTAAGCGTGATCTGTCAATTAGCTTGTTTTTGGCATTCAATTATATCAGTCAATCGCAGGTGTGATCTGCAATTTTCACAATGGATAAAAATATTGAACAAAGAATTTGTTTTAAATTTTGTGTGTTTGAACGAGATTTCGTGTGCCGAATCGTTGAAAATGTTGCAGAAAGCGTGTGTGTTTTATCAAAAACATGGGTCTATGAGTGGTATAAGGCTTTCGCAGAGGGCCGAGGGGTCGTGGAAGATTTGCCCCGATCTCGTCACCCATCAACGTCTTCAACGAATGAAAACGTCGACAAAGTCCAGGAAATGGGGCTGGAAAACCATCATTTAAGTTTGAGGGAGATAGCTCGTGACCTCAGCATGTTTCACGAATCAATTCGCAACATTTTACACGAACAATTGGGCATGATGTGCGCGGCTGCGCGACTCGTTCCAAGAGAGTTGAATTTCTTTCAAAAAATTCATCGGAAGAAGGTGGCTGAAGACATGCATGAGCAAGTGAATTCGGACCCAACGTTTATCCAACGCATCATAACAGGTGATGAGACGTGATAGATATGACTTTTACATGCAAACCAGTCAACAGAACCGAAACCCAAAAAAGCACGTCAAAGTCGATCAAAAGTGAAAGTCATGCCACTCGTTTTCTGGTTCTACGGAAAATAAGGAATATTATTTGGAAGTTATGCGACGTTTGAGAGAGAATGTGCCTAGGAAACGGCCCAATTTGTGGAAAAAAGGCTCATGGATCTTGCACCATGATAACACACCATCTCATAAGACTCATATTGTGAACACTTTTTTGACGAACAACTCGACAAATATCATCGAACAAAATTTAGCTCCCTGTGACTTTTTCCTTTTCACAAAATTTAAATTACCACTCCGCGGACTCCACTTTGAGTCGATAGAAGCCATTAAGGAGAATTCGCTGAAGGAGCTGAAGAACCACTAGTTTTTGACAGAATGTATGTACAATTATTGCAAAAACTGTTGATGTATTTTTTTTCAGAACTCATATTTATTCATAAATGTACAAAAATTAAACTATTTCACTTGTTCTATAACAAAAAAATTGAAAACAACAATAAAGCGGTATGACAAAAGTCTACGTACAAAAATCCATCTGCTTTGGTTCACTCAAGCAAAGCAAACATTGTAAAATTAGCTGTAAAGTACCGTTGCTACAAAGCTTTAGTTGCTATTACATGCAAATATATACATACAGTAGGTTCTGTTTTTATGCGGTAGATACGTTCCGCAAGAAACAGCATAAAAAAAAACAGCATAAAAAAAGCTACTAGTTCTATAGTAAAACTATAGATACGTTTCAAAAGTGCTAAAACCGCATAAATCTGAAATAATGTAATAAAATCGCATAAAAAAGGGCACTAGTCCTATATTATTACTGTAGATACGTTCCATAGACCGCATGAATCTGAAATAATTAAATGAAATCGCTTAAACAAAATATTGTATTTTTGAAAATTATATCTTTATTTAAGAAACGTCAAAATCGAAAAATAAATTTAATTCAGAAATAGAATCAGACAATACCCACATGTTGCGCGTTCGTTTAGGATTTGGCGTAAAATCACTTTCGTCACTTGAGGAAATGTACACGTCTGATCTAGATAGTTATGCAGGCGGTTCCATACTTGTAGGGTTAGCATTTCTGATGTCGTCCCCTTAGTATTAAAATAGCCTATACATTTTTTGATGTTTTGAGAAAATGAATTTCAAACTTTTTGTCGAAAGTAGCTCTCACTCAAATCTCGTTATGTCTGTAAATAATTATTATTTTTTGACTGACGTTTTGACCCACTTTGTGGAACTAGAATTTGACAAAATTTTGACCACATATAAAATCGACGATGGAGAATCCAAGAATTCAATAAAAAAATAATAGCCTATGAGCACATAGGCTATTGTTATACTAAGGGGACGATGTAATCTGTGATGAGTTTTTGCTTAGCTGGTTTAGAATCTTGTTTATATGTACAATTCCCGATAGGTCGACATGCATTTTGTAATTTAAAAAAAAACCGCACTATTTCAAAACCGCATAAAAAAAGCCGCATAAAAACAGAACCTACTGTATGTGATAATTCGTATGAAAATAAAAACTTAGGCCCTTATTATGAGCAACATTCGATCTTCGACTGTAGTCGAAAGTGCTGATCGAACGAATTTTCATTTGGTATTATGGTGCTCATTCGTTGAAGAATAGGACTATTGTGAATTTCGATCGCTCGACGCATTTACAATAGATAATTTTTTCTCAGCTGATACAGCAAATCAAAATAAAAGAAAAACCGATTGTGTTGAAATTCTTTGCTAACAACATTTTTAAAAGTTAAAAAAAGTATTTTTTGTGAAAATGAGTACAACGGAGTTGTGGTTCGACGATTCATCGGACAATGAAAGATTAGTGGAACTAGCTAGAAGTAGAAAACAGTTGAGGGGCGCATCCAACCCCCTAGAAATGGCTTCCACTGAGTAAGTTTAGAATTTTCAAAATGCGTTGACGTACTTTATATTACAGAAATTTCCTTACAGATTTTTAAAGAACTTTAGATTATCTAAAGAGGCGTTTATGAACCTACTGTCCAGTACAGAAAACCAGTTGCAGCAGTGCACCCGAGCCAAATCCATTCCAAATATTTTAAAGCTAGCCACAGGTCCACGATTTTGTGCTCAGGGATAGTACCAACTGAGCATTGGTAATGAAGGTATGCTAGGACTTGCTCAACCCACTGTGTCTGTTGTGCTATCGGAAATAATAGATGTCCTGGAAAATTATATTTGCGAAAGATGGATACAATTTTGTAGTACAGAGGCTGATCTGCAACAAAGAAAAGCACATTTTTATAGCAAATACCGGATTCCAGGAATAATTGGCTGTGTTGATGGCTCGCATGTTAAAATTGTCGCTCCCAGGAAAGAAGTTCAGCATTTGTATTACAACAGGAAGGGATTCTACAGCATTAATGCTATGAGTCATAAATTCTAAATGCAAATAATGTAAATTTTATGTTTGTGATCAAACAATGAAAATAACCTATATAAATGCGAAAAATCCAGGAGCTACTCATGACTCCATGGCTTTCAAGATGTCAACATTGAAAGCGCATTTAGAGGAGCAAAATCTCAATGGCAGTCACAATACTTGGTTCCTCGGTATGTAATAAACACCAATTGAAACTCCGTTTTTAATTATATTATGTTATAGAAAAATCTGAAAAGTATTAAATAGAAACCTTCACGCCACAGTTTCTGTTTTATTTTTGTTATTCATTTTCTTTATTGAATTATTCGTCATTCGAAAAAAATATGTATTTCAGTTCCTCTACGCATTTCAGCCCATACCTGCCAAGGGAAAATAAAAATGTATTTCTATAAACATCACAAAAAAAAACTATATGACGCCCTTTCCCTTGACTATGGCCCTGAGACGGTCCAGAAACGAGTCGCAAGTTGCCCGAATGTGACTTGCAGGTATTTTGGCCCACTTGCGGACGATGGTTTTTTACAGCGCCTCGAGAATCATTTATTTCGGACCTTGCTTCCCAAAATGGCCCAAAGAGAATAATTCATCGGATTCTAGTCTAGTGAATTTGAGAGCCATTGTGTGGACGTTGTGAAGTTCGGAACGTTGTTTTTCAGCCATTTTTGGTTCGCTCGAGTTTTGTGAGATGGTGCCGAGTGCTATTGAAACGTCCATGGTCTGCCACCAAAATATTTGTCTGCCCACGGTTTCAAAGCAATCTCCAGAATACTTTTCCGATAATATTTCGCATTTACCTTGACTCCAGGCTCGATGAAAACGATGGAAGAGCGCCCATCTGCGGTTACAGCAGCCCAAACCATTACCTGTGGTGTTGCCTCCTGGTGGCCAATCGATGACTCAAATTCTCGTATGAACAGTCGGTCAAATAAACCATATCGTTTTGGAAATTTACGAATTGCTCAATTTATAAAATTTTCTCGACAGAAAATACATTGTTCGGAAATTGACCACTTTCGGCCAAGCAGAACTACTCCTTCGCTCTCTCAAGTCTGACTTGTTGCTGCTTTGATGTGAGATCGTGCGCCTTTTACATCTTGTAAGGCTTGACTTTGAGATTATTTTTCAGTATGCGGCAAAGATATGGTTAGATATTTTCAGTTCTTTCGCCATTTGATTGGCACTTCATCGAGGATTTCGCTCAAGTCGCTTATTCACTTTTTGAACCATTTCACGTGACGTTGCAGTCTTTTGATAACCACCTCCATGACATTTCGCGATGCTACCAGTATCATTATAGCGAGTAATAGTGCGATAGACAAAAACTTTATTTACTTTAAGGTGCTCGAGCTCACGAACAATCGAAACAAAATATCACTTTATTGCGTTTGAAATCCATTACTAATTTTTTTCGCGTTTACTCTCGACAAAATGCTTCTCTGGGCTTGTAGATAATACTCTGAACTGTCAGAAAGCTGATACACGGGATCGGTCTGAAGTTGGTTACACTTCGAGTGCCGGACCCAGTATGTAACAGAAAAAAGTTGGTGACGTAGCACTTTTGGAATGTTTTCTTTTGTTTGCATGTCATTCTACTTTTGCATTCTCCGCATTGAAAAATCGGTCCATTCTACTGTTTCACGCTTGTAAACTATTTTCTATCAAGACAATCATATTTTACAAAAGTAAACTTACTTATGTGGCGCTACAACCGTCTGTCGGTTTTGGCCGAATCCAAAATGGCGCGCCAGCTGTTCCTGTCCTGCGCTCGTTGCTCCCGAGTGAAGACAGGTCCTGCAGCACTTGGTCTTTCCAACGGAGGTGTGGTCTTCCTCTTCCACGCCTTCCTTTATGGGGTACCGTGTCGAAGATTTGCCTTGCTGGAATGTTTTCTTTCATTCGCGTGACATGGCCAAACCAGTGTAACCGCTGCATTTTTAAACGCTTAACTTTGTCCATGTCCCTATGTAGTTCATACAACTTGCTGTTCCACCATACCCGGTACTCCTCACTAACGCGGAGTGGGCCAAAGATCTTACATAGAATTTTTCTCTCGAAGGCTCCCAAAACTTTTTTATCCGCTGTTGACATCGTCCATTTTCTTGCGTAGGTAGGCAAAGTCCTTCATAACTTCGAATTGTTGGTTGTCAACACTGACATATAGACCAAGACGCGAAGGCTCCATGTGTGTTGACAGCAGGTACTTTGCTTTACACTCATTCACCGCAAGACCCACATTGCTTACCTCTCTCTAAACACTTTTTGTTAATTTGCAAACAATTTCACTTTACTTCTTTCTTAAGTCTATGAAACAATAATTTCTTACTCGCTTATTCAGGATGTAGAGTAAATATATACAAGGAAGATCATATTGGGGCAATCTAATGAGTTTATCGCAATCGAAATCGATGATAAGTAGGTTTACTCCAAAGCGATTGTATGGAAGTAATTAAGAACAATTTTAGAATCATCACAAGAATTTAAACAGAGCTTTATAGATTGAGTCATCATCTTACTAACATGGGAATATGGTATACTACAATCGAACTTGCTGGTTCTGTAGGAAAGAAGCTGAGACAAACAAACCGCTGATATCCTGCTCAGCGCTAATGTATAAATAATACAAATACATACCTACTAAAATGTACATAAAGAGGAAGTTGGGCACAGAGAAATGTTATGAGATATGTAGGTACAACGTTGACGAATTAATCATCCAATTTTGTTTTTGAATAACTTTTTTGCTAAATAAAAGAAAATAACTTTGAGTGATGGAAATTTTTATTTTAATCTTTATGCTTGTCCATTGCTTACCTTTTTCTATAAGAGCTAAGAGCAAAACCATCTCTTGAACACATTCAAACCTTTTAATGCGTAATTCGTAATACGGTTTCCATACAAAGATTGCATATTCCAACTTGGCCCGATCGTAGAAAGTGCCGCATGTTCCAGGGGTAGCTTAATATCTAAAGGAACGCAAAACTGGTATGTAATCTCGCATCTTGTTTCATAAGCTACAGTTTAGAAGGATATGAATATTTTGACTGTTAAGTGAATAGGTTTTTTTTAACCCAAGCACGAAAATATTAATATGAATAATATTTATTTATTTTGAAAAAAAGCTTTGTTTTAGCCCAAATTTCTTACCATTTTAACGAAATCTTCAAAAACATAGTTACATTGCATCCTCTGAATTCCTATTACGAAGAAATATAAAAATTAGAAAAACAGAAAAGTGGTTCTCGACCGGTTCTTACGAATTGATTAAGCTTTAATTAAATTTGATTAATTCGATCGTACAAATGGTTGAAAAAAAGACCTTTGTTGATTGATGGTTTGAACTCAGCTGCCTAGTTTTCCTCACTTCTTCTCACGAACTACATATTTGAATATTTACGCACAGTGCGCGTGATATGTATCTCATTTGGGCCAAAATTTCTTTGCAATAATCATTCAATTGTGGCAACACAACACTCACTTTGGAACTAATATTCTATTTCTGGGCAAGAAAATAATCGTCCATGTGCCGGCCCGGCTTCACAATTGGACTATTACAGCGGCCCCATTTTCGACATCCATTTTACCAGAACCAAAACGTTCAACTTTTTTGGCTGCTTGCATCAACTTTTCATCTTTATTTAAGTTATAATGAAGATTTCCTCAAATTCTTTCTTTTCCTATCTATAATACCCAACTTGTCGATGGCGGATCGACATAAAATTTTCACGGCTAACTCATCTGACGATGTTCTTGATTTTATTAGGTGCCTTATGAAATGAACGTTTACTTCTCAGGGAAGAAAAGAAATGAAAGAGACGGCATAGGCATCGTAAAGAGGATAATTACCGAAACATTGAATTGTAGTCATTTTAAAGCATATTGGGGTCAGTTTTCAAATGTCTTGAAAGTTTTTAGAGACTATTAAAGTTATGCCATTGGCTAAAGAGAGGTCAATAATATTCTTATTCTGTTACTTAATTTAAAAATAGGCCCGGCGAATGGCAGCATTAGCAATATCATCGGCAGCGGTGTCAAAATACAATAATAAAAGCGGATTGACCCAACCCTGGGAAAAATATTTCAGAGCACCAAATGACTTAAGAACAAATGAATAATGACATATTGTGTTTAAAAATCAAATGACGGAGGAGCAAAGTTATATCATTTTGCCGGTTTTTAGAATGACCAAAAATAAATTACTTTTATAGTAGTACTTACGTGCCGTACCATAATGTGGACCACTACCTGTGCAAAGAAAAATTATTGGGAAGAGAAAACCTTCTACAGCCATCCAGTGCTGTTGATGTAGTGGAGGAGAGAAAAGGGATCTAGGCTAGGGAATTTCTTTAAGTCATCCCCAAAGGGCACGCTAAGGAATCTCAAGCGCCTAGCCGCCAGAGCCGGAAATTTGCAGAGAAAGGGTTCAACAGTCTCTTTCTCTGCAGGATCCCCACAGCTTCTGCAATAGGGGTTGTACGGAATTCCAAGCTTCTCCGCATCAGTACTGATCACCCAGTGGCCAGTGAACACCGCAATGGGTTTGGAAATTTAATGGCGGAGGGTTCCCATCACCCTAAGCGTTCTGTTTGTATCGTATTGGCGTCATAGTGTTTTCGAAATAGCACACGATGAAACAGACCTCCACCTGTCTTGCGCTTTTTTAGAAATAAAATGCTGAAACCAGTTCTGTCGACCCCTTCCTTCCAAGCTCGTTGGCAATTTCATTTCCCTCTATATTCCTGTGCCCAGGAATCCAGATAAGGGAGATGTTTACTGCTCGATCGAGATGTTCGAGTTCCTCCTTACAGGAGTTCACCAGAAGAGAGCTGCAATACGGCGACGACAGGGCCTTGATCGCAGCTTGGCTATCGGAAAAAATATTAATGTCTCCCTCCCCTCGCTAATTGGATTCTGGAAGAATCACCACTTAAAACAACCAACCAACCCTCCTAACAGCGATCCCGAAGCATTTTGCATGCCTGCAGGATTGGGAAGACCTCTGCTTGAAAAAGGCTGCTCGTTTCCGGCAGTTTAAAGGAGACCGAAATGCTTACTGATTTAGAGAAACCTCCCGCACCCACTCCAGATTCCATCTTGGCTTCGTCAGTGAAAAGAGAGGTACCTATATCCGTGCCGACTCTCCCCTCCTTCCAATCTCGCCTGCTCGGAAAGATAGCCCTAGCACAACCCTCAAACCCCAGTTTGCGGATGGAGAGGTCAGTGCGAAGAACAGAGAAGGAAGGGGATTTCTACTTCAAGATGCTACTATGTCCTACAGAAAATTTTCTCCTGAGGGAAAAGCTCCTTCAACCTAATAGCCCTCTGAGCAGCAATGGATTCAACTTGAAGATCTACAGGAAGTAAGTGCAGAATAACGTTGAGCGCAGCGATGGGACATGTTCTAACAAGCACCAGTGATGCCCCCACATGCAGCTTTCTGCACTCTCTCTAGTTTAATGGTGTTGTAGCCCTTCTAAAGAGCTACCCACCAAACTAGGCAACCATATTTGAAAATTGGGAGAACTACTAAGTTGTAGATCCAAAGTACGGCCGTGGCTTGAGACCCCATCTTTTGTCGAACATAGATTTACAGGCGTAGAAGGCTATACCGGTCAAGTATTACACCAAGATACCTGACTTCCGATGCCAGTATGAGATACTGGTTGTTTAGTCTTGGAAGCTTAAAAGGCGGAGGCTTGTATTTCCTCGTGAATAGCATCAAATCCGTTTTGGCAGAGTTTACTCTGAGACCGCAACTGGCAGCCCAACTACTGAGTGTAGCCAGTGCACCTTCCAAAATATCAGCCATTACTGAGCCCATTAGAACCAAGTAATGGGCGTATGCTACCACCTTTACTCCTCCCCTGTTTAAGCGAGATAAAGCTTCATCCATAGCTACTAGCCAAAGGAGAGCCGAGAGGACGCCGCGCTGTGGTGTACCTCTATGAACGAACCTAGTGATTCTAGCCCCTCCTGCCACAGCATTTATTTCCCTACCGCCAAGCAGGGACGAGATGCAGAGGTAGATAGGTCTTTCTACCCGAAGCCTATTTAGAGCAGTGACAATTGCCACAGTCGTAATATTATAAAAGGCGCCCTCTATGTCTGGGAATTGTTTTCCCTCCAGAGATTTCTCTACAGTCCCTACTACCTCATGTAAGGCTGTCTCGGTAGATTTCCCTTTCCCTTTTGACTAAGGCTGAGAACTTTAAGTTGGTGGACAAACACGGACAACAGTCACGGTAAAATCAAGCTACTCGTTTTCTTTGATTATCATGGTGTTGTGCTCTCGAAATGTATTCCAAATGGTTCTACGGTAAATAAAAAACATTATTTGGAAGTTATGTGACATAGAGCGAGTGTGCGTAGGAAATGGCCCAATTTATGGAAAGAAAACTCATACATCTTGCACCATAATAACGCGCCGTCTTACAAGGTTCATGTTGAGAACACTTTTTTGACCAAACTCTCGACAAATATCATCGAACAACCACCGTATTCACCGAATTAAGCCCCCTCACTGTGGGCCAGAAGACCAAAAAATTTGGCCAAAAGTCATTGAAAGATTTTTCAAAATGCAATATAGTATCATCATATAGATAAGTGAAAGTAGTTATTTTGTAAATGTTATAAGTTTTAATGAAATATTTAAGCTTGTATAATAAGTTAATATAAGTGTAAGGCTTAAATGATCACCATATAGCTATTGTTCTAAACTGTCACTGTTTTACTGAAATGTAGTATTTGTCATTAATTATATTGCATTTTCTCATTAGTTGCGATCATGTAGTATGTGAAAATAGTCAATAGCTGAAAAAATAAATCTGATGTTAGAAATATTGAGAATAATTGTGAAAAATTTTGTTTTTTTTACTACTTGTTAATACGCCGATTGAGCCTTGCGCAAAACTCCAGAAGCTATTAACAATTTCTTTACATTAACGTCTTCAGTAGTTCATGTGTAACAAGCTAAAGGTGCGATTTGCTGCGGTTTTTCATTTTCTTTAAAAAAAAAATTAAGTTTTACTGATCTATGCGTGAGTTGACTGTATATCAATCATTTGCCAATAGGGTGTAAAAAGTTAACCAAGTATTAAGAGTCACACAATTTTAACTTATTTAATTCATAATGACTTCATTGAAGAAAAAAGAGGTTCTTCAAATTATGTTAGGTAATAATGACATGAATATAACCGTTGATTCAATTTTAACTAAAATTGGTATCAATAAATCAGATGTAGGTTGTAAAGGATTGGAACGCTTGAAAAATTCTTTAAATAGTTTAAAGTCAAAAAGAAATGCAAAATATCAGCATTGCAGTAGAAAAATAGCTGTCTTTGAGTCACAAAATTCAGAGTGGTTAGATTCTGAATTTACTATTCCCGACTTAGACCTCACAGCTAAAATAAGTAAGACTGAAATACTTAAAAGAGGTCGTCCATCGCTCGATTTTGCAGAAAAATCTACTAGATCGAAAAGACGAGAAGTGTCTAAAATCAGTGAAGAACATGATAATGATCGTCAGAAACTATTAATGGCTACTAGTCATGCGGCACGAGTTTCAGGGGAAGCAGATTTGCGATCGGTACTTAACGAACTTTCAAAAAGCGAGGAACAGGCTATGAAAATTAGAAAAATAATGACAACACCTTTTCCTACAATAGAAAAGAAAAGCCCTGAAGTGGCTTTAGCATTTCTTTTCGATAATTCTATGTCTAAACAAGTCTATCAGAATATGCGATTAGCGACCAAATCTAGTGGAGCAGACATTTGGCCTGCGTATAATGCGATTAGAGAAGCCAAAGAAAAGTTAAGACCGTCGAAAGAGTCAATTAAAATTTCTGAAACGTTAGCTGAAGTATCACTTCAAGAACTTTTAAACCACACGGTGAATAGAATAATAGAACTACAAAGAGAAGTTTTACACTGTCTTATTCAAAAAAATAAAATTACTGAGCTCAAAACTGTTCTGATGTCTTCTTGGGGATTTGATGGGAGTAGTGGGCATTCGCCTTACAAACAAGGTTATGATAGTGTCAATGAGAAACAGACTCCTACAGATGAAAATCTGTTCATTACTACACTTATCCCCTTAAGGTTATCAAGTGAAGTGGATGTAATTTTGTGGAATAATGTTACATCTCAACCTCCAAGATTTTGTCGCCCTATTCATATTCGATACGCAAAGGAATCAACAGAAGTAATTCTTGCCCAAAAGAAGGCCATCGAAGAACAAATTCTGAAATTACAAGCCTTTGAAATTTTGATTGAAGGCTGACGTCTTAAAGTACAATATACATTATTAATGACTTTAATTGACGGTAAGGTATTAAATACGATCACCAACACGCCATCAATGAAAACTTGTGCTATCTGTCATGCTGTTCCTAAACAATTTAACGATCTATCTAATATAAAGAGTGTGAAATTTATGCCTCATGAGGAGTCACTGTTACATGGAATCAGCCCTTTGCATGCCTGGATAAGAATTTTCGAATTTTGCTTACACGTTTCTTATAAATTGGTTATCAAAAGATGGGATGCCAGAGGCGCTAAGAATAAAGAACAGGTAGCATTAAGAAAACAAGAGGTGCAATCAATTCTGTGGGGAAAAATGGGACTCAGAGTGGATAAACCAAAGCCTGGAGGAAGTGGTACCAGCAATGATGGAAACACAGCTCCCAGGGCATTTAAAGATAGTAAACTTTTGTCTGATTGCCTTGGTCTTAATCACGAATTGCTTCAACGTTTTAAGCTAATTTTAATTAGCCTCTCTTGTCATCTTCCTCTCGATTCAAGTCGATTTGAAGAATTTTGCACCTCTACTGCAAAACTGTATGTCTCGCTCTATTCGTGGTACCCTATGTCTCAAACGGTTCACAAAATTCTTATTCATAGCGGAGAAATAATAAAAAACAGCATCTTACCGGTAGGTATGCTCGGAGAAGAAGCATCTGAAGCGAGAAATAAGGACTACAAAAAATTTAGACTCCAGCATAGTAGAAAGCATAGTAGGATGGCAAATTTGGAAGACTTGTTTTGTAGAGCTATGGACACCTCTGATCCTCTTTTATCGAGTTTACGTTGAAAAGAACGCCTTCAACAAAAAGTTCAATTATCTCTTCCTAAAGAAGTGCAACTTTTATTGAAAGAGGTTGAAGTAGATTCTAATCAATCAGGAAGTACCAATTACGTACAGGTAAGTGAAGAACTAGACGAATATGAAATTGAGGAAATTGATTTTACAGAAAAAATCTTATATTTAGATGACATAGAATTATCCGAGGAAGAAGACTCACAATCTGATGTAAATGACGATATTTGACCTCGTAGAGCAAGCAATTAGTATTTACCTATTTTAAAAAAAAATTAATAAAAAAAAATAAAAACCAATAAAATAATATTTAAAAACTTAAAAAAAATTTAAAACAACAAAAAATTAAAAAAAAGAAGGAGTCTGAAGTCGCACTGTAACCTCCTCGTGGTAGATTCCGGAAACTACAACTTTTTATGTAGGCTAGCTGCAGGCGTGTCTCTTTATCTGACATATTGGATCCACCATTTTCAATTGTTTAAATCTAATTGCAGATTTGTCAACAGCGATACAAAAAAGCCCGAGTAACAAGTTTCAAATTAATCAGATAAAATTTAATAAAAAGATCCGCATAAGGGATTCGACATTTTTAATTTCTAAAATCTGGCAGCAGATTCGCCCCCAAAAACCCCTAAATACTAAGTTTGGTAAAAAATAATTAATTTTAAAAAATGTATGTCCGCCATATTGGATCCGCCATTTTGAATTGTTGAAATCTGACTTCATATTCGTAATCAGAGACCATCAAAACCCCTAAATACCAAATTTGGTGAAAAAAATCCAATTTTTTAAATTTCATGTCCGCCATATTGGATCCGCCATTTTGAATTGTTGAAATCTGACTTCATATTCGTAATCAGAGACCATCAAAACCCCTAAATACCAAATTTGGTGAAAAAAATCCAATTTTTTAAATTTCATGTCCGCCATATTGGATCCGCCATTTTGAATTGTTGAAATCTGACTTCATATTCGTAATCAGAGACCATCAAAACCCTAAATACCAAATTTGGTGAAAAAAATCAAATTTTTTAAACTTCATGTCCGCCACATTGGATCCGCCATTTTGAATTGTTGAAATCTGACTTCATATTCGTAATCAGAGACCCCAAAACCTGTACATAGCGGTATTAAAAGTTATAAATTGTTGGTGTTTTGGGAATTATGAATTTTGGCCACTTATAAGGGTCTCCTGGCCCACTGTGCCCCTGTGACATTTTCCTTTTCTCAAAGCTTAAAATGCCACTCCGCGCACGCCGCTTTGAGTCGATAGAAGCCATTAAGGAGAATTCGCTGAACGAGCTGAAGGTGCGTTGATGACTGGACTAATCGTTGGCATATGCGTATTGCTTCGAATGGAGCCTATTTTAAAGGCGACAAAATAAATTTTGATGATTAAACAATTATTTTACATTTTATTGAACAGTTCCCGTTACTTTTTTGACAGAATGTAGGCACAGACTCAGCACAGTAATCTCAGTTATAACGGGGCACTATATGTAGGCACGCCTAGAGAATAGGTTTTGTTTGCACCATGACTTATGCAGAGGCTGTCGAGATGAGGCAGAGGAAGAGACGACTTCGAACCTTCTGTGCCTTTTTGTGCTCCACCCAGTCGTAGGTTTACTATTCTATGTAGACAATTTTTTTGGTGCATTAGAAGATCTCAGTTCTGCAGAAATCAGGAATATTCTAAAATGCTAGAAAAGCACGCACTGGTTTTAGGAGAGGTAGGAACAATTTCCCACAGGACAACCACTTCAACATATCCTAATCTATTTTTGCACGAACTTTTCAAACGAACCTCGTACTGGAAGTTTGTGTGTAAGAAGCTGTCAGTGGCGAAACAAGCATGATTTATGGTAAATTTTATACTTCCACTCCTGCTTGTCCTCTCTCTCTGTATAAATTTCTTGAACTGTGTAAATTCCTCATACGATTTAATGAAAACACGATTAGTTATTTTTTTTTTAATTAAATACTTTACTTTTTCATAAATTAGTAATTAGTTATTTATTCTAGTATTTTTTATTAAATATTCTTTTAGATACGATATTAACATTTATTATGGCATAATTTAGCTACATGCTATCTGGGGTTGTTATAATTGTAAGTAATTCTCGTTAAGGTAATTAAGTACTTGTATTAATTAGGGGAGTATTTATGTATATATGTATATGTATGTATATATAGATGCATATATGTACATGTAAATATACCTAAGTTTATGTAACTACTACTTTTTGGCTTTGGACACGTATGTATGTACCTACATATGTATGTATGTGCATACGTAAATTATCGACGTTTAGGTGAATAACTACACAAAGCCTTACGCAACTAATTTGTTAGATTTAATGCTATGCGCTTCGTATCATATTGAACGAAGGATCTTTTTCTTAATAAAACATACATACGCACATATTTTACAAACACGAATTTGAGTATTTTGTTATATTTTTAACAAATTGCATACATTTTTTATAATATACAAAACCTATCTTTTATAAGAGTATTTTCAGATTTCTGTTTTCTGTTTTTTTTTTATTCTTTTGTTTTTTTTTTTTTGTTTATGGCTTTTATAAACTAGTTATCAGCGCAAATATTGAGCAAAGAGAATTGGAACGCCAACTTTTATTTACACATTTACATGCAGAATGCAGAAGAAGAAGGAGAAGTGGGCAGAGCAAGTATTTTTTACAAAGGAAAATTATTATTTTTCTAATATTCATTACTTTTATTTGACAGTTTTTATAACGTATATCGGAAACCTACACATTTGAACATTGATTACTATCTGTAGCTTACATTTATAAATATTTAATTAAAGAGATGTCCTGATTTCCAATTCTATTCTATATTGTACAAGTAATTACATCGCACTTTTGTGCACTTTTTAACGCCATTCTTGTTACATGAGTTTGTATGTACTTATATATACTCCATATACATATACTCTGCATCTAGCGAAATTCTTTGTTTGTGAAACCAATTTTTCTTTCTCTTCTCCGCTGCAAATTTTCACTTTTTGACACTATGACTTCGATAAAAATTTACAACACTTTTGGGAGTCTTGCTGTCGCATCGGAAGCCCACTGACGCCACTTCATTTCGTATGCCTTGTACGCTGTTATGATTATTTCAACACCCTACGTACTAACGCCACCAACGCTATTGGCATTCAGCTCCTTGCCTCCGGTACTGTTGTGCATCTCCAGGCAGTTGACACTTTTCGCCAACAACTCGAAAGGTGTCGTCTTCCGCATACTAACACCGCCACTACCACCACCAGCTATGCCGCCAATCGACTCTGCATTGCCATTTGCCGACGGCAGTTTAATTTCACGCAAATCTTCTTCATCCTCATTAGCCTCCACATCGATTGCGTCCTCCTCCTCTGCATCCGAATCATCCATGTCGTGTGTCGATGGTGGCGTCGGTGTTGGCGTTGAAGGTACGTGGTTGGTATACGGTGACTTCAATAGTGGAATGGGACCGCCGCAGTTGGATCCCACCGCGGCCGCCAGGCACCCCACACCCTATACCAGCGACGAAAGTGGCGGACGTGGCGGGCTTGTATTACGCGCTGCTGCTGCCGCATAGTACTGCATAGGATGATGGTGTGGCGGTGGTGGCGGCACAAATCCCGTGCCAGAGCCGTCGTGATAGAGCACTGGTACGCGTACTAAACGCTGCGCTGCGTGTGCCATATTTGCCATATTGGCTGCCTCCAATTCGGCCGCCAATTGGCGTTTCCATTTGTTGCGACGGTTTTGAAACCAAATTTTCACTTGTGTTTCGGTTAGACGCAATGAAGCAGCCAAACCGGCGCGCTCCGATGAGCTGAGGTAGCGTTTCAGATCGAATGTAGACTCTAACTGAAAGACTTGTGCACGCGAAAAAACGGTGCGTGTCTTCTTCTTGCGTTTCGTCTGATTTCCATCGCCGCCCTGCGGCGAGGAGCCGTCCGATGGACCATCATTGCCATCGTCCTCTTCGATGATCTCTTCACCATCGTCATCCGACTCGTTAGAGCTGCTGGGTAGCAAGTAGCTCGAGTTCGAATGTGAACTGTGATGACTAAGATGCGGATGTCCGGCACTGCCACCGCTACTACTAGTGGGCGTTACGGGTTGGTGCGGATGTGCCGAATGTGGATGCTGTTGTTGGTTGTGACTGTAACCATGTGGTGAAGGCGATTTGGTGCCATTGTTATTGCCATTGTTGCCACCGCTGCCGTGGTTGTTGCTACTATTATTGTTCCCAATATGATTTGGACTCAGCGATGTGGGCGAGGAGGGATTCTCCGTTGTGTTAGTGGAGGAACTATCTGTAAAGACAAAGAGAAGCCAGAGAAATATGTATAATTAGTGTGAGTGGCTATAGGTATTCCATTGCTATGAGAAAGTGATGATAAAATGAGTTGCAATTGAGAATGAGAGTTGTTGGTTAGCTTGGCTGGCTGCACAAAACCAAGCAGACCGAACCAGTAGCTGTATCTTCTGGGGTTGCTACTAACACATTTCTTATGTCTGCCCGTGTCAATATATCTTTTGCTGGCAAATTGAATTTGCAGCGCTTAACCTCACTCGCTGAACGCTTCTCCGCGAGTTCAGCGGGCATTCATTGCGCAGAAGCAGTGAGTGAACGCGCTCCAATGGGCATCCAGCACCGAGCATCGAGCGGCAAGTGGATGTACCAAAGGCGTTGGAAACCATATTGCACGCGAGCTCTATATATTTGGTGTAAAGGTAAGTTTATATTTATGTGTGTGTGTGCACATTTGTATTTTGTCTGTCAGCGTATCTTAGTGGTGGGAAATGCAATTAAGTTGCAGCCAGTGGGCGTTTGTTTTCCACTTCTTTTCATTTGTGCCGCCACTAAACTCAACGAGCCTCTGCGTACATACGACGCAAGTGTTGGTGTTGAATTACTTTTTAAAATGGCTGTCAGTCGGTCGATTTTTGCAACTTTAACTTGCAAGTTGAACAAAAGCAACTTAAACAGAAATTTTATTTTCAAGAATTTAAAACAGAATGATGAATGATTTCTTCGCCTAAATGTAAATGGAAGACTCAAATCAAACTGATGAACTCTTTGTTTTATTTATTAAAGACTTTAATGGGAATTATTTCATATTGGAGTGATTGCATCACTAACCCATTCTTATACCCGCAGAAGTATTAGAAGAGTCGAATTAGCCATGTCCATTTATCGGTCCATCTCGCCGGATGCATGTTAGCTCAAACAAAAATTAATATATTTGATTGAAACTTTATCGAAGGTTGGTTGGTTGGTTTTCAAAATGGTAGAAATCGGTAATTTTCAAAAAAAAAGTAGACAGATGTAAAATTTTAGATGATAGAACAACGAGCTAAAATTATTGAAACTTATTATCAAAAAGGTCGACCTTTAAGAACAACAGATCGCAAAATCCGTGATTTTGTGGTGGAAATAATCATCCGAACGAGTCAACATTTCAAAAGTTGGTAAACGAATTTGAAGAAACTGGTTCTGTCGAGGATATATATAAAAGAGTTGCCAGGATTGCCACATGAGTGTTTCACAAATAATACACACAACCGCCTGCTTTTCGCAAAGTATGCATAAGACCTTTTCCTTTATTTATGAAAGTTCGATTCTTTTTAAGAATACAAAAATGTGTAAGCAGCTGTTCGCAAGGGCCTCACTGACGTTAACATAGGCTCAAAAGTTTCGGCAGGTCTCAACTTTTCTGTAACAGTCACGTACCGTAACAAGCCAGTCTTTGGTTTTCTCGATTTAAAAGGTCTTCATCAGAGACATTGAATATTTAGTTCAACAAGGGTCATCATTATCTTATATGTTCCGCAATTGTTCCGCAACTTCTTTTTCTTCTAAGCGGTTTGCACATATTCGGGTTTCGTTATTATTAAAAATTGAATATTCCACAAGGTCTAGGTTTATGCCGCCTTCGAACAGCTTATGAGGAGTCTTTCAGGGCAGAAATACTGTTAGAAAAAACTTTTTCGATCATTTGGCGTTTCATGCGCACAGTGAGCTTCAAACTGAATGGTAATCATGCTCAAGCTCATTAGGTTAGAGGGGCCACCAGTATTAGGCGAAGTAAACAATTCTGAGGGTATTCCTGCTAGATTTCTCGAGTGAGCCGTTCCTTCCAATGTACTCATTGCATCGAATCAGACTGTATGGTTGTTTAAAGAAATTTTATTCAACGATTTTGTGCATGATATAGTCAGTTGTGTTTTACTGCGTTCTAAAAAAGATATAATTTTAGACATTATTCGTTACCACGCAATCAATGTAAAAACTCAGGGGAGGCGACTAAACAAATTTGTGCTATTTGTAACACCAATAAAGAATCGAGCCCAACAACGAAGTGGTGGTTTAAACTCTTCCGATCTGTTAATATGGATGTCCAAGATAAACACGCGCTACAAGCATCACAGCAAATCGTACAAGGAATCTATCAATACAAAATTACCAAAACAAACGAAAGTTATAAAGATATCCTTGACAGCCTTAAAAAAGAGCACAGCTTGCTCATGGCTCTTCTTATTACAATTGTTATAAAACTCTAACATGGAAGTAAGAGGAATAATTGATGTATTCTTTTGTATTCAACCGGCAAAAAGAGCACCCGAAAATCAGTTATTGTTCCATTTTGTCTCGTTTCATTTGTGTATCCAACAGTTTGCCGTTTAGATGAAATATCCCAAGCACTTTCTACCGGCCCATATACAACACATCTTTTTCTATTTTAAAACGCTACTAAGCAGGACGCATAAAGTTATGCGTTTTCAATTGGAATAAGTTGTACAGGGTGACCGATGTTAGAATTAAGAATTAAAGGCTAAATTAAAAAAAGAACTAGGAAGTAATGTTAAAAGTTTATTTCAATTACTATTTATTGCGTAAAGGGCAAGTGGTCAAGAAATATCACCGAATTGTGAAAACGAATCAGTTTGTTAAGGAAGGAATCACGCAATATCGCCATGGTCTATCTAGGCGTGTGCGGCGTTGGTGTGTATGGAAGAAAAGATGTTTCCTTATTATTGGCAGAAAATAATCATTCAGCTTGCTTGCTCTCGACGATGTTCAAAAAAAAAAGGTTCAATTATTCCACTGCTTGGTCATGCACATCAAACAGTCAATTTGGGACTGTGAAGTGACTGTTGATGTTTCAATAGTGGGCTCTATCCTGATGATGACCACTACGACATGACCAATACGATGACCAATACCGAATTTTTTTTTTTTTATTTACATTTCCATTTAAACGAAAATGGGCTTCATCAAGATAGTACACGAAATCGGTTCAACATTATCCCGTTCCAAATGTTTACACAAATTTTAATTATTAGGTTTCAGCGCTTGAACGATTTAAATTTTGAAAGAGTGAAGTTTAAGATACTTCCTGAGTATTTCATCCATAATAGTGTAAGGAAATCCCATGGCAGCCGGTGTCTTGTACACAGAGTGACGCGGATTATCGTATAAACTTTTAGCAACGAGTTCAATATTTTCATTTGTTCTCGATGTTCGGCTGAGCCTCGAACGTGGCCTATTTACTACAGAACTTGTTGCCTGTAACCTTTACGAACAAATCAAATCTGCACTTGGGGCATCACGTAAAAGCCGAACACTGTTAAAAAAAAATATATATAATTGGCGCGTACACTTCTGTTAGGTGTTTGGCCGAGCTCCTCCTCCTATTTGTGGTGTGCGTCTTAATGTTGTTCCACAAATGGAGGGACCTACAGTTTCACGCCGACTCCGAACGGCAGATATTTTTATGAAGAGCTTTTCATGGCAGAAATACACTCGGAGGTTTGCCATTACCTGCCGAGGGGCGACCGCTATTAGAAAAATGTTTTTATTAATTTTGCTTTCACCGAGATTCGAACCAACGACCTCTCGAACACTGTTAAGTGAGCAAAATCTACGAAGAACAGTTGCACACAAGCCATTGGCCTTGAAATACGCTTAGATTGCGAACGTACGTTGTTCACCCGTCACTGCGTCCACTGCGACATCATGACTAATTAGCCCGCTCAGATCACGAAGCGATTAGAGAGAAACTTTAAACTTAAAACCTAATTCTGCCACCAGACACCCTGTATTAAATCAAGTAGAAACTTTTGAGTTGTTGCTAAGTTCGGATGCAAAAAAAAAATACCGCTAGTGTGAAATGTGAGTGAACGACACCCAGAGTTAGTGACTAAAGTAAAGTAATTACTTGTGTGTTTGCAGAAAATATGCAAATTCTTACATTTCTGGTTATCTCAGTGTATGCGATGTGGGTTAATGTAATGTAGGGTTAATTTGAAATCACTTTGCACTTAAGTGCATAGTTTTTGGTCTCAATTAGTAATTAGCAAATGCAAATGTGTACACACTTACCCATGCATGTATGCATTTTGCACACACATTACCACACCCTCTAAGCGCTTAAAATTCGGAATGCTGAAACGCTTAAGTGTTACTATGCACGTAAGCATTTCCATAGGTAAATCTATACGAACGCATTTATATGTGAATGCCCTGCAGGAAAGTACGGTGGAACGTTTTTGTGCAGTAGTGAATTCATAAAGTTGGCTTACGAGTATTTCTCAATGCAGTATTCAAGTAGTGCAATCTATTACTCAATTACTGTACAGAGGAATTAGGTTGCGCCCATCTCATACCGCTATTATGATCTCAGTGAATTTGACAGAAGCGCTGCGTGGGTGAAGTCACACTGGCGCAATTTATTCGTGGGTTGTTTATGTAATTGCTTTTTCTTGTCGCGTTTTTGCTCGCATTTTAACATTTGCTCGCATTAACATTTCTCTTACGCAACTACACCAATGGTGAAGAGAAAGTAGATTTGTAAATCTATCATCCTTGGCTACATCAGTGTGACATAACGCAAAAATTACTCTCAAAAATCCGCTCGGATGGGCGCAATCTTGTATCCCACAAGTTTTGCTACAATACTTTATAAAGGGTGCTAGATCTAATGCTCCCTGCATTCTTTATTTGATGGCTTGACGCTCAACGGTAAGGGCTGTATTAAGTTCTGAGAAACCAAATACAAATAAGGAAATGAATTTTATTCTTGCGACAAAATAAATAAAGACTAGAAAAATCTTCGTCATTTCGAGCAGAATGTTAAATTAAAAAACTCTTATTTCACATACAGAGAAAAGTTGATTATTTTTCTTAATATTCTTTCATCGCAAAATTGAAAATATTGTGATATTTTATATATTACAATAGTTAACAATTAAATTCAAAAAGCTTAGCAATACAATAACTAAATGTCATCATAATTCGTTAATGTCATGATGGCAGATCACTTTCACTATTAGAGAATAAAATTCATTTAATAACTCTTTCAAGTAGTACTTTGTAGAAGAAAAATCTAGGTCAATATGATTTGAAAGCATATAAAATTCTCTGAAAGTTCTAGAAATCGGAGCATTGGAAGCATAATTAGTTCTGATCATCCATAATCAGATAAGCTAATATTTTTGAAAAGAGAATCTAGAGTCAAATACCACATCAAGATCAATAATCTTACTTGGATTGGAGAACCACCAATGCGGTAGGAAGTAGATGTAAGAGAACAAGATTTGGAATAAGAGACTTAAAATATTTAACATATTTCTTGTACACCAAGCAACGTCGTTATCTAAATCATACTGAAGATTTATAGAGTCTGATGTACTTGCCATCAACGAGTATATCTTTAAATTATCAGCATACAAAAGAAAATGTACGTTATTAAAACAACCCTAAATATCACTAACAAAAATAATAATAAGTAGGGGGCCCAGAATAGTTCCCTGAGATACACCAAAGAAAGCAATAAAAGAAATAGATGACGCACCATCAACATCAACAACTCATTTCCGTGAGGAGAGATAGAATGCAATCCATTTTAAAAGAGTGGAATAAAATCAGGCAGCACTCAATTTAGAAAATAAAATCATATAATTATCCTTATTAATTTGCGATATACCAGCTGGAAAAGAGTAAAAAACAAAATAATGTGAACGATTTTGTGTTGTGATTTTGTATTTGTAATAATTGAAATGCAGTTGTTTTTTGTGTGAAATCATACATTTCCCATAAATTTTTGAAAAATACTGCCTAGTCGGGTGTAAATCCGGGTTGTTCTGATAACATGGGCTTTAGTGTATTGTGAACGTGAAGTCCTTGTAATTTGTTGTTGCTTTTGGATTTAAGAAATAATTTTAATAGTTTTTAATGTCAGTTTTTTACGAAAACTCGGCTTCAACAACGCACAATATGCAAAATTAATTACCAAATTTTGTTTTGGAATAACTTTTTTACTAAATAAAAAGATTATTTTGAGTAAACATTTTTATTTTGACCCTTACGCGCTCCACTGATTGTCTATTCTATACTGCAACTGCTTTTTCACAAGTGTCAAATATGATGGATGTACAACGCCATTTGCAAAAATTATAAATCTGCCGAGAGGGAGCTTAATTTTGCCACACCATGATTAAGTAGAAAACTAAAAGCTGGTAATTTTGATGGTATCTTAATATGTTGACGCTTTAAGAACACCATGCACTAAAAGTTTTCTACGACTTAAGTCACGAGGAAATTATGTGCGAGGTTACTCGGAATGAATAGGCCAATAACTACGTGGACTTGGTGAATGCCACACTTATACCTACTTAAGTACTTAAAGATTTATGTTGTAATATGAGTATCAGGAGGCATAAGAGAAATTGGCCCACTGTTTTATTTTATTTTATTTTATTTTATTTTTTGATTATTTAAAAAAAATACCTCGGTTTTGAGATTTTCATAATTGCCATAGTTACAATCAGATAATCGCTTCATTGCACCAAATATCGCGCCCTTCTCCGTGCCCTTATACTCCGTATAATTGGCTTTTACATTTCTATAAATAGGCGACCTCCATAGCCGGATCATTTTGCGGGTAACTATCATTCACTTGGTCCGGGTCTGACGCCCATCGCGGACATGAAACACGAAATAAGAGAATAAGTTTTTTCTAATAGCGGTCGTCCCTCGGCGGACAATGGCAATCCTCCGAGTGTATTTATTTCATAAGAAAGCTCCTCATATGGCCAAATATATAACAGAAAGAAGAAAAAATATGTCTACACCACTTCGAAATAAATACCACAATTTTAGATTTATAAATTTTATTCATAAAATCGGCATTTATTTTCTTAATTTTTTTCCTAATTATAAACTAAAATTATCAATTCGTCAATCTGTGATATTATTGAATGTCTATATCCCACTGCACGCCTTAGCCGTAAAAACACTATTTATAAGTTTGAAATTTGTTGCATTACCTCAGGTTTTCCCTACAGGGCAACGAGAGTGCAAATAGGTATTTACATATGTGGGTGTGCCATTTGACTAAGTACATTCCAACGGCGATAATAACGTGCAAACTTAAGGCCAATTTACATGAACAAATTCAATTGCAATTGCATAGTTACTTAATTCAAAAGGCCAATTAAATAGGCTTAAACTATTGGTAATACGCGAATTTGCAGTGTGTTCCGCAAACCCCGTCGCTGTACACAAATTCCTTCACACACACACATACTCAAACACACGTAACTAGCATTCCACGCACAACACTTCGACCGGACAGACAGCCGATCCACCCACTCAACCGAACAGAGTTAGCCAGCTGTCCATTTTATGGGCGAAAAAACCTTAACCAATTCGATGTACTTAAGCAACGTAACTTAATCCCTGATACAAATTGCAATTAATTGAAAACCGAGTGAAGCACCGGGAGTGCAATACGAGAAGCAGGGGAAAGCGGAGCGCTGCGATATCAGGTGGTGGCTGAATGGGCTGAATGGGCTGAATGGGCATCTACCATAGTCGCTAATGAATTCGCGCGTACACACACAGCTACATACTTGTACATACTAACGTATTGGTATGTGTGCGTATAGCGTTTGTATGCTTCCAATTGCTAGCAATTGAAGAGCAAAGTGGCGAGCAAAGTGGCGAGCGCCTACCTACACAGTGGCGGTGGCGTTGAGTCGAAGGTGACACTCAAGAATGCCACAAAGAATTCGACGATTATGCAAAGCGGCGATTACGCATCGAATAGCGGCTATAAATGGATTTTCCAATACCATTTGAGAATAAAGTACCGTTACTTTGTGTCAATTCACCTGTCAAAGACATTGTGTGAATTCCTTAAAGTATTAAAGTGCACTGCATAATTGAAATGCAAGTAGATTTAGGGTAAACACGGAAAACGAGCATACAAATGAATTTCAACAATGTGCAGCGTTTGAAATTTCCCACACAAAAAAATACAAATACAACCAAGTCTTAATAACCAGCCAAAAAGCAAAATAACATTTCAGGTTAATGCAAAGTAATTCCGCTGAAAAGTTATGGCAAACCGAAAAGACTTTTTTAACGGCGTCTAAGTGCCGTGCTGTGCAACAGTACTGATAAAAGCAACAAACACTGTGTGTGCAGTTCAATGCATGCAGCTCGAGAGAAGGCAAAGAGTAGCAGTGGCCACATTGAGTGTACTGGGCTACGAAAAAATATAAATGTGTATGCGTAAGCGGATTTCAGGGCATTTTCGCCAAAGCTTTCACTCTTACACTTGCATACTCGTCTTGCTGTTTATTTGTGTTCTAGAACTTTTATTAAGTTTTACGTTTGTATTTGTAAATATTTGTTGTCCCTGCAAGTGAAAATTGTTTATTGACCGAGCAATGTGCTCGTACATATATACATTGAGCGCTTGGGATTTAGAGGGCTAATGAAGTCGCAATTATGAATTAAAAAGACATACAGTGGATACTAGGGCGATAGATAATATTTCAGTAGCAAATGTAATGAAGCAAGGCAATACGTAGTTAAATATTTTATTCGCCCCTCGGAAGATGATGTCAAAATCCTCAGGCCTTTTGTGATACGAAAAAATGTTAAAATGTATTTTTGGGAGATCTCGCCAAAAGAGAGAAATTCATATTTCAGAAAACAAATCATGCTGAGGTAGTATATTGGTAGACACCTCATAATAATCGCGACAAAAAGTACCGGGAATTGGTCACTAAAATATTTATTTATTATTCATTCAAATTTACGGTCTAAAGTACAGTCGTTGAGAAATTCTTAAGAAGAATGCGTTGGCAACCATATCTACCCAGCTTTTACCGAGTACTTTTTGCGCTTGAATATATTTTCTCGGTTCATATTCATTGAAATGCGTTCATTTAACACATGGGCTGAAAAGTCCCGGGCCTAACACATCCATGACACTAGTTTGACTGCATTTATCTCTTTTTCAGTTACTACTAACCATGAAACTACAGTTGCTAAAATTTCAAGATATTCCATTTATTAGTTCGTGAGTTATTGTGCTAAGGGTGAGGATACTTTTGTTATTTTCGAAACAAAGGTTCAAAAATAGTTCGTATTTTAATTTTATATTTTTGGGGAAAAATGCCGTTCAAGCGAAGCAGTGGCTTGAAAACTGTTATGGGGACTCCGCTCCATAAGAAACAACAATAAAACAGTGGTTTGCTGACTTCAAACGCGGTCGGTGCCATAGAGACACCGATGATGCACAACGCAGTCACGTCCAAATGAGGCGGTAACAACTGAAAAATCGAAAAAGTCCACAAAATCGTTTTGAATGATGGAGAAGTTAAGTTGCGTATGTTAGCTGACATCGTAAAGATATCAAAAGAATGATTGGCTTTATATTGCACGAGCATTTTTGACTATGACAAAGTTCTGTTCAAATTTGGTGCCGCGTTTGCTCACTCTTGACCAAAAACAAGAACGTCACAAGTCAATCAAAACAATGGCAAAAAAAATGAGTTTCTAATTGCTCCCACATCCACCGCATTCACCGGATTTGGCTCCCTATAACTGCTGGCTGTTCGCAGACCTAAATAAAAATGCTCGCCGGTAAGAAATTGCGCTCGAATGAAGAGGTTATCGCTGAATCTGAAGCCTATTTGGAGGCAAAAGATAAATCGTTCTACAAAAGTGGTAGTGAAGTGGATTGTTAGAGCGGCGCTGGAATGATTGCGATGTTCTAATTTTAAACAAAAAACGGGGTTTCTTTGCTAGATCCGGGGATTCTCAGTTCATGTGTTAATCGAACAGGTTTTGTAATTCACTTCCGAGTGAGTTTCAATGCATTTGCCAGAAAACCTCAATGAAATTCACTGTGAAGTGGATTACAGAAGCAGCCCGAACAATTCGATAATTTTTCGATGAAAAGCGAAATCTGTTATCACACAAAAAATTCTACAGTGTGTGAATAATAAACAAAAAGTGATGCCACATTATTAAAAAACTAGAAATAGATTAAGAAATGAAAAGGCGGAAATAGGAATATTAACATAAACTCTCGAATAAATTTTTAAATTCGGTTTATGAAAATCAAAACCACCACCCTAGTAGAAACGGTAAGTGCACTCAAAAAAAAAAAGTACAAAAAATTCTGGACCAATACGTTCCAGCGCATTAATTCGATTCATGCAAAAAAAATCAAACGACGTGATCTTGCAGGCTGCAGTACTTGGTTGTTGGTTTTTTCAATAAATAATAATTAAAAAAAAATTAATAATTTTATTAATTAAATATTAATGTTGGTCGAGCTGAAAATTTTATCTGGGACGTGTAATCTCCGGCAAGAGTCGAGGTGGATTAAACTCAAATAAAATAAAATGCATTTCCTATAGATATTCGAGTCACTTACCGTGTGTGGGACTGTGGAATGGCATACGTTGCGGCGCCCACGGCCAACCTGGAGGACATAGCGCTGCGTAACGGCCAGCTAAAGCGCCCCATTGTGAGATGAAACCCAATCTGCAATTAACAAAAATAAATGAATAGAGGTGATTAGTGAGCGGCAGGAAGTAAAACTGTTTCAGTAATTGATTAAGCAATGAAAAAGTGGAATAAAAGATTGCAAGCATAGCAAGGAGTAATAAAGGATATTCCAAAAGCCACGCCTGGATGTTGTTTTAAAATAAAACAAGTAAAAATTTATATTCTTTCAGGTTGCACTATTTTATTTGAAATGCGGCTCCTAACAATTTTATGTGAAAATTAACATCATTCAAATATTCACTATGAGCATTTCCACCTGTCCGCCAAACAGTAGATACATTATTGTCGAGAACGTCGCGATATCGATGCTGAAAATTGTTCAGCAACACTGTGCACTACAGCAGTAATATTATCAACAGTTGGTCTGCCAGTCTTTTTTCTTCTCGACAGAACCATTTTCTTGAATTTTTTTCCACCAACATTTGAATTGTCGACTTATTCGGTCGATTATTTCCACCAAAAAAATTACGAATTTTGCAATTTATTGTTCTTAAAGATCTACCATTTTCATAAAAAGTTGCAATAATTTTAACGCGTTGTTCTATCGTATAAAATTTTACACTATTGAACTACTTGACACATGTCAAAGATTACATAAAAAGGCATACTACGAATTATTCGGCGTCACTTTCGAAAGACTCTTTTAACACCCGTTGAAAAAGCAAACCCACGCACCCCTTACAAATTATACACTTTCAGTTTTAGTTTTTTTTTTCATATCATTTTAAGTAATTTTTAATAAAAATATAGTTCATTCTTTAACAAAATGCATACGAATCAAAGTGGTGACTTCTGTACAAAATTCAGAACAATTCGTAAAATTTTCACCTTTGATGGGTGTACATAAATATGAATAGGGGAGACCGGAGTAAGGCAATGAAAAAATGTGCTACAAATTTTCGCGATGAACTCCAAGATAATTTTGTATTATTATCAGGTTTTCGTATGTTGGTAGGCCTTGCGATAAACTTAAGGAGATTTTTAAAACAAAATATAGAAATAATTTTGCCATGACGAAATTTCAGATGAAATGTGAGGAAGGACTGCAAAAAAAGTAAGCAGTACTACAAAGTTAGGTTAGAATAATATAAACATGGAAGGAAATATGTAGAAAGAAAATAATTTTTTGTAAGCAAAAATGAATGTGAATAAAAGTCCCTTAATAAGCTCAAAAACTGATTCTGTGAAATTGCTGAGAGCTCAATAAGAAGCCATAAGATATGGTTGCTGCTTTTTTATTTTCTTTTTTTGTAAAGGTACAACATTGAGAAATGGAGTTTTAAATTAAATTGAGTTTATAAAAACCACCAAATATTATTTTAATATGATAACAATTTGAGAGTCTAGAGATATTCGGAATAATTTTAAATAATAAATATTTGCCCTTAATCATGGCAGAGGAGTGTATTTAAGCAATAAAATGTTACAAAAGTGGTTAAGAGGGACTATACAAAAGAATATCTATCTCAAATTTTCATGGCAGAAGGAGTTTTGGAATTTTAAGGAAAATTGCTGGCAACAAGCGAAAAGTGAAAAAAAAGTATGGATTTTTTTTTTCATGCAACTAACAACTAAATGCATTTATGTGTTCCATTGTGACTTGAATTTAATTTTTTTATTATAATTGTTTTTCGAATTTCGAGAGAATTTCATATAAATTACATCTACCTACCAAATAGAGTTAATTGCCAATAATTCCTAAAATTCTGATATACCTACGCGAAACTAAACTGCAGAAAACAAAATTTATAAAATTATAGAACGATAGTCATAGCTACTAGTGCCTTTCGTAATGTGATATAACTATTTAAATAAATATATTTCTAATAAATAAATAAATAAAATTAGTACAGAAAAGAAAGAAATACGTTTGTGTAAAATTTTTGTTAAACGGGCAGGCCTTTTTTAACTATGCGCATTTATTTCACAAACTACTGCCTCATACCTCATGAAAGGATTGAAGTTGGTTTTTTTTTAATATGATCTGAAAATATCAAGATTTTAAATAAAATTTTGTGCTCGCATTACATTTGGTCTCGTCTAATCAACATGGAGTGTAACCACTTTTATACGATATTTCAAAAAACTTTAAAATTATGAATATGATGTTGTATTTGTATAAGCCCTTGACTGTGTAATATCACTTCAAAATAAGCGCAACGGATTCGCCTCGAATTTGAGACGAACTCGATTTTTCTCACAATTTTATGGCAGCAATACTTTGCTACGATAGATCGAAGTATCCGAATTCTCAGACGAGTCATTTGTAGTTATCGATTCAAGTATTTTTACTTTCCCAGACCGTTGGCAATTCGAGACCTTTTCTCTTTGGCGATTCGAGTATTTTTACTTTCTTGCACCATTGGCAATTTGAGATTTTCAAGTACTTTTATTTTCTCAGATTCTCGACAATCGATTCTAGTATTCGAGACTTTCGCTCGTTGGCTATAAGTATTGATGTAAACCAAACTTTAATAATTTTTTATTTATTTTATTATTAATGTATTAACAGAAAAATGTATTAATGGAAACATTATCTAACACTAATTTTCAAATTTGACCATTATTATCATTAACGTTTTTAGTAGTCAACTTCATATAATTATATTTTTTTAACTCTGAAAGAGTTTTTATTTATTTTAATGAAATATGATTCGGAACTGAAATATCACAGAATCAAGTGTTAGTGCAAATTTAAAACAGGAGGCAGCGCTTAAGGTAAAACGTACCGATGGCATACAATTTTCTTTTATTGGCACTAAATCGATGTTGGACTAAACGGAAGTTTCCTTTAATCATTGAAATAATATTTGATATGATGATTTAATAATAATGACGCTTTTATTATTCAGCCTATGGAAATTTGAAATATGTGTATTGAATTTATGATAAAGCGTGCGCCTAGCCAAATGGAATGATTCTGAATACCATTCGGAAGTGCTTAGGGCCTGAAACACCAAAGTATAGAACCATTTTTTCTAATAGTGGTCGCCCCTCGGCAGGCAATAGCAAAACTCCGCGTGTATTTCTGCCATGAAAAAGCTCCTGCTAAAAAATATCTGCCGAAGAATATAAAATATATCGAAGACGGCTTAAAACTATAGGTCCCTCCAAACAATCAATAAAGAATGTAAGCGCCAACTAAATAAGGTCGGTTTCGAAGACAAATATAAGAAAATATGACATCCATAACAAAACTGATCATAAAAAGGCGATACTTGAAGAGTGGAACCAACGTAGTCCAGAATACACAGAAACATTGGTTGAATCCATCACTCGTAGACTTCAAGCTGTAATTGATGATAACATAAAGAATACCAAACAAAGTACTAAATATCTTGATTTTAAAATTTAGAAATAAATATTTGCTCTTTTTTAAAGGTATCGGTTAAGCTACGGAGGGAGTTATCTATATGCTTTTGTTCGTTTTCCATTACAATAAAATAAGTAGACACTTTTTTGTATTTTATGTTGTGAAATAAAATAAATAAAATACCTGCATACTCTGTTTTTCCATTTTTGCAAAATATTATGAAATGTAGAACACTTTACAAAAAAAAACGCGTCTATATCAAATAAGCTGTGAGTGACTGCTTTTATAAAGCATTACTACCGATAATTGTTCCTTTTCCAATTAAATTGTGAATGGCAAATTTCATAATTTAACATTCAAAACTATATAAACTGGTACACTTTTCACGAAATAACAAAAGTCTCTCAAGTAACTTTAAGTGAAAATATTTATTTTGTTCTGCTGCTGCAATAAATAAAGTTAACTAATTTCAAATATTTAATCTTTTGTTCTTTTCATATACATACATACGTATTTATTTTATTAAAAATGGATTTTCTCCCGCTTGCCTCGAATCCGACACGAGTTCGAAAAATTACCGTCGAGAAAGCCTACTTTTGTGAAACCGCCTCGAATTCGACACGATGCCAACCTCGTTTTTATGGTTGATGGGGTTAAACATGCAACGAGTATGCAAAACTCGATGCCGTCCGATTGTTTTTATTAGTAACAGAAATAAAGGGTGGTTTCAAGGGCCGATATTGAATGTGAACCACATCTAAACGTCAAGTTTTTTTCTGAATTTCCTTTGAAATTTTTCAATTTCAGACTAAGTCAATTTGAACCATGGAAAGACACAATCGGGCAACGCGTTAAAGTTATTCAGGCTTATTATGCAGAGATGAGGCACATTTTCACCTCAGTGGATTCGGCAATAAGCAGAATTGCCGAATTTGGGCGAATGATAATCCAAGAGTGATTGCCGAAAAACCAGTGCACCCACAAAGAGTGACTGTTTGGTGCGGTTTATGGGCCGGCAGCATCATTGGGGCGTATTTTTTCCAAAATGAGGCCGGTCAGGCAGTTACTGTGAATAGTGTTCGCTATCGCTGAGATGATAACGAACGTTTTATGGCCCGAATTGGAAGATATGGATGTGGACGATGTCTGGTTTCAACAGGACGGTGCCATTTGTCACACAGCTAACGAAACAATGGCTCTTTTGAGCGAAAAATTTGATGACCGAATAATCTCACGTCGCGGCGATGCCAATTGGCCGCGAAGATCATGTGATTTGACACCGTTGGACTTCTTTCTTTGCGGTTATTTGAAAGAAAAGGTGTAAGACGCTAAGCCAGCAACATTTCAATAGTTGAAGGATGAGATAATTTGGTCCATTAACGGCATAGAACCTCAATTATGCCTCAGCGTCATCGAAAATTTGGACTGTCGGATGGAGGTGCGCCGCCGAGGCCATTTGGCCAATATTTTGTTCCACACATAATTGAGCCATATCAATATTATCATAATAAAGAGAAATGACAATAATTTCCTAAAAAAATTGTATTTTATTCAAAATCAACACCGGCCCTTGAAACTTAACCACCCTTTATATCATGCCAGGAGTAACATATGTATGTAGACACACAATTTTGATGAGATATCAGGTGGATAGACTGGCAGACGGTCATCGATTTTTCTACCCCTTATTCTACACATCAAATTAATTGTGTACTGGATAGATAAGGAAACGATTTCCATATTTAAGATTTCTCATACTCACATACAAACATATTATCAATATAATATTTGTAAGTACCTTCTGCTCAACTTCTCCTAATGAGAGCATCTTATACCTCGCACACACATATATACATAAGTATGCAGTATACAAACTTTGCAATTAATAAATATGTAGGTATGCATACTCAAGAGTTCTCCTTTAACACATTTCGCCTGCGGCTTCTATACATTCAGTGCTTCGTTCATTCATATGTAGTTATACAATACAAAATCTGTGCGGTCTTAAAGGAGAACGAAAGCGAGGGATCTCTAACAATATTTTTACTGACATCTTCATCCCTTATACAAGTTGCTTAGACACTTATAAGTCCAAACTCATGCACACTTAATAGCTCCTCCCCAATGTGCCATGCTAACAAAACGAGTGCCTCACACTCGCTACTTTTGTGCATACATCCTTATTACCAACCACTTCCCCACGGTGCCTGCTCTGCCACACACTCATCGTGAACAGCTTCTTCGCATTATAACGCTTTTCCGTCCCCTTCCCGCGAACAAGAAAGCATCTTAATAAACACATTTTATTTATTTATATCATGTGCTAAATCAAACTTTCAACTTGAATCATTCAACACGCATACACAAGCGCACACAAACAAAGCAAGCAAGGCAGCTAAAGATTGTGCAGCAGTCAAAGTGGAGCAGAAGTGAATGTAAGTGGCTATGCTTGGGGTAATTGAGGGTTTGAAGGTTGTGCCGTAGATGAGAGTGAGGGTGAGTTTGGTTGGTTTTTGATTTCTAATGGCTGAGGCACTTAAGTGATTTCGTTAAAGCGAGCATACTTTGTAGGTGTGGGTGTGGGTGCTGGTGGTGAGCAAGACGTCTGCTCTCTGCTGGCAGCGAGGTTAGACGGTTTTATATGACAGCTAAGTATAAGTAGAATGTTGATTGAGATATTTATCTTATTTGCTTTGATTTCTTTTTTACTGTAGCTGAGCGTAGCTGTTCCGGAGGGGAGGAAAATACTGGTATAGCATACTTGGGAGGGTTCTATTATGTACACGCTATTGTTCATCGAACTGTAGGTTTGTATGTATATACCATATATGTATATGTATATGCATAAAACTATTTAATCTATGTGTATGTATATGCTTGTATATAAAAGCTATTTATGGCATAAGAATTTGCTTTCGCTATCAAAGGGTTACCTTTTCGCTGTTGCTATGGCAACTCACTCTTTATAGTATATTGCATACATATACATACACATGCATGTACATATGTATATCGTGTGCAGGTATTACTTTGGAAAAAGGTAAAAAAAAACCAAATGTAAGACATTTGCCTACATTTATAAGCAAACGTTTCACTTTTCTTTACTCGCTCACATTGATTGGCCATTTAGTATTTTTCGTGTTTTAATATTTTATGATTTTTTGTTCATTTTCGATTCTAAGGGATTGCCACACAATTGCGCATACAAAAAATCGATCCAATTGAGTTTGTAGTTTACTTATTGTATTTAAATATCCTTCCGAAGCAGCAGGTCGCACAGGTTTTAAATTTCCTTGATTGCATTGCTATGATACTTCCTTTATAAGCCAATTTTAATACGATAAGCTGTCACTTTTGACTTTGCATATTTTTATTGGTATTCGAATGTTAAACGTTTGACATTTATTGGGAAATATCCCACGAAAATGTAAAATAAAACACAAATGATTGTAACACCTGAAAAAAAGAAATAAATGTCTCACAACCCCCCAAAAAAACATAGCTGCTTATGTCTTGGCCAGAATTTACTTTGTGCTCGCAAATAATTTTCCCACAACCCTGTTTTATAATTTACTTATATATAAATAAGCACAAACTTTTAATTATTTTGCATTTTCAATTCTTTGCACCCTCCCCTTTTTTGTTTTGCCAAATACACCCTTTCATATTATCGCTGTTTCACACGTTTCTCAGTTGCCTCCTATTCCCCATGCACGAATGTAATTTTAATACTCGATTAAAGCCAACAAAAGTCAACGTTACAAAACGTTTTAAATTGCATTCCACGTCAGCCAAACCCCACAAACACTAGCGCTATCCCCTACGCCCACAGCAATTCCACCATACACGCCACGCACCCAACTTACCCGCACTCTTTAGCAGTCCAACTATTTTGCACAAGTCTGTTAACCTCTTTGACCACGTCGTTAGTGACCCGTACAGTCTGTCTCCTGCGACTGTGATTTTTTGTGTATTTCTTTGCAAACATCAACACCCCTCAATCCCCACGCTCCCCACACATGCAACCACCTACCCTATACCTGCATAGGTCAATGTGTTCACCACCACATTTTTGCTGTTTAGGTTTCACATTTTTTGTTTTATTTTATTTGTCTGTTGCAATTTGTCTGGCTCGCTAGCTTGGCTGGAGACATTCTAGCCAACCGAACTGTCCAGCTGAAAATTACGACATTCACATTGCCCTGACCTCTTTCGGTTTTGGCCAAGGTAACAAAAAACAGCAGCAACAAGAATGTATGCAATGAAATCAGAGCACTACAAAAAATAAATCACTAAATGTGTGCAACAATGCAAAAATAAAATACAACAATACCAATAAAATACCTTGCGGAAAAAGCTAAACTTAGCGTAAATAAATCAATACTTTTTCGTATCAATTTCCAATTGGCGGCCGGGGTGGAGGTGAAAATTTGTTATTATTGGAGCGGGAGGGGTTGTTTGCTGACGATGTCTTTCAACGGCAACTAAAAATACCTTTTGTTTTGGACAGAGAAGCGTTCGAGGGGTTTGCGCTTTCATCGCTGATTAAAATAGCAGACAATTGAGGCGTAGAAGAAAAGAAGAATCAGTCGCTATTTGTAGTTACCTACCCATTTAAGTATGTGCGTATGTATGTAAATGCATGCATTCACTTGTGTAAACAGAAGGCTTCATTCATTGTGTGAATGCTTAAACAGCAATTTAAAAACAATTGGCTTAGAAGCACGGAATTTAGAATCAAACCTATCAGAACTAGTCAATTTGATTAGCTATAAAATTCTTATACCTTTGAGTTTTTATGCCTTATGTGAATAACTCTGCGAAATCCAACATTTTTAGAATGGTCACTGTTGACCTCTCGTAGACAGTGAATGTATTGCAATTAATTACAACACGAGATGCGCAAAAACGCAAAACGAGCTTACCTATTAAAAACAAATCTTAAGTGAATTTAAGGGGAACATTTGCTTGAAGAGGAGAAAATATGTATTCCTTTTCATTTCAATCGATTGCTAATATATTTAAGAGTATATACAAAAAGTTATTAGGTTGAATTCTCAATATTTCCGTAGATACAAAACCAAAAGCAGAGGCGCGTCAGGTCAACTAATTTTCTCGGCTTTTCATGTTTGTGACTGCGCTGCATTGGCGGGTGTAATTGTAAAACAGAAAACGCTTAAATCATAGCTTGTTCGCTTGAGTACTAAATTATCTCCGTTTTTGAATTTCTTCCTCTTTTTTAGTTCACCCAGAACAAAAAATCGTAATAATTATAACTCTATTAGATTCCAGAGAAGAATAGTGCGTTGTATCTTTTGCACCATTGGAAAAGTCGTGCTGTTTGGCGTTCTACCAAATTTTATTAAATATTTTAACTAAAACCTTTGGTACCTTTTAGATATATTTGTGTTAAACACAAAACATATTTTTGTAGCACTCAAATAATTTTTTCTCTCCCAAAAAAAATCATCGAATAAAGGCTCTTTTGCGCACTCCTAAAGCACGCTGCCTCCTTAAATGACTATTTCTTATACTTCCGAAATTGTTGGCATAGTTTAAATTTATTTCAAAATAAGCATATAATAAATGGGATATAAAATTTAAGAGGCTTGGCATTATTTCGTCTTACATGAAACGTTTGGCGCTGGCCGTTATCTTGGCACAAAACTCAATATGGGTTTTGAAGTATTTTACACATACGAGACTTCCTTATTTAACTTAATTTTTTTTAATTATTAACGAAGATTTTTTACGCAAAATTTAAATTAGTCGTGAGGTGAACTAGCATCAACAGATTGGCTCATTTTGAACTACACCACTTATTACTGGTATATCTTGTGGGCTCACTGACCTTGAGTGATGCAGTGCAGACACACAGCCTGATGGTTGAGGCGATTATTACAACCGATTTAAACGACTTAAAGTTTCGTTCACATATCAGTTGGTTCTACGTTACAGGAACGACTGGAACTTATAACCGCCAAAGGATTGAAAATAAAACTTAAATGTGCGTTTGTACAGGATCTTCTACGCCTGCATTTCTTTACTAAATTCAAATTGAACACATATTGTGAATGTGAATTTAATATCTATTTATTGACATATAAACCTGAGGATCTATGATTCACGGCTCACAAATAATATATTTCAAAAGTCCCCGGTTTATAGATATCGAGTCCTTTAGTGAAATTTATAATAATATTCAGGTATAATTGGGGCGCGATCTCGACAATTTCGTGTTGAAGCAACAGCATTTTTTGGTTCATCGAAAAAACTGCATTTTGGAACAGAAAATAGTGCACAAGCAGTCAAATAGATCTAAGATATTGTGAAAGTACATACTATCCACCGGTCACTATTTACTGAATACCAGGACACAAGGGGATAGAAGGAAATGAGAGAGCCGATGAGTTTGCTAAGGCAAATATTCGCTTGCCGAGATTGAGCACATCAGACATAGGTATGCCCATCACTCTCCTTTCTGAAAACGGAACTAAATGAGGAACTAGCCAAAATTATGCTAAGGACTTAGAATACCAAAACTGTAAACTTTATTTTATCACTGTCTTGGAAATATTGCAAAATACTGCTTGGAGTACTGACGGGACACTATCTCTGCAGCCAAAATGGGATTAGTCCAGAGCGATGCGTGTAACGCATGCAACGAAGCGAATGCTAGGAGTACTTTGGAACACCTACTTTGCCACTGCCTTACTCTCTGTAGGACTCGACAAATGTGCCTAGGATCAACATATTTTCATCCTTCCAGAATATTCGTTGAACGACTTGTTAAATTTCGCTAAAACGTGCATTATGAATTATCGTATATAAAAGGATTTCTTCGACTTCAGATACATAGCACTGGCAACACAATGGACTCTAGGCGCCTAAGCGCAGTCTCTTTACAGATCAGCCAGCACTTCCTAACCTAACCTATTATCCAAAGGAATTTCATTTTCAAGGGTTAGTTGGTATTATTATTATGACTATTGTTATGGCTTTTAGTAATGCGACCTGAAATACCTATTGCGCCCCCTTCATGAATTCAAAGTATTTCTCTTAGCCCAACTTCCTCAATATATTTTAGTATTTGTCCTATTTTATTGAGTCTTATCAATATCAATATTATCACTATCCATTCCATCAAAGACCAAAAACCAAGCAACTTTTTAATATATCTCGGCATCGCAATCCGGTGGTGATAAGCGCACCAGATCACGATGAGCACGAATCAGTGACAAAGTCATCATCATTATCAGTATTAGGCAGCGTTACAGCTCGGGGTGAGATTTAACTCATCAACTGCCCTTCTCCAAATTACACGATTCAAGGCAACAGACCACCAGTTGAGTGGCAAAGTGTCAACTAAAATGTTTCGATGAACCAAAACTCTATTAGACGATTATTATGTCCAAAAAAAAATATTCAAAATTATCCGAAAACTAGTTTTCACAGATCCTCATGACATGACATTTAATTACAGTGGCATACAAAAAAAAAAGTTGTCTGTACACCGGGCGCCGGGTGCCCGTAGATGCATGTTTTTCGACCCGCTGAATACGAATTTCAAGTCAGTTTGGGCCGTCCAGCCTTCAATTTTGAGTAAATTGCAAAAAATCCCAAAAAATAGCGACAATTCAAATAAAATAGTAAAAAATGTATAAAATAGCAGATTATTATACCCGCGCGCACTTGTGCACAAGGGTATTGTCATTTTGCTCACATAGCGGTTGTACGTAACACAAAGAATCGACATAGGTATATATAGACGCATATTTACGTATTTCTTTCGCATTTTTATAGCTTAAATCAGGCTGCAAAGCGGACAAAAAATTTAAATCGTATTGCAAACTGTAAATATATTATTATTATATATTTTTCCAACTCTTTAACATCACTTTCCACAAAGGAAACCCACATAATTTATACCATCTATACATAAACACATACGAGTATAAGCGCCAAGCATATGCCAAGCCAAATATAGATAAACTTACATATTTACACTATAACATACTCACATATTTTCATACTTATATACATATTTTAGCAACTATTTCAGAAAGTAGTGCAAAAGTACGTGTCTTTGCTTCAATCATAAAGTGGATTGTTAAATGCCAACAATTACAACAACTGTAAAACAACAAACAGCTTAACTTCAAGTGGAAATTATGACATTTGTAGGGCTTCATGAAATGCTTTCAGGTGCTGAACGGGTTCATGTTTACATCGCCAATTTAAAAAGGGCTTATTGAGAAGCTTTTCTTTACTCTAATAGACACAAAGCAGAGACTAAAAAGCACATGCGGACATACAAATATACGCGGCAAGAAAAATAATAGTGGAATTTCCTAGATGCTACTTGAAATATTTGTATTCGTTTATGTGAATGAATAAAAGGCCGACCATTAAGGTGTCTATTTATATGGCAAGAGAAGCCGCCTTCTAGACGATTTTTGTAAATTTTACTATTTATTTATTTATTAATTATTTTGCGGTTAATTTGACCAACTTTTGTTTCACTTTATTGATGTTTTTATCAGTTATCGATGCCGATGACCGATATCTTCTGAAGCGCTCATACCTCTCAGAAATATCTGCTTCCTTTAGAGCATCATTACCGAATTTGGTTGGGTACGTCTGTAATTACTGTAAAGGACATACATATTTGCTCCGCCTGACTTCCCTCCCGATTGTATCCGCATACTTAGATGTTAGGCTCATTTTGGTTCCCGGTCACAGCGGCATGGAGGGAAACTTCTGAGCTAATGAGCTGGCTAAACAGGGGACCCTAGCGACGGTTTCATCGCAAAACGAGAGGATTGGGGTTCCCTTGAGAACCTGTGGTATACACCTCGAAAGATGGGTCTCGCATGAACTTCGCGAGCGCTGAATTAGTGTGCAAGCGTGCAAAGTCGCGAGATCCTTCTGACCACACGTAGATCGGGGGCGCTCGAGAGCACTAAGACTAACAAAACCGCAGTTCTCGAATTTGGTAAGTATCCTTAGGTGTTCATACAATGAGACTTGCGATTACTTGTAGTCCTTTCTGCAGAAGCTATTTGGAGGATGGAGTGGAATCATCTCAGCACCTTCTTCTCAACTGCCCTGCTCTCAGCAGCCCAAGAGTTAGACCTCTGGGCTCTCACCTCTCACTATTTTTCTTCGCTTGCGGATATTGAGGGTTTAAATATCACCCACCTGGTGAAATTCATCAGTTTGAAACTGTTATACGAACGTAATTAGCCATCGCTGGTCGGCACCCTCTAATACAGAGACCTTTTTCCTTCTTCCGACTATTTAGTTCTTTGCAATGTTAATCACAGATACGGCAACGTAACAAAAAAAGAGCAGAACTCAAATCAATTGACTTAGAGCGTTTCCTGGCGGTTGCCCCGAGAATTTTTAATCAAGGTGGTATACCTCGGCAACTTATTAAAAGGTTCCAAAAAACATAAGTATGTGCGCTAATATCTTTGCACAGAAGGCTTGGATTTGCAGGGTCTGTTTTAATTTGAAGCTTAACACTCCTTTGAGGTTTTCTCTGACATACTATAAATTGTACAAACCTACAAAATCGGCGTGTAAGCCATTCAAAATGTGTTAAAAATATAAAATTAATTTTCAAACCGCAACAAATCTAAAATGGCATACGCGATTGGGGTACAATTTGCTTACTATAAAGTTTTGAAATCTTTACTATCATTCCGCATTAATAAAATTTAGCAAATATTTCATATTTCTATTAAAATTGTTAAAAAACCAAGAACATATTTTCAATAAATTTCAATTCGCTTTGCGGCATACAAGGCTGTCCGCTCTCTCCAACCCTCTTTAACATTGACGTAGACGTCATTTCGCTCTAGTTAATCGGAGAGGCATCACATGGAGTCCAATTGGATCTTGAAATGTCCTCGATTACGTCGACGATATTTGCGGCCTTGTGCACAACTACGACGATATGGCACGGACACTCGAAGCAATAGCGACACTGCCATACAAAGTGGAACTCTACTTCAGTGTCTCTAACACCAAGGTCAGGCCCTTAAATACAAACAGCCTCACCCGTCCATCGCTACTAAAATCAACATCTATAGAGGAAGTTCAAAGTTTCTGCTACCTAGGCAGCTATGTAGGCATTATAATAATGCATTACTTCGGCCCTTAGCGGAGACATCGAAAACAGAATAAATAAGTCGCAGCAAGCATTCGGGCAATTGAAAAACAACTGGAGCTCCTGGCATTAAATTAAGAATATTTAATTCCAACGTCATATCCCTTTTACTATACGGATGCGATACATGGAATGCTGCACCATGGCTAATACAACGCAATCTTTTACAATTCGTTGCCTTATTGCATACTAAAGGTAAGGTGACCAGAAATAATAATATATATAACGACAGGCTGTGGGAATTGACTAAGACTGAAAAGAAAATGGAGTTATATCGTCCATATGGTTAGAAAAAAAGGCACAAATATTACACGGCAAGCCGTCGAATGGAACCAACGGGGCTCACGCAGACCCGCGCATACTTGGAGAAGGCAGCTAGAGAAGGAAATAATATTAAATGAATTGAACTGGAACGAAATAAACGGAATGTCATTGGAGAGGTATAGATTCAAGAGTTCTGTTGTGACCCTATGCGTCACTGTGGAACGGAAGAAATAAGATACTTATATGTGCCAAACTCCAATAGGAGGTATTTTTTATTTTTATTTTTTTTTTGCACGTATGTCAAAAAACTGTGTTACTGTACCCACAATTTTATGCCATACTGTATTATAAGTACTTACTCTTATTTATACACTCCAAATATGAAACTCAAAGAAACAAAAAAAACTAAAATCTTCACTACAAAACTACTCGAAAATATTCTAATATTTTCAGCCGTTGTGCCATTATTTTGCTAGCTCAGTGATCCCAAACAAATGTGCCACTAATGACCGAATAATAGCTAATACCGGAGAATCCTTTCAAAATCACAACAATACAGTCGAAATGCGTCGAAAAAAGACCAAATGAAAATGTTGCCAAATGTCAACGCAATATTTACACTGCACAAACACACACGCACACACACATTCATGCACACCCAAACAAACAAAAAGTGTGTTGCTGCAAGGGATTCCCATATTAAGACACAATAGTTCAGGTAAGTAATAAATGTTTTTGAATGCTATTTATAAGCATATAGCCCATACACGTGTGTGTATGTATGTGTCCGTTTCTGATACACAAATACACAAGCTGTAATCCTGCTTAATGACGCCAGCTTTTGTGCCAGCGGCAACAAAGTCACTGAAGAGGAAAAAGTGTAGCGCTTAAGCCGCTGCTAATATTTTGATATGCTGCGGTTAATGGAGGACCGCCACTCAAGTGCTACTGCATGCAGGCACTTAAACACACACACATACCAACATCCATATATGCATACAAGCAGTTGGCCTGCTGATTAACCCGCAACTTGATGGTAACGCAGCCTGTTGACATTTGAAAAAAGAAAAATTTGAAAATATCAAATATGTACTCGTATTTGTGGATGAGCGACGACACAGACCATCGTGCGCAAGTGTGCTGGCCTCTGCTTATAAGTAGGTACGTACATATGTATGTATGTATGTATGGCCCTTAAGGCGTTAATCGATGCAACCAATTACATTTAAATCTTGCACACATGAATGATCTGGGCAATTTGAATAAGTTTCTTATTTTAATTTTTGCCTTGTGTGCCCGCATTCACTCTACAACCGTTGCCACATGCATACACACATGCATTTATGCGTGCAAATTTAATACTTTCTATGATTGCTTTTAAGCGTACACAATTGATTGCATTTGTAATAATACCCGACTGAGTGAGTGTCGCATTGAGTTAATTATAATATACATAGATACTTATATACATATGAATATATATGTATATGCGTATATGTGTAATGTATATGCAAACACACACACACAACGATTAGAGCTTTATTTTAAATTTTAGTAAAATATTAGTGTATCATTTATTAAGAGAAATATTTGATCGGGTAATTTTAAACAGTTTCCCGTGTCGAATTGCAATACGATTTAAAGTAAACGTCTAATTTAAAACAATAAAAATAGCAATGATACTCGTATATGCACTAAAAGTGAATGCAAAAATAATCGCAACGACCAACATTCTTTCAACCAAACGTGTGCATATCGCTCAATCATTTCAATAGTAGGGCTCTTCTTTTCTTTTCAAGTGGTATAAATAAACATATCTTGGCAGCGCTGGAATAGAGCTGCCTAAAATTACATTTGTTTGGAAAATAGTGAATTATACCAGTTTTATGAGGCTTAACCAAAGCGAATTGAGTACTATAGGTGGCGCCTTCCCAAAGCAGTTACTTTATTTTTCGCGATTTTGACAAGTCTAACTTCAGATCTTTTTCCAATGCAAAGAAAACAAAAGGAGGAGAAATTACATGTTTGTGCAAATTCAATGAATGGCTTGACAATATTGTGATTTATGAGATTTAAACTAAACAATCTATAATAATAAAAACGAAGTGTCGCGTATTAGATTGGAACAGCAGAAATTAAATAAAGACTCCAAAACAGTTTTTTTTATCGTTTTCATACGAAAGACGCCGTGGTAAGAATGTGTGTTTATAATTTCTTGTGTTTGGTATTTTCTATTGCTTTCGCCTACTCTTCCTCTTCACAAACAAATAATTCCCCTTCCTTTTGTTCATGGGTTCTGACAACACAGCGAATTCGGAGACCGCAACCGTGTACTCTATCCTCTTTGAGGCATAACCATGCTCGCTACTCGGCGAATCCTCCTCAATAGCTTTGCTGTAGCCTTCACATACAAATTTTGCATCAAGTGCGCCGAGCAGAGAAGTGACAAATAGAATAGGCCTAGTCTCAAAATCCTAAAAACGAGAATTCTTTTAGATAACACATGGACTGAAAAGTCCCGGATCTAACACATAGGTGGTACTAGTTTTGTTGCATTCATCTCTTTTTCAGTTAATACTAACTTCAAAAAACAGCTATTAAAATTTCTTAGCATTCTGTTCATTAGCTCGTGAGTTACTGGCGGACCTAAAAAAATGCTGGCTGGTAAGCGATTTCGCTGGAATGAAGAGGTTATCGCTGAAACTAAAGCCTGTTTTGAAATGTTAGAGCGGCGCTGAAATGATTGTGTTGTTCTTGATAGAAATTACGTTGATAAATAAAACTAACTTTGAACAAAAAAATGTGTTTTCTTTGTTAGGTTAGTGTAAACTTTTGTCAGCAATATCCTGCAGAGATAAAAAGTATACTGATCCCAGCCGAGTTCGGCTTAGAGCAGAACAGTGGCAAAGCAGGTGTTCTAATGTACCCCTTTCTTCTTCGCATAAACTACATGCGTCGTTCCGGACCAACCTTGTTGCAGCTGCGTAATATGGAATGAGACAATATCCCATCGGTACTCCAACCAATATTTTACATTCATTCCTCGGAAGTGTTAGAACAAAGTTGTTTCTTTTTGTGTTGCAAGTTCGTAGCATTATTTTGGCAAATATGTTAGACGTCGAGGTTAAATATGTAGGAGGACATATAGACTGTTCCTCGTGTAGTTCTGTCTTCAAAACTGAGAGTGAGGGAGGACTTACTAATTCACTCCAGCACTACTGATGAAAATGTTTATGCGAGTAGCGTGGGGAGTAAATTTCAACGCTGATCCAGCTGCTTTGGTTACAGCATAGATCTCAGCTTGAAATGTGCTAGGATAATTAGGAAGCCTAAAAGGCTTGGTAAAGAACAACATCAATATGCACACCAAAAAGCGGAAACACCAAATAAAGGATGCAAATGCCAATTTTTTATGAAGTACCTTTTATACCTATATAAAAATGATTATTTTTTTGTTTGTACGTATTTTAAAAGCTCCCAAGCCAATCATCGGATTGCACTGAAACTTCGTCACTTTATAGCTTGCCATTGCCGGAAGGACATAGGCATAGTAAAATTAGCTTAACATAACGGGAACTGGCATCTCCCATACAAACCAGTTTTTTTTTTAATATTACATATTTCCTGAACCATTCGTGCCTCAATACTGAAAGTTAGTAAAAAGGCATAAAATATTAATACCTTAAAAATTCAGAAAAGTGGGCGGAATTGTTAAAGATTACTTATTTTAGTATAGTTGTTGGATCACCCTTTATGCTTAAATAACTTACACCTAATTAACACTCAATATGTACAAATAAACATCCACTCATTGTAAATTTGCATACGTACACACACACACACACATAGTCAATATTACTTATTATTGCTCTCTAATTCTCTTTTAGTCTGATAAATCTTTCGCTTGTAAATAATTAGCATGAATTTCAATAAATCATTCTGGTCTTATCGCTCACCAAGCAGTTCACTACATTCTTTTTGGTTCGCAAGTGATTTCGCAAGTTTTGCATAGACACATACATTTTGGATTTCCTTACTCTTTTTGTTTTCGCTGCGCAAGATATACACCCCCAATTTTCTCGTTTTTTTCGTCATCCAAGAAAAAGGCTTCTTGGAACAAACAATAGTTTCGAAACTATTGGTGGTAGAGTAGTTGGATTTGGCACAGACGTGTAATATATCAATGCCTTAAAAATTATGAAAAGTGGGCTGTATTGGTAAAGAAGAAAGGCAACTCCCATATATATATTTTTCTACGTAGTGGTGTGGAAGTGCACAGGCTCGAAACACCGGGCATGAAACAAAAATTGATAGGCTGGCAATGGCAAACCTGGGTGTATATTTCTGCCATGAAAAAGCTTCTCATAAAAACCCATTTGCCGTTCGGATTCGGAGTACGTCTGTAGGTACATCCATTTGTGCAAAAACGCCAAGACGCACAACCAAATTGGACTAACTCTATTTTAACTTGGCAGTAATGGAATATATGGAAAAAAATACTCTACGCTTGTGAAAAAATGGAGGTTTCTAAGTCGTGCGCCAAATAATTTTGAAATAGGTTTGAAATAATTGAAGTACTTAAATAACTTTTTATTTCAAAAATTCTTGTGCATGAAAGTATTACAGCACTTTAGCCTCCAGTATACCAAAACAATACCTCTTTATAAAACTTCTCTCCCTACATCTATAAAAACAACAATAAATCATATTCCAAACACTACAAATTCCCCTTACCCCTCAAAACAAAAAAGAAAAGCATGAATTTCGTTAAACCCAAAACCTTTCAAACCACAAAACTCCACAAAACAATTCATTAAAAATTACCAGCACTTTGTGAGTGGGGAGAACTCGAGCCAACGATATTTAAATCCACCAAACGTCAGTTTACATGGATACTACAACAGCAAAGAGGGTGGCACGTGGTCAGTGCAGCCAAACAATACGAAAAACCAAATTAAAGGAAGTTGGGGAAAACAAAAACATTGACTGCACAGCTTGTTAACAGGCCCTTGTTGTTGTAGTTGTTTTCGTTTAACGCTTGAAGCAACCTGCTGGTTAGCTGCTATTTCGTTCTACCGTTAAGGGGCTGTTCCATATTAATAGCTGAATATCAACATGGCCACCACAGCATTTCCGTCTCAAATGTCACTCAGCGAGTTGCGGACGCAGTAAAATTCATTCGTATATGTATATGTGTGTGTATGCGATAGCGCATCGCCGCAGGTGAGCAAACAAATGCGCGCGTCAGTCACTAGATTTATTTCTCATCTTTTTATGGACGGTTTTAGGCAGAATTAATGGCGACTAGCGCCTACTTTGTCAGTACTGCCAGTTTATTTTAAATTGTTGGGGTCGAGGTATTTCAGTTTTGGCCGAGGGGGGGGCGCCACAAGCAATATTTCTATAATTTACTGCGCAATTTTGGTTGACATTCGTTAACTTAACTGAACGTAATTAGCACAACAAATAGCTACAAGCTGTACTGCTAATAAAATAAACCACTCGGGCGGTGGTGACACGGCAGCTGGTGTAGGATATCCCGTAGAGTAGAAGATAAAATAGAGAGGAAAAAATGGAACATATAAATACTTAATAACCGCGATTTAAGTGAGCATTACTATTATGCTTGTTGTTGTTGCTCTTATTGTTCGAATTTAAAGCCCTAAATTAATCATCCGCAAATTATCACAATTGTCATGGTGCACACAATTTTGAGATTATCTTTACGAAGCTTGCAATATTAATTTATCAGTTGCACGTGCCATCAGTGACACGCCTACCTCCCATCGGGCCATTTCGCTGGCTGGCAAACCACACAAAACAATAGCAGTAGGTACTTTAGTAACACGCTTCTGAAGTAGATTGCGATCGGTATGTTCTTGTGAGAAGAATATATTTTTTAAATTAAATTGTAAGCGTATTTCAGCAACAAAGAAACAAAACAACAAAGCAAGCAGTACGCGCGTCATCCGCGATAAGTATCGCGAGTCAATTCACAAATTGTCCTCAGATGGCGGAAGGCTGCCAGACTGCTATTCTGCTCTAGAGCAGCTAGTCATTTAGCCGATATTCAGTAGGGAATTGGGCCAAGCTGAGCGAAATCAAGATCAGTGTTTGATTTCCTTAAGCGAAATACAATATTTCCCTTAAAATTGCTATATGAGGGAACATGCACACACTTGAATACAAACATATATATCTACCTACAGTGCTTGTGTTGTATGGTATACAAAAGTAGGTATGTATGTACTATGTGTTCGAAAAGGATCCCCGACACTGCAGCGAGTGCTAGTCCATTCTGAATGATAAGATTATTTTGGCTTGTGCGCTACATAGAATTTGAAATATGCGCAAACACTTCACTCTCTACCCTCTGCTAGAGGGTGTATGTGTACACCGTTAGGTACAATATATGAAATAAAGTAACGCATAGAACAACAATTGGATTGTAATTATGCGATAATTACAAATGTAAGCGAACAAAAATTTTATAATACCTATAATACGCGCACACACTTGCGTGCGTAAGTAAAAGGCAAACAGTAGCCTATATAACTGCATGTGCTTTAGCATTCAGCTAAAGGTGGAAGGTAGGCAAAAGCATATGCTCACATAAGAAGCGAAAACTTACAGTAATGTGTAGAGAAATAGCACTCTTTAAAAAATGTATATTATAAAAACCATTATTTGTTTGTTCCACAACATAATCGTATAAATACAAGGTGATCCAAATAGGGTTTTCTTTAAGAAAAAAATTAAAACAAATATATATATATATATATTACTAGCATATTCGCGACAGAAGTATTCCCATTACTTATGGAACTCGATTGCTTTATGTACGAGTACGCTAGCGCATTCTGTTCAAGGGTTAGGGGTAGTCAAAATTTTCAAAAAATTTGTTTTTTTCTTTTTTTTGCATTTTCTTAAACTGTGATACCCTAAAAATATTGTGTGAAAGTTTGAAGTGAATCTGACAAAGAGCGCTCGGTCCTTCCTGAAACGAAAAATTAAGCAATTCCATGTCTTCAATTTCTGGCCTCAAGAAATCATTTATCATGCCACTGTAGCGGTCAAAGTTTACCGAAATGGCATTTCCAGCAGCATTTTCAAAGAAAAAATGGGCCAATGATGCCCCCAAGCCAAAAGCTACACAAAACTGGCATACTATGAAGATGCAACGGCTTCTCGACGATCACGTGCGGATTGTTCATCCGTGATGAAAATGCGCGTCGTCAGAAAAGATGATTTCAACTTCTTTCCAAAAAACCCAATGTTGAGACTTAAGAAATAAGTGTGCAATATTTGCGAATGCAGCTTAAGCGTAAAGCGATTCATTTCATTTCGCGGAGATAAGTTCTTTAAAAATTTTTTGGTAATACAGATAGTGCAATCAGTCGATTTTCATATAATAAATTTAGAGTTTGAAAACATTTTCCTAAAATTTCATTGCACCCAAGAACCATACCATACAAATTATGTGTACAATCAGTAACTGGGTTATGCAGTTTTCGTGATAAAGCCTTAGATAGATTTTTTATCAAAAAAAAAGGGTAGATCATAAAACTGTTTAATATCTGAGAATGCATTAATGGTTAATCGATCAAAAGGGAGTGCTCTTTTTCTGCACACAGCTGTATGTGCTTTACACCCTTCCGATATATATACTCGCTGCCGAGATTCATTTACGTTTTTGGCAGATTTTCAATGTTCGCACACATACACGAAGAGTTGAGTGCGTGCCCTCAGTTTGCGCCCAACACCCTTCGCAACACACACATGCACACACACACACTGTTGCTGGTTATTTAGGCGTTCCATCTATGGAACTCTTGCTGCCTGAAGTCGTTGGTGTTTCATTTACCCAAACTTCTGCTCACCACAACTCATCTCGTCTCATTTTATTTGAGGGGCAGATATCCAATATAACTACATATTTTTTATCCATAACTATGCATTTATGTATGTATGTGTACAGAAGTACTGGCAGTGATTAAATACGCGTCGAAATGTGCATTTGTGGAAGTTGTTGCAAATTCTCAACAATATTAAATTACATACAGATAAAGACTGGTGTGCTGCATTTTAAGGATTCCTTATTCTATTTTACTGCTGCCCAGGTTGTAGCTCCTGCACGCTTGTTCCTTGCATTTCAGCTTTATTTTTTATTTTCATTTTTTTTTTACATGAAAATTTTCACACCCGAACGTATTGAGTAAAATACAATGGATGAATTTCAATGTTTTTGAAATTCTTTTATTTACGGTAAATTTTTCATTTTTATTTTTTTGTATTTCATCTACATATTAAGTATTAGACAATATAGGCTGAATATGTTATACGAGGGTTGTTATTCATATTTGTGGCCTTCGACACTTCTAGTGCTATCAGACGCCAACTGACGCTTCCATTGGAAAGTTTGGGATATTTTACCATATATTTTGAGACTTTTTTTTTTTTTTGAAACCAGCCTCTGGGTAAAAGAAAGGGTTTTCAGCATACTTCGTTTGTATTTCACACTTGTAACTGTGGATAAAATTTGCTTACTTAACTTTAAAAAGGAAAAAAAATCTTAAAAAGAATTAACTTTGCTTTTAGTTTTTGCTTAGTTAGCTTAGCTAAATATCATCGATGATCATCAACTACAATTTGTTGTATTGGGTACGGGAATAAGTTTCCGCTCTCGTAAAAGAGGTGTCGCTATTGATACTATTTTGGTGTTCGCTCTAGTAATATGCTGGTGATCTGAAGGTGTATATGTGAGGTCTCGATCGCAGTAGTTGACATTCCTTTGAAGCGTAAAGATCTTTTTTTATCTGACACGTTGCTAAATCGGTCCAGAAATATTTGGAGGAACCTTCGGTTTACCATCTGTTCCGATCAATGCAGTCAGTTCTTATTGGAGAGCGGTTCATTTCTTATGAGAGCATCGCAAACTGGCTCAATGAATGAATCAAGACAATAGAACTCTAATTTTTCATCAGAGGAATCCGTATGCTGCCTGAAAGATAGAGTAAAGTGATAGCTTCCAATGGCACATTGTTTAAATAATACGTAACTTTGGCTAAGAAAGAACGCAAACTTATTCCATACCCCATAATTATCAATCACAGTTATGTATCGGAATATTTTTCATTTGTGTGCCATTTTAGTGTTGTTTGCAGTGGCTTTGAAAATTCATCTCGGCAAAGAAATTAAATAAAACCGGCAACTTTTTCGTCCGATTACTTTTCACAATTTTTGACGTGAACTAATATAACAAGACAAGAAAGCATCGATGAGCTGAAATTTTTATGCTGCGAACAAACAACTTCATTAAGCACCACCAAATAGTGATAAAATGAATTTTCTTGTGGTCGCTGTTTTAGTAATGATTTAACTACTTAAGATAAAGTGTTTGCTATTGAAATAAATATCCTGACAATTCATTAAATAGTTCAACGGGCTTATGACCTATTCTCCATAGCAAAACGAACAACGAATTGAACAGCAGAAAAATCTGCTCTGATTTGGAGATGAAATATAATTTCAATGAATATAATTTCAGGCGCACACGTACACACATTTCTCTATCATAAAAAAAACCTCTATACTATTTTAAAGTTCCATTTCTCACATTACTAGAATATAAAGTTCTATTTTGATATTTTTTGGAAATTTCTTAATTGGCAAAAGAGAATTTAGTAGTAGATTCTACGAAAAAGGCATCACTTAGTTGAAATGAGTGAGTTTGAATTTTATAGAGTGGCACTATTGAGTTCATTCGTAGAGACCATTTCGTAAGCCATTTTCAAGGAATTTATTACGACGTGTTATACTTGTCGGAGAAAAGTTTCACAATAAAATTCAGAGGGAAGAAGAACTTTTATTTTACAAATTTATGAAAATAAGGTGGATTAGTTAAATGTTACTTTGAAATTTAATAAAAATGTTGTTTTTATAAAGAAATGATTGATTGCAAAAAATCTTAGCATCGAAGTCAGTTTCTCTGCATATCGAAAAATGATCTCAAAGTCAGGCTTTACAACAACCAAAATGTGCATGATCTCACACCAAAGCAGCAACAAGTCAGACTTGAGAGAGCGAAGGAGTTGGTTCGCTTGGCTTAAAGCGATCAATTTCCGAACATTGTATTTTCTGACGAGAAAATTTTTCAAATTGAGCAATTCGTAAACTCCTAAAACGATAGGGTTTATTTGATCGATCGTTCATACGAGAATTTGAGTTATCGCATGGCCACCAGCAGGCAGCACACGCCACAGGTAATGGTTTGGGCCGCTGTAACCGCAGATGGGTGCTCTCCAATCGTTTTCATCGATCCTGACGTCAAGATAAATGCGAAATATTATCGGAAAAGTATTCTGGAGATTGCTTTGAAGCCGTGGGCAGATAAACATTTCAGTGGCAGACCATGGACGTTTAAACAGGACTCGGCACCGTCTCACAAAGCTCGAGTGAACCAAGAATTGCTAGAAAACAACGTTCCGAAATTCATACCGTCCATACAATGGCTCTCAAATTCACCAGACGCGAATCCGATGAATTATTCTCTTTGGGCCATTTTGGGGAGAAAGATCCGAACTAAAAGATTCACCAGTCTTGAGGCGCTGAAAAAAGCCATTGTTCGCGAATGGGCCAAAATACCAGCAAGTCACATTCGAGCAGCTTGCGATCCATTTCTGGACCGTCTCAAGGCCATAGTCAAGGCAAAGGATGGTCATATCGAGCAAAAGTAAATTGATTCTCAACTTTGTATTATTTTCAGACATTTTTTACTTTGAAATGAATAAAAGTTATTTTTTCAACCAAACGTATGGCCTTTTTAATTGGTTACACTATGAATGCCGAACCCTGTACATATGTCATCCATTGGCGGCGACCACGCAACTTTTGAGCTGTCTTATTTTAGCGCCTCAAGCAGAGGCATAAATGTTGATTTGCCCACGCGGAAATTTTTAAGAAATCTGCTAGTTATAACTTATGAAATTATAAGTTTTAGCAATCAAGAATTTCCCCTACAAAGTGCCAGCCATTTCCGAAAGAATGAAAGCATCTCTCAATGGAAATGAGAATGAAATACCGCCTTAACCATAACCAGCTGGTTTTTGATTTGCTGCATTGTGGTTATATAGTATAAGTTCTTAGTACTGCCATAAGTTCTGTTACAAATTAAGTCCGTTATAGATATGAAATTATAATGCTTTTTCTTAATAAAGTCAGTTTTATTAAATCATGTAAATATTAGGAAACAAAGTTTCAATTTTCATTCGCAATGGTCACCATTTGCTTTTACACAAGCCTTCAAACGATTAGGCCATTCGGGTAATGCAGCACGCACGGTTTGCATGGACATTGACGTAAAGTCTGTTAAGGTCTGTAAGGTCTTCAATAGGCCATGTTATCAAATTCTGACCGCAAACTGTATTCCAATGGATTCAGATCTGGATTCCCAGATAGCCAAATTTCAGCGGCAATAAACCCAGCAATATTGTTTTTTAGCCACTGCTGGGTGGTTTTTGCCTTATGAGCTGAAGCGATAGAAGATCCAAAATGGAGAGCCCATTGAAGAGAGTACTGCTCAACTGCTTCACCACGCCTTCTAAGACATCGTCCTGATACACTTTTGCCCCGATCTTAACCCCCTTTTCACAGAAATGAAGAGATGTAATGCCTTTACCCGACACTCCCCACCAAACCATTACGGAGGCTAGATGGTGGCCACGCTGAACTCTTGGAACAACATTTTTTGCCTCTTTAGAAGCATAGGATAGTTTTTATCATTTTCTCATCTGTGAAAGGAATATTTTTATGGCCGTTGACCGCGGTGCCACCGAAGAAGTTGCTGTCGAGTTGTCAAAAGATAGCCAGTTGAGCGACGGAAGGCTGTCATGTGGAGAGCATCTCTAATTGTTGTTGTTGAAGTGGTGGATCATTTCTACTGAAATAATCTTCATTAGCAACTACCGCCGTTTTACTACCATTTTTTTCAGATCCATTTCGTGAGATCCAAATATCCAATCGTGATAACGTGCTGAGTAACAACCTCTAAGTTTCTACGAAAACTAAGTAAAATATAAGCCTTGGCTAACAAAGCTGTTAGAGGAAGTTCGTACAGCGCGATTTTTTGAAAAAAGTTGCTTAAGTTTTAAAAATATAATGAAAGAATTTAATGGTAATAGGAAATAATTGATGAATTTTGTTAGTGTAGAAGAATAGTATGCATTTCAAAGCTTTATAGCAAAAACAGCGTACTCCAATAGCTTAAGCCATTTTTGATTTGTTGCAGTTTATTATCTTTTTTTAATTTTATTTATTTATGTATTATTTTTTGTAATTTTATTTTAGGATTTCCTAACACATTTTAAATCATTGGGACGCCTCTTTTACATGTTAACTACTGCGGGCAAAAAGTAAGGTGAATTTGGTTGTAAAATGAAAAATCTTTATTTATTCTTGTAAATCAATTTCAGCCCCTTCAAAATAGTCCCCTCTCGATGAAATACACTTATGCCAACGATTTTTCCAATCCCCTAAACATGCCAAATAGTCTATTTCCGGTATATCCATCAGCACCTTCTTCGATTCACCTTTTATCTCCTCAATCGACTCGAAACGCGTTCCCCGGAGTGGTCTCTTGAGTTTTGGGAATAGGCAAAAGTCACACGGAGCCAAATAAAGCGAATACGGTGGTTGCGGAACAATATGCATGGAATTTTTGGCGAAATGGTCACGAAGAACGAGTGCAGTGTGAGACGGTGCATTATCGTGATGCAAAAACCAAGAGTTGTTGGCCCATAATTCTGGTATTTTTAGACGAATTGAAATCGAGAAAAACTGTCATCATGACCTTTATTTTTGAACGACTTTAACGTGCTCTTTTCGGTCTGGCCTCGCCTTTAGCACGATATTCGCTTGATTGGTCGGTTGTTTCAGGGTCGTAAGCATAAATCCAAGTCTCATCTCCCGTAATGATGCATTTGAGCTTGTCCTGATAGTCTGAAGGCATTGTTTCACACACATCAACGCGACGACTTTTTTCCAAGAAATTGAGAGTTTTCGGTACCAAACGAGATTTGACTTTTCGTAGGCCCAAATGGTCTGGCAAAATGGTTTTCACATATCCTTCTGATATTCCGATCATATCAGTAAGATCTTTAACAGTCAACCGACGATTTTTAAGCACTAACTCCTTCACTGTATTGACATGTTGGTCATCTGTTGACGTCGATGGTCGTCCGGAGCGCTCCAAGTCATCAACATGTTCTCGACCCTTTTTGAAGTCTTTGTACCACTTATACACATTTTTCTGCGACATGGTCGAATAACCAAATGCCTTCTGCAACATGCTAAACGTTTCCGCAGCCGAAATTTCATTCCGCAAACAAAATTTGATGGCACTTCTCTGCTCAATCAAATCAGACATTGTAAAAATCGAAAAATGCACTCTTGGTCGTTTGATAAACACAAGCGTAAATATATTACTGATAATGACATTCAAATGAAAGTTGGTCCAGATGTTATTAACAGTGCTGCCAACTCATGAAAAAAATAACTAGAGCGAAATTTTAATCCCGCGAAGTTTGACAATTAAATTCACCTTACTTTTTGCCCACAGTAGTATACAATTTATGGTATGTGGAATAAGAGCCATTTATGAGAGATTAGCTTCGAAATACGAAAAAACGCTTTGGAGATCGAAACATTTTGCGCATACTTATCAGCGTACACACATATTTGTGGGCCTTATTTTATGAAATGTAGCGATTAGAGCGTTGACAATATTCTTTCTCTTTCAGCGACTATTTCGTGATTTTTCTATCTACGAATTTAACAAAGAACTCGAACAATTTCTATAAAAATAAAAAAAAATAAATAATTGGCGCGTACACTTCTGTTAGGTGTTTGACCGAGCTCCTCCTCCTATTTGTGGTGTGCGTCTTGATGTTGTTCCACAAATGGAGGGACCTACAGTTTCAAGCCGACTCCGAACGGCAGATATTTTTATGAGGAGCTTTTTCATAACAGAAATACACTCGGAAGTTTGCCATTGCCTGCCGAGGGGCGACCGCTATTAGAAAAATGTTTTTATTAATTTTGCTTTCACCGAGATTCGAACCAACGACCTCTCAGTGAATTCCGAATGGTAATCACGCACCAACCCATTCGGCTACGGCGGCCTAAGTTTAATTTTGGAAACATAAAAAGCGAGGCGCTTTTTATTAACGATCCCTTTTCATCTCATTAACTTCAGCCATTAGTTTTCCAACCGTTCGTCATCAACTTCCCAATAGCTTATCAAAATATTTTGCAAGCTGTCATAACATAATAAACATCTCCCTTTATGCACATTAATGAATCCATTTAAGAAAAATTGCATGGCTGATAAATTAACTAAACGTTAACTCAACGACTTTTTTGCGCTTAAATTAATCATATCATCAACATTAAATTGCCAAAGAAGCACAATTCATTTTCACCCAATATATGTATGTGCATATGCATGCGTGTATGTACATACAAGCAACATAAAAAATATTTACCACATTCCACCAAAGGTAAACCCGCCTACTAAACAAAAAGGAAGAAAATAAATCAACAAGCACACCGCACGAGCAGCTCGCAGAAAAGAGAAAAGAAGAAAAAAAAACAGTTTCGAGATAATAAAATGATAAAAATTTCATTGCGCAGCCACACGTCAAGCGAAGCGCCAAACGAGTCACGCATGCGCCGTGCCGAGCAGCCAAACAAAAAGCAAGGGAATGTGCAACGTTTACACCTAGCAGAGTGCTGCCCTCCAGCTCTAATTGGCATTACGCTTTTTCAACAACTAACTATCCGCAATCCGCCCGCGAGTCGTTCGTAAAAAAAACTGGAAAAAAGAGAAAAAACAATAGCCAAGTCAGGACCGATATTGACTCGTACGCGAGCGCGCGGCAAAGTCGACTACTTCCACCGTCACTGCTGCGTCTGTCTGACAGGCTGATTGTTATCTACCCACGCGCACTGCAAAGTACTCACAAATGCTAAGAAGTCAGTGTTAAAGGGGCGCGTGCGCATACATACGTTTAATGAAATGAAAATGATCATTATTAAAGCCTCAAATGTCAAAATGCCAGTTGTGCATGGCCCATGGCCGATGTCTGATGACCAGGCGCTCGCTTCCCTTTTAATTCATTTATACTTTTTCTGTTTTATTTTTCTTATCGAAATCGCATTGTTGTTATTGCATTTAAATGAGTGAATGGTGGAGTGAATAACAGGATTACCAAAGGATCAGCATGTAGATGGATATACAAGTACCTACACATGAGCACACACACATATGAACATACATATCTAAATATTCGAGTGCTTAAAAATGTGTATGTATGTAAATAAGCGGAGTAGTTCGCTTTTTTCGAGGGGTGATAATTCAAGTGCAACATTTTTTTAATTCAACACATTCGTTAATCGCTTGACGTAATTTGATCTTTGATTACGAAATGTTTTATTTGTCCTTCTCTTCCTCTTACTTTCTTATGTTTAACTTTTCATATGGGTATATGGAATTTATTAATGAACTCAACTGGCAGTTGCTGGCTCTTAATAGGTGCGTACGTTTCCCTTGTTGTTGTTGTTCATGATTACCTGCAGCCTTCATGGATGGGTATATGGCGCAGAGCTTAAGGGTATTTAAACTCATGCACATAAATAATTTGTTACTTTCATTAAATATTGATCAGATGGTCATTAAATTTTTGGTAATTTAATACCTTCAGTGAGGCCCACTTCAGGTTTTCATGCACATTTTAACTTGTGACCCACTAATTTACGTATCGGTCTGGAATTCAACAACAAAAACAAAATTGAGTGAGTAAACTTTAATTTCGCGAACAGAGATATAAAAAACTTTAGCTTTTTCATGAGATTAGCTTTTCATGTCATGAAAACGCGGTCACAAATGAGTAAAAAAATAAAAATAGTAAGCAAAAATGCGTCAAAAAACGGTTAAGCTGCAATTAGTTGTGCCGTAGCCATAACGACATAGCCGTAGTCATATCCATAGCGCAACATTGCAACATTTGTCGATTAGTCATACCGTAACCATAAACAGCTGGCGACCGCAGTAGCCGAATTTGTTGGTGCGTGACTACCATTCGGGAGTGCGAAGGTTCAAATGTCCATGCATAAACATCAAATAATAGAAAAAGTGTTTCTAAGAGCGGTCGCCCCTCGGCAGGCAATGGCAAGCCTCCCAGTGTGTTTCTGCCTAAAAACGCTCCTCAAAAAAACCCTTTGCCGTTGGGAGTCGGCTTAAAGTTGTAGGTCTCTCCATTTGTGGCACATCATCAAAACGCATAGGAGGAGTAGCTCGACCTAACACCCAACAGAAGTGTATACGCGAATGTGTTTTATAGTTAAAACAAATAATAAAAAATAATTTTAAATAATTTTGCACTATGGTAAATCAATTAATTTTGCGTCGTTCATTTCTAACATTCAAATTTTTATCTCAAAATTCAAAACAAATGTAAAATATTTCACAGCTGCTTATCAATAGCTACATACGGCTGCGGTTATGGTTACGGCGTTGTGGTGCAGCACCTATAATCGTTTACAGTAATGCCCATTATTTGATCCGAACGGCTGGTTGCTATGGTTACGGTTATAGCCAAGGCACGGCACCACCAATCGCAGCTTTAGGTTAGGTTGAACTGGTTGATTTGCAGTCACGCATAGACCGGTTCGGTAGCGATACCAATTGGAGTTCATTGGTTATGCCTTTTTTTAAATAGTCCACCCGCATAGTGCCTGTTTCTATTGCAAATTGAATGAGATGTTTCCAAGCCACTGCTGAGATGTCTTCCAATCCACCAAACTGTGGTGCCCCCAATATATTACGTGTGTTTTGAATAATGCAGGATATCCGCAAAAGAGATGCTCTATAATTTCCCTTGAGCCTTGCTCCCTACTTTCTCTGCATTTCTCACAGTTCGAGATTCCTATCTTATAAGCTTACGCTTACGCTGGTTAGTAATAGATAATATAAATTGAGTATCGTCTTGTTTACAAATAATCTTTGCATTTCTGCAAGTGAACAGCCTCTCCCATCTTGTTCTAAATTTTCTGAACATGTTTTCCTCTAGTTCGTTGTATAATGTTCGTATTGACTTTAGTATTTCGTTAACAATATTTGACGATAGAAATAGCCTAGTTTTTCATATATCGTCTACTATCTCGTTCCCTTGAATGCCCTTATGGCCTGGAACCCAATAGAAATGTAGCTTATAATTCGCTGCCAAACTTTCCACTGCATCCCTGCTCTGAATAACGAACTTAGCCGTTATACTAAGGGATTTAATTGTTTTAATGACTACCTGACTATCTATGCAAGTATACTTGGGGTTGGTCCCAGTAGTAACACCAACTAGGTGTGCAGTTAGGAAGCTGGGTCGACGATTCAAAGGTTGGCGAAAACATTTCAAAAAACTGTTTTAGTCGAAGATTAAAAACAAACTGGCAGATCAGTTCTGTTGATCTGGACGTTCTGTTGAGAATACTGCTGCTGTATCGCAAAGTCCTGCTGAACAACTTTCAACGTCAGTATCTCGACGTTCTCAACAATTAGGCATTCGTGAATCGTCTGTTTGGCTATAGACAACTGATTGAAGATTTTGTGTGGCCTCAGCTTGATGGAAAAGAACATAGCTTGAATCTTTATTTTCAACAGGCTGGAGCCACAAGCCACACAACATAGGAAAACATTGCATCCACAAAACCATTTCTTATGGGTTTTTCTGAAAAAGAAAGTCTGAAACACAACATTCGAATAGAGATTGCTGAGCTCAATGCGATATTGTGCGAGCGGGTCCTTGAAAATTTTATTTCTCGTATGAGAGCTTGTAGGCGAGCTCATGGTGAGCATTTAAATGTTATTTTTCACATAGAACTGTTTGATGCCGTATTTTGAATAAAAAATAGAGAAACCTGTAAGAATTAAATTTTTTGCATTTTTTATTAGCCACATCTAGGCGCGTCTTTTGAAAGACCCTTTATAAATTAAAGAGGTTTTTATTTCTATAATTTTTAACATAACTCTGATTAACATAAGCTGAACTCTCTCTTCGCTATTAACTTCAATTATCGCTCTCATGATGTACAAAATGCAGAGGTGTGGCCAGCATCTGGCCGTTAACTGGCTCTCAGCGATTTAGGAGCAATCAGCTGATTTGTTGACGTAACCGTGGATGCCACAGTGATATATTGACGACAAAATTATTATTGTGTTAGTGAGATAGGAAAATATCAAAGGAGCTACCGCCCATTTCATTTCGTTGTCATCTGAGTAACGACGGAATACGTCTGAAATGAGAGAATACAATTCTGCTACCGAATCTCCGATAGTGAAGACTGTACTCATTTTTTTTGTATATCACCACCACAATCACAAACCGTTGTCATGACCCCGGTTAGGTCAGCCCATCAGCCGATTCTTTTAAATTCGCTGCGAGCGGTCTGATCTTGACCAAACCGCAAAAATCTTTCAGCATTATTGCAACAGTAAGCGATGTTGTATGCTCACAATATTCGCTAGTTGGAAGAGATCAGAGATCAGATCCGTTTAATATGAACGACCAGCAATTATTTCCGTTTAACTTACATATGTAAAAGGCAACGGAATATCAATTATACATAGTTTTCCGATTACTATTTTTCAGCGGCTGCCAAAGTTACCAAAGACATCTAGCTATTAAAATATTCAGTAAGGTTTGCCATTTCATCGTAAATCGCTTGACGCTTGCGGAACGTATGGAACTCATAATATTGTATTATTGAAATTTCGGCTTAGTGCTCAGTACGCAGATTCGGATTTTGTGCAAAAATCTCAATCATCTTGTCGAAAAAGACCGAGTTTTGGCTCAACAACTATGTCAACAAGCAAACTTGCCGTTATAGGAGCGAACACAATTCACAAGTGTTCGGTTAAACGTCCACAAAGACTCAGGCAGTCTTTGACATAGCGGTATCATTGAAATTTCTTTGTTTCGAAATTAAAAGGAGGCTCCCTTGCCGTCCATGGTTTTCGGTATAAGGCGCCGTTAATTGGTTTTCTGTGACCAGAGCTCGATAACATCGATATAACTGAGCTTTCGTCCCAACAAGGCGGCGGTTCAATGCCATACAAGCGACGCAACGCTCAGAGTTGTAAAGGACGTTCATAAATTGGCCGCCGCGATCATGCGATGTGACACCCGTCGATTATTTTCTCCGAGGCGCTCCATCAAGTTCTCAGTCTACGCTAACTGCTTTTCTCAGATGTCGTTTCGAATGTGACACTTTTATTTGAACACCACACGAGGTTGCCTACATGAATTGAATTGAGAGGTTAGTTGGTTGAAATGGTGATTTACCAAGATTCCAATTAGCGCTTCCGCGTTGAAAGTTTTCCTTTATCAGTTTATTCAGTATAGGCCACCATCTCTTTCGCAGCTTCAAGAAACACTAATTTTGCTTCTTTTAATACAGACTTCATATTGAAGAATACATAGATGTCGGACGACGCAAGATTTGGCGAATGAGTTGGATAGTCTAATACTGGGTTGATTTACCAGGCTAAAAATTTCTTAAAGGCCATTCCTCTTCCTTTCACGAAACGTGTAATTTTTGCGTTTTTCCTGGTTTATTTATGTAGCGCAGTAAAAAGGCAGTAATGTTGATTAAAATTTGACTTTCAGGAACCCAGTGAAGGTATACAAACCCATGAATGTCGAAAAATAATCATGACATCTTTGAATTTTGATTTGCTCATTCGAGCAGAATCGTAATTAAAAAATCAGGATCCACCCACACCTTATTATCCATTCTACTAAAGTTAAGTAATTTTTAATAGCATTGAATGTATCGATAAAAAAGTTTTTTCGGCAATCTCGAAAAAGAATTCCTCCATTTTCCACTGCAACGACGGGACGCCTGAAGACTAACGGCAGTCATAACTGGCCTTTGGTCTGTCTGAGAACAAGCAAAAATAGGAGAAAAAGGAAACAATCTTCCACTTCCTCTGCGAATGCCCTGCCCTATGGAAGGTCAGAATGTTAACCCTAGGCAAACTGCAAATCTAATAAGGTTCTTAACCGCACAGACTGGATATAGTCATGCCGTAAATAACTGGTAAACAAGTTGGTAACGAGGATGTGGCAACAAAATGGTGCGGAAGCGGTAGTTGTATTCTGGACGAATCACAACTCTAACCAACAAATCAACTGCAAAATCAAGAATTTTCACGAAAAACTGTAAACTAACTTTTAATAGGTTGCTATAAAGTACGAAATGAAAAAAATAGAATTATGGCTCTAGGACTTATCGACAAGTTTTGCCAATTTGTTCTATTTTTTCTCATCTAAATCCAAGTTTGAAGTTAAGCGGCCGCCGTAGCCGAATGGGTTGGTGCGTGATTACCATTCGGAGTTCACAGAGAGAACGTTGGTTCGAATCTCGGTGAAACACATTTTTCTAATAGCGGTCGCCCCTCGGCAGGCAATGGCAAACTTCCGAGTGTATTTCTGCCACGAAAAAGCTCCTCATAAAAAAAATATCTGCCGTTCGGAGTCGGCTTGAAACTGTAGGTCCCTCCATTTGTGGAGCAACATCAAGACGCACGCCACAAATAGGAGGAGGAGATTGGCCAAACACCTAAAAAGAGTGTGCGCGCCAATTATATATTATATATATATATATATTAGGCCGGGTCGATTTGTGGGGAGGCAAAAAAATCGCCCATTGCTCTGTGAAAATCATATTCTAGGGATCAAAATAATAAACTTTGCCCAAGGAACCATACCTCTAAAACGAATTCTGATGTTCCCCTATAAAACGATTTTCACAGAGCAATGAGCGATTTTTAAATCGACCCGCCCTAATATATATACCTATAATCCAAGTTTCGAGCTTAGTACAAATTAGAAAAAAATTAAGAATTCTTCGTCAAAACTTTGCACTTTTTAGTTACATTTTTTTGAAAAATTTCGGATCAGCAGTTTTATAGCATTTTAGATTTTAGTATAAAGAAATGCTAGTTGAAATTAGCTAATTGTGTTTTTTTATAATTCTTTTCTTAGACGGCTTTGCGCATTTTCTCCATAAAAAAAGATCACTACGCATTTTTTATTTCTTTTATTGCTTTTTTTTATATGTGGAAAATACACAACACCATCAGGGATGAACAATTATCAAAAATCAAATTTTCACTTTATTATATTAAATTTTTTTTACAAATTCTGATTAAAAAGTTTGAAATTTTGATGGAAATTTGGGAGTAACATGGAAGGTCTGTAGATTATTTTCTATGGAGATGTGTGCTGTGGAAACGACTCGTGGAGTCATTGAACCACTTGAGAGCCAAAATGTGCTCAGTTATTGCCAATAATCGGTCTCAACTGCTAAAAAATTTATTCCAAATTTGGATTGAATAGTGTTTCATTTGAGACTGCCACGGCTCACATATCTATGCCCGAAATCATATAATAAAGAACAATGATAATATTTTTATTCAGACATTTTGATGGCCATGTTTTACAAAGTTTTTAAACATTTTAATTCATACACAGAGTTACCGTATACGTCGAACGTCGACCTGGATATCTAAGGGCATTAATATTTAGGTTATTGATTTGATTATGCGATATGATGACCAAAACCCAACCCTTTTCAAAATTCAGTTTTAAAGATATTTCAAATAAATATTGTTTTTCTGAATATACAACCACATTTTTCAAATATTAGTTGAAGAATTCAATTTTTTCTGTTTTTTCTTTACGGATATGCCAGTTAATAAAAGTCAAAAATAAAATTTGGGCCAAGCTCCCGCAGGTTCAAATGGCTGCTTGATAAAGTTTTGAGTTACCGATTTTTCAATAAATGTTTCTTATTTCGCATCCCAAAAAAAAAAATTTTTGGGGGGGGAGGGGGTCGAGTCAAATCTCATCTAATCTTACGTTGGAGAGAGGGGGGGTCTCGGCAAATATCACGCAATTTTAAAGAACATGACAGAAAGTCATTTGCTCCATTTCTAATACGCCTACCGGTTCAACCGCTGAATGCCTTTATCAGCACGCCTTATGATCTCTATTGCCCAAGTATACGTGAGGATTTAGAGAAAAGATGCTGCAGTACATGCGGTATTTACTTCGCATCTATCACCAGAGCTGCAGAGCACAGGCGAGCAGCTCACATTGCACCAGCTAAGCAAGCGCGTATGTTCCGCAAAGTGCGACCCTCACGGATTATCACAAGACGAGCTAATGAGTTACTGTGCGCAAGCGTCAACGGCTTAGAGTGGATAGATCAGAACGAAGTTGAAGGAGCAGATGATTTTACTTAAGATCATATGGACATGTTGATCCCAATAGTCTCTCTTGAAACCGCGCATGATTCTCCATGGACTGAATTAGAGTAGATATTCTTTTTTTAATCGCAGTAGTTACGATTTAAGTCTTCTATTGTTAACTTTTTATTACACTTATAACTGTCAGCAATATTGATTACTAGTCTTAACTAGTCGTAAATAAAAGCACGAAGCAAATTGTTTTTCTTTTTGCAATAACAATCCAACGCGTTTACATAAGAAACCCACATTTTGAAAAATCTCACGTGAGATTGGGGGATGGGGGAGGGGGTTGAATAAAATCTCACGACATCTCACTAGGTGGGGAGGGGGGTACAGAAAATTAAAAAAAGCACCTCACGTAATTTATGGACGCCCCCAAACCATTCCTCAGATTGTTTTAAAAACTATTATAATATGTATTTTTAGCTATCCAAATTATTCAGAAATTACATAAAACCTCTTAGATTTTACCCATCACCTGAGGACTTTAACATTGCTTGGGTTTGCGCCGTGTTGCTGCAAAGTAGGTCGGTGATGCCAAAGGACCTGAATTTCATGCAAGAAAGGCGCCTCGTTAATGTAGCCAAATACATGATTTCCAAGCCTGAATCCGCCCCAACGCATCACTACTGGAGAGGTGACGTAAGTTTATGAGCACGACACTGAGCTCTGCCCTCACTCGCTTGACGTCTGAATCAGAACCAAAAAACAAAAGCGATGCTCACGGGTTTTTGTAGATTGCAACGATATTGCACATAGTCCGCCAGAAAGTCCGACAGTTAATAAAGAATATTTTGAGAAATAAATTTTCTGAATATATTCTCGGAACTTTTTGATCAAAGTGGTAGCGCGCCACATCGTGTGCGACTAATACATGGGACATGTTTCAAAATTTTTATGAAATTGAGTATTTATTTTCAAAACACACACCAGAAAGGGCCTGCTAGGCTCAGGGAGAGAGAAAAAACCGACGATTAACCCTTTGAGGACGGAGCCGCTCGACGGGCGAGCATCGCTGAGGACTAGAGATATAGGAGGGCGCCGTAGAGAAAATAAATACGTTGAACGTTATAAAAACTAAGGCTTTATTTAACACAAGAAAAATTTTTCATAAAATCAAAAAATAATTATAAAAAAACTGCTATCACTGCTAATGTTAAAATACCTGAGTGGACTCCTTCTTGCACGTATTTCGCTTCCACTTGACGAAGTAATGCTGTCATCTTCCGTCGTATCAGATTTAAAGTAATATTCGTCGGAGCTATCACTATCTAATCACTACCTAACAACAGATGTCGCAAGCCTTGCAGCTACGAGTTAATTTGGGCGGCTATATGCCGGCACTCGTCCCCAAAGGGTTAAAGGAATGTTACCTAAACTTTTGGCTGATCTCCTTCACGTTTATTTGAGCTTCTTAGATCGTAAGGTTTACTAGAGCAATCCAGTACTGTGCGACTAATCTGTTTTTGATAAATTTATTAGGCCTTTTGACTCGTGGAACTCTTGGAATAAGTCGTTCTTATGGTCAGAGCTTGATGCTACGATAAGATGCAATGAATGGCTGTGGCGTGAATACAAAAGTGGCGCCCATTTCGTAACGCTATTTTATTCTCAGCAAATTTGAAAGAATCACTGTGTATGTGACATCACACTTTTACACTTTACTTTTGTGTTGTTTGTGTAATTTCTTAAACTTCTTTTTTGCATTTTCACCATCTCGCACGCAACTACTCCAGTGTGGTGTCACGCCTCTCTGATAGGCGCATTCTTGCATTCTATAATTCTAGCGGGCAGTGTGCGCTTTAAATTTGCCATTTCATAAGCCCGTTGAGAAATACAGTGAACTACTCGGAAAATGAAATGCTAAAGAAAAGCACATACTTAGAAGCGTAAGGGCCAAGCAAGGATGTCCCCAAGGGGGTGTTCGTTCTCCGCTGCTATGGTGCTTCGTCGTAGACTCTCTATTAGTGGAGATGCAGGAACTCGGTTTTCACGTCCAAGCATATGCGGACGACGTCTGTGCGCTAACATCGGATAAATCCTTAAGGAGGCTTTGCACGAAAGTGCAGATGATTCTTGACAAAATCGATGACTGGTACATGAGACAAGGTCTTTCCGTTAATCCGAACAAAACAACCATACTCTTGTTTACGAGAAAACGGAAATTGGATGGACTCAGTCTTCCAACACTGAAAGGTGTGACACTTGGTCTTTCCAACGAAGTTAAATATCTAGGAGTAATCTTGGATAAGAAGCTGACTTGGGAGACACACGTTTCACTGAAGGTGAATCGTGCACTGAAGATTTTTCAGCAATGCCGTAGAGCCTTTGGGAAAACCTGGGGTCTGAAACCTGCTGTGGTCCTATGGATATACACAGCACTTATCAGACCAATCATCACTTACGCTTCTGTGGTCTGGTGGCGACGGAGTATGGTTAAGTCCACAATCCGGGAACAATACAGGCTGAAAAGAAGTGTATGTTTATGCATCACGGGTGCCATGAGTACAACCTCTGGTGATGCTCTAAATGCTATGCTTGATTTGCTCCCCCTGGATCTTAAGATACAACAGGAAGCAATAAAAGCAATGTGTAGACTCCATAAATATGGTTTCTGGCACGAAGATGGAACTTCGGGACACAGAGAAATCTTTAAGTTGCTGTCGGACCAGTATCCACTGTTTTTGGCACTTAAAGATGACCTGATACCCACAGTTTCATTTGGAAGGAAATTTGATGTCAGATTTCCATTGCGAGAGCAATGAAGCAATCCAGAATGCATGCAGGGACGTTTGACGGACATTTTCTTTACCGATGAGTACAAGAATGAAATAGGGTCTGGAGCCGGATAGTACTTAAACGATAGTAATAAGTATCACTATGCTATGGGGGGAATGGTAACTGTTTTCCAAAAAGAAGTTTTTGCCATCCTAAAAGTAGCCGAATGGATAATCGAGAGGAGATGGAGCGGGAAACAGATTGGAGTCTTCAGTGACAGTCAGGCTGCATTGAAGGCCCTGGAGAACGCGAAGCAAACCTCAAAGATTGTTCAAGAATGTAAGAAGAAGCTTAATTCTGTCGCAAGACAAAACAGGCTTGTACTTATATGGGTTCCGGGACACTCCGGTGTTCAAGGAAACGAAATTGCCGACGAATTGGCCAACCATGGATCAGCGGTGCCGCCACAGGGGCCAGAGCTAATAATCGGAATCAGTCCCGCAGGAATCAAGAATTGGATCAGCGATTATGTAGGCAATCTACATAAAGGGTGATGGTCCGGTCTGGAACGCTGCAGAACTGCAAAGTGTTTTGTGACAAGTCCGAACAGAAAACTATCAAACTTTCTACTAAAACTTAGAAGGAAAGACATTCGGTTGATGGTCGTCATCATTACAGGACACAACCCATGTGGTCAGCATATGACCACCATTGGAATCATCGAGGACCCGGTAAGCCTGTCATGCTTGGAGGAGGCGGATAGCACTGAGCACTTTCTCTGTGAGTGTCCTGCCTTTGCTAGAGCACGGCTACGAGTATTGGGTTCCGATGTCATGAGAATGAGTAGTATTCGTTCTCTAAAACTGGAGGATATTTATAGATTTGCCAAAGAATCAGGAAAATTCTCACAGGACTAACTATCTCTATCTCTGTCTCTATTCTTTCCTATCTCTACTTTTCTCCCTCCCTCCTTGACTATCTACCCCCTTTCCAGAGCTTTAAATACAATGGGCTCTTTAGCCTGAGTGTTTTTGGAGCCACCAAATCTCCTGGTGCTCCTTGGCTCGACCTTTTCAAATTCATTAGAGGCGTAAGTATACAGGCGAGAAGAAAATTAAGCGTAAGTCGCTTAACAATAACTAAATTGAGCACTTTATATCTTAACTTCGTTTACGACAAAGGATTTGAAGAAACAGCTCAAATCTTTGAAAGCAACATCCATGAATTTTGCTCTATAAAAATAGTCGCACAAAGCGATCATTCGTATGCAGTTTGTATTGAAGACACAAAATCTAATTCCGCTCTAGGAAAATCTCTATAGATTTAATCATAGGTGCTTTCGATTCCCCAACTTCTTAGTGAGTAGTGAATAAAACAAGAAATATTCCTTGAATTCAGCAGCCCTTGCATTATTTTCATTTTAGCAAACTGTTATGCAATGCATTGCTTTTCTAAGCACATCGCCTGTAAGTATGCAAAGTATAAGAAAGAATATCCCTACTTGTAAAAGGTGGCGCAAAATTAGTCACCCATCAATTTTGATTTCGAAAATAACTTGTTTACTAAATAAGGGGAAATGATTTTGAGCGATGGAAATGTTTGTTTGAATCATCACGCGTTCCACTGCTTGTCTGTTTGTATACCGCAGCTGTCTGGTTCACAATTCCAAATATAATTGAGGTACGACACCATTTGCCAAAATTATAGATCTTCCGATAGGGCAATTGATTTTGCGTCTCCTTGTACCTGGAAGCACAGGCTTAACCATATCACTTGTGAGCTAAGCGGCAATAAATAAAGTTGGTTGATCAATGCTAAATTGTAGTTGCTCTCACATGAAGATTTTTCGCTTGGCGAGCAGCGGAATTAATTAGCGAACAAAGACGTGGTGAATCGAAAGCCGCAAATATTAGAAGTAATTGGAGATTTATATTTAATAAGTCTAGGAAATGTGGGTGAATCTAGTTCGGTCACCCTAAATCCAGCAGTGCCAACCGATTATAAAAATTAGCAACAAACGAGAATTTATTAGTGCTTTATAATAGGAGAAAATCTGTAAAATAAGCATAACTACGCACTTTTGTTAAAATAATTTATATTTTCAAGTAACAAAAAAATATTATTTCTTAAACGAAATGTTCTTCAAAAGCAAACTAATACTTGAACACTCTTAGGCTACCCCCTAGATGATCTCCCTTTTGTGCTTTGCTTCTTTCACGGCTTTCTGGCATTTGCGCTAATTACGAATGTTTGTGTATTTATGCCCCAGCGTACATACCTCGAAAGCATTGCCGCATCCTGTGGTCCACCGGCGCCCGGTTGTGGCAGCTGTGGTATCGGTGTGATTAACGTTGGCCCATTATGGCCACAGCCACTCTTTTTAGTCGGTTCACTGCGACTGAGGATGCTCGATATAGAGAAACTTGTAAAACCATTGCCCGTTGTCACCTTGCCATTACCGCCGGCCGCACCACAACCGTTGCTCGTCTCAACGCGACCCAGCGCCATATTCTGACTGCTGCCATTACTGTCGCTATTGTTGTTGTGATTGAAAAGCTTACTATTATTGTTATTGTTATTATTATTATTGTTGTTATTGCTGCATGTCAGCGAGGTAAGATCATCGCCGCCATTGCGTTCGGGCGAGTGTGGCGCCATGGCAGCCATAGCTGGTGGACTAAGTCGATCCACCGCCGCTGAGACCATTGCCAGTTGACCAGGTGTCGGTGTGACCGCCGCATGTTGCAGCAACTGCTGGTGCGCCGGGTAGGCAGGATGCGCTGGATGCAGGTGGCCGAAACTGTGGAGTGCATGATGTAACGCCACCGGATGACCGCTCAGACTACTTAAGTGATGCTGTAGGTGATGGTGCAGCACCGTAGGCGGTACGGCGGCCAGCGCTGTGGTGGTCGGGCTGTGGAAGTGTGAACTGGATGTGGGTGTGCCGGCGGCTGTGGTTGGCGTTGATGTAGTGGTTGGTGTGCTGCCGTTGGAGGGCGCCGGCGAAGCGGAACGCAAGGGTGTGTCGCGGCCATTCCCACAACCGGCCGGACTGGGTTCGGGGCTGGACACCACGCTGATGTCGACTTCAGCCTCAGAGGAAGACATTGACTTTGGTGTGATAAGCGTTGTTAGTTGGATTTTGGTGAATGCGTGAATGGGCAGCACTGTTTTGCGCGTTTTACGCTTATTTACACAATTTTTGTTTTCCTAACTCAAAAGTTGAAAGTTTATTCGAAGAACTTCAGATTTTGTTGCACAAACACTTGATAAAAATTGTTAAGCGTTAATGTGCGACTGACTATGAACTTTCATTTTGTTGGATTTAGCTTTAGTTTCATTAATTTTATTTGTATACACTTTTCATTGTTACTTCTGTTTTGTCATTCGTCAGTTCCGGAAACGTTAACAAACGTCACATAAAGGACCCACTTGGAGTTCACTTCAGTTAAGCACAAATATTTAGACGCGCTCGTACTCGTACACCCGCAACTTTACCGTAGGACGTCTTTACCGCTTCATCTACGCTTCGCATTTAAATTGAAATTTTGAATTCAAAACATCACCGTCCTCGACACAACTCGGAAAAAGTGTTCTGTTTCACTGAACGCATTCGACCGCCTGTCTACTCTGCTACTATTGTCTCTATGACTGTATGTCTGTCTGTCTGCTGGTTGGCTTGTTTGTTTCTTCTTAGGCGATCGTTTAGTTTTATTGTTTTCCACGATTTAACCCCCGGTCGTTTGAGTCGTGCTGCAAATCTAACTGTATACTTTGTCGCCACGCTGCACAACTAAAACTAAGGTGGTTGGTCGAAATTCTTTTGGTCTTAGCGCTAAAATGGTTTTCCACAATTTCGCAGCACACTCACGCACCTACCTATATACATATACAGACATACACATGCACGGACACACACAACTATAGCATCTAAAATTGTTCTACCCAACAGAACCCTTGACATGCCGCATTGCGTTAGGAGGGTTGTTCGGAAATTGCAAATTGTTCGCTCACTCAAAAAAGAACACCGCGCCTCCTTCCATGCAGCCTCTCTGCCGTACTCTGCTCACTGAGTATGCACGAAAGAGCGAAGTATATCGTGCTCAGCTCGTCGTGTGCTGCCTTGCAAGGGGTTGGTCGATTCGTTCGCTATATTTGAATTCCAACCTTCAAATTGCTGCCTCTTACAGGGACTCCTTCACTTTGTTCCTCTCCCGCTGCTGCTGTTTATGACTGGGGTTTTTTTCCCTGCTACAGTAATTGCGCTGCAACCGCATCAACACTTTTTAACATTTAATTGTTGCTACTGAAAATATCAAATCGTCTGCTTTCCTTACAATTTTCAATAGGTAAGACTTGATTTCCTTGCCTGTTCTCCTTAATCGCCATCCTTGCCCTCTCCGTTGGTTACATTTCACAAAATTCACAATTATAGTTTCATTTCCCGGGTGTACCATAGGTACGTAGTGGCCGATAAAACGTTTCGTTTTGCAAGCTAATGGTTTGGATAGGAACTATTGGCTTGGAGGCACAAGCCAACAAGGCAGTCAGCCAGCGAATCAATCAATTCACACACAAAGGTCAAGTGTGACACTATTAAAATATACACAAAAGATAGTTTGAGCATTCCGGTGATAAGTGAGGAGCACAAGTAAAGGGGTCAAAAGGGGAGTATGCAGAAGTGTATGTAATGGAATGAAATTAAAATGTGGGATATGTTTAGTGATAGGAGAAGTGGGGAAGAGATGTGGAGCCGTACACTTTTTTCAACAATTAATAGAATTCCGCATTAGAAGCTCGCTTGGGATCAGGTGGCTCTTAATTGAATTTATGTATACGCATATAAATCAGTGTATACTAACCAGACTAAGTGAAATACGCACACGAAGTTTGATTATTTATATATAGGTATTTGTATCGCCACAAACACCCCCCAACGTGAGATTCCCAAGATACCTTCACTTAACCTAATAAAAGCTAAAAGGACTTTAGTAGACGGACTCCGAGCGCCTAGATGTCATCCGAGGCTTTGTTTTCGTTTTCATTACCGGGGGATTTTTACGTTTCGGGTCCCAAACCCAGCTCACAAACAGATATTCTGGCTTTCTTCGCTTTCTTACATTAGCTCGCTTTCGAACGGTTGTAAGGAAGCTTATAAGAGAATACTTGGTCGAAGTCCGGAAGTTGTGTGCTGCTTATCCTGAGCATTCTGATTATCCTGACCACTCCCTAGTGAATGACAATCAGGGACTTTCACCACTTGCATACACTGCTTCATATTCGATGCTTTGCTAGCTAGTTGTAGCAGAGGAAGAGGGAGGCCTGCTCTGCGTTGGAAAGATCAGGTGGAGAAGAACTTGACTTCACTTGATGTGTCCAACTGGCGCCGGTTAGCACGAGAAAGAAAACACTGGCGCGCTTTGTTAAACTCGGCCGAAATCGCGTAAGCGGTTATTGCGCCTATCAAGAAGAAGAAGTTGAAGTATTCAACCTCTATCTGGTCAGACGTTTTCAATCTCTTTTTGTGTCACAGCGGACACCCAACTACCAAACCGGTAGTAGATTGTGAACGGATAGCTAGCGTTGATTAGATTATGGTCGTTCATACTCTCCATTATGGTGTAGACGAACCCCACTTAGGCATAGAAACGGTTTCTAGATACACCTACGTTGATCTCAAGTAACTCCTATAATTCCCAACGTCGTGAAAATGGTCAGGGAACCAGTGAGCCACCCAATGTGAGACTTAATTTATTTTTCACCGAATGCTTTACCTAAATGATCTCCCTTATTCTTTAGTACTTCACTCTCTCTGTAGTTGTAAATCTGCAGCAGAAAATAACCAGCAATAAGCCACAGAATGGTTCCGGTCCTATAAAGACGTTTACTAAACTTCTCTTGCCAACTCATCGGCAATTCCTTAACTAGCTGGACATAAGCACTCGTTTGGGAAAATACAATCCCTTGGATACCTGAAATGTACCCTTTAGTGCTTTGTCGAGGATTAGTGCTGGAGCAGGTCAACACTTCAGCCAAAAACACGGTGGGTCTCTACTACTATTCTCTCAGCAATGTTTAACGCGTTTGTGAACTGTGTGTACATATCTGGAAGTAATTAAAGTCAAGCGCCCGGGCACAGCGCCAAGCTGACAACGAAGTCAAGTACTTGGTCCTTGAGACCGATATATAACATAAATACATATAAAGAAAACCTCCTCCGGCTTCTTACCACACTGATACTTTCTTAAGTAACAAAAAATAAACTAAAAATATTCTACGTTGTCAAAACTAAAATGTAGTTGACTTGTTCATCATTTAGAGCACGGCCGAAGTGTTGCGCGGAGCTCTCCAAAAACTTTAGATTATCAGCGCAGGTACCTTTTTGCCAGACAACTTATTAATATTCCAGATGCCAGGTTCCTCAACTGCCTTTGGTATATGCACAAAGATATTGAGTAATACTCTAAGTAAATGTCTCAATATATAGTAAAGTTAAGCTCACTGAGAGTGAAACTCGATATCATTCGAGAGGTTTCTGCCTTGACGATGAGAAATATTTTAGAGTAGCAAAATTAATAAGGTTGATTTAATTCCGTACACCTGCTTTGGTCAGCAAAATAGGCAGTGAAAAAACAATGAGCGTATTTTTACAAAAATAGCTCAAACTATCTTCTTTGACCTTTTTAGGGAATCAATCATTCAATCTATCATACCGAATGCGTCTCAAAGTAAACGGCCTTTTTATAAGAAGGTTCGTTTTTTGGCACTACAAATTTTATTTATTCAAAATAGCCCCTACTGGATATATCATAGCTTATTGGACGATATTAAGGATGATAGAATGCAAGATTGCGGCCATTAACGAGGCGTAACGTCACACTGGCGCAGTTGTGTGAGAGAAAAGCGAAAATTTAATCCAGAATATAAGAAGAAGAAATTACACACACAACATACGAATAAATTGATGAAGTGTGACGTCACACCTACAGCGTTTCTGTCAAATTCAGTGAGAACGAAATGGACGCCATCTTTGAATTCTGTTCATCGTAGGACGATATAAAATCTTTTCGAACAAGTTTATTAAATTAATTAAATACGCTTTTCCTTTCGTCGTCAAATTAATTTTTTCATTAGAAGCTAATATCCCCCGGAAAAAAATTTAGTGATAGGGACATTTAGCCAAAAAAACCTACCACAAGTGTCGATAGCTGAAATGCTCATTAATAAAGCCAAAAATATGATTTAGGGGCGCCCAATTCGAGTTCTACAGATGAGCTTTAAAAAATTTCTGAATTTTAGTTCAGTTAGAATCAGCAGTGATTATGGATCTTAATGCTACTCACCATTTATGTTCTCAGAATCATTTTTAAGGGGCATTAAAGGTGGTGGCACTAGACCAACAACAACGTTTTGTATATTAGAAATGTCACGACAAAAAAGTAGAAAAGTAAAGGGCGAATCATGTTGCGCAGCCGAGATGAAGTTGAAGCTAGATGGTGTGAATAGAACGGCTTTTTACGGCATTTTAAGCTGACCTCCGAATGCACACGGCGAAAGAAAAAAAAAAAAATCAGCTGGTCTACCGATGCTTCTTTAGTAGATTCGCCTTGCCTCGAATTAATAAACTCTGTATACAACACAATGCACTGAGAGAGAGAAAAAATAAATAATTGGCGCGTACACTTCTGCTGGGTATTTGGCCGAGCTCCTACTCCCATTTATGGAGTGCGTCTTGATGTAATGTTCTTCCACAAACGCAGGGGCCTACAGTTTTAAGCCGACTCCGAATGGCAAATGGTTTTTATGAGATTTCTCGGAGATTCGCCATTGCCTGCCGAGGGGCGATCGCTAATAGAAAAAAATGATTCTATAATTTTGGTGTTTCATGCAAGGAGATTCGAACCTACACACTCCCGAATGGTAGCCACGCACCAACCCATCTGGCCACCGTATTTTCAATTAGAACAAAAAATAACTTTTGTAGAGCCCAATCGTATAATTCTCGGTGTTTCAAACAACAGAGATGTTTAATTTCTTCATCTTTTCTTGAAATTTTCTAAAATGTGGGCTAAGAGATTACCAATTTTTCTGATTGGCGTTGAATCAACTAATTTGGTTCATTCTGAACTTAAGCACTTACGGCTACGCTATAGTCCGTTCATCGACCCGTGCTCCTGTTAATTTTAATGGCACAGAAACGGTCAATAGGAATATGTGCATCGAATTTATTCACTATAGCAAGCGCAGACTGTCTGATGGGATGACTATTGAGACCGAAAGTTGGGGCAAGTGCTCTAAGTTGCTACCACCCACTTAGAATTTTGATAGCAATTTTTCAAACGCGGCTCGCTCGCTAACTTCATTATGATAAAAATGTAGCATGAATAAAATTTTTGTAATTTATTTCTTAGTAAACCTCCTGCAATTTATTGCCTATATAAACTCTTGCAATATTAATACAATACATTTTTTGCGACAGTGGCACCAGAAATAGGCATATATGTACATCTTGGCATATGTTTGTATGTACATAACTATTGTATAAATCCAGTTAAAATGTCACTCCGAATTTCAGTTGCACTTACACTGAGTCAACTCTTCTTATAAAATACCATTCCAATTTCATTTCGTATCCGCAAAGAAACTATGCGTAGATACGTGGAAATAGAACAGGGGCGAGTCGCGCACTCACGCATTGAGAGCGCATTTCACCCCTCCTCACAACTGGTAAGCGCTGCTACAGCCTTCGCGCTACCACAGCTCAACTGGCAGCTGCAATGCTGTTTTCCACACTCATCCCTATTTCTCGCTGCGTGTCTCTCTGCTGAGAGCCGGAAATTCAAATTAGCATTTTTCAGCCTCACCCCAGAGCATTTGCAAATCGAAACAATCAACAAACAAAAGTGTCAGCAAAACACAAGCAAGAGAAATAAAACAAAAGCAAACCAGCCATTGTGAGAGCCACTCGCCTTGTTAAACTGTTCAGCTGAGCGCAATAGGCGTGTCCCGTTGCAAAATACGTGTACATCCAAAGCTATCCAATCAGCGCAAACAACCGATTGGGTTCCGGGGAAAAGAGTTATGAACACTTGTGGAGGTTGGAAAAGGGGGGCGAGAACAAATGCTTTCTAAGTTAAAATGCTGAGGCGGCGACCAACTAGCGCTCATACCAGCGCCATTTTTTATCTCTTCCTCCCTTTGAGCAGTTCCACTTCCGACTCCAGACTGCGCGGAGTGTAGGCTATAAGGGCTGTGCACTATGCCCGCTGTGGGTGGCAGCAAATGTGAATAGGCGAACATTTTGTTGTATCACACTGAATGTATTAACGGCCATTCAAAGCCACCGCAGCAGCAATAGCAACAGCAGCGTCACTTAACGGTATAGCAGAGGCGATGGGAGGAAAAATGCGTAGAAATTCATGCGCAATTACATTTATCCTGTTTAGGATATTGCTTTGGTAAGTGCGTTTCAGAGTGCAAACATTCGAAAGTGCTGCCTGTGTAGGGGAATAGGTAGAAGGTGAATAAAACCACAGTATTTGAAGCATTAGTGGATGTTGGTGATTGCGTGACGTGTGCGTGTACGTGTGCGTATATCTGCATTCGTAAAAAGAGAATGAAGTTGTACGATGGCTATAACAACAATAATGATAACAGCAACACCCCCTAAAACGGTTTTTAATGACTCTTTCTTAATACCAAATCTGTGCAAGAACATATCCTATAACAAGTTACATATGCATAGATATATATGTATGTGTGTATATATGATGCATGTACCTATGTGTGTGTAAATTACGTGAGCAACATACATAAATTCTTATAAACGAACGTACTCATATACATACCTGTAAATAAGTATGTATAAGTGCATACGTACATATGTAAGTGTATATCTATGTATATACGTTCGAAAAAATCGCTCATGTGCCACAAAAATGTTTGTGTGGATATGCAAGAAACTTCGGACTCTCGTTTGCCCCTCCTCTGACATTTCACATTCTACCCAAATCTTATCCTTTCCAAGGTGTCGCGAAAGCTTGCGAATTGTTTTCGGCTCACTTTATTTTTAACTGAAAGTATAAATGGAATTTTTGTCGAAAATATGCACAGTGTTTAAAGACTACGAAAAAAATAATCAAACATTTACGATATATGTAAATGCATATTCAGGTAGAATTCGATACTTATACTCGTAGTAAAACGTAGATTCTTTCGAACAATTCCATAATCAGTGTCAAAATAATCCATAATTACGAACTTTTATTTAATAAAATATTGAAAAATAAATTTCACTCCATTGGGCTATCAAAATTTTTCATATGCGCGGTTTGACTTTAAGCAAGGAGACTGATGATGTAAAACATTTTATTTTGATTGCCTGTATACAATTTTTTTTATTTATTTATAAAAATCAGAGGACATAAAATCCAGTGAATAAGGCGATTGTTCTAACACAGGAATGGTAAACCTAACTAGAAGCTCTTAGTAGGGAACCAATCTCTTGTCCTTCCACAATTCGAATCCCTCTTTAGTTCCTATTTCACGGCCGCCGTAAACGAATGAATTTGTGCGTGATAACCATTCGGTAGGGCCCGGGTTCGCAACCCATTATGGGTATGAAATTTAAAGTGCTAGAAAAGGAAAACTATAGCAAACCTCCGAACGCATTTACGCTGAGAAAAAGCTCCTCATAAAAAACCACCTGCCGCTCGGAAGTGGCATAAAACTGAAGATATCCCCATTTGTTATACAACATTGTACGTATATATGTATTAATCGGAGATCAAAGAGAACTGGGAAGTAGTTATGTTTGACTAATAGTCCGATCTTCAGCAATACTTAACCGACGGTTAAACTGAACCAGAATACCTTTTCTCGGTATTGTCATCCATTATACCTATGGGGCTAAGGTGAATGACTGCTCGATTTTTTTTTATGTGGCAGAAAGTGTCCAACAGCATTTAAACTTGCATAATTTTATATCAAAATTGCATAGGCTTTTAAAAATGTTTACTAAGGAGTTTGAGGAAAACTTTACTTAAAACTGTACAAAGTTTAAAGTCTAAGTTAAGTAGTTTTTGTAGCAATACGAATTATATTTTTATAAAAAATAAATAAATGGTCCAACTCTGCAATATGTCAGACTGCTATTATTTGACCGCTACTGCATATAAAATTTAACCTTCCTTTGGGCACCCCGGCCCTTAACATATTTATAAAGAGTGGTTAAGTTTTAAGGGCCGATGTTGATTTTGAATAAAATACAACTTTTTAGAAAACTATTGTCATTTCTCTTTATTATGATAATACTGGTATGGCTCAATTACGTGTAGATCAAAATATCGGCCACATGACGGCCGCGGCCTCGATGGTCCAAATTTTCGATGGCGCTGAGGCATAATTGAGGTTCCATGCCGTTAATGTGTCGAATTATCTCATCCTTTAGTTCTTGAATTGTTGCTGGCTTATCGTCTTACACCTTTTCTTTTAAATAACCCCAAAGAAAGAAGTCCAACGGTGTCAAATCACATGATCTTCGCGGCCAATTGACATCGCCCCGACGTGAGAGTATTCGGCCTTCAAATTTTTCGCGCAAAAGAGCCATTGTTTCGTTAGCTGGGTGACAAGTGGCACCATCCTGTTGAAACCACATAACGTCCACATCCATATCTTCCAATTGGGGCCATAAAAAGTTCGTTATCATCTCACGATAGTGAACACTATTCACAGTAACTGCCTGACCGGCCTCATTTTGGAAAAAATACGGCTCTTTGTGGGTGCATTGGTTTTTCGGCAATCACTCTTGGATTATCATTCACCCAAATTCGGCAATTCTGCTTATTGACGAATCCACTGAGGTGAAAATGTGCCTCATCACTGAAGATGGTTTTCTTCACGTGCGCGATATGCATTTGGATTTGAACGCCCGTTTTCATAATAACCCTGAACAACTTTAACGCGTTGCTCGACTATGTATCTTTCCATGGTTCAAATTGCGTTAGTCCGAAATTGAAAAAGTTAAATGAAAACGCAAAAACATTTGACGTATAGGTGTGGTCCACATTCAGTATCGGCCCTTGAAATTTAACCACCCTTTATTATAGCCAACGACTTGAGCTTACAGGTAGCTTCCTAGTATTTAATTTTTTTATCGATTTAAAAAAGATCCTCCTACTTAAATTATCCGAACTGTTTATTAAAGAAAAAACATAAAATAAACTCTCCATGCTAACACTTGGTATCAATATGATTCAAATATGGTTCAAAGTATATGCGATCTAGAGGATCAACCAAGTCTAACCCAACCTAACCTACGGCAAGACGAACAAAAACTTTTCAAATATTCAAAAATTTTCAATTCAATTATTAAGTTTGATTACATTTTGCCCTTGAGCCATTTATTGAAAACAATGGACAAATTTCAATAAAACTCCTATTATGGCCGCTGAAAAATTGTTTGTGATTTTAAGATAGACGTCCTAATTGGAAACGTTTACTTATTTGATCACTGCTTTTGAGGTAGTTGGCGAAAGGGAAGAGGTGTAACACCTTAAACCACATAGAAGCACAATCTAAACTTTAAGAAAAGTAACTCTTTTTCTAAAGGGACGTCCGGGGACCAATTTGAAAATGGATGGAAACCCATTCGCAGCATCCAAGACAGTTTGTTTTAATTCATTACAATGTGAGAAATAAGTTTTTAAAAGTAATTCGCTTTTACTTCACAGTTCCAAGCAATTAAATGAACTGAAATAATTCACTACAGCGAGTGAATCGTCTTTATCAGTACCGCAGAGTTTCATGCTGAGCGCTCGCTCAACGTCCTCATCTTCATCTTCGTTTGCACTGTGATCACTTTCATATGTTTGCTAATGCACTGTTTTTCGTCTTCAGCTCCGCCTTCATCTTCGTCTTCGCTTCTTATCTGTCGGCAAGCTTAAACCTTTCGAACTCCACTGACCTGGGCTCCAAAATGAAATGAAAATATTTCAGCAGAGATAAGAGTATACCCGAGGGCATAATAGCTCTGCTAGTTCTGGCTTGATAAATTTTTCAATACTAAAAAATGTAAAGGGTTTTCCAATAACAGGTGTTACAGGTGGATGGACTGCGCTTTTGAGAGATGATTAACGATTTTTTATGGTCGGAATTGGATGGTATTGATCTGGGCAGCGTTTATTTTCAACAAGACAGCGCTACGTGCCACACAAGCAACGAAACCATTGATCTTTTACGGGAAAAGTTTCCGGACCGTGTTATCTCTCGAACAGGTGATCACAATTGGCCACTGTGGTCTTGTGATTTAACACCTTGTGACTTTTTTCTTTGGGGCCACGTGAAAGAGAAGGTCTACGCCAACAGCCTAGGGTCGATTCAAGACCTCAAAGATGAAATTCGTGAAAATTTCATGAAAAGGATATTCTCCTGTAAGTGTGGTCGTGGTGGTCATTTGCCTGATGTTACTTTCCACTATTAACGGCATACCTTCCTCTTTATAATGAAATAAACATCCGATCATTTATATTAAAAAATATTATGTTTCTTTGAATATTAAAATAAGACCTCTTATTAAAAACCCCTTAATGGCCTTTAGCATTCATGGAGTTAGGCATTTTTAAAACTCATTCGGGCAGGTTTTTTAATGCATTTCCGAGTGAATTTCAATGCTGAAATTTCAAGGAAATCGCTTTGAAAATGAGGTACAGAACCAGCCTGAATATCTTGAGAAAAATACATAGAAAGGTATTAGGGAAAACTCAACGGCATACGAATGTTAAAAACTTATATTTTAAAAAGTTGTGTATGTTTAAAAAAAAAGAAAGAAAAGAAAATTGCGATGCTGCATAACCTCGAATATGGCTTTTTGCACTTTTGGATTAAAATATTGTACCTCAGAAACCTGAGCCATCATGACCACGGATTTGGATTTAATACGTCGAAATTTTTTTTTTTTTTTTGTACAACAATTTTGGTAAAATTTCCTGTCATCCTGTGTATTCAAAGATTAGCATTTATTTAGGTACGATTTATTTATATACAATATTAGAAGGCTTCCACCAGCGTTTATTCTTTATTCTCAAATGTTTTACCCATTTTGATTTTTAAGTGCCCCACTGTTCCGCACTGTCTGCATTTACGTATTCCGCTTGCTGTTTACCTTTCCTCCAGCAGGTTTTCTCTTCCGCCTTTCACCCCTCAGTTTGTTATCACTTCTTTGACTTGTCGTCGGAAATAACATTTTCCACTTTGGAGCTGTGAATTGTATTCGCTTTGTAAGCGCAAAAGCTTCCTACTCTCACCTACAGCTACAAATGTACATACGTACATACATACATACACAATCTGCTCACATCTTTGTACCAAATCAATTCAATTTGGTTTTGCAAATTTTCTTGCCCCCTTCTCGCCAAAGTTCTTTGAAGTTCCCCTTTTTCAATCCGCTGTGGGGCTGACGCTGTCAAGTACCAAAGCTAACGTTATTTACATCGATGTTCTCTATATCGGCCATCATGTTGTAAGCCATAGTTCGATATGTTACTGCAATGTGGCACGATTGAGATACATATTTACCATATGCAGCTGCATACACACAGTTGCCTATATCGAGAATATATAAAATATGTGTGCGTGCATTCGCCAACTCATTTATATGTATGTGCATGTGTGTGTGTCTTACAGAATTCGTATTTGCATTTATCCGAAGTGTCAGCACTCAATTCACCATAAATAACATCACAGTCCGAAGTTTGCATACTCACTCATACAAACATACATACCCTGTAAGAAAATTTACTGCTTGCGAACGAGTGCGCTTGCATTTTATTTGGGTTTAGTATTGTTCATATGCTTATATAGTTTGTCTTTAATATTTACTACTTTGTATGCCTTCCGTTTTTTACTCAATCGAATGTTCGGCCTCTGAATCTATGTCCAATTATGAAAATTAAAAAAACGAAGTAAGTAGAAAATGCAATTTAGAGAAACTGTTATGCAGTGTTCGATTTTCTGAGGTTCTTATTACGTCACGTTAATGTTTGATTTTGCAAAAATTGGCAGCAACTCTAAGAAAGTGTTTTTAGAGTAAAAAGCCGATTGACAATTAGTTAAAGGAAATTAACTTCTTTTTTCATGATAATTACTCCAATTGTGCAGTTCTTTTGTAAAGGGTAATCGATCAGAGGTTTCGGATTTTAGATTGAAATAAGAGAACGACAATTCAAATTTATTGAGTCATCTTTATTTTTTGTGTACAATCATTCACGACATTTATTTTTGTGAGATAATCCTTTTCAAATGTTGGCTGCAACTACGCCGTCATTCGGACAACCGTAAACACTAATTTTGAATGATTCGCTGGAGGACTTTGGCCGGTATCTCGTGAATAACTTCAGTTATGTTGGCTTCCAAAGCCTCAATCGAAGCTGGTTTATCCACAAAGCCTTACATACCTCCACAAATAATTGTCCGAAGGTGTGATAACACACGATTTTGGTGGCCAATCCACTAGTTCGGAATGAGAGATCAATTTCACGACGCCGTATATCCATTGTTTCACAGGCTGTAAGGTAAGTAGCGCCGTATTGTTGGAACCAAATGCTGTAGAGATCAGGGGCTTCAATTTCTGGAATAAAATAAACGTTTATTATGACGCGATAGCGTTCGCTATTCACAGTTACAATGGCGCCAGTCTCGTCTTTGAAGAAATAGAGGGGGCGTTTGATAATGCCACTTTTGATAGTATGTGTAGCTCTGCTAGTAGGCACGGAGTAGACCGGGTGCTAGTAAATTGGATTCGTGCGATGCTGGCCCAAAGAATCGTTTCGGTACGAGCAGAAGAAGATCTGCTGGTGTCATCCGGGTCTAATAGAGGCTGCCCCCCAAGGCGGTGTGCTGTCTCCATTGCTCTGGTGCATGGTAATCGATCCTCTACTCACCACCTTAAACAATTCGGGAGTCTACGCACAAGCATATGCGGACGATGTTGCTTGTTTGGTAACAGGCCCTTCGTTTATGAACATCTACAGGAAAGTGCAGAAAACTCTGGATCGGATTGACACTTGGTGTTGTGCGAATGGGCTATCGGCAAATCCCGCCAAGACTGGTATTGTCCTCTTCACCAGAAGGAGGAAGCTTGATGGACTCATTCTGCCTAAGGTAAAAGGGGTCACAATCCAGCTATCCAAGGAAATTAAATATTTTGGAGTAATCCTCGATAGTAAGCTCCTATGGAAATCACACATTGAAACAAAGACATCCAAAGCACTGACGGCCTTCTGGTAGTGCAAAGGTGTCTTTGGGAAAACGTGGGGTCTTTCTCCTAACAAGGTCCTATGGTTCTACACGGCTATGATAAGACCTATCATCACCTACGCATCAGTGGTCTGGAAGAGTAGACTCTCTCTAGTGGGAGTCAGGAGGACCTTATCGAGACTACAACGCACTGTGACCATCTGTTGCACCGGAGCTTTTCCGATTATTTCAGGCCCGGCATTAGATGCTTTGATTGGTTTACCACCACTTGATGCTTTCATCCAAGGAGAGGCCTGGCCTTGAAGGCCATCTGCAGACTGAGACACAATGGGAACTGGTACGGCCCCTGTCCGGCATTGGAACACAAAGAAGGCATGTATGTCGATCCAACGATTCTCTCCATGTCCCGTGAATGAAAAAAGATACAGTGTAGTGCTACCAGAGGCTCAGTTGTGGGAAGACTGCAAACACTGTTTTCGCATTTTTACGGATGGCTCCAGGACCGAGCATGGCTCCTACGTGGAATCCAGCGGGACAAAACTGCACTTTGCTCTTGGAATGCATGCATCTGTGTTTCAAGCGGAGGTGTATGCAGTTCAAGAAGCGATGAACTTTGTTGTGGAAAAGCGATGGAGAGGCAGATCAATGTGTGTCTACAGCGACAACCAAGCTGCGCTTATGGCCTTAGACAGCTCTCAGGGGTAGTCAAGTCCTGTAAATCCAGGCTGAACTATGTCGGTAGACATAATAGCCTGATGCTAACATAGGCTCCGGGACACGTGGTTATCGCGGGTAATGAAACCTCTGACTCCTTAGCTAAGGTGGGCTCTAAGGCCAACTTCTTTGGCCCAAATCCCGTTTTGCCACTTCCTTCTGCGGCCATCACAGCCACGGTTAGCAAATGGGTAACTACCATCCACAAGCGAGAGGCTGCAGATGGACTAAAGTGATGTTACCTGTCATGTCCGATCGACTGTCGCAAACCCTTCTGTCATTAAGCAGAGGGGAGTGCAGACGGCTGGTTGGACTGATGACGGGCCACTTTCTGTGGGCGAAGCACATGGGAAGGTTGGGCATCTCAGACAGTGTACTCTGCCCAGCTTGTGAAGAGGAGGATGAGACGGCGGACCACTTCCTGTGTGTCTGCCCCGCCTTCGCTCGAATCAGGTTTGAGGTCTTTGGCACTTGAGATCTACTCAGATTTCTTCGGAGATCGGGTAGATTTAAAGAAAACTAAAAGGGAATCCAAGTGTAGTATAATGGACTTAATTAATGTCTGTACTGCACTTGCTAGTTGTCCCGACAAAAAAAAACAAAAAACAAAAAAAGGTAAATGCTACATTAGTTCACGTTTTCTCTGCAGGGTGTGCACTGAACATACTCGTACATACATGTAGATGTAGTTGTACTCGTACTTACAGATGCATATGTGTGGGGTTTATTTTATTTATCGAAAAAACTGCATAAAATGGTTACAAAATGCATTCGGCCAAAACAGATATTTTTATAAATGGATGGTACAGATTATTTCTTAAAGTCTTGCAAGCTATTTAAGCGAAAATGCAAAATATAAAAATTCCCTTTTGTATTTAGATAGAATTTATATTTACATATATAATTAGTGGTTAACCACTTTGTTGAGAGTATGATTTTGATGTTTTCCACACCTACAGTTTTATGCCCCCTCAGCAGATGGCTTTTTATGAATTTTTCATAGCATCAATGCACGCGGAGTTTTGCCATTGCCTGCCGAGAGGCGACTGCCATTAGAAAAACTTGTTCCTATAATTTGATGTTTCATGCCCATGTTTTGAACCCGTTGACTACCGAATGGTAGTCATGCACCAACCCATTTGGCTACGGTGGCCGGTACAACAACCATCCAATGATAATCAAGTTTCGGTTCAACAAATTTTGAGCTCGCACCCAAACTCACTGGAGACACTTTTGAAGATACAGGCTCAGTTACTTGAACACAGCACATAAATAAGAACAATAGCCGTTGCTCAGACAGCACAGAAATAAAAGTTGGAATAGAATCTATGAAATATGAAGCTGCAGGCATTGATGGTACTATGGTTGAAATGTTTAAGGCTCATAAATTTTCGAAGCTGTTTGGGAAACCGTCTGATGGGTTACATACAATACTAAAACAATAATCGCCAACTGATTGGCATAACTGGAGAGGAATCATGCTACTTAGCTCAACATTGAAAGTCTTCTGCAAAATCTTGCTTAACCACACACAAGACAAGGTTGAAAAAATACTCCGGAAGGAACAAGCTAGTTTCCGTGCCGCGCATTCATGCATTGATTATATTGTTTCCCTTAGAATTGATATTGAGTAAATTAGTGAAATACAACAATTTTTCTAAATGACATTTGCAGATTTTGCAAAGCATTCGACTATATGAAGCACGAAAGCATATTCAATACACTGGATGGAAAATGCATACCCGAGAAACTCTGTAATCTGATAAAATCACAGCAATGCTTTCAGACCCAATCAAAGTATATGTGGGCGTCAGACAAGGATGCTTCCTTTCTTCTTCACTGTTCCTGAGTGTAATTGACGCAATTTTACAAAATGCAAATCACGGAAATTCCCGAGGAAATATCGTAACTGTTAAACGATTTGGATTTAGCTGACGACATCGTTCTTTTCTCAAGTAAACACTCTCATCTGCAGTCCAAACTGGGTGATTTGCAAATATTAATGAAACGAAATCAATTAATATAAATGCTAACCAGCCTAATAATATTACCATTCCTGGCCCACAGATTGAGGAAGTTGAAGAGTTCACGTAACTTGGGAGCAAAATTAATGCCAACGGTGGCGCTTTTGTTGATATAACAGCCATATTAAACAAACCAAAAGTAGCCATTGCGATACTCAAAAAAATGTGGTATTCCAAGCAGTTTACGGAGAAAACAAAAATGGGCATATTTAATTCTAACATGAAATCGGTCTTATTATATGGTTGTGAATCCTGGCCCACATCAGCGGATATTGTGTCTAAAGTACAAACGATTGTACTATAATCGATGCCTTCGCGCAATAATACGCCGTGGACCGTAAACCTGGATAGCAAATGCTGAATAGCTTAGAATATGAAATCAAATTACAATTGGCGTTGAAAGAAGAAGTGGGCATGGATTGACACATCCTCAGAAAACTAGCCTAAGAAATGCCAACGATGGCTTGGAGTGGAACACAAGAGTATAGGCGCAGGGCTAAATTAAAAGGATCCTGGTGATGCAGCCTACACTCAATTGGGGCACAACGCCAATGATAGAAATAAGTGGAAATCATTAACTTTTAATTAGTTTACCTTTAAGTATTCTAATAGGTGCAAAAAACTTCATTGGGATATATATTTTTACTTACAAAATTTAGTTAGTTAATTTTTTTATAATACAATACTCGTTTTCGCTATATTTTCCATAGCAAATATTTTTCGTTAATTTTTTACCAAAATATGTTTCAATGTATAATAAAAACCTTATAAACAAAAGTTCCCAACTTTGCACAAAATTTACAAAAACTTTAAAAATTTTTAAAAATGTCGTAAAAATGTTGAACTTTGTAGTCAGAATGTTTAAAAACTTTTCAGGTACGCAGTTTTGTAGCCTATTTGATTGTAATATAACAAAGTGCAAGTTTGAAGTCGCTTAAAATTGGCGTAGATTTTTGAAAATTTTCTTGCATACAATTTGAGCATTTTCTTCCATATAAAAACCTTTCTGAAAGGTAAAAAATTGAAAGGCTCTAGAATTTAGGCTACGCTGATGACATCTGCCTTTTAAGTAACATAGCTGTAGTCAAGCTTTTAGCGTCCTTAGCCCAGTGTGGAACTCGCACGTCATTTCCCGCCGTGCAAAACTAAAAATCTTGGAAACACTTCTCACGGATGCGAAACATGGAATGCAGCACCAAAAGGCATACAGAAAGTACAAGTGTTAGTCAATAAGCGCATACGCCAAATCATCAACATCTGCTGGTCAGTACAACAACAAATGACAACCTGTGGCACCTGATTCATCAGCAACTGATCAGTCTAGAAATTGTAAACATTAAGTGGAATTATATTGGACATACGCTACGCAAACCAGCCGACAAAATCGCTAGACGAACCATTACATGGAGCCCACAAGGCAGCAGATGTAGCGGAAGACCAGCTCATACCTGGAGAAGGCAGCTAAAAATCGAAATGCAGCTAAATTCGAACGAAACTAAAACTCATGGAAATGACAGAACCGCTTTGAAAAAACTTGTTACGGCCCCTTGCTCCTTAATGGAACATCAGGAACTTATACAAGTCTAAATATCTAAATATCTACATAAAAATCTTTCGAATTATGTACTGATTTTTGAAGTTTTCATTACACAACTTAGCACGTAAACTATTACGAATATTGTAAGCGCTTAATTATTTGGGCCTTATGAGATGTTTATGAGAAGCACTTCGCCAAAAAAGAAAGATTTGGTGGGAAAACAACTCATGGATTTTGCACCATGATAACGTACCGTCACACACAATGCCACCATTAATTGTGAATTTTTGACGAAGAACGAAGCGAATGCTACTCAACAGTCGTCGAAATCACCTAATAGGGTTCCGCGCATCTTTTTTCAGTTTGACCGAATCAAAAAAACGCTGTGGTGAACCACTTTGGAGTTTCAACAGCCGAAAGGAAGTATACCGGCTATACCAAAAAGAGAGTTCCAGAAATATTTCGAGAGATGGGGAGTACTTTGAAGGCGATAATCACTTTTGGAGAGTAAATTTGTGCTTTGAATTTTCTAAATATATTCCCGAAACTTTTTGATAAAAGTAGTATAAGATATTAGAAGATCTGCAGCAATTTTGTGGTGCGAGCCTTGATTTTATTCTGCAAATGGAACGACTTAAAATTTGCAATTCCCTGCCAAGAGACGAACGCTATTAAAAAATCATTTGATGTGTCAATATCCCTAAAAACCTCCCACACAGTCATACGAAGACCACAGCAATTATAAGTGAGGATGAATTTCATTTTAAGTAGTCTGGCAACTTTTCTAGGGCATTGTGTACAGTTATTACTTCCAAACTGGACTTTGAGTAACTTGACATGCCTGGGGAAAATAAGAAAACGTTCGCAATGTGGTAGGTATTCGAAAAACTGGACTGGATACATTCTCGCACACAGATGTACATATACATATTACTTGTAGATATTTATATTCAAGCACAGAGTCGAGTTGTGGGAAGACTAGCGTTCACCTAACAACTGGCAACACCTAGGAAAAAAATTGGGAAAACACTCTGAGTGCGAGAAGAGATTAATATGTTTATAAAGGGTGGTTAAATTTCAAGAGCCGATATTGAATGTGAACCACACCTAAATGTCAAGTCTTTTTCTGCATTTCAATTTGACATTTTTCAATTTCAGACTAACTCAATTTGAACCATGGAAAGATACATAGTCGAGGAACGCGTTAAAGTTATTCAGGGTTATTATGAAAACGGGCGTTCAAATCAAAATGCATATCGCGCACGTGAAGAAAATCATCTTCAGTGATGAGGCACATTTTCACCTCAGTGGGTTCGGCAAATGCGGCAATTTGGGTGAATGATAATCCAAGAGTGATTGCCGAAAAACCAATGCACCCACAAAGAGTGACTGTTTGGTGCGGTTTATGGGCCGGCGGTATCATTGGGCCGTATTTTTTCCAAAATGAGGCCGGTTAGCCAGTTACTGTGAATGGTGTTCGCTATCGTAAGATGATAACGAACTTTGTATGGCCCGAATTGGAAGATATGGATGTGGACGTTATGTGGTTTCAACAGGACGGTGCCACTTGTCACACAGCTAACGAAACAATGGCTCTTTTGCGCGAAAAATTTGAAGGCCGAATACTCTCACGTCGCGGCGATGTCAATTGGCCGTCAAGATCATGTGATTTGACACCGTTGGACTTCTTTCTTTGGGGTTATTTTGAAGAAAAGGTGTACGTCGATAAGCCAGCATCAATTCAAGAGCTAAAGGATGAGATAATTCGGCACATTAACGGCATAGAACCTCAATTATGCCTCAGCGTCATCGAAAATTTGGACCATCGGATGGAGGTGTACCGCCGAGGCCGCGGTGGCCACTTGGCCGATATTTTGATCTACACGTAATTGAGCCATACCAGTATTATCATAGTAAAGATAAATCATAATAATTTCCTAAAAAAATTGTATTTTATTCAAAATCAACACCGGTCCTTGAAACTTAACCACCCTTTATATAAAAAATATGTTCTCTTAAAAGGTTATCCAATACAGGCGCCTTGCCAAAATTTGTTCACGAAGTTTATAGGGCACTGACGCCATCATCGGCTCTTATTCCTTTCTATTTGAGGAAGGTGCTGCCGTTACGGTAATTGGCAACCGCTATCCAGCCATGTTGACTAAATTTTTGTTTCCGAAAATTAATCAGCTAAGCTTAGACGACAATAGAGACGGTGCGCTCATCAATCGATTTATTGCAATATTGATGCCGTACGGCCAGATTTATTGGAAAAAGTAGTCAAAACCTGGACTGATCGAATGGATCATGTAACTCGTAGCCGCATCGGATATATGCCGGATGTCATATGTAAAAAAAAATAAATGCCGTGAAATTATCTACCAGATATCTACCCCTCGGCAGGCAATGAAAAACCTCGAAGTAGATTTCTGCCATTCGGAATCGGCTTGAAACTGTAGGCTCCATTTGTGGAACAACAACAAGACGCACGCCACAAATAGAAAGAGAAGCTCGGCTAAACACCTAGCAAAAGTGTAGATGCCAACTATTTTTTTAATATAATTTTAAGTTCTAAAGCTGTAAAAAATAACACCCTATATAAGCGAAGTGGTAACATACGATTGGATTGGAGTGTGGATGGTGAGTAACGTCGGTTTTAGTGGTCAATAGATGCTAAAAGCAACTGACAGATGAAACGATTCTCCAGCAAATTGCTTTGCAATAAAAGTGGAAAAGTGAAAACACAAAGAAGGCCGAAATTAGTGTCAAATAAGAATATTGATACAGACGTAGATATGTATGTACGTATTTCTCTTGTAAAAGCATACATACGATAAAAGCAAAGAGAAGCTTCTGGCCGATAGTAACAACAACTTTATGAAATGGGTGGCAATGACTGGCAAACGAATACAGCTAAATGACGTACGACCACTCAGGGAGTTGCAACTTTCATCGACTCCACTTTAGCTTGCGTCGTCCATAAGGATTCCGCTAGTCGAAGCAAGCGTAGTGGCAATGAACACATTCATGCATATGTATATGTATGTGTACTTGTATTATGAGAGTACACAATTTTAGCAAATCTGCACTCGGATGTATTTGTTGTACATAGGTATGTATTTGTTACTGTGCGAAAGTGTGGATTGTAGCATTCATTGGTTTTAGTAATGATGTTAGTACAGAGCTGCTTGAATGTGTGAGTGTTTCGACATTAGTTTAATGGCTTTCAAGCAGTATTTTGTGCTGAGTTTGTTTTTTGTTTTTTGCTTTGCTGTTATCGCTTTATTCCCAACTAAAATGGCTGCGAAAAATTGTGCTGCTGCACGAGTTTCACAATTCCATGGTTTTAGTTGTATGTTCTTGCTGCGCTCTCCGCTTTCTACATTTATTTGTTTATTTGTTTGTTTGTTTTTCTGCTGTTTTAGTTCATAACTTTTGGTCGACTTAACTTCAATTAGTTTGCAATTTGAGAATTTCGGATTAGTACATAACTACTAACATATGTATGTATGTATGTAGTATGTGTGTATGTATGCGTTTGCATTTGTGTTCATACATTTACTTATGCACTTGTTTCACTTCGTATGTATGTGTGCATGTGTCTGGCTATACCGATATCAAAACCAATTCAACGTGGCTGACAAATCTATTTAGTCGCCAGCGAAAAGGGCAAGAAGCGTTTGCGGCAATCGAAAGTGGTTGTTGCCAAGACAAGCAATTTTCAATTTCTCAAGTATTTATTGATAAGTGTTTATCAATTAATAGCTGCAATTTGTAAAAGTGTTGGATGATAATTTTATAACTGTTTAAGGTCTCAGCTTAGCTGAGATGATTGCTTTCTAAAAATGGGCTTAATTGCTTGAGTTATTACAAACATCAAATATTGCTCAAAATTAAGTGCTTTTGTGCGAGATAAAAAGTGAACGAATGGCTGGTTTTCTGTTGAAAAACAAAGGCTTAACAATATATTTTACATATTTTTTCATAAATTTTGCTTTATTAAAAAGCGTTAACTTTTTGCCTTTGATATCAGGTATATGAGGCGTGACAATTATGTAAGCTCCAGAAATTCATTATTGACTCGGGAGCTGTCTAACACAGACATACGTGGGTCTCGAAATAGGACACTTCCGTGTAGTTGCAGTCGTAGTTTGAATTCGATAGCGCTTTGGTTAGTGTTTCATGCGTGCTTCAAAAAGTCAAGAAAATGAAAGGGAAAAGAAAAGAGTAGAAACACATTCGAAAATCAATGTGCAAGGATTTGTTGTTCGACCTTTAGGGCAGAGGTCGGCAAAGATTACTTGTGCGAGCGGTACACTCTACATACGTACTCTTTCCCTCTTAAATCAGTCGTTGTTCCAACGCAAATGAAGCAACATATGGGGCGGTTTCCTATGTTACAGTAGACATACTTGGATATGTGAATAAAATTATTAAAAAAACACATATTCAATAATTTCAACTGCGTTTGGAGATATGCAGTGCCTTCTGTGTGACTTTGAAATTCCAGTAGAAATAATAATCTTACAAAGCGAAATACATTTTTATAATGGAAGCAGTCTAATTGTGTTCTGGAGAAATTTAGATGACATTTTGTACCCTCAACTCGAAGAATTTTCTTATAAAACATTGTTCCAAGCAAATAAATGAATTAAATACAGGTCATTTAAAAAATATACTTGTAACCAGAAATTCTCCCAAAAATATAAATATTAATATTAAATAAACACCGTTTTGAAGTGAATGTATGGTTTTTTGTCATCAACTTAATTTCTGTTAAAATAAACTAGGATTAAGTGCAAAGTAAATGCACTGAAGCAATCCAATTTCTCATTTTTTTAATGCAGTTAGACTCAGCATTTTTTTTTTATTTTATCATATATATATCGCACCCTAAATACAAAAGGGTCACAACTCAAAATTTTCCACACTCGAGCTTGACTAGTTTACAGTAGCACAGAAAACAAACTATGTGACATATAACGCTGAAATTTGCCATGTAAGCTTATAACAGTCCTACCAAAAAACAAAAAAATTATTTTTGCCATATGTCATCCGCGGACCGTTTTATTGATAACGTCTCGTTCATATTTGAGCAGAAGTACATTTTGAGTTGTGACTCTTTTGTATTTAGGGTGCGATATATTAGGGCGGGTCGATTTAAAAATCGCTCATTGCTCTGTGAAAATCGTATTCTAGGGATCAAAATAAGAAACTTTGCCGAAGGAACCATACCTCTAAAACGAATTCTGATGTCCCCCAATTTGGGTCGAACGAAAAATCCCACTTTGACCTATTTAGAGTGCTCCAATCGAGTCCAAATGTATGACCGACCCCCACTAACTTTGGACGGCCGATCCACCCATGCCAGTGGCACACCCCTCTCCTCCTCTCCTCCTCCTCTCCTCTGCGGGGTTCCCCATACAATCATTTCAAAATATCACAATTTTTGGCCTTTACATGAGAAAAGAAACTAAAAAGTTCGACCCAAATTGAGGGACATCAGAATTTGTTTTAGAGGTATGGTTCCTTCAGCAAAGTTTCTTATTTTGATCCCTAGAATAGGATTTTCACAGAGCAATGGCCGATTTTTTTCCTCCCCACAAAAGACACTAAAAGTTCGACCCAAATTGGGAGACATCAGAATTCGTTTTAGAGGTATGGTTCCTTCGGCAAAGTTTCTTATTTTGATCCCTAGAATATGATTTTCACAGAGCAATTGGCGATTTTTAGGCCTCCCCGGCCTAATATATATATATATATATTGGCGCGTACACCATTTTTGGGGGTTTGGCCGAGCTCCTCCTCCTATTTGTACGTGCGTCTTAATGTTATTCCACAAATGGAGCGACCTATGAACAGTTTCAAGCCGAATCCGAACGGAAGATATTTTTTTTATTTTTATGAGGAGCTTTTTCATGGCAGAAATACACTCGGAGGTTGCCATTGCCTGCCGAGGGGCAACCGCTGTTAGAAAAAGCTTTTTCTTAATTTTGGTATTCCATCGAGAATTTCGTTCTACGTTCTCTCTGAATTCCGAATGGTAGTCACGTAGTTGTATTGGTAGCTGTATTTTATTATACAAATGTATAAATTATAATTTTAAACGCATATATATCATAGTGGTGAACAACAGTATAAATTTTTCATTGTTGCCACATTTCTTCTTTAAATCTTACTCTTTTCACCACTGTGACTCTCTGCTCACCAATACACTCGCAAAGCCAATTTTACCGGCCTCTACTGTAGAGAGATATTCGGTGAGGCGGGTAGTCACTGGAGGTTAGTGCCGAATATATATTTGAAAGCGCATCAAAAAATATGGGCTTAGAAATAAATGAAACCAAAACTAAAGCGCTTTCTTTAACTTCATCGGACTCTGTCAGACACAATACTCAAATACTCCAAATCGGTGATTATAGTTTTGAAGTAGTGAAAGAATTTAAATACCTAGGAATAACCACTCAACATGACAACGAAATTTCTGCAAAAATTGATCACAAAATCCTTATGGCGAAGCGCTGCTATTTCTCTTTGAGCAATCACCTAAAGAGCCGCGAAGATTTCACTGTACGCTCAATTTTTTATTCCCAACTACCTCTGTACGATGGTGAAACCTGGTCACTCAGACATGCGGATAAACAAAAGCTGCTGATCTTTAAGAGGAAAGTTCTGCGAAAAATCTTTGGCGCGATATGTGATAATGGCGGAAGCGCTAGAACCATGAATTTGAAAAACTATTTAGTATTGAATGAATTTATAAATGTATCGACCAAATCCATTAGAGATGAAGAAGAAAAAAATTAGACACGGCAGATGCAAACAGCTTCTTCGGTGGCACGCGGTCAACGGCCATGGTAATGGTAATGGTGCGACCAGATTGATCTATTGTGCACCCCTAATTACTTAATTATGATTATTTAGTAAGCCCAGGAATCCAACCAGCTTCTTAGAAGGGAGCAATTGTAGATCTTCCTCCTCTAGTAGGTACGAGCGCAGTATTCTCTGTCTCCTTTGGCCTAATGCCTCACAGTTGGTGATTAAGTGTTCCATAGACTCCTCTTCTTCACAGCAGAACCCGCATGATCTTTTACTAATAACCCGATTAAAGTGCTTATTACAGACAAGGTTACCTGTAAGTGCTCCACAGAGAAATCTGAGGACCTTTTTATCTAGGGTTAGAGCCGATTTTACTCTGTTGGCATTGAAGTTCAAAAACTTTTTGGAGTGATTAAGGCCGCTTGTACAGTTCCAATGTTCCCTGATTTTTTTTTTTTTTTTGGATCCATTTTTCGGTTTCCTGTTTCATATTATTTTTGTTAAAGCCGAAAAATGGAGTTAATGCAATAAATAGCCCTTCTGCTTCTTTTTTGACATAAAAGTCTGCCTCCTCGTTCCGTCAACGGCTATGGAAATATTCTTTTCACAGATGAGACAATTTTCACTGTTTAAGAAGTTTTTAATAAGCAAAACGACAAAATCTATGCTAAAACGTCTAAAGATGCAAAAAATGTTGTATCAAGACCACCATCCATCAGCGTTGCCAACATCCAGACTCCGTAATGGTTTGGTGCGGAGTGTCTTGTAGAGGCGTTATACCTCTCTCTCTCTCTTCATTTCTGCGCAAAAGGGATTACGACCGGGGCAAACGTGTAGCAGGAGGGTGTCTTAGAAGATGTGGTGAGACAGTTGAACAGTACTCTCTTCAATGGAGAGAGTTGGATCTTACAGCAAGATTCCACTCCAGTCCATAAGGCTAAAACCATCCAGCTGTGGCTAAAACACAATATGTCTAGGATCAAAGCCGCCGGATCTAAATCCATTTGACTACAGTTTGTGGAGTTAGAGTTGGAGAACATGGCCTGTCGAAGACCTCACAGAAATTTTGAGATTCTCAAACAATCTTTGGTTCGAGCAGCAACGTCAATATCGATGGTAACTGTGCGTGCTGAATGGTCATATCGTGTGAAGCCTTGTGTAAAAGCAAATGGTGACCAATTGGAATGAAAATTAAATTTTTTTTTCTAATATTTACATGATTAAATAAAACTAGCTTCATTAATAAAAGTATTATATTTTCATATGTATCTATAACGGACTTAACTTGTAACAGAACTTATGGCAGGGCAAAGTATATGGTCACCCGTCTGTAAAATAATGGTGAACAAACTGAGATGAGCAGGTCACATAGTACAGGCTAAAGTGTAAAAGTGGCAAGTTTGAAAGCTCAAAATAAAGATTTCCATCACTTAAAATCATTTTTTTTTTCTAATATAATTAAAAAAAAAGTTATTCAAAATCGTAATTAACTGATTAGTTTTGCACCCCCTTGTATAAATGATTCTTCAAATCCTCGCGGTGCGGTCTTTATATCCTAAATTGTGGGAATTCTCCATACTTTCATGAATCTTTCCAGTATCAGGGAGGCAAGTGCGATGAATACGTTGGGTCTTTAATCAATATTTTTCTATAGTTAGTTTTTCTAATGTTAAATAAAACTAAACAGCTGTTTTCTTCTATTTATTCAACCTAATAGAAAATGGCATCTCTGTAAAATCATTTTGATATTTGATTAGCTAATAACGAAAAACGACTTCTTCTTCCTCTTATTAATTGGCGCGATAACCGCTTACGCGGTTTGGGCCGAGTTTAACAAAGCGCGCCAGTCGTTTCTTTCTCGTGCTAACTGGCGTAAATTGGACAACCAAGTGAAACCAAGTCCTTCTCCACCTGATCTTTCCAACGCAGAGAAGGCCTTCCTCTTTCTCTACTACCACCAGTTGGTACCGTATCGAATACTTTCAGAGCCGGAGCGTTTGTATCCATTCGGACGACATGACCCATCCAACGTAGCCGCTGGATCTTTATTCGCTGCGCTATGTCTATTTCGTCATAAAGCTCATCGTTCCATCGCCTACGATATTCGCCGTTGCCAACTTGCAAAGGTCCAAAAATCTTTCGCAGAATCCTTCCCTCAAACACTTCAGGCGTCGCTTCATCGAATATTGTCACATCCACGCTTCTGCGCCATACGTTAGGGAGCCTTGTAGAGTGTTAGTTTTGTTCGCCAAAAGAGGACTTTACTGCTCAGTTGCCTACTTAGTCCAAAGTAACACTTATTGGCAAGAGAGATTCTACGTTGGATTTCAAGGCTGACATTGTTATCGGTGTTAATGCTGGTTCCTAAATAAACGAAGTCCTTTACAACCTCGAAATTATAACTGGATGTCGATACGCGAGTGCGCCGACTGTTTGTTTGCAGGCAGGAGGTACTTCGTTTTGTCCTCGTTCATCACCAGACTCATTCGCTTTGCTCTTTATCCAGTTTGGAAAAGCCAGAACTAATAGAGCGGTTGTTAAGGCCGATGATGTCAATATCATCAGCATACGCCACCAATTGTACGCTCCCTAAAAAAATTGTTCCTGTGCGATTAAGTTCTGCGTTTCGTACGATGCTCTCCAACATCAGGTTAAAGAAGTCACACGACAGCGAGTCAGCCTGTCTGAAACCTCGTTTGGTATCAAACGGCTCGGAGAGGTCCTTCCCAATTCTGACGGCGCTGCTGGTGTTGAGCAACGTCATCTTACATAGCCGTATTAGTTTTGTGGGGATACCAAACTCAGACGTCGCGACATACAGGAAACCCCTTTCCGTACTGTCGAATGCAGCTTTGAAACCGACGAAAAGATGGTGTGTGTCGATTCTCCTTTCATGGGTATTTTCCAAGATTTGGCGTATTGAAAATATTTGGTCGATGGTAGACTTTCCAAGTCTAAAGCCATAGTGATAAGGTCCAATCAGTTGGTTGACGGATGGCTTCCGCCATTCACACAATACGCTCGCTAGAGCCTTGTAGGTGATATTTAAATCCCGCGATAATTGGCAAATGCAGGCATGCTTTCATCCGACCATATTTTGCATAGAAGCTGATGCATGCACCTTCCCAGCTCCTCACCGCCATGTTTGAATAGCTCAACCGGCAGTCCGTCGGCACCCGCGGCTTTGTTGTTTTTTAGCCGCGTTATTGCTACTGTTTTACAGCTTCGAGAAGAGTTCCCTCCATAATTTAAGAATGCTCTGGATGTCAATCACCACTTCGCCGTCTTTGTTCTTACAGGAAAACGAAAAACGACTAGCTTATGTATTTTCTCCAATTTTTCTATATTACAAATTCAGCGAAGAGCTTTTCGGTGGCATTATTATATGAGGACAGGGACCCTCTTAATTAAGAATGATATTGAAATGAAAATTTGAAATAAAAAATCATATATTTTACTGCTACTACCTGTTCATTGTGCCTTGGTCCTATCTATCAGAACACCAGAAGAGCTTTTCTGATCATTTCATTTTATTTCATTTATTTTATGAAGTCTACAATAACAATGTGTTTGCAACTAACTTTACAAGATTTCAGACATTAATTTTACCATATTTTAACAGGTGGTAACATTGTTTGTTTTTATTTTGTCCAGCAAATTAGAGATACCATTAATGGCTAATGCCACTTTGATCAAAAAGTTCCCGGAATATATACAGAAAATTCAAAATACGATTTATTTCTCAAAAGTGATATTATCGCCTTCAAAGTACTGCCCATCATCGGCCACGCACTTATGTCAGCGGAACTTTATTTTCGGCCGCCTCCGATTTTTCCATTCAACTTCGGCTGTTAAAACGTAGACGTGACTCGGTCAAACTGAAAAAATCGCAGAGAGCCATATCAGATGAATTCGATGGCTTTTGGAGGCTATTCGTTTCGTTTAGTCAGCAACTCATGACCAATGATGGCACTGCGCTACGGTACGTTATCATAGCACAAAATCCATGAATTATTTTTCCAAAAATCCTTTCTTTTTTGGCGAATTTCTGAATTTCAGTACGTAAACGTCTCATAACGCCCAAATAATAGTCCTTATTAACTTTCTGGTAAAAATTCGTGGTGCACAATACCGCTGTAATCCATGAAAACCGTGAATACCGCTTTCTTTTTTGACTGTAAACGACGAGGTTTTTTGGTCTTGGTGCATTCGGAGCTCCACTCACTCAGCTGATGTCTGAACTGCGGTTCGTATTCATAAACCAACGTCTAGTCTCCAGTAAAGATGCGTTTGATTAATATTGTGTCGGATTCAGCCTTGGAAATGATGTCTTTGGTAATATCAACGCGGTCCCTTTTTTTAATAAATTCAGGTCCTTTGGGAGCAACTCGACTCAAACCCCAATTATTAACTGCAATGTCTTGAACGGATTCATAAGCAATGCTCAAGACCTCTGCCAACTCTCTGATGGTTAATTTGCATTATGGATCAACTTTTCTTCCTCGAGGCTTTCATCAGTTTTCAATGTCAATGGCCTGCCATTACGTTCGTCATCCTCAATGGACTCACGATCTCTTCTGAAGGGTTCGTACCGGCTATTTTCTTTAGAGTATAATTACCAAAACAATTTCCCAAAATTTCTAAGGCTTTTGCTCCATTTAATCCATTTTTAACGTAAAATTTAATAGAAACCCGTTGTTGCAAACAATTTCCCAAAATTTCTAAGGCTTTTGCTCCATTTAATCCATTTTTAACGTAAAATTTAATAGAAGCCCGTTGTTGCAAATTCACATTCACTTTTCGAATTTTAAAAAATCGAAAATATGTGCGGAGTTGGATTTACTCAAGACGGCCACCTTTTACAAATGAAAAGCAATGACATAAAAATATTCGTAGGAATGTTAATCACAGATGTGACAATCTAACAAAAAAGTCCAGAGCTCAAATCAGTTGACTTAGATCGTCACCTGGTGGTTGTTCCGGAAACTTTTTGATCAAGGTGGTATTGCCTCGCTTTGGCAAGAGTTTATCTTTTATGTGAAACTGGCAACACTAATTTATTTCTTCTTCTAAAATACGACTATGGAAGTTTATAACAAAAAAATTAATGAAGGGATGCTCAAAGTTTCATTGATACCACTTTTTTTAAATTGCCACAATTTAACTTTAGACGAAAACTGTGAATACGCTAATTGACTACTTAAATTACCAGCTTAATTGAATGCAATTTAATTAAATCGACTTACAAGCTTACAATTTTAGTTATTAGCTCAAAGGAAAAAACGGGCACATATAACAATTACATATGTATATGCATACAAACTAAAGATCCAAAACGAAGCATAAAATAGTGTTGAGAGTATTGAAAAAATTAAAAAGCGAAAAAAAGAAATATCAAAATCAAAAGCGAAACTAGATAATCCTGTGTACAAATTAGAAATAACAAGAATAATATTAAGTTCGCCTTTGATGTTGGATTCCGTAGTTTTGTAAGCCGCTTTCATTTAAAATACTTGAACGGTTGTATATGTATGTATGTGTGTGTCCATTGTGCAGGTGTATATGAGCACTTGAGCACTGCTTTTAATCAAAAGCATTTTGTAGCACTTCATATGATATACAGGCCACCCGCATACAAGCACAATACCAAATATGTTTGTCTGCGAAAGTATGTGTGCACTTATAAGTGCATTCGCTCGACTTAACTTGCAAGGATATTCATATCCTTTTTTGAGCGCAGCAAATTTAACAGTTGTAAACAATGTCGGTTTTATCAGTTCACCGTTTTAATTTAAACAACTATTGTGTGCAATAGAAATCAAGATATTGCCCACCACCAGCAGCAATCAACAGTCATTCACCGGTGAGCCATTCAATGCCACCACAATTACCACCATCAGAGCAGCCATCGCCGCCACCGCCAACTATATAGAATTACCAATTTGCAATAAAAAGCAAAATTCAACAAAAAGCGAAAATTGCACAAAAATAAAAGGAAACAATCTCGATTTGGCAGACAAAATTGAGCCAAAGAACTACAACAGTAGCGACTGGATTAGCAAGTACAAATATAAAATAACAGAAGAATGCACTGTAGTGTCTACGTATGAAAGTACAAGTATGTAGAATATGAATGTGTAGAGACGAAAAAATAGTACTGGGCGAAAGTGGACCGTCTAAGCTACGTTTTATTATGGGCATTGAAATATACACTTAATTTCTTAAGTCTACGATCGTTTGTGGGTAGTTCAAAAAGTCACACGAAAACAGTTTATAAGTTTTTGAAATAAAATTTTTTTAAAGGGGAATCAGTTTCGAGGTACTTTTACTTATAGGGATTTTTTGATAGACCACGCGTGACTCCTCTCTAACTAAATACGTAAATTTTTTCAGTAACCATTGACATTTCATCATGGAAAGACTTACGTCTCAAATCGAAAATCGACGCTCTGTGAAAAGCGTCCATCGCGCGCTCAGGCCAACTTATGGTGTTCAGCGATGAGGCTCATTTTTGGCTTAATGACTACGTCAATAAGGAAAATTGCCGCATTTAGGCTGAAGAGCAACCCAAAGCCATTCAAAAAGAGTAATTACATTCATTCAAAACAACCGATGAGGCCTGTGGGCTGAAGGAACCATCGGCCATCAGCCCATATTTCTTCAAAGACGAGACTGGCGCCAATGTATCAGTGAATGGCGAACACTATAGCACCGTAATAAACGACACTTTGATGCCGAAAATTGAAGCCCATGATCTCTACAACAGCAACAAGTTGGTCCCAACAAGACGGCACCACTCGCCATACAGCCCGTGAAACAATGATTTACTGCGTCATCGTTTCGTTGGGCAATTTATCTCATCTCGGACCATTAGATTAGCCACCAAGATCGTGTGATGTAAAGTCTAAATGCTTAGAATAAATCAGCTTCGACTGAGACATTGGAAGTCAGCATTACTAAAATTATTCACGAGATACCGACGGAAGTTCTCCTGCGAGTCATTCAAAATTAGTGTTTACAGATGGCCGAATTATGGCGTAGTTGCGGCCAACATTTGAAAGAGATTATCTTCAAAAAATAAATTTCATGAATGGTTCTACCCAAAAATAATAAAAATTGCCCAATCAAATTGAAGTTTCCTTTTTTTATTTCAGTTTCAATCCGATACCTCTGAATTGATCACACTTTATTTCTAATTATATTATATAACGACATTCATCATCAGTCAGCTTTGCCTTGCTCTATCATTTGCTACCGACCGCCAGTTTCCCAGTCCAATTGTTTTCGGAACATCTTCGACGCAGTTGTCCATCTTTTGCGCGATTTTCCCCCTTTTCTCACCGCTATCGACATGTAGTCCATTAAGTTTTTTTGGGCGTAAGTGCTTTCCATTCTTATCCTCTGCGATTTAATAAACCTGACTATATCTTCTCCCTTCATTAGATTGAGCACTTCCTAGTTGCTTGCAGCATAAACTCGCCTCTCTCATTTCGCTTCGGGCTGAAGATTTGGCGCTGTATTTTCTTTTCGAATATGTTGAGTAACTCTTCTACTAAATTCGTTCTGCACCGTACTTCGGAGCCGTAGATAAACTTATTAAATCAAATGCATAATTCATTTTAGATCATACCACTTAGCAAGTAACTAATAGATTTTTTTTTAAACGCAAAAATGAAAAATAAAAAAAATTTAATTTGCTTGTAATTTGGTCTTTCATTAGATTTCTTTCCAGAAGCGCCCATATAAGTTCAATTCAAACCCTCTGGCGATTGTGGAGATGTTGGTAAAAGCTTGGGGATATTATAGAGAAACCGTGGCTTTGAGGAGAGAAACCTTATATGAGTCGTATGCTTGGGGTAGTTGTCTTTTTGAAAGTATTATTTATTTGCATCTTATATCCAGCATCTCAGCGCGTTGCTTAAAATATTCGTGAACCAATAAACTGCAATTTTCCCACGCCACAAGCTGCCAAACACCCTCTTCCACCGCACCACCACCATGCTTCATTGTTGGTAATAAGATACATTTTCTCTATTTAGCGTTGTACAGATTTCTTCCACACAATTTTTGTTTCTTTGATAGCAAAAATGCAAAACTTACATTCATCCGAAAAAATTTCCTTTTTCCAAAATTGTGGAGGCTTCGGTATATGCTCATTTGCGCAGGCAACGCGTTTTTGTCTCTTTATTAGGGATATAACTGGTTTCTTCCTACCAACTTCCCGATGATAGCCGCCTTTTCTTGGTCGATAGTCTATCTTTTCGTCTGTGGAGGGCGTCTCGAAATGGAGGAACCTACAGTTTATGCCGCCTTCGAACGGCATATGGGTTTTTATGGGGAAGGATGGGTTTTTATGGGGCTTGCCATTGTCTACCATTCGAAATTTCAACAAAAAGAGGTTGTCTGTAAAGTCGGTTTACTGACGATAGTTTAACGTGACAACGTCATAAGAAAATATTGATGGAATGGTTGCAATTTTCAAAACAAAATTTTAATTTATTTGTTTGATAGATATTTTGTATGGATATAGAGGAGGAGGTAAATGGAATTGCAATGGAATAGGTCAAGTTACATTTACACAAACGTGCAAAATGACGAAACATTTATCAAATTCATGAAAGATATCTTCAATTTCGATTGTGCATCAGACGTTAATAAGTCAACAACACTAAGAGGCACCATCATCGATTTGCCTTCTTCAAGACACTTTACACTCGAAACACTCCCTTTCATTTCCTACTTTTTCTATCATCGTCCTATTCTCAACAGAGAAATGGTTCATTACCATGCACACAGAAAGAAGGCATATGCAAATACAAATCTATGAGAGAGCCAGATGTCGAACGTTGCCGAACGCGGGGGCCGATTGTGCTCTTTGTCGTTCGTTCCGCGCTCTCGCTTGCAGTTCAAGCACATTAGCTTACATTTGCTTGCGTACGGAATAGATTCGTATATTTGATATGTCCATATGACTTGTATGCATCTTTACATATAGATTTGTTCTTTTTGAAAATTGCGCGAAATTGTATATGTATATGCATGTTTATATACATATATTAGCATACAACATATCTTATAAGGTATATGGTAAATATTATAATACCATAAATTTTTTCCTTCATATACAATATAATAAAAAATTAATAATAATAACATTAAAACAACAGGTATTATTAACAGACTTGGTTTTATTTTAAATTCTTCAAGTAAATCAAATTAATAATAATCAATAAGAAGGCATATGCAAATACAAATACGTGAATTTATATATGTACATATGCGCATATACATACATATATACGCTCACTTAAGTAGGAGAGAGCAAGATGTCGAACGTTGCCGTTCGTTTGCTTTGTCGTTCGTTCCGCGCTTTCGCTTGCAGTTCATTCAAGGTAACGGCAATGAGCAAGGTAACTACAAATGTGCAAGGTAACGGCAATGAGCAAGGTAACACTAATGAGCACGGTAACGACACATTTTTTCGTGCGTGCAGCCTGTTAAATCGAATTATAAGACGTTATCACGTCAAAAATAATAAGTTTTGGATGACCAAAATTATTTTCCTCTCAACAAATGGTAGGTAACTGGAAATGCTCGACTTTATAGAAATTGCGTTTCAAAATGTGGCTTTAATATGAAGTTGTAGTCTCCTATATCCGAAAAAGGAAATTCAAGTCCTTAGTTCAAGCCAAATAGACTTGTAGTGAACAAAGAAGGGAATGTTTGGACAAAATGTGCTTCCCTTTCTAGAAAAATACCATTTTGATGGCTACTATCATACATATACATATCTTCTGGGCTGACAAAGCGTCGCCTTATTATGCTATTAAGCCGCAGGAATTTTCAAATAAGCGAAAATTATTTTTATACTAAAAAAATGGAATTCCACAAGCTTGCTCCAATGTTTTCCGATAGAGCATTTCTTTGGTAATTTTTTATTCCAGCTGGAAAGTTAGAAATTGTGAAGAACTCAGAAAAAGAATACGTGCAAGTGTGCGTAAAGTAGACAAAAATGTAGTCCAGCGGTCATTCGTGTCCCCGCAAGACTCCGACGTACGGCTGATCAGTAGCCCTTTTTAACTATACAATAACTTTGCTTAATACTCTACCATAAGCAAATAATAACTTTCTGTGAAGAAATAAATAAATAATAAATAAATAACTCCTTTTTACAACATTTTTAAAAAAGTAGAATTTTTTATCAAGTGGCTTCTCAGTAGTAAAACCTGCTAATCTCAACTTGCACAAAGTTATTAACGGTTTTTCATACATATACTTATATAATTGTCGCTTATATCCATTTTGAGTGTTTGGCCGAGCTCCTCCTCCCATTTGATTTTGACCACACAAATGGCTCGGCTGATTCGACTGAATCATTTCTGGGTTGAGCAGCCAATAGTAATTTCCAAGATACTCGATAAAGATAGATAAGTCCTGCTGGTTTTACGGACATTGAAGAATGTAAATATAGTCTCACACAACAAAAAATCTTAATACCCAAACACCTGGCAGCATTTCTTGAGTTATCAATGAAAATATCCAAGCAAAATATCCCTGTATCCTTAGCGTCCCTGAGCAAACTCATTAACAGAAACCAAAAAGTTAAAAGCAAAACAAGAGATAAAACAGAACGAAATTGGAAAACGCACTGTATGAATGAAACTAATAAATTCGATGTCATTGTGTTCGAAGGATGCAAAAAAGTATGTCATAATGCGCGCTCACACAAATACACTAAACTCTCAACACACATTACTATATACACACTAATAGGCGATGGCGGTAAGTTTTGCTTTTATGTATTTCACATTTATGCGTTTCATTTCACTCCAATTTTGGTCAATAAAAAGTCAGTTCTTGTTGTTTCTGCAGATCTGATCATCGTCAAGTGGTAATTACACCGAGAGATAACATTACATTAACACGATACATTTCATTCGACGTCCCTCCAATATATCTACAGAGTGTTGGGGAGTCTACAAATATAGAGCCCAATGTGCTTCCATATCAAGCAGTGAACTAAGCCATGCTGGGCAGGCGCATAAATTCAATCATTAGTCGCTAGTCCATCATCAAGAAATAAAAAATCAACAACAATATATATATATATATATATATACATATGTATATATATTTTCCCATAGCTCCTAGATGAAACATAGGGCCCCAATAAACAAGTTATAATTTCGTTAGTTTAGAGCTAAATGTTTAATTTGGCTCCACGAGCGGCTTGCTCTGTCCGCCTCTGCTGCTACTTGTCGCCTTCATGTGTTGGCTGGTCTCCCGCACCTACGGCTTCCTTGGGGATTCCAGTCTAGTGCTGTCCTTGCGATGTTATCCCGTGGTTTGCGCAATGTGTGTCCGATCCATTTCCACTTGCGACGCATAATCTATGTGAACTGGTGTTTGTCCGATAGCCGCCCAAAGATCATCGTTGCTTACAATATCAGGCCAGAATATACGCATTTTTAATTGGAATGATTGTGATATGCTTGTTATTAAGTTTCATGTTTCACATCCATACAAAACGACCGACTACACGTTGACATCAAATATTTTCAGTTTTGTGTGCCTGGAGATGTGGGTTGATCTCCATACCTTGTCTAGTATGCCAAATGCAACGCGTCCCTTAGATATTCGGTTGCGTAGTCAGTTGCTGATCCGCCGTTTTTTGAAATGATGCTCCCAAGGTAGCAAAATTCATCTACATCTTCAAGCGGCGTGTCGGCAATTTGAAGAGCTTGCGTTTCGGTGGTGTTAATCCGCATTACTTTAGTATTTGCTATGTTAGTTCTTAGACCTGTTTGTGCTACTGCATGGCATACCCCTTGTAGTTTAGCTGACTAGGAGAAAAACAAAAATCAATAATGACCACCGCAGGATGCCCGCGAAGGAGTATATGCGAACGATTTAGTGATCTGCATCTCATGGAAGCATAAGAAAACAGTATCGAACCTCGTGCAGCAAACTATGTGCATCACCTAACAATAAAGGACTTTCAATATATCTAAAAACGACAATCCATCGCAAGAAGGATGGAACAATGAGCTGTATGAGCCTTACGACGATATAGACATAGCTCAGCGTCATATCGTCCGAATGGATACAAACGCTCCAGTACTCGATGCGGTACCAGGTGGTGGTAGAAGAGCAAGAGAAAGAGGAAGGCCTTCGTTGGAAAGATCAGATGGAGAAGGCCTTGTCTTCACTTGGTGTGACCAACCGGCACCAGTTAGCACGTAAGCAGTTATCGCGCCAGTCAAGTAAATAAGACTGCTGAGTTGTATGCCAGTGCGTTTTCACTCGCAAATGATGTAGTTTTTGTTTCAAATTGGTGTTGAATCTGTCTAGAAGTTCTGTATAATTAAATGTTTTGCCTTTTTCAAGGTAATCAATGTGAATTAGTGAAAAGTCGCAATGTGTTCGAGGGCACTAAGGTAGTGTGAGTAAAGAAGTCGCCTTTGTGCAAGCTAACCTCATTCTGAATATCTATTGATCTCCGAAGATGGCTGATCCTCATTAAAAGCCTTTGGTATTAAGGTGTCCAGGTGGTCTAGAATTTTCAAAAAATCGTTTTTTTTTTTTGATATTTCGAAAGTATAGGATTTTAAGAATATACTGTCAAATTTTTCAAAGGATATTCCTAGTAGCCACTCTCAAAACTTTAAACTTAATCATCTTAAAACTCCTTTTTTCGGCCTGGTGTTGTCAAAAGAAAACAAAAAAAAACTATTCAACCGAATCGTCTGAAATTTTAATATGTTGTTCACAACATCAATGGCTATCGCCCGTACCAGTATCATATTAATTTCAATTATTTCCTATTTTTGATTAAAAAGCTGAAAACCCCCCGATTTTTAGAGTGTCAAATTTAAAACCGCGCCATTTTGTCAATTTACTCTAGAAGCGGGACATAGCTACAGTCATATACATATACAGGGTTGGCCATATTAAACTGACCCATGTGATTATTAAAAAAATATGGAAAAAGAAACATTTTTTTGTGTTTCATTGTGAAAAACATTTAATTTAGTTCAAGGAGATTCGTTTACATCACTTTTTGAATATGATATCGCGCAAGTGGTCGCCCTTAGCTCGTATAGCGTAATGTGCCCGTTTTTCGGCGTTTTCCATAGTTTTGGCCAGCGTCTCGGCCGATATGGCGGCTATTTCCCGTCGGATATTGGCCTTAAGTGCGCCTAGTGTCTTTGGCTTGTTGACGTAAACCTTAGATTTCAAATAGCCCCAAAGAAAAAAGTCCGGTGGCGTCAAATCCGGTGATCGTGGCGGCCAGTCAAAATCGCCGCTTTTTGATATCAAACGGCCAGGGAACAAAGTCTTCAATAAGTTGACGGTGGCTCGTGCTGTGTGTGGTGGTGCGCCATCTTGCTGAAACTAGAAGTGCTCCATACCATTTTCACGAACAATCGGCATCACAAAATCGGTTATCATGGCCCGATAGCGCTCTTGATTGACGGACAATGGTTGGTGTTGACCATTTTCAAAGAAGAACGGCCCAATGACCATATCAGCGCAAATGCCACAACAGACTGTAACTTTTTGGTCGTGGAGAGGTACCTCTTCAATAATTTGAGGGTTTTCAGTGGCGTAGAAACGGCAATTTTGTTTATTTACGGTTCCGTTCAAGGAGAAATGGGCCTCATCACTCATAATGATTTGATGCCAAAAATCCTCATCAGTTTGGGCCATTCGGACGACAAAATTGGCATATTCCAAGCGACGAGGCTTATCGGCCGGCAACAGTTGTTGATTTAGTTGTATTTTGTACGGGAATATCCCCAAATCCAAACGAATGATACGTCGTAGAGTGGTCCGAGGGATGTCCAACTGAGCAGAACGACGATTACCTGACGTTCGCGGCGATGACTCGATACTGGCTCGTACGGCCGCGATATTTTCGTTAGATCGTCTTGGCCGCTTTTTATTTGGACGTCGGGTATTAGCCACAGTGCCGGAAGACAAAAATCTTTTGTGCATTTGCTTGATTGCGTTCTTTGACGGCGCACTTTTCACTTTATTTTTTTTTCTCCACGCACGTTGCGTTTTTACAATCGAGAAGGAATTTTGAATGTACAGCTGAACAATTTCAGCGCGTTCTATTGGGGTGTACTGTTTCATGGTATAAATCTCCTTCGACTGACGCTTCCAACGCGGTATGTCATTAGCTGATCTGAAATTACAGTAAAAAGTTATAGGGTTACTCAATGGGTCAGTTTAATATGGCCAACCCTGTATATATTTACGTGTGTTTTTTTGAAAAACTTAAAAAATCACCCTTTATAATTGGTACACCACTTTCGGGTGCTTGGCCGAGCTCCCATTCTGTTCATTTGCTTGGGCCATCGTTTTAAAATGCTCCAAAAAATTATTTTCATATTTTAATTCAAAACTTAAAATACATTTTTATTTATACATAGCTTTATCTTATGCATAAAGATGTGTAAAACAAGGTGTGGGTAGCTAGTACATGTATATATGTATGTATATCAATCATATTCTGCGCGAGGAGGGAAATAAATGTTTGGACATTCAGAAAAAAAATTCTCAAAATTGTTGGAGTCCCTTGACTCAGACTTTCTCTCTCAGTATAAACCATATAAATCATATTATTTTTAGCATTATCTGCAGATTGCTGAAAAATTATTTAATTTAAAGATCTGTTGGGATCCAAATCCCTGGTGCTTCCACATATACACTGTGAATCATCTCTTCAGATTATTTCAACTCTTTACTCATCCGCATTTTTGTTTGATTTTAAACCAATGCGCAGATCCCCTCGCTGCACAGCTATTAAATTTAGAAAAATTTTAATTTTCCAGTTCATTCGCCAAACAAAAAGCAATAACTTTTCGTTGATTACCTCCGAAATTAACTCTACACCATTTCAAAATGTACCCATACATATAAAATGCGCGGCAATTTTCCTTTGTGTGTCAGGCTCGTTACGATGGACAGGTATGTGTCTACTCAATGGAAAAATTTGGCAGCCAATAAAAGTGTGCAAAACACTCGATCAAGGGATAAAGCAAATTAGAGCGAAAGTAAAATTCATATTGAGTTTCTTAACAAAACAAAAAAAAGTTAAAAATAAATGCGCAGAAAGGAATAATATGTCTACTCCATATTGACAGCAGTTAATGCCTTTGATGGTCTTATGTCGCAGGCCAAACCAAAGCAAGGATAATCGTGAACGAGGGCATCACAGCGACACGCCGACAAAGAAGAAAGAAACTCATTATTTAATAAAAGTTTATAATTTGTTTAACGCTACTTTTGAAACGTTAGTGGAAAACAACAGCACCGCGGGATCACAAAGAAGCGCATAGTACCACCACAAATCGCACTATCAACAACGTAGACCTCCCGTTGTGGCATTGATGCCGCTCACTACTCGCAGTAATAATGCAGACACTTGTGTGAATCTGAAACTAATGCAACTGCAAAAACAAACAACACAAACACACACATACACGTACGCGGTAGCGGTAGTTAAGAAGAAAATGTTGCTAAGCGCGCTTAAGTCATAGCGTCGCTGCTGGTATTCTATTCCTCCTGCTGCCAAATCCGCTTTTAACACAACACTATTTATTTATTTTTCTAATTTTTAGCTAAATCGCATAATCACTAACAGCCAGACCTTATTTACGCCGCATGGAAATGTTTGAAGTATTGTTAAATAAATATGTAGGCACTCGTGAGATGTGCGCTGGTGTATGATGAAAGGAAAATCAATTTGTCGCTACAACATAAAAACCGCAATAAAATTACCTTTGTCGGGCTTAATGGCAAATCCCACATTCAATTTCAGCATACTGCCAAATTCGTGGGCGAAGAAATCCCAGAAGCTATATAGTAGCCAAACCAACCACCAAATTGAGTGCTATAAATGCTGGAGGCTGGGGGAAAACAGTCATAAGACGACTGCAAAAACGGCAATAAAATTACGAGTGCGCCAATGAAACATGAACTTTCACATTTCAGCTGTAAATACATACAAACATCCCTGCACATGAACTTAAATGTAATTCGCGCTTTTATGACCCCATCAAAGAGAGACAACAAAACAAAAACAAAATGTAATCATAAAAGCCAAGAGCTCTGCAAGTTTCAAACTAAATAAGTTACTAGCGTTTGCACAAGACAAAATGGCAATAACGAACCCAAGAATTTATTTAAGTAGTGGGAGGAAATGTATTACTATGTGAAATCAACACGGAATTATTTTTGATAAGTTTTATTTGACGAGAAAAATATAAATACAATGGGTGCTAAATATGTACATACATACTCTCTTGCATATATACCGATCTGCAATAAAAACCACTTAATACTCGTGGAAATCATTTAGGCACAGAGAGTTAAGACCGATAACAATGCCAGCCTTGAAATCCAACGAAGAATCTCTCTGGTCAACTACAGGGTGGGCCATGTAAAATTTTCTTTTTGAATCAGCTATAAAAAAAAAACTAATCAATATTTTTTCAAACTTTTTTTTTTATTTTGAAGATTGAACATTGTCATTTATGAATGAAGCATAATATCGTTCAAATGACTACCACGACTGGCTTTACAGTAGGCCATTCGATCAACCAAATTTTTAAGCACATTTTCGATTGTTTGGGCTCCAATTTCATGAATAGCAACTTCGATTTCGTGTTTTAAAGCATCAATCGTCTCTGGATGGTTCGCATAGCATTTGTTTTTAACGGCTCCCCACAAAAAATAGTCCAACGGGCTTAAATCACAGCTCCGAGGCGGCCAATTGATATCGGAATTTTTTTTTTTTATTCGGTTTTCAAAAACGGTAGCCAAAAGTTCGAGTGTAACTTTGGCAGTGTGACAAGTCCATCCGCTCGTCATTTACTGTAACCGCGGCTCTTCGCTCATTTTCGAAAAAAATGGCCCGATGATGCCGCCAGACCAAAGATCGCACAAAGCAATGACTCGTTGTGGATGCATTTGCTTCTCTACAGTAACGTTTGGATTTTCTGAGCCCCAAATCCGAAAATTTTGCTTATTGAAATCTGAAAATCAGAAAAGAAGAAGAAGACTCCCCACTTTGGAAATAGGTTTTCAATGTTTCCCAATTTTGTTCAAGTGTATAGCGTCCCATTTCGTAAATGTCAAACCTTTAAGTAAATTATGAACACATTTGACATGTCATTTGTGTTACCATTCTCCAAAAAATAGGTGGTTCAAAAAGCAAACGCTATATGGCCCAGCCTGTAGTACCACTTCGGACTAAGTAGGCAATTGTGCGGTAAAGTCCTCTGTCGAACAAAGCTAACACTCTACAAGACTCTCATCATGCCCGTCCTAACGTATGGCGCAGAAGCTTGGCCGATGAGACGTCCCTTGGAGTGTTTGAGAGAAAGATTCTGCGAACATTTTTTGGACACCTGGACAGACAAAGGGGGCAAAGACAAGGAAATGTTGCTATCGACTTTCAAGGCAATAGGCCGACCGGTTCTAAACTATGCAGCGCCTGCTTCAGACCTGCCAAAACACTGCATTAAGGACAGCGACAGGATGTCTCATGATGTCCCCGATACAACACCTACACGACGAGGCCCACATGCTGCCTGTCAAGGAGAATAACAAACTGCTCACCTAGCAGTTTCTGCTAGGGTGTTACCGTAGGTTGAGCCAGAGCCGCCTCCTAGGCACGTCAGGAGACACCTTTTAAACTATGCCAACGAGATTCAAGACAAAACTGACAGATAGCTACTTGATTGGACAGACAGAGCATAAACGACATTCATCGGGAGACCATTACCACCTTCTTAAGGGGTTATATACCTTGTGGTCCGGTGAAATTAGCGAAAGTTGGGTTTTTTTTAAAGATATGTAGCAATAATTTTATTGTATAAAAGTTTTTATTATTGGATATTACAATGTTTAAAGAAAAAAAAAGGCTTTGTTTGTGTAAAAATATTTAAAAATGGCGGAGTTATGGCGTTTTCCCCCAAGACCCTTTTTTTGGAAGAGGCTTGCGGTGGACGCGATTCAAGTCCACCAAGTCCACTGAAATCAAAAAATCGAAAAGATTTCATTAGTATAGGGTTATATCTTCTTAGTGAACGATCAATATATTAAATATTTTGATTTTTGTGAAAATAGGAACATGTTTTTAAAAAACTCCACTTCTACAGTCCTAAAATTGGCATTAAAAAATTCATATCTGCATAATAAAAATTTATACATAAAAAGTTGATCGTTCACTAAGAGGCGACATCAATTACGAACAATTTAAAAAAAAAATTATAAAAATCGGTTGAATACTTTTTTTGCAATCGCGTCCACCGCAAAAGCATTTTTGGAAAAACACGTTTTTGAGATAATCGCGTTTAAAGTTTCAAGCGCCGCATGAGGCCGTACGCTCAGGACGTGACGACGCACAATTTAAAACGCTGTAACTTTCGATCTATTGCTCAGATCTCTATGAAATTTTTGGAAAATGTTCTCAAGGGATTGTACTTTACGATAAAGAAATAAAATTTATTTTGATTTTTTTGAAAAACACAAGGTATATAACCCCTTAAGCTCCCAACCCCCGAATGCCGTTATCGGAGTCCAACCACCACCTATCACAGACGAAGAGCTCCAACTTCCCCGAGAGTCCCGCGTAACATTGGCACAATTACGTTCTGGATACTGTAGCAGGTTAAACTCCTACTTATCCAGAATCGACCCCGACATACTAAACATATGTCCGACATGTGAAGGCACCACGCACGACACTAACCACCTTTTCACATGCCCCATCAAACCCACTCATCTAACACCCCTCTCCCTCCGGACGCAACCTGTCGAAACAGCAAGTTTCCCGGGCCTACCGTTAGATGAGCTAGACGAAGACAACCGGTGATTACACTACGCTGACAGCGCAAAGTTACTGCTACGACAACAACAACAACCAGCCACTCTGAAAGTATTCGATACCATCCCAGCTGGTGATAGCAGAGGAAGCGGAAGCCTCCTCTGCGTTGGAAAGATCAGGTGGAGAAGGACTTAGCTTCATTTGGTGTGTCCAATTGTCGCCGGTTTGCACGAGAAACGACTAGCGCGCTCTGTTAAACTCGGCCAAAATCGCGTAAGCAGTTATCCCGCCAATCGAGAAGAAGACAAGGAAAATGCTTTTTCGACCAGCGAACAATTTCAGAAATTTGAACTTGCATTGTCGAACTGCAATCACATATCAGAAAGCGATACACTTGCGGAAGTTAGAATGTAATGGAAGAAAAGCCACAAAGTTAGACATTCACACAAAATATATTCAACTCTTTCTTCTTCACGCCTATAGCTTCTGCAGCATCATTGTGGGTTCTACACAGCCCTCTGGCATGGATGCCAATAGAACAATAAGCCTCGCAACGCTTACTGAGGTTCGCATATTTCCTAATACTACATATGTTAAAGCCATTTGAGTTTAGTTTTCATCTGCCGGACATCGTTCGCCACCTAAGACCTGATCCTTGAAAGTATTGAGTAAATGTAAATACATACTTGCACTACTGCTTTTTAGTCCTTTCATTTCGATTCGGAATATGTTTCGAATACCAGAAATATAAACTAAGTCTACTGAGAACTGGTTTCAGACGTTATATGAAAGTGTTCAGCCAAAATAGCGTTCCAACTGTCTGAAGAAATTACGATTACATTTTTAAGCGCGACAGTCTTCAACGATCACAATCTCCAATTAAAAAAGCAAATAACCCTCAAGTTTAAACAAAAAGCGATATCGAGAAGACTGAAATTTTCGCGCAACATATTGAAAGGATATTTGAACCCCATTAAATAATTGATAGCTTTATCACACCTCCTGTTGTCCTCCTGCGAAATTGAACCATTTACGCTCTCGGAAATAATTTCTCAAATCTCAACAGCTAAAGTTCTAAAAAATCTAATCCCACAGCGTTGGGTAAATCAACAATGATCATGAATGCATGCATTCGTGGAAATTGCGTGCATTGCAATGGAAATTCTTGGAAATTATAATGGTTCCTAAACCATAAAAAAATGTAAATGGTGCAGCCTCTTATCGCGCAATTTCATTACTTCCATTGTTGGGGAAACTTTTTGAGAAGTTATTTGACACCCGCTTAAAAAAACTATCGCTCTCAAATTAGCCATACCTACTCACCAATTTAGGCTTAGAGAATATAGTTTTACAAAATCTGGCACGAGAAGCTAATCCACAAACTTAAATCAATACTTCCGATGCTATTTGCAGATCTACTAGAAGCCTATACCAATGTTCGGTAATTTCGAATAAAGCATGTACAGGCACGGTATAAATAAATAAAACTATTGTAGGCGTCTCTCAAGGCAGCATATTCGGGTCTATGTTTTACCTGTTTTACGCTTCAGATATTCCCATTCCCGAATACAGCAAAATTGCTACATTTACGGATGATGCGGGCATACACTCCGTTGTTGAAGACGAGCGTGTATCAACTGAAAGACAACAAACATCGATTGATAAAATAATCAAACTAAATGAAACAAAATCAATTCACGTAAACTTTACAAATAAAAAAATTATCATCAGCCCGTCCTTATCTTTTACGCATGCAGCGCAAAGTACTTGGGCATGGCGCTAGACGCCGAGCTGAAATGGAAGCAACATATTAAAATTAAAACAGCCGAGCTAATTCTATCACACAGCCAAGCTGCCCTACAAGCCCTGGATGCATTCCAAAAAAACATCAAAGAGTGTCTTACATTGTCGCTGATCGCGAACAATATCGTATTACCTTATGCTGGGTTCCAGGCCACAGAGATATATCAGGGAACTGTAGGGCTGACTAACTTGCAAGAGAAGGTACCTGTATGCCAAACATAAATAATTTTATGGGGGTGCCTCTGGCAACTTGTAGGCTTCTTGTTATGGACACACTAATCACTTCTGTAAATCAAAGATTGATAAGAGCCAATACCTGTGAAATTGCTAGGCAAAAATGGCCAAGGTTAAGTCTACGTCTGTCCAAGGAATGAGGAAGAGTTGGAAACAATTCCACCCTTTTTTTGCACATGCCCGGCTCTAGGCAGAAGCAGGAATCGATATTTAAGATAGATTAAGATAACCAATACACTTTAGGTATCAACAACATTTTACGCTTTGTCAAAAGCTCAGAATGGTTCAATATGGAAGGGGAAATGTAGCCCAGCCCCTGCGGCTCACAACGGACCGATTTCGTCGCTTTCTCTACGTGCGATGCGGCTGCCAAACCTAACATAACCTAACCTAATATCAAATACAGTAAACTTAATTGACTTACGGCAGAAACTCCAAGCTGGGTCTCGAAAACAAACTCTTAATTTAATTTCAAACTCATTTCTTTTTTTAGTAAAAAAGCTATTCAAAAACACTATTGAATGATTAATTTTGCCACTTTTACTTTGTATTAATATTTTTATATTTATTTTTTTAAGAAACGAGGCTGTTTTTTATTTAAAAAAATTTAAGATTTACTCAATTTTATTAACAAACTACTTACATACCTATATATGTGAGCTCTGCCTTGCGACACTATTTGCGACACTATTTCTAGAAGAACAGGGCGGTTTTTGCGGCAGCTACGCAAGTCGAAAGTTTTCTCAGCCCATACCTCAATTAGCGCCCTTTCGTTGGGCATATACCATCTGCTGGCACTTCTAATTACTGGAAGTTGGAAATAATAAATTAATAGAATTTTCTTTATATAAAGAAATTTTGAATAAATAAATAAATAATCAAAAATCACAGTAAGGAAAAGCAAAGACTTTGGTTATGTAAACAGAGATAATTCGCCATTTGTAAGTGAGAAAGCGAATAACGTCACAGGACGTCCTGTGAAACGTTACAACAATTTTGTTATTTTGGGAGGAATAACTATAACCATAACAATTTTACAGTTGGAATATTCAATTACGCCTTAATTGCAATATTTATAAAATAGGCACATTTAACAATTTGATCACAGCTAAAAAAAAACCAAATTGAAAGGTCGCAACTCAAAAATATTTTTTTTCTTTCTAATAAGCACATTACGTATGTAAATGAGCTCGAAACTCCTGAGAAAAACAATACATGCGTGTGTACATTATGGTGGGGTGATTTTTTTTTATTTATTTATTATAAGTATTATTATTATTTTTTTTGTAATTACTTCTGGCAGTTCTGCAGAATGTTGGGTTTCTAACTTAGAAATTAAGGTGCATAATATAAACTGTTGTCGTATGTTAAGAGGTGTGTCGGATTATAAATTAAAAGAAAATTATAAAAAAATAGATTAAAAAAAAAACGTAAAATTCAACATTTTCATTTTCATTCCCTAAATTTATTTATTCACTTTTGGTTGTTATTAGCGTTTAGATTGATTTCAAATCGTTTTAGTGTTACTGATGTATTTTGTGACACAAAATGACTTTCAGTGCTGAGCTTACATTATGGGTGATTATTTATTATTTAACTTATCTTCATCACACGAAAATATTTAAACCTTTTTTTTTGGGATTACCTTTGAGCCCAATTTTAATGAAACCTCCACAGGGCAGAAAAGGAAGCAACTTCCTTCATTGCAGAAATGTTAGCCCCGATATTTTGGGGTTGTGCCATATATACCAAAATGTGAAACCCCATATAGATATCTGTAAAACCAATTAAGCTAAAGAACTGAAACTTTACACGCTGCATGCATAAATTGTAAGTGTTGTACATATGGTGAAAAGTGATAGTTATTAGAAAAGAGAGCGTGGCACCTCCCATACAAATTTAAATATCATATCGTGAGTAGAAAATTAATGAATCAACAGAAATTTCAAAATCTTAAAACAATTTTTATGTATCGCGACCGGGGTTTGAAAAAATTGTACATTGTGTGGTTCAATTGAAATTGGATAAAACCTACTACTTACAGTTACAATAGTTATGGGGTGGGGGGTAGTCAGAATTTTCAAAAAATTTTATTCATATTTTTTGCATTTTCTTAAAGTATAATATCTTAGAAATGTTTTGTGAAAATTTTAAGTGAATCCGACAAATACTTCTCGAGTTATTCAACAATTAACAAAGGGCGCTCGGACTGCACGTATGAAAGTGGCAGATAAGCGCGCTAACGATAACACTCGAGAAGGTAGAATGCTACGCAGGCAACAGCAAATCGATATTTTGGAAGCTGCTATGACGGCTGAAGAACTATTATATGGCCCAGGAATAGTTGAAACAGTGTAAGTAATTAAATAATTCGTATAACTCTACATAAATCTACATATAGCAAAACTTTAAATGCGTTTTTCTCAAATCTATGTTTTTTGAACTGGTGATCACTGTAACTTAAAAACCGCTTGGTAGATTTGAATAAAATTTATACTGCTTTTAAAAACCAAAAAGAACTCGTACCTGATCGAAGATTTTTTTTTTTTTTTTTTTAATTTCGATTTTTTTAAACCATTAATTGTCGCTTTTTTTCTCGAAAATCTGAAAAATATTTCCTGAAGCCGCCATATTGTTAATTTTGAAAAAAGCTTCGATCAGGCACAAGTTTATCTATTAATAAATCTAATTTCTCTTGTTCGATTGATTTTAGATGAATCGCCAAGGACTTATGATGACCACCGCAATGGGCTTCTGGAGAAACGGGCTCCACACAAACAGCGATAACTTTTCCAATTATTATTTTCTATTTATTCTTTTTTTTTGTTGAAATTTTGCTACAGTCAAGTCGAAACGCGGTATATTAATGCTATGTTTTTATTTGTGTAAAATAAAGCAATTGACTAGCAAAAAAATTATTGAAAATCATCTTTTTTTCGGGCATCTGACTACCCCTAACCCCTTATTTGTCGAGTTTTCGACCAGGGGCTAGTTATTATTATTATTGTTATATTACTTTATTATTGCAGTCAAAAATAGGTAGCAAACATAAAATTGTAAATCTTTCAAAAATGAAGTTTATTAATAGCTGGGTATTTCGTTCATTTTTGGAAATTTGATTAGGCAGTAAGAACCTCAAAATGTTATACTAAGAAGGAAATACTTTCAGATTTATACTAAGCCTTATAAAGGCAGCATTTCAGGGGTATACCATTAAAAAACTATAAAAAAAGTTGCAACATACCATCGCTCCGCCTTAATGTACATATAAACATGTATGTGCATACTCATATGCATATCTTCAACGCCACACTTACGAGCCCATCATAAAAGCCACATAACAAGTAAACAACTTTTACATGGCAGGGCATGGCTTTGGTTAATGGTTGCTCGGCAATTTGCATGTAAACGGCGAGGTGGAAGCTTTGGAAATCCATCAAAACTACAGCCAACATATGCGCCTGTAATTCATACACTTCAATAACTTTATTGTCCGCATAATGAGGACTATTTAACAACAACAACAAGAGCCAAAAAGCGGATAAACAAGTAGTTTTTCCGCGCTGCCAACCAGAATTCATTGTAGAAGCGACATACGTACGGACATATATACTTATGCACGAGTACATGCAATATTTCGGTAGCAAAGGGTGCAGCAAAGGGTGCGTGCTAATAGTTAGTTGAAGGGTGTATTGTCATAAGTATATTTGTATGTATGAGTGTATGCATTCATTAAACCAAGCACGAATATGGCGCATAAATTTGTTTGTGTGTGTGTGTATTATACAATAAACAAATTTACACCCATTTAAATCACAGCGATCTCAATCAGTAGGTACTCTAATTTATTTATGTTCGTCCAATTTTTGGTGTATGCGCTATAGATGGAAGCGGGTAAAAGTATTCAACCGCGAGGAAGCACATGTTATGTTAAGTTTTTGCTATCGAGAATTTACTCTCGTCAATAAATTTAAAAAATATCAATTTAAAATGTACATAAAATAAATAGCGCACTTACTTCAATAGTGATGTATTATTCGACGTATACGGAAGCGTACGGCAAGGTTGTTCCCTATCGCCCATTCTCTGCGCCATTGTCCTTGACGACGTCATGAGTCAATTGACGCTGCACAAAAGAGGTATCGCACGAAGTTTCACCAGACATCTTGAGGGCCTGGGCTTCGCCGATGACATCTGCCTCCTCTCACACAAACGCACTGACATGCAAGCGAAGGTGGACAGACTAGTCACGCTGGTACGCACTGTCGGACTGGAAGTTAACATTATCAAGTCGAAGGCTATGAAGCCAACCAAAATATAGCAAGGCAAATAATGGTTAACTGGTGATCGGTGGAATTTGTCGGCTGTACTATCTCGCGGCAGAGCAGATGACAATGTCAACTGCAGGCTAAACAAAAAAAGGGCGGCGTTCAGGGGAATGCATACAGTATGGACGAGTTCGCGAATCTCCAAATGCACTAAACTGCGAATATTCAGCTCATGTGTGAAGTATGTACTGTTGTACGGAAGTGAAACATGGCTAGTCTCTAACATCATCGCACAGAGCCTGCAATTTTTCGTCAACAAATGCTTCCAATCTATGGCAAATCAAATGCAAAAAGTAGCGATGGATAGGCTACTTGCTTAGAAAACCACCAGATAGCCAAAAACATCGGCGAAAACACACTTGAGGAAGGTCGATGTTGCGCGAGCTAACAGATACCGACATTTCACGGGGTAGGGCAAAAACAACAGCCCAGAAGTGTGTACGATTGAAGAATCTGATCGAATACCTATATTCCCGAGTGGAGTAAAGAAGAAAAAAAAAACAATTATTAACAATATTTCATTACATGAAAATATTTATTTACTTTTTCTTCGCCCTTTACTTATGTAGCTTTGGAGTCGTTGTTCTCGACATTTTGACGCATAATCGTAGTCAAAATAGAGCCGAGTCTTAATTTGTTAAACTGAGGTTTAAGGAAAACTGTAGTTTATTTTCATCATAGTCATACTGTAAATTTAAGTTCACCTAATGTTGCTTATAAGAATATTAAAATCAAAAGAAATGTACGAATGTCCGTGGAACTATATATGGAAAACTAATAAAAATGTTAAATTTTCAAGGCATTGAAAGGGATTTTAATGTAATAAATGCTGAAAGATTGTTAAGACACTCTTGGATGAAAATACTTTTTATTAACAAAAAAACAAATACCAAAAATAAACACAAATCTTGAGCCCATTTAAATTGGCATCTTATTATATCGAAATGTAATGGAAGTCCATTATAGTATAAGTATGCATTACTGATTTTTTTCTAAAAAGCTTGCATTTTTTACATTTTTTTTTTTATTTTTATACAAATTTTGGAATTTTATGTTATATACGTGTTATAATATATGTTTTTGTTGTAGTATGAACTATACTTTTATGAAAAGAATTAGAAACTAAATAAATAAAAACTAAATAAATATTCAATTGTTCGCGATGCTAGTATTGTTAATACAGGTCACAAGTCAATATCAAAGGTGGCGCAAAATCAATCTCCCTACAGTAAAATTTATAATTTTTGCAAAAAAAATATTATTTCATAAAAATTATAAATCTTCCGGTAGAGTGATTAATTTTGCACAACCGTGTATTATCAAATACATAAATTTATTTGTATTTGACTTTTTACTTTTTTTCAATTTTCAGATTTAACCGGAAGACCAAAATATTATATTTAAATGTAATTTCATAAACATGCATTTATTAGATACATACATCAGAATGCATATTATATCGATCCTAGTCAGAACATAGGGCGGAAACAAATATTCTTAAACGATTTTTGTCAGCTGCTATGTGCCTGATTTAGTTTCAGCAGGCAGTGGTAGGACTCTCATGAGCGATTGTGCGCATTCAAGTTTGACGTGGACGACCTCTGCGTCGACTTCCTTGCGGATTCCATTGGCAACATTATCGTATTCTCTACGGAGAGTATGTCCAACCCAATTCCATTTTCGTCTTTTTATATCGGAATTAATGCGGCACCTTTGAGAAGCAGAAGAAGGGCCATATAAATAATAGTACTAAATTAACTTTGCTAGTAAAGAAAACAAACCCATTTCTTAATATTTAGTCAAAGTTTAAATAAACCTGAGTTTAACGCAAGTCTAATCAAAATCAAAACACACGACACAAATAGGAGGGGGAGCTCGGTGAAACACACAAAAACGGTGTAAGCGTCAATTATATAAGTTTACTCGTATACATTTTTTGAATTGTGACACTATTGAAGTGAAGCGATATTTATGCATGTATTTCTAATTGATTCGGGTGTTGAGCTGCCGTAATTGTTGTTGTTGTTGTTTTTGTTGAGGTGGTTGAATATTTCTGAGGTGAAATGCTCCTAATTAGTGACCAGCCCCGTTTTACTACCACTATCTCATGTGATGAAGATGTAGTTTTTTTTTTCTGTTTTGTTTTTTTTTTTTTTTGTTTCCAAGTCAGATCCATTTCGTCAGGTCCAAGTATAGCAGCCGTAATTGTAGTCTTATTAAAATTTTTAAGTTTATAAACAATTCTTGTCTATCCTTTTTCTAACCTAACTTTGAATATAATGGATGTTTTTTAGCTCCATCAGAACTATCGATATCGATAACTATGGTTTGATAACTGAGAATGGCAAACTGTGTTGACATTTCTGTCCAGTAGGGCTTAGCAAATCTTCACGAATCGTTTGTGCCCATTTACACGAGGAGACATCTGGAAGGGAGACACTGAAAATTCTCTTTTCATGTCTCATTCGCGGCCACACGGGCAAAATTGTTTTCGGCAACATTTTGACATTTAATGCTTTAGCATCGTCTGGTTCGGATGTATTCTCGCACGCGCTTACATGTAAAGCGGAAAACGTTCGTCAACAGTTTCTTAAATATATGAATGAAAAATGCAAACTGGTTAAATAATAAATAATTTGTTGTTTTTTTATTTAAATATATTTATAAATTGTTGTACTTGAATAAAAAAAATTAAATTAAAAATACTTCATACATAAATAATTAACTTAAATTAACTTGAGTATCTCGAAATGGGGGGAAAATTAGAATTCAACATAAACATGCCCCATAATATTTTAAATTATACCTACTTTACCAGCAAAAATAATCGTGCATTTCCCAAGCAGTGTTCGGATGTTTGTCATCTTTGTTATCTTCCGTTTGCTTGAAAACCAACACATAACTCAGAACCTTCTCCCACAAAACAAGAAAACAAATGAAGCAACTGTCAAAAATTGCTTTAAGATTGGAAATACGAATAAGAAGAGCAAAGCGTGTCGCCAGTACAGGAGACGAATTCCCTTCTCTCTTCCGCGGCCGTCCTTCACCCCCGAACAAAATGTTTCCCTTTCAGATGTCTCCTCGTGTAAATGGGCACTTTAACGCTTCCAAATTGTGGAAATTTACTTTGAAAAAAAAAAATAATAAAAATAAATAAATAAATCTGTGCGCGAAGATCATAGAGCACTGGCGGCATTATCGGTTCTTATTTCTTTCGAAATGAGGAAGGAGCTGCCGTTACGGCGAATGGCGAGCGCTATCGAGGCATTTTAACAAGACGGCGCAACTTGCCCTACAGTGTTTTTACCAATCAATTTATTGCAATTTTCCCGCCAATATTTATAGGAAAAAGTAGTCAAAAATTGAACTGTAACTTGTAACCGCAGCAGACATATGGCGGATATCATATTGAAAAAATAAATGCCATGAAATTATTTAGGAACGTTCAACAAAGAATTTAGTCCAACAATATTTCTGTTCTGTAAATGGTAATACAGTTAAGTTCTCAAGCTCCTAAAAAACACCCGATATGTATTTGTCTTCCAAATATTCTAGGATTCAAAACTTTTCGAAATTTTATTATATTCTTCAATACTTTGGAAGCAACAAAAACAATTGCGCGTGTAACAAGTGGCTCATGTAGCAGTTTCAATTTTGATTATTCACTTTAACCACGGTCCTCGCATTTAACCTTGTAACTTCAGAACTTCATTAGCGACATGACTCTGTTGACCGACCCAACTTGACCTTTTTCAACTTTGTTTCACCGCGAGAAATCCATTGTTCCGACTGTTCTCTGATTTCTGGTGGATTTAATTTCGTCAAATACTGATGGAATTATCAAGCGATTGAGTTTGCTAGCAGCTGTGATCAAACACGGAGCCCACATTGCGTGTACCTTTTTAATACCCCAATATTTAAACAAAATTGCAATCACTAGCCCATGTGAAAAGTCCCTAAATCTGTAAGCGTTAAATCAAATACAGGGGTACTTAAATTTTGATATGGGCAAGTCAAAATAAATATTTATAATCTTTAACGGCTGTACGGGTATTATTTTTCAAAATATTTTCCCTGAAGAACAGTATACATTTACAAAGTTCGAAACAATTTTTAACATTTCTTTGCATCAAAATTGACCATCCTTTTTTGAACGATGGTTTGCGGTATCCAAGGCGAACAAATTCTTTTTATGATCAAACGTTAATGCAATATTGAATATTGTTGATCCCACTAAGCGATACCTCTATCAGTATTGATTTTTTCCAGCATGTCCACCGATATTGAATGGACTTCACGAAATTCATCCTGCAGAAAAGTGCAACCACGATTGAATTCGAAAAAAATTGTAAAACATCATTACTCGAGATTATGCTTTAATTCGAATCGATATTCACGATGTTAATGGTTTAATCTACGTGGACGTCATAGAAAATCATTACACACAAATATTCGTGATTTAATTCCATTATTCGCCCAGAGGATATTTCAAGTACCTGTAGGCAACTCATACCGGGGAATGCCTTTTATATTTTACGCCTTTGCAATATTACAAGAGACGAGCTGTAGTAGTTCGATATTTTTATCGGAAAGTGTTGTATTTTTTAGCATAGACTTAAATATAACGTTTTCACTTACGAACTTAGTTTGTTCCTTTTTCAATGAGTGGAAAAATTCATTTCGCCCAAAAGACAAAAATAACTCGGGAAAATTTTCATATCATGATTTAAAACGATTTTCGACGTGAACTATCGAGACAGTAGTGCATTGATCAAATTACTTCGACTTTTGGCGTTGAAGCAGCAGACTTAGCCGCTGTGAAACGCTGATACAATGAGTCCCAACTTAGCCTTCGATCCTTGCAGGATGGATTTCGCAAAGACGTCCAAAAACGGTTAATGCGCCAAAAACATTCGATGCTGCGCGTCAATTAATAACGCAAGATAGTCATGTGACATATCGCGAGATAGAGGCATTCTTTTTGCCCAAAAGAGAACTAGTGTCGATTGGGGCAAAAAAATGTTGACGAAATTCAGTCGCGGTGGTTCAAAGTACATCTATGACATCGTAACAAGATCTATACGGATGAGCCGGAAACAAAACATCAATCTGCACAGTGTGGGTGTTCCAAGACGAGCTTAATTCAAAGAAATTTGATCGCAAATGATCACCTGTTTTTTTCGAAAAATCTGATCTAGTCGCAACTGTACCACTAGAGAAACCGTAAACCGAAAACAGTCAATTCTCAAACCCTATTTGTTTGCCAAAAGTTTTCGGAGAATTAAGGAAAACCAACCGCCGAAGACGAATCATTCATTCTTCACCATGAATCGGTTCACACAAGAAAGTTTTTGTGCACTACAAAACCAAATCAAATTAATGGGTCATTCGCGTTATAGCTCTGTTTTGGTACCTAATGATTTCTTCGTGTTTCCTAACACTAAAAATAAAATACTCGTTCAACGTTTTTCAACGCCTGTTGAAGCATTAGCAGTTCGTTTTGGAGGTATCCACTTCTGAGTTTATTGACTTCGAAGGAGAATATTTTTAAAAACAAAAACATATTAATTATTATTTTACTGGGTTTTCATTATTGGGTGCAAAATATGAAAGGTAACCCTGTATGGCACACGTATGACAAAACGTGCTGTGTATGATTACTATGAAAAATGTCACACTTTACGATGGCAATGTGAGATTTGACATGCCCACAGTGCTGTTGTTATATCTTAGAACAAATTTAGCAATTTTTTGGAATTAATTCCAATAAATCTTGATAAGTTACGAATTTTTCAGAGATTCTAAAATATTGAAAAATATCGATTCCTTTTTTACAACGATACCTTTTTTAAAGCATCGATTATTCATCACACGGATTCATAAATTTTACACTGCAAGTTTGCATATCCCACCACAGGTACTGTGACTTTCAAGGGTGTTTGTAGACGTACATACATATGTATGCCCGTCTGTAACCTATGAAACACACACGCTGGGTATCCTTGAGAATGGGTGTATCCGTTTGATAAGTGTATAATGGCTAAAAGCGTGCAACATTTGTTTATTGCAATTATTCCCATCCACTTACCACTCATTTGAGAGCCCGCGAATTAATCCCCCCTCATGCAGTGAGAGTGCGTTAAATGTTGAAATGATTTTATTTTAATTTGTTTGTACTGCTGAAATAGAATTTATCGAGTCTCCCTTTAATTACGAGCGTTCACGGCTATACATACGTATGCGTATGTATGTAGGCTCTTGAAAGTGAAATGAATTTTTTTGCTTGAAATTTCGAAATCAAAATGAACATTTGCAGAGATCTTATCAAGTTGGAAAAATATTTACCAAACAGAAAATTAAAGGCACCGCCTTTGTAATGGGTTTAAATTACCTTACCTAAAAAGCACCAATTTACATGCGTACATACATACATACGTACGTACATATGTACTGCCTATAGTGATGCCGCTGATAGGCATCTCTCAAATCAACAAATAAAATAACAAGCTACTAATTTTAAGCGCATAATTGATGGCTCTAAAAAATAACGTACTTTACTCCTGTATATCCATTTATCATCATCGCCGTGCTCATATTTAAAATTTTTGCGCTGGCCTACATTCAAGATTGGCCGAAAGAAATTGGCTTAACGCACAAACTAATCAACAACTTGCGTAGCTGGGATTTTCTTATCCGTAAATCACATGCCACTGGTTTTGTGTTTTCAAAATTTCCATTTGACTTATTTGGCGCCAGGCGACGGCGAACTGTATTAGCCGCTGCAAGCCGGCCGAAGAAGCGAGTGTGTGCGTTCTTATTGCACACCCTGCGCAGACATTTTCGATCGGCCGCAATGCCTTTCAGCTACCCTGCAGTATGTACGAACTATTTCACGAACATCTCAACTATTCCCGTCCACATATTCTCTATGCATATTTTCATTTTCCTTTTTGCTTCACCTCACTGATTTACATCTCCGGTTAATCCAATTTGTCGGCAACAGGATCATAATTTTATGCGGTGCTACTGTTGAAAATTAGATTGCTATTAATTCATATTTAAATCTTTTGAGCTCTATTGTTACATTTGTTATTACCTGAATTTATGCACGCACATACAAATGTTGTACCTACATACAAACATGCATGTAAATATGTTAGGTTTATGAACAACTTCAGGCAATTCGTGATCGTTTGAATTAAAATGTGCATGCACATGCACATACATATGTGTATGTGTACAAGTATATAAGACATATTTACAGCGTATGTACTTACCTAACTGGTGGAAAAGAAATCAGGAATGGAGAGTCAAATCAAAAATTTTAAATTGCCTGCCGCTATTAATAAAATATTAACTAAAACTAAGATAAATAAATGTTAGAAAATATAAAATACAAAAGTTCGGTAAGTCGATGGTATTTCTTATTATTTTTTTTTAATTTTTAAATGCCAATAGTTTTGCTATAGTCTTACGATTTTTCATTTAAAATTTCAGAAAAATCGGTTTTAATAGCTATAGTCTTGGTTTTGCTATAGTCTTACGATTTTTCATTTAAAATTTCAGAAAAATCGGTTTTAATAGAAGAGGAACCGTAAATTAAGTGATGCAATGTCAGTAGAAATTCCACTATCGACGCAGGAGGATATTCATTACTCAATACTCAATACCTTACGGCTTTCGACATCAACTCAACCCTGCGAAAATTTTCAGTGTTCCAAACTGCAGTTCCAAACTGCATATAAAACGGACACTCCATTCCTTAAGACTATTTGTAAGTGGTATCAAAAATCCCAGACTGTACATTTTTCTGTGGAGGACGAGCCTCGAGAAGAACGACAAAAATCGTTGACCGACGAGATAAATGTGGCCCTGGTTAAACGGAAAATTGGCGGAGACCCACGAGTGATACAAGAAATGAAATGTAGTGAATCAGGCTTGAATACTATAGCAGTATTGCGTATATTGCATACTGATTTCTAATACGCAAAGAAACCTGCTCGCTGGGTTTCACGAATTTTTGTATCAGAGCCCAAAAGAGGCTAGAGTAAATTTTGTTGCATATTTTATAGGAAGATTCGAAAACAGAGAGTCTAGCGACCTTAATATGATCGTAATGAACTGGAAATTAAATAGCAGTTCATCAGTTGCGTAACAATAGGGTGGCATGGGTGGCAAAATGCCACGGGCTCAAGAGGCCTCGAGCTCAAGAATTTTTTTATATTGTACATGAGTAATTTATTTTATGTGAAAAGTATATTTTTATAAATTCTGCTTAAAATCCAATCAATAAATCGTTAAGCATTTCAACCGAGCTTAACAAAAAGATGTTTATTCATTTTTAGAGAAGCACGCGTGACGAGTAATTTTACTTACTTATGACCGTCAAAAACCCGTCAATCAAAATACCGATAGTTACAGGTTCTCACTACTGCGGGGGTGAGTTGGCCACATTATGTTAGAGGAATCCCGTATTTGATATTTTTTTATGAGGGCCTCACTGACTGCGTATTCTTTGTGCGAGTATTTTAACGATTGGTGATTTGTATGTTTGATTTTGATATTTTATTGAATATGAAAATAGTGGCAAAGTAAAGTTTATTGTGAAAGTTAAATATTAAAAAGTCTAGCTCCAGAAAATATTTAAGTGGGAGCGAAAAACGAAAGGGGAAGAAGGAAACTGAAAAAAAAAATAAAAAGCTACCTAAAATTACTCAGTACTTGAAAAATGATGACTTAAATAATAAAAAATCGATAGCGCAGTGCTCCAGAAGTGAAGAATCGGAGCTTACTAAAAGTACAGCAGTGTTATCAGATGCAGCACCCAACATCAGTTAATATCCAGATCCAGAACAACCACAACAAGGTACCGGCAAAAATCAAAGTGAATTATATTCTAGGATGAAAAATATTCTATCTTCGCCATATGTTACTGATAAGGGTAATTTTGAAGAGGAAAGGTTCGTGAAAGTGAAAAGGTTCGTGATTGAAAACGGACATTGCAAACCTAATGGCCCTTTCTTAGAAGATAGTAACAATAGATATTTTATAGAAAAACATTACTATATTGTTTCCAAGTGTGGTGTCAAGCTTGAACGTACATGGCTTTCTTATTCTTTAATACTTCAGAGTGCGTATTGTGAACCGTGTTGGTTATTCGCAAATCGGGCAAATTCGAGGGCTATGACGACTGGAAATATATTGTAGATGGCATACAAAGACACGAGACATCAAAAATTCATCTGGATTCCTGTCTTACGTATCAACAGTGGCGACTACATGGAACAATCGATGAAGAGCAAGAGTCTATGATCAAAAAAGAAAAATCCTTTTGGCGATAAGTACTTTCTAGGCTCCTTGATGTTACTCTGACACTTTCAACATGTAATTTAGCCTTTCCTGGCCACAGAGAAAACGCAGATAGCAGTGATCCAAGCTCCAAAGGAAGCTTTTTGAGTATTGTTGAGTTATTAGGAAAATACGATCCGATTTTGCGAGAGTTGTTAAATAAACCAAAGGGCCAAATAAAATACTTAAGTCCGAAAATACAAAATGAGCTAATTTCTGTCCTGGTTTTAAAAATAGAAAGTGCACTTATAAATTAAATAAATGAAGCACCATTCTACTCTATCATATTCGATACAACGCAAGATATTTCAAAAATTTATCAAATCTGTGAATTTTACCATTATTGTATGATCGAAAAAGATTGTAATGCGATCCCTAAGGCACTTGTCATTAAAGAAACATTTTTGGAATTTCATGAAGTAAAGGATCAAACTGCCTTAGCAATGTCCAAGCAAATTATTAAATCCATAAATGACAAAAACATTCCTCTAAATAAGTGTCGAGGACAAGGATATGATGGTGCTAACACAATGAAAGGGACTTATGGTGGAGTTCAAAAAATCATAAAAGATGTTGAGCCAAATGCCGTATATGTTCACTGTGCTGCTCATAATTTAAATCTAGTACTCAATGATGCAGTGAGAGAGGCTATTGATATGCAAAATTTTTTTGAAACAATTCAACAAATTTATAATTTTTTTGGGCATACTATCAAAAGATGGAATATTTTATCAAGTTTGATATCTAATGAAGAAAGTGAGTCTTCAAATTCAATAACATTGAAAACATTAAACCCTACCAGATGGGCAGAACGTTATGATGCCGTTTTTGCTTTAAAAGTTCCGTTTGTCGAAGTGCAAAAAGCGCTAACGAAAACAATTTTGTTAAATGGCAAATCAGATGAAAGAAATGAAGCTGTTTCACTCAAAAAGAAGATCGAAACTACAATTTTGTTATGTTACTGGTTTTCTATACTAGATCCTACTTACTATCGATGCAGCCTCTAAAGCACTTCAGTCTGAAGCCACCGATCTTTCAAATGCCGTAAAACGTTTGAAAATCTGCCTAGAAGTATTGAAAAGGTATCGACATGAATTTGAAAATTTGAAGATGGAAGCAAATAGTGTAGCTGAAAAATGGTCCATCACCCCTGAATTTTCTAATACTCGTCAGAGGAAGGTAAAACGCCATTTCGACGAGCTCTGCGAAGATGAGCGCCTCCAAGATCCGGAAAGTTTGTTCCGAGTGAATATATATTATTTTATCGAGTATTGGACATCATTAAAAACCAACTGAAATCGCGTTTCATTCCAATGAATGAAATTGTTACAAATTTTAAGGTTTTACAGCCTTCCACGTTAAAAGTTTTAAATGGCACTGATATATTAAAAAATGCTCTAGAATTTGTTGAGATTTATAAAAAAGGCATATCTGAATCATTTGGCAGAGAAATTCTAAGTTTTCGATCCACCTTCAGAGACGAAATAGAAAAATTGTCGTGTATTAGACACCTTGCTGATTTATTAATAATAAAAAATTATTTTGTCTTGCAGCTTTCCTGAAGTATGCATTGCATTAATGTTATTTCTCACAATTCCTGTGACTACAGCTAGTGCTGAACGATCATTTTCAAAACTAAAATTGATAAAGACTTATTTAAGAAACCCTATGAGGCAAGACAGGTTATGTAACTTGGCTATTCTGTCTATTGAAAATTCTATGGCCCGATTTCTAAACTTCGATGATGTTATAAACACTTTTGCGGAACAGAAATCTCAAAAAAAAGATTTTTCTTAATAAGTAACTTATTGAAATTAAATTGTTGTTTTATTTATTAAAATCATCTGTTGAAATAAAATTTGTTTCTTTTAATCAAACTGAGTACAACGTGACGATTTTTATTGATAGGGCCCCATCATAAGAATTTGCTACGAGCCCCAGATGTGGTAGTTACGCCACTGCAGTCCATGATATAGGGCGGGCAAATCCGCTTATGAAAGCGAGGCAGCAAATGTCAGCATCAAAAGTAATGCTCTCGGTTTGCTCCACCAGAACAAAAATAGTTGGGTCTATTCCATTATATTCTTCTCAGATAGTAACTGCCGAATAAAATACTGAAAACTGCTTACCGAAAGTGTTCAAATATTTCCTTGGAAATAGGAAAAAAGAGGAACAGCGTCGCTACTTCTTACACCCCGATAATGCACCAGCTCACACTGCTGAAAGGATAAGTAACTTCATTGCGCTTTTTGGCATTGAAGAAATTCGTCCATCGCCATATCCTCCGGATCTCGTGCCGTGTAATTTCTGGATATTTTCAAAAATTAAGAACAATTTTAGAGGGAATGTCGCGATTTTGAGGACTGCCTCCGGCAGTGATTTTACAGATTAAAAAAATGTATTGAAATTAATGGTGATTATGTGAAGCAGATAAAAAATAATGAAGATTAAAAATAAAAAATGAAAGGAAGTATCCTTTTTTTCTATTCAATTTACCAAACTTTTGTTAGTCCCCTCGAATATGCAATGACTCATAGTTTATTTCGAACAGCATCTATCAAACATTGTAACCACCAATGAAAACTAAATTAGGAAAGATAACATTTTTTTAACGCAGTTTATTAGTATAGCATATTGCTTGAAATTATTTGAATATTTATGAATTTAATCATTTAATATAATATATTTTTTCAATAATAAAAAAAACTTCAATCAAGCGACAAGTGACGTCACATAATTTCTCCAACTTGTGCAGTTTCCCGCATAGATCTAAGCTCACTGAAAAATTTTTGTCGTTTCATTGCTGACTGTACGAGGCCGTGTGTTTCTCGGTCTCCGGCCCCTTCTGCGTCTGCCTTAGGGATTCCAATGTAGCGCAGCATGTGGTACTTCACAAACACCTTTCCTGACCGATCCAACTATAATTAAATTTCTACATATCAACTTCAACGCCATTTTGCCCACATACATATACTGGGTTGCCCATATTCGACGGACCTGACGAATTTCGATGACTCTTTGGGCCCATTCCAATCGACGAGGCTTGTCGCAACAATCTTTGCGTCAATTGAATCTTATGCGGGAATAAATGCAAAACAATGCGGATAATTCGTTGTAAAGTGGTCCGATCAATGCTCAGCTGCTGAGCAGTACAAAAGTAATATTCTCATCCGATCGCCTTGGTCGGTTTTGATTTGGCCTCTTTGGATTAGAAAGAGCATCACCAGTCGAAAACCTTTCGTACAAACGTTTAATGATGTTCTTAGAAGGTGCACTTTTCACATTATTTAATTTTTTATACCCACGGTGAGTTTTCACAATTGACTTCTTTTGTTGAATGTAAATTTCAACAATTTGGGAGCGCTCGCGTGGCGTGTACTGTTCCATGGTAAAAATTTGCTTGGACTGACGCTTTCAACGCAGTATGTCATTAAGCGATCTGCCGTCTTTGTCAAAAGATATAGGGTTGAGTCCGTCGAATATGGGCAACCCTGTATGTATGCCACAGCCTCCCGTTACTTATTGTTCGTGGTACAGCGGCTCAATAAAGAACTCGGACACCCAAGTGATGTAGTTTTAAATAAAAAAATATATATTAAAATGTAACTTATTGCATTTATAGGTCACATTTATTTTCGATCTTCAAGCATATTTTTCAAAACTACAAACAACATAAGCAAACTTCAACTCATTCGTACATAGAAAACACAGACAACAAAAACTTAGCAAAATACATGAAAGAAGAACTCGGACATTTATATAAAGTAAAGTTCGGCAAATAATATTTAAGAAAAAAACAATATAATTAATATTTCGTCGGCAGGCCTTACTTTTTCTCACAGCATTCAGCCTTCTTGGCATGGATTTGACCAGCTTCTTGACTGTTAAAGGTTCCATTTTCCCCCACTTTTGTTTAATAGCATCTTCTAGGTCTTTCTTGTTCCTAATAGCATACTTTTTCAGTTGGTTTTGCAAATGAGCCCACAGATGTTTAATTACATTGATGTCTGGAGATTGTAGAAGTGTTTCAAGTACTTTAGGGAAGTTGTACATAAGCCCTAGACGAACATCAAGTGACTTATGCTTGGGATCGTTGTCTTGATAGTACTGCAAATTGTCCTTAATTTCCAACTTTTCAGCACTTTGGACCAAATTTTCTCTCATAATTGTTAGGTGTTGTTTGTGGTCCATATTGACGTTAATGAAGCCCATATTTCCAGTACGTGCTGCGGGCATACAACCTCATACCACTACCGACCCACCCCCATGTTCAACTGTCGGACGTAAGTTTTCTTCCAACAACTCTTCATTCGGTCTTCTCCACACATATGTTTGTTCATCTGGCCTAAATATGTTAAATTTGCTTTCATCTGCATATAAAACGTGCTTCCAGCACTCGAAATCCTTATACTCCTGACGCTTTGCAAATTTTATTCTCTTGTGTCGTTTAATCTCGTTGATGAAAGGTTTTTTTCGTGCAACTCTTCCATTATAATTATACTTACGCAACACTATACGTATACTTTCGGCGTTACAGTTAATTTAAGGCGAGCTTAGGAGCACTTAAATTTAAATTTTTCCTAATTTGTTGCACTATCCGCCGTTCATCTGCATCAGAAAATAGTTTTGGTCGTCCTGATTTCTTTTTATTTTATTCAACAAAACGCGACTGAAATTTTATTTTAATCCATTACGCTTGGTTCTTTCTTTGCACTGTTCTAACGAACGAGAGCAAATTAATTGCGGGATTCCCCGTTTTAAGGTGCCAAACAATCGCAATAATTCCAGATCTTTTTTGCCACCAATTTTGCGAATGCTGCATGATACGTTTTTTATAACAAGGAGGTAATGGATTTGTAAATTATGATTACTATTTTTTTAATTCTATTTGAATACCCCATAGAAAAATACAGAAATAAAAATATTTAACTCACATTTCTTACAAAAATTTTGAATTTGAAGCTGCATACGATGTATGTCCGAGTCACTGTAGACGAAATGGGGGCGGGTTGCCAGAAATAAGGCATCAAAAATAACTGACGAAAACAGTACCTTTTTACCTTATTGCCGGTAAAAGAAGCAGTGTACTTCTGCTATAAAAACACTTCTCATAAAAACCTTCGTTTTGTAAAACAACATGAAGGCTCACACCAAAATTTTGAAGAGAAGCTCGGCCAAGCACTCAACAATGGATGCACTTGCCAATTACATATATAAAGTAATGTATAAAAAAAGTATGAATATATGAATATTTACATTTCAAGATAACGTGCAGCAGAGCGCAGAGGTTTTCTTTTACCTTCTTTTACATTTTTATCGAAACTATATTTTTCCAAACGGTAAGCATAATAACTCAAACAGTTTTTTTCTTTTTTACTTTATGTATTTGAAGTTCTTTGTATGTAATAAACGTAAATAAATATAAAAAGTTCTACGTCTAATTTCATGGTCTGTCTAATTTTATACGTCTAAATTCATGCCATCAATGTGGTCTCACTCCTTAAATAAGCGCTAAGTTCACACACCAGTGTAATGAGAAAGTCCCCAAATGTCCTTATAGTCAAATGTACTATAACAGTTAGAAAAAAGCTCACAACTAGTATGAGTCGTAAACCCAACTAGTCACGCAACTGTCTTTTTCCGTACAAGCAACTGAAATTCTTTACATTGCAATGTCCGAGGAGATGTTAATTGGCAGATTTCGATCAGAAATATACCAGTCTCATACTCAAAATAGACAAAAAATGATTAGTCCAATTATGAACCAAAGTCACTAATTTGAAATTAAAAAGCGTAATTAAAAAATAAAATCGATTCATGAGTGCACAACAAAATCTTTTTATTAAGTAATATTTAAAATATAACAAAATTTTATTTAGCAGCCTTCAATTTGTTAATAGTCTTTTCTTTCTTTTAATTTGTTAATATAGGGTAGGCCATGTAAAATTTGCTTTTTGAATCGGCTATAAAAAAACCAATCAATATTTTTTCAATTTTTTTTTTTTTTTAAATTGAACATATTCATTTATGAATGCAAAATCATATCGTTCAAATGACTGCCACGACTGGCTTTACAGTAGGCCATTCGATCAACCCAATTTTTAAGCACATTTTCGATTTCATGAATGGCAACTTCGATTTCGTGTTTTAAAGCATCAATCGTCTCTGGATGGTTCGCATAGCATTTGTCCTCCCACAAAAAATAGTTCAACGGGCTTAAATCACAGCTCCGAGGCGGCCAATTGATATCGGAATTTCGGCTGAGTATTCGGTTTTCAAAAACGGTAGCCAAAAGTTCGAGTGTAACTTTGGCAGTGTGACAAGTTGCACCGTCCTGTTGAAACCAAATGTCGTCCATGTCATCCTCTTTAATTTTTTTAAACAAAAACTCGTTAAGCATGTCACGATAGCGCTCGCCATTTACTGTAACCGCGGAAGAAGAAGAAGACTCACCACTTTGGAAATAGGTTTTCAATATTTCCCAATTTTGTTCAAGCGTATAGCGTCCCATTTCGTAAATGTCAAACCTTTAAATAAATTATAAACACATTTGACATGTCATTTGTGATACCATTCTCAAAACAATAGGTGGTTCAAAAAGCAAACGCTATATGGCCCACCCTGTAGTTACATCTTTGAGGTATTTATAGAAAGGAGAAATATAGTAAATACATAAATATTTCAAAATTGGTATCATTCCAAAGGTTAAATACAACATTTTCCACTACATGTTATCAAAAGTAAAACATTTCAAGTAAAATAAATAGTATTTTTTATCTTTTCCCAAAATATTTTTACGAATTTGTTAGGTTTTTCTTCTTCTTCATCTTTCTCCACCTGATCTTTCCAACGCAGAGGAGGCCTTCCTCTTCTACCACCAGCTGGTACCGCACCGAATACATTCAGAACCGGAGCGTTTGCATCCATTCGATCGACATGACCTAGCCAACATAACCGCTGGACCTTTATTCGCTGCGTAATGTCTATGACGTCATAAAGCTCAACGTTCCATCGCCTGCAATATTCGCCGTTGCCAACGTGCAAAGGTCCAAAAATCTTTCTCGCAAACACTCCAAGCGTCGCTTCATCGGATATTGTCATCGTCCACGCTTCTGCACGATACATAGTTATGTTCTTACCCAAATAAAATGTCTCACAAAAATTCCTCTGAGTTCGATCACTGGATAGCTAAATAAAAATCACAACTAATAGTAACACAACTTGCTTTATTAAATTCCAACACTTAATCCCCATATTTTCTGTTTTCACGTTCACACGATGAGCTTACGAGTGAATAAACGCTGCTTAAAAGAAGAAGGTTTTTAGAATAATGCTAGGATGTTTGGTCATAGTGTTATCTTAGACAGCCAAGGGCTTACTAACAACTCACCAGATTTTACTATCGCTATCCCAGCCTTTAGAATAGAGTTTAGGGTCAAATTCCCCATCCCAAAGGAATGGGATTTGAATTCAGTAGTCAAAGAGAATGCAATTGCGCTTCACACTAATTTACACTATTACAGATCGATTGCGACGTCGGCGCCGGTGTATATGCCGAAACTTCGAAGTCTTTTTGCCAGGGGAATTGGAATAGTGTTTTTCAAATAGCAGTTCTCGGGATAACAAAATTTTGCAGGATTATTATAAATCATTTGCAACAACTATAGGAAGCAGCCATCTTAGCTTTAAAGTCACCTACCACCAATTCAAAACTCGTCAGACAATGCAAAGAAAAATTTAGGAAGGAAATGAGAAAGCTGGTTAACTGGCAAGACAGAGGCATTCTATAACGAATCCGAAGCGGTAGAAATAAGCTGTCCCCAAGGCGTACATAAAAGGGAGATCTTCTAGGTATTCCAGAAGCAGGCCATTGACAGATGGACCAACACGGATACCTGTAAAATAACTAAACAAACATGGCCCAATTTCAACAAATCCAAAACTGCCGAGTTCTTAAGAGCAGACATATTCAGAATTATTTTCACAATAACCGGCACTGGCCTTTAGGAGACCGTGCCAGGAAGATGAGGTGGCCGTACAAAGATAGATGAAGAAGCTACAATCAAGAAGAATCTAAAGAAATAGTCTTCCACTCTCTGTGTGAGTGGTGAACTTAAAAAAAATTGCCGAAAAGAAAGTACACGGCATAGGCAGATTCATAGTCAAATCAAGATGATTCGACAAATAAAAAGTAGTGGTTCTATAAGTGATGCATCAAAATGCCATTGTTTGTGATAATTGGGTCTGGGTTGTGTCACTCAGACATTACCTCCACCACCATTACCACCGAAAGTTCATAAAAAGGTTGAAGTAGAATAAAATAGGCCTGAATAAATCGTTTTGTAATCGATACAGATAAGACCATTTTCGGACTAGTTTGATTTCAGCCAAGAAATTATAGTTGTAACTAGTATTTTTTCTCACTAGGTTGATGTTACACTGCAGCGTAAGTGACGTGTATGCATGTGTTTGTGCATAAGCTATCACGCATATAATGTATTCATTGATCGATTTAAATGCAGAAATTTGCATAGCAAAAGGTCCGATTTTCCCAATAAAATTATTGGACTATCTGTATGGAGAAAATTTTCCACACAATATAAATTTCCCTAGAGTAATTCAACAAAAACAACTGCATCGACTTGTGGCATTGCATATGCAGTGTTATACGAGTATGCGTGCCTGTAAACCGCTTGCAACATTTGCTGTTGCCGCTGGAGTTCCCATTGGTATACCAGTATCTACTTGTATTTTAACAGCAAATTGCAATTTTAGCAGCAACAATTTATTTAATTGCAAAATGCTATTAATGCCATAGCGTAATAATCATGTATTGCAGCATCAACTTGCGTGTGTGTGTGTGTGTGCGCGCGCGCGCGCGCGTATGTGTGTGTGTGTGTGGGTGCTCCTACATTTGCATTAAGGATGTGTGTTTGCTCATTTATTTTATGCGACTGTATTCAATTGTGGTTAACACTTTCAACGTGCGAAACTGTGTAATTTTAGTAAAAAAATATATATATCATTATTCATAATGTAAAAATAAATCACATCAATATGGAGCAGACAGGCACTGCCACAATTACATACAAGTATATTTATCATAAATTAAAAATATCACTGTTGTATTGGCATTTCCCAACAACTTCAATAATATTTTAAATACTCAAATTACAAGTGCGGTTAAAAGTCGGTAAAATGTTCCCCTTAAAACGCAACTGCTTTCGCCGACGCACAGACCTACATATATATATATATATATGTACATATGTACATATGTACATATGTACATATATACAGTAAGTACATACAAACAAGGTACATACGCATTTAAATCGTACTTGGAATTTGTACATATTGGTATTATTGCATTGGCAATATCCAAAGGCTCTTAAAATTACTACAAAAACCGAAGCTGCACTTTACGTACACGGACTTACATAAATGTGTATGTATGTATGAGCATTCATATCCCTGCAAAAAATGCGGTTTGTCCCGATTGTGTCCGGGATCAGTCTCGTAAAGAAACATGCGACTGCTGCCACTGTTAATCTCTTTTATGGAATGAACTGTTACCTTTTATTTGGGGAGACTGATTGTACCCTTTTGTATCCTAAGGAGTATGAAGTGAAACTAGTCGATCTTGAAATTCGAAATTTACTATATATCTGTGATTCACCCATCTGCTCGTAAAGCCGTAGGCGGTGGGTTATAGCATTGAATGACCACACTTGAGGTGCAGACGTCAAATCTTGACATAAACGACAAAATATGGTATTATTTTCTCGGTTTTTTGTAAATCTTGTCATTTTTTCCTTTTGTTTTGTGATTATAAAAGATGATCAATTTAGAGTTATCGGATTTTAAATTGAAATAAAACAATGAAAATTCAACTTGATTGGGCAATATTTTTTAATTTTGTATAGAACCATTCTTGACATTAATTTTTAAAGATAATCCGTTTAAAATGTTCACCGCAACTGCGCCGTAATTCGGCCAACCGTAAACACCAATTTTAAATGACTCGCGACTCTCTGGAGGTCTTCAGTCGGTATCTCGTGAAAAACTTGTGTAATGTTGGACTCCAATTTGTCAATCGAAGCTGATTTACCCACAAGCAATTAAACTTTACACACCCCACAAATAAAAGTCCAAAAGTGTGATATCACATGATCTTGGTAACAAATCCACTAGTCCGAGACGAGAGATAAACTGATCACCGAAACGACGACGCAGTAAATCAATTGTTTCACGGGTTGTATGGGAAGTGGCGCCGTCTTGTTGGAACCAAATGTTGTGGGGATCATGAGCTTCAATTTTTGGTATCAAAAAGTCGTTTATCATGTGGCGATAGCGTTCGGCATTCAATGTGACATTGGCGCCACCCTCACCTTTGAAGAAATATGGGCCGATTGCCGGTGATTCCTCCAGCCCCTGGGCCGCACCAAACGTTTGTTTTCAATGGATTTAATTGCTGTTCTTGAATGGCTCCGGACTGCTCTTCAGCCCAAATTCGGCAATTTTGCTTATTGGAGTAGCCATTAAGCCATAAGTGGGCCTCATCGCTGAACACCATACGTTGGATTGAACGCGCGATGAACACTTTTCACAGAGTTTCGATTTTACTATCATATTTGCAAACGTTGTTGAGGTATAAATCGTTTCATGATGAAATGCCAATGAACACTGAAAAAAATTATGTATTTAGTTTGACAGTAGTCACTCGTCATCTGTTTTTTGGAAAAAGTACCTCCAATCTGATCACCCTTATTTATCATTGAAATAATACAAGTAGCTTAATTTTTTAATTAAAAAATTCACATGACTGAAGGCGGACTCGAACCAGAGCCTTCAGAATCCCAAGCTGTAGTCTGCCCATTACGCCATTGTAGTCGTACGTGAGCCCATTGGTAATTTATGTTTTCATCTCAGCCTTGTTTGTTTCAAACCTCGAAAAAGTGTTTCGGAATTGTCGAATGAATACCCAATTATATACCGTGGAGACTAGTCCCGGAATACTCGTTTTAGAGATAAGACGAAAAATTTTTTGCAGGGAGAGGAGTTCATAATTAAGCAAGTAAGGAAGCGCCTAATTTGGTCCGTACCGAACTTTATATCCATCTGAAAACGAGAAAAACAATTTCCCACTCGCCTTGCACAGACCCCTAATTTTGAGACCTAGTCAATGAGCATATGAAGCATGGACTTTGCAAACTGTTAAGCGACGAACTTCTTCAGTCTGGCGATGGATGGCGTTGAAAAAAGAATAAGTGAAGGTATCACTGGTGATACCAGAGGCCTCTGAAGCATATACCCACATTTTAATTAAATGTAAATAATTCGGGCCGGTATTTAGTTTTTTTGAATCAAACAAACTCATAGACAATGAGAGTTATTGCTTTTATCGTCAGGCGAACGGACGGGAAATCCCTCTTAACATACAAAAAGTGGACATGGTTTGTGTCCGAATTCAATTATATTTAACCGGGATCCATCTGAGAGGGAGACGAATCACGGCCCATTTTCCAAAATATTTCTTTCATCATATTTCGTTTTTTATATTTATGTATATTTTTTACCGACTTTCAAAAAATTTAGTGTCATTCATAGCATGTCTCTCTTTTTCCTTTTTTGAAAACTACATAAGAAGTGGGCGTGGTATTTGACCGATTCCACCCATCTTCAATACCAACCTATCTGGGACAAAGAGTACTAAGTTTCATTAAAATATATTAATTTTTGTTGTCTAAATTGACTCCTCTCCTCATTCTGAGCCTTTTTGCATATTTTAATTTGCCGTTCAGGCATTTTTTATGTTAAAGAAAATGTCGATAATGTCAAAAATGTCGATAAACTCACAGATATAATCGAAGTTGACCGGCATGTTAGTAGTCATAGCATCACCCAAGAGCTGAAGTTCGGCCATAAAACAGTTTTATACCATTTGCGCAAAAACTTTACGCAAAAATATTGGATTTCTTTTCCCAAATGTCTATAAGTATCTCAATTCCTTTATGGTGTTGCATGCAACTGTTATGTGGAACACATTTTAATACCCTTCTGCACAACTACGTTGGGTATAAAAAGAGTTGGCGGTTTTTGGCCGTTAATAACAATTGCTCTTACTTAAAATTTAATGGCAATCAGTGGCTGGCGTTCGCTGCGTTTGCGGCCTCAGTGTCTGTCCACATACACGTACATAGATACATGCATACAGAAGTGCACAAATAATTATGCTTGCAGATTAATACCAAACGTACGTGGCTGTATGTGGTTATGTCCGTAAGTGAATTTGCATAACATTTAATGCTTATTTATTGATTGGAGAATAATTCACACTTCTCTGACCAAATGTGTTAGTTGTAATTTACTAGCAAAATGCATTTATGGTCTATAGATGGAGTTCGGCTTGAAGTTTTACAAATGTAATTTTTCAGCTCCTTTGTTCGTTCGCAGTGGTCGTCATCAGAGTAGGCAATTCTCATCCGAGGCTTTGTTAGCTTTTCCATTGGGGGAAGATTTTAACATGGCGGGTCCCAAACTCAGCGCGAAACCAGATATAGTTGGTTGTTTCACCTTCTCATTTTAGCTCGATCTCGAACTGATGTTTGAAAGCTACTTACTTATACTTGGGCGAAGCGCGGAAGTTGCGGGCTGTTTGGACGTTATGCGGAAGAATCGCCCTGGCCATTCCCAAGTGAATGGGGATCGTAATATATGGCGCATAATGTATGGCGCACAAGCTTGGACGATGACAATATTCGATTAAGCTACGCTTGGAGTGTTTAAGAGAAAGATTTTGCGGAAGATTTTTGGACCTTTGAAAGTTGGCGACGGCGAGTATCGCATTCGATGGAACGATGAGTTGTATGAGCTTTACGACAACATAGACATAGCGCAGCGAATAAAGAAAGAGGCTTCCTCTGCATTTGAAAGATCAGGTGAAGCAGGACTTGACTTCACTTGGTGTTTCCAACTGGCGCCGTTTAACACGAAAAAGAAGCGACTGGCACGCATTGTTAAAATCGGCAAAAATCGCTTAAGCGGTTATAGTGCCAATTAACAAGAAGAAGGAGAATATAGACGAATGGATTTGTGCGAAACACTACCGCTTGGGAGTGTCCGGGTTCGAACTCCGGCGTGAAACACCAATATGATAGACCAGGTGTTTTTCTAATAACGGTCGCCACTCGACAGGCAGTGGCAAACCACCAAACGTATTTCTTCCATGAAAAATCTACTTATAAAAAAACATCTGTCTTTGGGAGGTGGCGCAAAACTATAATGTCCTTCATTTGGGGAAAAATACCAAGACGCACTCCACAAATAGGATGAGGAACTCTGCCAAACACCCAACAAAGTGCCAATTATATACATAAATATGAAACACTGCAGCCTTAGAATCATTTTATCTCCTTCTAGAATTTAGATAATGTCCTTTAATCCCACTTCCGATTGGAGCTCTACTATGGACTCTTATTCCTTGGAATCCATCGTGCCGCTCATTTTTAGATGGTAATCTAGTATTTTTTCCAATTAAGAGCATCACTCTAGAGCAATAGTATTCAAGAATGTGCCCTGCAGTTCATTCTCTACATTGTAAAATTTCCAGATTTCTCAGTTTTTGCAGTAGCGTCTTGATGTTGTCCTTCAGGTTCAAGTCGACTCTGAACAGCAGATATTTTTTTTTATTTTTAAGAGGAGCTTTTTCATGGCAGAAATACACTCGGAGGCTTGCCATTGCCTGCCGAGGGGTGACCGCTATTAGAAAAAAACTTTTTCTTCATTTTGGTGTTTCACCGAGATTCGAACCAACATTCTCTCTTGATTCCGAATGGTAGTCACGCACCAACACATTCGGCTTCGGTGACCGTCTATCTCCTTCACCTATCTACCTACCTAAAAAAGTTATTATTAAAAACAAAATTGATTTATTTTGCACCACCCAGTAAATTATAATTTGAATTGATAAAAATACTATTTTTCGAAATCGAAATCAGACCAGATATTTGGGTGATAGTGCCACCTCTGGAGCAATATTTTTAGTTTAACAGAAAACAGTTCAGAAAACTCCTCGCCCTATCAATGTTCCGTCAAATTCAGTCCATCCTTTCCAAAGATAAAATTGAAATAGATAAACAAAGAGATACACTTTTTAAAAATAGTCGTATTATACATATTTTATTACTCTCTGTACATCATCCAAATCAAACGTCCAACAGTTTACAATCACATTTCATCAAACTTATCATTTTAATCAAGACTACAGAAAAATTTCCTACAAAAAATAATTACATATTAAAAAGTATAATTTTAAATCCAGATGTGTCTATCAAAGTATTTTAAAAGCAAGGACCCTCGATAACTTGCAGATAAGCTGTATAAAAAATCAAGAACTCATACAAAAATTCGCAAGAAGTTAATGCCATCCATACCTTTGGAATTCCAGCAAGACCACTTGTCCAGCTCGCATTGATTTCGAAAGGTTATCATACCATCATTGCGATCGCCATGCACTGTCACATAAGGAAAAGCAGCGCAAACCGGTTTACTCGGTACATTCTCGCACTCATCCATGCACTTTGCTTGGCATATTTGCTGAAATGTTGTAGTCAATCCTTGAGGAAATAAATGAAATGAATGAAAGTAAGAAGAATAGAAAAATAGAAAAAAGCGACAATTCCACGCACTTGGCTTGCATTCATTTTGACGTTGACAATTCACGGTGGCGAAAAGGCAGTCCGTTTTGAAAAGTTTGCACACATCATCCACAATTACCCACACGGGTGGCCCACTGTAGTAGGGATCACAGTTGAATTGAAAATTGCATCGCTCCGGACAAACACGCTCCTTCATGTTAGCCAAGTGCGAATCGGCAACTATAGCGAAATAGCTCAGTGAGAGCAAAAGTACTGACGTTTTGCGATAGGTGCACATTTTTATTTTATTTTACTTTTCTTTTTTTTTTTTTTTGAAGAACTACAAGAATTCTAACTGATGAACTACCAACTAACAGTTAATCACCAACACTGAACTATCTCTTATCATTAAAATGAAAAATAAGTTAGAAAATATAAGCCGCTTTCAATTCGCTACTTCACTGCTCGCTCAGTGAAAAATTTGTATGGAAAAGCAACAGCAAATTAAGTAAACAGAAGCTATCCTAACGGTGCATTTACACGTTCAAGTACTCTTAGTGTTACCGCTGTGTGACTAAAGCTACAACTCCATATCCTGCGTTACTGACGTTAGGGCATTCAGCGCTTGATTCAGCTATACGATTTGTCAGCTGAATGAAGTGTTGAAAGACACAACTGCAGAAAACTGTTGAAAGCCAAAACTAAAGTTGTATGTGCAGATCTAGCTTTAAGTCGCAATCTGGCCATATTTGAGAGCCAATGCTATTACAACAAACTTTTGAGAAATCGGAGCAATTTGGCCCCTTTTTGTTTTTTGGGAGGAATCGCTAATGTCTTCAAAACTAATAATTATTAAATTGGGTTATAGAGAGCCTGAAGGAAATCTGCTTGTAGTTGACAAGTAAAGTAAAGTTTAGACAAAGGAATTGGGGACTGTTGTAAATAAATGGTCTTTCAAAAGTGATGTTTAGATATCAGTAGTAAATAATTCCTAGACGGTATCTTTGTTTTAAATCAGCTTTGACTTTTTTTCAAGTAGACAGGTGTACAATTTTCCACGAGAGAACAACGCGTTAAAATTATTGAAACTTATTATCAAAATGGTCGATCTTCAAGAAAAACATATCGCGAAATTTGTGAGAAAATAATCATACGAATGAGTCGACAATTCAAAGATTGACGAAGAACTTTGAAAAACTGGTTCTGTTCAGCATAGAAAATAGAATGGCAGACCAAAAACTTTCAACATCGATATCTCGATGTTCTCAAGAATTAGTCATTCATGAATTGACTATTTGGCGGATTTTATCTGTAGACGGTGGTGAACATTTAAGTGATGTCATTTTTCACATATAGATAATTGTTAAGAGCTGTGTTTTGAATAAAAATAGTGAAATTTTTACTTGTTTTATTTTAAACGAACATCTAGTCGCGTCTTATGTAGGTAAGTTTGTGCTGTGTAATGCAAATATTTCTTACGCAGGTACAGTTTTAGATATAGACAGCAAAATTAGAGGCGTGTTCACAACTGTGAATTAATTTTTTAAGACTTTGTCTCATGACTTTAACTTTATGTGGCTAAGTGAATCCCCTTATTGTTTCTTAATTAATAGTACGCGATATGGCTAAGAGCGAGCACGAGATCTTTTAGTCGATTGTATTCACTTCGATGTTACTTTAACTAACGTTTGACTATTTGTGATTGGCCATTCGTGTATGAGAGAAATATGGAGAACCATCGAGTTGTTGAACAATCGACTAAAACATCTCGATATTGGTAATCACTAAACCTACAGCGGCACTATAGGGGCAGTCGTCAGTTATCTTGAGCAGTTATTTGCATAAAAAGCAACTTAAAATTTCAAACTACTTTCCGTTTAATTAATGTGAATATGTGAATTTTTCAATATTTTTTTACAATAACTTGGATTTAAAAAAAACAATTGGGTTCTCGTAATCATTATTGTTTTATTATTAAATTCACTTTGATTTCATTGTGGGTCCCATTATCGCGAAAATTAAAACCACAAATACAGTTCGTGCTTTTAATTAGTCGTGAAAATCGAGCTTCTACTGTAAACAAAGAACTAACTGAACTAAAACAAATGTTTATATAGGGTTTTTCAGTAAGAGCGCTTCAACTTTTGAACTTTTTTGAATAAAACACAAACGGTTTGACTTTTTTAACTAATTTTTTTTTTTATTATCGAGTTTGAACATATACATTTAAGTATGAAATTCGATTTCTTTTGCATGACCACCGCGTGCACGTTTTACGAAGTCCAATCATTGAACCCAATTCTCGACCACTCTTTTGCATAAATCGGCCGAAATTCCAGCAAATTTCGCGTTCAATATTGGCTCTGAGCTCACAAATCGTCGCCGGCTTGTTACTGTAGACCAATGACTTCACATAACCCCAAAACGGGACGGCTTGTTAAATGGACCGTAAAATGGCCGTAATGCTCTTAAAGTAGTAGCAACAGAACGATTATTTTCATAAAAAATTTGCACAATTTGCAATCGTTGCTTAATTTCTACCAGGAGAATCTATAACCCCGCTTCCCAGGTAATTTAGTCTGCGTCGTGCCACTGCTGGGAGTTGCATAGAACATGTTCTGCCGTTTCTTGTACCTTTTCACCGAGTCTACAAGAATCATTTTCCGCTACATCAATTTTATTCATGTGGTAATTGAGTTTGCAATGTCCTGTAAGTAGTACAGTGTGGAGTTTCATGTCTTGCTGAGGATTGACTCTACCTTTAAACGTTCTGAGTCTATAAGTCTTGTCGATTGCCGCATGCTCGTTTGGGTTCTCCAGTATTCGATTAAGTCTCTTTGTTCCCGCTCACATAAAAATACCCTTTTGAAGCTGTTTTTTACCCCGCAAACAGGTTCAGAACCAATGAAGGGAGTATTTGCACCCTTTTTCGCTAAAGTATCAGCCATTGCATTCCCTTCGTGCCTCCCATGCCCCAGTAGCCACATCAGAGAAACAAAGTTTCTTGATACTAGAGTTTCGAGAAATTTAAAACATTCCCAAACCAGCCTTGATTGAAATGAGAAGCTATTTAGCGATTTTAGAGCTGCTTGACTGTCAGAGAGAATGCTGATATTGACACCACGCGAGTTACATATGCACATAGACAGGTAAAGGAAAATGATAAGTTTGACTGATAGTCAAATAAGTCAAACAACAGGAAATCAATAGAAAGTAATATGATATCATTTCCGTTGATTTCCCAATATTTCATCGAACTCAAAAAATAAGCATTTTTAATAAGAAATATAATATGTTGAGTAAACATTTATGTACAATTGTAAAATTTACTAAATAAGCAATTATGTACACAGTTTTAAGCTTTCATTAAACCTAAAGTCAATTAATAAAGTTAGTCTGTGACTGAAAGCTTCTGGTCAAGCAGCTGCTGTGTGTTTTTTTTTAAATCCTTTTGCATTAATCAAATATATATAAAATTCGCGCGCCTCCACGAAGACATTCCCTGGCACATAGCTCCGCCTGAAAAATGGAAGTCGTTTATCCCATTGGGCTTGCCTTCTTGAAGTGTGGTCCGACAACTCCAGCCTTGGCACCGCCGCCTTCCATTTTGGTCCCACCAGTAAACCACACCTGTACACACTGTTTTAAAGATATTTCTTTGTTTATCTATGCTCAGCGATCACTTATGACCACCTTGAAATTCTTGGACAATTCTAATTTTCTTTCCATCTTATCACAGACCGTCAGGCACGAAGAGTTCAGGATTGAACCCAAAATTCTTACATGCCCTGTAAGCTTGCCTTCTTTAAGATGAAATAGAGAAGAAGGACTGCACCAGCCGACTATTTTGCTACAAGGTGGAGTGGAGTGAGTCCAGTGACCATTCCTTTTTTTTTTTAAGGTGTAAAAGCTATCGAAAGCCTTAGTCAGTGTGGGACTTTAACGCCACTAAAAGCACCTCAAGTCCGACGGTTCATCCTACAGGGATACCGTTTTGGTAATTACGTCTGGAAGCCGTCATGAGCAATAAGCTCAATCGTCAGTTATATTCGTCTAATGTTCGTCTTGCTGCTTTTTATCAATGCGACAGTTGTGGTTGCTGCCGCGTTCGTCTCGAGTCGATCCTTCGCCTCCAATCAATGTTGCGAAGTTCCACGATAATTTGAGTTGCAAAAACGTGCACTGCCCTCCATTTTTCATTCAACTCAAACATTTGTGGAACTAGGTTAATGGGCGTCAGAAACACACCAGTTGTTTTTGCTAGGTTCTCGTGTTCCTTAACGAACCTGCTACAATAGAAGGCCACATGCTCGACCCTCTCCTCTTCGTCCAAGCATTCTGGACAATAAGGGCTGCCAGCTAAGTCTAGGCGATGCAGATATTTTTGGAAACATCCGTATCCACTTAATAGCTGCGCTAGGAAGAAATCAACCTCTCCGTGTTTCCGACAGATCCACTCGTTAATCCGAGGAATCATCCTATGCGTCCACCGGCCTTTTGATGACTGGTCCCACTTTGATTGCCAGTCAGCTATCGAGGTAGAACGTTCTGCTCGTTTGAATTCGTCTGTCGGCTTCATACCTTGCGAGCAGTACAACTCTTCTGTAAGTTTGCCCGGATGTTTATAGGCATTTTGCTAGCTATGACGCAGATTGCATCGTCCGATCTATAGGCACATGCGGTCCTCAACGCACTTGTTCTACTGACCTGCAGTAGTTCTATTCCAAAAGCCGTTGTGGGGCAAGTTCGCATTGCTCCCATACCGCTCAGCATGGCTATTCTGTATACCTTGATAAGTGCTATCTGAATCTTAATTTGGTCTACTTTTGGCCGCCATACCAATTATGTATTATGTAATTATGTAATCATTGGCGGCCGCCTTAGCCGACTACCATTCG